>NC_068301.1:25906139-27227389 GCF_025860055.1 Xyrauchen texanus
TGAATTTAATAGGTAAAAAATGTTTGTGTATGAAGGAAAACATCGAGACAAGACAAGAAAAGCATATTATAGGTTATATACATAAGTCATTTTGTATTGCATAAATTATAATGGAAAGAGTAACCAAATTTGTTCACAGAAGTTTCCTTTCTTAAACAAAAGTTGCATGATAGCTTATGATTTTGCTATATTTTACGAGTTCCAGTGAGACACTTACAATGGAAGTGAATGGGGCCAATCCGTAAACATCAAAATACTCACAGATTAAAAAGTACAGCCAGAAGACCTAAACAATGTGAATGCTAACATGATTTTAGTGTCAAAAGATAATTTACTAACCTTTTCTGTGTAAAGTTATAGCCAATTTTACATCAATAAATCCTAAAATGACTATAAAAATTATGGGTAAATGAGTTTTACAGAAATATGAATATAAGTGCTTTTATAAAATTATAAGCTTCACATTTCTGCCTTTAAACCCTCCAAAAATTGGCCCCATTCACCTCCATTGTAAGTGCCTCATTGTATGTTAGATTTTTGATTTTGTTTTTTAAAGAAAATGATTTTCAGACATTATTTAATGCGGTTATCAACATTATGCCACAAATTGAGCTCATCTTTTATTGAACCTGAAATATTTATTTAATGATACCTCCTATTGTGGGGCTTGTTGAGGAGAGGTGTGCTATTACCTTTCTAAGCAATCAGACTTTACTTCAGTTTTAGCTTGCGAGATGATAAAACAGGAAACAGTGATATGGAGCCAATCCATATAGAGGGAATAGAATATCATGAAGACTTGGGGATGGGTGCTTTTGACTTGGACCAGTAAGAAACCACCTAGAACACCCTAGCAACTGCATAGCAACATGAAAAAAGCCACACAGAACTTCTTAGCAACAGCTTTGCAAATTTTGCAAGCGCCATTCAAATATTCTTCAGAAAATGTACAAATCCAGTATTTACAATGCAAGTAACCACTATTTGAAATAGAGAATGACTCCTGTTCAATTGTTTCAGTAAGCGTTAAATGGATGGGTTACAGGAACAGGGAAATGGGATAGGATCACAGGATGTTTTGGTTATATATGTCCCCATCCATTAAAATAATGCAAGGCTCTTTAGACTGTCACATATACAGCTCTGCATAGGATAGGACTATGAAGTATTAGGAAAAGGAATTCTGAATGTTTACATTGTGAATGGAAATTAATTTGCTCTGAATGCTTTGTTTTTGCAGGTTGACCTGCAGAGGAACTTCACATTCCGGAACTCCAAGCAGACGTACAATGGCATCCCGATCATTGCTGCTAATATGGACACCACTGGCACTTTTGAGATGGCACAGGTGCTCAGTAAGGTGAGAGCTTTCTTAAACAAAGCAAAGTAAGTGATGAAACACTTACTGTTTGCTGTTAAGTTTTGATGATCACCGTGATTATCAAGATCTCGCTGAAACATAATTAGCTGTGTCCTGTTACCATGAACTGGGATTAAGATACTCTTATATTTCGGTCTATCTCAGTGCCAGACTTGGGCTCTCAGACGTCTCTCTGCTCTGTCTTTCAGCACACTCTCTTCACAGCCATTCAGAAGCACTACTCTCTAGAGGAGTGGAAGACTTTTGCAGCCAGTCATCCAGAATGCCTAGAGGTTAATTTCCAGAATTGACTTTCTTGTCGATGTAAAAGTCTCCTTTTATTTAGTAGTCCATCCATCCATCCACACATGCAACTTTACCATATTTAGTCATACTGTAGTGTATTGTTGCTGAAAAACTGCCTTCAACAGTGGCAATATGCATTGTCATTGAAGCCTGTTGGCTGAAAGGTTCTGATCTGCTCAGCATATATTATAGGTTGTGCATGTGTGTAGGTTACATGCCATTTTGCTGTTTAATTAAGCATCTTTCTTCTCGTCCATAGCATATTGCAGTGAGCTCAGGCAGTGCAGCGGCAGATCTGGATAAACTTTGCAGCATCATGGAGGCCATTCCTCTCATCAAATACATCTGCCTGGATGTCGCCAATGGCTACTCAGAGCACTTTGTCGAGTTTGTAAAAAGAGTTCGGGAGAAGTTCCCTAACCACACCATCATGGTGAGATACAAGATGATTTTTCTCAGTTTTAAAGACACATGCATTTATTTTGAGTGTTTGTATTACTACAGAAATATGTTGACAATGATTTTGATCATTTAGGCTGGAAATGTTGTGACAGGGGAGATGGTGGAGGAGCTGATCCTTTCTGGAGCTGATATCATTAAAGTGGGCATTGGACCAGGTATCAGTTTTTGAATTTCCGGTTTATGCAATTTTCTAAAACGTAAAGACATATTTATAATACAAAAAACTATACGTTTGAAACCATCCCTCGACATATAAACATATTGCTTCATCTGAAGCATGTATATTATGTTTGATTGCACTGTGATCTTCAGGTTCTGTGTGCACTACACGCATTAAGACCGGAGTGGGTTATCCACAGCTGAGCGCTGTCATTGAATGTGCCGACTCTGCTCACGGACTCAAGGGACACATCATCTCTGTGAGACCTCTAAAATTATGTTAGCATTGCATGTTAGCATTGCAGTACGTGCTCTGACAGATGGAAAGCCACAATTTACCACAAGAGGGCAGCATCCTCAATCCTATACTATCTACAGTATCGTGACTATAAACAAATCGTCGCTATTTAGTAGTAGTTTGTTGTAAAACTTTAGTATTTCCTCTCTAGGATGGAGGCTGTAGCTGCCCTGGAGATGTTGCTAAAGCTTTTGGTGAGTTCAGTTTTCATAGTCTTCATTTGATTATCATCACATATGAAATACATATTTTGTGACACTTTGCAATAAGGTTGTATTAACATTATTTAACTCTTAAATGCATACCTCTCACCTCTTTAGTTTTCCTCAACCTTTCTCTTACCAATAGTGTAATAAATAAATAAATATTAACAAAAAAAAATAAATATTAATTACTAAAAGTTGCTGAAATTATGTACGTTCTGCATCTATTTACACTCAAAAAGAGAGAAAATACTTAGTGTAGCTTCTGTGTAGGTTTGTGTTAAGTATGGCTCAGTATGTGTTTGACAGCTAGTTTCATCTCATGAAATTTCAGTGGAAGTAATGAATCGTGTTCTTTGATTTGATTCGTCATATCATTGATATATGAAAAATAAAACATAAAAATATATCCGAATATATTCTGTTGTATTATTTTCTAATTGTCTTGAAAATGCTTTGAAAAGTTTACACTATCTGGGAATTTTGTAGATCCATTTGTGATAGATTTACTTGCTGGGTCTCTAAAAACCCGAGTACTACCGTTCAAAAGATTAGGGTCACTTAATCATTCTTTAAAGTAGATTTTTATTTTTTTTCCACATTTCAGAATAATAGTAAAGTCATCAAAACTATGGAATAACATAAATGGAACTATGGGAATTATGTTGTGACTAAACAAAATCCAAAATGATTCAAAACTGTTATATTTTAGCATATTTAAAGTAGTCACCCTTTGCCTAGAATTTACAGACATGAACTCTTGTCATATTCTCAACCAACTTCTTGAGAAATCACCCTGCGATGCTTTTTAAACAGTATTGAAGGAGTTCCCATCTATGTTGGGCACTTATTGGCTGCTTTTCTTTATTATTTGGTCCAAGTCATCAATTTCAAAAACTTTTTATTTTTAAATAAAACTTTGGTTTTGTAATTAAATACGTTAATATGGTGGCACAATTATATTTTTGTCTACAAAACTAATTTCAAACATTTAATTATACGTCTTCAGATCAAAATATTTTTAAGCTCATGAGAAACATTTCAGTAATAACGTTTGGTGAAAAGCCATGCATTTAAGGGTTAACTATGTTAGTTAACTTGAACTCACAATGAACAATACTTGAATGAAATGTATTAATCTTGGCAAATGTTCAGGGATAGTTCAACCAGAAATAAAAATTCTCTCATTTACTCACCCTCATGCCATCCCAGATGTGTATGACTTTATTTCTTCTGCAGAACACAAATAAAGATTTTTAGAAGAATATCTCAGCTCTGTAGGTCCATACAATGCAAGTAAATGGTGGAAAATGCCTTTATGTGTCCAAAAAGCACATAAAGGCAGCATAAAAGTAATCCATAAGCCTCCAGTGGTTAAAACTATATTTGTTGAAACGATATGATAGGTATGGGTGAGAAACAGATCAATATTTAAGTCCATAGATTCTCCACCCTGCCCAATAGGTGGCGATATACATGAAAAATGCATAATGCCTTCTTCAAAAACCAAAAGAAGAATGTCATAGTGAAATTGAGATTTACAGTAAAAATAATTTAAATATTGATGTTTCTCACCCACACCTATCATATCACTTCAGAAGACATGGATTTAATCACTGTAGTCGTATGGATTACTTTTGTGTTGCCTTTATGTGCTTTTTGGAGCTTCAAAATTTGGTCACCATTCACTTGCATTGTATCGACCAACAGAGCTGAAATATTCTTCTAAAAATCTTTGTTTGTATTCAGCAGAAGAAAAATTCATGGTGAGAGAATCATTTTTGTTTTTATGTGAACAACATTTTTTAATAAAACATGTATATTTTGACATTAGTTAATGCATTCTAAACTAAAAATAAACAATAGTTGTAGATTAACATGAACCGAGATTAATAAATGCTGTAAAAAATAATTGTTAGTACATGGTACCTAATGCATTAACAAAGGGAGCACAACTTTACTTTAAAATATAACTATAATGATAATAATTTTATATATAAAGGAGATATACTGTATATAACCCATTGTTGTTATTATGAATATTCTATTAGGTGCTGGGGCAGATTTTGTCATGCTGGGAGGAATGCTTGCAGGTCATGATCAGTGTGCTGGTGATGTCATTGAGAAAGATGGAAAGAAATTCAAAATGTTCTACGGGATGAGCTCAGACACAGCCATGAAGAAGTATGTGGGAGGTGTAGCAGAATACAGGTGAGAATGTTTTCATATATTTAAACAAATAAATGTTTGTGGATAAAGTTATACAGTAAAGATATTAACTGTACTGTAGGGTGATTCATTTTCGGCTTAAGGTGAATTTGCTGATAATTTATTGTAGTAGGTTGCTGATGTAACATAGATGTTAGCAGGGCATCGTATGTACATATGTTTATGTGAATTCAGGGCCTCCGAGGGCAGGACGGTCCAGGTGCCCTACAAAGGTGATGTGGAAAACACCATCAGGGACATCTTGGGCGGCCTGCGGTCCACCTGCACATATGTAGGAGCTGCCAAACTTAAAGAACTGAGCCGCAGGACAACCTTCATCCGAGTCACACAGCAGTCCAGCCACATGTTCACCTAGTCATGCACACTAAACAGCACAAACCCTCGTAGATTCACCAGGATTGGATGGGAAAACATTTGCATTCTTTCATCTCCCCAACCTGTCAGTCACAGTGTTATGCTGCTTCTTTAAAATAGCAGAATAAATACGCAATAGAGAGGAAAGACAGACACAATCATCATGGACATAATTCCCTATCTCTTCTTTGGATGCATGTATCTCTTTGTTTCATTGATTATAACTTCCTCAAAAACTCTCTCCCACACACATTAACACACAGTGATTTGCTCGGGAACCTGTACATTACCTTGTAAAACAAATTAAGTTACAACATGGCTCAGTTTCATTCATTTAAAGCCTTTAATTTCTGTACAGCATGCAATGGCATTGAATCTATTTTTCCCTTAGGAAAAAGCCATTAAGAGGACAATACTTGAGAAATTGATTAATTCTTTGTACCTATGCAACCCATTCTCTGCTGAGAGTGTACCAATCAGCATGTTGGTTCAAGAACTTATACACCAACAGACAATTTTCTCTGCTACTGTTTTCTAGCCCCTGTGTGTTGTAACTTTGAGTTGATCTGAGCAGCGTTTGGTGTCCTGTTGTGAACTATTTCTACAGGCCTGCTTCCTTTGTGAATGTTCAATAGGTGTGGTGGGATGTCGTATCAGACCAGAGGAATGTGAAAACTGCTGTACCTCGTGTGTTCAAAGCCTTAGATGATGTAGCAAGTACTTTATAATTCTGTGAAATGTGAGTAAAACATTACATATGGAGAAATAAACATATTTGAAAGAAGAATGTGGTTGTTTTATACCAAAAGGCCAAAGTTTTCATTGTTTCCACGTGCCGCTACGTCTTGCTACATTGTTTTTGTTTTTACATGTGGATTTCGCATCATCTGCATATGCGCCTGCAGTTAACTCACGTTAGTCTTTGCGCACACAATTGTTTTTCCAACAATGCAACGGACCAGGATATGATGTCACGTGAGAGGGCTTCGGGTGTAAGTAAGTATCCATCCATCCATCCATCTTCAACCGCTTATCCGAAGTCGGGTCGCGGGGGCAGCTGCTCCAGCAGGGGGCCCCAAACTTCCCTATCCCGAGCCACATTAACCAGCTCTGACTGGGCGACCCCGAGGCGTTCCCAGGCCAGTGTGGAGATGTAATCTCTCCACCTAGTCCTGGGTCTTCCCCGAGGCCTCCTCCCAGCTGGACGTGCCTGAAACACCTCCCTAGGGAGGCGGCCAGGGGGCATCCTTACCAGATGCCCAAACCACCTCAACTGACTCCTTTCAACGCAAAGGAGCAGCGGCTCTACTCCGAGCTCCTCACGGATGACTGAGCTCCTCACCCTATCTCTAAGGGAGAAGCCCGCCACCCTTCTGAGGAAGCCCATTTCGGCCGCTTGTACTCGCGACCTAGTTCTTTCGGTCATGACCCAACCTTCATGACCATAGGTGAGGGTAGGAACGAAAATTGACCGGTAGATCGAGAGCTTTGCCTTTCGGCTCAGCTCTCTTTTCGTGACAACGGTGCGATAGAGCGAGTGCAATACCGCCCCTGCTGCCCCGATTCTCCGGCCAACCTCCCGCTCCATTGTCCCCTCACTCGTGAACAAGACCCCGAGGTACTTGAACTCCTTCACTTGGGGCAAAACCTCATTCCCTACCTGGAGTACGCACTCCATCGGTTTCCTGCTGAGAACCATGGCCTCAAATTTAGAGGTGCTAATCCTCATCCCAGCTGCTTCACACTCGACTGCCAAGCGATCCAGTGAGAGCTGAAGGTCACGGACCGATGATGACATGAAGACAACATCATCTGCAAAAAGCAGCGATGAGATCCCCAGCCCACCGAACCGCACACCTTCCCCACCCCGACTACGCCTCGATATCCTGTCCATGAATATCACAAACAGGATTGGTGACAAAGCGCAGCCTTGGCGGAGACCAACCCCCACATGGAATGAACTCGACTTTGTGCCGAGGACCCGGACACAGCCCTCGCTTTGGACGTACAGGGATTGGATCGCCCTAAGAAGGGACCCCCCCACCCCGTACTCCCGCAGCACCTCCCACAGTCTCTCCCGGGGGACCCGGTCATACGCCTTCTCCAGATCCACAAAACACATGTAGACCGGATGGGCATACTCCCAGGCCCCCTCCAGGATCCTTGCGAGAGTAAAGATCTGGTCCGTCGTTCCACGACCAGGATGAAAACCGCATTGTTCCTCTTCAATCTGAGGTTCGACAATCGGCCGAACCCTCCTCTCCAGCACCTTGGAGTAAACTTTACCAGGGAGGCTGAGAAGTGTGATACCCCTGTAGTTGGCACACACTCTCTGATCCCCCTTTTGAAGAGGGGAACCACCACCCCGTTCTGCCACTCCTTAGGTACTGTCCCAGATTTCCACGCAATGTTGAAGAGGCGTGTCATCCATGACACCCCCTCCACATCCAGAGCTTTCAGCATTTCTGGTCGGATCTCATCAATTCCCGGGGCTTTGCCACTGCGGAGTTGTTTGACTACCTCAGTGACCTCCCCCAGGAAAATAGAATCTGATCCCCCATCATCCTCCGGCTCTGCCTCTACCATAGAGGGCGTGTTGGGATTTAGGAGTTCTTCAAAGTGTTCCTTCCACTGCCCAATAACCTCCTCGGTTGAGGTCAACAGCGTCCCATCTTTGCTGTATACAGCTTCAATGGTTCCCCGTTTCCCCCTCCTAAGGTGGCGGACGGTTTTCCAGAAGCACTTTGGTGCGGACCGAAAGTCCTTCTCCATGGCTTCTCCAAACTTTTCCCACACCCACTGCTTTGCCTCCCTCACGGCCGAGGCCGCAGCACTTCGGGCCCTTCGGTACCTTGCAACTGCCTCCGGAGACCTCCGGGACAACAAATCCCGGAAGGCCTCTTTCTTCAGTCAGACGGCTTCCCTGACCACCAGTGTCCACCACGGTGTTCGAGGGTTACCACCCCTTGCGGCACCTAAAACCTTGAGGCCGCAGCTCTCCACCGCGGCTTCGGCAATGGAAGCTTTGAACATTGCCCACTCCGGTTCAATGTCCCCAACCTCCGCAGGGATGCCTGAAAAGCTCCGCCGGAGGTGTGAGTTGAAGATCTCACGGACAGGGACCTCCTCCAAACGTTCCCAGTTCACCCACACTACTCGCTTGGGCTTCCCAGGTCTGTCCAGAGTCTTTCCCCACCCCCTGACCCAACTCACCACCAGATGGTGATCGGTTGACAGCTCTGCCCCTCTCTTTACCCGAGTGTCCAAAACATATGGCCTCAGATCCGACGACACGATTACAAAATCGATCATCGACCTTCGGCCTAGGGTGCTCTGGTACCACGTACACTTATGAGCATCCTTATGTTCGAACATGGTGTTTGTTATAGATAATCCATGACTAGCACAGAAATCTAATAACAAACATCCACTTGAGTTCAGATCAGGGAGGCCGTTCCTCCCAATCACGCCTTTCCAGGTGTCCCTGTCATTTCCCACGTGTGCGTTGAAGTCACCCAGCATCACTATGGAGTCCCCTACTGGGGCCCTATTCAGGACTCCATTCAGGGTCTCCAAGAAGGCCGAATACTCTGAACTGCTGTTCGGTGCATATGCACAGACAACAGTCAGAGTTTTCCCCCACAACCCGTAGGCGTAGGGAGGCGACCCTCTCATCCACCGGGGTAAACTCCAACGTAGTGGCGCTCAGCCGGGGACTCGTGAGTATCCCCACACCCGCCCGTCGCCTCACACCCTGGGAAACTCCAGAGAAGAATAGAGTCCATCCCCTATCCAGGAGTACGGATCCAGAGCCAAAACTGTGCGTCGATGTAAGCCCCACCAGATCCAACTGGTAACGCTCCACCTCCCTCACTAGTTCCGGCTCCTTCCCCCCAGTGAGGTGACATTCCACGTCCCCAGAGCAAGCCTTTGCTGCCCGGGTCTGGTCCGTCGAGGCCCACGGCCTTCACTGCCGCCCATATGGCAGCGCACCCGACTCCTGCGGTTCCTCCAATGGGTGGTGGGCCCAAGGGATGTAGAGGGGGTTCCACGTTGCTTCTTCGGGCTGTGCCCGGCCGGGCTCCGTGACAAACCCGGCCACCAGGCGCTCGCCGACGAGCCCTCCATCTGGGCCTGGCTCCAGACAGGGGCCCCGGGCTTCCTCCGGGCAGGGTAACTCCTCCTCTTGCCGTTTTTTCCATGAGTCATTTTTGAACCATTCTTAGTCTGGCCCCTCACCTGAGACCACTTTGCCTTGGGAGACCCTACCAGGAGCACATGGCTCCAGACAACACAACCCTCAGGATCATAAGGGCACACAAACCTCTCCACCACGATAAGGTACTGGTTCCCGGAGAGGTAAGTAAGTAATACATCACAAATAACAAATATTCGAAATGTTAAAATATATTTGTGGCAGGGCCTAATACGGGACCGGGTGTGTAGGATCACGACCCGGCCCCGCCCTCCCACAATATTGTCTACTCACTTTCCTGCCAGAGCCAGAACGTTGTTACTCTATGACCATGCGCTACACGGATGCATTTCTCTGTTGCACACGGTCTCCGTGTTTACATCAGCATCTCCCACTGAATGCGTTTATATACACAGACTCCGTGATCATCACGAGGCGGAGCCGGGGGCCACAGGGCTAAAACCCAGTAAGCCCATGCATTAATGCGGCCCTGAGTGTGACCACCTCTTTAAGCAAATCACAAACGCATACATATGCCTTGATGTCAAAAGAGAGAGAACGTCATGAGGAAAAACAAAGGCTACCCTTTAAATACCATAGTTGGGATGTTTACTTTTAAAATGTATTCCACTAAAGATTACAGAATACATGCTGTAAAATGTAATTTGTAACGTATATCATTAGATTACTCTAGGTCAGTAACGTAATCTAAATACTTTGGATTACTTCTTCAACAAATTTTTTGTTAATTAACAAGTTAATAACAAGTGAATAAAAACTCTGTCTGTACAGTGACAAAATACTCTCATATTAAAAATATATAGTGCATCCGGAAAGTATTCACAGCGCTTATTCCTAAATTCATTATTTTCCTCAAAAATCTACAAACAATACCCCATAATGACAACGTGAAAGAAGTTTGTTTGAGATCTTATTTATTAAAAATAAAAAACGAGGAAAAAAATCACATGTACATAAGTATTCACAGCCTTTGCCATGACACTCAAAATTGAGCTCAGGTGCATCCTGTTTCCAGTGATCATCCTTGAGATGTTTCTACAACTTGATTGTACACCTTTGGTAGTTTCAGTTGATTGGACATAATTTGGAAAGGCACACACCTGTCTATATAAGGTCCCACAGTTAACAGTGCATGTCAGAGCACAAACCAAGCCATGAAGTCCAAGGAATTGTCTGTAGATCTCCGAGACAGGATTGTATCGAGGCACAGATATGGGGAAGGGTACAGAACATTTCTGCAGCATTGAAGGTGCCAATGAGCACAGTGGCCTCCATCATCTGTAAATGGAAGAAGTTTTGAACCACCAGGACTCTTCCTAGAGCTGGCTGCATGGCCAAACTGAGCGAATCGGGGAGAAGAGCCTTAGTCAGGGAGGTGACCAAGAACCCGATGGTCACTCTGACAGAGCTCCAGCATTTTACTGTGGAGAGATGAGAACCTTCCAGAAGAACAAACATCTCTGCAGCACTCCGCCAATCAGGCCTGTATGGTAAAGTGGCCAGACGGAAGCCACTTCTCAGTTAAAGGCACATGACAGCCTGCCTGGTGTTTGCCAAAAGGCACCTGAAGGACTCTCAGACCATGAGAAACAAAATTCTCTGGTCTGATGAAACAAAGATTGATCTCTTTGGCCTGAATTGCAAGCAACATGTCTGGAGGAAATCAGGTACCGCTCATCACCTGGCCAATACCATCCTTACAGTGAAGCATGGTGGTGGCAGCATCATGCTCTGCGGATGTTTTTCAGTGGCAGGAACTGGGAGACTAGTCAGGATCGAGGGAAAGATGAATGCAGCAATCTACAAAGACATTTTTTATGAAAACCTGCTACAGAGTGCTCTGGACTTCAGACTGGGGCGAAGGTTCATTTTCCAACAGGACAACGACCCTTAGCACACAGCCAAGATAACAAAGGAGTGGCTACGGGACAACTCTGTGAATGTCCTTGAGTGGCCCAGCAAGAGCCCAAGAGAGATCTGAAAATGGCTGTGCACCAGTGCTCCCCATCCAACCTGATGGAGCTTGAGAGGTCCTGCAAAGAAGAATGGGAGAAACTGCCCAAAAAAAGGTGTGCTAAGCTTGTAGCATCATACACAAAAATACTTTTTTATAAATTTGCAAAGATTTCAAACAAACTTCTTTCACATTGTCATTTTGGGGTATTGTTTGTAGAATTTTGACAAACATACTTAATTTAATCCATTTTGGAAAAAGGCTGTAACATAACAAAATGTGGAAAAAGTGAAGCGCTGTGAATACTGTCCGGATGCACTGTATAAAGCCTAAATATCTTATGCTGTTTTGCTTCTAAAACAAGATAAAGTAAAGGTATCTTGTTTCAAGGATTTAAAATATTTTTAACAGGAAAACAAGACAAAAATTATCATCAATAAAAACATTTCTTGATAGAAAAAAAAAAATAGAAAATCATGACTGGCTACAGCTGCATGTAAAAGGGCTAAAAATAGCATTTTAGCTTAGCATAATGCAAAATGTTCTCATGACAATTCATAGAAGATTAACTATTTACTATAACCCCAGAGAGTGTACACAACGACATATTTTTCTGATCGTCTATGGATTCTCTACATTAAGCTCCCAAAGGGCAAGTTCCTCAATGATAACATCACCATGTCTTTTCACAGTGTAAAAGCACAATCCGTCTTCTCAAATTATTGTAAGAAATCAAGGAAATAAGGTTTCACCGCTGTTCAAACGCTTCTCGGATCGCATCATTTATACAGATAAATGTTTTCCAACGGAACAGACTAAATATTAAATTAAACAAATAACAATACATTTAAAAGTAATTTCTTCAGAAACCAAAATCCTTTTTGAATGTGACTGTATTCTGATTACCAACTATCTAATTTATAACTGTTGTGGAATAAAATAATTAATGTTCTTTCATTTCTCCAGTCTAAATATGTGTACTCAACTGGTATAATCCAACTTGCTTTCTTTTCCACACTATTTTGCTGTGGTTTCAACTGAAATGTTTGGCACGAAGACAGCTATGTAGACAGGTACGCAAGGAGCTGAATCTGATTTCAATTTGACAGATGTTCCCTAGTTTAGTGTAGGCTTGCCAGTGTCTGAGTAGATCTCAATGCATCTACCACTGACTCATGCGAATGAAGGATCCAGCTCAGAACAGAAGCTAACACTAAAGGTCGTCCACCTCCACCAACACTCCAATGATTAGCTGCACAGTGAGCCAAAAGAACCTTGTGGGCCCACTTAATCTCACAAACACGCCTTGAGAAGACTTGAAGGCTTTTGACATGTTCTAAATGTGCTTATCACAAATCACAAACTCCAAAAAAGGTTGCAATTGGCACTGTAATTTTTATTAGTACGTGTATACTGCAACAATAAACTTGTACTGGTATACAGAAAATGTATTTTTAAACAAATTTGTTCACAACCTGAATCAAATATTGATTTGTTCAGAATAATGAAATACGTTCTAACTAGAAAACCGGCAAGCACCATCAAAGAAAGGGACCAAAAAAGAAATCCAAGAAACAACGTGAGTGTATCCTACAAATAGACACACCATAATTAGAAAATAGAATTTCAATTACATTTTTTATATTAGTTTTCTTTTTTAAAAAAGCTAGTGCAAGTACAATATTTTACACAACTTACAGAATATGCACGCATATGGAAATAAAATTAACCAAAATGAGAGAGAGAAAAAAAAATATTTCCAACCTAGGGCTTTATAATTTTATTTTCTTAGATTAATATATATATATATATATATATATATATATATATATATATATATATATATATATATATATATATATATTCTTTACTAAGTAAGGTGCAAAACACTACTGCCTCTCCCAAATCTCTTAAGCGGGTTTCACCCAGGTGATCCATCACCGACTAGAACAACTAGAATAGAATCCAGTGGTTCTATTTTTGTGGATCTTTTTGCCCAATAGCAAGTGAAAAAAGAAACTAGAAACAGCTTCTTCAATTTCTCTTCCAATGGAAGACTTAAAATCTCTTTATGACAAGACCTGCAACACCTGGGATTCCTGCTAGAACACACTACTTTCTGAGCAATGAATGACCAATGGCTTCCTAGATGACAATCTTAACATTGCAACCTCAAAAGGATAAAGAGGGAAAAAAGAGAGGTGGTTCGACATACACGCACATAATTACCACGCTTTTGCCATTCACCCAAGTAGGTATAGCTGCAGGCCGGAGACCTCCAAATGTGGGCGGGATCTCCAGAGAGGACGGGTTACGTCAGAGGGGGTGTTGTTACACCAAAAGTGCCGTCACTTCCACTTATTGTTAAGATTAGGAAAAGGGTTAGGGAATGGGCTCCCTATTTCTTTAATGGTGGTTTGGAGCTTGTGACCCTTTTTAGAAGCTCTACCTGAAGCGTTATTTCATTGCTGTCTCATTAGGGGGAGCTCCTAAATGTTATCTATCTGGCCACAGCTTTGAATGTGTTGCCTACACCCTTCTTTCAGAATGTAACACAAAACATTCTTGAAAATGACTGATGTTAAATTTAAAAGGTCATTTTTAAGTACAATTTTACAGAGACATCTTATTAAGCATTCACTGGCAACAATTTCAAAATTACAAAAATGACCTTGACGATATGTTAAAGTTTATCTTGAGAGTGTAGTTGTACAAATTCTAAGGGATAAATACACACATTGATATGCATAAGGGTGACATCGGGTACGTGAGATGAACAGCATCTGTACACAAGTTGGTTTCCGGCCTTTGATGGTGAGTTAAGTCCTTGGCATTTAGTTCTCAGTGGTTAACCAGGGCTGAGTGTCCAGTGCGACCCAACAGCGACAAATATCCCTCAATATTCATCAGAGAAAGGTTATTTATTAGACTTTTTTTCCTGTATTCCGGTCAGACAGGCTGCTTTAGGGCTGGCCAGGTGAGGCAGGGTTGGGTTAAGGTGAAGGAATACAGAATGTACCACACTCTGAGGAAGTGTTTGCCAGTTTACCAGCTCAACAAAACCACAAGTAAGACCAGGGCTGGGCATGCCTCCTTTCATAAGGAGTGTGCACAGTTTAACTATTCAGCACTGATATAGCTGAATTGTCAAAGTAACGAAGTAACAATATTTATAATCATAATAAGACTAATTACAATACACATATCAAGCAGCCCATACATCATTTAGGGTTAAAATGAGTCATAATGTGGGCCTGTTGAAGTTTCTCAGCCTGAGGTTTAAAATCCAGCGGTTTGGACAATTGACAAGATGTCAAACAACAGTCAAGTTGAACAGAGGCTTGATTGACACCTGACTGATTTTCAACTAGTAAAGGACAAAAAAGAAAAGAAAAAGGCAGAAAAATAACACAAAACAATAAAAGGATTTTTTTTAAACAAGAGCCACAAAAAAGAAAGGAAACTTTGATGTATTTTTCAAACAACTGAAACTCACAGAAATATTCTTCTTTTTTGTAATTTGTGCCAGAAAAAAAGGACATTTTCAGCGGTACTCCTCTTATGAGAGAGCCGTCACAGAGCCACTCCAACTCTTAAAAACATTCATTAAAACACTTCTCTCGTCTCCTACCACGATAGAATAGTGCTACAGAGGAGACCAAAGCAAAAGAACAAAGTCCTAATACATGAAGCAAGGTCAAATATAGATCCAACATGAAAATAAAAACAAAGCAATTCAAAACAATGGTTTTTGTACACATCAGTACAACAAAAGTAAAATCATCTCAGGTTCATTGAGGACCATCCAAACTTAATTTCAATTCTCAACCCTCTTCGTCAAAACCCGTTGGACCCAGGAACGAGTATAGACAGAAGGGAGAAAGTATGATGACACATTAATTCCTCAACTCTATAGGTTTTCCTTGGGATTAGAAAGTGCTGAAACAGTATAATCAAGTCTATCTATTCTATAAATGACAAACATGTGCATTTAGTTTTCGTTTGTTTCTATAAAAGTGGTCCCCACTTTGATGAGGTTGATGATACATATGTCAGTCGTTTTCTTGCATGTGTGAGAATCTGGGCTTGTGAACAGGCAGACAAACAGACTGATACAGACGGTTTACACAGAGACACACAGAGTGTTTTGGAAGGCCTCATATAGTGTAGAGACAGAGTGGGGAAACCAAAGCACAGGGCCAATGAAATGACTGCAACACACACATATGTATTTACATGTACTTAAACCTTTCAAGGGTATTTACCCTAAACACCCCACTCAATCAGTACACACACATTCACACTTATTTCCCATCCCTGAGTAAGTCCAAGGAAATATTGTTTTGACCTTAACAGAAATGCAAATTATGTTATCATAGTGCAGTGATGTCAAACTAAACCCTCTGCCAAAGAAAATGAAATATACTGAAAAAAAAAAAGGCAGAAATGAACAAAAATTATAGATCAGGGGTTCACTACAATGTGAAAATACAACAATCGTCCCATTTAATCACTAATAGCATGTAGTGAAAAACACAAAACCCACAGACGTTTTAAACTAAGAATACGATTAAAAATAGTTTTTGTTTAGTTATTAATGGAGTTTTACTGTAGTTTTATATGAGATAGATGCATTAGTACAATAAACCGCCAGCTACCTTGTACATCTTTTATTCTCTTAGTTTGTGATGACCATCAAACTTGAAGGAACAGAACATCTGTATAGATTCATTCAATCAGGTCAGACAATGTCAGACATATTGGTATCACTTTTACAATAAGGTACCATTTATTAACTACATTAGTTAACACAAACTAACAAAGAAAATTATTTTAACAGCAACTATCATTCTTGATTAATGTTCATTTCTACATATAGTAATACACTTTTAAAATCAAAAGTTGAATATGTTAACATTAGTAAATGCACTATGAACTAACGTGAACAAACAATAAACAATTGTATATATATATTTTTTAAATTACATAGATTAACAAATGCTGTAAAACAATATGTGCATTTGTTATTTCATTATACCTAATGCATTAACTAATGTTAACGAATGGAACCTTATTGTAAAGAGTTACCGACATCTTTAATGCATCCATAATTAGTATTCATATCTCAATATTTCAATGGAAAATAGTCCATATGCAAACAGATAACACACCTGACATTACAATAGTACAGACAGTATTGGGTTAGATTACTTCTTTAATGTAATCTGGCACTGATTACACAAATATAATAATTTACTTAATCTTTTAGATTACGTGTATTAGGCAATCTGATTACTTCTGAATGACTAATTGCATGTTTTGATGAGAATCTAAAGTGGTATTAAAGGAATGCTCCAGATTCGATACAAGTTAAGCTCAATCAACAGCATTTGTGGCATAATGTTGATTACCACAGAAAATAATTTCAGCTCATCTCTCAATAAAAAAACAGAGCAAAAATCATGATTACAGTAAGGCACTTAAAATGGAAATGAACGTTGCCAGTCCATGAACATTAAAACACACCGTTTCAAAAGTATAGCCACAGAACATAAACATAACATGAATTTAATTGATAAAATCGCTTACAGAGTTTACCAATGTTATGTCCAAAAAATGTGTAATATTGTAATTTAACTTTAACTTTTTAACACAATTAAGCAATTTTATCACACTAAAATCATGTTGACACAAATAATGTTTACGCCTTGAGGCTATACTTTTTAAACAATGTGTATTTAAACATTTATATACTTGGCTCATTCACTTACATTGTAAGTGCCTAACCATACCCCGTGATGTTAGCTCTTTTTTAGATATAAATGAGAGACGGGTTGAAATATTTTATTTGTGGTAATCAACATTATGCCACAAATGCTATCAATTGAGCTTAATTTATACTGAACCCTGATCATTCCTTTAATGATTTGAAAAAACACTGTTTGAAAGTCAAGACTGATCAGTAATTTAATCAATTTGTAATCATGGAGAACAGAACATACCAACTTGCTCCCTTTGTGATCCGAGTAAACTAATATATCGCAGACGTAATAGGTACCCTGGGTGAGTATTACACATAATTGAGTGAGGCTACAGTCACCGTTTTCTCTTAAAACACAATTTTGACAACCTAGGGCTAGGCAACAGGAAACTCTGTCACAAATACCATCAGGGTTCTATGGCTATGATGAGACAGCGACAGATAGAGAAAGAGATCAGACCGAGCAGATGTGCTGGGTGGGGCGAAAGTGAACGCAGTTGCACGTACATGCCAGGCAACAGAAGGTAGCTAACGGTTGCAGCAGGGTAAACATACTCCGTGAGAGGCATACTGGTTCTGTATGGGCACCTGAAGAGGATCTGGAGGTCACTGTTCAACTAGGGGTTAAGATGGCTAGGAGGGGACAGACTCTGTCACTGCATATTCATTTCTCCCTGAAGTTCCGAGGGCCTACAGTACAAACCGCAAATAAAAACAGGTCGCTGAGGTTAACAGAAGGTCAATGACTGAGCTCTTGCATTGAAGTCCGGTTCTGTCTTTTTTTGGCACTGTCTTTCAGCACTGAAGACTAAGGGTTATTGCTACTTGCCATTGTTCGGAATGCTTCTCGTGTGTACATGGAAACGCACTGTGCAACCAGAAAGAGGCAGATAGTAAAATGAATGAAGTGATACACTTGTACTGTATGAGTGATGTCTAAAACAATGAAAAATACAAGAGGAGAAGGAAAATAGAGGTGAACGGCATAGCAAAAGATGACAAAATTAATGCAAGACTGGTTTTTCATTGATGGTCATGTTCTTGGGGTGGTTCACTGTACGCACATCAATAGACAAACAATATCACATCTTATTTCTACCTTTTGGCCCAAAAGTGTTTAACAAAAATCAAGTTTGACTGGTTGATGCAGATACAAACAAACATACATATATACAATCCAAGTAGGATGCAGAATTGCACCCACAGGCATCAAGGGAAAAGATGTCATGTCAAATGAAAAAAAGAAAAGAAAATAACGCACGGTTGTGGTGTTGATCTGACAAACCCTGTTTTATTATAAAAAAATAAAGCATTTTCAAATTGTATATGGGGTGCACTTACCCACACACCCACCACCACCACTCATATCTGTTTACCCATCCATCCATTCATCCCTTCTTTATTAACTACCACTATCTATTTTCACCATCTTCCTGCCAGATCTTCACCAGCTCAAGCTAAGTTGAGCGTGACCAACCAAAGACTCAACAAGCATGCAGGCTACAGGTCACCAATGTTCATTGTTTTAGGATGCTGGTTTCTAGAATGGGAAGCTGATTTGCTTGGGTACATCATGGCTATGTGGGTCCACCAACTAGGCCAGCACCAAACCAGTATAAGCCAGCCTGAATTGGAAATTGATGGTGGTCTAAGCTGGTTTTTGCAGCAGGGATGACATGTTACACCCCTACAAAACAAACAACGGACAATTTTGTGTTCATGTTTTAGTGTGGGATTCAACCCCCTTGTGGGAGCTTAAAAAGGGGCTTAGGAGGAGTTTAGGGCCATAGCCATCAGACCTGTGAGCCAGGCAAACTTGTTAAGAAACTGCTACATTTCAGAAAATCTGTTTATCAGCCCTGTCCTGTGCTGACTGAAAACAAAATAAAAATCATGTTACTATCTCTCCAGATGTGCAAATTGCAATATTCTTTTAAGTAGAACTTAAATATCTATTTATAATATGTGTGGTATTACACACACACACACACACACACACACACACACACACACACACACACACACACACACAACAGGCGCACACACACTCACACATGCTATTTCTCTAACATACACAAATACCTATACAACAAATCACTGAAATTACTACATGACGGCTTTCACATACGTTCGATGAGTCAGTGTCTTGGGGGACGGGACTAAAAACATGCTCATGTAGCCTTGCACTCTCATCCATTAAGATAGATTTAGCATATGCAGTTCTATACATGTTAATGTACAAAAAAATACATGACATATTTCAACATGATCGAAAATTACCGTAACCGCGTACGTGTAAGTATATATGCAAGTGCACGTTAATGCATACAATCAAACTTGCATGCATAAGTGCCCACATACATTGCTAACACACATACTGTATGTATATGACACCCTTAAAACGATTTCTGTAGTCAGAGCTTCACACTTACACTTTTACGTTCTCACTCTCATATCTCTCTTATACATATGTATATACATATTTGAACAATCTCTGTACTTTTTTTCCACCTGCATTTACACTTTCATTCATCTTTTTTTGCTTTAAATTATTCAAATGGCAGCTGTTTTACAGGCCCCGCCCTCTTTGTGCCAGTCTTTACTCAAGGCGTTAGGTTGATCCAATCAGATAAATGGGAAAGTGCTTAAATTAAAGCAGCCCTCTCAGGGACAACATCTACTTTTTTTCTCTTTTATCACTTGTTACATTCATCCCTTCACAAAACAAGTGACCCTTGTGAGCTAGCATCTTCTCACACAACAGAAGACACAAAAGAGTGCCACACAACATCCATTTCATTACCCTGCCAAAAAACATCTTAAACCTGCATAAACTGATTTGCTGGTCTTAGCTGGTCTACCAGCCTTGCTGAGCTAAAAAGTGCCCAAAAGCCCTCTAGTTTGATCAGTTTAGGCAGGTTTAAGCTGTTTTTTTTCAGCAGGGTATACAGCATACAGTACTATGTTCATGTTTAGAGATCAACAGACAATAGTAGTAGCAAAAATAATAATAATATTAGTAATTAATATTACACTAATCATTATCATCATAATAATTTGACTCTGTTGATTAAAACAAATATCAGCTAGTGAGCATGACAGGTGTGTTAAGTGCTTCAGAACAATCACTTGTATGTCTTCTCAGACAACGTGCACTCTCGCTTTGCTAGGGAGTCACATGGGAAACCTCCTCGTGGTCACTATAAAGTGGATTGACGGTCTCAGACACGGAGGCAACTGAGATTTGTCCTGCGCCACCCGTAATGAGGTGAGTCAATACACCACCACGAGGATTTACAGTGCATTGGGAATTGGCCATTCCAAATTGGGGAGAAAAGGGGTGAAAAAATAAAAAATTAAAAATAAAAATTAAAACAACAAAACCAGTGAGATCTAAGGTCTAAGGGACTGGTCAATTTCCTCATCTGAAGTCAACCCATTGTGTTTGTATGCATCAAGACACATACACGCATACATACATAGACAAGAACCCATCCTGTGTCTACGTGAAAAATTACCCCTGATTGCAAGGTTTACATAAAATAAAATAAAAGATCTACCCATCAGGTATGATAGAAGGGTTTGAAAAGTGAGATGGAAAATTAAATCATGCAAAACTACAAAAATAGTCAAATAAAAGTTTAGACAGTTGGATATATAAAAATAGACTCATACATCTTCCCTGTTTAAGATGAGTTTTATAAGATCTTCCTAAGGATCAACTGGCACTGCTTGATGACATCATCCCTATTGGCCTGTACCATAGTATTTGGAAACCTCTTCTTGAATTTAAATGAAGGTTAAAACAATCTATGCTGATCTAACTGCATTAATGACATCGCTCAACATTGTTTGTGATTTTGATAGTCTTCTATAGTCACAGTTAAATATTAGATTGCCTAAACAGGATGGCTGACATCATGTAAACTCCTGCATCCAGTGAAGGAGCGATTTCCGTTCTGCCACCATGAGTAATGTCAAGCTTACTCTGAAAATATAAAATTTCCACAAGGTGCAGCTGGACTAGGTTTGTCCGGGCCAAATAATGTCATAGGTAAGAGACTAGAGAGAAGTCTTAGCCTTGTTAGTTATGATCGACTGTATAAAGTCTTCAAAATATCATGCAGTGCTCAGGTGTCCCACAACCTTCTTACCTTGCACTACATCAGCCCAGATTTTGACCAATCAAATGATTTGCACCAATTGCCTGTGTAAAATTAAATCCATTACATTGTTATTACAACATGTGAAGTAATACAAACTGAGTAAATTTAGACATAAGATCCAATAATCTGGATAGAAAACTAAATATCTAATCAAAAATAAGAATAATAATAAACATTCTAAGGGCAAATTTATTTAGAATTTTGCTTTCAAAAGCTGACAGTCCAGTGGGCATTCACTTGTTAATATTTGATCTGCCTTCGATACTAATTTTAACCTCCTGAGGGATGAAAGAGGGCTTAGGAAATGTTAAAGGAGGCTCTCCTTCTGGATTTTCTACTTTGCGGCCCTCAGGGGCTGACCACCTCCTTTTGCGGCCTGTGGGTTTGCTGATGGACTCTGACTCAGAGGGCGGTGGGGCTTTGTAGATGTCCCTCTCCCCAAACTTCAGTTCTCCATTCTCTCTATTTCCCTGATTGCCTCCACCTCCTTGTTCTGCATACTGCCCAAGTCCGTTTTCCTGTTCTGTGTGCCGAACACCCCCCCGAGCTCCATGCAAGTGTGCTTTGGGAGGCTTAAGGGGCGGACCAAGGGTTGGTGCATCCAAGACTTGCCCCTGGCTCTTCTTGATGGAGCCATTCCTTAGGTTCTTCAGGGTAAGGGAGATGCAGACATCGCCTACCGAAAGCTTTGTGCATGGCAACTCTAGCAACTGGGTTGTCTGCTCCGGACAGCAGGATGACCAGCCCTGACCGAACACAAAGAACGGATACTCTACTAGCACCTCCACGCTGACCTGTGAGAGACAAAAGGAGGTAGAAAAATAGGACACAGAAAGTCACGCACAAATAGAAGTAGGGGAAAAAGAACCAATAAAGTATATTACACTTACTGACCTCTTTATTAGGAACACTATGGTCCTAATAAAGTACCTGATGTGGTCATTTGCTGTTGAAGCCCATCCGCCTCAAGGTTCGACATGTTGTGCATTCTGAGATGCTATTCTGCTCACTACAATTGTACAGAGGAGTTATTGAGTTACTGTATCCTTTCTGTCAGCTCTCTCATCAACGAGGCATTTCGTCCGCAGAAATGCTGCTCACTGGGTATTTTCATTTTATTTTTGGCAACATTCTGAGTAAATTCTAAAGACTGTTGTGTGTGAAAATCCCAGGAGACCAGCAGAAACAGAAATACTCAAACCAGCTCATCTGGCACCTCATTCAGATTGTTGATTTGAACATTACCTGAAGCTCCTGACCCATATCTGCATGACTTTATGCATTGCATAGCTGATTAGATAATCACATATATAAGTAGGTGTAAAGCTGTTCCAAAGTGCTCAGTGAGTGTATTTTCTTACAGTCTTTGTTTGTTAAATTGTTTTTACAGAAATATTTTTGAGGAAAAAGAGATTAAGAACTCTTAAGAGCATGTGAGTGAGAAGACAAATGTCCTGCTGCATTAGGTCAATGAAGACTCAATCTTTTCTATTTGACCAAATTCCAAACTCAAAATGAGCTAAGAGTATAATTCTATCACTTGTTGTATTTGTAAGGATGTCTGGACAAATCCTCTGTACATCTAGGCTGCAAGGGTTTTCGTATATAATAAACATATGTTTTACTTACACTGACACACTTATTCTCTACGCTACTTCTATGGCTCTACGGTGAAGTATTGCAGGAAGTTTTGCACTTGTACCCCTCCCCCCTTTGCACAAATGCACAATGAAATGAATAAGTGTATTTGCTAAATAGCATCTGTTAATCAGCTCCTCTTATACTGACAGACTCTGGTGATGCTTTTGAGTGGGTGGCTCCATCTCAACTCCCAGACAAATGAAACAGATTTTTCATACAGTCCACTCACAGTACAGCAGAAGGAAAAAAAGAAATAAGAAATGACTCAATTCTGCCAGTGAATCCCACGCTAACTAAACAAAGATGCCATGGGGACAGCCATGAGAGGCATTATGGAACAGCGAGATGATTTCAGCTGCCAATTTACCCCACATCTAGTTAGACTGCCTTAGTAAGGCATATGAGAATATATACTTCATGAGTACCATATGGTTAATAAATGAGAGATGATAAAGATGTAAGAAAGTTATAACAAAGTAAGGAAGACTTGAAGCATTTGAGAATACAGTATATACTTCATGATTACCATATGGTTAATCAAAGTGAGATGATAAAGATGTATGAAAGTAATAACAAAGTAAGAACGACATAAGGCATTTGTAAAATGTGTCAAAGGTGTAAAGGATATCTGCCAATGAACATGGTCATGTATGAAATTAACTTGCAATCTAGATATATCTTTCATTTTATCTGCATAATATATAGAAATACTTTTCATTTCCCATTTTAATGTGCAGAGAAAACAATATTTTATAACCACTAATTTTTTAACCACTCCACTGATTTAATATTAGCGAACTATAGTTTTGGCAAGTCGTTTATGACATCTACTTTGTCCACCAATTTTTTTACAGACAGATTATTTCACTTTTATTGACTATATCACAATTCTAATGGGTCAGAAGTTTACATACACTAAGTTAACTATTAATCTTTAAGCAGCTTGGAAAATTAAAAAAAAATTATGTCAAGCCTTTAGCAATTAGCCAATTAGCTTCTGATAGGAGGTGTACTGAATTGGAGGTATACCTGTGGATATGTTTTGAGGCCTACCTTCAAACTCAGAGCATTTGTTTGACATAGTGGGAAAATCAAAAGAAATCAGCCAAGACCTCCACAAGTCTGGTTCATCCTTGGGAGCAATTTCCAAATGACTGAAGGTACCACGTTCATCTGTACAAACAATAGTATGCAAGTATAAACATCGTGGTACCATGCAGCCATCATACTGCTCAGGAAGGAGATGCATTCTGTCTCCTAGAGATGAACATAATTTGGTGTGAAAAGTGCAAATCAATCCCAGAACCACAGCAATGGAGCTTGCGAAGATGCTGAAGGAAACAGGTAGACAAGCATCTATATCCACAGTAAAACAACATCAACGACATGAACGAAATCAACATAACCTGAAAGGCTGCTCAGCAAGGAAGAAAGCACTGCTCCAAAACCACCATAATAAAGCCAGACTACAGTTTTCAAGTACACATGGGGACAAAGATCAAAGGAAGGAAAATGATCTGGTTATATTGAAGCACCATCTCAAGACTTCAGCCAGGAAGATAAAGCTTGGTCGCAAATGGGTCTTCCAAATGGACAATGACCCCAAGCAAACCTCCAAATTTGTAGCAAAATGGCTTAAGGACAACAAAGTCAAGGAATTGGAGTGGCCATCACAAAGCCCTGACCTCAATCCGACAATTTGTGGGCAGGCAGAACTGAAAAAGCATGTGCGAGCAAGGAGGCCTACAAACCTGACTACACCAGTTCTGTCTGGAGGATTGGGCCAAAATTCCAGCAACTTATTGTGAAAAGCTTGTGGAAGGCAACCCAAAATATTTGACCCAAGTTAAACAATATAAAGGCAATGCTACAAAATACTAACCAAGTGCATGTAAACTTCTGACCCACTGGGAATGTGATGAGAGAAATCAAAGCTGAAATAAATCATTCTGTTTACAATTATTCTGACATTTCACATTCTTAAAATAAAGTATTGATCCTAACTGACCTAAAACAGGGAATGTTTTCTAAGATTAAATGTCAGGAATTGTGAAAAACTGAATTTAAATGTATTTGACTATGGTGTATGTAAACTTCTGACTTCAAATGTATCTTTGGTAGGTTGACTTCCACAAGGAATGTAAACACTGTGCCTCTGTGGTGCTTTCAAAAGTTTGCTCTGTAGTTTTGAGCTGTGGAGTGTTAACACATCTCAAGGTTGGAGCTGGACAAC
The DNA here is from genome assembly GCF_025860055.1 of Xyrauchen texanus. Classification (NCBI taxonomy): domain Eukaryota; kingdom Metazoa; phylum Chordata; class Actinopteri; order Cypriniformes; family Catostomidae; genus Xyrauchen; species Xyrauchen texanus. The sequence goes on from NC_068301.1 coordinate 25,931,482, forward strand.
CTGTTTGGCTAACCAATGGAAGAGGGTGAAACCAGTTTCTTGGGACACCAGTTTGGAAATAATGATTTTTGCAATTCTGTGTGGTGCTGCTAGTGGTACAAACATTACACATTAGATATTTTCACAATCAACACTCAAGGAAATGTGGTAAGTTTTTGAATGTAAATAATGCATTAAAATGCCTACTAAAAACTACCAATAAATATATATATACTTTATGTAGTGGGACAGTCCTTGTTATAAGTGTGGTAAGAAACATTGAGTGATATATGTGCAGATCTTACTGAAAGAGATCCCAAAACTGTTCAACATTTTTGCAACAGTAATACAAAATAAGTTATCCCACCTGTGAACGATGTTCTCCTACAGCAAACTGTATAATGGCAAAGTTAGATGCATGAATGCTGTCAATGCGCTCAACAGTGCTGGAGTCGATCTTCAGCTCATTGCTAATCTCAGCGCTCTGAATGAAATCCTCTGTCTTCAGGTCCTCCACCCGCTTCAGCTCCCCATCTGCAAGCTGGATGATGGAGCCCTTGGTGAAGTAAGGGGGTAACGAGGGGGCAGAGGGTAGAGGTGGAGTTGTCAGCAGGCCAGCAGGGGCTGAAACCACAGGCAGGTGCAGCTGGCCTTGAACCACAGAGTATGGGGCAGAAGTCTCAAAATGTTCCATTTTGGTGGCAGTTGAGGTGACAAATGCATGGGGCAGTGTCCCAGACAAGGGTGGTGTGGCTGATGTAGCAGTAGCTTCTGTTCCAGTCACTGGGATAATGACAGACTGAGTACCAGGGATGACCAGGTGCTGGGGTAGGCTGGTGTGGTAGCTGAGAGGCTGCTGGTGCCCTGTGTCAGCGATGTAACCAATGATGGGTGTTTGAGTGGTGTAGAAGTTGGCAGAGGGGAGACCTAATGAGAGAGACTCTGTGGTGTTGTGCATAGTCTGGATGACTGCATGGGGTGATAATGTGGTAACTGCCCCCTTCAGATTGTCCACAGGGTGATGAGAAAAATGATGGGATGTAGAGGTGGAAGTAGTGCGGGACATAGGCTTGCCTGAACAAATCCCTCCTTTTTCAGTGTGGGAAGTTGGGGGAGGCAGCTTGTCTGGTGTACCTCTAGGATTAACACCACTGGAGCTATAACTGTTGGGTAACAGTACCAATGAGGACCGCATGGCTGTGCAGTCCTGTGTATATTCACCAGGGAGAACCACATGCCGAGCCTCATAGTGATGTGGGCTCTGCTGTTGGTGGATGTGGTACTGCTGAGAAGAGGAGGCCCCTTTGGTAGTGCTGCCTTGTTTACCTGCACTAGACTCTGGAGGTGGACCAAAGCGCTTGTCTTTCTCCAGCTCTCCATTCAAAACCTCCCTGGGCCTGGTCTCCTCCCTCTTGGGGAAAAGTCCATCTGGGTACTGAACTAGGACCTGCGAGGTGCCACTGATGGGCAGCGTGTGGTGAGGGTGTAAATGCAGGGGCATGTGAGCATGGGGTGATTGTGCAGTCCGCGGCGATGTGCTTAGAGGAGAACTTGCAATTTGAATGTACTGGGTGGAGTGGGGCAAAGAGGTGCTGTTCGATGTGACCAGGCCTGGTGGACGGCCCAACTGATAATGCTGGTCAATTTTAGATGCTGGGGAACTGGAGGTACTTGCATAAGCCACACGCTGTGTGGTGGAGGATGCAGTAGAAGGGGGTACTAGCTGAGATATGTAGCCAGCGTATGGTGAAGGGTATGGAGAGCTGATGAAGTGTACATTGGGGGACAGGGATGTGTACTGGATGGTGCCAGCGGGCTGAGAGTGGGGTGAAGTGTACACTGCAGGTAGGGTGGTCACTGCAGTTGGAGCTCTGGTTGAGTGCGTGGATGATGGAGTTGCTCTCTCAAATGGGGCAGACAGTGGTTTGTATTGAGGTCCATCAGGTTCTGCAGAGGTGCTGGTGTGTTGCCGCCCTCTTTCATGCCCGCTTGCCACACTGGCAAGCCAGGCCAGGTTCCCTGCATGCTGGCTTTCATTGGCAGGTGCCATAACCATGGGCCTCTCCTCTGAGGACAGAGTGCTTGCTAGGATCTCACGTTTTTTTGGGGGCAGGCATTCATTGCTCCGCTCCTGGTTCGACTTCATTGTTTCTCTGAAACCTGTACCACTCTTTCTGGATGTTTCTTCTCCCTTTATCTCTTTTGCTCTTTTCCTCTCTCTTTGTCTCTGTTCCCTCCCACTGACAGACTCACGGTGAGACTGGGGTCAGGGTATTGAGAGGAGAGTGGTGGTGGAAGGGGATGTGTCCTGTTCCTAGGGTTGGATGGACACAGATTTCAGTCGTAAGCAAAGGATGTCACACCTGCTGTGGGAGAGCGGTCCATGCAATTCATGCGGAATCATTTCCCTCTGAGAGCGAGTCTCCAGGACAGCAAGAAGAACCTGGAAAACACATGAACAGACATTCATGTCATCATTAAGGTTATTCCTGGTTGCAATGACGGCAATGAGGAAAGAAGTCCCATAACCTTTTACGTTGGTTGTTTCAGTGCATTCAAAGCTTTTTAAAATATCTCTATAAATTTGAGGTTAGGTGTAAGTGTGCATCTGTTTCCTATGATGTCTTCTGCACGTATAATGTGGCTAGCAAAAACAGCTCCTCCTACACTCTCAAACTACTTATATAATTTGTATATTTATGAATATTTTGCAATAATCTTAAAATGTATTTTTTCTGTACTTAATCAACAACTTTAAATCAACAGTTTTCTATTTTTGGAGTGTGAAGTGTGTAAGTGGCCTTCCAGCTGGGAAAGCTAGAATGCACAGTGTGCACATCATTAGTAATAAACCGAAACTCAGCACACAGAGGCTAGTAACACATACACCTTTGTACATACACTCCTGTGTGCATACGAGGCTCATGCACAGTAATGTAAATGTAACAAAAACATTAAAGGTCACACTTAATCATATCACGCATAGAGCAAGAAACAGATTTTGCTCTCTTTAATAGTTATCCGGTAGAGAGGTAGCAGTCTCTTTTTCGGGTCCCTCCTACTCCAGAGTGTATGTGGAAACACATGATCAAACAGTGATGTTGTGCAGTGTTATGGCTTGTTTGACATTCCTCCCTGAGCTCTATTGATTGGACCCATTCAGCTGTGTATGTTGTCCAGCACTAGAAGGATATGAGGGTGGTTTTGCATTATAAACAGGACGCTGATTATTTAACAAATGTCGCAGTGTTATAAAAGAGCAGGCGGACTTAACTGTACAGGAAACCCACGCTTTAAGATAGCGTGTAACAGTTTTGGTGTTATTGTTTTGGACATAGTACTACAGTTATACAAAAGTGTTTTTAACATGGATCGTGGTAATACCATGGCTTTTTGGAGATAGTATTACCATGGAATATGTGCAAAGCCTTATAGTATTACCATGGAGTTTTGGACATGTAATAATATGTTTGTTTGTTTTTTGGACATGGTACCATGGTAATATCATAGTGTTTTGGATGTATACCATAATAATAGCATGCTTTTTGGACAGAGTGCCATGCTTTTTGGAGATGGTACCATGGTAATACAATAGAGGTTTGAAAATGGACCATGGTAATTCCATGGTGTTTTGGACATGGTACTATGGCAATACCACCAAGGTATTTTTCAGATGTACTATAATCACATGTTTTTTTTAAACATGATAAAATGGTAATACCATCGTTTTTTTGAACATATACCATAATAATATCAAATGCTTTTGAACATGGTACCAAGTTAATACCATGTTTTTTTGAACATGGTACCATGGTGTTTTACAGATGTACCATAATGATATCATGTTTTAGGACATGGTAAAATGACAATACCATGGTGTTTTGGACATGGACAATGGTAATACCATGTTATCCTTTGTAGTACCCTGAAGTACCAGGAAAATACCATGGTATATGAATACGGTAATCATTCAGTCCCATGCTATACTGTATATTAAAGAACCATGGTATTACCATCTGATATCATTACTGTACCGTGGTACCACCACAGTATCTTTTTTGTGATTGACACAAGCCTATCGAGATTCACATATTCAGAGATTGTTACATATTAGAGGTAATGAGAGACTTATCGTTATATTGATAGTTGTACTGTGTGTTTAAAGGTTATGTTTAGACTGAAAAAGGTCATCACTTCGAGCAGACACAACAGCTAAACATTATTTGACTAATGGACTATAGACATTGAGCAGGGTGTTTATTCTCGGCACTCTCTTAATCTGTGTTCTCTGCCCTTTTTTCTTACTTTTTGTCTCCCCATCCAATACACTCTTCCCTCTGGCTCATGTATCTTTTCATCTCTCTTTGCATCAGACAGGGGCAATCAAGCACATGAATAACCCAATTATAATAATCATTTTAATTAATGATTTCAGTAATAATGCATGGTGGATGACAATATTACTCAGATGGTGTTATTACTTACTCTGAAAGAAATTCTAAAGGTTAGTTTTAATTCGTTATTTAAGTAATCATGCACTGTGGATGACAATATTACTCAGATGGCGTTATAACTTAATCTGAATTAAATTCTAAAGGCTTGAGCTGATCTCTGTCCTTGAATATTTGCTTCCAATATAACCTTTATTCGACACCATACAATAATATTAAACCCAGGGTTTTTAACCAGGGTGTCCGTGCTTACTGTAAAAAGTGTGTACATGTTTTGTATGCACTGCATACCCAGATGTCCTACTACATTTGCTATAATGTGCCGTATACAACAGAGCACAGAACACTGAGTGGAATACTGTATCCCACAATGTAATGCGCTTGACTTGACCTTGACTTGATACAACTGCCTAAGAAATTCTTACACTAAATTTGACTGAAAAATAAAATAAAATATTTCATTTATGAAATGATAACTGGACACCACTTGCTGAATTAATCATGATAAAGTCATGCCATAACTACTGCATATAGAACATTTCTGTTTGAAATGTTTATATTAGAATAAAGCCTATTGATTCCCTTACTATTTTACAAAAATAGCAGGTAGTATAGCAAGCTATTATTGCATTCACCAATGGCATTTCTACCAGAAAATTACAACAGTAAAAGTCGTAATAATAGTATGAGTTGTCTCATACAAAAAAAGTACGACTTTAACTCCCATAGAGAAAAATAAACAAACCAACAAATGATGATATTCAGACTTTTCATAAGCCTTAACACAAACCTAAACCTAACCACAAAATGTATACTACTAACCTAAACTCAACTGTGATTTTAATAGGAAAATAACTTTTGTGTACCACAGAAGAAAGAAAACATTGGCATTGGAATGAGACGAGAAAAGCGTGTTCCAAGTTATTGACATACATCAGTCATTTGTATGGCATAAATAAATGAATGAGTCATAAAATTTGTTCACTGATGTGTTCCATCCTTAAGTGTTGGATAGGAGGCTAGCTAAAATATTATGCCTGTAATGTGTCGATTTTAAATACTGTATGTTGATTAATTATGTGATAAAAGTTGTACCTTTTCGTGTGAGCCGAGTCGTGCATATCTTAAGGTTTCCACATCTCAAGCAAATTGTTACATGAGTTGTCATGAGACTGTTTTGAAACATCATCTAATGATGTAATAAGTATTATATTATGTAATAATGTTAGTTATTATTATAATTATTCAAATGAAAGTTTTTATAAGTGTTATCAAGAAAATCTTGCTTTTTTATATTAGATAAACCAGAGTCTATAAAGGTTGAAAACGCCTGTATTAAACTGACTGAACTAAAAAGCTTCAGTGTTCTCAGTTTGAGGTACGATCTGTATTTGGATTCAGTCTCCATCCGAGAGAGTATATCATATATAATATTTCCCATAAACAAGGTTGGGGAGTAACAGAATACATGGAACGGGATTACGTATTAAAATATATAAAATATAAATAACTGTATTCCACTACAGTTACAATTTAAATAATTGGAAATTAGAATACAGTTACATTCAAAATGTATTTTGATTACTGAAGAGATTACTAGTAACCCTCATAACCCTTCCCATTAATGAAAGCATAATTAAAGCGGCTCAGTGGGTAGCATTGTTGCTTCATAGCAAGAAAGTCCACGGTTCGAGTCCCGGCTCACCCAGGGCCTTTCTGTGTGGAGTCTGCATGTCCCTCTTGGTTCTCCAGTTTCCCTGAGAGTGTGAATGTATATGTCTGTGTGTATTAGCCCTATGACAGATAGGGAGTTTCCACAGATAGGGCTGGACTAGTAATCTGGCATACCGGGTATTTTCCAGGTGGGCCGATGCACTTTGGGGCCAATCAGGGGTGGACTGGCCACCGGGAGAACCGAGGGGATAAGCTAAAATGAGCTACCGCGTTATGCAGAACGGACCACAAAACGGTGCCGCAATATGCAAAAAAGGACAGCGAACAAGACAGTCAACCCCCCAACTTTTGGGACAGTTGCTATGTAAGATCCTGGGCCGATTTCTCTTCCCAGTCCAGCCCTGATCACAGGGTGTTTCCCTTGCCTTTGGCCTGAGACAGCTGGGATACAGTCCTACATAGGATAACTGGCTATAGAAGATGGATGGAGTAGACAAAAGAGAGAGAGGACATAGTATATTCTCAACTCAAATGACTGCAGCTTGCACCATTCTGTAACAAATGTCTGATACTGCAGGGAGCCATTCAGGATTAATGACACTGATGCCAATGGCTTGTATTTTATGCACTTGCACTTACAGACACCACTCACAAACATGCCTCAGTGTGTTTCTGTGGTATCCCGGGGAAAGCCAAGTCCTAATCTTTCACAGTTGGGTCCTCTCCGCCTTGCCTGCTTATCCCTTAGGATTACCCCCCCCCCTCCCCCCCCATTTGGTCCCCGCAATGTAGTATAAACATGTATACACACACACACACACACACACACACACACACACACACACACACACACACACACACACACACACACACACACAGTAGGGAGGGAGGGAGCAATATACTGACCTACATTAGAAAGAACACTATGCAGCACACACACACTTGTAAAACTAAGAACATAGCAACAGAAAACTAGCACGGAGGTGCTTTCACACACACACACACACACACACACACACACTTCCACTGCTTCTGCATTGTTAAGTGAGAGCATAGTGCGAGTACAGAGTGAGTGAAAGAGAGCAGTATAAAAGCCTTGTCAGCTGTATCTTGCTGAGCACACTAGGAACAGTATCAGATGACCTGAAACCTAAACTTATTGTCCTCCATCAGCCCTGGCAACAATATGAATCACACACCTGGAGCCCAAGAGCCACAGAGAACAGCAGGGATAAATCAGAAGCATTAATCAGAGACATTATCTTACACAGACACGAACGAAAGAAAAAGCATGGGCTTTTTGCTTCCACAAAACTGCACTATCACTGTAAAAATGCACCCGATGTACTGCAACAATAGATGTTATGCAGAACATTCTGTGAAATAAAATACATACAGTGTCTGTTCCAAAACCTAGTGAGCTGCCTCGCTGTCTCCTGTATACATAGGCAATTGATTCAATGGCAGCATCCTAACTGAAATAGTGATTTGGAACACTCTACAAAGGCAGCAACTACACGAGTCATTCAAATAGCACCCCTCAAGCGCAGCACACAGGAGACTCGACTCGCAACTGCTTTCAGTACTAATGAGCATACATAAGCATAGCTCACACACATTTTGGGTAAAATAATCAGTCTTCTTTCAAAATAAAAACTTTTTATCTATAGTTTTCAGTATTGAATGGATTATATTAGTTTTTCCAATGAGCCCATCACTGTGCATTCTGGGCTGCCTACCAGCGGAAGAGTACATATGATGCTACCTTAGAATTTGGTCAAAACCAGATATGTTAGGAGGCAGAACAATTAAGATACCTACCTTTTGGAACAGCCTTTGTGTCAGGAGCTCAAACCTGATCCTTTGATGCCTTGAAGTGCTTCCAGCAGCAGCTCACTAGTTTTTGGAACAGACTCTTAGTGTTTTGTGTTTATAACTATTGTACATAGAGTTATTATGACCTCATATTAATTGAAAAACTACAAGGAATAATTCTAATAATAAAAAAAAAAATGTGTCCAAACACGGCCATATTCACTCACTGATCACTTTATAAGGAACATCTGTGCAATTATCACATCAACCATCAGAATGGGGAAAAATATGATCTCAGTGATTTCGACCGTGTTATGATTGTTGGTGCCAGATGGGCTGATTTGAGTATTTCTGTAACTGCTGATCTCCTGGTGTTTTCATACACAACAGTATCTAGAGTTTTCTCAGAACGATGCCAAAAACAAACAAAAAACATGCAGTGAGTGGCAGTTCTGCGCTTGGAAACGCCTTGTTGATGAGAGAGGTCAACAGAGGTTGGCTAGACTGGCAAGAAAGGTGACAGAAAGGTTATGATAACTTAGATAACCACTCAGTAGAATTGTAGTAAGCAGAATAGCATTTCAGAATATACAACACGTCAAACCTTAAGGCGGATGGGCTACAACTGAAGAAGACCTCGTCGTGCTCAAGAGTATTACATTTCATGCCATTTCTAATTATTTGAAAATGAACAAATGATCTAATAAGCATTCTATTCTGCAATAATGCTAGCTGTAATAACTATACATTTTAAAATGAAAATTATAATGTGTTAATCCCCATGTATTAAACAGATTCAAATGAAAAGCTTCAATGTTCTCAGTTTGATAAGATCTGCAAATGGACTCAGTATCCATCCGAGAGAGTATTTAATACACGTTATTTCCCATTTGCCACATGTAAGACTATACTAAAATGAAAATAATAATAATAATAAAATAAAATATAAATAATAAAAGGTGATTTAAAATTTTGAAAACCCTTAAAAGAAACATGTTAACTGTCAACTACCCAGATACAGAATACTTTGCAAACTGTCAAATTGTTAAACCATATTAATACTCTTTCGGTCTTGAAAAGTGTTGTCTACACAGCATTTTGGGCATCATTTGAACACCTTTTCATGGGTTCTATTGTTCAGAATGCTCATACAATGCCCTGGGATGGTACCCTGAAGGGGAACTTTTATGTATCTCTAGTTAAAATGTACACTTTTTGGATGCCTAATTATTCCAAAATTACATATAGTGTACCTTTACAGGTACACTTATTTGCTTTGTTCCTCTGGAAACAGAAAAACAAACAAACTTTTGTTTCCTTAAGGGTACCATCCCAGTGACGGCCTTGTACTTTAAACGATACCTTTTTTTCTGAGAGTATAGGGAGCTCACTAGATTTTAAAAAGCCTTCCATTCTCTGGGGTACTATCTCTTAAAAAGCTGTTCAGATATTCAAACTTTTCCTGCCTTGCAATCATTCCCACTGCCTCATCTTTACAATGCACAGAAGGGTGAAACGGAGTCAGGTTGAAAAGCAGAGAAGGGAAATAAGAAACAGAACACTATGCATGAAGAACTGTATCTGAGTTATGTTTTCTGTCCTTTGAAGTCCTTCCATTGATTCATCCTCATGAATCAAAATGACAAGAGCAAGAGAAAGGAACCTGGCTACAACTTTATGACCCGATGAAATAAAAAAATGTTTGTGGCTTTTAGTCCATGCCTACTCTCAGGGGCGAAAATTTCATCAAAATGTTGGGGGGGGACAATAAACATAACAAAAAAGAGCAATTTTTGAAGGGGACACCAATAATACAGGCAAAATTGTACTTGCAAGGATACGTGTACACCGAGGAAAGCCTTACTACTATTATTAGTGTAGCATGGAGCTAAAACAGGCAATATGGTGTCTAAAATGTACATCACTTAATATCAACTTCTTGTTTATTAAACTTGTATAAAATCAAAATCACATTTGTTATCATGCTGATATCTGGAGAAAAACTGCACTCTTCATGTGATATTATATTAGATTTAACTATATTAAATTATATAAACCGACTAAATCACAGTGAAAGCCTTAAAATCTAAATGCGCACCCAGACTAGTCTAATCTACAAGACTAACTTTACATCACGTAGTGTATGCGTACACTCTATGTGTGTGTGTGTGTGTGAGTGGGGATATACTACTGTATTAAAGCTAGGTAAACGCATAGACTGTATTAAACAAGGGTAACGTTAAAGGGTAACGTTAAACGTTAAAGGGTAACGTTAAACGTTATAATCGCTAACATAGCAGACTGCATCAGTGACAAAAGTACATTGGTACACAAGTACACAATCATATATTTGTTTTTTGACATGATTTATTAATGACACAGCATCATCTATATTCAAGAGAAAATAATCATGTTTAAATAATAATCAATGTTTAAAGTGAATAAAATAACATTGACTTACTGGAGTTCCACAACTACTCAAAATCTTTGTTCTTCTCTCCCGCCACCGGAATGTGTGTGTGTCGGTGGTGAGGTATAAGGGGCGGAGGCAGTGGACCAAAGCACTGTGAGGCAAGGGAGGGGGGACTCAAAATGTTTAAAACGTTTTTTTGTTGTTGCCCCGTTTGCATTTGTATTATTTTATTTCTTAAACAATTATTTAAGAATATATCATTATATTATTTACAATACACATATTTTAGGACAACCCTCAGACCCCCTGACCCCCAGCCCCGCGATTTCCGCCTATGCCTACTCCCGTTGAATCCATCTATATGCTGGTGTACTTCTAAAAGTTGACAAAAAAATAACTTTTAATGGATATACACATTTAAGGTTTACAGTCTTTCACTACTAGGAACACAGATGAAAATTATTGACGACTCATATACACTCCAATAAAATTAGGCATAAAATTACCGTAATTTGCTATTTATAAAAGGGGGGACAAACCCTTCCATATATCCCACCCCAACTTACTGTTTCAATTGGAAATTCGTCAACATGGGAAAGATAACTGTGCTCTTCAAACCATTGCATGGGGTCTTGAGGTGTTAAACACAGTTACACAAACAAAAATTGACACATACTCTCAAACATACACAGACACTGTAAGACTGGAAGTGTGTTTAAGCTTACCTTAGTGTCCAAAGAGGCCATATGCATTGCTCTCTCTCTCTCTCTCTCTCTCTCTCTCTGTCATTCTCTAATTCCCATTGAGAGCCAGCAAGAGGCAAACAGACACAAAGTGAGCCCTTTCTTTCTCCCTCTTACTTCCTCTCTCCCCCCGCCCTGACACCTTTTGGAGGTACAGAGGTGTGCCCAGCGTGTACAGGGGCCCTTCCTGCTCTACTGTAAGTCATGGCTGTGATGAGGCACTGCCCCTCGCACCATGGCAGCCCCAGAGTGTCACACAGACAAAGCTGAGCTCTCAGCCCTCCTTGCAGCACTCAAATGTGTGTTATGCAAGGCCTCGCCGGGCCGCCAGCACTCCCTTCCTCCCTCTCTCTCTCTCTCTCTCTCTCACTCACTCAGCTCCTCCCACGCCTCACCTCACTGCGCACCACCAACTTCATCAGGTATTCATTCAAAAAATACTCATGCCAGCTGGCAGCATGCCCAGACTACACTGCTAAAGAAAGACAGAGCGAAAGAATGAAAGAGAGTGAGAGAGAAACAGAATGAGGGAGGAGATACGGAAGAGAGGGAGGGATATACAGAAAGACAGAGGAGAGAGTGGAGAGAACGAGAGAGATGGAGAGGGGTCATAAAGTGAGCGATGGAGATTTAACCACACAGCTATGAAAAGATATATGGGTGGTTGATGCATAACATGTCCATGGAGGTTTTATTTTTTCCAACATCAAGATTTTAGGTTATAATTTAGATTATTTTATGTGCTGTAACTGTTTTTTCACAATTGTAATCAACCTATTGCCTTTTCTAGTTATATATATATATATAACAGTATGTATCTATCTATATATATATATATATATATATATATATATATATATATATATATATATATATATATATATACATACATACATACATACATACTGTAAATCAGATTTATATAATCCAGGATATAAAATCTGCATGCATAATAATTGTAAAATAAAGTGCAAAATGTTGAAGGACCCAAAAATGAAGGTTTATGAAGGTTAATGTTTCCACTGTTTCTATGTTCGCGCCGTTGCCTGTCCTGCCATGTTTTCTTAGTTCCGTGTTCCTCCGAGGTTGTTTCTTATGTTTATATTTTGGTTATCCCCTCGTGGATGTTTTGTTTGTTCCCAGTGTTTTGTTTCATTCTGTGTTTTCGTGTTTATTTAATAAAAGAACCTGCAAGTAGATCCTCACCCCTCGTCTGCCTTCACCTGCTCATCTGCAGTTCATAGGTGCCCTTTGAACAATATCATGATTGTTGATTTCTATACAACAGCATTAGATAGTGACTCACTTTAAAGCTTAAAAAAGCACCAAATGTGTCATAAAAGTAGTCTATGCAACTTGTCCATCATATTCCAAATCTTCTGAAGGATACGATCACTTTATGATGAAAACATGGTCGTTATTCACTCTCAAACCAAATAATTTTTTGCATAATTAATCAAATATTGTGGCACGTCAATAACATCAATACTTATTGGTTCTTGTGCATCTCATGATCTCATGACCAAACATCATGACACAAGAACCTTTTTGTGTTTCGCAGAAAAAAGAAAATCAGATGGTTTGGAATGGCATGAGGGTGATTAAATCATGAAAACATTTTCTTTTCTGTTCCTTAAAAATGGTTTAAGATGGAATTTAGCATGAAAAAATGCAGGACATGTCAACTTCCCTTTGTTTTTCATGTCAACTATCCATATACACACAAAAGACTCAGACGAGTAAATATGCAGGCCGCTGCCTTATACATGCAATAAGCACTCCCACACACTGCAGAGAGTAATCACTTCAGCTGAAAAGCACACACAAACAAAGACCCACACACACATACTTCCACAAAGAGTCACAGCGTTCTCGGGATTAGAAGCTCTTTTCAGGCGAGCTCAATGAAAACACAAGGACAATGTGACACTAATCCCGTACAGCGACATCATCACAGCCCTACACTCGTGTAATCTGAGGTTTCTAGAGTTTTGTAAATAAAAACAAGTCTCTGCGCAATTTAAGACTCTTTAAAATACTAGAAAACAGCATTAAAGCTCTGATGATATAGCACCTGTTGTTAAATTGTCACGCAGTTCTATGGACTAACCAGCAGGTGGTGGTAGAGAAAGCTTCATCCCAGTTTCATAGCTATCGGCTAGAGAATTTGGTTAACTGACCTAGTTAGCTAAGCAGTTTTGATAAATATATATTCTGCTCAGCAGTGGCGAGGATGGCGCAGTGAAAGCGGAGAGCAGAAATGTCTCAAAAATGAGAGAAACAGGTTGAAATTTCAAAGATCCTGCTAACATCTCTTGACGTTCTTAGCAGACACGTAACCCATTCAGAAGACTCTGCCAAATTGTGTGTGTGTGTGTGTGTGTGTGTGTTTGTGTTTATTTTTTGTTTTTGTCTGTGTAATGTGTAGTACTTTGCAAATTATGTTCGTTTAGATTCTGAGAGCCTGACTATGAGTCAATTAAATGCACGAGTGAAAACGTCCCTATGGGCTGTGTTATGGAAAGTCTGAGGCAGTGATTTGAGTTCTGGCTCCTGAGTGGCCTGGGTCATTAATGCAGTGCATGACGGGCACCCAAGGAGTTCCCTTGTTAGGCTAGGGAGTGCGTGTTGTTTACAGAAACACTGTCAGTAAAACAAGCTGCACGGGAAGGTTTGTCTGTTGCTGTGGCAACAAATTAGTAATGCTCTCCAATTTCTAGGCCTTTAGGGTAATTCAATTAGTTTTTGTGTGTTTTCTCTGAAGCGCGTGCAGTCACCTGAAAGATTGATAAATGGACATGGGAAGAGCGAGAGAGACAGAGAAAAAGAGATGATGAAGAAGAGAAAAACAGATAAAAATGATGGTGACAATTTAAAACCAAAACAGCAGGTAAAACTGAAGATTAAGATCCTTAGTTCTGGAGTGATGAAACCACTAAATGCATGACAACAAAATGTTCCCATGAAACATTCCTTACAGGAAACATACTACTCTTCAAAGCGCATAACATCTACCTCTCACTCTCGACTGCATGTGGTCATATAATAAGGAAAATTCTTAACAATATAATGATACCAAATACCTATAAAGGTGTAGCACTACCCCTTGCCTTCAGAACAGTTTTGATCCTTCTTGGAATGCTGTTATGCACATCATAAACTGTGTTTTATTGCACCTTTATTCAATAGGCCTTGAGTTCTTTGTTAAATGAGTCTACTTGGAAATATACTGTACTCAAGAACTTCCCATAACGTTCAATGATGTTTATATCTGGTGACTGGAAACTGTGGAAGCATTTTGACATAATTCAGGTCTTTTCACCCCAGATAAAAGCCACTTTTAACCCTGGATTAAGCAGCAATTCACACTTGTAAATTTCATTTTTTTTTAAAACTCTTAAAGTTTCTTATTAAGCCTGAAACATCCTCTACTCAAGTCTGTGAATGCAGACGCTTAGCTATGCAAGGTTGATTTTGTGCATCGTGAAACTCTCTTAATGTTATTAAAGGGATAGTTTACATTGATCTCATCGTTTACTTTCCCTCATGCCATCCCAGATGTTTGACCATTTCTTCTGCAGAGCCCAAACAAAGATTTTTAGAAGAATATTTCAGCTATATAGGTCCATATAATGCATGTGAATGGTAACAATAACTTTGAAAATTCAAAAAGCACATAAAGGCAGCATAAAAGTAATCAATAAGAGTCCAGTGCTTAAATCCATATCTTCTGAAGAGATATGATAGGTGTGGGTGAGAAACTGATAAACTGATTTTTATCTGACTTCACCACTGAGCTACCCAGGCCCCAGAGATATTCCTCTTAAAATCTTCATTAGAAGAAGAAATACAGTTACACATCTGGGATTGAATGAGTGTGAGTAAATGATCAATTAAACCCAAAACAAAATCTAGATTTTGTGCATTGTTGCATTCAGAGATGTGCCAGACTGAAATTCATAACACAACACAAGTACCGATTGCATTATCAGCGTTGCTGCAAAGTGAACTACAGTGGATATTCGTTTGAACTGTCCGTTTCTATGGTAAGATTTTAGTTTTAAGTCGATTACTCTCATGGCAGCGCAAAAGTTTGAATACAATATTGCTGAGCAAGTAAGTTAATATCATATATTGTATTTATGGCAGCTTACCTAAATTATAAAACATTGGGTTTTTGGCACAATCTTTTGAAGGTATCTCTTTCACCTCTTGAGTACTGAGGTTTACCAATATTGTCCCTTATACATGTTACATACAACAATGTGCATATAAATGCATGTCTTTCACTTTCATACTTCTATGTACACCAATCAGCCAAAACATAAAAACCACCTGCCTAATATTGTATTGATCCCCCTCATGTCACCAAAACAGCACCAACCCTATCATATGTTCACATCAACCATCAGAATAGGGAAAACAATTGATTTCAGTGATTTGGACTGTGGCATGATAGTTGGTGCCAGGTTTGAGTATTTCCGTAACTGGTGATCTCCTGGGATTTTCACGCACAACAGTCTCTAGAATTTACTCTGAATGGTGCCAAAAACTAAAAATATCCATTGAGAGGCAGTTCTACAGATGGAAATACCTTGTTGATGAGAGAGGTCAACAGAGAATGGCCAGACTGGTTTGAACTGACAAATTCTACAGTAACTCAGATAACCACTCTGTACAATTGTGGTGAGAAGAATATAATCTCAGATGCTATTCAGAGATGCAGGTTGGCGTTGTTTTGGCAGCACGAGGGAGGCCTACACAATATTAGGCAGGTGGTTTTAATGTTGTGGCTTATCGGTGTATCTATAATTTTATTTCCCCAATGCAGATGATGATTTGTTTCCAACTGAAAAATCAGATGTGATGCACACTTGAGGGGTGCCAAGATAGCTTCTGAAAAGTTTTCAGTACAGTCTTGATGGAACAGCAATTAAACTCCACTCAAATTAAACACTGCAGGAAAACGCTGCATCATTCAGTAGTATGTAACTACTCTCTCGATGCCAGATGTGTCCTTTTTGACACATACGCACCAACGCACGCACGCACACACACACACACGCACGCGCGTTGGTGTGGCTATCATTATGAGGGCTCTCCATAGACATAATGATTTTTATACTGTACGAGTTATAGATTCCATCCCCTAACCCAAAATTAAGTGATTTGAATTATGGGGACATTAGAAATGAGAAACAGAGAAAGAATGTGTCTCTGTCTTCCTTTCTTTCAGCTGCAGTATCCCTCTCTCCGCTTCTGTCTCTCTGTGAAGCGAGGGATCAACTCGAGAGACACGTTGTCAAGGAGACACATTACACACACTTGTGCACACCCACGCACACATCACTTAGGTCTCCCACACTAGACTCCCAGCATCGAAACTACATTACTTTTAACCGAGTAATCTACCTCTTACTCTCTCTGTCTCTGTCACACACTCTCTGTATTTTTTTTACCTCGCTCTATCACTTCTATAATCATGTGGAACATTCTTCCCTTGTCTGTATCAGCATCATCTGGTTCTGAGCTCTAACAACCCAACAATGACTCATTAGTTGGGTGAATAGACAGATTGGCAAGGGAAGAGCAGCACCACAGTTGTACCCAGCATGCCCAGCAGCGCTATAAAGTGGACCATTAACCCCATACTGTGCCCTGAGAACAGTGGAATGACTGCAGATTAACGTTATGTGTTTTTTACTGTAGCCCTGCAGCAAAATGCGATGGCCTAATGCTGGACACCAGTTCAGAGAAGTCAATGAAATTAGAAGTGTTTGGCACTTAGTGTGTGTGGGTGTAGAGTGTTTCTTAATCTGTGTTTGTACCAGTGTTATTATAGTTAACGAAAACTTAAATAAAATCAAACTAAAATCATTTTCGTTAACTAAAATAAAAATAAAAACTTAAATGATTGGATTTTTCTTTTTACTTAACTCCAAACTTACTAAAAATAGAATAAAAATGATCTCAAATTCATTTTAGTTTGATTTTTTTTACATAATATGGTGAAGTAGGGCAATTTTGGAAAAAAAAACTTCTTAACTCTTTGAATTATAATCCAAACTACACATAACCTAACATTATACATTTGAAGAAAATTTAGGATTACTTCTACCTTAGTCAAAACATTTTTTTTTTATCTTAATATAAAAATGTAATACTGTGAAGAACCTTTGTAGATCCTCTTTTAACAAAATCCCAGATGTGTTTAAGCAGCAGGGCCTACTGGTAAAGTGGGATACAGGAAAAATTATTCTCTACAAATGATGATATATATATATTTAAAATACATTTTTATATTTTCTTCTACACTTTCACATCATAACATTAAGTTAACTTTGACTTGTTTATAAGCTTAACTAGATTTACCTCAAATTTCTGTCATTTTCTTTCCCACTGCTTTTCCCACCACTGGTCACCGGTGAAATTAGTTCTGACATACATTCCAAAGTAAAATCATACATTTTAAACCTCAAAAAGATAATGGGGATAGATGACCCAAAAATGAAAACTCTTTCATCATATACAGTCATGCCATCCCAGATGAAGATTTTTAGAAGAATATTTCAGTTCTGTTGGTCCATACAGTGCAAGTAAATGGCTCTAAAAAGCACAAAGGCAGCATAAAAGTCATCCATAAAACTCCAGTGGTTTAATCCATGTCTTCTGAAGTTATCTAATCTGTTTTGGGTGAGAACAGGCCAAAAGACCTTGAAATCATGATTGCCAAGGAGACTGCTGATGTCAAGATTTACAATAAAAAAGGATTTAAATATTGATCTGTTTCTCGCTCACACCTATCATATCATTTCTAAAGACAGGGATTTAACCACTGGAGTCTAATGCATACATTTTATGCTTCCTTTATGTGCTTTTTGGAGCTTCAAAGTTTTGTGTTCAGCAGAAGAAAGAATGTCATACACATCTGAGATGGCATGAGGGTGAGTAAATGATTACAGAACTTACATTTTTGGGGGTGAACTATCCCTTTAATTATTTACTCCCCAAAGATTAGTTTCGTAATGATTTATAATCATTTAATAAAATACATATGGATACAATGTGGATCAAGCTTAAATGCATTTTGTCTCTTTGCCCATATTCGCCCTATATTATAAGATTTGCAACATTTACAATCCACATAAAACATGAAAACACCACTAGATAGAGGTAACACATGACTCCCCTAGGAAATGTAATGATGTTAGACTTTTTAAATTACAGTAAATGCTCAGTTTTGGCAGCCATAAAAAATACTAAACTGAAATAAAAGCTAACTAAACTGAAACTAAAAAACACTGAGGAAACTAAAACTGTGAAAACTAATGAAAACTAAACTAAATTGTAATGACAAATTGAATATAAAATAGAAATAAAAACTAAATTAAAAATCAAAAACTATAATAAAACTGGTGTGTACCCAGCTATAGTTTGGGGACAAAACTGTCAGGTTAGCAAAATGTCAACATACATTAGACTTTGTATTGTTACTCTTTACAGCTATTGTTACTCATTTAAGTATAGTGCGTATTTGCATTGTATTTTTCTAGGGATTTTCTTTCCACCATCACAACAGCTTGCTGACTCTTTTTCTATATATAAAAAAGGAAAAAAATATGTTTGCCAACACAGGCACACAATCTCTGTTGTCCCAGCACCAACCCACAAACCTTTAAAAATGCAATAAAAGGAAAAATGATATATGTTAAAGGGATAGTTCACCCAAACTTGAGGGATTTATGCACCCTCTTCTGCTAAACACAAACAAAGATTTTTAGAAGAATATTTCAGCTCTGTACATTCTCACAATGCAAGTGATTAAAGCGAAAATTTGAATCTCCAAAAAGCACATAAAGGCAGCATAAATGTAATCCATATGACTCCAGTGGTTAAATCCATGTCTTTAAATACATTTTGATTGGTGTGGTATAAATTCTCCTCCCTGGCCAGTAGGTGGCAATATGCACCAAGAATGCGAATTGCCAAATAAAAAAAAAGAAGAATGTGAATGTGAATGTACAACAGACTAACACTAACACAAATTCTAACCCCAAAGAAAACAAAACTGTCTGTATTATTACAACAAATAGTTTTGTGAAATTTAAACCCACCCACACACAGAACAATTATGCCAAGGAAATACCACTTTGTTTTACTCTTTAAACATGTCTTTAAAATGTTTTACAACATAGGAACACCATTATGAGCTTACACGCAAATAACAATAAAGTTTTTACTGACAACAGTAATTTAGAGTGGTGTCCATGTTGCAGGAGTATATTATAAGGGCTGAAATGACTTGATAGTAGATGAATGACAGATGACACTGTACTCTATTAATGAGCATGTCCAAGTGGAGGTGACCTTGCTGCAAGCCTCTGTCTGTCATTCTAAACTACTGTAATACTAGCTCCGAATGACCTCCAAATCTGAGTCACATAAATGAATATCTCCACTCTCTCCTCAGAGACAAACTCTACAGAGTTTATTTTCCCCTCAAAAAGCTCAGATTAGATACACATAATTGCAGATGTGCACTGGAGTCTGGTTTCGAGCTGAAAGCGATTTCACGCGTTTGTTTGTCCTTAGCGCAAACAGTTGACGATGTCTCTGTGTCCCGTTCAGTTACCGCTCAATGTGTAATCTCTCGATTCATAACCACTACTAAATCTGCCACTATCTGAGGAGTGTGTATCAGAGTGTGTGTGATGGATTACGCTGAGGCAAAGCACCGCTAAGACCCTCTATTACTCGATAATCCCACAGGAGTGTGTACACATGACTCAGAACACGGCAATGTGCTGACAAATAGAGACTAAATTTACATGCGCCTATGACAAATACGAGGCAGAACAACATGCACGTACATTCTCAGAGAGGAGACAGTGTGATAAAGCCAATAAATTAGAACATACTCAATTATTTGTTATATAAGACATATAGGCCACATCTACACTAATACATTTTAATTTGAAAACGCATTGATTTTGCCACTTTTACAGCTCTCATCCACATTAGAGTGGTGTTTTCCTCCACCGAAAATGGAGACTTTGGAAAACTCTCTTCATTACCGCATACTGTGAAAAACAAATGATGTTAAAAAACTGAAAACGAAATTTTTACGTAGCCGTAATAATAACAATAAAAAATTCCAAACAGTGCACAGATGGCCTTAAAGGACCCAATAAATTTCATACTAAATTGAAGAACGACAGGTGTGATGTCATTTAGAACAAAATCTGCATGGTGCAACTATACCTATATCTGTCCAATCATTTGCGTAGAGACATTTTCCAAGACCATGCCATGTGATTTTTTTTGTTTTGTTTAATTAGCCTATAAAAGAATACAAATGTACTCAAATACTCTCAAGTGCCCATTCACTCATGTGCCATCTGCAGCCCAAAGTAAAATAAGCCTATCATTATTCTTTTGTCTGTATTCTGCATATTAAATAGTTAGTTCACCCCAAAATTTTAATCATCCCATAATTTACTCAGCCTCAAGCCATCCTAGGTGTATATGACTTTCTTCTTTCAGGCAAGCACAATCAGAGTTATATAAAAAAAATATCCTGCTCTTCCAAGCTTTATAATATGAGTGAATGTACCATTTAAGTCATTTTCATGGTTTGTGCTCAAAAAGGGGCACACATCACAGGTTGCAACTTTTTCGAGGGTTTTACTGTGTAAACTGTCTATTAGCTAAATCACAACACTCTGTCTGCACGTTAATTAAAGAATTGCATCTAAAAATATCAAAACTTTTAAAAAAAAGATTTAGTTAACCTCGCTATTTAACTAGTCAGTTGTTGGACAGCAACTCCAACTAGTCAACCATTGTGACCCTAGACTCGAGCTCACATTGTCCAATTGAGCACCAAAGTTCAACATGTGGTAGCAGTTGTTCTATCCACTACAGTAGGCTACAGCTTTGATAATACATTTCTATTTCAAGAACAATTCTTTATGTAACTGCTGTTGATGGTACTTTATGATAGTGGCACCTCAAGCCCCTAACCAAACAATATATAACAAACACCTCTTGCTCCTTTTATTGTGTGTCCATGAAAACAATGTCTTTACACATATGGAAATGTACACACAGCTGGCTGTCTGGACCATGGTAAGAGCTTTCTGCTTTAATGCACCTCAACTCTTCGCACATTGTCCTTTTGCATAAAAGAGCACCATACACCGTTAAAACAAGCAACCAAACAACACAAACCTTAGAGCTAAAACCAATTATCAGGACTGTACTGCTGAGAAGACCAACCTCCACAATTCCACTTACAGTACAGCTGTATCACATAGAATTCGTAAAGAAGTTCAGAGCTCAGAAAATGGACCTCCAATGAACATACATTCACAATCAGACACAATCACAAAGCACAGCATGAAGCCCTGTTCAAAGCCATTTACATGTGGTGCCGAAGAGTATCTGTGAGTGCAGGGTTATGAGGACTGGGGGTGCTTCACTTTGTGGCAAAATGGAAAGGGACGACATGCAGTTGTGCAGGTGTGTCCTTGTTTGACTCAAGTGTGGTTAAGGGGTGCCGGCCTAACAAAGACAGGCTGAAGGGCCAGTTTGAGGACACGACTGCAACACAAGGCAGGAACAACACATGCAAGACTGACTCAACATGTCTGGGACAGAAATTTGATAGTGGCCCCAAAAACTATATACAACATAAATGTCACAGCATTAGACAACACAATAGAAAACCAAGTTGCATCAGCAAACAAATCGTGCTAGATCTATTTTCAGAACTAACTAACTTTTTATAACTGCTAATACAACTGAACCCCATCCAGTTCTGAGAGAGATGATTAGAGGGTAATCCCAATAAAGGAGTAGATCACTATTGTGCTGTGATCTTTCAGTGAACTCTCCCTCATAAGACCCTGTACGATCAACAGAGCCTTATCCGAGGCTTGACATTAACACCCGCCCATCCGCCAAATTCATGTAGAAATCGGCAGCGGTGTGTAACTCCATCACTCTTACTAGCCCCTTTGGCGGGTCATGTTTTCAGGGTTTTTCCTGCATTGAAAATTCTGTGAATGTCAGGCCTCCGCTAAAGTAAATTGAATTGTATTCATCTCACTTTCAGCATTTATAAGCACTAAACAAGCCTGTCATATATGACATGGACATCTGTGCGGGACAGATAGTCAGAGGTCTGAGATAGCACAGAGTGGAACTTAAGTGAGTCAATCAGGCTAAATAATTGGCCTATTATTTATTTATTTTTATCAAACATACTATATATATTTTTTTAAAGAATATCTACATTGACCTAACCATGGCAATCAGGAGCCATATTATTACAAAAGCCACTGTTAAACAATGGAGGAACAATGTAAACATTAAAAAAGCAAGAACAATTTAGAATACAGGGATTAAAATCTGGATTTCCATGAATTACGGACAAATAATTGACAAAGTTATCCTCCTGTTCAATCCTATTCCTGCTTTAACTGGCCATGTTTGTCTTCAGATATTCAAAGAGATAACTTCAATCACTAGGCCTGTGTCCTGCTAAACATTCTCATTCAAATAAAATGTCCAAACAAATGCATGCAGTTACAGTCTCCAGTTACCTATATATATTTTTGCAAGGCAGGGGATTTTGGCTCGTGAAAATGATGAGTGGCTAGTGACTTTGCAAAACTAATATCCAAAAACTGAATGTCAAGCCCTGGTGATATCGGCCATCCATGAGTGGTATTTTAACAGTCCTGTCATCATTAATTTGTGGCGAATTAAAACATTTGGATAACACAGTTAGTAAATAGAGAGATAAAATGAGTGTGCTGGCTCGTTCCCCCACACAGACAAGCTCTACTGTGAACAACAAGAAACCCGATAGTATGAGAATCACATGAGCTGGTGTGGATGGAGAGAATAAGATGAGAGAAAGGTGATACAGATAAAAATGGCCTGGTCTGGACCACATCAAATGTCCAGCAGACCTCTGACAGTGCTTTGGGTTTACATAAGCACTGGACAAATATAAACAACCTTTTATTCTTGGAACTGATAAAAACACATATAGGACCAAATTTAAGAGATAGTTGGTTGATAGTTCTTCAGGAAGGAAATTCAAACCACTGCCCCCAGTGGCCGAAGCGGGAATTATTGATGAACATATGAGCACATGTGACCCCAAGTTCCCAGGTGAAATGTCATAGTGGTTGTAAAGTGAGTTGTGGTTTTAGTTAATAAAACAGGAATTAAAACTCAACTTTAATAAAGTTAATAAAAATGGATCACAGTGACGGATTGATTCTGTGCAAGCCTAGATACATATGTCATATCGAGGTAGTCTGCTGCATCCTCCACAGCCTGGACCTCAGAACAGCTTACAAGCTGGGGAAATACATTGTGCAAATTTCTTTCAAAACGTTTTTTGGGGGGGTGTTTTTGCTGTTACCTGATATACATTATTATTTAAGTGAAATGTGAGCTAAAACAATGCAGACAGCATGTGCAAATAAATGATGCTATCAGTTACTGCAATTCATTCTCAGTGAATTCCACTCTTAATGGTATAGTTAACACAAAAATGAAAATACTGTCATCACCCTCATGTTGTTTTGTACCCATATGACTTGCTTTCTTTTTGATAATTGTTGACGCACCTCTTTTTTCCATACAAGAAAAGTAAATGGGGACTGAGGGACTTCTTTTGTATTACACGAAAGAAGGAATGTCATATGGAAATGATGACAACATTTTCATTTTGGGGTGAACTATCCTTTTAATATTTTTCTGAGGGCATCATTGATTTTTTTACAGTATGTTTGTATTCTTTTAATGTTTTTTTTTTTAAAAAAAGCATTATGGATTTGTTCTATTGTTTCTTAAACTTTGTCTTTGATGTGGGTTGCAAAGCAATGTGTTGCTGATTTGTCATCAGTGAGTTAAACTCAGGTTTGATGATGCCTTTATGTGACCTGTGTATTAATGGAAAAATAAAGAACCAACGTAAAAAAAGAAATGTTTTTTTGCCATCTCACATTGATTGTATGCCTTGACCCTGTTTACAACATAAGATGACGTTTAAAATAACCTCCATGAACCTGAATGTTTCTAACCCAACGAAACATGCACTCAGTAACATATCAGGGTTCACTTCAGTAGAAAAAGAGTTTGTAATGCAACTTGTAACATGACACAACAAATAACTTGTATGTATGTATAATATAACATATAATTGGTTTTCTCAGAACTATTGAGGCTTCTGTATCCACTAACAGTCTGGCTTGAGGCTTAATTTAGCATGTAACTAAATAGTTTTAAGATAACATCAGAATGTACTGTATGTCTAGTGTGTTGGAATGATAATCCTGGTAAAAACAATGTCCAGTGTTCTGGACCAAATCTGTTCTGTATAGTCCCTGAATGCATGTATTGAATTCAAACTGTTTGCACAGGAGTCTGACCTCTTAACCTAATCTGTCCTCAGACATATGACCTCCTCCACCTGAGAATAAGAGCACCACTTGTTTGAGTTGAGACGGAGCTTAAATGTACCAGTAAAGAGACTCGGATTAAAATAGCAAACACAAACATTTGTGCTCCTAAGCCTACAATAGCCATTCAGTGTAAGAGTTTGTTTGGATAAAGGATAAGAGTGTGTTTGTGTGTGTATTAAGAATGCATATATTATTAGAGTGTGCATTAGAGTATTCTTGAGTATCAAGCCATAAGCACTACAGCTCTTTTCCAGATTCATCACAGCCAAGAGGGAATAATTAAATTTTTTTGGGCTGGTTTGCTCTGTTGTAGTCTACCAGCTGAAAAGACCAGCGTATGTTGTGTTTATGTGGTGCTGGTCCCCCAGCAAGGACCAGCTAGGTTTTGCTGGTGAAAAGCATGGCTTTGCATTAGCTAGACCAGCACCAAACCAGCATAAATCAGCCTATACCAGCATGGAAATTGCCAATACCCTATACCAGTGCAGTAAACTCTGTTCAACTGATATACAGCATGGCCCTTTTGTACCAGATACAACCTTAAGTCTGTAACTCCACCTACAGCTAAACCCCTGCAGTCTGACATCTGATTTTGGACTTTCAGTCAGAAAGTGCAGGGTCAGAGTTCAGATGAGTTTTGAGTTCATATTTTATGTTTTCTTCTTTCACCATGTCTTCCTTTGGTTTCAGAGAAGGGTCATATCACAGCATGTCTGAGAGCTGAATGTTTATTCCTCTGACCTCCTTTCAATGTTCAAGAACTTTTGACTTCCAAGTTGTTCCAGTGAATGAGGGCCAATGTGCTTAGAGAAATGTTTATTACAGCAGTCCGTGGATAAGCTTGTGCAATGCTGTACACTGCAATAGCCTTGAACTGCCATTGGAAACTGTTTATTCAGTTTTTCCAAATAAATTGATATATGATATGTGTCTGCATGTAAATGTTTAAAATTAAATATGTATGACCAGCAGGATCTAGCATATTGGACTGCAAAATAATAAACAATAGTCCTAATAGACCAGTATTTTTACCTTTTGAAAAATACTTAAGTAGATTCAAAAGAAAGTACTTTTGTACTTTTACTAAAGTGGAAATTAAAGTAGTAAATTTAGAATTAATCTTACTTTCACTGGAGTAATTTTTAATTAGGTTATCTCAACTTTTACTTGAGTACAGGATTAGTGTACTTTGTCCACTAATTCCATTTTTGACTAAAATTAATATAGTGTTTTGCTTTTGTAGGGCAGTAAAAGTAATGCCCCTGATATACTTCCGGAGAAATTATTCTTCGTCCTTTGTTCAGGAGTAAAAATAAGTTCTAAACAGCTGAGCAACTGTATACTGTTTGCGAACATTCAGACACCCACCACACCACTGTGGGTGGCGTTTAGAAGTACATTTACACTGTCGGCCAAAAGTTTGTAATAATATACAGATTTTGCTCTTATGGAAAGAAATTGGTACTTTTATTCACCAAAGTGGCATTCAACTGATCACAATGTATAGTCAGGACATTTAATAACATGAAAAATTACTAATACAGTTGTAATAGTACAACTGTAGTCTGAGTCTTCTCTTTACTGTTGTACATGAAACTGATGTTGAGCGGGTAGAATTCAATGAAGCTGTCAGCTGAGGACATGTGAGGCGTCTGATGTATTTATCATCTTGTTTATTTGTACATCTGGTCTTCCACATCTATTTCTGTCCTTGTTAGAGACAGTTGTCCTTTGTCTTTGAAGGCTGTAGTGTACACCTTTGTATGAAATCTTTCAAGCGTTGAATGTGTAGCCTTCATTCCTCAAAACAGTGATTGACTGATGAGTTTCTAGAGAAAGCTGTTTCTTTTTTGCCATTTATGACCTAATATACCTTAAGACATGCCAGTCTATTGCATACAGTGGCAACTCAAAAACAAACTCTAAAGACAATATTAAGCTTCATTTAATGAACCAAATAGCTTTCAGCTGTGTTTGATATAATGGCAAGTGATTTTCTAGTACCAAATTAGCAATTTAGCATGATTACTCAAGGGTAAAGTGTTGGGAGTGATGGCTGCTGGAAATGGGGCCTGTCTAGAGTTGATCAAAATTAACTTTTTTCTAAAAGTGATGTTGCTGTTTTTCACATTATTAATGTCCTGACTATACTTTATGATCAGTTGAATGCCAGTTTGGTGAATTAAAGTACCAATTTCCTTTCAAAATAGCAAAACCTGTACATTATTCCAAACTTTTGTCTGCCCTCGTAAATATAAAACCTTAAAAATGTGTTATCAATGTCTTTTTGACTCAAGAGGTCTCTTAGAGTAGAAGTAACAAGAGGTCAGTAAAAAAAGCTGCTTTAACCACTTGATGATGATTTAAAGTAATATATATGCAGTAGATAATGTTTACATTGTGAATTCACAATACTAACACGCTATACACAGCAATAATATGCGCCGATTACACTCTGTTATTGTAATTTATAATGACACTGATACTACTGCAAAGATGGGTGTATAAAACAGTGCTAACGTACAGAATACAAACAAAAGAACGGTGATAGTGTGTGAATGGCTTTCAAGGATGGCATAGATACAATGGGCAATTGAGAGTATTTGAGTAGATTTGAATCCTTTCGTAGACTAATTCTACAAAAACAACAAAAAATAAATAAATAAACAAAAATGACATGTTCTTGGAAAATGTCTCTATGCAAACGTTTGTACTGATGTAGAGTATTTGCACGATAATAACTGCACGTTGGTGAGTTCATGTTGAATACTGACTGAACATCATAAACAAAGAAGTAGGTGGAGCTTCAGGTCCCACCTACCGATGACGTGGGCCAATGGCAGTAAGGTGTGAAGTTTTCCTAAAAGTTTGCCCAGGCTAGCTGTTACGAACCACCAAAACGAATGCAAAAACACCTTGTTGGCCAGATTTTTTTGTAAATGATGTCATACCTGTTAGTTTTTCAAAATCATATGCAGTATATTGGGGCCTTAAGCCATTTCTAGGATGATATTCTCTGAAAAAATGGTAAACACTTTGGATCTGTTATGTTTTCAAAACATTGTTCTTTCTGTTTGAGCATACCCACCAGCCCATTGGGACACTGGCTCAACCAATGGCGTGAGTTTTGTAAAAAGAAAGTACCCAAAAGTATAAAAGTAGTCCATGCGACTCTATCATCATATCCCAAATTAAGAAAAATTATCAAAATTTCAGGCTGTTTTTCACAGTGACTTCAGAAAACTTGGAAAAAGCCATATTGAATACTTTTATGATACTTTTAGGTCCTTTTTTAAGCTATAAAGTGAGTCACTATTGACTGCCTTTGTATTATAAAGGCAGACCAGGATATTCATTCATATTTTAAAAAAAATCCTTTTATATTCCACATAAGAAAGAAAGTCATTCAGGTCTGGATCGACAGAATAACAGCATTTTTATTTGGGTGAATTGTTTCTTTAAGAGAACGAGTGAAAAAGCATCAGCATGGAAAGTGTACGAACAGGTGCGGTGTGCACATCTTTGGCAATGGCCGACAAAGTAGACGTGTGATTGCAAAATGCTTTTGTGTTCATTCCTAGTAATTTATTCATTCTCTCTCTCTCTCTCTTTCTAGAAAGTTCTTCACTGAGATCCCAGTATGAAAGGACACAGTTTTTAGTGCTGAGGGGAAGAGAGACTTAGGCACAATGGAATGCCACTGCTACTCCTGCCAAGAACACTTTTCCCATGCGCCGGGGAGCCAAGACTTTCCCCAGCAGCCAAGAATAGCACTGCTGTCCTCGCACACTCACCAAAGTCACACACACATACACACACATGGCCATGTCTTTTGCAGCATCACGCCACCAGAACTTCAAATGATTTATGTGTGCAGTACGCACACCTGAGAAAATATTAAAAAGACTTAAATTGACAATAAGATAAAGAAGATCACAGATGTCTAGCTGAGCGCTTTTATAAGCACACCGCACTTTGACCTTACAGCCTTTTAATAATGACATCATTCTATCATACCATATCTATGAACTTCGATGCATTCCAAAAGGCTAAGTGCAAAGACACCAGTTTCGTAAAAATAAATCCATCTCTTTTCTTTCTGTGGACTAGGCAACTGAACACATATGAAAATCCTATTGCAGAACCCCACCTTTGTCACATTAATACTTAACAAAACATTGGGATGTTCAGAACACATTAGGACTTAGAGTGGGATGAATTGCTATGCTTCACCATGCACACTAAGTGGCCAGTGACCTTTTACTGGAGGTGAGCTTTTACTCTAAAAGCCCCTGATTGGTTAGAGGAGCCCTTGGCATAGTAGAGCTGTCTGAGCTAAAAACTGAGTGAGTTAAAATGACAGAGAGAAAAGAGACAGGGTGAAAAGAGGCTCAGGTCAGGAAGTACTCATTTCCGTATGCCTCTGTTTAAAATGAGCTAATATCAATCATTTTACAGGCCTGTTCTTGAGCTAGTTCGGTCTTTGACTGTGTCTCTATTTTCATGCTTTCTCCTTTTATATTCCCAGACCCATCTTCCCGAACCCAGGTTTTTTTTTATTTTTTATGCCAAGGACCTTAAAAAATAAAAGGCAGCTATGTATTTTCATATAGTTCAATATTTAAACAGTGGGAAAAAAACAGTAAGCCTGATATAAGCTATATGTTGTTTCAAAATTAAATAATTGTCATTTATATTGCTGTTGTAATGAATCTATTAGTACTATTGAACATGTTTTAAGGGAGAGATGAACATAAATTATAAAAAAATAAATTTCACAGAACTATATAAAACATTTTCTTTTATTGCTTACAGTTAATAAATATGTTTGTCAATAGAAATAAAATTAACTGTTATTGAATACTTGCGCATTGACCTGCTGATAAAAAACAATGCACATTAAACCAGCAGAGGGAGCTCATAGGGTTATTCACACTAAGACAGCCACAAGTAAATTATATATGAACACAAAGGCAATTGCATTATCCAAACTTGCACTGAAAATAATTCACCTTCTTTACTATAAACAACAGAAAACAATAGTTTGGTATATGACATGCAATGCACTTGAATTATTTATTATAGAGAGTGCAAAACTAAGACTTTTAAGAACGTAGGCCTGCTAACACACACGCACGCACACACACACACACACACACACACACACACACACACACACAGATGAGTGTATTATTGTGAAGAGGACAATATTGTGATGTTTGTATGTTCCGTTTCTGAACCGCTGCTACATGCTATAGTATACAGTAAACCTATGTGTTACAGCATTCCTGTAACATGCTTAAAGCATGAATCATTAACGCCGTGCTGTCCTATGCGGTTTCAGAGTAGCCGAGTGGCTCACATGGAAAAAAATTGAGGTGTTTTACGTGAAAGCGCGCCTTTCAGAGCCAGCTGTGTTGTTTGGTAAACAACAGCCCTGTTGCTAGGCAGACCTGTATTTTTGCTCCACCAATCAGAGGCTGAGTTGATGGGTGAGTAGGACACAGCTTAAGCAAGAGTTATTTTTACAATCATGCTGCAGATAATGTCACTACACATGTAGTAAAATGCGACTGAAACAAAGGTCACATGTATTTGATGGTGTAACATTGCATTTGTGACAGTGGCGTGTGGTGGATTTCTGAAATGAGAAGGCAAATCCCTTCTCTGTGTTTTTGACCTTTTAGTCCGATTACAAAAAAAAACAACAAATAATATTTGTATTGTCCAGTATGGAAATAAATGAATGACAAGGGTTTTTGACACAAACATGCATGTCAGATTGCACTACTTGAATAAAAAGCACTGCATTAACAGTGCATTGTTGCATGTTTTAAAAATGCACTCTTTTAACAATTTAAAATATTTTTTCTAATTGCAAAATAGATTGCAGAAGATGAAAGTTGAGTTTTTAAATTTAATTTGATAAATTAGCCACACTCAAACAACCCACCTGTTGGCCAGTGGCAGTTAACAGGTTTAAAATGGGTGTGTAAGATGGCCTCTGTAGTGGTCCCTTTTTCACCTACAGTCACCAAAATTGGCACGTATCGCGTTTTCATCAAGCCAGAGAACTTTCATAATTATAGTCATTAGGTCTGCCCAACAGGATGTTGGCAATTTTGGATTTTTTTTTTTATATTGCAGTCTCTGAACTTTTAAATACTCCTCCAATATGATTCATGAGACACAACATTGAGACAACATTATGCTAAGACATTGAAGATGCTAAATAAAATAAAAATATATATATCGAACAGTGTTGCCATGGCGAGGCTTTAAATTAATGGTGAAAAATGGGAAACAGGAAGTGTCTTATATCTTCTGTGTGCAATGTGTGATTTAGATCAAAATTGAGATGTATGTTTAGTCTTGGGGACTAATCTCATGGATTTGACTATTTTGGGTCACAGTCATAGCACCACCACCTGGCAGCAGGAAGTGTGGCTCTTACAACAGACTTTAAAATAGTCCTCTTATATTTACTCAAAATTGTTTAGAATAATGTCAAATGCCAAATGCATGTGTCCACCTTGCATTGTTTTCCGAAAGCCACCAGGTGGAAATGGAGCAGTTGTGCTTCTGTCTGTCATTGCTGCTTGCAGCTATATTTATTATTGAATGTTTAATGTTGCCTAGTTTTTAATTGAAACATTTGTAAATGTGCAGCTCTGGAAAAAATGAGGAGACCACCTTCTCTGGATTTACTATTTTTAGGTATGTGTTTGAGTAAAATTAAGATTTTTGTTTTATTCTATAAAGTACTGACAACATTTTTCCCAAATTCCAAATAAAAACATTGTCATTTAGAACATTTATTTGCTGAAAATAACAAAAAAGATGCAGTGTTATCAGACCTGAATAATGCAAAGAAAATAAGTTCATATAAAACACATTACTAATGTTTTAACAGGAAGAGTTCAGAAATCAATATTTGGTGGAATAACTCTTCAACTTTTTAATCACAGCTTTCAAGCGTCTTGGCATGCTCTCTACCATTCTTTCACATTGCTGTTGCCTGACTTTATGTCACTCCCGGCGCAAAAATTCAAGCAGCTCGGCTTTGTTTTATGGCTTCTGGCCATCCATCTTCCTCTCGATCGCATTCAAGAGGTTTTCAATTGGGTTCAGGTCTGGAGATTGGGCTGGCCATGACAGGGTCTTGCATCCACACCTTGATTGACCTGGCTGTGTGGCATGGAGCATTGTTCTGCTGGAAAAACCAATCCTCAGAGATGGGGAACATTGTCAAAGCAGAAGGAAGCAAGTTTTCTTCCAGGATAACCTTGTACTTGATTCATGCATCCTTCACAAAGACGAATCTGCCCGATTCCAGCTTTGAAGCACCCCTGATCATTTGAATTTGGAATTAGTGAGAAATGTTGTCAGTACTTTATAGAATAAAACTAAAATGTTAATTTTTTCTCAAACACATACCTATAAATAGTCCAGAGACTGATCATTTTTTGTTCTATTTTTAATATTTGAAAGGGAATTTCTCAGTCCATTATATTTAAATTATTATTTAATGTACATATATTCCATTATATTTCATTAAATTCGCCTCTAAAATTTCAGTGGTTCAAAATTGGTGGGAAGTGAAACTTTGAATAAAAGTGAATATTTAGTTTAGAATTTGTAATTATGAAAAATTCATTTTTGGCTAAAAAAAATAAATCACACCAAAATAGCAGTCACCACAAATGTAAGCATTGCATTTTTATTTAATTTTTTCAATTAGTGGAATTCAACATGCTTTTTGCATCAGAGTTGCCATTTATAAACTGCCTCCTCAAAGAAAATACCTTTGATGTGTGTGCCTGTTTGTGTGTCTAAGAAAGAGTGTTCAATGTCATCATACCTCATTCAGCTTCTACGATATCCCTCCAGTGTTTCAGAGTGTGTTGCAGCCCATTGAGGTTGTAAGAATCCCAACTCAGCACGTACACTCAGCACAGGCCTGCAGCACAACCTGCGAACACACACAAACACACATATTAATAATAAGGACTGTCTGTACAGTCACCAATAGGACACATTTCTACACTTGTATTCCCGTTTCTGTGCTTAGGCAGTGAACTAAACCAGCAATACTGGTATAGCGATAATTGAACATGACCCACATAAGCCTGAATCAAAACGCCCCGGCATCTGACAGCGGCACTTAGACGGATTTACTGTAAGCACACTCATACTACTGCATCTCTGTCATCTTTCAACATGCTCCACACCCTTTAGACACTCACAACACAGAACAGACCCCAATGGAAAACGGTGTAACAAGACAACACAAAGGTAGAGGTGTGGGTGTATTTAAATAAAGATGTGTCTCATTAGAGCTGCTTTCAGATCAGTGTCAGAGAATTCATTCAGGATGTATTTGCTCTTAGATTTTGTTTGGTTTCTTTCAGTAGCCACCTGCGGTATTCCATAAGGCATAAAATGGGGATGATATTGCATCCTCTCACTCCCAGACGATGCACGATTGGCCAATTATCAAAGACAATAGTTCCTGTTGTGTCATTTCCAAAAATCTACCCATATACTTGGGTAGAATAATGCACATTTGTCTGATAATAGTGATTAAATATTGTGCAAAATGAGTGTTCATTTAGTCTCTAAAATTCTGTTTCTCTTTTGGTGTCTTATGACAGACAGAGACAGACAGACATACATACAGACAGACAGACAGACATATATACATACAGATATTCATTCATAAATACATACATACATAGACAGACTGTCAGACCTATAGACAGACCAACAGACAGACAGACAGAACAAGAGATGATAGACAGAGACAGACATACATACATACATACAGACACAACAAGAGACAGACAGCCAGAACGACAGACAGACAAAACAAGAGACAGACAGACATACAGCCATACATAGACAGAACATCAGAGAGACAGACCAAGAGACAGACAGAACGAGAGACAGACAGACAGACATAGACAGATGTTTAATTACAGACAGACAGACAGAACGAGAGACAGGCAGACAGAAGGAAATACAGACAGAAAGACAAATAGAAATATGTTTACAGACAAACAGACAGATAGAGAGACAGAATGACAGACAGACAGAACAAGAGACTGAAAGAACGACAGACAGAATGAGAGACAGACAGACAGAAAAAATAGAAATTAATTAAATTAAATTAATTACAGACAGATGACAGACAGACAGACAGACAGATAGACAGATAGATAGACATACATTTTCCCTTGAGTACTATGTGTGAGATGATTACATTGCAGCAATCTATTTCCAAGTGACATACCAACAGCTTATGTCAAATTTGTGTTGAAACAAAGAAGTAATTTTGAAGCAAATCATGAAGAGGAGAGGTCATGGATTCATGTAATGTCATTTCAGTGCTTAACTAGTATACACTTTGAGCGACCAATTCTGCAGATTAATTATACTCTGTCCTGCTTTGGCATCATTGTATTTTGGCAGACGTGCTGATAAAGCATCATTGATGAGCGAGTGAGCACGCAAGAGAGAGACCAGACAGATGGTCGCAGCGGGTGGTTGCAGTGAAACTTGTGACAACAGCCATTAGTGCTTCAAGAGTCTAAAAGCGAAGACAGATAGTGGGATGTGTCAACATGTGAATAAGGCAGAGAACGAGTACGATTCCTGAACGCAAGAGAGGAGACAACGAAGACATAATCGCTGCAGACCTTCCACACAAGTCTCTAGACATACAAACCATACTGTGGCATCAAAACATAATGCTTAGCTTTGACTCCCAGTTCTGCATGTGCTTGAGAACTGAAGCATTAGATCAACATGAAATCAGAATTGACCCCATTTTACTCTAAAGTTGTGCCTGGTCTTATTTTGCATGATTCTAAAGGAAACATTTATTTTTGTACATTACATTGTGGCAATGTACAATATAAGCAGCACTGCGCAATATACAGAAAGCAGTAGGCTTATGCTAGTATAAAGCGCAAAAGTCTGGTTCCAAAAATAAAAATCAAATTCGTTTTTTCCATAGGGCAAAATTTTTTAGATAACTTAAAAACATTTAAAAGAGACCTACCATGAGCTGCAAGCTTGTTAATACATGGCATATGCTTCTGTTAAAGCCATCAGTCTGCATTATTTGAACTTTTTAAAATTTTGTTAAAAAGTGGAATTCCTGGTGGACAACTACATTACCCATGATCCTCAAGGTAAACGTTCCACCAGACAAGACAATTGTGGTGAAAAAAGGATGCCAAATTAGCTCTGCAGCAACCGCCCAATCCCATGATGCACTGTGAAAGATGCAATTGAGTCGGTCTCCCAACATGTTGAAACTATTTATATATTTGTATATACAGTACCTGAATACTTTGCAATAACCGTAATATATTGTTAATATAGTGTACTTATTATCTACAAATGTAAATCAACACCTTTGGTTTAAAACTGTATGATTAAAAAATTGTAACGTTGCTAGCAGTGACAGGCAGCTGAAGACGAGATGATGTGAAGAACCCAAGTGCAGTTTATTTACAAACTAATATATTCCAGAATGTGAAATCCAAATATGAAACCAAAACAATGACTTGACTTGACTTGACTTGACTTGACTTGACTTGAACAATGACATGATATTACACAAACAATACTCGACAAAGAAAAATGGCAAACACGAGGGCTTAAATACATGGACATGGGGAAACACATTATAATGACAACCAATAACAAGACTAATCTAATAACAAGATAACTAGATACTAAAACATGAACCAATGACACGACAAGACTGATAATGAGTTAATCAAACAATGAACCAATGAAACAAGACACGTGAACAGGGGAAACACATGACAGGATCACATGAGGGAACAGGAAATCACATGACATGAACCAGGATCTAACTTTCAAAATAAAAGAAATGAACACAAACACATTTTAACGTGACAAAAATAATGAAGACTGAAAGAGTTGGTGGGCACTGTTGCACTCTAATGCATTCCGAACATAGCCCTGGTTTTCATCTTTCATCAGAATGTAACAACTTTCTCTGCCACTGAGAATACTCAGAATACTGAGATTTTTTTTAAATTAACCAATAATATAAATATTTTAAGCAAACTACCACGTTTTACATTATTACCTTGGAAATACTTTACAATACAGAAGTGAACTGTGTCACATATGTTGTCTATACGGAATACAAAATAAGTTCTTCATTCTAGTTAAAACCCAACTAAGATTACCTTGTTGGAATTAATTGTATGACTGACTAAATCTTTGGATAAACTAATAAAAAGTTGCTTTTCCTGCTGGTAAAATGTGATTCGTGTGGTCCGTTTTTAATTTGGGGTAATACTCAATCAAAACAACTAGATCTTCAAATAATTTACAAATTAACTGAAATCAAATGAAGCTTTTTCCAAATTAACTGTTTTATCCTACCTTAGAAAGTCAAGTGTCTATTCCACCACTCAGATCAGCTTTATAGCTTTTCTTACAACATTCTGTGAATAATCAGTCAAACCCAGAGTACTGAGGATATGCTACTACAGTGAGAAACTTATTACACCAGGTGCTGTATATCAATAGTTAACCAAGCATGATACTAATTCCACTGAATCTATTTTCAGTTTCCAGAAATCTGGGGTTAAAACCAAATCTTGTTGCAGTGTTTCATCAGATTATTGTGCTTGTTTCAGAGTACGAGAAAAAAAAGACACCTTTCTAAAAGCTATTCCTGTCACATTAACTCTTCTGTTTCTATCTTTTTATGTTTTACAAGTGCTGATGTGTCACGTGGTTGCGGCTGTGGCCTCAAGTAATAAACAGCAAAGGATAACTCTTGCAAGCTCAGTATTTTTATGATATATGGTCCACAGTGCAAGTATCATTTACACATCAGCTGTGGGAGGTCTAGCCGAGGCTGTTTCTGTGTTGAGTAAACAAGACTGCCAGGACAGATCAGGTCAGTGATTAAGGTGATATGCACGTGCCAGTGTCAGAATTTTCCCCTTTATTTAAAGGGGTATGGCAGGGTGAGCCCGAGACAGACACAGTGGGTGTGGTGTCAAGAGGCATTTATTGGAAATAATAATCAAAATAACATGTCCATAAAGGGGGATAATAAAGTGTCCAAGGTGAAATAGTGTTCATAACAAAGATGGAATCTGGCATCATGGCAATGAGACGGGGCTCCGTGAAGGTCGGGGTAGTGTCCATTGCATGGCCCAGGCGTGAGCTGAGTCATCGGCCGAATACAGTCTCCTACAGGGTCCATGGCGCACCTCGTCCGAACACTCCCAGCTCGGAGAGGTGGTGGCGTAGTGGCTAAAGCACAGGGCTGTTAATCAGAAGGTCTCTGGTTCAAACCCCACAGCCACCACCATTGTGTCCTTGAGCAAGACACTTTACTCCAGGTTGCTCCGGGGGGATTGTCCCTGTAATAATTGCACTGTAAGTCGCTTTGGATAAAAGCGTCTGCCAAATGCATAAATGTAAATGTCCCAGCTCTGGTCCTGGGCCTGCGAGGATGTCAGTGTTTTCACACATGGATATTTGAAGCCGGATCCCCAAGAAGAGGTGCACTCTGCATTTTAAAGACAGCTGTAATGACGCATTATTCACAACAATTGTGCTTCATTCACCGCTCTCAGAACGAGGCTTATTAATTATGCACTTCTTCTCGCTCTCCTGCCCAACTCCTGTCATGAGCCTGACTGAAGGGCAGCCCTAAGAGTCAGGGCGATGATGATGAGCCGGAGGGGCGGATCATTCCACCACAGGGGGCAATACACTGCCTGGCCAAAAATAAAGTTGCCATTTGGATTTAAATAAGCAGTTACTTAAAAGCCAATGATCGGATCGTTATTGCAGTAATTATATTAATCACTGCAATAACGATCCGGAAGACGTATTCCATGGTCGTGCATGTACATTTTCTTATCTACGGTATTGAGGGAAAAAAATACAACCGGATGGAGAATCTCACCTGCGCATACACATCTCCTTTCCTCCTCGACTTCCTGTCAGACTCGTCGACTTGCCCCACACACACACATACAGTGTAGAAAATGTCAGAGAGAAGCGAGGCAAGGGGGTCTGACATAAGTGAGTGTGTGTGTGTGTGTGTGTGTGTGTGTGTGTGTGTGTGTGTGTGTGTGTGTGTGTGTGTGTGTGTGTGTGAGTTAAAGCAGTGTTTCTCAACTGGTGTGTCGCAGGTCTATTCGGACTGGGTCGCGGACAGCAGGGAAAGAACAATGACATGGTTTACCCACTGAAGATATTTCGGTGGCCACCCAAGTGATGACCTATTTAGGACTGCCGAGGCAGATTTAATGATAATCTCGCAATCAGCTAAAGGCTTTTCAACCGGGCTTCCCTCGATATTGCGGAGCGCAGACCTCAAAACTGATGTGACCAATTTCAATTCTAGTGAGATTTTTCTAGTTCAAAGCGTTACGGCTGAAGTCAAGTCAAACCTAAAAACAGTAGACAGCACTGACATGCAAAACAGCACTGAATAGGAAAAGAGCAACACTGCTATGCACAATTTATTTTTATTATTATTGCAAAATGTTATAGTTTCATATGAAATAATCTAAAGGTTGAATCTATTAGACCTCATATTATATCAACAGTGGCAGTTTTAAAGTTTCAAGATGTGTTTCAGCTAGTATTTATTTTTTCATAAATACATTAACTTATTATTATTATTACTATTATTTAAGACTAGCACACTGACCTAACCATGGTAATGAGGAGCCTTTCCTTCTGTGTAATATGTGTGTTCTGTTTGAATGATGTTTGAAATTAGGAAACAAACGGGAAAATAATGGGCTAATATAAGTACATCTCCTCTTCAATTTTTAAAAGGGGGAATGAAACTTCCTGTAGATTGTTTGTTAAAAATAATGTCACTTGATGCGTGTCCTTGTACTTGAAAACAATGAACAAAACTATACAACATAAAAGAAAATGCAACCCAGGATACATTAAATACAGGTTATGTTTAATCTATGGCAGGTCTACACTTGATTTCCAATGTTTCCTGAAGCAAAACCAGTTGAGAAGCACAGAGTTAAAGTTACAGACAGGAGCAGTCTGGCTGTGCTGTCACGCACCTACAGTATATGTTAATTATTAATAATCATAGGACGTTACTTTAAAAGCTCACACAGCTGATGTTATTTTTCATTTAGTAGTTAATTTAACATGCTATGCTAACATGTAAACTAACATGCTTTAGCTGCCATTATTATTTTGTAATGCTATTTGTTTTTATCATGATTTTAATTGGTTTATTATTATAATTATGTTAGTTTTCTTATTTATTCGATTTATTTTCAAAAGGGAGACTTTTTTACACATACTTCAATAAAAAAATGGTTTCAAGTTTTCACTCCATTAAGGGTCATTGTAACTGATAATAATAATTGTGTAATACTGTATACCATGACACCGTAAAACCATAAAATATTCTAAGACGGTTATCGTACCGTGAAAATGTCATACCGTTGCAACCCTAGTGGCAATAAAATGAAGTCAGCTGACTACCTGAATGTACTGAATGACCAGGTTATCCCATCAAGATCTGTTCATGAGAACTGAGAAATTGCTGATTTGTTCATGTTTTTGTGGCTACCACAAAAATGTGTTTCAGACATGACTGCCAGGGTACAGAAATTCTGTAGTCTTCATAATTTTCCCACAGATGTCCTCTCAAACCACTGTAATGTAGCAATCCCTAAACACCTCAGGTCATCACTGTTTTATACTCTACTGAGAGCCTGCAAAACTACCAAAGTATGTCTGAGTGTCTGTGAGCTAAAGAGACATAAGATTCCTTCTTTCCTGAGACTGTTCAAATTAATAAAAGCAACTAAAACAAAAAACATATTAAGCAGATATAGCAAGTGACACCAAGTTCAACTCAATGTCTCAATTCCACAGGATTTTTGACAACAGATTTGAAATGAAATTGCTGTATCTTCTCCATCATTACTCACCAAATATCTGTCAGAACACAAAGATGCTGTTCCTAAAACAAGCTTATATTCTCAAAGTCTGCTCCATAAAGTCCATTTTAGAGTAGTGTATGTGTGTGTTACACAACACAGTACGGTTCCCAAAAACAGATATAGGACAAACAGTAAGCTAATACCATCCTAGTAGCAGAGCTCGGTTAGAGGGGTTAAGAAAGCACAGACAAGAGGGAAAGCAGAAAACAGAGAGGATGAGTAGAAACAGGGGAAAATTGGGCCAATATGAAAACTGTGCCTGCAGACTGAGACACAGATCTGTACAACAAACTTGTTCTATGTGACATCACTCCCTGTAACTATACATGTATCAGAAGGAAATGCAATTGAAAATGTGAAATTAATGATACCTATTTCACTAAACATTTTTTACAGCGTTTCTTAATGCCGAACTCAAGCCATCCACAATAAAATGATGCATGAATGCCTCATACCATTATCACATATGCTTGTGCACGCATTACACATGGAGCAATCACGATCCTTTTCTTCTACAGATGAAAGAGCCATCCATACACTATCTCTCTTTTCTCAATGGACAAAAAGGAAACAAGATGGAGAGGCTCAAAGGAATTCAGCAGCAGGTGCTTGTATGTGTGTGTGCGTGCATCTGAGGACAGCAGGTTGAAATCCTTTCTTCTTTCAACCTCCAGAATCCAGCTCACATGCACACAGACAGACAGTCTTGTACTGAGCATGCTCAGTAGCACGATTCATTCAAGGTCAGCACTGTGGGTGGGTGTGTGAGCGAGCGAGAGGCAGGTAATGACATCATTACTACAGCAGCTCTGTTATTTCACTGATCAATAGAGAAGAAGCAATGAGCTCATCTTGCCAACGACAGATGGCTGGAGCCACCCAGCGCAAAATAATGTGTCCGCTCTTCAAACAGACACACATTCCATAAACACCTATAAATTTTAAGCTGAAGAGTGTAATTTCAGTGCCACTAGCGTCACTAATTGAAAATATTTTTTTTCAAAGAGATTTTACAAACACCCCAAACACTCGAGTCAGGGTTCCCGGCAAAGGGAAATTCTATCACACAACGTGGCAGACACACACACACACACACACACACACACATACTGCAACTAATCTAACCAGGGTAGACAGTTGTGTTTATCACTGATCTATAGTGTTTAAGCATTGTAACCAGCCGTGTAGTGTGGCACTGCGTTTTTAATAATGAGAAATGACTGTACACAGCCTTAGTGCTGAGGGACGCTCCCAGACTTCACAGCAATATTACAGTCTATTCATTCCATCATTTAACATAATGAGACAGGACTAGGTTATTCAGCCAGGGAAAAGCAATATTTATACACAAAACAAGTGTGGCAAACCAGTGACTCATAATCAGGGTTGGGGTCATTGTTATATCAAATTCTATGTCTTACAGCTCTGGGGAGATGTTTATTAGTATACCACGTGGGGTGCCACATACAAAAAAAAAAAAAAAAATCATATATCTCAACGGTGAAGCATGGTGGTGGTAGCATCATGCTGTGGGGGTGTTTTTCAGCGGCAGGGACTGGTCAGGGTTGAAGGAATGCTGAATGTAGCAAAATACAGAAATATCCTTAATGAAAACCTGGTCCAGAACGCTCAGGACTTCAGACTGGGCTGAAGGTTCACCTTCCAACAGGACAATGACCCTAAGCACACAGCCAAGACAATGCAAGAATGGCTTAGGGACAACTCTGTGAATATCCTTAAGTGGCCCAGCCAGAGCCCAGAATTGAACCCTATCTAACATGTCTGGAGAGACCTGCAAATATCTGTCCACTGATGGTCCCCATAAAACCTGACAGAGCTTGAGTCCCCAAATTGAGGTGTGCAAAGCCTGTTGCATCATATCCAAAAAGACTTGAGGCTGATATCACTGCCAAAGGTGCTTCTACTTAGTACTGAGTTAAGGGTCTGAATACTTATGTCAATGTGATATTTCAGTTTTTTTATTTTTAATACATTTACAAAGTTTTCAAAAATATGTTTTTTGCTTTGTCATTATGGGGTATGGAGTGTGGATTGATGTGAAGAAAACAATCATTTAAAGCATTTTAGCATAAGGCTGTAACATAAACAAAATTGAAAAAATGAAGGGGTCTGAATACTTTCTAAATGCTTAATTGTAATGACTTATTACGAGTACAGTGCAAGGTTCTTGTAAAAAACAAACAAAAAAAATAAAAATATGATAAAACCACAAAATAATGGAAGATTGAGCTATTAAGATAATTTAAAAATATATGTATAATGTAAAGAGATAATCAGAGAAATATGGCAAACTATGAAAGCCAATAGTACATACACAATGGTTATCTTAGTGATTATAATGTATAAAAGTTTACAGACAAAACTGTACAATTCGAATTAGACAAATTTGTGATTTCTTTATTTAAATGTTTTCTTTGCTATATTTAGTAGTTATTCTCTTTAATGATAATTACATGAAATGTTTATTTCAGATTTAGTTTTACTATTTTAACAAATGTTAAATTTAACAATTATATTTAAGATTTATATTTATATTCATACTTACACAAAACATGGTATTGCATTGAGATGAGATGTAAATGTTCATGCAATATATGTAATATATAGTGTAATATATACAGTATTTACACAAAATAATAAATATATAATATATATTTTCTTTACAATATCTAAAGAAATATGCACATTTACACAATATCTATAACTGCTCAAATGTATAAAAATAAAAACTTGAAAAAACTTGAAAAATTATAATCAAAGAGCAGTTTAATTTACCTCTGGCAATGGGACAGCCTAAACTACTTGTATTTGTGTTTACACACAATAACAAAATCTAGCCTCTTTTTTTTAAATACAGTGTGACTTTAACAATGTTTCAATAAGTCAATAACACTCTTTACCTTCATTAGGAGATTCATCAGACATGCAGACCACGTTTAAACACCCTGGATAATCCTGAGAACTTTAACCAGGGTAGGTGAACATTGATACCCAACTGTAGATATTGGCACAAATAAATCATGGCAAGCGCAATCCTGTCATTAACAATCACAAAGCCTGTCATTCAACCAACAACGACCATTCAATACCTTTCCTTTGTGCGAAACTACTGGAGAGGTAAAACTAGAGGCACACAAATGAGAGTACAGACAATACCACACACAAACTAATTTACAACAGCCTAAAAGCCACTCAAACTCTTCGTCACACTCAAAGTAGTAAAATTCAATCCCTGACAGGTTCATTCAGCCCTGCGCTCTTTGGGTCATTGTGAGGGCCTGATGGAGAGATAGCTTTGTGCTTCCTGCATTTTTTCTGCCTGTATTAGCATATCAGCTCAGTTGGGACAAATGCCTCAGTAAGTGGATAGTAGGGACAGGTACTTCACTCAAGTAATGTTGCCGTACCCCAGGCTGACCTCATTCCTCTTAAATTCTCACTTTCTTGCTCTCTGTTTCTCTTGCTCAGTGTGGAGGCCCTCATAGGGGCTCTCTATTTCTGCCAAACATGACTGACATCATTGTCAACCAATCATGTCAACTTGTTTGTATAATAGTGCTACTGTTGACACTGTTATGAAGTGGTCCTTTTTTGTCGAAAGTGAAAACTTTTAACAGCTCTTTAAAATAACAAGCTTACCATACCAAGTACATTTACCATATCATAAAGAGAGAT
The DNA here is from genome assembly GCF_025860055.1 of Xyrauchen texanus. Lineage (NCBI taxonomy): Eukaryota > Metazoa > Chordata > Actinopteri > Cypriniformes > Catostomidae > Xyrauchen > Xyrauchen texanus. The sequence goes on from NC_068301.1 coordinate 25,974,742, forward strand.
GCTAGATGACTTTGAATATCTTGAAATATTAAAACACCTGGCTTGATGAATGCAGTTTTTCTTTTCATTGACATTACTAATTTAAACAGGAAGTTGAGGTGGGACATATTGAAGAGCCAATATCTGTTAGTATATTTCAAAGCTGTGAAACATGATTTGCTATTTGCAGATGCTAGTCAGAACAGAATTAGGTGTATTAGAGAGAGGGACAAACTTATTCTAGAGAACATTTTATTAGACAATCATTTTGTAAATGCAAGACCAGTCATCAATAGTTTTGGTCTGTTTTCCTGGAAGACTGTAAATTTAAAATGTGTTAATAGTAAATTTTGGTAACTTTCAGGAGTACACTTTCAACAGATGACCTCAAAGCTAACAGACATGGACTAAAAGCCTAAAACTGTAATTTTCATGTCATGGGATATTTAAAACCATGGGAAACTGACATTTTGTGGGTAAAAATGTAAAGAAATTGCACGTAGTTCTCAACACAGCTCTTTTTGACCACAATGTTTGCAGTGTGTTTTGGCACTGGATGAAATGGTTCAGACAGACAGAGCTCTGTGATTTAGTTATTTAAAGTTAAAACATGTAGAAGGCTTGGCACGGAACTTAAGAAAATAGAGAAAAGCAGAATTTGAGATTGCAAGCAAATTAATCAAGCACCTAAGCAAACACTGTTGTTATGTGTAGGCTTTTTATGTGTGTTGCATGCAGACGTGTGTGAATATACTGTATTGTATGTGATCATTTGACATTGAGAACACCTCCTTACTTACTTACTTACCTGTGCAAATGCCCTGAGACACACACAAGCTTAGAGACATGCTCAAACCACACAGGTACTTACAGAGCGAGAGAAAAAAACAGATGGAAAAAAATAAAAAATAATACTGTAGAGAAAGAAAAAGAGAGTCAAAGCTACAGAGATGCACAGGCAGATGGATACAAATATAGAACAAGAGACAGAGTGAAAAGAGGGAGAATATAAGAGAGAAAGAGAGGGAGTGAGTGGCAGAACAAGAAAGGAAAGATGCAAGAGTATATTTCTGCAGATCTTCAAATGTTCAAAGCGCCTGTGAAGACTCCTGGGAGTCTCTTGCTAGGGGGTCCTGTATGGGACTGAGCACTGCTCCTACAGACCCCCTACGGTGAAACAAACCTCAAAAAAGAGATCATACTGGCTTTGTGCTCGCAAAAAAAATCTCATCCATACATAATTGATTATGTATAAGGGCTTTGCAGAATTATTAATATACAATATCTCCATATAGTTTGAATATCTTAAGGATATTACCTTTACATGAAATGTAACATATAGATAACTGACTACATTTATTCCTAAGTACAAGCATATGATGCAATTTTTATTTTGTCTGAACACCAGGTGGCATTGTATTTCACCTTAAAATGCTTAGATTGGGAGAGAAAGACAGATGGATGGACGGACAGATAGACAGATGGACGGACAGACAGACAGGTAGATAGATAGATATACCTTTTAGACAACACACAACAAAATTCCAAGTTTTACACACAAAGTAAAATGTAATACAGAATATCTCACATGTATTTTATTGCATAGTGTTTTCATAAAACATTTCCTCTGGACATATAAGTAGGCATGCACTGATGTATCAGCCAAAATTAATTGACCAAATTAAAACCATCGGCATTTCGTCACAACGGTGATATGAAAAACAGCTGGTTTATTTATCATGAATTACATAAATGTATTGCCTTGTATAAAGTAGTAAAATATATAAAAATAATATCTTTTCTTTGCAATGTAATGAAACATTTTCCAAATTACATCAAAATCCAAAAATGTCAAGCATTTTGAATATGTGTGAGTTCTAGTGTTTAAAACTGCAAAAACAGAAGTGCAAAATAACCTTTTTTCCAAAACCATTTGTCATATTAGGCTTTATTTGTTTTATCTTTTCTTGTCTTGTAGTTAATTATCTTTCATTGTGGTTCACTTAAATGTTTAACATCAAGTGTTCAACAGATCCACTGGGTTTCTTACGATCAGATAAATATGATTAGAACAACACTCTGAACGGTAAATCATAACAACTGTACTCTACAGAGCAACGCATCACCACACCACTTACACACAAGCCCTTTTAGAACTACTGATAACAGTTTGGCAATCTACATCTCAACAGGCTCTGATCATCCTTGAAGCCAACACACATCAGTAGAATTCACTGTGGGAAGAACCCACTGTATGATAACTGCATGTGGTTAGGCTACCATATGGTCTCAGTTTGTGTTTGAACAAGTGCTGCTGAGCCTAACAACAGAGAGATTTCATCATCAACTTTTTGTTTCTTCAGTTTTTTTCTTTATGGTTGTATGTATGGCTGTATTCCTAATTCTAATGTAAAACACCCTATTATAACAAAGCGGAAAATCTGCACAATGTGGACCAATCACAGCTCATCATAACAGACAAATACTCTAGCTCTACGCAAAAACCAGCTGTAGCTCAATTATAATGGTGCATGTAAACGTACTGAATGCATAATCAAATCTTTTAGTTCTGCACCTTCAACAACAAATTCAGTTTGTATGCAAATGTTTTGAAGTGGTTGGGTAGGTTGGTGGTTTGTTGAGATCACTGCAATATGCTAAAACAGCTGAAAATCGAATAAAACACCTTCAAGTCATGAAGTGAGTAAAACACAAGAGATAAAGCGAATGCTTCAAATGAGGGGGAACCCCAGCAGATGAGAATGTAGGCTTAGCACATCACATTCTGAACTAGACATTAAAATATGACATTTTACGTGCAGCTTTAGGAGCATCCCAAAGCCTGACGCTGTAAGGAGAACAGACTAATGGGTGTATAATGCTTACATTAGAGCACACGCTTGGCAAACTCAACCATTATTTCAGAGATTCCCGTAATAACATCTCATGCTTTATTACCTCTCAATTCTAAACACTCTCCCTCTCTTTGGCTCTCTCCTCTCCTCCTCCTCTTCAATGCTTTCATTCTTTCTCTCAAGCACGGTTGCACACTGTATGATTTTGGCCAAGATTTTGCAGTCAAGACAAATTTGGAGAATCATAAGATTTCTTTCCTGGCAGAGAAAAATCAACTATCCTTGATCGATTAGTGTGAAATGCTCAAAGACGACCGATTAATTGCCTTGACAAAAAATCTTAGACCACGTCCACACTAAAACATTTAGTTTGAAAACTCTGTTTTCGGTATCCTAACATCATCACTTTCCAAAGTATGCTGTAATGGAGCGTGTTTTCGATAATGGTAACAATTAAGCATTATTGGCACCGCTAAAAAATTTAAGTTTGCGCCACTCATCCAAACTAGAACATATCTCCACTGAAAATGTATTATTATTCTATATATATATATATATATATATATATATAAAATGTGAATATATATATATACAGTTATATATACTATAACAGTTAGTTGCGGTCCTCGAATCTGATTGGATGAGAGATGTTCCATAGTACTGATGGACTCACACCATCAGCTCTCAGATGCTTCACTGTGTGTATCACTCCGCTTGTGTTCATGCCATTCTAAACTAAAGTATATGAGCAGTGCAGATGTGTTAAGAGTCATCTGTCTCTTTACATTTAATTTTGTGACATAACATATTTTTGCCAGCAGGTGGAGGCAAAAGTCCATTTTTGTGTGTAATATGAGCCAGTTGGTGTTGTGAAGTGAGTCAGCATCACTCAATGTTTATATTCAACAGCACTCCATGATCGCTCGTATTACTACTACACGACTAAAGCTAGGAAATAGCTTTAAATGGCTTTAAAAAAAACAACTTCAGCATTAAGTCTCACCACAGCTGAGAAACACAACAGACTGATTAATTACACAAACTCAAGGCGCTTACCTCTTACCAGAGTTTCCACATTGGAGAGGACAAAATGGCAGAGGACATTGCGGTTTCTATAGTGAAAGATTCTTGCACACTGGCTAATGTGAAAAAGGGAGGAATACCCCTGCTTGGATGCCTATTTTCCACTGAGAAAGTAGGATGCATCTCACCAAAATTACATTATCTTCAGAAAGCTGACTAACAGATAGTGTCTCTCTCTCTCTCTCTCTCTCTCTCTCTCTCTCTCTCTCTCACACACACACACACACACACACACATTCTTATTTCTCCAATAACATGTTAGAAACAGCATGTGATAAGACTGAGTTCATGGGCAATGGAGGAGTCAGGAGACAACGAAGCAGTTCAAATAAGTCTTTATTTTCGGTCTCCTTTTCACACTGCACACACTTGGTCTCTTTGTCTCTTGGACTCTTGGACTCTTCACTCAAACAAAAAACACTCTCTGAACTCAAAGCTCTGGCGTGCCTTATCAGGTCTCCCTCCGCCATCAATATAATGAGAGACAGGTGTTAGAGTAATCACCACCCAGGTGACGAGCCTTACCGCTCTCCCTCTCCCACAGCCAGACACATGACACAGAGCTGTGATACTAGTAGTTCTAAAGTGATATTTTTGAGAGGCTTGGCCACATCATTTGGTTTGAACCAGCAATGGCAGACTCTGATCCATCGCATAAGAAGCAATATCACACTCACAATCGTGCTATATCAGCACCAAATCAGCACTGCTGTGATTACCTACAGCACTCGGACTATGGCCGAATCACGGCAGTGCTGATTTAGGGCCATATCGCACTCTTGCGATATTGCTTAAATACATTTATATACTGTATTTATACTGTATTATATTATAATATAACAATAAACACAATTTGTATATGTTTTAAACTATATTTATTGATAAAGTTGTTTGCAATGGACAAGTATACCATTACTTCATTGTCAGTGAAAAGGAACTGCTGATATAAAGAATTGTTTTTTAAGGATTTTTGTTTTAGAAGTTTTGAATCACTTTCCATAACAATTTGTATATTGTGATAATATTGTTTTCAACCAAAACTTTCAAGAATATCGCAATATAAACTTTTGCTCATATCGCACAAATGTTTGTGGTGAATCATAATCTCATTTTAAAATAAAGACACATGATTTATTTTGTTAGAGCCAAAAAAGACTTCAGTTAATCGGATGTTTTTTTTCTTCTTTTTCATCCAAAACATTGGCCATATTACTTCAAGAGCTTGCTTGGGTCTGTGCAGTACCATTTAAATTTCACGTATCATTGAGGATGTCAGAATATGACATAATTTGATTGCCCAGTCAACACTGTCAACTGTGACCAATTCTTAAGATGCAGTCTGACATAAAAGACCATAAATATTGCAGTCTACCTTGGCTTTTAAGCAGGATCATATTGCTCTCATATCGTACAATCTGACTACCTGCAATCGTAAAGGAAACAATCACAGTGTGCACAGAGCTTTACAGTAGAGTAAGAGTGTGTCTACAGTATTTTTGAACAAACTACATGATACGAAACCTACAGACATCACAAGCTCCAGTTTAAATGGGGTACTTGTCGCTTTGAGCACTCACAGGCATGAACTCAAAGTCGCCCTTTCAATAGCCCTGAAGTGTGCACATTTGTGCAGAATGGGTCATGCATGTCGCTTTAAGAACTACGCGGTAGTCTTTGAGGCAACCGCATGCTGCGAGTCTATTTATATCCTCTGTCTTTGAGGTTTCCATTACATTTGCATTGGAGTGGTGCTCTCACACCTTCCTGGCATCTCATTTACATATGCAGTGTGGTTTTCCTGCTGTGGGTAACCATGCTGCTGGCATTAGTTATGTGTCTCTGTCTGTATGCATGCATGTGAGGAAATGTGTTTGTGTGTTATGGCAGTCACTATCATAACCATAATCACTACTACAGCGTGTATGCGTGCATGCATGGGTTTGTCAGGAACTGTGCTTTCATTTCTCAGTTTATGTGTGTGTGTGTGTGGTTGAGTGGGACTGTGTGTACTCCAGCGATGCCTGCCACATGAGTGTTTATGATGAGTCATTGCTTGAAACAGCAGTGGGGATTACTTACCCCTGAAATCGCAACTTGATTACTGAATTCTTTGGAAAAAACTATGACATTAGGAAACATAAGATAAGTACAACAAAGGATTAGTGTGGAGGGTGCCACAGTTAGAGTATGCTAACTTCTGAGATACTTAATTTTGTCCAAAATCTTATTCTATGTCCAAAGTTTGCATTTGAAACCTACATTTTCAGCTGCCTAATGTTATAATTTTCCAAAGTATGCGATTATGTTGAGTGTTTTAAAAGTCTCGGTGAAGGAGAACGCAGTTCCACTGTAAACGTAGAAAAATCAAAGCGTTTTCAAATGAAAATGGATGTGTGGAAGTGGCCTAAGGAAGCATTGCATGTATTGTCAGACTACTTCTAATGTCAAAAATGAATGGGAGAACTTGGAACACCGAACGGTCAACGTATGTAGAAAGGAAGTCCTACCTTACAGGAAAAAGAGCCAATCACCTTTTACTATAAAAATAGACATCGCCTGTTAGGATTACTCAAGAACCCGCATGCGCATTAACTATACAAGCCAGGAAAATTGTGTTTTTTATTTTTAAATTGTTTGTATGATTATGCTACAACATATTGTGTCTGAAGAAGAAATGTGTGAGGTAAGGCTGATTTTAAGAGCATATTTCTAATGCTTAGCCATTCTAAGCAGTCCCTGCCACAAGCTTTAATGCAGGTACAAAGTAGAGGTCATTAGCGGTGACAGCCATTGACATGGCTTATCCTTATGCTCAATGTTATTTGCAATCAAATCAACCTTGACTAGGAGCCCGGCTGGTTTTACAGCACTTTCTGTGGGCAGCGAATCAAAGCAGCCTACAGCTCGCTCATCAAGTTTCCAACCATTGATGAGCCTTTGCACATAGCTTGCTTAGAAATGGTTTCACAAAATTTATTCTAAAAGGCTGAGTCAACAGCACCTGCACTGCATATATTTTATCCCCATCATAGGTACATACTGTACTATACACACTCAAATTCACTCCCACAGCAGAAAAGGATTGTCCTGCACACTGCAAAAATCCTTTTGTTCATAGTATCTTTGTCTTGTTTCCAGTAAAACAATCTCAACTATTTTTTTTGTTTATGGGTACTTGACATGAAATACACCGAAGGACCATTTAAAATTGAATTAAATACAATTAAATTAACATCAGCAAAAGCTCATTAAAATAGGCCAAAAACTTAAAATAAATGGTGACCAGTTACAGGACTCAGGATATACACTTTCCCTAATACATTCATATCAGTGTCAGAAATTTACCATTTTTACCATTATGAGGGCATATGTTTTCTAATAATATAATATATTGTGAATCATCCTTTTAATCTCAAATACTTACATTTACTAAATGTATTAACATATTCTCAATCTGAATAAGATTTTATATTTTATGTGAATACTATCTATACCTAGACTTAGAATACAATATTAAGAAATATATCAGATGTTACAATAAAGTGCAAAATAATTAATTACAGGGGCATCCACATTTTGAATTTCGGGGGCATTTTTGCCCCAAGCCCCCTTCATTCCTGAGTTTTCATCTCATGCTAGTGCACATCATTTTACACATCTGTCAAGTGTACTACACTTCTTAAGGTGAAACTTCTTAAAACACATTTAATGTGGAAAAACACAATGAATGCACCTTTAAAACAAGATACATTTTCTTGGGAAGCAAAACCGCTTATGAAAATTTCTTAATAACTGTGATATGAAGACTTCAGACAAAGTAATGTATCTTAAATATACAGTACTTAAATGTTATGAAAATGTACACTCATTGACCACATTATTAGGAACACTTTGGTCCTAATAAAGTTTCCAGCGTGGTCTTCTGCTGTTGTAACACATCCGCCTCAAGGTTCGATTTGTTGTGCATTCTGAGATGCTATTCTGCTCACTAAAATTGTACAGAGTGGTTATCTGAGTTGTTGTAGACTTTGTCAGCTCAAACCAGTCTGGCCATTCTCCATTGACCTCTCTCATCAACAAGGTGTTTCCGTCCACAGAACTGCTGTTCACTGGATGTTTTTTTGTTTTTGGCACCATTCTAGAGACTGTTGTGTGTGAAAATCCCAGGAGATCAGCAGTTACAGAAATACTCAAAACAGCCCGTGGTTGAAATCACTGAGATAAAAAAAATCCCCCTTCTGCTGGTTGATGTGAACATTAACTGAAGCTCCTGACCCATATATGCATGACTTTATGCATTGCACTGCTGCCACATGATTGGCTGATTAGATACTCGCATAATTATGTAGGTGTACAGGTGTACCTAATAAAGTTCTAAGTGAGTGTATTTTGTATATTAGTTGATTATTATTTTATTTTTAATTGTATTTTTTGCTTGTTTTAAAAATAAATCTCACAAAATTTTGTTTCTTATTTTCGAATTTTTTAACATTTACATATACTGTAAGAACGCTGAACTTCTCTCAAAAAATCCAACACTCATCTGCTAACAATTAGGTGTGTTACAGTCGACACTAAAACAATGTAGGAAATGTTCACACGTTTCAATGAATTTTGAATTACAGTCTCAGTTGCATAGAAAATTCCCAATGGGATCACCAGTTAAATGGCTCTAAATAGGCCAGTATGGAGATCCATGGGGGCCTGATATAATCAATTAGCTTTGCCTATGTCGTTCTCCTATTTGTGGCAGATTAGGGCTATCCACAGTTTGACAAAAAGCTTTCTACACAACACACCAATCACTGCTCGTTATCCCATATTGGGCGGGAGGAGGAAGGGCACTAGAGAGACAGCAAATTACACTTGTCATTAATAATGGACCAGTGCTTGTAATAATGCATCTACATTAAGGCCCACACATTCCGCTAGCACGGTGCTCTTTTCCTCCTCGTAGCTGTCTGCACCACTAAGCGGGGCTTTCAATTCTCAATCAATCGAATCTGCTACCTTTTACACATGAAAGGAGACATGCACAAATCCGACACCTGGGCACAAATCAAATAAACAAGTTTGCACACAAGCTGTATAATTGGATAAAATTTACACAGAAAAGGTTAGTAAGTGAATTCAATTTTTAATAACACTAAAATCATGATAACAAGCATAATATGTATGCCTTGTGGTTATACTTTAGATACAGTGAGTATTCTAATGTATATGGATTGGCCCCTATCAGCTTTCATTGTAAGTGTCTCACTGTAACCCAGCCTTTTCATTTTGTTTTATGAAAAGTATTCACAATTAATTTTTGTAGTAATTAACATTGTGCCACAAATGCTGTCGATTGAGCTTAACTTGTATTGAACCCGGAATATTCCTTTAAGCATGGCAAAAAGTCTGCAGTACAAATAAAATCTCCAGACTCCTACACTATTTAATATAAATCTGCTTGCTTCACTGTTATTCAGTGCAAAATGTCAGAAAGGAAAGGGCCAAGGGCCAAATCCGAAACAGAATTTCAGCAGAAATACTCCACATATTCACACAGGAAATCGACATATTGTTCCCGAAAGTACCCAGAAATCAACCCAATTCAGTTGAATTACTGACAAGCGCCATCTCCAAACAGTTTTGCATCAATTCAGACGTGAATATATTTCCTTGTAGTGCCACCTCAGAGACACTGGTCTGGTCCCATGGAAACTAGGAAGTAGTCACGTTTATAAAAAATTATGATGAGCTCTATGCAGAGTTTGCATTTTCACTCTAAAATTGTTTATCTGCAACTAGTAAACCATGGAAAATGGGACACAGGAGCATCAAACAGAGCTGCTTTTCCTGCATCACGCATTTCCTTGAGGGTCAGCCAGATGTGAAAATTCAAAAACACCAGGTTGCTCATTGACTTGCCAATGGCCTGTGCAGTGACTTTCGTGGCTCGCAGCGCTAAGTCAGTAGCAGTGCAGAGCTCTTTGAATGTCTCTGGATCATAGCCTTGCTCATCCATTTGTTTGCAGAGCTTATCTTGGAAAACTTGGAGCACCATCATCGTGTGGAGTGCTGAACCAGTTTGGAACACCGCTGAGTATGCTCTTCCAGCCAGTGAGGACGTTAGTCGACATGGCTTAGAAAGATGACCAGGGTGTGAGTTCCACGCCATGCTACTCGCCGGGCAGAAATGTACTGCTAACACCTCTTGAAGGGGCTAGTTGGGCATAACTGTTTTCTTTCCCATGATCCACATCGGAGAGGATGTAATCGCTGTGCGGGCGAGCTGAACAGGGAACGCGCCAGGATTTCAACAGTTTGTTATGAACTACAGGGAATAACGGGGCAGATCTATGAGACACGGACTGCAGGAACCATTCATCAAGGTGAGATTGTGTCAGTTCATTTGGAAGAGACAACTCGATATCGAGCTCTTCGACCACCCTCTAAAGGACACAAAGCATCTCTTTTTCAGTTGCGCATACAGGCTCCTTGCCCTCGCTGGGGGAGGGGCAGTAGCATCATCCACTGACCGCTCGCCTGATGCAGCGAGTGACATGACATCATCATCATCATCATCCCCAGCTTCAGAACCGCCGAACGAGAAAAGGCCATGCGCTCCTGAGGAGATATCATGCTGATCTGACAGTGGGATGTACCACTCGCACATGGAACACTTATAGAATATCTTCTTTAAAAAGATGCAAACATGGAAGCGACTCTTTTATATACTCTGATGGTAAAAAGTTTGGAATAATATACAGATTTGACTGTTTTGGAACGAAATTGGTACTTTAATTCACCAAAGTGGCATTCAACTGATCACAGAGTATAGTCAGGACATTACTGATGTAAAAAACAGGACAAATACTATTTGAAAAAAGTTATTTTTGATCAAATCTAGACAGGCCCCATTTCAAGCAGCCATAAATCCAACTCTTTATCCTTGAGTAATCATGTTAAATTGCTAATTTGGTACTAGAAAATCACTTGCCATTATAAAAAACACAGTTGAAAGCTATTTGGTTAGTTAAATTTAAGCTTAACATTGCCTTTGTGTTTGTTTTTGAGTTGCCACAGTATGCAATAGACTGGCATGTCTTAAGTTCAATATTAGCTTAAAAAAGAAAAAAAGAAAATGAAAAAGAAACAGCTTTCTCAAGAAACCTATCAGTCCATTATTGTTTTGAGGAATGAAGGCTATACAATGCTTGAAATTGCCAAAAAACTGAAGATTTCATACAAAGGTGTACACTACAGTCTCCAAAGACAAAGGACAACTGTCTCTAACAAGGACATAAATAGATGTGGAAGACCAGATGTACAAATAAACAAGATGATAAATACATCAGACGCCTCACATGTCCTCAGCTGACAGCTTCATTGAATTCTACCCGCTCAACATCAGTTTCATGTACAACAGTAAAGAGATGACTCGGTGGTTCAGGCCTTATGGAAAGAATTGCCACTTTTGAAACAGAAAACAAAAAGAAAAGGTTAGCGTGGGCAAAGAAACTGACATTGGACAACAGATAACTGGAAGAGTGTTATGGATCTTAACCCCACTGAGCTTTTGTAGGATCAAGTGCCCGACAAGACAGACACATCTATGGCAAGTGCTACAGGAAGTCTGGGGTGAAAGTCACATGCGTATCTGGACAAACTGACAGCTACAATGCCAAGGATCTGAAGAACTCTGAAGTAGTTTGAAAATAAGAAGTTCTGAAAATTTCTTTCAAATTGTAATAGTAATTTTTCACTTTATTAATGTTATTCAGATTTCGGTATACACAGCAACTTGAACATTTAAAGCTTCCTAGTTGATGGAGCACTATCATTCAAACTGGTATCAACCACAGAGGGGATAACCAATCATTCAAAAAAGTTTTTTTTTGTTTTAACTCTATGCCAGCTTATTTAGCTATCTTTGAGGCAAAAGACATAGGTTAAAATAAAATAAAAAAAAACGTATGACACACTGTTGCCAACACAAGCCATGTTTATCTTCGTTACAAGTGAACTTTATTTAATGTAGTGTGGATTGTATTTATTTTTTGTTTACATAGTTTTGTTTTTCATTTTTATTTCATAATATTTTGTGAATGAGGGAATGTTACACAACCTGTCCATGTTGGTGTCTGCCTTAATGACTAGCTACTTGTTGAATGGCTTTTAATGACAACAATAAAAGATATTGGAAAGTATTTTCTACTACCTTTTATAAGCCTTTTGCACATACGAGCAAACCGGTGTGATTAGACTAGGCTGGGCTCAGACCCGTATGATCGAACTGGTGTGAACTCCATTCGTGCTGCTGTGTACCAGCAAAAGAGGGACTGAAGTGGTTGTCAATAATGAACCGGCCGCGAAAGAGTTATCACATAGTCTTTTCAACATCACAGTATCTTTATTTTTATATGTTACAAACATTAAAATAAAATCACAAAATAAAAGTATGAAGACGTAAACATCGGAGCGCACAGTTTTGATGTAGCAATGCAGCCATGTTTTCTGACATTAAACAAAGAATATACAAACTAGTCAGTCCACTCGAGCCTTCACCGATCCCATCATTCCTCATTCTAACTGCTTCCGGTGCTGAAAAGTGGGAGGGCTAGGTTTTTAGAACCTTCAATGCTTCTATCATGAACTCAGAATCCCATGCCGCATTGCATATAAACAATATGGCGGCGTGCAAAGCATTTATGATCACATCTTATCTATCATAATCAATCATTATAAACATCTAAAACCACATTATATGTCATATATAATCTGATCATCAGTGCTCCTACAGTGATATAATCTGTCCTCCTGTGTATCTGCTCTAAAGTGTAAGGTAAGATTTCATTTTAATTACAGTGTGCATTAAAGAACTCAAGCTGAGGGGTCCATAAGTACAGGAGAAACTCACTTGCAAAAAGGATAAGGTTGAAAAGCCTATTTATTTTGCTATTCTAAATATGCACTGTTATATGGTAAATTGTATTTTATTATTTGCATTTAGCATTGTTTTTCCCTGTTGTCCACGACTTATTCCCTGTCAAACCAGACCTTTAACCGGTTAAGAACCACTGTTTTAGAGGAACTCCCACCAACTGAGCTTTCATTATGAGCTTTACTACACACATAGTGTCCTATAGAAGAGAGGCATAGCACTCTCACGCTCCATACCTCAGGAGACAGACTCAGACTCAGACCAACAGAGGGGGTTTAGAGTACAGTTGAGAAACATTAGTACTTATGAAGGAAGCTGATCTGCTTTGCCCTGTGGATAATGTTTGCAGACACAGTGCATCTGTTTAGACACTAGTCATATGATAGTGAATACAGTCCAGTTGAGTGGGCGTTTAAGTGCCACTACACCACATCATCAGGCAGCAAGATAGAGACAGAGAGAAAGAGTGAAACGTGGTCTGGCTACATAGACCGCAATGGAGCTTTGAGACATGCTATTCAGATGGGTTACTGGTATTCTTGATGTTTCTACTTGTGGCCATTGTTGACAAACCAAATGTTTTATTGAAAGAACCTTACTCTTAATACATGGCCAATCCTCCTAGAGCAACCTAGGGTTAAGACCCCATTTACACCTGGTATTAACATCAATCTATGGTGATCTGTTCACAAGTGAACAGGTGTAAGCCTAAATTGGGGTCCAAAACTTTTTGTGATCCGATCACTCACACCACATTTGGAGAAACGCATGTAACCACATCACATTTGTGGTCATATAACACTCAATCACATGCTAAAAAAGTGGTTTCAAACTTGGCCGGCTGATATGAAATTAAAAACAACAACCATTCAATCAAAAAAATGGTAACGCCCATTGATATAAATGCACAAATGCCTAGTGTAGTGACACAGACCATGTAAAGCACACTTTTGAAGTTTTGAAGAAATAAAAATAAGCATTCTAAAATGCAAGGATCTTTGGGAGCAACAGGGTGCAAATGCAAAAAGTAGGCTACCTTGTTCAAGGGCACAATGGTAAGCTTATGATGCTTTATGGCAGGCCCAGTCGCTGCTTCACTTTCACTGTGTGGAATAAAGCAGATTGTACATCCTCCTTTAGTATTCCACCAAAGAATACATCTCATACACTTGGAACCTGCCCCACATGTCCATTAAACACATTGAATACACACTTTTACCATACCACACCTTACATAATTTGCACTTATGATATTTTATGACATATGCACTGATAAAACATCTTCTCATTAACGCTAAGTGCCCATGCTACTCGCAAAGTTGAGCCGGTTTCTTCAGCACTCAGACTCGCTCTCACCTAATCAATGTGTTCTACTTTTTATGGTTCTTACAGTGTCTTCTGCAAATCATCCTGATCCATTTATCTGTGTCTAAGTCTGGGGGAATATCGAGATCATGACAGTGTCTTTGGGTGATCAGTCATGCGGAGTAATCAAAGTATTGATCAATCAATGTGACTTGGGTACACAAATCTTTACTTGTTTCAAAGAAAAAGGAAACTATATGTAGCCTATAAATAGTCAGACTGATGCAAGCCCATTGCATATAGTGTTGTGCCAGTAAAAGTCTCCTTTTGTGTTTCATGTAAGAAAGAAAGTCATACAGGTTCGGTTATTTTTGGGTGAACTATTACTTTGACTAGCTTCAGCTGAAGCTTATTATTTTACATTGTTTGACGTACAATACATTTTTTTCACAAAAATTACTTTGAGATCAAGCAATAATTGCCGGTCCCCCTGGAGTACATCATAGACTCCTGATGAAGATACCTAAATCAAACAATAGATTCTGAATCTCACACTGCTCAACTTCTTACAGCTGTTTGCTGCTGTATAAATGACACTGAACCAGGGTCAGTGGAATAATGGGTAGTTATGTAGTAGCACTGCTTACACGGACAACAGGGCAGCTGCCGAATAAGCTCTTACGTTTTTAACTGTTGCCCTATGGAATTGTGGGGGGGAGAACCACAGATAAACCACAACCTTGACTAAAACCAGACTTTTGCTCAGAGTGCATGAGAAAATTAGAAAGTGAGAGGATCGGTATCCTCTATAGGTTCAGAACATTATGTGCAAGCCAAGACCTTTTTGTGTGATGGCCAGTAGAGTACAGTATGCTCAGAGAAAAAGACACTACCAAGGGGAGGAATGGACGAGTTGAAGAGATGGAGCAATTTAGTAAAGGAATGCTTAAAGGTATAGTTCACTCAAAAATGAAAATTCTACTGTTATTTACTCACCCTTATGTCATTCCAAACCAGTATGACATTCTTTCTAATGCAGAACAAAAAGAATAATTTTTCAATTGCTTTTCAATGCAGTGGCAGTTGATAGATACTCACGTAACCTCCTGAGACCAAAGCATGACTGCTGTGTGCATTTTCCATTTCCCTTTTAGATTGGTAACTAGTAGCATCTAATAAACAAACATTAAAATTCTAAAGCAAATAGTTTTCTTAAAAATTGATGGCCACATATGTGGACAGCTATGTTGTAACATTTTAAATAATACTATGCTATAGAAAGTCAGATTATCTTTTTTATCAAATTGTTTATTATGTTTCCAGGAGTGTTGGTTATTCATGTTTTTGAGACGTTACAGATCTTACATCAGACAATAGCAATATTAGCATTCTCAAAGTAATGACCAGCATCACTCAATCATTGCCAACTATGTTAAAATATATTTAAGCATTATAAATTCTGAATTTAAGTACTGATTACCATTGTCCCATGTCCCATGGCCCAAACATCATCTGCAGCCTGAAACTGAACTTTTGCATATAAATTGCATAGACAGCATTACAATGCTCCATTGCTTCCTATTTGGTGAATGACTTTACCTCCAGTGTGCTGTCTGTCTGTACTGGTCTTAGAACAGTTCAAATGCACTTTATTTTCATATAAACTCCATATAAAGCCTCTGAAAACTAAATTTTTCATCTTTTGTGTGAACCCATTAATTCTCAATGTGATAATGCACAGTGAATATAGGATATAAGGAACAAATGTGCTGATGTACACATAAGCAGTGTGGAGTTTCATGATAAATCACTCAAAATGGCTTTACGTTTATGTAGTTTTGTTGGTGTTTCTTTCAAAGACAAACTCTGCTGTGATCTGCGCCATGTTGTTTTGTCGGATGATAGCTGTGCATCGAAAGTTTAACCCTTTACTGACAGCACAGAGTCTCCTGAACAGAGATCAGTTGGTTTAAATTAATTTAAATGTTTAAATGTGTTGTGTATAGCGTACCCAAAATACAGTGTCCAAGAATGTGTAGACAGGGTTGTATGAGGTTAAAGCTTAACAAAGGACTCAAAGGTATCATAAAAGTAGTCCATGCACCTCATCTGTCACATTCCAAGTCTTCTGAAGACATACAAGAGGTTTTGGTAAAAAAAACAACCTGAAATTAAAGTTATGATAGATTGAGAGAACCTCATTCACAGTGGCAAGCATGGCGATGTGGATACTTGAGTTGTTTTAGTGCTAAACAACACAAGTTCTCGCATGAAAACACATTGGGGATGCAGTTCATGTGATAGGGTCTTTAGAGTCCTCCAGATTTGGCCATAAAAAATCTCCACTTCTGCAAGAAAGGCCTCACTTCCTATTGGGTTTCAAAGTTAGGGCTGGATATTGATAATGATTTCCAAATGTAATTTATTTGGGTATATATTAATTATAAAAAAATTTTGAGCTATTAATTATTAATTCTAGATAATACTGTAAATTATACAGGGAACCTTCTAACTACTTCAAACAATTAACAACAGGACCCAAACTATGCAGTTCAATTGTAAAAGATCTTGGGATTTTAAGAATCGAAATCAGTATCATTCAAATGAAGATTTAGATTAATCAGAAAATCAATATTTCTACCCAGCCCTAATCACAGTTTCATAGATCTGAATGGGAGAGCTTTGGGATGCTACAAGCTAATCATTCGCTGTCGTAAACTCATCCACTGTCATGGTGCAGTATTTGACATTCTTTTAATCAACAGAGAGCTGAAAAGAGAAGTGCTGAAATACAGAAATACAGCAAAAGTAACATCAAAATGGTAAAAATAGCAATAGCACTGTCAAAGAGACTTCACAATTAACATCTCTCAATAGTTCTCTCCCTAAAAGCATTCCCATTTCTCACCATTTTTTCTTTTCTCTTCCCCTCACGGCATGCTTTGCAGCAAACCCTGCACCCAATGAGGAAATGAATACATGTGCAAGCTGTGAACTCAGCTTGTATTTTTAGGTCTAAAAGTAACAGCTCTCCAAACACACAGATCTCACGCCGACGCAAAAGAGAGATATAGTATATAGCGCAGTCGGTAATGTAATACACTAAACCGAATTTGAGTGCAGTTTGGTAACAACCAGTACTATCCTCTATTGCATTACCCAATGAGCTGACCAAATGAGGACATCCATAATTTCCCCTATGCTCCCCAAATCCCCCACCTCATCCCTGCCTGTTTCTCGTCACATGAGTGTGGTTCAACTCCTCCTGGACCAGGATACTTACTAAACACATATTGTTTGCTGATACGCACAGTTTAACAGGAAATGAATTGGCAGTCCCAGGCTCTGTGGTCATTCAACATGTGTTTAAAAGAGGCTGTGCTTAATGAGTAGCATATGGATTGGGGCCATGAAGGCAGAGGATGGGGGTTATGAGAACAGAGCTCAAGCCAAAGATTTAAACAGCACTGGTGATTTTTACTGACTTGACTCAACTGCCTGGACCATATCCTCTAAGATATTGTAATCTATCAGATCATTGGGTGTAAATTCCCAGGATTGGCCTGCTTAAAAAATTATAATATTTTGTACCATAGCAGTTTAGTTTGTCACCAATCATATCAAGACTACAGTACATTAGATTCAAAATGAAACTAGAAACCCTTAAAGTCAACATGTAACAAGATTTGCACCCCATTTAACTTTTATAATGTGACATATTTCCGAGTGAATCTAAAAGTTTGAATGGAATTTACATCCATTCAGAAATTACACACTTCAGCTTTAAATAGGGTCCATATTCAGTTTATGTTGACTTTAAACTTTCAAAAATAGCAACATGCAAGCTAATAAATATAACAAAGTATTCCCAATCTAGGCTACAGACGGCACATGCTTTGAGTTGTACGTCATATCCAATATCTCAAAGCTGATGACTTCTATAAATGCCCCTTATGACATCATAATGCCACAGGGCTTACATCAACACGCCATAGTGTCCTTGTGTGCTCTACATAGCCACGGGACTAATTAGGGGATCTCGGAATTGGTTGAGGCTCAAACAGGAGACTCCAAAAATCTTAAAGAACAAAGTAACAAAAAAAGTTAAAGAACAAAGTAACAAATGAGGAATCTGAAGACTGATAAAAAATAAAAATGTGAGAAACAGAGAAAAGGATCATGCTGGGTTGAGAGACTTTTGATGGACTGGTCGGCAAGCACTCCATTGCTATCCTGTCTCGCCCATCTTGCACCCTCAATTTGTGTTCACTAGAGGTTCCTACAAATCTCTCTTTCTCTCTCTCTTCAGTCATGCCACCACCAGGGTATCACTCAATCACAACACACAGCTCTGGCTATCCAACCTGCTCTGTGACCATGGAGATGGGGAGAGCTCTTTTCTTAATTCTTGCTTTGGACAAACCGCGAGTGGCAGTCCCCACAATTGACACTTTGGCTCTTTAAATAGGCCTCCATTTCTTATCCTCTCTAATTTATACTGCATGACCACTATTATGTGGACACCCCATTATATTTAATTGGTTTGACTATTCCAGCAATTCCAGTGAAGGCTAATCTTAATAATACGCCATAAAATGTCGTTCCAAAGTATTGTGTGCTTTTAACTTTGTGGCAACAGTTTAGAGAGGGCCCCTCTTCTGTTCCTGAATGACAATGCCCCTGTGCACAAGTGAGGTTCATAAAGAAATGGTTTTCTGAGTCTAGAAATTGACAGTTCTGCTCAAAGCCCAGACCTGAACGCAAATGAAGCCCTTTGGGATGAATTTAAACATCAAATATTAGCCAGACCCTATCACCCAACATCAGTGCCTGACCTCGCTGATGTTCTTGAGTCTGAATTGTTCCAAATCCATTCAGCCAAGGTCCAATATCTAGTGGAAAGCCTTCTCAGAAGAGTGGTACTTTAGGCCATGTAGTGTAACTGCTAAATTGGTAAATACAAGGGGTTAAAATGAGGCTTATAAAGAGAGCTTATTTCAGCAAGCTTTGATTCCAATGGTGTGGGGTGGGAATATTTCATGCTGGCACCTGGAAAGATGGCCTGAGCCATTTTTAAATGTAAAACCGATGTAGGCAGCGACTTGCTAATTTGTCAACTGCCTTATCAGTGACAGCAGCCTGCCCCTGTGCTAGCCAAGGCTGTCAGGAAAGAAACCTGAGGGGGAAAAAAACACCCAAAATTACAAGAGAATATGGGATGAATACTTCCTTTGCCCTTACTTTTCCCATACAATTGGTCCAAGGTTTCAGTCATGATCATCACTGTCAGGTTATGAAATGTGTGTTTTAAAGTGTAGGGACACATAAAAACAGGTGTGACAATAAGACAGAGTGAAATGCAAGAAGACATGAATGGAAACAGAATAGGGCAAAGTTAGTGGGTGTACATTTTCTGTGTTGATAGTCAGAATTCATGGACAAACAGAAATGCAGGGGATTGGAATGAGCCAAGCAAGGTAGTCTTACATAATGTTCTAACCATCTCTTAAATAAATCCCTTTCATAATTTTTTTTTTTTTAGTTGTAACCAGCGGCGACTGTGACCATCGACAAGCAAAAGGACATTTTGTCGGTTACTTTATTGCTGTGGTGTTGCACTTGGTAGCTCCACAAACAGAAAAATCTCAATAGCCCCTTTTCCACTATCGGGCCAGTGCAAGCCAGGGCTTTCAACTGGTTAGCCAGGGTTAATAGCCTCAGACTTCAACCAAAATCCATCTGTGTTCCCACCGTATTTAGCCATGCAGCATTGCCCTAAAACCTGCCCTTAATATGTAGCCCTGCTGCCAACAACACACACCCCACCCATTTCACAAGCAAGAGGGAAGCTCTAGCTAAGGTATCATGTTAACTAGTTATCTAGAATATCCAGTTTAGATTGTATGTAAACGTTAGCTACCTGGCCAAATAAGTTAACGACAACTCACCGACTGTAAGTGCCCTGGTGCCCCAACACACAAGGCATGATCTCGAACCATGGAAAGTTTTTACTTAGGGCACTGGTTTGTCCATTGTGCATTTAAACAGATTTGTGCAGTGTCTGTAATTTTTTATAGCTTTCCCAAACCTGTACAGTTGTGCACTGGATACACAACTTGGCAAGTCTGGCAACAATATACATAATCATGTCACAAATTATCGTCAGATTAGTTCCATTACTATTACTTCCCTTAATAGTTCCAGTAATGGAATGTCATTAATACAAAAAAATATAAGTGTGAATATAGACTAAACAAGACTTATGCTTAAAAACAAGAAGAAAAAAACTATTTGCCATTAGGTTAAGAAACAAATTATTTCAAAGGGAAAACTGATTTATTTTCTTACCCCACTGGCAAAATAGTTTTTTTTAAATTTCCTGTCACTTTAATTCTAAAGTAAAAATTGTAAAAACAAAAAAACTAAATACAGGAAAAAACAAAAGACAAAAATACATATGAGGAAAATAGTTTTTCGCAGTGTAGTTGAGTTATGAGAACTGGTCCAGGGAAGGACGAAAGGAACTAGAAAGTTATTTTAATTATTCAGACTCCATGCTCATTTACACCAGAATGGCTGCCTAGACTAAGCTCTGTGTCTGACATATGACTCACATTAAAGATTTAGCTACAGTAAGTCAGAATGGAAGTACATCCATGCTAATCTATTAACAGGCTGATATGGTCTCTGTAATATGCACTAGCACCTCCATTCAAGGCAGGGCAGTGTTTACATTGCATAGTTGGAACAGTGAGCACTTACATAACAAAAGCACTGTGAACATGCCCTATGTGTAGGTCAAAATACATTTTCAGTAAGCTATGAGGTCATTCTTTTATGTTCTGTTAGAATGCAGAGTCTGGCTATGTTTGGAATGGAACACTAGCATACTGTATTCACAGCATACACAAGGGAACATGCATAGTATTCAGTTTTGAGTAAAAATGATGTAACTTTCCTATATTAGTTAGTTCAGTAATATGTGAGATGAGTCTGATGGTTAGTCAGTTATGTCTATAATGAGCTTGTTAGTTAACGTGTACAGAAGTGTCTGTTGGTTTTGAATGCTGCGTGTTTGTACTGGTAGGAAATGTGCAGACTCACCGACTCAATATCTTTGTGCTCTGATGTGACATTACTTCTCTGATCATGTTTTGGTTTTGTCTGTAGTACTCACTCACACATATACACAAACGCACGCACACACATATGAGCATATCTCCCTGGATTCCACTGCCAACACACTCTAAAAATAACTGCATCAGAAGCTCTACCTGTGTGTATGTGTTCTGGGATGAATCATTTAACACAGAGAGCTACTCAACTGATCCCTCTCTCACTGTCTGTATGAATGTGAAAGGACGAGAGAGATAGCAAGGGAACATAATGAGAGAGAGAGAGAGAGAGAGAGAGAGAGAGAGAGAGAGAGGGACATGATAAGCCGAAAATGGATTACTGAGTATACACTATAGTAATTACTATGTGTGGATCACTATGTGTAAATGAGTGTTTCTGAGTGCCTGTGGCATGTTTTGTATGTGTTGACACTGCTGTGCGATGTTTGTATTTTCATGAGGGTGTGACAGATACTGTATGTGCATGCTCAGGTTTGCATTCCATGAACTACTCTTTCTTTCAGTGAAATGAATCCAGTTTCACCTTGAATAAAAATCAAGGCAGAAACAGGCACAGGCTCTGTTCCAAAACCTAGTGAGCTGACTCGCTATATACTTCCTACTTAGGCAGCTGCCTTCTCTGGCATCCCCTTACTGAAATGGAACCTCATAAGTGACTGATCTGGAACGCTCTACATTAGGGATGTGCACGAGTAATCAACTAATGAAGTACTCGTTCTGCACCAGCGAGTCGACTATTAAAAACAATCCTCGAATAATATTTACATTTTTCCGTCACACATTTGCCTGCCGTGGGCAATACTGAATTATATTGTGTGTATGTGTGTTTAATCTCTGAACACAGGCAGAGCTCTTTTTATAAAGAGTCAACATTTTCTGAATAATAAATGTGATAGCCTTTATGTAGATTAAAAAAATCAGTGTATGTGCATTACCCTAACGCTATCAATTTTTGTTTTTATGTATTTAAAAAAAAAAAAAAACAATTTCATTACACTGTGGTATGCATTCAGTTAGTATTTGCATTTCCTAGTTGCACATTTTAGTCCACATCCCCAGAATTGATGAAGCGATCGCGCTCCAATATGAGTCGCTGGACTTAAGGCACTTGCGGTCTCATGCAAACCCAGATGGGATCTATGAGTGACAATGTCACAGAGAAACCCAGGTCATTTTCACCCACTCACAGCAATAATTACAACATGAATTAGATACAAGGAAACTATTAGAAATTTTAAATATTTGTCATTTGTTGTATAGCCTTAAGCACTTTGTAGATGTGCTGATATTTGTCAAAATACTGTTCCCTTACGAGGGAACTCGCGATGCGTCGATGACGCTTTGGGAACGCCTTTGCGTGAACGCCCCTGAAGCACGTATGTCAACTAGTCCAATGGAATGAATGAACGCCACGGGCGGGTGACGTCATGACCAGGAAAGGATATAAGCACATCCGGTGCGTTACTCGCGTTAGCTTTTGTGCCTCAGCAAAGCGCTCTGTGTCAAAACTGTCTCTCTTTATATTGATATTATGGTGAAACAACTATTTAAAGCCTGTGCTTCTCCTTGCCCTCGTTATATCACGGGTGGAGATACACATGAGCTTTGTGTAGTTTGTTTGGGAGTGGAGCATGCGATGTCAGCTTTCGAGGGGGCTGACTGTCACCATTGTGAGCGTCTGCCGCTCCGCATGCTCCGCTCCCATCTGTCCGCATTTGAGGATGATGGACAGGCTCGCGAACCTCAGGGTTCTGGACCCGCGGCTGTCGAGGCAGCTCGGAGAAGGCTCACTGGGGGTTTGCAAATGGATCCCTCCGATCCTTCCATCCATTGGATCCCATCCATTGCTCTCTTGCCGGTGTCGGAAGCCCGGGAAGAGAGCCCGATGCTTCGGTGCTCTAGCTCTGAGGAGGTGGAGTTACTGAGCGTTTATGAGAGTGACACAAACACTAACACAATAGGGGGAGAGGATTCGCCTCCCTCTCCCCAGCATATGAGCTTATTGAGGTGATAACTCATGCTGTTAATAAATTAAATGTTGACTGGCCAGCAGAAAAGAGATACTCGTCCTAAAAGCAATTTAGACGAGCGTTTTCTCACATCTAATGTTTCATCTCAACCGGGCCCTTCCATTTTTCCGGATCTAAATAGTGAGCTATGTAGATCATGGAATAAACCATATTCGTCTTTTTAACCCCCATGTTCACACATATTCAAATATAAAGGGGCTGAAAGATTTTGGTTATGGGTCGATGCCCCCAGCTGAATAGACGTTCGCTAGCTATCTGTCTCCTGGGTCAGCATCATCCCTGAAGGATCCCGTGTTGCCGAATAAACCACTAAAAACCACATCCAATTTAGTGGGTAAGGTTTATACGGCAGCAGGTCAAGCTGGAGCTTGTCTGCACACGATGGCAGTGCTCCAAGCCTATCAAGCAGATCTGCTGGGGGATATCGATAGGAGTGAGGGAGTTAGTCCCGACGAAATTCGAGAACTTCGTCGGGCTACAGATCTTTCTCTCAGAGCTACGAAGGAGACCGCCCGTGCTATTGGGCGGTCTATGGCAGCCCTCGTAGCTACTGAGAGACATCTTTGGTTAAATCTTGCAGAGATTAAAGATAAAGAGCGGGCTTTTCTTTTAGATGCCCCTGTGTCTCCCTCTGGTCTCTTCGGTGACTCTGTGAATACGGTTGTTGAAGATTTCTAGAAAATAAAAAACAATCTGAGGCTTTTAAAAAATTCCTTCCTCGCCGAGTCAATCCCCCTGGGGATGCTGGGCGTGAGCATCCCCAGCCAAGCTCCTCGCACCGTGTGCAACAGAAAATAAGTGGTGCATCTCGTGCTCCCCCGAATTCTTGGGGACCGAGCCAACACTCTCAGCCGAAGTCGGCTAAGTCTAAGCCGGATCTGAGGACTGTACTTACGGCTAAGAAGGCTTCGGCTCAAAAAAAAAAAAAAAGGGTCCTGATGCTATGCACGTCAGACCATCGAGGACAGCCCCAACTGAGGTGGAGCGGTGTACACCTCAGAATACGGTGCCCGCTCCACTTCGGGGTCCTCATGGGACCAGTCTGCCAACCCCGCCACCCTTGGTGCTTCGGGGCGCAGTGGTATCCAGCGGAAGTTCGGCGCAATGTCGACTCGACGTTGTGACGGACGTGAGCCCTCTGAGGGGGGTCCAAAAACAGTCAGTTCGGGTGTTTCCTGCCAATATGCTTCAGGTCGCCGAAGTGGCTGTTCCTTTAACAGGGTGGAGCGGTGTACACCTCAGAATACGGTGCCCGCTCCACTTCGGGGTCCTCATGGGACCAGTCTGCCAACCCCGCCACCCTTGGTGCTTCAGGGCGCAGTGGTATCCAGCGGAA
This sequence comes from Xyrauchen texanus, assembly GCF_025860055.1. NCBI lineage: Eukaryota > Metazoa > Chordata > Actinopteri > Cypriniformes > Catostomidae > Xyrauchen > Xyrauchen texanus. The sequence goes on from NC_068301.1 coordinate 25,999,395, forward strand.
GTACGGCGCAATGTCGACTCGACGTTGCATCGGACGTGAGCCCTCTGAGGGGGGTTCAAAAACAGTTCGGTTGTTTCCTGCCAATATGCTTCAGGTCGCCGGAGTGGCTGTTCCTTTAACACCAGAGGCCAGTCTCGAGAGACTGGTACCCTTAATACGGTCTAGCTCTGTCACCCCGCACGTTCACGAAGTGCGTAGATGCAGCTCTGGCCCCGCTCAGGCTGCAGGGCATACGCATTCTGAACTACATCGACGACTGGCTGATTCTGGCGGAATCAGCGGATTGAGATGTCGTTCTCGCTCATAAGAAGAAATTGGGGTTGAGACTCAATGCCAAGAAGAGTGTGCTTTCTCCATTACAGAGAACCACTTTCCTTGGTGTGGTATGGGATTCAGTCACGATGCGGGCCACACTATCGCCTGTTCGTGTAGCTGCTATCATCACAGCCACAAAAGAGTTGAAGCTAGGCCAGTCACGCACTGTGAAACAGTTCGAGAGACTGTTAGGCCTCACGGCAGCAGCGTCCAATGTGATCCCCTTTGGCCTGCTGTACATGAGACCTTTGCAGTGGTGGCTCAGGACCAGAGGGTTCTCCCCAAGAGGGAACCCACTTCGTATGATCAAGATCACGTGGCGGTGCATCTGCGCCTTGATTATATGGAGGAAACATTGGTTCCTGTCCCAGGGTCCGGTGCTGGGAGCTCTTTGCCATCAAGTTGCTATCTCGACAGACGCTTCTCTCACCGGTTGGGGAGCGGTAATGGAAGGCCGCTCAGCTCAGGGTCTGTGGAGGAACCATCAACTCTCTTGGCGCATAAATTGCCTGGAGATGATGGCCGTCTTCAATGCGTTGAGACATTTCCTCCCAGATCTGAGGGGCCATCATGTGCTTGTCCGTACAGACAACACATCGGTGGTCTCTTATTTAAATCGACAGGGGGGTCTGTGCTCACGTCCACTCTGCAAACTGGCGCACCAGATTCTCTTGTGGTCCCTGGGTAAAATACTCTCCCTGAGGGCAGTGTATATCCCAGGGTACCAGAATATAGGAGCAGACACCCTGTCGAGGCAGGTGCTGAGGCCAGGGGAATGGAGACTCCACCCCGAGGCGGTGGAGCTCATTTGGGAATTTTACGGCCAAGCAGAAGTGGATCTGTTTGCGTCTCAGCTTACGACGCACTGTCCACTTTGGTTCTCCCTCACGCAACCAGCCCCCTTGGGGTTGGACGCTATGGTACAGATGTGGCCAAGGCTACGTCTGTACGCATTTCCCCCTGTTGCTCTGCTCCCAGGAGTTCTGGAGAGAGTCCGCCAGGACGGAGTAAGTCTATTATTAGTAGCTCTACGCTGGCCGAGTCGAATTTGGTTTGCGGACCTAATTCATCTCCTCGACGGCCCTCTTTTCGAGGTACCCGTCAGGAGAGACCTTCTGTCTCAGGCAGGGGGCACAACATTTCACCCCCGACTGGAGATTTGGAACCTATGGGTTTGGCCTCTGAGGGGGCCCAACTTTTAGAGAGTGGTCTCTCGACTGAGGTCGGTGAGACCATTCTTAGCTCCAGAGCTCCAGCCACGAGGAAATTATATACACTTAAGTAGAAAGTTTTCACGTCTTGGTGTCACCAGCATCAGCGAGATCCAGTTAACTGTTCAGTCAACACAGTACTTGAGTTTCTCCAGTATCGTTTTACATCAGGTTCATGTTCTTCTACCTTAAAGGTTTACGTGGCGGCCATTGCGGCTTTCCATGCCCCTGTGGGTAGGACATCTTTGGGTCGAGGCCCCCTGATTATTCGTTTCCTTCGTGGCACCTTGAGGCTGAGGCCTGTGGTTATTGTACTGCAGGCATTCTGTCCTCCTCTGTTTACATCTTCGGACCAGGAAAAACTGAATCTCTTGTGTCCAGTGCGAGCACTGGACACTTATGTCCACAGGGCTGCCCCGTGGAGAAGATCTAATCAGTAAGTGGATAGCTGAGGCTATTTCGCTTGCACATGAGTCCTCTGGCCAGCCATGCCCTTCGGTGGTCAGAGCTCACTCTACTCGAAGTATGGCGGCCTCTAAAGCCCTCGTATCAGGAGTTTCCCTTCAGGAGGTTTCTGATGCGGCAGGTTGGTCCTCGCCGCTAACTTTTGTGAGGTTTTATAGCCTGGACCTGGAAGCTGCCCCAGGATCCCAGGTGCTTTTTACTGATTTGCCGACAGTTTTTATCATCTGGCATTTTGTAATTATGGCGTATTGGGTATTATCATTCCCAAAGCGTCATCGACGCATCGTGAGTTCCCTCGTAAGGGAACGTCTCAGGTTACGACTGTAACCCTAGTTCCCTGAGAAGGGAACGAGACGATGCGTCGCCCTGCCATACTTCCTGCATCCCTGCGATCGACTTTGCTTCGGCTCTAAAAGCTAAAGCGAGTAACGCACCGGATGTGCTTATATCCTTTCCTGGTCATGACGTCACCCGCCCGTGGCGTTCATTCATTCATTCCATTGGACTAGTTGACATACGTGCTTCAGGGGCGTTCACGCAAAGGCGTTCCCAAAGCATCATCGACGCATCGCGAGTTCCCTCGTAAGGGAACTAGGGTTACAGTCGTAACCTGGGACGTTTTTACATCTATAGAGTTGTGCAATATTTAAAAAGTATTATCCAATATTTTAAAAGATGTTTGAGCTTAAAGTTTATGTTAGTATAATGTGTTTTACAAGTATAATCACTTAGAAAAATTATATATAATATTAATAATACATATATTACTTTATATTATAATCATGTGATGTAATATATCCTTTTATAATTTTTTTTATTGTTTTCGGCCAAGAATGTTTCTTTCGGTGCATCACTAATTAAATTTGACCCAAACCATTATCAAGGGACATACATAATTTACTTTAGCCATGGCTAGAAAATACATTGTGCATATATATCTTTCATATACAATATATAGAAATTGCATAATACACTTTGCAGTTCCACCAGTTTCATTTACCAATCTGCAAACTCATCAATGTCACTTTGTTCATTTTTGAAGAAGAGCAAAAACCTTAATAACTTTTGTTTGTGTACTGATTCGCTTAGCAGATTTGGACTGCCACATGCACTGCACCTGCGGGTCCAATATGCGATACCTGTGCGTTGTCCTACCCACGAGACGATCTGGCGTGGTGCTTCTCAACCTGTGTGTGACTTGCCTTTAAGCCAGAATAATTATTTTGCCAGCCTTTTTAAACAGCCTTCACATCAAAAACATACTTACAATGCCTTAAAATGCTGCATACAGAGATAGCTCACAAGGTATTTGGAACAGAGCAACAGAAAAGAAAAATGCAGGGAGTGTAAGAGAGAAAAAATAATGAAGGCTTAAACAAAGTAGTGAGTAACAGTGAAGAGGCTTTCTCCCTCTGTGGATCCATCAGATCCAACAAAACCTTTCAATCAGGGAGACTTCCAGCATCTTAATTCACATTATGGAAGCTGTCCAGCCTGTGAGAAACATTTACATGCACACTCACACATACTGCCTACGATAAACACATCACCTCTTCCACCTTATCTGCCACATGTCTTTCTCTCACAGCTTCAGAGAACAGAAAAACCTGGTGCGTCCCTGCCGAAGGCTTCCCTTTTATTCTTTCTCAATATCTCACATGACAAATGAATCATACCTACCTCACTCTGTGAAAGACTTGCTCTGTTCTCATCTTTCTTGCTGTGTATTGGCCAATGTAGCTGACCCAGACCACAGGGATGTATAAGAATAATTACAGTCCATTTCCCAAATAAACTTGTTGTAGACTAGTGGTTGACACAACAGATTCAACTGTAGAAAGTGAATTCATTTCACAGCCAGTATGTCCCAAGTGACAGTGAGACACTGACTATATGCCAGTTTGTATTTACAGATCAAGCAGCAATTGTTTTATTTATTTGTTTATTTTTTTGGCAAATTAGTCCACTTGACTTGTATTACACTTTTATAGAGGATATGTAAATAAGGAAAGAGTGTATGGAAAAGTGTAGTAAGGAAAGAGTGGACAGGGAGACATAATACGTTTTAGTTTAAATCTAATTATTCTCCAGAGATAGTAGTCATTGAAATCAAGATGTAACTGTAAAATATGAATCCTATTATTTTGGATTTGCAAGGCATGACAGATAAGGATGTTTCAATTGTTTTGCTTCATTATCTGGGAGAACAAATGGGGAGAAAGAAAAACCTGTTTGATAATAACTCCCATGTAAACAGCAGCCAATTTGAACACGTTAGACGTTGTCTGTGAGACATCCGGCCCGCTGTTGACCTTTCGTTTTTGTCTTTATCAGGGAGGCCATGAGGGAAATGACTGCGCTTCAGCGTGCATGCTGCATCCAGCGTGTTCCTGCAAATCGTATTAGTAGTGATACTATGCCACACACACACACACACACAAAAAAAGCAGAAACTACAAGCAGACGTTAATGACTTAGTCCCCGGTTATTTTCACGTGACACTGGCCTCCTATGACCCACAAAAGCCATTTTAAATCCCATTCATCCACATCTCAGCAGCACAATTTTATATACAACAGAGAGAAAAAGACAGATGGATGAGCAAAACTACATATTTTCAAAATAAAGTAGTTGATGGGATGCTGTGGCAGGGCGGAGGGCGCCCTGCCACAGATGCCTAAACGACTTATGATCTAACCGATATATAATCAACTATATATATATATATATATATATATATATATATATATATATATTCTGGTGGCCAAAACTTTGGATTTAATGCACAGATGTTGCAGAAGGAAATTGGTGCTTTAATTCACCAAGTGGCATTCAACTGATATAAGTATATTCAGAACATTACTTATGTAAAAAACAGCAACATCACTATTTGAAAAAAGTCATTTTTAATCAAATCTAGACAGGCCCCATTTCCAGCAGCCATCACTCCCAACACCTTATCCTTGAGTAATCATGCTAAATTGCTAATTTGGTACTAGAAAATCACTTGCCATTATATCAAACACAGTTGAAAGCTATTTGGTTCATTAAATGAAGCTTAATATTGTCTTTGTGTTTGTTTGAGAGTTGCCACAGTATGCAATAGACTGGCATGTCTTAAGGTCAATGTTAGGTCAAAAATGGCAAAAAAGAAACAGCTTTCTCTAGAAACTAGATCAGCTAGACGGTAAGGTGTGTGAGGAGTGCCCGACAAGAGAGCCACATCTATGGCAAGTGCTACAGGAAGTATGGGGTGAAATGTCACCTGAGTATCTGGACAGCTAGATTGCCAAGGATCTGCAAAGCTGTCATTACTGCACTTACTCACCGGTTCTATGATACGCCATAGCTTGGTCCTCGCCACTCCTCCACCCTCTAACGAATGACAAACACGCCTCACCAGGCGGATCGGAGACAGTCCTCCGGCCACTGGCGGACGGAATGCCCCGTCGCGTTCTTGGGGAACAGAATGGGTCTCCTCCACCCCTGGCAGCGGTTCTCCCTCTCCAGGCGGTCGGCCGGAGCCCCTCCCCGCTCGCGGTCGGCGGTCCTATATTGACCCTGCCATGTTTAGCAGCTGGTAGGGGCCTCCCCCGCCCCTGGAAGTGGCCCTGAATGCTTGAGGCGGTCTGTTAGGAGTCCCTTCTTCCCACGTGGTTGGCCATTCCTCCGCTTCCAGGTGGCTCCTCCGTCCCCCGGCAGATGGCCAAGGCTGCTCTGTTGGGGTGGATGGTAGCGGCGAGAAATACACTACGGCGTATCCCTCCTCCTTCCCGGGTTTTCGGGCACCAGTGTGAAGGGATTAATGGAAAGGAGGAGGTGAGAACCGGCTTGCCGATATAAACAACTTATTTAATTAAATTAAAAAAACACACACAAACGGGCAGCTGCCCGTAAACTCTCTCTCTCTAGCTCTCAGTCAGTTATATATATATATATATATATATATATATATATATATATAGTGTTTCCCCTATGATTTGTTTAAGCAGTGGTGCTGTTATGCGCTTCCACAAGCCTGCAGCGTCGGACTAAGAACCGATTAAAACAGGGGTATAAACCCGCCTGGGCCACATCGTGGTTTATTTGAGCACTCAAAGGGCCCTTTGAAAATGTGGCACCAGCACTTGTTTGGTAGCACCCATGCAAATAATATTATACAACGTCTTGTTCCCTCCATCAGGGAACGGAGGTTACAATAGTAATAAGTTACAATAGTCTTTTCAACACCGCTGTGTATTGCTCTTTTAGAGAAATAAAATCTTTTAGGGAAATATTCTCTTTTAGAAGCGCTGTTGAAGCGCCCACTGTTGTGCAGAGAAGGAGAAAGCCGCTGATATGCGCCGTAGATCCAACAGCATATGCTCTTGTAGAGATGAGTGAAACAGTCGGTGAATACAGCTCACTGATCACACAACCGCTTGGCTTGTGATCCCTCCCTGTCCAGGGAGGGACATGCAAATTCTGTCTGCCAATTTCTCATTGGCCTTTTCTCAAATTCAGAGATGCGCGAGGCTCTCAAGAGAGACCCCTAGTGTCGCTTCTTCGACACAGCGTCGAAGTGAGCGACAGACAGGGAACTGATAGCTTGGTTCATAATTCTGAAAATGCACCATAGTTCTTCCATGCAAAACCATGCATGGCTCCACACTACTATGGTTAGTAAATATGGTTTCTATATAAAAACCAATGGCATTGTAATGAAAAAACTGCATATTTTCTAAATATAACTACCATAGGTAATACAGTACAGTTACTGTTACTGCATTAAATCCAGGGTAAAGTTTTGTAAGCATTGTCAGAGAACAGAAAAGCCTTCTAATTTTAGCATGTGGAGGATGTTTGTCTTAAACTAATTTCATCACTGAGACATAAGAGTTTTCCAACAGACAATTACCTTATTTAAAAACTTATTCAAATGGGTTTTACGCTCCCCGCCGTGCAACTCACTAGTTCACAGGTGCATTTAAAATACTCTGTTGCTTGGTTGAGACCAGTCCGCAAATGACCTCACCTGCTTTGCCCTCGTGCTGCTATGATAAAGCCGTGTTGAAAATTGGCCTGTGTAGCTCTGTTTCTTTCTGCTTCTGAAGCAAGCAAAATGCACTCAAAAACATACAGATGACAGGGGAAGGCTCATTTATATTCACGAGGAATGCGGTAACTGATTGTTCAGCAAAATGTTGCAATCCCCTGCCATCCTATATTTCAGAAATGAGCTCACGGGCCACTTGAAATTAAGCGATTTTGACACGTGTTGTTATGCGGTGACGTCACTTTTTGAGTAAGTGATACACAGCACAGAGCTGACTGAGGCTGGCAAGCGTATGTTGCGTCAATAATATTAAATGAACATGTGAAATCCCAACAGAGCTGCTGCAAAATGCATATTGAGGAAACACTATATAGAGTGTGTGTGTGTGTGTGTGTGTGTATATATATATATATATATATATATATATATATATACACAAAGGGCAACTAGTCTTCCAACAAAGAGTTTATAAATTCAAAATGTTTGTTGGATGACTAGTTGACAATCGTGATCCTGATCCATAACTACTAACATTGTTAGCGATCATTTTACAGAACAAAAAAAAATCCTCGAATCTCAATGGCTAACCTTCAGGGCATTTATGTAGCTATTCCCCCAGTCGCTACACAATCAATGTATTTCAGCCACATAGCAGAAATTAGCTCCAAATAAGCTGTAGACATCAAAGATCATTATGCAATGTTTTCGGTAACAGAGTGTCTCTATAGACTGGCTGCATTGTTGTGCACTTTGTGTTGAGAATTTTCAAGAGGACTGGCATGGCGCTTGTTGCATCGGCACAAAGACACACTTTAGGATGAAATAATTGGAAATAAGCCAATCGATGGAGTTCTGCCTTGAGCGTGCAGGCAGTCACACAACTGAATAATATCTCAGTTTTAACATCCTTCCTTTTTCAAACACAACTCTGCTGTAAACAATGGTGATGCAATGATAAGTCACCTCTTCTTAAGAGCACTGGGTCTCCCCATACAAAGACAGTGAATGGATATGAGGGCACTCATTGTTGTTATGAAGATGTGAACAGCCCCTTTGAGGGGAGAGAACCTTTCAGATCAGCACTTTACAAGCTTTTGGTAAGTACCAGAGTGCCAGTGAGTGTATGAATAAATGAATTAGCTCTGACTTGGGTAATTAACTCATTGTTTAGTAATTAGAGATCAGGAGAGTGAGAACGAGAATGAGAAAATAAAAGAGAGAGAACATAATGGAAACATAGATTATAAGAAAACATGAGTAAGGGTGATTGGAGGAATTTACATTCAGTCATTTACATAGATTTATTTTCAACCTAATCTCATGACAATTACGTAACTGTGGCACCATTTTGGCAAAGTATTTCGCGGTTCAAACTAATGTAAAACATTTTTAAGTTATAGCTCTATTGAGTTTTAAAATCAATAATATCAACATCCATACCCTAAACCTTAAACCTAAACCTAACTGATAATGTCATAAAAGCAAATGTTAGATGAAAAATGTGATTGCTGAAGTAACCTCTATGGTACCAATTATTCTATTGTGCTTCTATGACATTTTCTGCTCACATGTTCCCTCGCATTCTTTTACTCATAACCCAGGTCCTTTGCATCGCAAGCGCAACACAATCAGTTGCAATTTGATCTCACTCAAACAAGCTTGTAAATGAAGTTTGTTGTAATAAGATAACATTGTGTGAGGAACAGAGCAAAAAGTACACGTGTATGAGGAACAGGGCAAAAAGTACAAGTGTATGAGGAACAGGGCAAAAAGTACAAGTGTATGAGTTGATAATCTGCTGTTTAACTTGTGATTTTGTGTAAAAGTGAATACAATTAATTCCTTGTCTGTCGCTCACTTCAACGTTATGTCGAGTGAAGCGACACTGGGGGACATTCTTGAAGGCCTCGGTTTCCTCTGAACTTCACAAAAGGGCAATGAGAATTTGGCAGACAGAATTTGCATGTCCCTCCCGTGGACATATGGGTATAAAGGGAGGGAATCTTGCCTCTGTACATTCAGATTTCTTCTTCGGAGCTGAGCAGTTGTGCGATCAGCGAGCTGAGATCACTTACTGTTCCACTCACCTCTGCAGATCTTATGCTGTTGGATCTATGGCGCATATCAGCGGCTTTCTCCTTCTCTGTACGGCAGTGCAGCTTTACCCGTGGGCACTTGGACAGCGGTGCTAAAAGAGAGTATTTTTTTCTAAAAGAGTTTATTTCTCTAAAAGAGCAATACACAGCTGGCCTTCTGCCCCTGTGTAGTTCCTGGATGTGGTCGATTTCCCTCCGCTCCTGACGGTTACAGGCGCTGCCTCGTGTGTCTGGGCTGCGATCACACTGAGGCACCGAGGAATGTCAATCCAGCTGCCCCCCGCGTCGCTCCTTCTTCCCGCGGGATTGAAGACGACCCGGCTGGCGATGGAGGCGATTTGGGGATGGCAGCAGGCTTGGTTTCATCAGTTAGATCCCCACGAACCACCAGTCTGAGGCTGACGCCCAGCATGGGGTTGGACTGGAAACCTACATCCTCCCCAAAGTCTTCACGGCTATACGATTGGTTCCTTGGGTCCGGGCCCCCCTTTGGGCTGCGGTACCCACATTCTCAATAATAAAGCTATTTCCTCTTTTCCTGGGTCATATGGCCCACAAATGCCGTTCTCACGGCAACCCGGTGCTACACTGCTGCAGTCCCGACACCCCAGACGCGGACTCCTCGCATCCGGACCCTCGACTGCTGCCCCTCTGCCGGCCAATTCTGAAGAATCCTTAGGAAACCCACACGGGACCTCCTCCTTAGTCACTAACCCACCCCCTGCTGGGGGTGTGGTGCGAGGTAAGTGCTTCGAGCCTTATCTAAGCACCAAGGCCTCAGGACGTACCGTATGTTCATCACAACCCGCCTGCGCCAGACTTTCAACCCTTGGACAGACCTCTGTTTTCTGCAGACAGGAGTCCCCCTACAGCAGGTGTCCCGACCTGTTTTGGTCACCACAGATGCCTCCAAACAGGGTTGGGGTGCCGTGTGCAATGGGCATGCAGCCACCGGCTCCTGGACGGGGCCCAGGCTGGGTTGGCACATCAACTGCCTAGAGTTGCCGGCTGTAATCCTTGCCCTGCAGAGGGTTCTCCTGCTAATACGGGGCAAGCACATCTTTATTCGCTCATACAGCACCGCTACTATATCTTACATAAATTGCCAAAGCGTCGTGCGCTCAAGTTATATGTCACAACTCGCCCACCATCTCCTCCTTTGGAGCCAGCAGTTGTGCACCACTCACATCCCGGGCAACCTCAACACAGCAGCGGACGGGCTGGCAGCTCCACACCCAGACAGTGGAGGCTCCACTCCCAGACAGTCCAGCTGAATTGGGAGCAGTTTGGCAAAGCGCAGGTAGATCTGTTCGCTTCCCAAGAGACCTCCCACTGCTCGGAACAGGCATGGCCTCCCAGGAAGATAATCAGTCAATTTCCAGCTATGGCATTGAAAAAATTTAGGTTGTCAATTCACACCCACTTTACTCGTGAAGCAGAAGTGAGTAAAATATAGAACAAAAACACATGAAGTGTCTTTCTCACTGTAAAACTGCAAAGATATTTTGATCAGAACATTCTGGAAGAAGGTTAGGTTTTTTCTGGCAGTGATGACTACTGGAGACTCATTAAAGAGGATGAGAGATAAGACGTTAAGGAGGTGGTGTACTTGTGTAAGTGTGTGAGAGAGAGAATGAGAATGAATGAAGGGGAAATATACTGTGAGTGTATTTCCATTTAGACAGATGAGGGGGACTGGAGGAGAAAATGAGGGAGTGTGAAATAGCACGCAAGGCAGAGAGAGAGATCTCTGTCAGAACTCAAAGTTGAACAGACACTCATGACGGGTTTATCCACGCATCGCTGGGCCCGACAACAGCTCAACCACCATCAGATTCTATCCCTAAAAACACACTGCACACATACACACACAGCCAATCCCAAATACACTTCAGATTTACATTCAGTCTACAGTCTGTATGTCAACTAACACACTCTGACAGGCAGGAAACTGTTCTTCTTTTTAAACTAAGATTGTAGTCAAAATTAGTTCCAGGACAGAAGCTAAATATTGTCCACTGTCTTACGCACTCAGAGGAAAAGAGAAAAGGAAGAAGGATATTTATTTTGCTTGCTTTTATAGGCTATATCTAATTGGGTTTATATGTAACTCACAACTACGCCCACAAGGAATAGTCATATTTTTTTAACATTTTCTGAGCTTACTGTGCTGGATTTCAGGTATGGATTTAAAGCTGAAAGTAAAGAAATGACATGTTATTAGTGGCTGAAAGTGTTATCTAACTAGCACAAATATTTAATAATTGAACAGCCATGTGGTTTTGGACATGTAAAACTAGAACTGGGCACTAAAACGATATCAATATTGATAGAAAAAAATACATATTTTTTATATCGATTCTAAACGTTTGACTAATTTTCAATTTTTATCCTGTGTTCTATATCTAGACTATCGGAAGCAATTTGGCAGAGTTATAGGCCTTCACTGAACAAGCTAACTGAATCACAGTAATGAAATCAGCCTGAAGTATTAGCAGGCTAGCGGCTACATAGCCCTGCTGTAAACAGGTAATGAGGCTTGGTAACCGCTTGCTAGCTAGCAAGCTATCTGGCTAATATGATATCATTGGAGACCGAACAAGACATCACTGACAATGTAATACTGCTATCGACTATGACAGCATCAATTGTTGTTTATTTATGTACAGTACTATTTAGTAAAAATTAAACGTCTTTTCATGATCCATAGTGCTGCCACAGGAAAGCATGGATTTCTTATTCTTGTGAAGTTTATTGCCGTTTGGCAATACAGCTTATGGTGCATTACCGCCACCTACTGAGCTGGAGTGTTGAGCGTCACAAGAAAGTCTTTCAGTGGAGTTAAACGGCAGCTGAAGATGAAGAAATCACACACCTTATGTAGGATTAAATCGTAAATTGAGTATACTTTAAAGGTAGCTTAACCTCTGGGGTTTACTTGTAAATAAACTAATTAAGTTTCAATCATTCTTGAGGTCTAACAAACATGTGGAATGCTTTTCCTTCCCCATTAATGTCATGACATGTATATTGTGTTTTTTGTTATAATATTTTTGGCCACATCACCCAGCCCTAAGTAAAACCTCTCCGGAATCCTCCGGAAATATTTAGAGCTTTCAGCAGAATTCTGCGGGCACTGATCCTATGCAGGACTAGCCATAAGTTATTCAATGACAGGCAGCATGCAGAACAAAATATGGTAAATATTGGAAAGATAAACTCATAAAGTTTTGACACAGATAAGCATAGAAAAATGGCAAATGGAAAATATTCAGAAGACAATAAAATGGAGAGAATTCTAGAAACAGCAACACTGAGAAGTGGACATAGAACCAAATACCAAAGAAGTGAGTGAACTTTGGTAGCACTTTGAAAAGAGGAAGTCCAGTGTTGAGACTGTAATGAGTTAGTGAAAGAGAGATATACTGTAAGAATTGAGTGATCAAAGTATAGAGTGAGAGGGGAGGAAAACAGATGTCGTGTGATGAGCATGACCTTAAGCAACATGTCTTTACACACAACCGCTACTGAAAAACATGAAACAATTGCTAGTGAGCGCCAAACACATTTATCCACATCCACATAATTGATGTCGTAACAAGTGACACACAAACCATCGCAAAGAATTATCATAAATGAGAACTCTTTAACATCTCAATTGTTTCTCCAAGACAGCAATGATACTACATGGAGAGCAAATCAAGACTTATGCTGAAGTCTCCTGCTTCTCAGATTTTTATTTAAGAATATACAAGATAATAAATCATTTTAAAACTTTGATCAGATTTAACAAAATACTAAACTCTCCAATCAAAATATGTCACACATTTTAGTATGAACTCAAACATTTCTCATTAAATTTTTCCAAGACCAAATTATCTGAGCTTGACAATGATTGTCACTATATTTATTTCTCCAGACATTTTAAGAGAAACATCAGAGACAAAGTTGAAACTTAAATGAAAAATATTTGAGGCCTGAATGAGGTCTCCTAAACTATGAAACAGCAATCCCGAAGTAATCAAATTTTCTTCTTGTCATTTAGAGAATGTATCAGAAAAAAGAGACAAAGGAGAAGTCCATACTAAAAGAAACTAAACTATGCTGTCTTACCAAATGGGAGAACACAGGTGTAGGTCGAGCAGGAAGAAGGTTCTTAATTGGAGAGAAGGGTCCTATTGAAAGCACCGTGGGTTGTGTGGTTCAATCTCTCCAGCTGCTGTCTGACGGGATGGTTCGTGATTCCCAATCGGTCTGTCCACGTCTGCGTCTCTCTGGCTCCAACTACCCTCACCATTCCCTGACACATTTAAAGACAAAGGAATTTACACTTTAGCAATAAGGTATAAGAGGCTGTGCTATATTGTTTACATAGTCACAGCTAAAGGGAGGGACTGTAACTCTTTCAACCATACTATTTTTCACAATAGTAGCAAGGTAGCTTCCCCGGTTTTGTATTTAAATAAAGTAGCTTTTCAGTAGCTAAGCTATTTTATTAATTAGGTGGCAGGGTAGCAATGTCAAAAGCTACAATGCTGCATTTTACATCAAAGACAAGTATCCAGTGTTTATTGTTGGTGATTTTGAATCAGAACTAAAGATGTCCAATTCACTCTTTTGAGTCGGTTCTTTAAAATGAATTGGTCACACGTGATATCAAAACGATTTTAATCGGTTCGCAATCCAAGCAAAGCTATTTAAATTGGTTTGCGATCCAATCTAAAACACTCAAGACAGCTTACACAAACACTGAATTGAGCGTTTTCTCACTCAACAAAAGCTAATGGATGGTTCTCGCTCTCAGAGGGGCACGTGGTGAGTTGTGCGTGGATGTCACGGAGAATAGCGTGAAGCCTCCACATGCGGTAGGTGCTCAAAAAGCCACGTGATAAGATGCATGGACTGACTGTCTCAGACGCAGAGGCAACTGAGATTCGTCCTCCGCCACATGGATTCAAGCATGTCACTATGCCACCACGAGGACCTAGAGTGCATTGGGCATGCCAAATTGGGGAGAAAAGGCAAGAAAATAAAAAACCAAACATACTAAAAAAAACATTAATTGACTAAACTAAGAAGATTTATTTAGTGCCATCCTTCCTCTAGAAGATATTAAACCATACATTTAACACAATCAATATGGGTGCTATGCAGTGATATACCCATTATCACTATATGGTGTAGTGACCAATTTGCAATAGCATATTATAAATGGAATAGTCAACTATATAAAGCCTTTTGAAGGTTAATTTCACCTTAAAATGTAGGAGGCCATTTGAGCATGCTCAAACATGTTTTTGCATCCATCTGCGCAGTTTTTCAATCGTTTTCCTATGTAAACGAACGTGTTTGGTCCAAATTGCCCCTAAATCTGTGGCGCTATCAAAACTTTTCTCTGTCTGTTTGAGTGGCCCATCCTGCCAGACAGAACAACAGTGAGTAGGAGTGGGTAAAAATCAGTGGCAAATTCTCATCTTCTTCTATATTTTTCATCCTTTCATTTTCAATCACCTTTTTGCCTATGTATTTTTAATCGTTTTCCAGTCTTAATTAATCTACAAACAAATAGAGAAGAACAAAAGAATTTATTAATCAGAATTGATTCCTTGATGCTTACAAGCAAAGTGTGACAACTGTTTCACAAATCACTGCCCGAAGTAGCAAGTGAGTTTGTGCTCCACCCTGTCAGGCCTTCAGAATTTCCACAGAATCCCTCAACAGTGCAAATGAATGAGCAACTAAAGTCAGATTGTCAGATTCAGCAGCCAATCAGATTGATTTATTTGTTCTTGGTGGGTGTAATCTTTAGGATATGTCCTGGTCGAGGCCTTCAAGCTGGCCTTGAGTGACGTAATCACGCTTTAAGTGATGTAATTTGAAAGCGAAGAGCGCTAGATTGTCATCACTGACATCATGCTGATAAATACCAAAAATCAGCCTATTCAAAAAATGTGATGACCAAAGAAACAAGAGTTTACGTTAAATTTAAAATAATTGTATTATTCTCTGCTTTTGGCATCAAAACGCACAACACATTGGATTAACTAGTAAGAAACATTTTCAGTTTGGGATTTCCTTTTCTGAAATTAAAAACACATACCTAAAATCGAAACAAATATAATAAAAATGAGTCTCTTAAAAATACCAGACCCCTCCCTCCTGTAGAGTTAGAACAACTACAGTATCCTACATTCTGTTATGCAAGTGTGCCTTTGAATTTCATGACAACCAGATTATCTGCTATTTTTGTATGTTTCTCTTATGCATAAATCCTGCGGTTACATGCATGCAATATCCTCTGCAATTTGAAATTGTACATTTCATCATATGCAAGTGAATAAAACTAAATGAGAGCAAATGCATTTTGTGCATTTACACAATGAGGTTTGTTTAACAACCCATGGATTAGCTACAATGTTTTGTTCAATGTTTGTTTTATCTTTTCGACCTCCCAGTCCAGTTTAATGGAACATTCCAGGGCTGTTCGCTATGAGGAATGGCTATTTAATCAGAATCCCTCTCAGGGTCTCTGATGCTCCTGGGGGAGACCGCATTCACAAAACAAACACTGGACACTATTAATAGATGATTGTTGACAGGGCAACCACTCTTTGTTCGAATCAGAAACTATTTCTCCCTTTTTCCACTCAAATGTTTCACTTCTGGAAGGTCTGATTCTTGTTACAAAGCACAAAAATCACATGGGTTCCATGGATGAAAAAAAAGTGTTTTTTGGGGGGTGAACTATCCATTTGCATTGTCTCATTTTGGTCAGATATATTACTCCAAAACAAGAAACAGGGTGGAAGATACTTTGGCAAAACAATAGTAAGCCCTTGTACAAGTTACTTGTGCTTTTAAATATTGTTGTGCTGCATCTATTCAAAATAAACCACAGTGATCTTGTTAATATACCATCACTCATGGCAACGAGGGTAGAGCAAACAGTATTTATATGAGTAGAGGAGTCACAAGGGGTTTGATTTTGATGGACTACTAACATCAGATTGAAATTTAAAATGCACTAGTTAAAATTAGGTATCAAGATGTGCAGGCTGGTCTCACATGTTAGTGAAAGGGCAACACACGAAGTAAAACTAAATCTAGTGTGCTTAAGAATATGAGTCACTGTGGTACAAGGTCACAGGATTTTCAACCAGAACACATGAACCTTTAATATTCTTTAAAAATATAACCTATTATTGATTGATTGCACATCTGAAGACTCTAAAAGAAACAGAAAGTGTAGCAATGACTCTGCTAGCTCATTTTTTATGAGCTCTACGTGATGAAACAGAGTTATGTGATATTAGGAGTATTGAAGCATTGGCTCCACTAAGAGTAACAGGGTTTTACATCTACAAAATTGAGAAATGACTGAAAACGTACAACTCATAAGCAATTTAGATTTCGGACAAGCATAAAAGCCTACAAATATATATATATATATATATATATATATATATATATATATATATATATATATATATATATATATATATATAGAGAGAGAGAGAGAGAGAGATATAGACACACAAATATACCCACATACAAACCAAGACCCTTCTATGTCTAATTCAGCAGTGACGAATTGGGGTTTCATTTGAGTTTTCAAAGAGGATGTGGGAAGTCCATCCACTGTCAATTAAACCACCTCCCACCTCTTCCTTCAGTCATCACTTCACAGTGACTAGATTTTGAGCTATAGTAACTATTAAGCAAGTTATTATTAAGTCAACCAATAATTAAGCACCTGAGCACATTACACTGTAATAAGGCATAAAGTTTGACCACTTTAATCTGTTGTATGATTGCAGCATAGAGACCAAACTGCTATCACCATACATTGTATATTTAAAATTGGATAGGTACATTTATTTGAAACAATGTAAGTGGTACTTGTCATAGCCCCATGCCTCTAAAAATTTGTGGTACCAATAATGGCTGAATAATGTTGCTACAGAGTCAAGAAAAGGTATGCAATTCCTTTGGAATTACCTGCACTTATGTATATATTTGTCTTAATATCTGGTAATTTGGGAAGAACAAGCAGACCCTAAGTATGATGTAAAAAAAGGCACAACTTATCAACATGAAAACATCATCCCAACAGTGATGTACAGAGGAGGCAGCATCAAGATTGGGGCTGTTTTGCTGCTTTGTGGCCTGGACCACTAGCCATACAGGATAATTTCAGGGTGCCTGTGTGCCAGCTGAAGCTCAGTAGAAGTTGGGTGATGCAGCAGGATATTGACCCTAAACATCAAAGTAAACCACTACAGAATCGATAAAAAAGAAAATCCAACTTTTGGAGTGCCCATCAGTGCCCATAACTTAACCCAATAGAGATGCTGTGGAATGACCTCAAGAGAGCCGTTTACACCAGACATCCTAAGAATATGGCTGAACTGAAACAGTTCTGTAAGGAAGAATGGTCCAGAATTCTTTCTGAATAATGTGCAGGTCTAATATTCAGCTACCGGAAACGGCTGGTTGAGGCTATTGCTGCCAAAGGAGGATCAACCAGTTATTAAATCCAAGGGTTCACTTACTTTTTCAACAGCGCTGCGAATGTTTAATAGAATGTGTTCAATAAAGACATGAAATATTATATTTTTTGTGTTTTGTTAGCACATTGTGTTTGTCTATACTTGTGACTTTGATGAGATCACATTTTATGACCAATTAATGCAGAAAACCAGCTAATTCCAAGAGGTTCACATACTTTTCCTTATGAATATATATATGGTATCTAGGGTGTTCTGTCTTTTTGCGAAAGCATGTCTAGGAGGCTGCTAGGGTGTTACTAAATGCTTACTCGTTGGCCCAAGTCAAAAGAGCCCCTATGACATTCTGATCTGGAGATTTGATCACTCTGATCACTTTTCAAAGTTAAGTAAAAAAAAATCCCAATTTATTTGTCAAACATCATACATTTGAATGCTCAGAAAAGTCACAGCCCACCTCTCCTCAATAAGCCGCTCATTTTGAGGTATCTTTCATGTCTATAGCAAAAACGGTGTCAGGACGAGTTACATGTATGTTAGAAGAAAATAGTGATGGGGATTTTGAAAAATCCCAAAACTTAGGTCCCAGGAATAGAAATAGTGCTACTAAAGCAAGCACCATTAATTACTCGAATTCTTTTTTGTTACTTATCTCTCCCTGCCGATAGTGGTTTGTGCTATTTTACATGTCAAACAACACTTCTGCCTGTAAAGCATCTAAGTAACACTAAAAAGAGTCTCTTTTCCACCTTCTTCCAAAAAGATTGCTCTTTGTTTCTGTTTCCCATAACTGAACAGCTGAGAAGTTTTGCAGGCCTCTCTTTCTCTCTCATCTATCTGACCAATTACAGAAGTGTAATTGTTTATGTGGTTTACGAGGACAATTTCTTTTAGGTTACAAACTGGTAATTACAAGGGTATTATGCTATAAATGTGGTTTATGAGGACATTTCTAGTGTCCCCATAATTTAAATAGCTTAAACATATTAAATTATGTTTTATTGAAAATGTAAATGCAGAAAGTTTTCTGTGAGGGTTAGGTTTAGGGGACAGACTCTATAGTTTGTACAGTATAAAAATCATTATGTCTATAGAAAGGCCTCCTAATGATAAGTACACCAACGTGTGTGTGTGTGTGTGTGTGTGTGTGTGTGTGTGTGTGTGTGTGTGTGTGTGTGTGTGTGTGTGTGTGTGTGTGTGTGTGTGTGTTCCTAAGTGCCTTCGTTCCTTAAATTCATAACATCAAGTTCATATTCAAATAAGCAGCTTTGTTTATATTACTAAAGAAAAGGCTAAAATGGCTTAACCTACATTTTCCCTTTATTCTACAAAGACATAGTACAAATCTACTTATACAATAACACTAATCCTAACCCACACCCTAACACAACCCCTGTATTTGCTTTATTTGTAAATCGATTTTCCATTTGAAGATATCCTGAAAGTCCCCAAAGGAAAGTTCAGCCAGAATGAGCTAACATTTGAGGACACTTTATCCCCCAAACTACAGCTAAGTACGTATACATACACACAAATCCAAACAGCTTCTTACTGCTATCAAACAAACAATCTGTGTTTGACTCTTGCTGTCTATAACACCTGGGTTGGGAGGGTTACTTTTGAAATGTACTCCACTATAGATTACAGAATACATGCTATAAAATATAATTTGTAATGTATTCCGTTAAATTACTCAAGGTCAGTAATTCTAAATAGTTTGGATTACTTTTTCAGCACTGGTAGATTTTTCACTTGTTAGTTACTATTAAAACTCAAAATACACATGTTAAAAATACATTCTCTGAAAAACCTAAATATCTTATGCA
The DNA here is from genome assembly GCF_025860055.1 of Xyrauchen texanus. Taxonomy (NCBI): domain Eukaryota; kingdom Metazoa; phylum Chordata; class Actinopteri; order Cypriniformes; family Catostomidae; genus Xyrauchen; species Xyrauchen texanus. Next base: position 26,018,850 of record NC_068301.1, read on the forward strand.
GTGTTGTTTCTAAAACAAGATCAATCAAACTGATTTTGTTATTTTTAAAGGAAAACAATAAAACAATTATAATTAAGAATATGATTTTTGCATTTTTAGTTTAGCATAAAGCTGACAATTTACACAAGGTTTATTTCTATTTCTTCTGCTCCAAAATTACTTCAAACTTACTTCAAACGTACTTCTCTGTCTGCTGGTATGAATGTAACACATCATAAGAAAGTGTTTCACCGCTGTTCAAATGCACTTTGGATCGCATCATTTATATGTATAAATGTTTTCCATCTGAAAGGACTAAATATTAAATTAAACATATGACAATAAAATGCAAAGTAATCTCTTCAGTAATCAAAATACTTTTTGAATGTAACTGTATTCTAATTACAATTATTTAAATTGTAACTGTAGTAGAACAGTACAGTTACTTATATTTAGTATTTTAAATATGTAATCCCATTACATGTATTCCGTTACTCCCCAACCCTGTCTCATACTAGCTTTATCTGTTATTCTTCCGCTGTCGCCCATGATGTCTTCAATTGTTTCTTTCCTTTATTTCTCTGTATAACTAGAAAGTTATACATGTATTGGGCCCCATTTATGAAACACAAGCTAAACTGATTTCTGTGTAAATGGTTCGTAAAACCATTCTTACATAAACTGTTGCATTAAATTGAAGTTTTTTTGTTTGTTTTCTTAGCGTTTCATCAGTTTACTGTCCTTGCCTTTCCCTGTTTACCTCCAGCTCTTTATTTATTTTTTATGTTTTGTCTATCCCTGAAACTTATGAGTGCTGCACATCTTTTGAACAATAAACTTACCACATTTTTCCAGTCGTTAGTGTTTACTGGATAAGGATTTTTTAATAATTGCTTAATTATTAGAATTAATACACCATATTTAAACAATTCCACTTTTAGTGTACAAACTTAAGCCTAGAAGTTTAAAAAACATTCTAAGATTTACCTTTTTAAGCTCTCACAAAAAGTTTTTGTAGATTATTAAATATTTAAGATTGGAGTAAAACCGGAATAAATATGGTAACACTTTACAATAAGGTTTCATTGTATGTAAAAGGGTCAATGATGCATGAAGCAATTTTTTTTCCATACCAAAAATAATTACAAAATAAATTAAATTATAAAAAAATACAATTACAAATACAATTCACACAAAACAAATACACCACCTTCATGATGAACATAATTTCAATTACATATATTACATATATTCTAATTAAATAATTTTTATATATATTTCTGGGACTTAAAGTAAAAATAAAATTATATGGTGTCTTCAGACTACTGTTGAGTAGTGCAGAATAATGTTGTATAGTATTATAATTTTTTTTTAAACATCAGCAGTGAAAAAAATTTGTTTTAAATTATGATTCATATTTAAAAAAAGAAAAAGCTATTGTCCACCAAATCAGTAATGTGGTGTAAACAATATGCCATGTACCTCTTTGACCATTTATTTTTAGAAAAATAGCACAGTTTATTTGGTAGAACCCTAAAACATTCTTGATAGTGTTGACTTAGAAATTCATGATATATTTAAAAATATTTTCACCATGAAAAATATGATTTAAAACCTGATTCTTTTAAAATGACTAAATTAATGATTATTGTAATTAACGATTAAAGTTGCAATATGTAATATATTTACTAAAACATAAAATTATCATAATATGTTATCAGAGATTTAGGAAACATGCTAAGTTGAAATACTGGCTTCTCCGAAAACAATGCTACAGCCAGTATATTCTACTTTGAAATGTCCATTTCTGTTTGTGTTTTGGCCTGTGTGATCCCGCCCACTGCCCATTTCCCAATAGTATTTCGACACATCGGGTAGGCAGATTTGAAACAAGTTAGCGGGCAAACACAGCACACTGCAGCCATGTAAGCCAGCAATAAATCTAGCTAACATTGACATTGAGTTATAAAAACTCTACATGAGCTGGTTTATAATTTGCAAATAATAAAAACATTGCAAACTTATACATTAGATGATCAACTTACAGTGTAAGGCTCGTCGCTTGTCAATGTCAGTTTACTCATTCCTGTTGCGTGTCCTCAACCTTGCAACCCACATGGGCTTCGAGTCTGGGGAGGAGGGGACGGGGGAAACAACTCTCTCCAATAATTTGAATTTGGACTGCAGTACCCATTTTAAATGCTTGATGTCAATGTTACATATTGACACGTGTAGTCAAGGTGCAAGGAAAGTATTTTAATACCTTTTTACTTCATGGTTTTTTTGTGTTACAAAGTTTACTTTTCTACAATTTGATGTGTGTTTTCCAACTAGATTTTTAATAGATTTCTCATTTTTATTAGGCAACCTTATTTGTCAATGAACAACACTTTTACAGCATTTATAAATCTTTTTTAATGTTACTTTCAACATATTCTAATGTCTTTTTTATTACATTAAAGGTTGTATATGTTAACATTAGTTTATATATTATGAACTAACATAAAGACAAGCAATCAACATTAGTATTGTGATAAATTAAAATGAACTATGATTAATAAATACTGGTAAAAACCATTGTCCATTGTTAGTTCATGATACATAATGCATTTACTAATGTTAACAAACAGAACCATACTGTAAAATGTTACCAAATTTATATACACAGTTTTTCCATGACTTTTACAGGCCTGGTTATTTTAAGTTCCTTGATATTTCCTGTTTATTTGTGACCGTGGGAACTCTGGAGCAACAGAATGAACATAGAAGTTACGTATCGTCTGTCTCACACACGCTAGGTTTAGGAGCAGTTATATAACCGTGAACATATGCCTATATCAGTCTGCTCAAAGTTCACCTGCACCACAGATAGCTGACCTCTGATCTGTCTGTGTGCAGCAGCCAGTTATGAAGTACACAGCTAACACAGAAAATGACAACACACAAACACACACACACACACACCACCCAAAACAACTGACATGACAATGACACTCCGGTGAACTGTCATTTGACTTTTGCCTCACATACATGTTAATGCAATGCAGAGAGTTATGCAGGAGAAATACAAGGCCAAGGGAAAACCTATACACTAATCATCAAGTACACAGATGATCTTTAGACTGAGGGTGCTTTTAGGTCTTTGATGACATGAGGGTTGATAATCTGGCAGTGTTTAGCATTTACTGTTTTGAATTTACGCAAGACCTCTATGAAGGTTTTCAGTGATCCAGACCATTGACAAATGTAAGATACGGTTTAACTCAAGGGCACCTGGGTTTGTTCATTTGTTGAAGATGTTTACAGAATCAATCAAATGGCTTTATCACAAAATAATATAACGTGGTTTCCGATATGAAATGTCCACTGAGTGAAAGACAGTTACATTTTCTCCCAATCAGATGAAGTTTTTAAGGTTAATGCTCTATTGAGATTTAAATCAACAAAACCTTCATTGCTCTTCTGGACTCATGTCACAGTCCTTTACATTGCAAGCGTACTGCTCCATCAGCTGATACAAATTAAAAGAAGAATTGTGAATTCCATAATCCATAAAATTAAGATTTTAAGTACTACTTACGCAAGTACAGAATTAAGATTGTGGGGAACACCCATTAGCACTTGCGCTTGAATAATTTAAGTGTGTTTATTTGGTCAAAAGGAACATACTGGGACATTTAATTCGTTGTTATTAAGAAATCACAGATTTGAGCTCTGTTTTGAGTTATTGATGTTGTTTTACTGTAATTAGTTATTTCGTGTAAAGTCACCATTAGGGTGAATAGTGTTCACTTTAGGTGAAGTTCAATCCTGTTCAATCCATGTCATTTGTCCTTGTGCATGTGAATGTGCATAGCGGATGTGAATCATATTATTTTCTTTCGAGTCAAATAATTAGGTAGAAACAATAATATTAAAGTTAATTTGAAACCATGTGTAATTATTTGTTAAATCTTACTTATGTGACATACCTTTTTAATTAAAGAAAGTTGAGTGAACTGATACATTTGTGTACATCTAAATAAGGTTTTCAAGCTATGCTGACATAAATGACTATACGTTGAATTTATTAAAAAAAGTTTGAAAAAAATGTAAATCCAACATATAATTTTTTTAGTGCTCAAAAAAAATATGTCTGACTCCTTACAATGTCACACACTTACGAAAAACATTATCATAAAAGACCAACACACACCCCTCCAGTCAGTCCATTCCCAGATGCCAGGCCTCTGCTACTGTAACTCACTTGCTATCTTGCTGCTGGTTTGTTTCACAACACTGTCACATCCAATGAGATTCTCACTCAGCTCTGGCTTTCTGCCACTCTGCAAGAACGTCACTCTGAGTTCACCCTCCTCTCCGTTAGCTTTTTACCAGTGTCTGTCATCCCACCAGTACCCCATTCAAACAAACTTAGCTCTTTACTAAACAACCCTCTATAATCATGTTGGAGAAAGAATCGTCATTGGCTAGTACATTTTTGTTTTTGACTTTGACGTTTGATGACATAGAAGCATAATATAGCTAAAAAATATATAAAGCAAACTGAGAGAGGGGGCCCTCTTCATATATATTCATGCAACTATATATTTTTCAGGCTTCAAAAACATATGAATGTCAGTCACATATAAAAGTATCAAATTTAAAATAATAAAAATAATATTTTAATTATCAAAATACATCTCTCTATTTTGTCCAATTTACTTTTGATCCATTGGACTTTTTCAATGTTCTTTTGTAAATCAGCCAACCTGTATAGCTATTATATCATATCATATTATATTATAATATAATATAATATGATATGATATAATAGCTATATTATATCTATTATATTATAATATAATAGATTATGCAATAGTAAAATATTTCTGCCTTAAATTCTTCACTTTCACACATTATTTTAAGGCTCTCTGATTAACTCACCCTTATTTCTCGTGAAACTTTGAGAAATAAGACTTTGAGACTTTTGAGATTCTGTTTCTTGCATTTTATCATCTCCACAGAAATAGAGCAGGGCATCTCCTCTGTCTCACTGCGTGTTATTAACAGAGTGCGAATTACCCCACCATAATTGGGGGGTACTGCTCCTTCACTTCTTCTATGACCATCATGGTCCACTACCATATCAATCCCCACCGTGATCGCCAAGTGCAACATGTGTTGTGCAACACACATACAAGGTCTAAACATGCGACAAACTGATAATCAGTAGGCTACAGAATATCTCATTGTTATTATATATCCAAAAGAGAACTGTTTTGATCAACTCCCAAAAGTTAGAAGTTAAGTGCACTGAAATACCATTCTAATTACTAGTAAAAGTAATACCTTTACAAGAAGCCTATTGCCTATTTCATGAAATATTGATTTGGTTTATTTTTAGATTTCATAAGACCTGGAGGTAAGACTCAACCCTCTCATATACTGTGTAAACAGAAACCAATTTTCCATTATAGTCTATGGTAGTCAGTGTCAAATCAACACAATTACTTGAAGATATGTGAAACCTGAGCAATCTTTAATGTGATTAAGGAGCATACTATGAAAAACCATACTACCACAGAAGAACTACATAGCGGTAACACACAAGAATTAAATTTGAAACGATAATACTAACCGTCAGTACATTTTATAGTGGTTTATAGTGAAACCGGTAATCGTCCCATCCCTACAGGTAAGTAGCCGGTAATTCAATGTATGAAGACGTGACATGAGCTATGAAAGAACAAAACACGTTAATAAATGAAGGTTGTAAAATAGGGCTGTCAAAATTGCTCAAAAATGACATTCGAATATTCCCTCTAAAAAAACACATATATTCGAACTATTCGAATATCTGGTTAGCGATTTGGTCAATGACGCGCATTACGTCAATAACAGGACAAATTAATACAAAGAGACATAACTATTTGTATAGGTAGTTTATTTAAGTTTAAACATATTTGACAACGTATTACCTACACAAAAACAAGTAAATCAACTAATGGCCAAGACCTCACTCTGCTCGCACGCCAGCAGGCACTCTTTCTCTCTCTCTCGCCCTCACGCTCTCTGCGCATAACGGTTTAAAAGAACAACAACAATAAACAAATGTTGAGTGCTGATCAAGAGTTTTGTGCAAGCAATATAAGGTCGCGACTCTTGTCCCAAATATAGCAAGCTTCATTCAGTGATTAAAACAAATTATTAACATTAATTGAAGTTTTACAGTATATAGAACCGACATTGAACGCTCCGAGCGAGCTGTGCTGTGGTAAACATGGAACTTTTCCTTGACATGAAACGGTAAATAATCAAACCAGTGGAAGCCTGCAGTGCATGAAACTGCTGTATCTAACCTACCTTATTCATGCAACATCTATTCAGTCAGTACAGTAGCCTTACATTTTAGTCATGTTTCTGTTTAACGTTAAATAAAATGAGGCACACAATTCCGAGAAATGTGACAACAAAGACCCCTCAGGCAGCACGCCCACTCGCAAAGCAGACAGCCGCACATCTGCTACCGCGGGCTGTTTTTTTCCACATTCGAATATTAATTTTCACCTTCGAATTTCTGTTTTTTAAAACTATTCGAATATATATTCGAATTTAGAATATTCAGTTGACAGCCCTATTGTAAAATCAACAAGCTAGATGTCAGCTAGCAACTTACATTTATCCATGCACGTCAGCAGCAAACCGTTCTCTATCTCCATTGCTTCTAGCAGCCACGGTGGTTAAAAATGGTACAGTCCACAATAGGGGTGTCTGAAATCGCTTTACATTAAAATGTTCCTACAGTGAAAATAGGAGTTGACTTGTATTGTAACCGTAAATATATTTTTTCACAATATCAGAAAAATTATCTGACCCCCCCAAAACTGAAATTTCTGTCCCTTTGGGGGGTACTGGATCTTCATTGGGGGGTATAGTACCCCCCAGTACCCCCTGTAATTCGAACTATGGTTATTAACACAGCGTGAATAAACCCACAATGACCACGGACATGGAAACTGGAGCGCTTTGCGTTCACAAAATGAATATGTTTATCCCTTGTTTATATTTTTGCGGGAGTTTAGTGCAAGCCTCTGTAGATGGTGTGAACAGCAGAGCGCTTGAAGTGGTTCATCTTCACACGCTATCAAGAGAGCTGCTCTTGTGATGTCTGCGGTGTGGTTCCCTGAGATGCTCGGGGTTCAACTGAATGAGACACAAGTGCTTTTTCCTGTGTGCTCATGAGACAGCATTCAGGGAAAGACGAGGCTGATTCCAGCTTCTTAATCAACTGTAAAATGTGCATAGCACAAAATGTAATCACATATGCGAGTGATTTACTCACTTTTTTTGGGATTCCACTGTGGATAGTATCTGGTACCTGATAGTACCACCTCGGTCGAGGTTCCAAGTGAGCCGAGCCGATACTAAATGTGACGTCAAAATCCTGCAGATCACTGATTGGTCAGGGAGAATCGTCACTACCAGCATCACTGGATTTCCGACACACGACATCAACCCGCTAGTTTTAAAGTTAGCAACAGCGATAACAGTATAATTTGTTCATGTGACATTCGAATTGTGAAAAAGAAATGGCTGTGCACAAAACCACGCCGTGGTCAATAAACAAGGTGCAGACGGTCCACTTGTTAGTGATGAGCGGAAAAAAAATCAGTGAGCTGAAAAGCCATGAGTGAATGTGATGACACTGAAAAGTGAACTGAGTGTTAATAAAAGCCTTACATTTTGTATTTTTTACCCAACTCCTCCATCTTCAAGAGAGTTCAAGATGTGTCACACTGGTGCTGAAAAACATTTGGAGGAAAACAACGCTGAGGTGGAGTCCTCGCTGCTAGCTGAAGATCGCGGTGCCGAGGAGCACCTGATCTGGTGGTACTGAAGCAGTTCATCAGCAGGCTACCGAAAGGGATGGCTGAGTGGGTCCAGTGTCATCACCCAATGTCGCTGACGGAGGCAGTCCAGCTGACTGAGGACCGGGTGGGTGGCGTATTCGGCGGCCGACTCTCTCTCTCTCTCTCTTTTCTTACTCTCTCTCCCCTCTTTTTTTCCCTCTCTCCTCCCTCCCCCTCTCCTTCTCCTCATCAGAGTAGGACCCCAAAGCCATCCTGCAGCACGACAGCCAGAACGGCAACACTTCCTCTCTAGAAATAGGGAGGAGGGAGCAAGTCAGACCGGATGACACCCAGACCTGAGTCAGGCTATGGAGTATGTGGCGATTGGGGTGGGGTCGAGTGATGCTGGGCAGAGTGAGGCTAAGTGAGATGAGTGGAGAATGAGTTCCAGCTGTGCTCAACACCTTTCTAGGTTTCCAGAAAGACGCACGGGAGTATTTAAGGAGAGGAGACAGCGGCAGATGGGGAGAGAGATGCAAGAAGCCGAATGTGTGTGGGTGACTGCAGGCTGAAAAGCAATGCTGTGTGTGTGTGTGTGTGTCAGCAGCTGCAAAGCAATGCTATGTGTATGGGTGGTTTTATTTTTCAGACTGAAAAGCAGATCATGTATGCACACTGAAAAGTGTGAATGAGTGTCTAACATTTGGATGTTCACACGGCTCCCACTTCCTCCTTCCCAAATGAGCAAGAGGCCTTTCACGGTTAGGTTTAGTGTGTGGGTTAGAGTTTGTCTATAGTTATTATAATTAGCTTTATATTAAAACAATAGAAGTCTATGGTACATACAAATACAAAGTCTGGGCATACAGTCAGCAGGGAATGCATCTGGACCTGCCGATATATTCTGAGCGACCAAAAGATTTGACAAATCTTCTTTCTGAGACAGACAGCAAAACCTTTTAGCCTCCTCTGCAGTCAACATTACAGCCATGGAGCGGCCTACATCTGAACTAAAGGTCACAAAACCTTTCACAAACCTTTTCTTGTCACTTTCAATGAAGACTCTTACATAACAGAACCACAAAATTAAAACTCCCTCGCCAAAACCACAGGAAACAAATAATAAAATACTGAACTGACCCACAAAACAATCTAGTTGACGGTGGGGTGACAACATATGATACTAGTGATTCTGCAGACAAAACCTGTTTTTCAGAGCTTTTTTTTTCAAATAGCTAACCAGTGACATGAGCATGCACATCATGTGACTCTCCTTGTGATTTTTATCAGGATGGATATTTGAGACCTGCAAGCCTGGGGTGGAAAATGCTTTATCATAGTCTGTTTGTTGAAGATTATTGGTTTTTAGCAGTCTATTAGCTACTGGCTCAGTCACCAATAGGACTGTTACGATACAAATATATTTTTATACTGTATATACATTCACTGAGCACTAAATTAGGAACACCTGTACACCTACTTATTCATGTGATTATCTAATCTGCCAAACGTGTGCAGCAGTGGATAAAATCATGCAGATACGGGTCAGGAGCTTCAGTAAATGTTCACATCAACTATCAGAATGGGGGGAAAAAAATATCACTGTGATTTCAGCCGAGGGTTGATTGTTGGTGCCAAACGGGCTGGTTTGATTATTTCTGTAACTGCTGGTCTCCTGGGATTTTCACACACAACAGTCTCAAGAGTTTACTCAGAATGGTGCCACATCCAGTGAGTGGCAGTTCTGCAGACAGAAATGCCTTGTTGATGAGAGAGGTCAACGGAGAATTCCCAGACTGGTTTGAGCTAATAGAAAGGCTACGGTAACTCAGATAATCATTCAGTATCTCAGAATGGACAACATATCAGACCTTGAGGCTGATTGGCTACAACAGCAGAAGACCACGTCAAGCACTTTATTAGAACCATAGTGTTCATATTTCATCAATCAAATAATTTATTTTCTTTTATGTGTGCACTTATATTATTTCATTTAGTTCAGTTATAAAGATGAAGCTAAACAAGATCAAACTCTGAAATTGGCATTTGTCTGTGCAGAAATAGATGGGCCCGTGCTGGACAAAAGTCTCATTCTACATAAAATTGAAATAATATTGCAGATTCACTCTCTTCTGCGCATGTATTGTTTCGAGAAATATGTATAGTGATGTGTATCATATACAAAACCACGAATATGTGCATGAAAAGATAAGGTAAAATGTGTGAGTGTTTTTACCAGACATGTCAGGGTCCCTTATTTCTTCTCTCTGCAGGTCCCTGATTGTGGTGACCCTGTTTATGTAATGAAGGGTGCAGAGGCAGTCACACATACTCACAATGGAGAGATTCTTGCATTCCTGGCTGCTCAACACTTCTGTTACTTCATGCACAATGGGTCTAAGGATATCTGCTGAGATGCAAGGCCATCTGGAGCCCAGCCAAAATGACAGGGCCTAAAACCTTTCCCAAATCCCAAGGGGGACGCAGGCCCTCTGTGATCAACAGCAGCCACTGTTGAAAGCCTTAAGAGCTGCTTGTATGTACGTATGTGAGGAAAAGAAGCAATGACATCTTGTAAAACAATAGGGTAGTTGTCTATTTATAGAAGGATACCAACCCTAAACGGGAGAATCTCTCAGAAAAACATGTATTCAGGGTCTAAAATGTTTTTAAAAATTGCCTTTGGTGAATAAATATCAGTTGGACAGTACATTTTCTAGGAATTGCCAAATAATACATGGTTGATATAACAATGTACACAAAGAATGATATTCCGACCCTGTTTGCTTTGTTTTGTTTTTTTGACGTGAGCTAATCAAATCAAAGATTCAAACATAGATAAGACTGATTGTGTGTTATCTGACAGCATTAATTATCCCCAGGGCAAATTTTACTAAAATACATTTTGTAAGCCAAGCCTTTTGATTTCCTTGTCTTGTCCAGAACTTCATGTAGTGACACATACCTGGCATTAAGCCACCGATACAAAAACACAAGGAACAAAATTCACAATCCTGATGAGGGATGCAGTGAGTCAGACAATGACCTGCTGTCTGACGCAAAAATACTGTATATTAGAACAGCTTTCATTAAGAAATGCATAATACAGTTTCATGCCCAATAAAAATATGTATGGCCAGTGTATTTTCCTCAATATATATTTTAAACATTTTCAAGGAAATCAACATATTTCCTCAAAAATTATATTTTGCTGACAGGTATTTTTGGACCCTGTAAAACCAGAGATGAGGGGCTCTTCCATATGAAGTTATACCAATGACCCCACTGTTTTCCATAAAAAGATGTAAAGTGGGGAAGAGAAGGATGAAAAAATTAAAATGGCTGCAGTGGTTGAAACGAAGAAGAAATTCTCCACCTCCCATACACATACTAATAAACACACAAACATAGCTTCGCTTTATTATACCGTCCCTTTCAAAGTCAACATCACCAGGGGGAAGGAGTCCAGTCAGCCCTGCAGAGGCTAAGATAATTGATAAGTAATTGTGGGAAAGATCTGGGGGCTTTCAATTAACTACAAAAGAAACACTGCACAATTTTAACTAACAGAACAATGGTAACGGCAAAGCCCTTAAAATAAAACCCCAAATTGGACTACAGTGCTACAGAACTTTTCAACTGTCCTAATTAATGTAAAAACATTTCTTATCGGAGTCAGAAATACCTTTTGCATTTGACCCCTGGCAATCAGTTTATGTGATCCCACAGCAAGTCGCTGTATTGTTGGATGCTAGTAAATATTCTTACTCAACTGGCAAATCATGTGACCTTGTAAGCACTCCCTGTAGTAGTCACTGCATTGCGTTCCTGCTCATTTGCATAAAGTTTTGAAATAAATTCAAATTTGTTGCACTGCCAACACTTATGTCTCGGCCGCTCATGGTGCCTCAAATCGGCAACTTTGATTGAAAATGAATGACTTCCAGTTGCGTTGTCGCTGCAGATCTCTGTCAGTGTGAACGCCTCTCTTGGATGCAATTTGAAAATAGTGACTGGGCTTTTGAAAGATTCAAGCACAAAATGTTTGGAAAGTAAGACCATGAACATGTGACCTGCTACATAATATATGGTTCTTCTGACAGTCCATGTCTGATCAAGGTAGAAAGACTGCAATAAAAAGCTAAATTTCTCTTTCCAATAAATGAACATTCATGAATGCTTCCAGAAGTTTGTGCCTTATTTATGCTCTGACACAAGATATGGAAAACTGGAAGAACTATGGGAAATTTGAGTAACAATGTGTAATACTAGGTATTTACTAGGTAATTCTGCCCTCTGGCTTAAAAGATTAAATACCACAAAAAAAACAACAAGTACACCACTTTCTAAGCCAAAACAGGCAGGATTGAGAAATATTACTATTGATGAAATGATCATGTGCTACACTTGGCAGACTTGAGAACGAGGGTGCCTGTTGCAAGAATTCAATGAGAACCTGCTAATCAAGCAACTTCTTAGGAGTTACAGCGAGATCTAAAGCATATCATCTGCCAAAAAACATTTCAGAGGAAAGTATTTGTAAACACTTATGTTCCTTTTTGGAAAGTTTGAAGCCTTGGATATGAAAAGGATGGAATCTCTTTGTGCTCAAAGCAGACTATCCTTAAAATTGTGAGTCAACCGTATAATGTTTCTTCAAGGGTGGGTTCTGTCAGAGAATTCTCAAAAACCTCTGGCTCCTCTCTGAAGATGTTCATAGCCAAAAGCCCCAAAATACAGAGCTATTCTGTTCCACAACATAGCCCAGCATTTTACCCTGCTGTCTCTCCATCACCAGCTGAAAGGAAAAAGCCAGAGCTTGGCTTATCCTCGAATACTGTGGCAACCAGTATGAATAGGTTCCTGAGAACACAGGCAACAGAAACAAATCATTTTCAAACAGCTAAAAGAAGAAGCCCCCAGCCCCATTCTGGTATGCCTTTCCTGTTGTAATCTCCAGAACACCGGGAGCATACTCAGCAAGAGGGCTGTCCTCATAAAATGGCCAAAAAATGTCCTTGGCGTGGAACAGGCCACCAAAGCATAGCCCAGGAACACTTTCCTCTATGATCCACCTACTGTACAACCAGATCTCCTTCAAGGTGCTTCCCTGTGCAGGCCATATATCTTTGCCTATAGTGTCAACTAGCAAGTTTTTAATCAAAACAATTTTGCACTGATTGGATCCTACTGTCCGAGAGATCCCTGAATGAAAGCCACTGGCATCTATGAGCCATAATCAGTCTCGTAACGATGCTTACTAGAATCACAGAAATTGATTATGAATGTGGGAAGGTGTCAGACTGGCTTGGTTTACAGGAGTGGTTTGACTGCCCCGTTCTCATATCTCTTGTGAATAATTACATATCCTCTGCCTTTTTCTGCATAAGCCTTGTTTATACATTCGCCTGCCACTGCAGCGTGTCCTGTGCGTGAATCTCTCTATTTTTGTTTTTTTAGAACGCGCAACTTTATGCAAAAGAAAAGCAGAAAACGGCAGGTGCCAACCAATCCCTGTAAATTGAAAGCAGCAGCGTCTGTCAGAAGTGCTTCCCAATTTGACGATAATGCTGACATTTCTGCTGGATTTAGTGCTTTAATCATATCATTATGTTTAATTCAGACTTCAAACAGACTTCAAAATGGTGATTGCAGCATTCATTGTGGCAATACTTTGGCTGGGTTAGCAAAAGTTCAATAAATCAACACTGTTTGACTATTTTAGGCTTTCTGAAATTAGAAATTTTGGCATCTTTTCAACTGTGATCATGCATATATAAAATTATATTATTGCTTGTATAGAAAGCAATGATAGACAATACACATTCGCTTTACATATTACAACCATCCCCCTGAGTTGCAGCTTCAAACCCTAACCAATCACAGACCTATCTCTACCCTGAACCCTAACGCTGATTCTAACATCTGACTGTTTGACATAAGTGTTGTTTCAGGACCAACAAAAATGTTGATCCAGGAACAATTCCTGCTCTGCACAATATCAGTCACCATTAATCTAGACCACCTAACAAAACCATCCCTTATAGATTATAGGCAGAGAAAAATACTCATGGTGTGGGATTATGAATTTGACCTGCCGACCACTTTCAAGGAAGGAGTGGCTAAGAATGTGAGGACAGCAGGCATTTATATAATTAGCTAGGAAATGTTTTCTGTTATTAAATGGTGTTTTCTCAGGAGATGGACATTAGGCTGCATTCAGAATTGTCCTTGTTGGACAAGAAACCTCAATGCTGAACAAACCCCCTCTATGCCCCTCCCTACAAGCCTGCTCTCCTTCTCTACTCCAACTGTGAAGGGTAAATAAATAACAATTCTGGACGTGACATGAAATGTTAACAGAGGCACAGGAAAGGCTGTAGTATCAATTAAGCATACTCTGCCTCTCTCACAGGAAAATTACACTCTGGGCTTATAAAACCAAAAGCTCTCAGAACCAAATGAATTGCTCTTCCTTTTGTTGTCAATGTGATACATTTCATCCCATGTCTGGAAAAATATGTTCCAGTGCTGAACTTCAGTGCCAGATAAAGCACATTGACTTCAATTTACAATGCTCAATATAGATTTATATTATGTCCTTAGTGCAGAGTACAACCCCAATTCCAAAAAAGTTTGGACACTATGAAAAATGCTAGTAAAAACAAAAAGGAGTGATTTCTAAATTATATTCACCCTTTGCCATATTGAAAGCACTACAACTACACATTATTTGACATTTTACCTTGTGAATATCATTGTTTTAAAAAAAATTCCAGTCATTTCAAATCAGTTGATTGCCACACGCTCCAAAAGAGTTGAGACAGGGACAATTTAAGACTAATAACAATTTGACAAGTTGAAATAACAAGGATTTTGGGCATTTCACCCTCTACAGTGCACAATATAATTAAAAGATTTAAGAAATCTGGTCAAATCTCGGTGCGTAAAGAGCAAAACGAAAACCACATCCAGCACGCCTTTTACAGGGAAATCCCTGCATTTGCCAGTAGGACAACTACAAAGCACATACTGCCATGATTTCAAGTGCATGGCTGAGCAGAGAGTGTGGGTACTAGAGTGGCCTGCCTGTAGTCCTGACCTGTCTCCAATTGAGAATGTGTGGCACATTAAGGAGCACACCATATAGTAACGAAGACCCTGTACAATTGTGCAGCTAAAAACATACATAATGGATGAATGGGGGAAAATTCCACTTTCTAAACTTAACAAACTTGTGTCTTCAATGCCCAAATGCTTAATAAGTGTTATTAGAACAAATGGTGATGTTTCACAGTGGAAAACACTCGACTGTCCCCACTTGTTTGGAGCATATTGCAATCATCTGATTTGAAATTACTGTACATAAAAACAATTAAACAAATGCAAAATGCATAGTGGGAAGAGAAGACGCCTTTGAACTTGCATTAAAAACAAGTGTAGATCTTGTGCAAGTACACTCACTAAATGGAGACGGAACGCATGTACTGGATAAAACAAGAAGTGAACTGGATCACACAGGGAATGGAATGGATCTTCTTCTTTTTTTTTTAAATCAAAGGTCTGGGTACGCCACTTCAGATCATTCCGGCTAATTTAACCCCTGGTAGCAAGTATACAATTCTCAGCAATTGCCAAGTATAGCTTGTTCCAAAATCAATAACATCTTCATGCCTTGTAGTACAACTGTTGCATACAGTTTCTGCGATAGCAGTTCAGGTTGGGTAATCATCATAAGACAAGTATCATACATAAATAGATAGCTGGACTTCCCCTGTGCAGTATCTTTGGGTAAATACTCTCTCTGTCACTGCTGACACCTGGTATACTGCTTTACACGATGGCTTTTAGATTAACCTCATTCATCTGTGTCAAGGCTCATCAGTCCAAAGCCTGCTGCTCATTCAACCTGCAAACCTTCTCATCCCAAAACTGCTTTAGCATACTCACAGCTGTTGACTCTGTGCAAGAGTCCAGGAGATGGCCTATTTATCAAGAACCTTCAGATTTATCATTGACGGTTTTTGGAGCTTACTTCTAAAGCTACGATATAAAATGGTGTTCAACTAGATTTTGATTGATGCTTGCCTGCACAATAGTATCCACCATGTTGAGTGTACTGGGTTTTTGCCTCGGCATTGATATGCAGTTGCTAAGGTGTTTTTAATGCAATGCTATGAGGTTTCTAGTGTTCTGGATGGTTGCTAGGTAGTTGCTTCCTGGCCCAAGTCAAAAGAGCCAATCCAAAGTCTCTATCATATTTTGGTCCCTGTACATGGCTTGGGTCACTCCTTGGAAATTTTTTACCCATTTTATCATCCAATAGGTGAAAATCGTAAGTCTGATTGTTCAGAAAAGTAATATCACACCTGTCCTTAACAAGCTGCATGATTTGAGGTAACTCATGTAACTGAGGTATGTTTATAACACAAACGGTATGGAAGGGAAATACATGAGAGATAGTAAATTATGACAGACTTTTTATTTTAGAATGAACTATCCCTTTATGGTAAGGGGTTTATTCAAATCTCTAACCTTAAGTATGAGTAATAGTAATAGAGAAGCTTACCTTAGTAAGCACCACAAATCTAGAAATATATACACCGTTCAGACACAACATAATAATCACCTGCCTAAAATTGTGTAGGTCTCCCTCGTGCTGCCAAAACAGCACCAACCCGCATCTCAGAATAGCATTGTGAGATGATATTCTTCTCACCACAATTGTACAGAGTGAATATCAGAGTTACCATAGACTTTGTCAGTTCGCATCCGTCTGGACATTCTCTGTTGACCTCTCTCATCAACAAGGCACTTACATCCACAGAACTGCCGCTCACAGTTTTTTTGTTTTTGGCACCATTCTGAGTAAATTCTAGAGACTGTTCTACATGAAAATCCCAGGAAATCAGCAGTTACAGAAATACTCAAACCAACCCATCTGGCACCAACAATCATGCCACGGTCCAAATAACTAAGATCACATTTTTTCCCCATTCTGATGGTTGCTTTGAATATTAACTGAAGTTCCTCACCAGTATCTGTATGATTTTATGCACTGCACTGCTGCCAAAAGATTGGCTGATTATATAATAACATGGATGATTATTGGTGCCAGATGGGCTGGTTTGAGTATAACTGATGATCTCCTGGGATTTTCATGCACACCACTCTAGAATTTACTCAGAATGGTGCCAAAAACATCCAGTGAGCAGCTGTTCTGTGGATGGAAATGTCTTGTTGATGAGAGAGGTCCACAGAGACTGGCCAGACTGGTTTGAACTGACAAAGTCTATGGTAAAATTGTGTAAAATTGTGGTGAGAAGAATATAATCTCAGAATGTTATTCTAAGATGCGGGTTGGTGCTGTTTTGGTGGCACAAGAGAGACCTAAACAATATTAGGCAGGTGATTTTAATTTTGTGGATGATCAGTATACACAGTTGAAGTCAGAAATGTACATATTCCTTAGGCAAATATATTTAAACTCAACATTTGGAATGTTTTTCACAATTCCTGACATTTAATTGTAGAAAACATTCCCTGTCTTATGTCAGTTGGATCACTACTTTATTTTAAGATAGTCAGAATAATGTTGGCGATAATTATTTATTTCAGCTTTTATTTCTTTCCTCACATTCCCAGTGGTTCAGACATTTATATACACTTTGTTAGTATTTAGTAGCATTGCCTTTAAATTGTTTAACTTGGGTCAAATATTTTGGGTTGCCTTCCACAAGCTTCTCTCAATAAGTTGCTGGAATTTTGGCCCATTCCTCCAGACAGAACTGGTGTAACTGTGTCAGGTTTGTACGCTTCCTTGTTCGCACACGCTTTTTCAGTTCTGCCCACAAATTTTCTATTGGATTGAAATTAGGGCTTTGTGATGGCCACTCCAATACCTTGACTTTGTTGTCCTTAAGTCATTTTAACACAACTTTGGAGGTATGCTTGGGGTTGTTGTCCATTTGGAAGACCCATTTGAGACCATGGCTGATGTCTTGAGATGTTGCTTCGATATATACACATCATTTTCCTTCCTCATGATGCCATCTGTTTTGGAAAGTGCACCAGTCCCCCCTGCAGCAAAGCACCTCCACAACATGATACTGCCACCCCCATGCTTCATGGCTGGGATGTTGTTCTTCAGCTTGCAAGCTTCACCCTATTTCCTCAAAACATAAAGATGGTCATTATGGCCAAAAATTTCAATTTTTTTTTTCATCAGAGGGAATTGCTCCAGAGGTAAGATCTTTGTCCCCATGTGCACATGCAAACTGTAGTCTGGCTTTTTATGGCTGTTTTGGAGCATTGACTTCTTCCTTGATGAGCAGCCTTTTGGGTAATATCAATATAGGACTGTGGATACTTGTCTACCTGTTTCATCCAGCATCTTCACAAGGTCTTTTGCTGTTGTTCTGGGATTTATTTGCACTATGTTCATCTCAAGGAGACAGAATGCATCTCCTTCCAGAGCAGTATGATGGCTGCGTGGTCCCATGTTGTTTATACTTGCATACTATTGTTTATACAGATGAACGTGGTGCATTCAGATGTTTGGAAAATGCTCCCAAGGATGAACCAGACTTGTTGGGGTCCACAATTTTTGTTTCTGAGATCTTATCTGATTTGTTTTGATTTTCCCACGATATCAAGTAAAGAGTTTGAAGGTAGGCCTTAAAATACCTCCACAGGTACACCTCCAATTCAGTACACCTCCTATCAGAAGCTAATTGGCTAATTGTCTAAAGGCATGACATCAGTTTCTGGAATTTTCCAAGCTGCTTAAAGGGACATTTAACTTAGTGTATGTAAATATTTGACCCACTTGAGTTGTGATATAGTCAAATAAAAGTTAAACAATCTGTCTGTAAACAATTGTTGGAAGAAATACTTGTGTCATGCACAAAGTAGATGTCCTAAACAACTTACCAAAACTATAGTTTCTAATATTAAATCTGTGGATGGTTAAAATAGAGATTTAATGACTTCAACCTAAGTGTATGTAAACTTCTGGCTTTAACTGTATATATACACCATTGTAAAACATGCCAACTATACTTTAATGTTAAGACTAACATTAATTTAATAAGATTCATGAGATCTATGATCTCCTCCAAAATGCTTTGAGTATGCTGTAAAATGCTTCCACAGTGAATTGTTCTTAATGTGCCAACGTTGAATTGAGGTTTTAAGTGCTTTGGCAGGCTCAAACACATATTGTTGGAGGGACTAATCTAAAAAAGAAAAAACTAGGCGGTGTAAGAGCAAGGAATGCTTGTCTGGCTGCCTCCTCAGAGAGCTTCTCTGGAAAGATTTTGCAGGATAACTTCACGAGAGGAGGGGAGTGTCTTTCCCACTAAACACTGGCAAGTCTCCATCGCTCGTATGACATCAGAGATTGTGTCAGCCTGCTTTCTCTCTGGTGTGTCTCCCCTTTGTCAAAACCACACTTCGTCTGTTCAAGGCCAACCTTAATTTCAGGAAATTCCTTCAACCTACTGTAACTGTAGTAAAGTCCCTGCATCCTGCCCCAAAACTTTGTGTACTTTCCACAAATGTTATGTTCTATAACACAGGATAGCTAAAGTGAGTGCTTACTAGGGACTGTCAGGCCAGGTTCCAGCTTTAAAACGTTAGGTGGGACATACACTATATGTTTTGAAACACACATAATTTTTTTTCTTCACATTTTAGAATAATAGTAAAGTAATAAAAACTAAGGAATAACATAAATGGAACTATGGGAATTATGTTGAGACTAAACAAAATCCAAAATAAATCAAAACTGTTTTACATTTTAGCATCTCTAGAATTTATATTTTAGAATTTGTCAGAAGAAGAGAGGTACTCTTGACGTTTTCTCAACCAACTTCTTGAGATATCCCTGGGATGCGTTTTAAACAGTATTTAAGGAGTTCCCATCTATGTTGGGCACTTATTGGCTGCTTTTCTCTATTATGTGGTCCAAGTCATCAATTTCAAAAACATTTTTTATTTATTTATAACATTTTTGTTTTGTAATGAAATAAATTATTATGGTGGCACAATTATATTTTTGTCTACAAAACAAATTTAAAATATTTAAGCATCCGCCTTCAGATCAAAAGATTTTTAAGATCATGAGAAACATTTCAGTCAAGTGTTTCAAAACATTTGACCGGTAGTGTAGGTCTCCATGTGTGGGCTGTATAGATGGCAGTAGCAAAAATGTACTAATAAGCACCAAGTTACTCTGTTAACCTAGGTTTTTTGGACATTGCACCACTCATATACCATGGTATTAACATTCGACACAATCACAGTACCTTGGTACTGGCACTGTACTGTACCCACTGTAAGAGAGAGGGCAGGGGTTCCAAGAGTGGGTTGAGCTTGTAATATAACCAATACCATGGTACAATGTACAAAAATCTCCAGGTAACACTATGGTACTCAGAGGTACTTTTTGCAAGCTCACGATTTGAGCCGGCCCTGGGTAATGCCTGTCATCTAACTAATAAAGCATGCACAATACAGGAAAGACTATTTCATGCCAAAAATAACAGTGGTAAGGGTGGGTTTCTGTATTACACAGATTGTTTGTATCCATGCAGTTTTCCTGTAATTGAATTCCTCTCTCTGTGCGTATCCTCCTTTGTGCTGACCTGTGCTGCTTGGCAGGTCCCAATTCATCACTCTCACCTGGCAAGAAGGACACGTACACACGCCATGCTCACCATCCAGCATTAAGAACCTGGTGGTCCTATTTAGGCAGTTGCATCAAGAATACGGCATCCTGCCACCACAAGAATGGTCACTAAAGCTTAAATATACTGATCAAATGGTTCCAGCTCCCCTATGTTTATAAGTATTTGCAAAACAAGTCCAAAACAAGCAAAATAATTGCTTTTTTATAATGTAATACATTTAAAATTTCAGAACGAAAGAACGAAAGAAACAAAGAGACTTTAGTTTGGCTTTTAGTTTTGCACTAGTCTTTCTATTGAAGCAAGAGAAGAGATCAAATATTCAGCTTTATAAAAACTGATATACAAACACATTATTTCCTCACATTAGAATACTAAAAGAATTTTAACATATGTGAAATATGAGACTGGCAGTATGAAGTTTAGCTAAATATAGGTGGCCGGTTTTTTCATGTTTTTCCAAGTTCCTCATTACAAGGAAGGTAATTCCAGAGCCAAATTTAACTGTGAATACCATTTAATATAAATGAAGGCCAACTGCTGTGATAAAAAGGTTGAGAGACATGAATGTACACTAACATCAAGCATACAAAGGCCTAGCTTTGTACACTGCCTCAATAATTGTCTTACTTTTGCAATATCTATTGTAGGGGTGTAACGGTTCCCGGTAAAAACAAAACTGTACAGTTTGCCACACACATTTCGGTAAACATTTGCACCAAAGTTTATCTCAAGTCTAACAATGCATCTGAAGCATGTGGTTTGGTGAAGAAAACAAAGCTTCAAATATACAGGCACAATTTCAACCTCTGCTAATGCACAAGTATGGCTCTGTAGATACATGGGTCAACTTTCTACAGACAGTAGCTTTCCAATTAACTGTTGAAATGATATCCCAGTTCTGAAGGCGTTGGTGTGTAGTTAAAAATAACAAGCAGAGAAAACAATCCGCATATAGAGAAGCCCCCTGCGTCATTCAAGTTTCCCATCTGTGTAAATGTAGCAATTACAACAGCGGAGGTCAAAAACGCTGACAAAACAGGCACTGTTTGCAGACATTGTTCAACACGATTGCCGTATACTGGTAAATACAATGACACAATTAACTATTTATGCCGACATCACCCTGGGATAGATTGCATACGGTGCACACTGAGCAGCAGGTGAGCCGAAACTTCACCCTCTCTTCTGTTTTAAAGCAGGCACTAAATGCTAATTCAGACAGACATAAAACAATAACTAAAGCGATTGGGGTGTCCATTGCCTTCGATTTGTTGCACTACACTGTTGTCGAGCCACATTACAACATCCCTTCTCGTATCCATATTAATAGCAACATTTTTCCTTCTATAGTGATGTACAGCTACCAAATGTTGAATATATGTTGAGTTTGAAGTGCAATTTATGTTGATGCATGTAGCATAATAATGTTGATTTAGTAATTAGATAATTTATTTTAAGGTAAGGACCCTAACGAGAATTAACCATGGTTTTATTGTAGTAATATTGTAGTAACCATGAATACAGTATCTAGGGGTGTCAATCTGACACCCAATCATCGATCTGGATTGATGCATCGATCAATTAACCAATGATGATCGCTAAAAGTCATCGATAAAACGTGAAAACATAAAGATCGATGTATATTTTTTTGAAGATGCACCTTTATTTTTAACTCTCTAATGTCAGCCATGTCCGTACTAATTTCCGTCATGCGATGCAGTAACCATATGATATCCATCTTGTTCTATAAGCGCTAAATATGCTTCCCTCAATATCATGGTGCATGTGACACATTTGAATTCTGCATGAGAATTTTCACTTTTAAAGCACTTTGGAACAATTCAACTATGTCAAATTTTTAAAGAGCCCTGATATTCTGTACAGCACTGAAAATGTAAAGAGAAAACACCTGCTCTGCACACACATCAATTAAAAGACTTTTCACAGCAACACCCTTACTAACATTTATCACAATAAAGTATAAAATAATGTTTCAATACAGCCAAGTTGTAGCTAAGAAAAAACGGAGACAGCAAATAATGGCTAAAGACTTGCTTGACTGTTGTAGTGATGACAAATTGTCGCAGTAGTGTTTACCTAATTCCACAAGGCAATCAGCTGTCATTAAATGATTGATGATCAATTGTATGTGACTGTATGACTATTTTTTATATTATTTTTTTATTTTCTATATTAACTAAAGTACCTTATTTTTTTGTGGATGCCCCAATGTGGATACTGGATTTGCACTTTTCAGAGAGCTCAACAAAATATTTTAATTATATTTTGGTTGCATAAAAGGCCATTTATTATGCAGAATAGACACATAATATTGTAATATCGATCACAGGCCCCAAAAAAAGAAATCAAATGAAAATGGTATCCTGGCAGATTTTGAGGTATCTGCAAACATTGGATTGCTGGCTATGAGAAACGATACAAGATCGTATTGTGATGAAACTGCCAATTTACACCCCTAATAGTATCCATGACAGAACACATGGCAGAAACCATGGTTTTGATACAATTAACCATGGTTTTACAACAGTAATACTGTAGTATCTATATAGCAACCTTGGTTTTACTATAGTATTGTAGTAAGCATGGTTAATTTTTTGTTCACTATTTTTTACTACAGATACCATGGTTAAACTGTGGTTAAGGTAGTAAAACCATTGGGATTTTTCACATGGGGAAACCTGATGAAGTGTTTTACCAAATAGAGTTACTTTAGATTTTGCAGAATAATAGTTTTTCTGAACATAGAAATTATCAAACCATACCGAAAACATAACCCTGTAACCGTGATCCAAAACGAACTACGAGAAATTTTAAACTTTACACCCCAAAAATATTGTAAATTAGTTTCCCCTTCTGTCACTCACTCGACGTTGTGTCGAATGAAGTGACATAAGGGGTCTTCCTGGGATGCCAAACGTACCTCTGAACCTGTGAAAAGGCCAATGTCAAGATGGCAGACCCCGCCCCGGACATACGAGTATAAAGGGGAAGCGGGGCAGCGAGTGCCATTCAGAATTTTTCTTCGGAGCCGAACGGTTGTGCAACAGCAAGCTGAGTTCACCACTGTTCCACTCACCTCTACTGGCGATAAGCACTTCTTCCAGACATGATCGTAGACACGACAAACCAAGCCAGCGGTCTCTCCACCAGGCAACTTAACGCCCTAAAGTGGCGCTTGTTCGTGAATTGGTTTTCTTCTCGAGCCGAAGACCCGCAGAGGTGTGCAGTTCGGTCAGTGCTTTCATTCCTGCAGGAGAGGCTGGAGGGGAGGCTGTCCCCCTCCACCTTGAAGGTGTATGTAGCTGCTATCGCAGCCTACCATGACGCAGTAGATGGCAAGTCCGTAGGTAAGCATGACTTGATTATCAGGTTCCTGAAAGGCGCCCGGAGACTGAACCCTCCCCGGCCTAGCCTGTTCCCCTCCTGGGATCTCTCTGTGGTCCTCTAGGGCCTTCAGAGATCCCCTTCAAGCAGCTTGATTCAGTTGAGCTCAAGGCCCTCGCCCTGAAGATGGCACTCCTGATCGCGTTTCTCTGTCAGCGACACCTGCCTGGAGTTCCGTCCGGCACATTCTCACGTTATCCTGAGGCCGCGACCGGGCTACGTGCACAAGGTTCCTACAAACCCCTTCAGGGACCAGGTCGTGAGCCTGCAAGCAAGCTGCCTCGGGAGGAGGCAGACCTAGCCTTCTCGTTGCTGTGTCCGGTATGTGCTTTGCGTATCTATTTGGACCTCTAGATGTTCTGAGCAGATGTTCTGAGAATGGCAGAAATGGAACGGCGTCTCCAAACAGAGGTTAGTTCACTGGGTCGTTGATTTTATTTCCTTAGCTTATCACACCCAGGCCGTGCCCGCCCCCTTGCGGGTTCGAGCACACTCTACGAAAAGTATGGCATCCTCGTGGGCACTGGCCCTGGCACCTCCTTAGCAGACATCTGCAGAGCAGCGGGCTGGGCAACACCCAATACCTTTGCCAGATTTTACAATCTCAGGGTTGAATCGGTCCAATCCCGTGTTTTGTCCCTAATGTCTGTATGTAACGCCTCTTTGGGGGCGTTTTGGGGAGGGCTACGTGCAGCCGACACAGTTGCCTCTAGCACGCAGTAGCCTGCTTGCACCTGTCTCGGTAGTTCACGTAACATGGTCAGTGCGTGGAGTTTTTATATGGGACACCTTGTGTCACTTCATTCGACACAACGTCGAGTGAGTGACAGAAGGGGAACGTCATGGTTACTGTTGTAACCTCCGTTCCCCGATGTTGTGTCCCTCCTGCCACAGCACTAGACCTACCACTGTAAATGGCCGTACCTTATTTTCGGCTCCTCAGTGCAAAATCCTGACTGGCACTTGCTGCTCCGCTTCCCTTTATACCCGTATGTTTGGGGCGGGGCATGCAAATTCTCTCTGCCAACCTGACACTGGCCTTTTCTCAGGTTCAGAGGTACGTTTGGCATCCCAGAAAGACCCCTTGTGTCACTTCATTCAACACAACGTCTCATTCCTTCCCTCGAATAACAGAGGTTACAACAGTAACCATGACGATTTCAGACTGACAATTTCCATAGGGCTGTTCTACAAACAACCATCATCTTTTCTATCATTGATTAACTGCATAAAAGACAACGAAGGGTGCTACTTACGGATTTCAGTAACAAGACTCTTCCTCGACTGTCTTTAAGAGTTTTTTTACCCTGTTCCAAACCAGCAGCACATGAGCACAGAGCTTTGCAGTTCTTTGTTACTTTCATGGTGAAAGAGTGGCATCAATAGTAGATCTGCTGTCTGGATATGCCTAGAGGGAGTAGCCAGCATACTGATATCCACACCAAAGGAGGACAGCGGCCTATAGAGGGGTCATCAATCCCCCACACTGACACAGAGCCGCTCCACTATTCACACTCTGCCATTCAAGACTTCAGGCATCGATTTCCTCTATATCTGACTCGGGCAAATCTTCACAATAAAGCCTCAGATAAGTTGACTGACAAGCACAGATACTGCTTTCAAGTTCCCCTATTAAGCTGTTTCTTCCGATTTAGGCATTCAGTATTACGATAATGCATTAAAGTCAGAAATAAAATACAGAAGTAGCCAAAACAAAATAAGTAAACAATGGGTGGCCCGATAAGATTTTGTACAGTGAATAAGCACAACTGAATTTGCTTGCATCACTTTTATAATGTCTATATGATTTATTTATGCATGATATAATTAGGGATGCACCGATTCGATACCTGGATCGGTATTGGCACCGATACTGAGGTTTTTAAACGAATCTGGTATTGGCCCGACAAGCCCGATCCAAATCCGATACTGTGTGTTAGTCATGTTTGTTACTGTCAAGCTCAAAAAATGACATTAACTGTGTTTTATTGGTTCTTTAAAGTAGTTCATATGACTCGTGCATTTTATTCAAGGCCACTTGAAGACGTGCGATAGCTGAGTGAATCACAAAAGGCTGTGTTTAATAAGTAAATATATAAAATGCACAAGCAGCTCCAGCGCGTTATTGAGCGGCACAGCTCTGTTTACACACACACACACACACGCGCAAGCTTATTTTTAGACTTATTTTTAAAATGGCATCATTTCTGCTAATGACTTCTGCTAATTTTGCAGCTACATTATCCAGTATACTAGTTAACAATAAAGTTTTTCTTAATAAGCTATACATTTATATTGAAATAATGTGTAGTTAGAGGTTTGTGTTTCTTTACAAACACACCCAATTATTTCCACACAATAATGTAAATATATTCTAAACTGATTATGCAAAAAAACAACACTGGTATCAGATCAGGATCGGTATCGTCCGAAACTGAGATTTGCGATGTCGGGATCAGAAGAGAAAAAGTGGTATCAGTGCATCAGTAGATATAATAAAACAAAAAATTGTGAAGTGTGAGTCATCAGCTGTACATTAGTTGACTAAAGAGCTGTCGTCCGCAACACTTTAATATTACTGAAATACAGCCCTGGTAATTGCAAATCAATCACTTCCATCTATACTGTAGAATTGTCTTCTGTCATTTTTTGGTGTTGGCACTTCTGAAATCACAGCTCTTAAAGGGGACCTATTTTGCAATATTCACTTTTACCTGGAGTTTAAACATAAATGTGTGTTGGCAGTATGTGTACACAACCACCCTGCAATGATAAAAATCCACTCAATCCTTTTTTTTATCCCCATTAATCATAAGTACTGTCAACAAGCCGTTCGCAGATTCTGTACAGAGTGACATCACTTTGTACAGGCCCTGACCATGAGGTATGCAAGACGGACATGTCTGTTTGCGTGTGTTGTTTCGTTATACTGCATAGCAAACGTTGCAACAGTATTTGTGTGTGTGTGTGTGTATTGCCCATCCATCGTTGCAAAAATGCTGATAAAACTCTGCAACAAACAAATAAATGTATCAAATAACCATTCAGAAAATTCCTGGTTCATTCTCAAAGTTGTTGCTTCTGACGGAGTCTCTCCCTCATCAGTGTCTGACTCTGGTTCAAACATATTGGGCTGAACACCACTATTTCTGCTGTCAGTCATATTTCTTATGATGTCTAGTTACACGAAGCAGAGATGTCAAACTCCGCCCTATTCTGGATACAGGGCGGGGAGCACCAGCTCATTTGCATTTAAAGACACACACACAAAAACAGCTCGTTTTTATTCCAGCCCAAAAATTTGCATTTTCAACATGGTATAATAAATTATCTGTAAGGTATTTTGAGCTGAAACTTCACAGACACATTCTGGGGACACCAAAGATTTAAATTACATCTGTGAAAAGAGGCATATAATTGTAATTATGACTTTGCTTGGTTATTTGCAGTATGTGCATGCAACAGATAATAACAATATTTCCACTCTGCTTGAAGGCATGAGCCCATTATTCTGGACTGTGACAAGGAGGGCCGGGCCATGACTACGCATGCCCGGCCCCCAATCAGGCTAATCAGCTAGAGTAATATTTAATAAAACAAAAAGACACACAACACAAATGCACACACAGCAGCTGCGTGTGGCTCTCTCTCTCAAACTGCCTAATCCCGCTGCATTTATCCCTCTCCTGGGGTGTGTTGTCACGCCCCGGCCCCAGCCCCGCCCTTCTCCTCATCACATGGACTTTAAAAGACTTCAAAATGGCTCTGTAAGTCACATACATGTATGTTACTTTCTGAGCTAATACAGCACTGTAGAGTCGGATATGACTTGAATTCTGGAGGTGTGAATGTGATTTATTCGTGTAATTGCTTTATTTTTAACTGAGGCAAAAAATTTATTGAATTAACTGTTTTTAGGTGGATGGAGAGATTTATTGATGATGCTGAAGCACCACAATTTTAGAAGTGGGAAAGTGAACCCGAAAGCAGTCTGAGAATAAAACTCATCTGCTGAACAATGAACAGTTTCAAACACGTTCATGATCATTGCATTGTTCTGTGATAAAAGAAAGCTTCGATTCAGCCCTTGCATAAAGCCATCACAGGGAGTCTAACGGAAGATGAGCAGTCTGCATGCTGACATCCACTCACTGGAGAAAGGAATGTTTTTCATGTCTATATAATTTTTTATTTATTTATTTCTAAAAAAAGCTCTTGAGCGCTGGAGTACAAAAGCAGGTTAGGGATGTGTACTGCGCCCATGGAGGGAGAGCAAATGAATAGAGCCGAGATGAAAGAAAAAGCTATAAAGGTCTGGAAACAGCATTGCTTATTCGATCCCCATCTCCTTCCTCTCCTCCTTCCCTCTCCATACACTCTCCCTACTGTGAACCTTTGACGCTGACCATGTTTACATACACTTAAGAAAACGGTTTATTCCAGGGTTTTTGCAGAAAGCAGTCAGGGTCCGAAATTAACTTTCTAGCCCACCAGCCAAGGTGGTTGGCATATGAAACAATTTACCAGCCAATCAGATATCTTACTGGCCCTTTTTTTTTTTTTTTTGTAAGAATGTTCAAAAGTGAAGTGCTTTTTTAAAGAATTGTACTGTTTTATTATTTATGAAATATTTATTTGCCAGATAGATTGCCTTTTCAGTACTCGCCGATACTGATACCTGATACCATATCATCAGTTTACTTCAATTTTATCATTAAAATTGTGTCTAAATAAATTAATTTAAAACTTTAATCAAATAAAAATATTACAATTACTTTTCAACATAATATTATCTTTATCAAATGAAGCACTTTTATACAGAAACTCACAGCACAATCCAAAATACAACATTGGAGTTTATATGGAAAGTTAAGGAAACAACAAAGCAACAACCATTTGATTTCCAAGATTATCAATTCAGTTAAAGATTCTCCCACGTGCAATTTTCCGCCAACGCAGGCCGATTACTGCACTAAAACACTCTTTACTGCAGCAAATTTCAAAAGCAGATGTGCTGCCTACTGAGCATGAAACACAGTGTGCCCAGTGTAGTCTGAGTCCTGAACAAATTACTCTAATTAGCTGGTTCTTTTGAATCTACATCGCAAAACATACAGCGCGTCCAGTGTAGGTCGATTCCCGAACAAATTACTCTTATGAACCGCTTCTTTATAATGAATCAAAAACACTATACATCACTCAGAGGAGTTACTGAATTATTCTTATATTGATGAGCAAGTAATGGATATCCAACTAGAAATGCAATTTACTTTAAACTGCATGAAATACAACATTAGGCTACATAACACAGTTGGAAATTTTACTTTGTTTATTTAATGTTGCACTTCAGACCTGTGAGACTTCAAACAGGCAGTGCAGTTACTAACTGGTTGTTCTTATTACAATGTGCAGTTAAAGATACACATGAGTTTTGTTGTAATCAGTGAAATAATTGTATTATTATTAAATTAGGGCTACTGATTCAGTGTGATTAATTATATAAAAAAACAACACTTTAAAATATCACCTAATACCAGAACAATTCAAGCTTGAAATACCACCTGTTTTCTCCAGGAGGCAGTATAGGCTCCAACTGTATAGGTAATGTGCAGCTTATCCTGAAAACAAACCACACTCACCGAGAACAGACAGCACAAGATGAGAATACATTTTTGCGTTCAGACACAGCTTGATGGAGCACAAATCCATCAGAAGTTTTCTACCTTTTAAACAACATTTAACTTGGCAAAGCAACCTAAAAACGGCTTATGACGCAATGAAACCAAAGTAAGATGCTCCAAAAGTGTCTATCTGATGCAGGTGTGCATTGACGCATCCTTAGAAAAGCCCTCATGATAACTTTCGGACAGATTAACAAATTAATTAGCAAAATGGATTGCTGTGAACTAGTCAATGATTAGCTTATGTTCAATAATATGCAATTAAACAATATATTGGATTCTTAAGCCACTTTTTGTACCGTCTTATGAATGTATTACTCATCTGCCACAATAAAATAATGCATTTTAATGTGTGTGTGTGTGTGTGTGTGTGTGTGTGTGTGTGTGTGTGTGTGTGTGTGTGTGTGTGTGTGTGTGTGTGTGTGTTTAAATATACCTAATAAATATTGAATTGTTGTTATTTTAAGGGCTTTCTCAGCAAATATTTATATATGTGATTCATTGAGATTAATTTGATTAATTAATCAGCGTACCATGTAATTAATTATCAATTGACAGCCCTAATAATAATATAATCATAATAATAATAATATAAATGTTCCTGTAAATTCCTAACGATTTCCATTCATAATTGTGACCCATCCCTATCTTGCCTATCTTGACACTCATTTTCCAACAAATGGTTTAATCAGTTTGACTCTGGCTCCACACCTTCAATGGCTGTGTCTCGTTTGGAAGGCTGCATGCTAGGTAGGATACGTGCTTTGAAGGCTGCAGTATACTGAACATCCTTATTTAAACAAGCCTCATTTAAATGAGACGTCCTTCATAGGACAAACGGAAATGGAACGTAACATGGTTGCTATGACAGCACGCCACACTTTAACAAGCGCGAGTGCTTTGAGTGAGAAGGGAACAAAGTCCCTTTGGAAGGGAATGTATGAGGTACATTTTAGGAGAGTTATAATGATGTAAAGAGAAAAGAAAATAGATTTGACAGGTTTACTTTTAGTCTAATACTTTATTTGAATTATATATTAATATAAAGATACATAGTATATACTTAATTAATTCCTGTTAAAGAAGGCTGCATTCAAAGTGTCCTACTCGCTTTTCTGAAACAAGACAGCCTCGATGACGAATGCGGCCATCAAATGTGACCTCCGGAGGACGCATCCTTCGAAACGAGACACAGCCAATGTTAAACAAGTTTCTGGTCCAGCTGGCTCTATTCACCCATTGGCTGATACTGTCCCTGTCAATCACAGAGGTATTATGTAAGCAGTGTCTGCAGGTGGAGGTGTGTCCCTCCATATTTCACTGGAACTCAAGCGTGTAAATTTAGCCTTGCCTGCACCTGTCACAAGCTCAGTTAGGTACAGCAAACTTAACTCCCCACTGACTTCGTTGTGGTTTTAAAGGAATAATTCACCCAAAAATGAAAATTCTGTCATCATTTACAGCCATTCAATAACACTAAAAAGAAGTGAATACTGACAAAGACTAACACACTGCCCAACATCTACTTTTGTGTTCCATGCAAGAAAGAAAGAAAGGAGAAGCAAGAACAAAAACGGGTACTTCAAAAGTAATAGGTGTGTGTGTGTGTGTATGTGCGTGCGTGCGTGCGTGTGTGTGTGTGTGTGAAACTGATCAAATGAGCAGACACACTAGAGCATTTGTCATTAGGCCATAGTTGGTGTCCTAATTACTACTCATTAGCATTTAAATGTAAGTGGTACTTGGGCCATCAAAAACAGATTTGCTTGCTGAGTTATAAAGCACTGAGCAATTCCCTTCCACACAAACCCCTCTAAAAAAAGCATTCACTGCATAATCAGAGCAGACAACTAGTCCCCAGGTACGAGGTTGTAAAGGGCAGCCCATACGGTTTTAAATGTTTTACAACCGTACAGAAGAAGGGGAAACACTAATCCAGCAACTCTCTGAAAGAATAGGATTTTCATTTAAAGCCCAAAGATTTCTTAATCATCCAGGATCCTTGGAAATATACACTAATAATAAGCATGAGAAACAAGCATGCAGCAACAATACTTGGCAGAACATGCTGAAACTGAAGCACAGTGACCCTGAAAACAATCTGCCTTTAACATGCTGCTCTTTCAACATCCAACACAACCCATTTTTTTTTTTTTTGCACAGTAAATTAGTTAATTTATTACTACATTAGACTTTACAATAAGGTTCCATTTGTTAACATTTGTTAATGCATTAGGTATCATGAAAGACCAGTTAACAATATAATTTTACAGCATTTATTAATCGTTGTTAATTGGTGTTAGTTCATAGTGAATTAATTCATGTTAACATATACAACTTTTGATTATAAAAATATATTACCACATGTTGAAATTTACATTAACCAATATTAATAAATGCTTAATAAGCATTCTTCATTGTTAGTTCATGTTAACTAATGTTTACAAATGGAATCTTATTGTAAAGCATTCCCATTACTACTTTCCTTTCTATGCTTCTCCGTGGTATGTACTATTCAATTGTATTTTTGCTCCACTTTTGCTGCAACTGTTGCATAAGTTGTAAATATACACAAAATGAACTTAAATTGAAATGTGAAAGCTAAAATATTAAATATAGTATAGCATGGTAAAGTATAGTATTAGTAGACTTGTAAAAGTACTACACAGTATACTATATAGTATAGTATGCTACTGTACATTATTGTGTAGTATATGCTGCGACTGTGACATAAACCATACACATGCTAAATAAACTTAAAGAAATATTCGGGTTCAATACAGGTTAAGTTCAACCAGCAGCATTTGTGGTATAATATTGATTACCACAAAAATGTATTTTGACTTGTCCCTCCTTTCCTTTGAAAAAACAAAAATTGGTTTAAAGTGAAGCACTTATAATGGAAGTAAATGGAGCCAATCTGTAAACATTTAAATACTCACCGATTAAAAAAATATAGCTGCAAGACTTAAACAATATGTGTGTAAACATGATTTTAGTGTGATAAAATCATTTACCTTTTCTGTGTAAAGTTATAGCTACTTTTACAACTCTTTTGCCATGATGATGTAATGTCAATGAACCCTAAAAAAACTGTAAAACTTTAAACAACTTTACAGCTTGAATAATACACAAGTTTTAACAGAAGAATGAAAGTAAATGTTTTTATAAAATGGTAAGCTTTATATGTCTGCCTTTAACTTCACTTCCATTTTAAGTGCCTCAATTTAACCCAATTTAACCCAGATTTTTTTTTTTAAAGAAAAGGAGGATGAGTGGAAATAATTTTTTGTGATAATCAACAAATGGAACAAATGCCACAAATGTTGTCAATTGAGCTTAACTTGTATTGAACCCTGAACATTCCTTTAGTTCAAAGCCTAGGCTATAAGATGAATAGTACGTGTATGGAACAGATCATTATAGTGTAGTATAGTCTTGTATACTATAGCATAGTATAAGTAGACTTTTAAATGTACTATACAGTATAGTATGTTGTAGTAGTACAGTGTTGTACAGTATGTGCTGCGACTGTCATGTGAGCCAAGAACTGAATACAAAGTCAAGGCTATGAGATGAATAGTGTATGGTAAGATCATTATTGTATAGTATAGTATAGTATAGTATAGTATAGTATAGTATAGTATAGTAAGTAGCCTTGTAAATGTGCTATACAGTATATTGTGTTTTTGTATAGTATAGTATAGTATAGTATAGTATAGTAGAGTATTGAATAATTTTTACTGCAACTGTCATGTGAGCCAAGAACTGAATACAAAGTCAAGGCTATGAGATGAATAGTACGTGTATGGAACAGATCATTATAGTGTAGTACAATCATTATATTGTAGTAGTCATTATAGTGTAGTACAATCATTATATTGTAGTATAGTCATTATAGTGTAGTATAGTCTCGTATAGTATAGTATTAACAGACTTGTAAATGTACTATAAGTATATTATGTTGTTGTATAGTACAATATTGTATAGTGTGTGCTGCAACTGTCATGTGAGCCAAGTACTGAAAACAAAGGCAAGGCTATGAGATGAATAGTGTATGGTAAGATCATTACAGTATAGTATAGTATAGTATAGTATAGTATAGTATAGTATAGTATAGTATAAAACCCGGCATTGAATGTCGGTCAATGTGCTAGCACTGCAAACACATGAAATATACACAGCAACAGCTCATTATATAACCAGCCGAGATGAACTGAGTGACATCACAGCGGAATATAGTCAATGGTCGTGTCTCCCAGTAAGCTCCCAACCTAGACAGCATTTTGGAGCATCAAAGGCGCCTTCGAAGTCAGCTCGGAACCTTTTTTTTTTTCTTTTTTTCTTTTTTTAGGAATTGCACGATATGATGCCCACAAATACTGCCTAGGTAGGCAGCACGCTAGGTTTTGAGACGTAGACGACACTTCGAGTTTTTTTTTTTTTTTTTTTTTACTAGTAAGGGTTACACTCCATTGTTAAGAAAAGGACATTAAATGCATAAAACGTGTTACCGTGGATTATGCGGTTCAAAGCGGCTGAACTCTTAATACTTAGACTTCCGCGATTGTGTTTTCACATCAAAACCTTTCCAGCAGCAATGTTGACTCAGCAGATGTGAGTACACCAACGACGAGTGACAG
Organism: Xyrauchen texanus; assembly: GCF_025860055.1. Classification (NCBI taxonomy): domain Eukaryota; kingdom Metazoa; phylum Chordata; class Actinopteri; order Cypriniformes; family Catostomidae; genus Xyrauchen; species Xyrauchen texanus. The sequence continues at coordinate 26,053,082 of NC_068301.1, forward strand.
TCTATTAAAAGAAAGTATAACTGACCGAATATTAGGTTACTGTTAAATTTACGTTTAAAAAGAAACGGACAAAGTCTACCAGAAGCGACAAGAGGAGGCGGAGTGGCGCAGTTCCTCCAGCCCCGGCGAGAGCGCTCCTTGCTCGGACTCACAGCGCACACGCAACCGCCCCGCTTCCCGTGCGCGACTTCAAAGTAGTAATATAATTTTTAATCGACATGACAAATACCACATAGTGAACGTCTTACCCAGTCGATCACAGACATGTTGAGATAACAATCAGTGCAAATGTCACAGTACTAAATATTTTCAAAGGTTTTTAAATAAACGTCATTCTCCTGCGTACTTTAGTTCAAAGCCATTTTTGCCACATAGCAACAAAATACAAAGCATAAGGACTGTTTTGTGCTGGCAAAAAAAAAACCAATACATGCACTTACTGTATATTATAACGGGCAGGGAAGCGCGAGGCTGTCCGTGTTGCCAGGGGTCCGTGCGTTCTCGCGCACCGCCGGTGGAAAGGTCTCCCCTTCGCTCGTACAATGTCTGCTGCAGCCGAGCTAATCCGTGCCCCCACCTCCAGTGAACGTGTGTGACCGAAGGAGTGAGTGTGTAAAGGCGTGTGTGTGTACTCCAAATATGGAGCGAGTTAGAGCAGAGGGATTGGAGGTTATTTCCGTTAAAAAAGTACAGAAAACGATAATGACGTTTGTGGCTCCATAAACAAAAATATTATATGAGGTCTTAGACTCAATAATGTCACGGCCATTGATATAATAGACGCAGCATTTTACAAGAATATTGAAGAGCCCTTAGGCTATAAACAAATATGAATGGCTGCTCACGTGATGGTACACCTCTTCTGATATCAAATTCTGTAGGTTTAACAACACTGGGAAAGACAAAACTTATAATTACAGTCACCATTGGTGATTACAGACAAATAAATCAGCCAGGCCGAAAATTGTTTTACAAAGTTGTGCACTTCTCATTTGCAATCTTAAATTTTATTATATAATTATCTGCATTATATCTGCTATCGATAATTGTTGTCTCCAGGTCAGCGTCAACCACTGAAAAACCCACTTTGTTTGACTGCTACCACTGTTTGGTAAATTAATCCACTAAAAAATGATTAATTACTAATCTAAAAAATGTAATAGGATTACTTCATCTAAGTAATCACATTACAAAAAAAAAAAGGAAATTTTCACATTAAGTTTCAGTTTTTTTCGGTCATCAAATTCAAAATAAAGTATATATATTTACTCCTTGTTCATTCGCACACCCTTAAAAACACACAAATGTACATATTAAATTATACATTTATATTCTAAATGTATTATACATAAAAATATTATTTTAGAAATATGTGCAACCCAACTAATGTCCTTAAACGTAATAACCTTAATTAAAAGACATCAACTGAAATCAGAATACAAGAATTTAAAACATAACGTGTTACACTACTTTTTGACTTAAAAGTTATAAGATTATTTATTACACCCAACACTGATCACTATTAATCAGTCAAGTATAACAGCAAGACTCTGGTTCTAAAAATATGTTTGCTGTCTAATGTCCATGTTTACTGGTGTAAACAGCCTTATAAAACTAACTTAAAGGGATAGTTCACCCTAAAATGAAAATTATCTCATAATTTACTCACCCTCATGCCATCTCAGATGTGTATGACTTTCTTCTGCAAAACACAAAGTTTTTAGAAGAATATTTCAGCTCTGAAGGTCAATATTTAGGTCATTTTTGTACTATAAATTTCCACTTTCCCATTCACTTTCAGGTGTGAAAGTGAAACTAAACAAGCACCACATGTGACATTCAGAGGAAAAAGTGATAGTGAAAGTGGACATTTAGAGTAAAAAAGGACTTAAACTGCATTGGTGTTTCTCACCAACCCCAAGCATATCGCTTTTGAAGACATAGATTTAACCACTGGAGTCTTATGGATTACTTTTATTTTTCCTTTGGAGCTACAAAGATCTAATGACAATTCACTTGCATTGTATGGACCAACAGAGCTGATATATTCTTCTAAAAATCTTTGTTTGTGTTCTACTGAAGAAAGAAAGTCATAAAAATCTGTGATAGCATGAGGGTGAGTAAATTTTTTTTTTTTTATCTTTAATTATCTGAACTGCTACTTGAGTAACATTCTGTTTGAACCAAGAAATGTAATTTACTTGGATTGAGCCATGCATGGTTATTGTCACTTTTGCTAAAACATACTCTGTTAAGTCCCACTTAAAATGGTAGTCTATAATATTTTCTTTTGGGAGTATATTCCCATCATTTAAATCTCATTATGAGGCTGAATAGAATTAGACTAGAACACATCCACACACATACACAGACACTTTGTGGTCAGCGTTTCGTAAGGGACTTTCCAGAGGAGTTTGTGCCTATGTTTCTATGGAGACTATAACATACCCATCCTCCACCCTGGAATACATCACCTTATATGCCCTGTTATTTAAAGGTGAAGTGTGTAATTTTTTCTATGATAAAATACTTTCGCTATCCCAGCATAATATCCGGAAACAATATGATTCTTCCAACAATTGTTTGTTTGCGCATCAACAAACTGTGATTTTTGGCAAGGTTTTGACACTTAAGCATATTTTACACCCCCCCATTCTCATTACCATAAAGGAATCTAAATATGATTTGTATTTATATGATACATTACAATTTATATAATGTTAATAAATAATTTGTACATTGTGAAAATGAGAATTGGGAGGTTAAATGTACAAAATGTCACAATGTATAATTGAATGGCCCTAAAACGAGGCTTAATTTTCTATATACAAAATATAATTTCTTATTTGTTTCTTTTGATTTTGGAGTAAAATAGAATCAGCTCTTTATTCTTTAAAACAGTGCAATGTATCACTATAACATGTACTTCAGTTTATCTTTTATTTTATTATGTTATTTTTGGCTTTCTTTAAAAAATGAGAAAGAGTGGCAGAGAAAACAAAAACATATCATTCATTATGTTCAGTTAAGGAAGACCCCCTGTCTTTTAGTTGTACTAGAGTGAGCATCACTTGAAATAGATACAGTACAAGTTTTTTTATTTAATGTTTTATCCCCTTTTCTCCACAATTTGGAATGCCCAATTCCCACTACTTAGTAGGTCTTCGTGGTGGCACAGTTACTCTCCTCAATCCGGTTGATGGAGGACAAGTCTCAGTTTCCTCCGCTTCTTAGACAGTTGCGCATCTTATCACGTGACTCGTTGTGCATGACACCACGGAGACAACCAGCATGTGGAGGCTCATGCTACTCTCCACGATCCTCGCAAACTTATCACACTTCCCCATTGAAAGCGAGAACCACTAATTGTGACCACGAGGAGGTTAACCCATGTGACTTTACCCTCCCTAGCAACCGGGCAAATTTGGTTGCGTTGGAGTCCTGGCTGGAGTCACTCAGCACGCCCTGGATTCAAACTCGCGACTCCAGGGGTGGTAGTCAGTGTCAATACTTGCTGAGCTACCCAGGCCCAGATTAAGTGCAACTTTTGAGATGCTAAGGTTTAAGGAAATTCTAGTACCAGTTGTTTGCTGTGTGTTCTCTATGTTTATATTTGCATTTGCATGTGTTCGTGAGTGGAACAGCTGTTCTCCATGGCTGGACTATTGATCTTCTGTGCGGAGGGGAAGTATGGTCGCTCCCTGAGGGCCTGCTGCTGTTTACACTTAGTGCCGTAACGATCAGCCACTGCTTCTCTAACCAACATCCACAGGCTGAGATCACACAATCATGAACTGCCTGCCAAAAAAAACATGCAATTTTATTCAATATGAAAATGCGTGAATGCATGAAAGATGCGACTGAGGCAGCATTTTGACATTTCACTTGCTCTGAATACCGACAGGCTAGGAGTTGTCTCTACCTGTTTTCGCACCACACCCAAGCACTGAGACTAACTGCATGTCAAATCCACAGCACAACATGCACAGCACTCCTTCCCCTGGCATGTCAGTTGTTCATCTGTAGATCAGCAATGCACTTTATGCCAGTCATCTTTGCCTGCAAGAACAGTCATGCTCAGTATGCATCTTGTCAAGTTGTATTCACTATGATAGAAGGACGTGTTGATTCCCATTCCTTATTTCTGCTCTATTCTTACAGCCACATATGTGTTGTAGTTGAGAAGAGTTTGGATTGTCTGAGGAAGAAATGTGCTCTGAATACTATACAGGTCCTTCTCAAAAAATTAGCATATTGTGATAAAGTTCATTATTTTCCATAATGTAATGATAAAAATTAAACTTTCATATATTTTAGATTCATTGCACACCAACTGAAATATTTCAGGTCTTTTATTGTTGTAATACTGATGATTTTGGCATACAGCTCATGAAAACCCAAAATTCCTATCTCAAAAAATTAGCATATTTCATCCGACCAATAAAAGAAGTGTTTTTAATACAAAAAAAGTCAACCTTCAAATAATTATGTTCAGTTATGCACTCAATACTTGGTCGGGAATCCTTTTGCAGAAATGACTGCTTCAATGCGGCGTGGCATGGAGGCAATCAGCCTGTGGCGCTGCTGAGGTGTTATGGAGGCCCAGGATGCTTCGATAGCGGCCTTAAGCTCATCCAGAGTGTTGGGTCTTGCGTCTCTCAACTTTCTCTTCACAATATTCCACAGATTCTCTATGGGGTTCAGGTCAGGAGAGTTGGCAGGCCAATTGAGCACAGTAATACCATGGTCAGTAAACCATTTACCAGTGGTTTTGGCACTGTGAGCAGGTGCCAGGTCGTGCTGAAAAATGAAATCTTCATCTCCATAAAGCTTTTCAGCAGATGGAAGCATGAAGTGCTCCAAAATCTCCTGATAGCTAGCTGCATTGACCCTGCCCTTGATAAAACACAGTGGACCAACACCAGCAGCTGACATGGCACCCCAGACCATCATTCCTTCTCCCCAGTCTTCCTCCAGACTCTGGCACCTTGATTTCCGAATGACATGCAAAATTTGCTTTCATCCGAAAAAAGTACTTTGGACCACTGAGCAACAGTCCAGTGCTGCTTCTCTGTAGCCCAGGTCAGGCGCTTCTACCGCTGTTTCTGGTTCAAAAGTGGCTTGACCTGGGGAATGCGGCACCTGTAGCCCATTTCCTGCACACGCCTGTGCACGGTGGCTCTGGATGTTTCTACTCCAGACTCAGTCCACTGCTTCCGCAGGTCTCCCAAGGTCTGGAATCGGTCCTTCTCCACAATCTTCCTCAGGGTCCGGTCACCTCTTCTCGTTGTGCAGCGTTTTTTGCCACACTTTTGCCTTCCCACAGACTTCCCACTGAGGTGCCTTGATACAGCACTCTGGGAACAGCCTATTTGTTCAGAAATTTCTTTCTGTGTCTTACCCTCTTGCTTGAGGGTGTCAATGATGGCCTTCTGGACAGCAGTCAGGTCGGCAGTCTTACCCATGATTGCGGTTTTGAGTAATGAAACAGGCTGGGAGTTTTTAAAAGCCTCAGGAATCTTTTGCAGGTGTTTAGAGTTAATTAGTTGATTCAAATGATTAGGTTAATAGCTCGTTTAGAGACCCTTTTCATGATATGCTAATTTTTTGAGATTTTTTGAGACCCTTTTCATGAGCTGTATGCCAAAATCATCAGTATTAAAACAATAAAAGACCTGAAATATTTCAGTTGGTGTGCAATGAATCTAAAATATACGAAAGTTTAATTTTTATCATTACATTATGGAATATAATGAACTTTATCACAATATGCTAATTTTTTGAGAAGGACCTGTATGGAAGAGGGTTATTTTCAGATGCCAGTATAGGGTTTTCTGCCCTCTACTGGACACAGAGAAAATGATTGCTGTGAAAGTTGTCTGAAAGCAGTGATTGCATTTGTTTCAAAGTTTCAAAAAAGTGCATATAGCCATCATAAATGTAATCTATATTACTCCAATGGATTAATTAATGTCTTCTGAAGCTAAACGCTGGGTGTGTATACAAAATATTTACAACTTTTTTTTTACCAAAAATATTTGCTTCCGGCCAGCTCGTTGATTATGTTGGAGTTCAAACTGTCATGCATGGCATCCAGTTTAATGGCACAGACATTTGAAGGTACCTCTATCACCCCCTTGAGTCCTGAGGTTTGTTCCAGCCATGGTAATGCAAAAATGTACATTAAGCATGTTCAACCGGACAGCGTATTGGCAAAGCAGTGGCCAAGTGCTTGCATCTGCGTTCACATATTTGTGTAGAGTATGTTTTAGCCTTAAGTGAATGCAGATGCTTCTATCTGCGTTGTTGCGTTTTGAAACATGTACTGTAATTACACACTGCATTCTCATTGTTGCCGCAAGGGGCACTATAGGGCTGTTTAGGATGTAATGTAGGTTGACGTTTTGTTCTAAGACATACATTATACACATTTATACCCCAAACGTGAATTCTAAAGCCGCCATGTTTTAAAAAAACAAAAACAATGTATGTTGCTAACATATTGCTAGTTAAGAGGACTACAATGGTTTTCTGTTTCGTCAGTCACATTCACTCACATGCTTGTGGAAGTTGTAATCCTTATTTAGCAGCTTGTTAGCAACATAAATAAAAAATAAAAATAAACACAGCAGCTTCTACATTCACATTTGAGGTATGATTGTATAATTTATGTTGTAGAACAAAATGTCCAATTATCTTTGAGTTCTTTTTACCACAGATCTCGTGTGAAAAGAGGAAAACTCTATTATAAACCAATCAGTCTTCTGGGTTCGCCTACAAATTGACGTCATGGCTAAACAGCACTATAGAGGCCAACAGGCAGTTTCCAGAATAAAAATCCTGTTAATTGTTTTACCATAGACTAATCGATTTTTAACAATCATTTATAAACATTCAAAGACAGACCTACCGTGAGCTCAGAGGTTGGTGATTCATTCCATGAAATCAATGATGGTAAGTACACATTGTTGTACTTTTTAACCGATTTACAAAAACTGTTTTGCTTCAAATCAAAGTTTGTAATGTTGTGATTCTGAAAAAGAGGGCGGGCACTGTTGCACTCTATAGGAGATTAGTGTGAAGTGTCCACTTCTACCACAAGTTTTCTCTTCTGTTGAAGCCACCAGTCAGCATTATATCAACTTCATTGTTGCTTGCCTTATCAAACACCACTAATATTAATATAACATTATATCTATAGCAATATCTGGCTGAAAAAAATCCCTCTTTCCTTCACATTTAATTTTGAAAGAGAACTTAATAATAGAAGTCTTACAGTTTGATCTTTTAGCAAACAGAAAAGGCCCACAGAGGTCTCTTTAAATTAGACTCATCTGTTGTACAAACTTGACAGTGGAAAATGTTTCCTAATCAGCTGCTGCTCTCTATATATCCCTGTCCTCTTTATGAGTTTCCACTGTATTAATAATTTATTGAATGTGTGATTGTCTTATTGTTGCAGAGAGTGATTCATCATGAAATCAAACCCCTTCTGTATTTCTCACTGAGCTCCACCAACATAATTTTTAATAACTGCTAGACTATTTAGCCTGAGACGGAGTTTATTTATGATAACATTGTTGTGATTTGAATCGTAAATTTTTGATCGTAATCTTGACAAACCGTTTTGCAGATTTTGGTCTTTCCCCATTCAAGTCGGTATTAGCTGTACATTCATGCCACTTGTATCCATAGAAAATAGTTGCCCGAGGGCTTTCCAAAGATAACCGGCGAGTGGATTGACTTCCCTTGAAATGGAATTTGCTTGTGTTCATGATCATTATTCTTGTGCGCCATAATAATTTGTAAGTGCATTTGAACAAATGTGTGTGTGTTTGCTATTATGCACTTTTCTCTATGTTTATTTTGCACTTAAATTAACTTAACAAATGAAAAGTGCTAAGGTGTATATCTTAAGCAATATCCTTAAATCTACAGCCAGAAGTTACAGAAGTCTATTCTTTAGTATAAATGCTCATTTCAGCTGTATAAACAAAAGTTAATTAAGTCCTATTATAAAAAATATCTGAAGAGCTTTCATTTGTTGTCTGCTTCTACATGCAGCATTAATAATGCATGTGCTCAGTTCAGTACCAATTCAAATCTACTTATTCTTTATTATTACAAATTTCCACATTTTAGAATAATAGTTAAGTCATCAAACTATGAAATAACAGAAATGGAAGTATGGGAATTATCCACTGACCAAAACTGAATTTACTATCTGTTCCAACTCATCCTTTAAAGAAATAAGTAAAAAAATAAATAAATACAATTTTAGTTTTAGCATACATAGGCACACTTTATAACTACTCTCATGCATTAAAGCATAAGTCTTTAGATCAAAAGGTTTTTTTAAGATTTCATGAAACATACTGCATCTTAAGTCCTTGACACAAACTTTTGACCAATAGTGTAGGCAAGTTATGCACAAGACCATTGTGACATGGCTCTACACATGCATCTGCTACATTGGATAGCTGATATGCAAGGTATTTTGTGACATAAGTCCTGACTGGAGTGACATGAGTTGGCAGGCACTAACAGAGCTAGGAATGCTCTGGCAGATACTTATCAGATGACAATGAGTGTAAACGTCAGCCTGGCATGCTGTTTCACATTAGCATTTTACATCATTCTTAGCATTCCATGTGGAGTAGAACTGTACACTTTGTCATTTAACTGACATTGTTCAACAGTAAGTTCCAGTCCTCTAATCTGATTAGCCAAGCAGCAAATGAAAGAAGGAAATCTAGACATTATTTTGAATTTGTTGAGTGGAAAAACAAAAACGTAAATGTAAATGTAAATGTAAAAACGTGTCTGTGAAAAGTGTTTTAGAAAGTAACTTAAAAGAAAAGTAATTTGTAATGTGACTACTTTAGTAATGTGTACTACTAGTAATTAGTAATGTGACTTCTTTCAGTAATAAATAATGTGACTACTTTGAATTACAGTATATTGTCAAATCACAGCCATGCTGATATTTAGTACAATGGCACAATTGCAAATGCAATATGTCTTAAATAAATTATCATGGTCTTTTGCATGCCTTGCATTTGAAGCTGCATGAGATTTCTACAGGGTTCAGAGGCATCTAATAGGAATAAAGTTCTCAGATTAGACATGGAGAGTTTAAAATCATGGTATTAAGAGCACCCAATTTAATCAACTTGTTTGACACAGACCGATTAGCGCTAATCTCGCTATGCCTAGTGTGATCTTTAGAAAGTTTAGCCTTAATTAATGGTTGGAAAATCCATCTGAACATGCAGAGTCAGTGAGAAATCCTGCCCTTATCCATTACAGAGCCCGATAGAGCAAGCAAGCGAAAACATTTGAATAATGCATAACCCAGCAGATCAAAGGTAACTCATCTTCCACTTATCATACCACATCCAGCAACACAAGAGAAGAATAAGGGAGAGAACGCCAGGAGCTACAGTCTATTGAACCCCCTTTCAAGCTTTCTCTCTCCTCGGAGACTGAGGAACCATTCTGATCTTCAATTGGGTAATAAATGCCCCCAATAGCAACTGCACATGGAAATGAGGCTGAGTGAGGAACCTTGCGATTCCAACAGCACTTAAATAAATGGGTCCAAGTCCTTAGAGTGATAACACTGATTTACCTTCAGGATCCATAGTCCCTTTGAACTGATGCAGAAGTGATGTGTAGTTTAATCTTGGCATAATCAATATGTGTATTTACTTCTAACTTTAGTTTGTTATTTGGGCGGTGGAAAGCGTCTCGGTTATGTACGTAACCTCTGTTCCCTGAGACGAGGGGAACAAGACATTCCATCACTAAGCTGATGAATATGGGGTGTGTCCTTCTACATGGCCTAGTTGAAACCTTTCTACAATAACGGAAATTCTAATATTGACTATAGTCTTTTAGCCCCGCCCTTTAAGGTGTGAAGCTGTCCGCTATAAAAGCAGGTGCACAAACACCATTCCTCAGAATTTTCTGACTGGGGGACAAAGAGCGCATCATCCACACCTCAAAGAACTCTTGAGTCTTGTTGTGAAGCCAGCTTATACAATGTCTCGTCACTAAACTAATGCATATGGGGAAAACAGAGTCCCATCACACCGTACTACACGACATAACCTTCCAGAGAGGAAACATGATGCCGCAGTCCCACAGGACAGCGACCGACATGAGTATGCCGCAAGTGAATGACCCTCATTATCAGACAGGTGGGGAACACTCAGAATGTATGTATGAACTATGGTCATATAATATGGATTAACCCCTTCACGCACCCTGTCAGAAAGGAACTTTATTTGTAATGTGTCTATATTTATAACTAAAGTGCCTGTAACTTTGGTAACACAATGTTCTGAATGCAGGCGGTTGTGCAAAGTAACAGGGAGCCCATAATCAAATACAGGTATTTGGCCAATAAAATAGCAAACGCTCTAGACAGAGAGAACTTGATTAGACAGAGACATAACATTTTGTGAATGTGTTTTGAGAAGACCACTCTGATGCAAAACATTGTAAGGACACACTGTTCTTCCATGCCCATAAAGAGGCCACGCCTTTAGTTAAGTGTACTTTAACACTAATTGGGCATTTCGCACCCTACAACTCTTAAGCCAGGGAGACCATATCAACGATCCAGTGAGAAATCCTTTGCTTAGAGATGGAAATTGCTCATCCTCCATAGCACAAAAAGAGTTGGTCAGACAGTCTGAACTAGTGGGTGCGCTCAACGTATGTGTGTAGTGCTCACAAAGGGCATAACAAATGCAACGACGGTTCCTCATCCGAATTAAATAGAAGAGGGAAAATTCTAGAAGGTTAACCACCTGCACTCTGAAGGATGTGGTTATAACCTTAGGTACATAGCCTTTTCTGGGTTTGACAGTGGTTTTGAAAGACCTGACATGAATTGTCAACTGACAGTATTTAGGAATCACCATCCCGTATTACTGAGGACAAATCCATTAGTAATGCAGTCTTAAGAGAAAGCACACGCAATTCAACATAGTCCAGAGGCTCGAAGGAAGGCCCCGCAAGCACTTTTAGGACCAAGTTAGGTACCAAGTTGGGGCTGTAGCCGGGCAAGGGGGATTTAGCTGCTCCGCCCCCTAGGTATTATGATAAAATCATGTTTTCCTATAGAGGTGCCGTTTTAGGTGCATGATACACAGATATAATCACCACATAAACTTTGAGCATAGACAGAGTGAGCCCTGCATCTGATCGCTCATAAGAAATGTACAAATTTTAGGTACGGGACAATTTCTGGGTCATTACCATGTGAAAAACACCAATTATTGAACACATTCCAATTGAGTGCATCTAGCCGGTAATATGGTGTTCATGACCGACCACTGTGCTCCATTCAAAGGCCAAATGTGTAGGCTTCGCAGATCTGGCTGGGGACATGGGTTTGTGTTGTGTTTGAGAGAGAAGATCTTTCTTCAGCGGTATTTCCCATGGAGACCTGTCCAGTATTTCTACCATCTCCAGAAACCAGGACTAATTGGGCCATTTCAGTGCAATTTCAGTGCAAGTTTCCATGTCCACTTTTCAGATGACAGAATGAAGGAGGCGCACCGTAGGAAATGCATATTTACATTTCGCCAACCATACGTGGGCCAGCGTGTCATGGCGACATATATACGGCACTACTGTAGTCTTGTCCGAACGAATTAGAATGTGGTGATTCACAATATCGGAATTAAAAGCTCTCAATGCTAGAAAGACAGCCAGTAGCTCTAGGTGGTTGACATGTCATAGCCATTTCACACCTGTCCAGGTGTCAAAAGTCGGGTGTCCATCACACACCGTGCCCCAACCTGTGTTGGATACATTTGTGGTCAGCACTTTCCTTCTGAAACTTGATAGCACCCTGTCGGTAGAAAGCTGGTGCTGTCCTTGGTGCTAGAAAAGCCAGACAGTCGCTAATGCAATTCTAAACAAGCACACCGTTCATTTTCAATATATTTATATCGATATATTTCTTGAACGTGCAGGGAGACAGAGACAGACTGAAATGCTTGAGACTTGATATGCAGTTTCCTTGATTGCGAATCTAAAAAGCCACCTGTAACGCAAAGCAATTGGTGCATGATGTACGTGTCCTTCAGATCTATTGATGCATATCAGTCCTGAGTATGGAGGTGCGATAATATCTCTTTCAGAGTTAACATTGTGAATGGCAAGTGCGAGATTCAAGGGTCTCAGAACTAGAACGGTCCGAAGCCTGCAGTCCTTCTCCAGAACGAGAAAATAACGGCTGTAAATCCCGCTGTGTGTGTGTCCCAGTCTGTGCACGCAACACTGGCATGTCCTGTGGTCAGACCACAGATTGTGCTCAATCGCTGTAAACAGCTCTGACACACCAGTGAGGACTTGCCACGCATTCGCGCAGTGGGACAGCAGGCTTATTAAATCAAATTAAATAACCTCTATTGCGTATTTTGCAAGAAGATTGTGTATTTCAGCTCGTAACACCGGTGTGTCTTCGAACGGAACTGTGGAAGACAGAAGACCATTGAAGTGGGGCAGCGTACATGCAAATTAGATCGAAAAACCACGTTCAATCATTTTAGCACCCAATCAGAATGCCAGTAAGACCTCACCACATGTCAGCATAACGAGACAGTGGACAATTTCGTATGTTCATAACATGATATAATGCGGCGCTCAACATTAAGAAGTGGTTGCGCATAATGTGTGGGCTTTGAAGTGGGAAAGCTCTTTAAAGAAAAAGTGTGAGCGTCTCATGAATGTGCAATGAGCGGTGTACTATTTTTGCAAACTTTGCATGTTCATAGATGATATAATGTGTCGCTCACCATTGGGAAGCGGTTGTGCATAATGTGGGGCTTTGAAGAGGGAAAGCTCTTTACTGAAAGGTGTGAGCATCTCGTGCATGTGCAACGAGTGATGAGGAGGAGGCCAGGGCCAGGCCGTGAGGACACACACCCAGCCCTGAATCAGGCTAATCAGCCGGGAGGGTGATAAAGATGAGCCGGAAGCACTGTGTGACATCACTGAGGCAGCTGGTGTGGGATTTTTAGCCAGGCACTGGCCTGAGACAGAGTGGGAGTGATCCGGTTGTGATGAAGTTCTGCTCCGTTCTGCATAAAATATCTCAGGCTATGTCTCAGGCTATGACTGTTGCAGATTCATGATGTAGCGCTCAGCAAATCTATTCACAATGCCTCCGAAAAGGCCGGCTAGAGACACCAGAACATCGGCTTTTCGTGACGATCCAAAAACACCAGGTTGCTCAATGACTTGCCAATGGCTTGTGCAGTGAGTTTCGTGGATCACAGTCCGTAGCGGTGCGGAGCTCTTTGAACATCTCTGGATCGTAGCCTTGCTTGTCAATTTGTGCTTGAGGAGCTTAGCTTGGAAATTTTGTTGCACAGTCATCACATGGAGCGCTGAACCTGTTTGGCCTGCCGTTTTCCAGCCAGTGCGGACGTTAGTCAACACGGCTTAAAAAGATGAATGGGGTATCAGTTCCACCCCCTGCTACTCGCTGGGCAGAGATGTGCCACTACTGCCTCTTTCAGGGAGGGTAGTTGGGCATAACTTTTGTCTTCCTCATGGTCCACTTTATTGAGAAGTTTGGAATCGCTGTGCGAGTGACACACGCCAGGATTGTGTAAGTTTGCTATGAACTCCCAGGAAGTGCGGGGCAGATCTTTGGAATGCAGTCATTTTACGGATCCGGATTGAACAAATCATTCATCAAGGCAAGATTTTTCAGGTTTCTCTGGAGATTCATTTAGGCCCTTGAAAGGACGAGAAGCATGGGGGAAGGGGCAGCATCATCATCTACTGACCACTTGCCAGATGCAGCAAGAACCATCCCCAGCGTCAGAACTTTCTCGAAGAAACACTATATCATATTTCTTACATTTAAGAAAGAAATAACCTTACTTCTTTTTATGGGGTGCCCTAACCCATTTACATTCCATGTGGAGAGAGACAATCCACTCATATTAACTTTTGACATTTTGCCATATTAAAAAAAAAATTTTGTGTGTCAAAAATACAATTATAAAGACCACAATTCCTATTAGTGCAATAATCAAACCCTGAAATTCCCCCCGAACCTAACAAACAGAAGAAGGGAAAACATGCGCATTAACCCTGTGCACGACAGGACCAACTGGCATCCATCGCTCTAAACTCAAACAGTCCTTGCATGAGTCCCTGTGAAAACTTTGCCATCGGATTGCTGAAGTTTGGTGTTTCTATAAAAAGTTTGTGAGACAGAATTTCACAACAAAAGACAATCTATAAAACAAACTCCAGCCAATAGGCAGAATAAACACAAAGAACGTGTACACAAAACTCGAAAGTGTGTTCCTCCACAAAAAAAATTTCAGGAACAGCACAAAAAAAAAGTAAATAAAGCCGTTCAATTTCCTCTGACAGTCAAATGAATGTTCAGTGAGCCGGCTGTTTCATGGGTGCAGGAGATGAACCCATGAAACCAGCACAAATAGAAACAAAAACGGCACCCAGCTTCAAACCGAGTCCCTGGTGTGTGGGCCTGTCTGAGATGTCAGCTTGAGCACGTAAGTGTCTTTAAATATCTCCAGAGCCTGAGGATTTTGAATTCTTTGCCATGTTGACTTCAAAGAACAGATTTGTAGCAGGGTGTATTGAATCTCACCGGTTTATGACATAAAATAATTAAAAACTAGCAAAGTGCGCAGAGCTCGTCGTTTATACGTCTGACCCTCGCATGGCATCACGTGACTCCGACCACATAATCTTTAATCAAATATAAAATCTCGCTCTTCGGTTGATATGACTGACTCCTCTTTGCTGACGTATGTATGGCACGGCACTTAAGACAAGAGTTAAAAAAGCCGCCCCTTCAAGCGGCCGTCATGTACCCAAACCTGCCACAGAGATGCTGAAAAGGTGTATTTTGTTACCTTTGTTACTGGTCCGCTAGCTTGAACTTTTACATTTCAAAGAATGAAGAATAACGGCAAATTCGCTGTTGTGTTGGATTAATTTCACACTTGAATTCTGTCTGCATCAGTCAGATGCAGAGAAAGTGGCTGGAGTTTATTCCTATAATTTAATGCAGGCATTTTTTAGAGGTATCTTGAGATGTACAGCACATGTAATAGTTTATACCGTTGTTTGTTTTGTCACTCAAAATGTTGAATTATTGTGATCTTTTAATGGCTTATTTCTCATTTATCTGCATTTGACTTGAACAATGGCAAAGCCTGCAACGTGGTGTGTGTGTTTGTGGGCTAGTTATTTTTTAATGTTGGCAATTAGATCATCATTCAGATCATCAAAAAAAGGTATGGTAACCAGGTTGGGTAGATAGGAATTCTTGGACCCAAAACAAAATGCATTCCTCAGGCCACACTCCAGTCCATTGTTCGACCTGGGGGATGAGGGGGGGACAGTAATGCCATCAACGTGCACCACCTGGACAGCTTTCGCAGTTGTGTACTGTCTCTGTTTATGTCCGTGTCTCCTGCTGAACGTGTTTATATGCACTCTACAATATGGAATTGCCTTTCTGCGGACCCCCCCTCTACTCTGGGCCCCCCTCAAGCCTGGGCCTAGAACAAAAGATCCAGTTGTACCCTCTTTTTCGTTGCCCTGTGTTTAACCCATGTAATGTACCTGAAATTACATTTACATTTATGCATTTGGCAGACACTTTTATCCAAGGTGACTTACAGTGCAATTATTACAGGGACAATCCCCCCGGAACAACCTGGAGTTAAGTGCCTTGCTCAAGGGCACAATGGTGGTGGCTGTGGGGTTTGAACCAACGACCCAGTGACCTTCTGATTAACAGCCCTGTGCTTTAGCAACCACCACTCCAAAATTAATTAACTGATTATACAAATTGATGATACAAATTTAAAATGTAATATGTAACACTACTTTTTGAGCTAAAATTGTAATCAGATTACAATAAACAATTACTTTGAAATCAGATTACACCCAAGACGGACTAGTGGTTAACATTAACCAGTAGGATAATAGGACTCTGTGACATCAGCTGAAAAGGAAAGTAGTTTCAGAGGCGGAGCAGGTTATTACATGAGGTTAAAGATTGTTTTCATTAAAATAATATGCTCTGATCAATTGTGCATAATAAGACCAGGAACATGGATTGAGAAAGTAAATAGGGTACATTTTAATTTCATGTTCACTTAAATCTCAGGTTGCTCACTTATGTCTATTAGAGCTAATGCAGAATATCTGTTCTGTTATGTGCTTGAGTTCAGAACATGAAAAAAAAGAGTAAAAACCATAGAGAGTAGAAGAGCGAGAGCTACTGGTTAAATATTGACATACACTCACATAAAGGATTATTAGGAACACCATACCAATACTGTGTTTGACCCCCTTTCGCCTTCAGAACTGCCTTAATTCTACGTGGCATTGATTCAACAAGGTGCTGAAAGCATTCTTTAGAAATGTTGGCCCATATTGATAGGATAGCATCTTGCAGTTGATGGAGATTTGTGGGATGCACATCCAGGGCACGAAGCTCCCGTTCCACCACATCCCAAAGATGCTCTATTGGGTTGAGATCTGGTGACTGTGGGGGCCATTTTAGTACAGTGAACTCATTGTCATGTTCAAGAAACCAATTTGAAATGATTCGAGCTTTGTGACATGGTGCATTATCCTGCTGGAAGTAGCCATCAGAGGATGGGTACATGGTGGCCATAAAGGGATGGACATGGTCAGAAACAATGCTCAGGTAGGCCGTGGCATTTAAACGATGCCCAATTGGCACGAAGGGGCCTAAAGTGTGCCAAGAAAACATCCCCCACACCATTACACCACCACCACCAGCCTGCACAGTGGTAACAAGGCATGATGGAGCCATGTTCTCATTCTGTTTACGCCAAATTCTGACTCTACCATCTGAATGTCTCAACAGAAATCGAGACTCATCAGACCAGGCAACATTTTTTCAGTCTTCAACTGTCCAATTTTGGTGAGCTCTTGCAAATTGTAGCCTCTTTTTCCTATTTGTAGTGGAGATGAGTGGTACCCGGTGGGGTCTTCTGCTGTTGTAGCCCATCCGCCTCAAGGTTGTGCATGTTGTGGCTTCACGAATGCTTTGCTGCATACCTCGGCTGTAACGAGTGGTTATTTCAGGCAAAGTTGCTCTTCTATCAGCTTGAATCAGTCGGCCCATTCTCCTCTGACCTCTAGCATCAACAAGGCATTTTCGCCCACAGGACTGCCGCATACTGGATGTTTTTCCCTTTTCACACCATTCTTGGTAAACCCTAGAAATGGTTGTGCGTGAAAATCCCAGTAACTGAGCAGATTGTGAAATACTCAGACCGGCCCGTCTGGCACCAACAACCATGCCACGCTCAAAATTGCTTAAATCACCTTTCTTTCCCATTCTGACATTCAGTTTGGAGTTCAGGAGATTGTCTTGACCAGGACCACACCCCTAAATGCATTGAAGCAACTGCCATGTGATTGGTTGATTAGATAATTGCATTAATGAGAAATTGAACAGGTGTTCCTAATAATCCTTTAGGTGAGTGTATGTAGAGAGCAGCCCTGAAGATACATTTTAAACCCCATCACTCTCTCACTCACACATGCACATGCACATACATGCAGACACTCTCACACTGCTGAGTGACATCAGCATGCTACAGTATGCATAGTGCGTTCCTATGAAAGAGGGGTCGAGCAGGGGGCGGCTTAATTATGGATGTGAGAAATAGCGGCAGAAACAAAGCAGGAATCAGCTTTCTCAGTGGCAGCTTTAAACTGCATTGGACTGACTGGAGGAGACTGGGAGTCAATGGGGTCTATGGGCTGAAATTATGTTTAGTGGTGGGAAGGAGGAACCTAAGCAACCTAAGCACTAGTGTCCTTTTCATGCTTGCCTAAAGTGGCAAAAAAACAGTGTGATCTCATGAGATTTACAGCCAAAAGACAGATATCATGTTATAAATACAGAGATGTGTCTTTAAAGGAATGGTTTGCTAAAAAGTTACAAATCTGTCATCATTTACTCAGACAGAGTGTTCATATACAGTACAGTATCTGCTCTTTCATTGGAATCCATTTATTTGTGTCTAACTGCAAGGAAGCAATGCAGGTCACATTGATACCTTGTGTCAAGTCACAGATCAATCAATGTTTCAACAAGGATATACACACACACACACACACACACACACGGCATCATAAGAAACCCATCGTTTTCTACCCGTTTTCTTTTTAAAGAGCTGATTGCTAATTAGCAACGGATTTGCAGTGAGATGACACAAACTCTACAGTATTTTGACTACCTGATTGCACAAACGTTCTGTGTGAAGACGTGAGAAGCCTGTCTATTGCTGCATCACATTTTTTTCCCTTAATTTTTCATTTCTATCACTGATGGAATGACACATGGACCTGATGGCCCCAATCCATCATTTGATGTCAACATTATTGGTGTGTGTGTGTGTGTGTGTGTGTGTGTGTATGTGTGTGTGTGTGTGTGTGTCATATCCTCGTGACAGCAAAAAACTAAACTTGACAGATAAAACTAGACAGATAACCATCTCAGAAAAAATCAATTTGGCAGTTTCTATCTTCTTTCATGACTACTCTTGTCATTTTTATGACTGGAAACAGACATAGTAGGATTAAGTCTATTACAGTTTTTACCAACTGCTTACACACAAAATCTTTTCATGTCACACGATTTTTGAAATCTCTCACTCAAAGTGCAAAACTACATGCCAAATCTTCAAAACCATAAGCTATTTCTCAGCCTTTGACTCAGTTTTCAATTGCATAAAACACTTTTTTCAAAACACTACACACAATTCTCTACCTAAAACACAAAGACCTATCAGGAAGTGACTTGCTTTCCTTTTCCAAACACAACCAATCAAAATGCTACACTTCACACAGACACACTCCTCACATGTGCAAACACTAATTGCTTAACTGATCACTAACCAATCACTGCTTTACTTTAGTATAGATAGGCCTATAAATAGGTCAAAGGTCAGCTTACCTGTTTTGAACAATGGATGCTAACAATGAACAGAGAGCAAGAGGAGGAGGAGGAGGAGGAGGAGGAGGAGGAGGAGGGAGGAGGAAGAGGAGGAGGAAGAAGAGGAGGAGGAGGAGGAAGAGGAGGAGGAGGAGGAGGAGGAGGAGGAGGAGGAAGTGGAAGGGGAAGGGGAAGAGGAAGAGGAAGAGGAAGAGGAGGAAGAGGACGAGGGCAAATAAGAGAAGGAAGGAGAGCCATCTCTGATGAGATTAGGGCAACACTTGTTGATCATGTAATCAACCACGGTTTGACCATGAGAGAGGCTGGACTGAGAGTCCAGCCCAACTTGAGTCGATTTACAGTGGCATCCATAATTCGAACCTTCAGAAATGAGAACAGGTATGCAACTATCTAATGACTATTTTAGCATTATAGTAATGTACTGTAAAATACGTATGACTGCATAGTATTGCATAAACATTTGTAACTCTAAGCCATCCATTTACTGCACTGCATTGAATGAATGAGGTTGGTTATCAAGCTGTACTACATTTTTTTTTTGTAAATGATTTACAGTTCCTATGCTGAACACATACTGTTTGAATTCTGTACAGAGTGGAAAGGCAAAGACATCATGGAGGACGAGGATGCTTGTTTACAGATGTACAAGAGACTGCAATTATAAATATGGTTTTGGCCAACAATGCAATTAGGATTCGAGAGATAAGAGAGCATATCTTGAATAATGACACCATATTCAACAACATCAATTCTGTAAGCCTGTCGACCATACAACGCATCCTCCAACGGCACCAAGTGACGATGAAACAACTTTTCAAGGTGCCATTTGAGAGAAACTCTGACAGAGTCAAGAATCTGCGACATGACTTTGTAGAGGTATGTATGCAACACTACTTCCAGTTCTTCAGACATACCATATTTACTCATCAGTATATAATTTTGTCTGTTACAGAGAGTATTGGAGATGGATGCCCATGTAATTCGCCACAAATTTATTTATGTGGATGAGGTTGGCTTCAACCTCACCAAAACCAGGCGCCGTGGACGAAATGTAAAAGGACAGAGGGCAATTACCAATGTCCCTGGACAGCGTGGGGGTAATATAACCATGTTTGCTGCCATCACTCAAAACGGTGTCATCCATCACAATGCCACACTGGGTCCGTACAACACCGGCCATATACTCACTTTTCTGGATGCAATTCACACAATGCTTGTCCCTGATCCAGATCAGGAGCCTGCTAGATTTGTGGTTGTGTGGGACAATGTTAGTTTTCACCGGGCTGTTCTGGTCCAAAACTGGTTTGCCACCCATCCACAATTTGTAGTTTTGTACCTACCTCCATATTCACCTTTTCTAAATCCCATAGAGGAATTCTTCTCAGCCTGGCGCTGGAAAGTGTATGATCGCCAACCCTATGCCCGCATGCCGCTTCTCCAGGCAATGGAGGACGCATGTGGGGACATAGAGGTTGCCTCTGTCCAAGGTTGGATACGCCATGCTAGGAGATACTTCCCTCGATGTTTGGCAAGAGAAAACGTATCTTGTGATGTGGACGAAGTATTGTGGCCAGACCCAGCTCGGAGAAGAGATGAAGCTTAGCACTGGGGACTGCACCCCCCCTGCCAATTCCTGGACCGGGACCCCACACACAATTTACTGTATTCTACTGTAAAGAATATACTTTTGGTTTACGTAAAGGTTTATAGTTTTGTTGTATGCTAATGTATACAACAGTAATGTTTGGCCTAATATATATTTTCTGTTTCTACATTGCATTGGCGTTTCCGGTGTACTTGTTACCCCTCTCAGCAGATTACTTTCACTGTAGAACATTTTATTGAAATGTAGCTATAAGCCTATGAAAGACCAAAGAGCTTTAGATTTAGAACAGCAGTGTTTACATGGTATATCCAAAAATTTATTATTATGAAATAAGTGTTTGCCATTTGATGCAAATGCTTCATTCTGACATGTGTTTATGGCATTTTGAATGCAGTGTTGCATTTTGAAAGAGATGTGAGGCATTTTGCATTTTGTGTGTGCAGTTTTGTGAATTGTATGTAGAGTTTTGAAAAAAGGAGACTTAGTTTTGAAAATGTGTGTAAGCAGTTAGTAAAAACTGTAAGAGTTGTAATGCAATATACTGTCAGTACACTCACCTAAGGTAGTCTTCTACTGTTGTAGTCCATCCGCCTCAATGTTCGACATGTTGTGCCTTCTGAGATGCTATTCTGCTCACTATAATTGTACAGAGAGGTTATCTGAGTTACCGTAGCCTTTTTGCCAGATCACACCAGTCTGGCCATTCTTCATTAACCTCTCTTATCAACAAGGTGTTTCTGTCTGCAGAACTGCTGCTCACTAAATGTTTTTTTGTTTTTGGCAGAGTAAACTCTGAAGCTTCTGACCCGTATCTGCATGATTTAGATAACCACATGAATAAGTAGGTGTACAGGTGTTCCAAATAAAGTGCTCAGTGTGTGTATATTATTTTATTAATATTATACAAATTTTACTCACAGTATCATTAAGACAGGGCAGGAAATTATTGGTAATTTCTAACTTATAATAATAATAAAAAAAAATGCTTTATAAACTACCAGAAAATTCCAGAGTGTCAACATGATTGTAACGGTTACCCTGTCTTGTCTCACTGTTACCCTTTGTTTGTGATTTTGTCACTTTTGGTATTCCTTAGTTTTCACTTTTGTCACGCTTGTACCTCCATAGTCTTGTGTTCACTGTTCATTGTTTGCACCTGCCCTTGTTAATTTGCCTTTGGTTTCTGTTAATCACCTTGTTATCTTGTTTGAGTTCTGTTCTTTCATTGGCCCCTTTTCCCATGTTTGTGTATTTATACCCCGTGTCTTTGTTCAGTCTTCGTCGATCGTCGTTTGATGTTGTCCTGGCGTGTCCGCCTCTCCCTAGTGCCCTGTTCGTGTCCACCTCTCCCTAGTGCCCTGTTCGTGTCCACCTCTCCCTAGTGCCCTGTTCGTGTCCACCTCTCCCTAGTGCCCTGTTCGTGTCCACCTCTCCCTAGTGCCCTGTTCGTGTCCACCTTGGTCAGCTTATTTAGTTTATGTTTCTTTTCCCCATCGTGGGTTGTTCATTTGGTGTTTTGGTTCAATAAAGTTCAAAACTGCGTTTGGATCCGAATCTCCTCGTCTGCCTCATTAATCATTCATGACAGAACGATCGACCAACATCATGGATCCAGCAGCTCTTTGGGCCAGCAACCGGTTGCTCAACTTGAAACAAGAAGACCGCCCAATAGTAGACCACGTCCTCAACTTCCTCCCCCTGGCGAACCTAACCAACTTCCCGGATGAAATGCTGACGGTTTTCTTCAGGGACAACTTGAACCCCTCGCTGAGGGAGCGGGCGCCACTGCCAACGCCCGGCTGGAGTCTTCTGGACTACATAGAGGCGACCCTACTAGCGAGCATCCCATCAACAGTGGAGACCCCTCTGCCTGCCCCTGAGCCCACGCCTGTCCCGGTCAGCGAGCCTGTGCCCTCGCCAGCCACGGTCAGCGAACCTGAAGCCACGCTGACCAGGAACAGCTGACCAGGAACAGCTTCGCCAGTCGCCTCAGCCCGGAGGAGGAGGAGAAGGGGAAAGGTCTCTGCTCTCCAGCCTCCGCCAGCCTCCGCCCCGTGCCCTAAACCCCCCTTGGCGCCGCCCTCAGCGCCCAGCGAGCCCAGGCCGGCGCATGCCACGGTGACCCAGCCGGAGCCTGTAGCCTCGACCGTCCCAGAGCCAGCGCCTGTAGCCTCGACCGTCCCAGAGCCAGCGCCTGTAGCCTCGACCGTCCCAGAGCCAGCGCCTGTAGCCTCGACCGTCCCAGAGCCAGCGCCTGTAGCCTCGACCGTCCCAGAGCCAGCGCCTGTAGCCTCGACCGTCCCAGAGCCAGTGCCTGTAGCCTCGACCGTCCCAGAGCCAGCGCCTGTAGCCTCGACCGTCCCAGAGCCAGCGCCAGTAGCCAAGACCGTCCAAGAGCCAGCGCCAGTAGCCATGACCGTCCAAGAGCCAGCACCAGAAGCCTCGATCGTCCAAGAGCCAGCACCTCTCGAGTCTTCCAGGGCTTCTCCTCCCGAGCTTTCCAGAGCTCCGCCTTCCGAGTTTCCAGAGCTCCGCCATCCGAGTTTAACGAGCTTTCCGAAGCTCCGCCCTCCGAGCTTTCCAGAGCTCCGCCTTCCGAGTTTCCCGAGCTTTCCAGAGCTCCGCCCTCCGAGTTTCCCGAGCTTTCCAGAGCTCCGCCCTCCGAGTTTCCCGAGCTTTCCAGAGCTCCGCCCTCCGAGTTTCCCGAGCTTCCCAGAGCTCCGCCTCTCGAGCCTGCCAGGGCTCCGCCTCTCGAGCCTGCCAGGGCTCCGCCTCCTGAACCTCTCGAGCCTGCCAGGGCTCCGCCTCCTGAACCTCTCGAGCCTGCCAGGGCTCCGCCTCCTGAACCTCTCGAGCCTTCCAGGGCTCCGCCTCTCGAGCCTTCCAGGGCTCCGCCCCCCCGAGCCTCCTACGGCTCCGTCCCCAGAGCCTCTTGAGCCTCCTACGGCTCCGCCCCCAGAGCCTCTCGAGCCTCCTGCAGCTCCGCCTACGGGGCCTCCTACGGCTCCGCCTCCAGAGCCTCCTATTGCTCCGCCTCTCGATCCACTCAAGCCTTTGACGGCTCCGCCCCCAGAGCCTCTTGAGCCTCCTACGGCTCCGCCTCTCGAGCCACTCAAGCCTTCGACGGCTCCGCCCTCAGAGCCTCCCGAGCCTCCTAGGACTCCGCTTCCTGAGACTCCTCCGGCTCCGCCTCTCGATCCACTCAAGCCTTCGACGGCTCCGCCCTCAGAGCCTCCCGAGCCTCCCACGGCTCTGCCTCTCGAGACACTCAAGCCTTCGACGGCTCCGCCCTCAGAGCCTCCCGAGCCTCCCACGGCTCCGCCGCTCGAGCCACTCAAGCCTTCGACGGCTCCGCCCTCAGAGCCACCCGAGCCTCCTATGGCTCCACCTCCCGAGCCTCCTCCGGCACCGCCACTCAAGCCTTCGACGGCTCCACCCTCAGAGCCTCCTACGTCTCTGCCCCCAGAGACTCCAGAGTCTTCCTGGTCTCCGCTCCTAGAGCCTCCCACGGCGCCGCCTACCCCGGCTCCGCCTCCTGAGCCTCCTTCGGTTCCACCTCCTGAGCCTCCCTCAGCTCCGCCTTCTGGGCCTCCTGTGCCATCACCTCCCTCGGCTCCGCCTCAGAGGTCCTCCTTGGCTCCGCCTCACGCGGCTCTGCCGGCCTCCCCTGTGGCCACTCCATCTCCTAGGCCACCAAAACCGGCCTCTGTCCTGTGGTCATCTCCCAGGTCCCCTGAACCGGCCCTTGGCCCACGACCACCTCCCAGGCCACCAAAGCCGGCCTCTATCCTGTGGCCTCCTCCCGGGGCTTCTGACCCTGTTCCCGTCCTGTGGCCTCTTCCCAGGCCCCCTGACCCAGTCCCTGTCCTGTGGCTTCTCCCCAGACCTCCTGACCCAGCCCCAGTCCCGTGGCCTCTCCCCAGGCCCCCTGATCCAGTCCCTGTCCTGTGGCCTCCACCCAGGCCTCCTGACCCTGTTCCTGTCCTGAGTCCTCCCTCCAGGCCTCCTGACCCAGTCCCCGTCCAGTGGCCTCCTCCCAGGTTCCCCAAACCTGTCCTTGCCTGGTGGCCAGCTCCCAGACCATCAAAACCTGTCCCTGCCCGGTCGATACCTCCCTGGCCCCCTAACCCTCATCTCCACTTGTGCCCCCGTGGACTGTCTCATTTCCCCCCCCGGACTTCCTATCTGCCCCTGGCACCTCCCGGACCTGCCTGTCTTGCCCTCTGTGCCCCCCGGACTTCCTGCCAGCCCAGTGTGCCCCCCTGGTCTGCCTGTCTGCCCATGTGCCCACTTGTACTGTCTGTCTGCCCCTGGTGCCCTCATGTTGTGCTTGTGGATTTTTGTCTTTTGTTGTTTGTTGTCAAGGATCGTCTGGTATCCGATCCTTGGGGGGGGGGCTATGTAACGGTTACCCTGTCTTGTCTCACTGTTACCCTTTGTTTGTGATTTTGTCACTTTTGGTATTCCTTAGTTTTCACTTTTGTCACGCTTGTACCTCCATAGTCTTGTGTTCACTGTTCATTGTTTGCACCTGCCCTTGTTAATTTGCCTTTGGTTTCTGTTAATCACCTTGTTATCTTGTTTGAGTTCTGTTCTTTCATTGGCCCCTTTTCCCATGTTTGTGTATTTATACCCCGTGTCTTTGTTCAGTCATCGTCGATCGTCGTTTGATGTTGTCCTGGCGTGTGCTTCTCTCCCTAGTGCCCTGTTCGTGTTCACCTTGGTCAGCTTATTTAGTTTATGTTTCTTTTCCCCATCGTGGGTTGTTCATTTGGTGTTTTGGTTCAATAAAGTTCAAAACTGCGTTTGGATCCGAATCTCCTCGTCTGCCTCATTAATCACTCATGACAATGATGGCCAAAATTCATTGCCTCATTGTACAGTATCTTTTTCTATAGATGCACAGCACTTGGATCTTACAGACATTGAATTGCAGGATCCATCTACAGTATGTCTGAATAATAAGGCCAGACATACAACCTGAGGTATCTGTGTCCCACTATGATGGGCTTCAGACTGTAATTCATCATTCTCAACCACAATCACCTAAAGAAATTGAGCATTAACTTTATGTGAAACAACAATTTGTGAGTATCTGCACTGTCTTTAGTTCTTTTAATTCATCTCTGTTCACTACACTGAACAATCTGATTCAAATGAAGCCAGTGGCAGATGAATCCCAGCAGTGAATCAGCAGTTGTCTGGAAACTAATGGCACAGGTTAATCTGACAAACTGGACAGAGTTTGTCTCCCAGTGCTTTGAGTTATAAGGGTTATAAGCATTTTTCATGGCTATCCCTGCATTCAGTTTTCTTTATTTTTGTATTCCTAT
Source organism: Xyrauchen texanus (assembly GCF_025860055.1). NCBI lineage: Eukaryota > Metazoa > Chordata > Actinopteri > Cypriniformes > Catostomidae > Xyrauchen > Xyrauchen texanus. Next base: position 26,079,039 of record NC_068301.1, read on the forward strand.
TTTCTAGGTCAAGGGCTCCCACTATGAAAGAATACCAGTCATGAATAATCCAGCACAATAAATCAAGTCTCTGCTGAGCTCCAGCAGCCCTGCACTGGTAACCTGAACTTGACACATGTACTTGTAACAGCTCATAGTGAAAGAATTTGTGTGTGAGATTTTTCTTTTTTTTGGGGGAAAATGTAAAAATGCAGAAAGTTGTTTGTGAGGGTTAGGTTTAGGGGATAGTCTATAAAAATCATTATGTCTATGGAGAGTCCTCATAAGGATAGCCACACCAATGTGTGTGTGTGATCATTCGATTATTGGACTGTTGGTCACCCTAGTTTAGTATGCAACATGTTTTACTTTTTTTTTATATCACGTAACGTTACCTCACACTTCTTTCTCCCTGCCCCCGGCTGATTTGCAAAATGTGACTATTCCACAGTCTGGTTGAGTAACTGGTTTAACCTACGAATGGATTTTCTTCGGGGAGTTTGTGAGTGCTTGAGTCAGATGTTTGTTGCACTCTCTAATAGGTAAATAAATGAGAGGCAGATTCAATTACAATCAAATTTGATTACCCGACTGCAAGACTGAGAAAATGAAGTTGGATTGGCAGTCCAATCCTGAAACATACATTTTTCAGATACTAATGTTTTACTGAAAGGATCCTCACATAAAATGTAACCCATTCAAGTTTTTTAAATATACACAATGGCTTCAAAATTCACATTTTGAGGTATGACTGTGTGTAATTTATGTTGTAGAACTTAATGTGAATGTCTCTTTAAATAGGCCTAATGTTAACCACACACCTTATTTTACTAATAAATTGAAAACTGCTATTCTGAAAATCAATTGATGTCATTTAATGTAATGGATTTGTGTGACGTTTGTTTATTACAGTTAAATTCAACTTTATTTAAATAAATTTAACATTTATTTGTTTGAACTTATTCAAATATAAATTAATTTAAAGTTTGAATTTAAAATGTGTAAATAGGCATAACATTTTGCAGTTAAGGAGTGCAATTTAATCCATATAGATAGATAGATAGAGCGAGTGACTGAGCATGTAATTACCTGCATCTGTTACAGTGATGCTCTAGCTGTTAGTGTTAATTCTATTCCATGATAGTAATCCACTCTGATCCTGGAGTGATGTTACCATACGTGCTATCTGAATTAAAGTATTTCACTCATGTTCAAGTGTTTTGTTGTTGGAGAGAAAACATGATGCCAGTTTCATTCTTGTATATTTCTTGGGGAACTATTATTTTGACACTAACACAGAAGGCTTTCCCTCTTCCACCGAGTTGAAAGTTTACGTCTTCTCCCAACTCTGAGAGTTGTATCAAGAAGGAGCCCTGAGCGTGTTTGATTACTCTGTCTGTCAGCTGTGATCGGCAGTAATGCTGAAGCTGTTTGTTTAACTCCATTTCTCAGCTATAGTGTTGTAGTAATAATCCGAGTGATCATAGAGTGAGAGACAATTCCAGATGAGTTCAAAGAAACTCACGCACTGACTGACAACATCAGCTCCACTCGATCATAGCACACACAAGACGGTCTTTTGTCACCACATGCTGGCTGAAATCTTTAATTTGGGTGAATGAAAATTCACACATCTAGCTGCTCTTACATGGTTGGAATTCCATTAACACAAGTGGAGTGATACAAACAGTAAAACGTCCCAGTGCTTATGGTGTGGCCTATCAGCACTCTTGGAACACTAACTGTTCTATAATACTTGGTATCGGACTGAAAAGAAAAGTGGTTTTGCCCATCCTTACTTGAAACTGCAGCTGGGCACATTGAAGGGATGTGGAATGACACAATCCTCACAGAGGTCGCACACAGTCGTGCTCACTCACACACACACATCTCTGCTGCACCCCTGAGATTCGAATTACACTTAATGCGTGTGTGCACATTCCATTTGATCAATCTCAGATTCTTCCGAGCTCTTGTCAGGTCTGCTTTCCATTCTCCCCAGAGACCTCTGACATTCTATTGTGTGCTTGTACCCAGTCAGACATTCACCTCACACACTCACCATACCTCTCAAACACGCACACACACACACACACACACACACACACACACTAAGGCCAAGAGTGCATGTAAACCTTAAAACTCCCCTACCTAATATTACCCTTAACTCCCGAGGCAAATCACAGCTGAATAATGCTCTGTGAGTAAAAAGTGCCCTCATTAAGCAATCCAAGCTGCTCTCGTTCCTGTCACCAGGCTTTAAGACAAAGTAGAGGCTACGGTTCGACAAGCCTTCCTGCGGCTAAGTGTAAGCAGTTTGTGCTTCAATGTGCTTTAAATGTTTTTTCTTGTAGTGCTGTTCAAACTTAGGCAAGGATACAATCAAACATTCAAGCCTGGGTGGGCTAAATGTTCAAATTTAGGGATCGGTCCTTTAAAATCCTAGTGTTAAACCTATATTGGTTCTTTTTATTATTCTTTTTTTTTTTTTTACTTTAATATCAGATTAACTATATCTAGAGAGCAGGGTTGCCAATATAATGTAATGTAATTTATCTTGGTATATATTAGGTAAGCTGTCCTTTTGTAACTGGTGATTGTTGTCACATGTTGGGGACCAAGTACAATCTTGATGCAAATATAATTTGCATCAAGATTGTAAAGTATCAATCAATAAAATAATATATAATATAGTTTAAGTGCAGCAAAACTGCTGTACACAATAAATGAAAGCAAAAAGTATACAAACAAAATTCCATATATTAAATTAACGTTTATTTATACATTAATTGGCTAGTTGACAAAAGTGCCTTTGTAAAGTTGAAATATCCTGCAGTGTGACATTTTATACTCCATCTAAAAATATTTTAAACAGCATTAATTACAATATCATATTAATTAGAGATACTACAGAATATTTGCACTTTTAGTTTAAAATAAGCCAGTTGCGGTGATAAAAAAAAAGGTGATAAAAAATTGTGAAAAACTTAAAAGAAATTTTGACCAGTTTCAGGCCATAAGATATTCACTTTATCTCATACATTAATGTTAATTATACATTTTAATGTGTCCCAACTAACACACTATACGCTATTCACTTACACTGACTATATACTGTCTATGAATTGAAAAGTTTCATATCGCCCCAAATGGAAGACAGAATGTTTATTTTTACTTCACGGAAGCATTCGCTGTTTTTCAGTTGACAGAAGTGACATTTCAAATGCTCGCAATGTGTTGAAGCTAGCTTTAGCACATTAGCTGTCAGTTCAAACCTTACACGGTATCTCAAATATCATACATATCCACACAGCGTAAGGTGACGGAAAAGCATTGAACTTACATTTACAAGGTAGTGTCTTCACAGAAGTTTCGCTAGTTGCCATATTCTCCATGAATTACTATTGTTTTGTCACGGCCAGGTAACTCTGCCCTTTCCTATAGGGCAAACCGCAACGGCTGAGTAATGTGCACACTTATTTTTCAGTTGAGCAGCTGTTTCTCTAGCCTCTTTCAAAAAAACACCTAAAGACACTGCACTTGACCCTACCCTACTAAAGCACTCTCGGGTACAAAAATCTATCCATTCTTCTGCCTCTTGTTTTTCACCTTCCTCTCTATGTTTACTTCTCTAAGCAATTTTTAAATGTTGTATTTCAGCGTATCATTCGGGCACTTGTAGTACACTTCTTTTCGTTGCATTTTCAGTGTAAACATACTACTCGCATTACTTAAATGGTGTAGAAATGTGCTAAAGTTTGTAATTTGGGACACTCCATTAATCTAAAACCTTTATGCGTCAATGACCCAATTACTCAAAATTGATTAAAAAAGATTTGAAAACAGAAAAAGTGCACCATCCATTGACAAAACTGTCTGTAGATTTTGGACATGAAAATAGGATGACCACTTTTGTTAAACAGCCAATAGGATAGTTATTGACAGTTATGAATGGGCCTGGCCGATATATTGGTATATCACTAGAAAAAAAAAATCCATATTGATCGGCCACTAATCTAAATATTGAGGAGGGTACAATATTGAGTCCCTATTAATATGGTGGTCATGGCCCTGAGCATTGGCACCACATCTCCCTTCCGGCACAAACATCTACAACACTACCTCGATGGTTTCAACATATCACAAAAAATGTGATTCAGAGCAACATTAATCTCAACATGTCAATTGAAAGCCCTTGCATTTTTTCATTATCCTGTATGAGCTGTGGAGCTCATGTTAAACAACACTGCCGTTACTATATTTAGTGCTTTATAATCACCTCTACTGAGCTGCAGGATACAGTATGAAGCTTCTAGAGCTTCATCTCCACATGATTTACCAGTGTTAATGGAACCGTTCAATTAAAAAATGAAAATTTTACTCACCCCCACATCCTTCAACCTGTATACTGTATTATAGATAGCTGTAGTAGTATAGATTTATAACATCAAACACACAAATACATTTTGGCCGATATCGAAAGCTGCTGGTTATTTTTATGTGATGACCATCTAAGTAGATATTAGCCATAATATAAACTAATTATTGCCAATCAAGCTGCTCTTTTTCATGCAATGAAAGTGAATGGGGACAATCAACATCTGTGGTCACCATTTACTTTCATGAATTAAAAAGAGCAGCAGAGACATTCTGCTAAACATTTCATTCAGTGTTCCATGAAAGAAAGTCATACATGTTTGGAACGAGCCATACAATGGTAAATTAATTCATTGTAATTTCTTGTTAAACTATCCCAACAATGAACAACATCCCTGTAAGAGAAATGTGTGATGTGTGCAGCGCTATTATTGGTAACTGTACACCATTAAGGTGCAGTTTCTCTTGTTACAGCCTCTCCAAGTTTACTACCGCGCCCTTCAAATGACTTCTATAGCACGTACAGGTGAAACTCGAAAAATTAGAATATCGTGCAAAAGTGGTCCGTGTATCATCCGATCATTCGATTATTCCATTTAATCTGGCAAACCAAAAACGAAATAACGAATCAAAAAAGTTCATTAATTTCAGTAATTCAACTTAAAAGGTGAAACTAATATATTATATAGACTCATTACAAGCAAAGTAAGATATTTCAAGCCTTTATTTGATATCATTTTGATGATTATGGCTTACAGCTTATGAAAACCCCAAATTCAGCATCTCAGAAAATTAGAATATTGTGAAAAGGTTCAGTATTGTAGGCTCAAAGTGTCACACTCTAATCAGCTAAACACCTGCAAAGGGTTCCTGAGCCTTTAAATGGTCTCTCAGTCTGGTTCAGTTGAATTCACAATCATGGGGAAGACTGCTGACCTGACAGTTGTGCAGAAAACCATCATTGACACCCTCCACAAGGAGGGAAAGCCTCAAAAGGTAATTGCAAAAGAAGTTGGATGTTCTCAAAGTGCTGTATCAAAGCACATTAATAGAAAGTTAAGTGGAAGGGAAAAGTGTGGAAGAAAAAGGTGCACAAGCAGCAGGGATGACCGTAGCCTGGAGAGGATTGTCAGGAAAAGGCCATTCAAATGTGTGGGGAGCTTCACAAGGAGTGGACTGAGGCTGGAGTTACTGCATCAAGAGCCACCACACACAGACGGGTCCTTGACATGGGCTTCAAATGTCAAGCGTCTTACCTGGGCTAAAGAAAAAAGAACTGGTCTGTTGCTCAGTGGTCCAAAGTCCTCTTTTCTGATGAGAGCAAATTTTGCATCTCATTTGGAAACCAAGGTCCCAGAGTCTGGAGGAAGAATGGAGAGGCACACAATCCAAGATGCTTGAAGTCCAGTGTGAAGTTTCCACAGTCTGTGTTGGTTTGGGGAGCCATGTCATCGGCTGGTGTTGGTCCACTGTGCTTTATTAAGTCCAGAGTCAACGCAGCCATCTACCGGGACATTTTAGAGCACTTCATGCTTCCTTCAGCAGACAAGCTTTATGGAGATGCTGACTTCATTTTCCAGCAGGACTTGGCACCTGCCCACACTGCCAAAAGTACCAAAACCTGGTTCAATGACCATGGTATTACTGTTCTTGATTGGCCAGCAAACCCGCCTGACCTGAACCCCATAGAGAATCTATGAGGCATTGCCAAGAGAAAGATGAGAGACATGAGACCAAACAATGCAGAAGAGCTGAAGGCCGCTATTGAAGCATCTTGGTCTTCCATAACACCTCAGCAGTGCCACAGGCTGATAGCATCCATGCCACGCCGCATTAAGGCAGTAATTACATTTACATTTATGCATTTGGCAGACGCTTTTATCCAAAGTGACTTACAGAGCCCTTATTACAGGGACAATCCCCCCGGAGCAACCTGGAGTTAAGTGGCTTGCTCAAGGACACAATGGTGGTGGCTGTGGGGCTCGAACCAACGTCCTTCTGATAACCAGATTACCAGTTATGTGCTTAGACCATTACACCACCACCACTACTCCACCATTAATGCAAAAGGGGCCCAAACCAAGAACTGAGTACATATGCATGATTAGACTTTTCAGAGGGCCGACATTTCTGTATTTAAAATCCTTTTTTTTTTTATTGATTTCATGTAATATTCTAATTTTCTGAGATTCTGAATTTGGGGTTTTCATAAGCTGTAAGCCATAATCATCAAAATTATATCAAATAAAGGCTTGAAATATCTTACTTTGCTTGTAATGAGTCTATATAATATATTAGTTTCACCTTTTAAGTTGAATTACTGAAATTAATGAACTTTTGCACGATATTCTAATTTTTCGAGTTTCACCTGTAGTAGGCCAAGGGTCATAGAAGCAATACAACACTCCCACAATCACACACGGCCACACGCAGATGTCTGGCCACTGCTAGGGTGTATTTTTGTGTGATCCCTTGGTCCATCTTTTCTGGGCTATTTTTAAAAACCCTAACAGCATGTGACCATGCTTAAATGCATGCTGTCAATAAGCAGATTCACAAATTAGCCTGTGTTTCTACAATCTGTGACTGTAGCGCATTTCACGTATGGTACTGCATAGCTCCAGGGGCCGTGCGAAGTTGTGTTGTGAGGAGCGCAGGGGGTCAGCATCAGAAATGTGTAAGACTGTGGGTTATATAACATGAAACATATATGTATTGATATTTTGCTGCTGCGTAAGTAGTGATGATGCAGAAAAGATGGCAGCATGCACACTTGCGCATAAGGATGCATGATATATTGGTGAATAAATTGGTATCGACCAAAATAAATTGAACAGCTTTCTCATTTTCCATACCAAGGTTTTAAAAGTACTAAAGTGTTATCTATGCTTGATTTAATTCACTGATTCGTTCAGTGACCATTTGTGGAGATTGCATATTTACTCCAGTAAGTAGTGACAAATAAGTGTCTTTTATAGTATGAGTGAGTCTTTCAATCATTGACTCAACTGATTCAACTGACTCAACTGACACCGGGTCATTCACTACCGTAACAATGGAAGTGAATGAGAATTATTCATTCAAAAACACTGATTCATTTACAAACAAAACATCACTAGTTTAAAATCAGAATATGACAGCAGTGCTGAGAGTGGAGTTTTGATTGATGCTTCGGCTTCTTTTAGAAATATCTTTGCTAGTGGAGACGAAATGCCCAAACTAACTGGACAATTTTTGTCTTAATCACAAGTAAATATAATTATTATATTAGTCTATTAACAGTATTTACTGGGTTTTGAACTGTTATATAAAAGTAATGTTACACTCGCAATGTGGTGGCTCAGTGGTTGGGGGTTCAAGCCCCACCACCACCAAGATGCCACTGTTGGGCCCTTGAGCAAGGCACTTAACCCCAGGTTGCTCCGGGGGGATTGTCCCTGTAATAAGTGCTCTGTAAGTCGCTTTGGATAAAAGTGTCTGCCAAATGCATAAATGTAAATGCAATCGTACTGTTGTTCCATATAAAAGCTCAGTTACATTATGGCCATCAAATCAGTTACTGGCCATAATAACATATAATATTTCTATACCGATACATTCATACTAACACATATAGGCCGATGCATGCACAAAAACACATACATACATACACTATATGCTTTGTACATTCAAACACACAAAGCACACACAAACTGACTCACACTAAGTGTTGGTAAAAATTGTAATCCACTAAAAATTACTCATTATTTCTCTAACATTTTAATTGAAATACTTTACTACTTAATTGAAAAAGTAATCACATTACTAATTGCTTTACTTCCTAAGTTACTTTCTAAAAGACTCTTCCACTCAACAAATTCAAATTAATTTCCATATTTCTTCATTGTTCATTGTTATAGACGGGTCATACACAGCACTTCACATTTTTCTCCTTCACAATGACGTTACGGGCCATAATTCATTTATTCTATATAAAAAATATATTAGAAATAAGCATAACCCTATAAAGTATGTAAAAGTACTTCAGTTAATTTAAAGTCTGTAACTGTAATCTGATTACAAGAATTTAAAATGTAATGCATTATACTACTTCTTTTGTGACTAAAATGTAATAAGATTACAGTAACTAATTCCTTTGTTATTGGATTACACCAAACCTGGCTCACACATGATAAGAATGTGTGACCACTGTGAGAGCTACTAAAGGTCAGCTGCGAATGTGGAAGTGTATCTGAAGCGTGTCAACCAAAAGGAGTGACATTCACATGTGTGCTGATTGTCTACCTAACCTTGCATACCAACACTCTCACTCCTTAACCCTTGCTCATGCTGCTGGTGATTATTTTGGAGGCGTGAGCCACAAGCCTCTCAGCATACAGTACATACCTTGTCTGGGGGGACCAGGTGCAACACCTGCTGAGGCCAGATTGTTGGTGGAAAGCAGTATCCATCTTTCTGAGCCTGGATCACATGCCTAAAAGCTGAGCATATAAACACTACTGTACTAAATGCATATACAAACAGTTTGTCTGTCTTGGTCTGTCACTTGCTGCAGAGTACTATGAGAGGTAAAGCCACTCTGATCTTACAGCTAAGCCAGTCTTAAGGGCAATAAATACAGATGAACACTTTGAAGAACACTTGAAACTCCTGCTGTCACCAGCAAAGGTTGTGTTGCTACCTTTGGGATGCTAATGTGCTGGTATCTCCACCAGGATTTTTAACTAACCTAACCATCTAGTTAGCACTAACCAATACTAACAAGTATGAACCTGCCTAAATCAGCATGGCAATTAATCTAAGCTGGTGTTTTCAGCAGGGAAGTCTTACAGGCGTGGACATTTTGAGCTGTCTCTGCTGTGATGCTTAGTTATTCCCATGGTTGCTAAAGCAATATACTCATTAAAGCTACACAGAGGAGGTTTGTGCTTGGAAACATGACCCATGAGTCACCACTGTGTCTTTTCCCACACAGAGAGCCATGTGTTTGTGCTGAGAGACACAGCCATGAGGAGTTGGGCTGCAGCCCATGATGTGTACTTTTATGGGGAGTGAAGGAGAGGCCAGCCAAGTCAGCAGAGAGGCATTGAGTGAGGGGCTCTAATGGCTGTGTAAACAAGATTATCGGTAGCTGGGCTTGTTCCAGTAATATGATACCAGTTAGCCAATTGCATGCACACACACACATACAAAAATACTCCATGCAAAAGTTCAGACATACATGTACAGTTGCAAAAATACACAAAAATATTCAACAACATGTGATGCTTGGTCAGACATACAGAAATATACAGTTAAATAGCCAATCAGACTCTTTCTGTCTATAGTGCAGACATAGTTGAACCTGTGAAACACACCTCTCAGGTCACTGTCTACCATTTGAATGCCTCATCTAGCCAGTCTAAACCAACATGTGTCCATAATGAGTTACATCAATAGGACTGATGGTAAAAAAAAAAAAAAAACAAGACCCTTACATAAAAGTGCTACAAGGTGGATTTTCCACTGACTCGCCAACAAACACAAAATCAAACAAAAATAAAAACAAACCAACAAAAAGATGTTTGTTTGGACAGACTCAGATGCACTCAGTCACATATATGAAAGTTAAGTAGGATGTACATACTATCTAGTAAATGTATAGAATAGATACTACATACTATAAAGTAAATGGCTAGAACAGACTAAATACCACATACTACATAGCTTATAGTAAACGTATAGAATAAAAACTACATACAGTACTACTGTATATAGTAAATGTGTGGAATAGAAACAACATATTGTAAAGTAAATATAGAATAGAACAAATAATACATATTATATAGTAAATGTATGAAATAAAATAGATAATGCAGACTATAGTGAATGTATAGAATAGAAAAGATAATACATACTGTCTAGTAAATGTATAGAATAGAATAGATACTACAAACTAAATAGTAAATGAATGGAATAGATAATAGAGTACATATTATATAGTGAATGTATAGAATCGAATAGATAATGCAGACTATAGTGGATGTATAGAATAGAATATATATTGCACACTGTATAGTAAATGTATAGCATAGAAAAGATAATACATACTGTCTAGTAAATGTATGGAATAGAATAGAATAGAATAGAATAGATAATATGCACTGTACTGTAAATGTATAGAATAAATAGATAACACATACTGTAAAGTAAATGTATAGAATAGAATAGATAATACATACCAAATAGTAAATATATAGAATAGAATCAATTCTAAATACTGTCTAGTAAATGTATGGAACAGAATGGATTATACAAACTATGTAGTAAATGTATAGAATAGAATAGATACTACACAGGCTACTATATAGTGAATGAATAGAATAGAATACAAAAAATTTTAATTGAATGTACACTGCAAAGTTCTATACAAAATACAATATTGTGTATGTATGTTCTGGACAATAAACTTAAAAGTACAATAATAGTGATACTGTAGGCTACAGACACATTATAGATGGGTTGGAGAGCACATGGGAAGATTGATAGAAAGTATACACAAAGGACATACAATAGATATTACATAGTCCCACCTCTTTGATTGAAAATATGCTATAGGCCTAAATGTCTCTATCTTTTGCCTGATAAACAAATTAAACTTTGACAGATGGTCACTCTCTTGATATACTTTATTTGCAAAAATGCAGCCTTTATTTCATTAAGTGGAAATGAGAAATGAACAGACTACTGAATATGGAATAAGTCTAATTGGTCTAGCAAAATTTTGTAGAGCTCTTTGCTTGAGGCCTTTTTATTGAATTGATGGACAAATAGTGCACACAGCTGAGTCTAGCCTTACAACATAAACTGTAGCCCTCTCATCAAATGTTTAGTGCTCCCTCACTCAATGTTTTTTTTTTTTGCTCTATTCCTCCCTCTCTCTCTCTCTCTCTCTCTCTCTCTCTCTCTCTCTCTCTCTCTCTCTTTCTCTACACTCCCTCAAGCAAGTCTGAATGCTTTTAGTAGTACACTTTACAGCTGACAGCACATGTTGAGGCAGCACATTCCACATTATTACTACTTCAGATATTTGTGTCTAAAAACACCTCTGATTGGTGGAGGCAACTCTGACACCGGAGAGGCAGACAGCCAATCAGGTGCCTGCTGTGGGGAGATATGAGGATGAAAGTAAATCAATGGCATATTGTGTCCAGGGCACTGCTGACACACAGTCACTGCAGACTGTGAAAATCACACAGCTGGACACATATTCAGTGCACTAAAATCTTCAGATTTAGTATGTCCAAATCTCTGGCAGTTTACGTGTTACACAATGTAAAATATTTTTCCAGTGTTTTAACTATCCTGCTGTTCTTTTGTTTATTTTTATACTAATCAGTCACATTCACATCACATCTTTCCCAGATTCTCAAACATACTTGGAAAACATCTGTGAATTAAAGACTGAATGGACCCCAGACAGCCCTCAGGCCGATTTCAGCATGCAGCAATTGGCTGTTGCCACGGAGACCTGTTATGGGCATAAGCACACTTATTTATTCAGAAAGCTGTAAGACGAGCTACGACAAACCCTGAAATAATAGTTTCAACAAAGATCCACAGAGCCTCTTTCTTTTACAGCTTTTCAGTTCTTCTCAAAGTCATTTTCAAAGACTCTGGATCAGAGAGACTGGAAGACATCCACTAAACTGAAGGGGAAAAAGAATCTCATTTGGATTCATGCCTGTCCTGAAAACTGTCAGTATGCATAGAGAAACAATCCATCAGTGGGGGATTTTTTTATACATTCATACTGATTTTGTGAAATGAAAAATCTGTCATCATTTACTCACCCTAATGTTGTTAACCCATACAACTAACTTTCTTTGGCAAAACAAGAAAAGGAATGAACTAAAAAGCATAATGTAAGGGTTTGGCAGCCTTAATCACCATTCACTTTCCTTGAATCTTTTTTGTTCCCCCATTTAAATGACATCACTGGGCATATGTCTTTGGCAGTCTCGGGCCGTGTGCCAAAGATATAACATGCAATTATACGCATGCCAATAATAATACCAGAAACTTGTCAAGACTGGATTTATGCCTCTTATAGAGTAGATAGTGTTGACTATGTGTCTTATGTAACTCCAAGCTTTGGTAAGACTTTCTGAATCTGCAGGGAATCCTCACCTAACAGTTTCCATGTCGAAAGATCAGAGGGAATTTGTAATAACTCTGCAGTTATCATTCTTCCATTCTCTTCTCTGTTCACTTTGCATTTGGCTCACCCGAGAAACAATTACAGCTAAAATCTTTGCGCATCTCTTGTTTGTAGGCATCTGTGGCATCTCCTCTTCAGAAACTTCACAGAGCTGTCTTGTTCTCTGTGGAACCTCAACAAAGCCTGACCCTTGCATGACTTTCACAGTGGAGAAATGTTTGCAAAGAGGAGCATCTTCATTTTTGCATCAAATATGCTATGTAGGATACCTGCTTAGAATACAAGCACATATCAAACTTTAGTAAAGCTCTTAGCACACAACATGCGCTATACCTGTGTCTGATGAAAAGTTGCTGATTTGGAAATTCTGTGTCCACCCCATTGTTTTTATAATTAATTAACACAAATGTTTAATTAAAACATTAATAAAAACATAATTGGAAAAACTGAAACTAAACTTACAAACATTTACATACATTTACATTATTCCAAAAATATCTAAAATTGACTACACATTAAATTTAGAATATTTTGTTACACATTTGATTTTAAAATATAAAATGTTCACATTAAGCAAGAAAATTCCATAAAATAGTAAAAACACTATTAGGTTTAGTGTCGGGTTTGGGTTAAGGTTATTAAAATACAGTATGTATTCCTGTTGACTATATTACATCGTTTACAACTACAGTAAAAATTACAACTCCCTTTTGGTGCCACCATGTGGACATTTCGCCTGGAAACTGGTCAGCAACAACTACATCTTTGGCCACTGGGGGCAGTGGTTCAAATTTAGCTAAGCACAGACCGCTTTCAGCAGCAGAAGTTTCAACCTCCTGTCGCTAAATAAGAATAAGTGTGATCAGTTAATGCATTAAAATTTCGCAGCCCAAAAATACTAAAACATAAACTAAATATACAGAAAATGAACTAAAAACACAGAAAAATTTTAAACATTTAAAAAAAAATAAAATTAAAAACTATAGCAACACTCTTACACTCTTCGTCACTTGCTAGTTTGTCCAATCCAGAATCACACTAAACAAGGTCATTCAGTTCATATTTTACCACAACCGTATCAGCATACTGCAGCAGTGTGGCTCTTTCATGCAGAGTGTCTCATATGAAAGAGACACTAAATCTCTTTCTGTCTCGCTGTAGGAAACCAGATAAGAACCCATCTTAACAACTCGTAACAACGCTTTGAAAGAGTAGGGCCAGGATCTGCAAGATGGGCTGCTTGTAATTTAAGGCTTTGGCTTCATTTGAGATTTCTGCTCTCAGAGTGATAAAAATGGCAGAGAGCTGGTGATGAATGCATGAGGATTAATGAGGGCTATTTCAGGACTCTACAGAGCAGAGGAGACACAGACACATTTTCCCATTCTGAAAACAGGAAGTGGAAAATCCATGGATTATCCCCATTATGACTATGCTGTGTAGCTCAATGTAGCTGGCATTATGCCACAGTACTGAGACCTGTGGAAGCTTTTTACTCCATTGAAATCATATGCATGTTGTATATTGATCTGTCATTGGTTGGTAGGCAGAAACAAGTGGAGATGAACCAGAATAAACCACGGTCAATAATCACTTTTCATGCTGCTGTTGTGCTTTGGAACACAGCACATTACCTCAAACTCTTTTAGGTGGAGTCCTATTGCTAACCCTCACAGCTCTTATCATTATTTATGCATTTGCTTATGTATATGCACCAGTCAAAAGCGTGAACAAAATTTTCCACATTATAATCCTAATAATCTGATTAAACTATGAAATAATACAATTGAAAATAAAGGAATTATGTAGTGACCAGCAAATGTTAAAAAAATCAAAAACATTTTAAATTGCAGCTTCTTAAATGTAGCTGCCCTTTGCACCGATTACAGCTTTGCAAAGTCTACTTATTTTCATTTGTATGTCTAAATGTGGATGTATGTACTGTACCTATCTCTGCTTCTGTGCAAAAACAAAAAACAGACTTCCATGAAATAGACTAATCTTTATATTTATTTATTAAATTGAGTTATATCCACTGATAAATATGTATAGAACCTGATTGCTGACCAGGGGTAGACTGGGAAGAGAAATAGGCCTGGGATTTTACATAGAAACTGGCCAAAAGCTGTTGTGGGGGGGTTAAACAATGGCAAAATGTGATAAATGGTAAAACTATTTGCGCACAAAACCAATGAGTTTATGAAAATCGTAATTAATGGTAATGATATGTCACCATTTATTGTCAGCTAAAATAGCTGGAAGTGGCTTATTCCGGAATTGTTCCACATTCAGTGTTGCTAATGGCGGCGCCCTAGTTTTACTGAAAAATACTACGGGTCTGTTGAATGCTTGATTCTGATTGGTTGAAGGATGTTCTAAGGTGTGTAATTATTTTTCAAGTAAACACAGGGCTATGAAGTTGTTCCAGGACTTGACCGCATAATGGTTACATATCAATTCGTCAAATTATTTCAGTTATTTCAAAGAGGCGTTCATGCTACCACAGCAAAATAACCAATTAAAACAAAGACATTGGTTAAAGTAAATCGGTTAAGAGCCTAAAATAATGTCTATATCCTACATTTATTGAAATTTTGGTAGAAAAGCTCCCCCGTCTCCCCCACACTTACACACGCTCGCTCTCTCTTTCTCTCACACACACATTGAGACTCGTGTCACGACCAACAAATAGAGCTGTTTCAATACAACTATTTCTATTATCCAAAATAACTTTTATGCCCTAATCAGCCTCACATTGCTATAATGGATCTTTCGCTCGCTCGCACACACACACTTGTTACTCCAATGCCGTAAAGCAGCGTATCCTCCATTGCTAGTTCTAAAGTGACGTTTTCAAACTAGCAACGAAGGCTTGAGCTATATAAGAGCAAAATACACTTGATCAACAAAACTTCTATATGATCTGAAATATCTCTGGGAAACACCCTCACGCTCCTCCTCTCTTAAGCTCTCACACATGTGGACACATATACATACTGTATACGTATTACGCATCCACTTACTCGCGTGCGAAAAACAGCTGTCATGTCAGCATACACCTGCATCTCATTAGGGTTGAAAACAGTTGCTAAGTTTTACAATGGAAATATGGCGACACTCATTGCTGCTAAGAAGAGCTAAAACTTACATCTTGATGATTTTTAATAATTCTTTTTCAATAATTCAATGGTCTGTTATCAATTATTTCTTACTTACAACATTCCTGTGTTTAACCCGATCTCACGAGAATTTGTCACAATATTACGTGGTGGCAAATTCATGCTAAATAGTATGAGTTATACACCTACCGATGAGAGATGCTTTCCTCGTTCCCTTGTAGTTCCCGATGTGCCGTTTATTCTATGTTAATCCAAAACTGTGTTTGCATAACTTTAACCCCATCCCTACACCGTAAAGTGCAACACCTTGCCCTACCCAGAGCATCAAAATAATCACGATATTAATGTTAAAAGGCCTGATGTGTGTAAATGTGATTGGTTGATGTTTAAGTCGTACATTTTCGTACAAATTAAGTCGTACAAATTGTTACGAATACACCACATTGTAGTATTGTGATAAATTGTCATGAGACTATGTTTTTGTGCATCAGACAAATAGGTCACAAATCTTGTAAACAATTGTGGTTGCTCTGTATTACTCTCCAAACAGCCCTCATTAATTCGAGTCATTAATAATTGGCTCTGCTGTCTGTGCTGTGGAACTCTGTGGGATCAGCTCAGGAAGGATGCTTCCTGTCGGCGTGGCTTGTTATTGTCACAAATATCCTCAACAGCTCCTCTCTCTGTGAAGTTCCTTAATTAGTCACCTCACCATAGTACTCAACTCTCCTCAATCACAGCAAGCAGTACACAGTACACAAGCACAACAACAAAAAAAAGTATTTTTAATGAGGCCATGTTTTCAGGTATACGAGAAATAAAAGTGCAAAGCAAATTGTTTTTACACTGCAAATGGGTCATATGTACAGTAAAAGACAATATAGTTTGAATGAGTTTTTGTCATATATTTACTAAGGGTAATATACTGTATATGCATTTACTGTGTTTAATACAGTGAAATAAATACTAAAAGTACAGTGATTACAGTGCAGAATATGAAAAATTTACTATAAATTGATTCATCAAAATTGTGATAAAAATAATGTTCATTGAGTTCCTTAATAAAGTTATAAATAAGTTATAATGATGAATGAAATTCTGAGACATAAAGAAGTCTATAAACGAATAATTTCATTCTAATTTACATTTACATTTATGCATTTGGCAGATGCTTTTGTCCAAAGTGACTTACAGTGCATTTATTACAGGGACAATCCCCCCCCGGAACAACCTGGAGTTAAGTGCCTTGCTCAAGGACACAATGGTGGTGAATGTGGGGATCAAACCAGTGACCTTCTGATTACCAGTTTACTAGTTATGTGGTTTAGACCACTACACCACCACCACTCTATAATAACATTAACATCTGCCCTCATGAAAGAAAATAGATAGAAGGAAATACATACTTTAGATAAATATAGCTCAATTTAAATTGGACATCTAGACTCTAGAGGGATGACACTGTTCAAGTACCAGTGAAAAAAATGTATATAAAGTATGTTTGATCTTTTGTGAACATTATAAACATATGTGAATGTTTCTCTGATCTAACATCATTGAGTATTCAATGTCAAAACATGACATATCAAAAAGTGTTACATTTGGTTGTTTATTGTAAAGCCCACTTACAACAGGAAGAGCTGGAGCAATCTGGGGTTATGCCGCCCACACACTATACGACTTTCAAAGTCGTCGGATTGCTGTTCTTTTCACACTACACAACCGATGTCTATAATGGGGTATCTTGAAGTTGCTGTGGTTTGCGCATTACACGAGGGATCGTCAACATGGCGTCACACATTACAAAACATTTGGCACATTACATCAACTTTGTCTGGTCTCCAAACTACGATTTTACAACAAAGCAGATGTGAGAAGTGACACAGGAAATAACGTAAGATCACATGTGAAACAGGAGTTCTTCCCTCTAAAAATGGCAGCTGATGTGCACTGATTTGCAGCAAAAAAACGAAAAAGAATAGAATATGGAGGAGAGAATTGTTGGGGAGACGCAGGCATCAAGGATTGTCTGTTTGCAGCTGGTGTTGTGGCTCGACAGGGACATGTTTGGGCTTTGTTTTTGTTAATAATTGAAAAGCTTATGTGTATGCTAATTAATTCTGATAGAAACTCTATTTAAGACAACTTATTCTGATAGAAACTATATTATTATGCTCACCATACAAATAGATGCACGATAAGACTGGGTTCAGGGAGCTGCTGCGGATGACACATTTCACACTGCAGGACTTGGAGTCTCAGAAAGGTCTAGATATTTTAACCTGTTAAATATCTTTCGAGCATCTGCGACACATTGGCACATCTCTCAGATCGCGTCTTTGAAAATTCACACATAGCAATCTTCCCTCGCATGAGCGAGCACTGATTTGCCTCTGATTTTGGGCCTTTGTCGACGATCTCCATTAACTGTCGGCGAGTGGAAAATCAGGGCTAAAATTGTGTATTGTAAACTCGGCATTAAGTGTTACATTGTTTTAACCTAGAGGTTACAGTAATAGCCAAGATCTATAACCACTGTGCCACCACCTATGACTCCATCCAAGTTGACTGAAACATTTTCGAAGCTACTTTTCATGTAAAGCTGTATAGAGATTTCAAGCTTTAAAAGGGAATCAAAAGCACCATAAAAATATAAAATTATTACAATTGGGGATGATCCTCAAAGCTATCATATGGATCTAACATTTTTGGAATATATGATATAGCGAACAAAGGAAATAAAATTATTGTTGAAGCACCTCTAGTGTTCATTTCACCAGTTTTAGTGCCTGTAGTGTTCACCAGGTAAATATTGTGATATATAAACCACGAAAATATTATTTTGCAGGTAGGTATAGTAACTTTTAAGCCTTCAGCCATTAGATTTTATGTTCCTGTTCAGTCATATGTTACATGTTATTGTAGGTTTTCACAGTGTAAACCCAGACTAATGCAACAAATAATTTCAACATACTGTGTGTTCCAAGTTGGGCTGCAGTGTGTCTCAGGGGCAAATAAAACAACCATATCAAGTTGTCATAGACCTGTCAATCACTTCTGGAGCATTGAGCACTCAGCAGGGTGAAGCACAATCCATGGGGATGGCTTTACCAGAATCCCTGCTGAAGTGGATGTGGGAAGAGTCAGCAGCTGTGAATTCAGTGGCCCGGCCAAGTACCACTGGCTAGCCAAACCAGATGTGCAAGCCAGTAAAAATCACATTAGAGATGACTGGCAGACAGATGGGTGGGACTGCTGGTGGGTAAAGATATGTTGTCTCGGAGACAAGCTGTCAAACCATATAAAAAAGTCTGCATACTGTAACTGTCTCATAAGCAGAAAACTAAAGATCATATGGCCTCTATGACATTTTAACCTCTTCAGTTTTGTGGACTGCATGCTAAACAAATGAAATTAGCCAATTTTTGGCAATTTTTTTCACAGTATGTGTGATTGGTGAGGTTTTAAATGTGAGTGTGAAAAATTGCTGGTGTTAGCCCAAAAATGCCCCAGAGTTGAAGATGTTAATTGCTTTTAAAGTAAGTATTAACAAGTAAAATTTGATTGACCTGCACAAAGCCCATACCTGAACCACACTGAACATCTTGGGGATAAATTGGAATGATAGCAAGCCAGACCCCATCTGCCAACATTAGTGTGGGAATGGGAGAGAATTCCTGCAGACATCACAGAATCCAACACCGAATGGAAAGCCTTCCCAGAAGAGAGAAAGCTGTTATAGCAGAATTAATGCCATTGGTTTTTAAATTAAATGTTCAATTAGCACATATTGGAGTGATGTTCATATGTCCAAATATTTGGACATGCTGACATATGACTAAATCAACAATACATATTCAAATGAATTTAGTACAACATAGCATCATCTCATAATGTTTGTCAGAAATGTGCCAAATGGGTTTTTTTCTGACTTTCTAAGTGTGTGTGAATACATGTTGGCGTGTATATTTGTCCTGAGACAACCCTATGTCTGTATTCTTCATTTTTTTCACAAGGTTTTGATTAAGAGGAATTGCTCCTGGGACACAAAGACCTCCTGAGAGACTATAATGGGTAAACAAGACAAGAAACAGGCCTTAAGGTTACGAATGTATAATTTATTCCAAAGATCTAAATTAGTCATTTATTCTTACCGGAACAATAGCATTTATCTGTTTTCTGGAAATGTTTCTGCTTGTTAGAATGTGGACTGTCACCATCTATGGAATGTGACTTGTGTAATTTTAAGGGGGCATCGTGCTAAAGGACATTTGTAGTGCATTTCAAGGAATTCAACAGAATGATTTTCTAATTGGTGATTGTCAAACTTGTGTTTGAGCACATATCACCACCTAGTGGTTCTAATGAAGCATTGTGTTCATGTGTATTGTGTATTTTTTCATTCTATACTCTATACTGACATTGTCAAAGGAAAAGGAAATGTATTCAATAAAATTGCCACTGAAAAAGGTAAGTTTATGGCCTATGAAACTATAATGCTGTATCTATACTAATACCGAAATCCATTGTCACATGTTAATATTTTTTATATAACTATACAATAAAACTGCTGATGATAAAGGAAGAGTACAGTTAGGCTATGCAAACTGAACAATACCAGTCATGTTATCCCATAGGCCTGAGAAATATCAGTGTCCAACAATCACTCCAAGGCTTTGAATGTATCTTTTTGAACAATGCATACAATGAAAAACACAACTGATGTGTCTGACATGCCAAATACTGTAGGGTAGCTAATGTTAATCTCAAAATGTAACACTTAACTCTTCATATATCAATATGGTGCTTAAAAGCAGGTTTTAAGAAACCCTGATAAATGAAATGATGCATATGGCACACCAGTGTCTGACTGAATTGACAACAGGAGTGGAACATTCACATTCACAACGAATGACGAGTGAGTTCAATTCCCTGCCTTTGGTGAGATAAATAACAGACTTGTCTGGGCTATCAGCCTTGATTCTGGGGAAACCTTATGAAAACCTTGTGGATTAAACTGGTATTTGTAGTTAAACATTCCAGTCAGATGACATTTCCAAGCATGTCTACGTAAAAGCTCTATTTCAGCAACTTTTCTTGTCAAGACTCAGTAACATCTCCAAGGGGCCATTCAGACAGTACACGGTCTTGATCTTTAAAAGAGCTAGAAGCAGCGCAACTAACTGAACAGAATGCAGGTGTCGCAAGATGTATTTTTAATAGTTACATTCTTTTTCACCAGACACAAATTTAAAACAAAAACATGCTGCCAGACACTGAAAAAACAGCTATATATGGTGCAATCGTCAAAGACAACCTCCTAGCACGCATGTTAACATAGAAAAACAGCACAGATGGATTCAAAATGCACTGAGTGTGAACAGCCCCATAGGACAGTTTTTAGCATCTCATGCAGCAGAGTCAAATTTAAAATGCATCTAGAGACACATCGTTCTGTTCTATTGTATTCATTGCTCAGCAACAACGATTTTTTTAACGCAAAAACACATTCAGTCAGACTCTGAATTTCCTACATATTCTAATTGCTGTAAACAATAGCTATATGGTCACAGAAGTGTTATGCCACTGCTACATTGACCATCAGTGCAAATCTGCAGTATGTTCTTTTCCAACACGTGGAAAAAAAATACTGAGATCATCTGTTACCGTTTAATGGTAAATTAACAGCTCCTTGCTTTCATCATTTTAATAATATTAGTCAGTCAGATTTACTCTGACACACAAAGACTGGTCATCTGGCTCTTCTCTACCGAACCACAATGTTCCAGCTACAACAACATAAACCATTCTGATGTGCTGGGAAAAGAGTAGTGTGATAAATACAGAGAAAGAGATGGTGATGGAGAAGTTTCTGTTCAAGGCCCGTACTGTTGAGCTGAAAAATAAAAACAAAAACAACTTACTTTCAATCTTAAAACATTCAGATTGGACTTCATAAATTATGTTATCTCTTGTGAGAATTTTTTTGTCTTTGTTTTTCTGTATATGAGAACTACACTACAAAACAAAAATAAGTGGACAGCCCCTGAGAAAATAAGTGAGATATACCTGTTATTTCACAGGTATATCTCACGCGGATAAGCTGACATTGGATGCTAGTACAACCAGAACACGATTGGGCTGCACCAGGACTGTTGAGTCACATGTGACGACTCGAAGACCCAACAGGAACTTTCCTAGAGTGGCACCTCCAACTTCCCATATACAGATGATCTGCAGAGCAAGATGCTACAAATACTGTTACTAAGTGAGAAAGCCAAGATGACAAGACTGAAATTATTGACATCAGATCTTTTTGATAAAGCAGATTTCTTCATACGTAAAATAACGTTTTAATTAAAAACAGATGGAAAGACATAGCCAGTAACTGGACTTACTACACAGATGACAAAGGTTTTACTTCATAGACATATACCAGCACTCTGTATGCTAAAGCCACTGCCATCATCTTCTACAGGTCCTCCAGTGATGTGTTCTCATCAATCTCTTCCACTATAAACTGCATAATACATTTTGAAATATCTCTGTCCAGAAAATTAAAGGACATACTAACTGTCAGCAATAGTTATTAAAGGAATGGGTCACCCAAACATTACAATTCTCTCATCATTTAATCATTTTATGCCATCTCAAACTCGTATTACTTTTCATAAAGACTTTCTTCTGCGGAACGGAAACAAAGGTATCCCCTTAAACTCTGGTGCATTTCTGGGCTGCTGTCTGTATTTTTCAATTCAATTCCAATAACGTTGTATTCATTTATAATTTTATGGTAAACAAATCTTTTTTTAAAACCTAACTTTGTAAACATGTGATTCTAGTTGTGTTCATTCCATCTCATTTTGGAAAGTCTTGTTTCATTCCACAAGATGGCAGCAAGTACTAGAAAGAAAAAATGTCTCTCTCACATTCCATGACAATATACAGATCTAAATGTAGGTGGCGCTCGTACTCATTTTAGCCCCACAGATGTGCTCGTCCACAGACAAATCAATCTAATTTTCAGTTCATGCACAATCCTCGTTATTTCATTGGATATCTCAGCTTCTGAGGGGACTAGAAGCTCAGTCTAGATGTCATTAGAAAGTTGAGATCCTGCTTTTCCTGCTGGATGGCATATTTTGTTCTGGACATCAATGTTATAACATTAGATTTTTCAGCCTAGCAAGCTCACAGACAAGTCAAAAAAATGACAATTTTTTTTTAAAACTGAAAAGGTAAAAGCAGATATAAAGTTTTTAGCTATTTGGTGCTTACAGGATTAATAATCATATGAATATTTCTACCACATTACATCTAGGTGGTGCTTTTTTCAGTGCTGATATTTTAACAGATATCCATTTAGAAATAAAGTGACACCACTTAGGTTTAAGCAAGAACAAAAACATAAATAAAAAAAATAATTACATAGACTTGCAAGTCAATGGGGTCCAAAACTTTTAAGCTCCAAAACGTACATATAGGCAGCATAAATATAATCCATACGACTATAGTGGTTTAATCCATGTCTTCTAAGCAATACAATCACTTTTGGGTGAGAACACCCCAAAACGATATTTTCGCTTCGCATTACATGGATAAAAACATGTCATATCTACTGTACATCGTAATATTTTCATTTGTGTTATATAAAAGAAAGAAAGTCATGCAAGTTTGAGATGGCATTAGGGTGAGTAAATGATGAAAGAATTATAATTTATGGGTGAACTTTTCCTTTAACACAGGCCTATAATAACTGGCTGGTCTAAGGATGATATCAGAGGGATACAGTATATCTTTAAAACCTATATATCAATAATTTTTATTGGGATATAACAACATCCAGACTCACTTCAAATCTGATTGACATCTACCTGTTCTGACAGTCTATGCTACAAGCAGTAAAAACAGTGTTATGTAAAGTTAAACACTGGTCGGGAGGCATGTGAGAACCTGACGGTATGTACTACAACAGCGTGAAATGTGTTAATAACACATCTTGTCAGGCAGATAATACCCATCAGATAGTGTCATATGGTGTGAGGCTGCACTAAGCCCTAACCCTACCTAACTATGCGAATATAGCATTGGCAGGACATCCTAATAGGTAGCATATTATCAGGACACCGGCTGCGCTGCTGTTGGTTCTCTCAGTCGCCGGTTGCGCTGTTTGGCCAGTGCAGCTGGAATGGAGGACGGTGGGCTGCTTATCTGGTTACACCAAGCGGCGATATCAGCATGCGTCGCGGCATATGGAGATGCCTGGCAACCGGACTGCGGAGGAAACAGCGGTGCACCCAGCTCATCCATTCCTGCAACTGCTTACAGTATTCGGTCGTTGTTACCACACCACTCTCATATTTGACTATTTCTTCCTCAATTGTCTTGGCTGCCATGGTTAATAGACTTTTAAATCGAATGCAGATGTGCCCCTCACTAACGAGGCTAATCTGCTCAGGCAACGGCCATAATAATTTCTCCCTGAAGCTGGAAGATACCATGCGGTATCTTGTGAGACAATACATGTTTTTTTTGTTTTTTTTCTCTCTCGCTTCATATATCCTTTTGCTACAAATTCAAGTTTTCATAATCACATATATCGAAGCAACTAGTATGAAAGGCTTAAGTTGTCCAAGAAGCCGAAAACTTAATATAATTTTTGTTGTTACACACCCCTATAGTGGGCAATAATGATGCATGCCACAAAGAACAGTACGCAAAACAATACACACAAATGATTTAGATAACTAAATTAGACAGAAAGAAGAGACGTGTTACGATGATACACGATTAAAAGTATATTCCGGATTCAATACAAGTTAAGTTCAAGCAACAGCATTTGTGGCATAATGTTGATTAATGCAAAAAATTATTTTGACTCGTCCCTCCATTTCTTAAAAAAAAAAAAAAGATTACATTGAGGCACTTACAATGGAAGTGAATGGGCTAATTTTTGGAGGGTTTTAAAGGCTGTTAAGCATATAACTTTACAAAAGCACTTACACTTAATTCTAATGTTATAATTTGTGTATTATTTGAGCTTTAAATTAGTTTAAATCGTCGTTTTTACAGTCATTTTAAGGTTTGTTGACATTACATCGTCATGGCATTGAAGTTGTAAAATTGTCTATAACTTTGCACAGAAAAGGTTAGGAAGCAATTTTTTTACACTAAAGTCATGTTACTACACGTATAGGCCTATTATAGTGAGTAAGAAATAGTGAGTATTTTAATGTTTAAGGACTGGCCCCATTCACAATGGACTCAAAAGGAGGGAGTCAAAATTATTATTATGTTGTTGTTGTAATCAATATTTACCACTAATGTTGTTTATTGAGTTTAACTTCTATTAAAGCCAAAATATTACTTTAAGCTCAATCAATGGCATTTTTAAGATTTGGGAGACTCCTTTCTCGTTTATTTTTTTATTTTTTTACCAAAAGTGGCTCCAGTCTTACAAAAAGTGAATGGGGCCAGTCCACAAATGTTAAAGTGTTTCAAAAGTATAGCCTCAAGATGTAAACATTATATGTGTTAGCATGATTTTAGTGTGATAAAATTGCTTGCTAACTTTATCCGTATAAAGTTACGTAATACGTTGGTGTAACATCGGTAAATGCAGTAAATTGCTGATTTTGTCAACTAAAATCATGCTATCATGGCAGAAATAGAGTTTTATATTTGGGGTTGCCAGGGGGTGGCCACTGCTCCTTTCAGGGGTCCACACACACACACACAATGTTGGTTTTCATTGTTTTATGGGGAATTTCCAAAATTATTTTTATACCTGTACAAACTGTATTTTCTATCCCCTAAACCTATCCATCACCTAAATATTTAAATGTAAAAAATTTGGTATGTATGATTTATAAGCTGTTTTTCTGGTATTGATAGTAATAACACGCAAACACACACACACAGACAGAGGAAAGTATTGGGTCACTCTGTTTGTGTCTACAAGTGTTGAACATCCTAAATATTTTCAGAAAATAAAGCTTAAGTACCAAGGAGAAAATATACAGTAGCATGTGTCTGTTACATTAAATGCTGAGTTTATTTACAAAAAAACTCACATTTACAAAAAATACTTAAAAGAATTTCACACAGTACTTACAGAGAGGAAAGAATTTACAAGTGTTTATAAGTGTTGAACATCTCCTGGCAGCTCTGGCTCACTGTCTTTCTCAGAACAAGAGGTCTCTGTGTCATCCCTTGATACATCAATTAATAACACAAGAACCATTATTGTATAATCACAATATAAATGCCACAGCCATCAACACCAAGAACACACATGAACCAACATTTTAAACGTCCAAACCTGTATGACTGACTTTCTTCTGCTGAACACAAAACATTATATTTTGAAGCATGCTGGTAAACAAACAGTTTTGGTTCCCAATCACTTCCATATTATAGAAAAAAAATACAATGGAAGTCGACGGGAACCCAAAACTATTTGGTTACCAACATGCTTCAAAATATCTTCTTTTGTGTTCTGCAGAAGAAGGTCATACAATTTTGGAATGGCATGAGTAAATGATGACTGAAATTTCATTTTTGGGTGAACTATCCTTTTAATCTGGCAAAATAATCTCAATATAAATTCCTGAACATGGCATGTGACTGACTTCCTGTGTCTGGTAGATGCTCTGACCTGCTGGTGGTCCTGAAGTCTGACCACACTGACTCAGCTAGGGAGCTGCTCTGGGGTCCAGTGGTGATGCAAGTCTGGCTGGGGTCTGTTTGTACCTGATCTGCCTGTTTGTGCTTCTTTAAAAAGTACTCTCCCTTTAAAAACATATCTCTCCCTTTCTTTTCATGTTTAATTGATCCTGTGCAAAAATATGACAGCCTATGGTTACATCTAATCATCCAATTACCAACATTTTTATCTTATTTACAAATCCTCATTTTCATAACTGTACATTGATATCAACTACCAGTCTAAGTTAACAGTTTGATCATTGTTAGCCCTACTCTGAACTGAAGTAACTGAACTAGCTAATCGATTTCAAACTGCTAAATGTTTACTCGCTGAAGCTGTATCCTACTTCCCCACATTAGCTAAACAATTGTATACTGTAACTTCCATACTGCACGAATATCTCTTAACACAGTAATTTGTTTTAAATAAATATAAGAGAGCTACAAAAGTAGTACCACGTTTGTCTGACAATGGTTATGATTCTAATGGCCACACATTAAGCTACAAAAAATTACAATATATTTACGATTATAATGTATACATTAATGTTAAAGTAATTAGAGAATGTAAACGGCCATCCGTTGAGATATACTTAAATATTTATTTTGTAGTTTTTAAAGTTTAAAAAAAATTTTTTTAGAGCTGCAACTTCTAAAAGGTGAACGCAAAAAAAGTACAAGATGTACAGGTGAAACTCGAAAAATTAGAATATCATGCAAAAGTTCATTAATTTCAGTAATTCAACTTAAAAGGTGAAACTAACATATTATATAGACTCATTACAAGCAAAGTAAGATATTTCAAACCTTTATTTGATATAATTTTGATGATTATGGCTTACAGCTTATGAAAACCCTGTAGCTACAACTCAAAAACGTATTTTTGATGACCACTAGGTGGCGGCAATGTCTTTCACATGATTGATTTTTCAGTTCTTAGCTCAAATACAGGTTTTTTTTCTCCACCAATTCGAATTAAGTTCTATATTATTAAATAGACACCAAAATGAATATAATGACACAGATTATTAAACCTAAACGTTTTGAAAACCTAAAAGTTACGTTTTGACTTTAAGAGAGCAAAAGAGATGGTGGAATGAATTGAGAAAAACTGATTATTTGTAACTTGTCCTAATTGTGCACACAGAAGGGATGTATACTGCTTGCTGGGTATAACTGTGCCTGTTTAGACATCCATGTTAGTGCAACAGGGTCAAATGCAGACAGCTTCAAAAGCCTTCCTCTAGAAACAACCTAATTTTTCTCTGGATGCTTGTTTTGGTGGCTGGCTGTTAAACGGTGTGCTGTATTTATTTCACTGTGTTTCACACTCTCATTCTCTATTGGTGGTGTAATTGCTGACTTGGCTGACCTGGGCCTGTGAGTAAGGTCTGGCTGGCCTAGTGACTGGGCTTGGCCCTGAATGGAAGCCACCAGGCGGAACAGAATCAGCCCATGTGAGGATGATTACTCCTGACAGAACGTGAGGTGACTTGCGCAGAAATAATCAGGGTGAAATAAAAGCTGGCTAGCAAACGCTGACCTCCATGAAACCTGCCAACGGTTGAGGATTACGGCCGAGGTGTGTGAATGTATCTGTCTGCTGATGATACACAGATAATCATAGGGTCTGCGTGGCTTGACCCTTCCAGCGAACCCATTCTCTTCATAAAGAAACACAAGGGGTTAATAACATAGACAGTATAGAGTGTTAACCACACAAAGACAAAAAGCCATCAGGGTAACACATATGACACTAACATAATGAAATACACGTGAATTGACATAAAATGAAACATAAGCACTCAAATGTATTTAACATATATAACTAAAATCTAAACTTTATGTGATGATTCACCCAAATGTTTCTTTTTTACATTCTTTTTGTAAATTGTATTACAAATTCAAATTTTTATAGTGTAGATGCAAGATAAGTGGTGCTCAAATCCATTGTCTGCCTTGAACTTTGTTACTGTTAAGATTGAGTCAACAGCTGTCTATCTATGCAACGTCTGTTCAGGGCGGGTTGAGGCAAACAATTTCATCAGTATTCCTTTGACCTAAGTGTCTGCTGACCTCTGTGTCAATTTTCAACAAATTTCAAGTGCAATTATGAAAAGTTATAAGCCTGTTAAATGTATCTCGCTACACAATTTCATGTATTATTCCAATTTATGTGGCTGAATAATCCAAGAGCATAACAGTGTGATTGATTGCACACAGACTCCCCTACAGTATACTTTGTCACAGCCTCTTCCCTGTTGCCCCTGCACTACAGCAATGCTGTCCTTACGTCCAAATATTGGAATCAACATTCCCACATGTAAAATCAGCAGAACTCCTCCCAATATTTAGACGTGGAGTCAAAATCTACATCTTTTAAGAATACTTGGATTAATAATGGAATCCTATTATGTAGTCAGGGAGACCATGGTCGGTTGGCGCAATGATTCTGAGAAACATTCAGAGTCAGAAAAGTATTTTCTACATTTTATTAATTTATTACTGAAGTTATGTTGTACAGCAGTGTTAAAAGTTCTAAATGGGACAGAAAAAAAAATAATTCCAGAAAAAACGTCTGAGATAAAGTTGATATTTATGCACTCTAATTAGTTTGAGAGAGAGCATATCCATGTTTTCGCAACCTGCATTGATACACTTTTTCTTTGTTTACCTGCTGACTTTGTTTCTCTTAATCAGCCTCTGCAAAGTTTTACACTATAGTCTATAATTTAATGTTGATGTTAAGAATGCTTAAAAAGAGAATATGGTCAAAGAATGCTGACTCAAGGTCCAGGAAGTCATGTGATGTCAGCACATTAATACTGAGATTTGACCACAAAAAAGGAGCATGTGCTATTGTGAAAGTAATATTTTACTTTTTGTTGCATTACCATGTTTAAAACCATTGTAATACATGTTTAATCCATTACATGACAAAATATACTAACGGAGCATTTTATTAGGAATACCTGTACATCTACTTATTCACTCGATAATATAATCAGCCAATCATGTGGCAGCAGTTCAATGCATAAAATCATTCAGATCTGGGTCAGGATGTTCAGTTAATGTTCACATCAACCATCAGAATGAGGAAAAATGTGATCTCAGCAATTTTGACAGTGGCATGACTGTTGGTGACAGACGGGCTGGTTTGAGTATTTCTGTAACTGCTGGTCTCCTGGGATATTCACACACAACAAAAAAGAATGGTGCCAAAAACAAAAAAAACATCCAGTGAGCGGCAGTTCTGTGAAACGCCTTGCCTATGAGAGAGGTCAGCGGAGAATAGCCAGACTGGTTCGAGCTGACAGAAAGGCTACGGTAACTCATATAACCACTCTGTACAATTGACACAACAACACGTCAAACTTTGTAGCGGGTGGGCTACAACAGCAAAAGACCACGTCTGGCACTTTATTGGGACCAAAGTGTTCCCAATAAAGTGCTCAGTGAGTGTATGTTCCTTATAAACACTTACTTGTCATTGATGCGTAACATATTTTTTGCCATTTCAGTTCAGTTTAAATGGTCCTTTGGTGCGACAAATACAATTTTTAAAGTACACATTTTCCATGTAGTCTCTCAATTTATATGTTATATTTATTATAAAAGAATTAGCAATATGCTGTTTGAAATTTTTTAGATAGAATACAGGTGAAACTCGAAAAATTAGAATATCGTGCAAAAGTTCATTAATTTCAGTAATTCAACTTAAAAGGTGAAACTAATATATTATATAGACTCATTACAAGCAAAGTAAGATATTTAAAACCTTTATTTGATATAATTTTGATGATTATGGCTTACAGCTTATGAAAACCCCAAATTCAGAATCTCAGAAAATTAGAATATTGTGAAAAGGTTCAGTATTGTAGGCTCAAAGTGTCACACTCTAATCAGCTAAACACCTGCAAAGGGTTCCTGAGCCTTTAAATGGTCTCTCAGTCTGGTTCAGTTGAATTCACAATCATGGGGAAGACTGCTGACCTGACAGTTGTGCAGAAAACCATCATTGACACCCTCCACAAGGAGGAAAAGCCTCAAAAGGTAATTGCAAAAGAAGTTGGATGTTCTCAAAGTGCTGTATCAAAGCACATTAATAGAAAGTTAAGTGGAAGGGAAAAGTGTGGAAGAAAAAGGTGCACAAGCAGCAGGGATGACCGTAGCCTGGAGAGGATTGTCAGGAAAAGGCCATTCAAATGTGTGGGGAGCTTCACAAGGAGTGGACTGAGGCTGGAGTTACTGCATCAAGAGCCACCACACACAGACGGGTCCTGGACATGGGCTTCAAATGTCAAACGCCTTACCTGGGCTAAAGAAAAAAAGAACTGGTCTGTTGCTCAGTGGTCCAAAGTCCTCTTTTCTGATGAGAGCAAATTTTGCATCTCATTTGGAAACCAAGGTCCCAGAGTCTGGAGGAAGAATGAAGAGGCACACAATCCAAGATGCTTGAAGTCCAGTGTGAAGTTTCCACAGTCTGTGTTGGTTTGGGGAGCCATGTCATCGGCTGGTGTTGGTCCACTGTGCTTTATTAAGTCCAGAGTCAACGGAGCCGCTCTACCGGGACATTTTAGAGCACTTCATGCTTCCTTCAGCAGACAAGCTTTATGGAGATGCTGACTTCATTTTCCAGCAGGACTTGGCACCTGCCCACACTGCCAAAAGTACCAAAACCTGGTTCAATGACCATGGTATTACTGTTCTTGATTGGCCAGCAAACTCGCTTGACCTGAACCCCATAGAGAATCTATGGGGCATTGCCAAGAGAAAGATGAGAGACATGAGACCAAACAATGCAGAAGAGCTGAAGGCCACTATTGAAGCATCTTGGTCTTCCATAACACCTCAGCAGTGCCACAGGCTGATAGCATCCATGCCACGCGCATTAAGGCAGTAATTAATGCAAAAGGGGCCCAAACCAAGTACTGAGTACATATGCATGATTATACTTTTCAGAGGGCCGACATTTCTGTATTTAAAATCCTTTTTTTATTGATTTCATGTAATATTCTAATTTTCTGAGATTCTGAATTTGGGGTTTTCATAAGCTGTAAGCCATAATCATCAAAATTATATCAAATAAAGGCTTGAAATATCTTACTTTGCTTGTAATGAGTCTATATAATATATTAGTTTCACCATTTAAGTTGAATTACTGAAATTAATGAACTTTTGCACGATATTCTAATTTTTCAAGTTTCACCTGTATAGCATGTCACACTACAGGACACACTACATTCCCATAGGAATTTCCTCTCAACTACAGATATATCAAATAAACAAAGAAGGAAAAAGTGATCTAAAAAGTTAAAACAGATCGGGCCCCTTTTCTGCTTCAGTAAGTTGGTTGATTACATACTTGAAAAGAAGAAAATGCAAATCCCTTTACCTTAGGATTTGTAGCCATTTGTATTTGACACCGAGACCCCATTAAGTTAATTATGTCTACTTTCCAACATTTCAGAGGTGACCACTTATGTAAAGGGCTTGGTGTCATGCAGTCACAGCTCATATGCCTCCCACCACCTCCCTTTTTGTGACTCCCTGTGTGCACCACACAGCCCTATATGTGGCCCTGTCCGCCTAATCACATGAGTCACTTCTCCGTTGGCTTTTCCAGATAAAAAGTTAGCCATGGGAAAAGCCATAAAGCATTCCAGAACATCTGACCTATGTTTGTTTGCTCTACTTGCAGCTGTGTGCAGACAAAGCCCAAGACAAGCAGCTTTAACTTCAAAGTCACTTTGTATTCCAGATTTGTTTTGAGCACTGAGCAACAATCATACTAATGGGTTAAATTTCTCATCCTTGAAATAACGTTGAACTGACGTGTGACTCTTTTGCTCAGTTCTGATATGTTGGTGAACTCCACACAAATTAACCCCAAATCCAGTTTGTTATTTCATAAAAATCACAATACCTGTGATTGCAGATGTTAAATTCAAGCACAATCATAAGTGCTTTGTTTACAAGCATCAAGACGAAGGTCAGTGAATGACTTATTACTTCCTTTTCCCTCTAAACTTTCACAACCCTGTGTTATCGCCCCCCTACAGTGTGTGGAAGTACGTGTTTGAAAGTAATTAAAGGGGGTTGATGGAAAAATTGTTCTTAAAACTCTAAAAAAAATAAAAACACAGACATGCTTGTTTTTAATATGAAAACAGGTTACATGTGACCTATTATGCTCACTTGTACTATGCACACGTCAAAACTCCCTCCTCCTCCTCTCCAACAGGAAAAAGCACTTTTTCATAGCTTGAAATGAAATGAAATTGATCAGTTGAAAACAAAGACACTGACTGAAAGGGTTTGGAGAACTTTGAGCATTCAGGACCTACCAGGCATTTCACTGACAGGCTTATAGGGTAAGATGACTGCCAGAATTTTCTACGCTCTAGAGACCTACAGTAAGTAGATTAATATTCCATTCCAAAGGCAGGATGGGTTAAATGGGTTTTTACTCCTACATGCTCATCTTCTTATCTGAGCTGCAGTACCATGTTCTTCAGACTAAGTCTAAAAGATCCACCTTTCATGCCTCATCTGCTCCCAAATGGGAAGATTCACACAGTTCCACAGACCCTGAACCACAGCCTAAAAGAAAAAAAAAAAAGTTTCTATGTTGCATTAAAGACAGCAATACATGTGTTTTACTTGTAAAATGTGTTATGCTCTATAGAAATTGGGCAACAGGAACACAGGAAATTGAAACTCTAATTCAAATGTTCATATACCCTTAAATCAACCGCATTCTGCAGGATTAATTACTGACATGCGTCGTCTCCCATCTGACATTTTTGCATGGATCCAATTGTGTTTACATTGCCCTGTGGTGCTAATGATAGCATGTTGTGTGAGCAATCTCCGAGACACAAGTTCAGGTTCTTTGGAAACCAGGAAGAAACTGCATTCATTATACAATAGTAAGCACAATTGCACTAAAATTTCATTTTAACCCCTTTGATGATTAGGTTTAAGGTGGGGGTTTGGCTAAGGAAGTAGAGTTAATAAAATATGCATTTCTGTTGACTATATTTTATTATCTATCATTTTCTGGAAAATAAGTCTTTTTTTTTTCAACATCCAAAAGGTCCTGAACTTATAGTCAAAAAAGTAGTTATTTACATAATTTATACATAATTGATGTTGACCAATCAAACATGCTGCTCATCAAAACACATATGCTTACACACAGAAAGATGAAAACATCAGACTTAGAGACGAGTGTTTTGACTTTTCAAAGTTTTTATCCAACTAGTTTAAATATACTGTCCATCATTTCAATATTGTGCTAACGAGCTCTAGACCGCTGTCAATGCAACTCTTCAAATGCCTACAATATGGCATCTCATCATACTCCTAGTAAAAATATTCAGTTAGTGAACCGGGCAATTAGTGCATCCACAGTCATTAAAGTTAATGAATGAATAGAATACAACATGCATATTGTCTTCGCACTCAATGGAGACTGCCCTCTTGTTAGTATCTAAAACCATGTGACTGGCGAGAGCTAACTCCAAGTCATCTGTCCTCATTCTCCTTGACCAGTCTGTTGCTTTTGACATAGTGAACAACCACCTCCTCCTGTCCACCCTCTCCGACCAGGGCATCGCGGGAACTGCGCTTGGATAGTTTGAGTTATACCTCACAGGCAGATCGTTCAAGGTCTCCTGGAGTGGAAAGGTGTCCAAGTCGCACGACCAGCTAACCAATGGTGTTCCTCAGGGATCAGTGCTTGGACCTCTCCTCTTCTCAATCTACACAACATCACTCAGGCACATGAATCATAAAGGCACATGAATTCTCCTATCACTGCTAAGTAGGTGGTACGCAGCCTGTCATTCAAGCCTAACTACCCAATTGTCTCAGCTCGTATCTCTGTCTGCCTCTCGGAGATCTCGGCCTGGATGAAGAAACGCTACCTTCAGCTGAACCTTTCCAAGAAAGAACTCCTTGTGATACTAGCAAACCCATCTGTTGACTACAACCTCACTATTCATCTTATTTCATTTACAACTACACCACTTTGAGTGATGGTTGATAACCAGCTTAACTTCACCGCCCACCTCTCATCAACTGCTAGGTCTTTCAAGTTCACACTTTAGGAAAGTGTTCAGTGTTTGTTGGTCAGGAAAATCAGACCTTTCCTGTCTGAATATGCTGCGCATCTCCTGGTCCAAGCTCTGGTCATTTCAAGATTGGACTAATGTAATGCTCTGTTGGCCAGCCTCCCAGCTAACATGATTAAGCCACTGCAGATGGTCTAGAACACAGCAGTACATCTGGTCTTCAATCAGCCAAAGAGGGCTCACGTCACCCCACTCTTAATTTCACTAAACTGGCTACCTGTATCTGCATGCATCAAATAAATGGCTCTGACCAATGGAACAGCACCTTCCTCCTTCAACTCACTCTTCCAGGTCTATGTCCCCATTTACTTTCTGCGATCAATGAATGAGCTGCGCCTGGCGGTCCCATTGCATTGAGGCACTATTTAATTTAATTATTTGATGAAAAAAAAAACTTTCTTTGTCTGTCTCTTTCTTCTGCGCTAGGTTCTATACTACTCTATCTACTCTGGGAACTTGGCAGTGCGATACTGAAGATATTATTTACTTTTGTATGACAAATTGCTGTAAGTTCCATCCATCCATCCATCTTCAACCGCTTATCCGAAGTCGGGTCGCGGGGGCAGCTGCTCCAGCAGGGGGCCCCAAACTTCCCTATCCCGAGCCACATTAACCAGCTCTGACTGGGCGACCCCGAGGCGTTCCCAGGCCAGTGTGGAGATGTAATCTCTCCACCTAGTCCTGGGTCTTCCCCGAGGCCTCCTCCCAGCTGGACGTGCCTGAAACACCTCCCTAGGGAGGCGGCCAGGGGGCATCCTTACCAGATGCCCAAACCACCTCAACTGACTCCTTTCAACGCAAAGCGAGCAGCTGCTCTACTCGAAGCTCCTCACGGATGACTGAGCTCCTCACCCTATCTCTAAGGGAGAAGCCCGCCACCCTTCTGAGGAAGCCCATTTCGGCCGCTTGTACTCGCGACCTAGTTCTTTTGGTCATGACCCAACCTTCATGACCATAGGTGAGGGTAGGAACAAAAATTGACCGGTAGATCAAGAGCTTTGCCTTTCGGCTCAGCTCTCTTTTCGTGACAACGGTGCGATAGAGCGAGTGCAATACCGCCCCTGCTGCCCCGACTCTCCGGCCAACCTCCCGCTCCATTGTCCCCTCACTCATGAACAAGACCCCGAGGTACTTGAACTCCTTCACTTGGGGCAAAACCTCATTCCCTACCTGGAGTACGCACTCCATCAGTTTCCTGCTGAGAACCATGGCCTCAGATTTAGCTGTAAGTTGCTTTTGATAAAAGCCTCTGCTAAACGACTAAATATAAATGTTTTACTAAAAGCTGTTTATTTGTATAGGTTACAGCATCGAGTTACCTATGTTATAAACAGATGTTGCTTCTTGTTGCATTCTTTTTTCATGAAACA
Source organism: Xyrauchen texanus (assembly GCF_025860055.1). Classification (NCBI taxonomy): domain Eukaryota; kingdom Metazoa; phylum Chordata; class Actinopteri; order Cypriniformes; family Catostomidae; genus Xyrauchen; species Xyrauchen texanus. The sequence goes on from NC_068301.1 coordinate 26,114,929, forward strand.
TAAAGAAAATATGAAAAACTGTTACACAGGATTACTTAAAAGGAGATGCTCTCGATTTAAACAAGCCCAAAACACTGTAATGCAATGCATAGATCATGAGGTAATCTTTACGAAATGTGTCTTGACATGCTGAGCAGCTGTAGGGATGGGAAGTCGGTGACTCCCGGGTCCTAATGCCCACCATATACAACCTATGTCATTGAGACTTAAACACCGCTGCTACTTATCTTCTTCATTTCTCTCTCTCTCTCTCAACAAAGCAATTTTGACCAATATTCAGTTTTTACTTATATTCTTTATTTCTAGAAAATTCCATACTAAAGATACAACTCACTTTTGACACCACCCTGTGGCCATTTTACCTGGAAACTGGCCAACAACATTTCCAACTTTGGCCACTGGGGTCAGTGGTTCAAATTTCAGTAAGCTGAGATCAATTTCAGCAGCAGAACTTAGAACCTCCTGTCTTTGAATTCACAGTGAGATCTGTCTGAAATTGGGAAAGTGGAAGTTTAACAGTTATGGCAACACATAGATTGTGGATTTGGTCCTCAACATGGTCTGATTGTGAAGATTTTAAAATCACAATCGTGCTCTGTTACCTTTGTGACTTTGAGTGACCCCTTCTTTGATAATGTAGATTGAACACCTGTGGCTGTTTTGACCAGCCCCTTTTTGATGTTGTACTATAGAGGCTCCACACTGAGCAGTGTTCTGTCTGGGATTATAGATCACATGTCCTCTGAGAATTCAGGGGAGAAGGAGACTCAACATCCAAAAAAATCAGGGAAAGAATTTCATGACACATCTACCCTTATTGAGTTTAAAGCAATAAAAATGTTGTCATTTTTTTGCAAACTTATATTGTTTTCTTTCTCCCATGGAACACAAAAATATATTTTCTACTGATCTTTCCTTACAATGAAAGTGTATTATGCTAAACTACCAACTGTGCTAAATTCTAATTAAGTGTAACAATTATATCTCATGAACATTTTGCACATATAAAGGTTAGATATGTCTGTGTAAATTGTATAACAATGTATATAATCCTGACAAAGCCTGCTGTACCATAAGAGGGCACCACATGCACTACCATTTAAAAGTTTAGGGTCACTCATTCTTTATTATTATTATTTTTCACATTTAAAGATTATAGTAAAGTCATGAAAACTATGGAAGAACAGAAATGGAACTATAGGAATTGTGTTGTGAAAAAATAAAAATAAATCAAAACTATGTTATATTTTAGCATCTTCAAAGGAGCCAGCCTTTGCCTAGAATTTGCAGAAATGTACTCTTGACATTTTCTCAACCATCTTCTTGAGGTATCATCTTGGGATGCTTTTTAAACAGTATTGAATGAGTTTCCATCTATACTGGGCACTTATTAGCTGCTTTTCTTAATTATTCGGTCCAAGTCATACATTAAAAAAAAATAATAATATATATATATATATATATATATATATATATATATATATATATATATATATATATATATATATATATATTTATTTATTTAAAAAATTTGTAGTTTTGTAATTAAATAAAATAATGTGCAATGGGCACGGAGCCGCTGGCTCCTGGACAGGACCGTGACTGGGTTGGCACATCAACTGCCTAGAGTTGCTGGCTGTACTGCTCGTCCTACGGAGACTATTACCGTTGATCCGGGGCAAGCATGTGTTGGTCCGGTTGGACAACACAGCGACTGTAGTGTACATAAATTGGCAAGGCGGTGTACGCTCTCCTCGCATGTCGCAACTCGCCCACAATCTCCTCCTTTGGAGTCAGTGGCGGCTGAGGTTGCTGCGGGCCATTCACATCCTGGGCAGCCTCACCGCTACAGCTGATGTGCTGTCGCAGCAGGCGACACTCAGCGGAGAGTGGAGACTCCACCCCTAGGTCGTCTAGCTGATTTGGAGTTGATTCGGCAAAGAGCAGGTAGACCCGGGAATCATCCCACTGGCGGGCAGTGGGATGATTCTGGTATTACCTGAAGGGAGGCCCCCTCGGGACAGATGCGCTGGCACACAGCTGGCCCCAGGGGCTATGCATTCCCCCCAGTGAGCCTACTTGCACAGACCCTGTGCAAGGTCAGGGAGGATGAGGAACATGTCACCCTCATGGCCCCAGATTGGCCCACCCAGACTTGTTTCTCAGACCTCACGTTCTTCACGACAACACCTCCCTGGCAGATTCCCCTGAGGAAGGGCCTTCTTTCTCAGGGATGGGGCACCATCTGACACCCACGCCCAGACCTCTGGAACCTCCATATCTGGCCCTTGGACTGAATGTGGAAGCCCTAAGTGGCCTACCACCAGCAGTAGTAGACACGATCACTAAGGCCAGATAATGTATTACATATTTATACAATTATATATTTGCCTACAAAACTAATTTCAAACATTTAAGCATATGCCTTCAATTCAAAAGGTTTTTAAGATCATGAGAAAATTTTGGTCATGTGACCCCCAAACTTTTGAATGGCAGTGTATATAACAAAAGCACATTACACTGACACAGTTTTAAAAATACGAACATTTGGCCAATGTATTTAATAACAAATTCACATGCTGTATACACACATACTGTATACTCTTCAAGATCATTAATCCATTTTGAATCAGATTTTTGTTAACCTGTTTTAAACAGACAAAACTAATGAGTAACACCAACAAGTACAGTAGGTATAATACCTACATTTTTATATTAATGTGTCCTGTGTACTGGCCTTATTTGACATCCTGTATCCAATTATCCAGTTAGTTAAACAGAGACCCAAAAAACTTCAATGGAGACACCATTGTCAATTAAAAATATGCCCACTGTGAAACTGAAAAAAATTACTTAAAATGACTAAATATGACGATTATAACATAAATATTTGTAAATAAATAGTAAATTATATGTTGTATATATTTTAAATGATATATGTGTAATAAAATAGAGTTAAAATAATACATATTTCATATCTTAATAAATGTAACTTTACCAAAATAATGCTTTTACATGTTTTGACCTGGTCAACAGGAGCTGACTCTTCAGGCTACTGCAGAAGATTGGCTGCCCTCCATGACTGCAAGCCATTGTTACCTCATTCCACAAGACCATGCACAGCATGGTTTGCTTTAATGGCGCAACATCTCAGGCCTTCCCAGTTGGCAGCGGAGTCAAACAAGGCTGTGTCCTTGCACCAATGTTCTTCGGCATCTTCTTCTTTATGCTCCTCCAAAACACCTTCAGGGTCTGCAGTGAGGGAGTCTACATTCAAACCAGGGATGATGGCAAGCTGTTAAACATCTTCTGTCTCCGTGCTAAAACTAAAGTTGCAGAGGTACTCATCTGTGATATGCTCTTCACCGACGACACTGTCTTGACGTCATACATGGAAGATGGTCTACAGCAGTTTGTCAACCTCCTCTCCCATGCCTGCAAGGAGTTGGAATGACCATCAATCTGAAGAAGACCAACATCATGGCAAGGATGAATTCAGTGGCAGGACAAAGTACCCAACTCAGAGGTTCTGGAATGTGTTGGCATGAACAGCTTGTTCACCACTCTCAGCAAAAGGCTGCTTTAATGGCTTGGCCACATCAGGAGAATGAAACAAGGTCACATTACCAAGGACCTTGTGGCAGGGCGGAGGGCGGGGCCGGGTCGTGATCCTACAAACCCGGTCCCGTTTTAGGCCCTGCCACAGACCTACTATACGGTGAGCTAGTAGAGGGCTCAAGGCCAACTGGATGCCCACTTCTGTGCTACAAAGACATCTGCAAGAAAGACATGAAGCTGTCCAACATCGACATCAACACGTGGGAAAGTAGCGCAGACGACCGCTCCGCTTGGCGCCTTGCTGTCAGAAAGGGCATACAGAAAGCCGAGGAGGCCAGATGCAAAAACCTTGCTCAAAGAGAACAAGGAGGAAGTAAAAACTTTGGCAGCCTCAGCAGGTGTCACCATCATTCATTTGCAGCAGATGTCTGACTATTCAGCCACTCACAAAGGTGCAGACAGTTAAAATAATACACATTTCACTTAATAAATGTAACTTTACCAAAATAATGCTTTTACATGCTACAGGACTCTTCAGGCTACTGCAGAAGATTGGGTGCCCTCCATGACTGCTAGCCATTGTCACCTAATTCTACAAGGCTGCTGACTTTCGATTACGTGCTCCATCATGGCCTGGCCACGCCCTCCTCCTTGTCACAATTCACTTGATGCATCCTCCAAAATATGGAAAAAGAAAGCTGTGAAATGAAGCTGCAAAGGATCCTCACAATTGAGACGGCCTGCAATGGTGCTTGATGATGTGGCAGACAAGGTATTCAACTTAACTAGGCTGCTGCCTTTCGATTGAGAAACACCAATAGTGCAGCTTCAATTGCAGCACTACTGAACACTTCCTCCTTCCTAGACTAGCAGGAACTGGATATTTTTTTCACCCATTAGAGGGTGCTTAAGACAAAACAATGAATTCATTTTAATTTCCTATGGGTTCAGGAAATTAAAATGAATTCAGTCCAGAACACTTCCCGTCTGAGATTTTGAAAATCCCACATTAACTTGATCACATATCCTTATAGTCTACAGAGAAGAGAAGAACAAAAACTTCAGAGCTGAGGTGTGACAGGATCTTTTTGGTGCCTTCCTTTGTCACATTAATGTCATCTTTTCTCACCAACCCATCTTGGTGAAGTTTTCACAACAACATCCATAGGCCACATGTTACTACTGACCTAAATTACTTTTACCCAGATTAAGATTTACTAAGATTAAGATTGGGCCTCTTATCTAGCCACTTTCTTCTGCACTGCAAGGTATTGAGGTAAACTTTTCACAACTTTGTCTTTAAACTTGCTTACACTCTTTCTTAAGCAGTTCACTTTTCCGAAAGTCTCCAGGTGGAGGTGGTGCTACATCTGTCTTTTGAGTCAAAAGTGTACCAGGAGTGGGGATAAAGAGAGATTCTGTGTCAGAGGACACTAGGAAAAGGGGTCTTGCATTCATCACTGCAGAGAATTTCTCCTTCAGCAGCATGAAATCAAGGATGCAACAGTCAATACCAATCATCCATTCCCAATTGCTGACCATTTAAGAAACATGGGGATGACAGAATACTCAGATGCATTGCTGCTCTTTCAGATATGCCAGCACATTCTCAGAACTGAGGCAAGCATCTTGAGCTTTTGAGGAGCTCCAAAAAGGTTTGTACCCCAATCTGAATGTATTTGCTTGGCTGACCCTCTGATGGCAAAACCTCCTCAAGGCATTGATAAATCTGCTGGAACTCATTGTTTCAATTATGTTCATGTGAACAGCATTTGTGCAAAATACATAAAAAAACCAATACTGCCCACCTCTTGGAATTGGCCTGACCTCCTCTGGACTTGTGAGCAACCACTTTCTATGGTCTGAAGACACCCACATAATTGAAAGATGGAGCAACTGTTAACCGTTCTGCAGGCAAATCAACCATTTACTGATGTTCTGTCTCCCACTCCAACAATTACAAATACTTCTCCCAGTCAAAGTCCTGTGATTTCCAGCAGGTTACCCAGAGCTCTAATCTTTCAGGTGACAGGAAACACAATAATGGCAGACATGCTCCCAGACAGAAAAACAGGAATTACAATGACAGAAGGGAAGGACATAAAATTGGGAGATGCAGGGAAACTAAAAGCATGGACAGTGACAACTTATCAAAGATCTGTCACATGCTTTTTGAAGCCCTAAAGGACCTTAAGTCTGAGGAGCACATGTCCAGGCAGAATAGGAACCTTGGGCATAATTTCCCAATTATGATTGATCTTAGCGGTAAGTAGTGTTTTCTACAAGTGATTTTATGAGCATGCTTATTATTTACAAGTGCATCTCAAAAAAATTTAATATCATTGAATGTTAAAATGAATTTCAGTCTTGCCCGTAATTTTATTAAAAAAGTGGAACTTTCATACATTCTAGATTCATTACACATAAAGTGAAATATTTCAAGCCTTTTTTTGTTGTAATCTTGATGATTAGAGCTTACAGCTCATGGAAATCAAAAATCCAGTATCTCAAAATATTATAATAAAGAATTTATAATACAGAAATGTCGACCTTCTGAAAAGTATGTTAATTTATGCACTCAATATTTGGTCGGTACTCCGTTTGCATGAATTACTGAAAATAATTTTTTCCTCAGTGGTCCAAATTCCTCTTTTCAGATGAAAGTAAATTTTGCATTTCATTTGGAAATCAAGGTCCCAGAGTCTGGAGGAAGAGTGGAGAGGCACACAATCCAAGATGCTTGAAGTCCAGTGTGACGTTTCCACAGTCACTGATGGTTTGGGGTGCCATGTCATCTGCTGGTGTTGGTCCACTGTGTTTTCTCAAGTTGAGAGTCAATGCAGCCATATACAGGGAGATTTTAGAGCACTTCATGCTTCCATCTGCTGACAAGCTTAATGGAGATGCTGATTTCCTTTTCCAGCAGGACTTGGCACCTGCCCACAGTGCCAAAACTACTAGTACCTTGCTGTCCATGGTATTACTGTGCTTGATTGGCCAGACAACTCACCTGACCTGAACCCCATAGGGAAGCTATGGGGTACTGTCAAGAGGAAAATGAGAGACACCAGCCCCAACCATACAGACAAGCTGAAGGCTGCTATGAAAGCAACCTGGGATTCCATAATACCTCAGCAGTGCCACAGGCTGATTGCCTCCATGCCACTTCGCACTGATGCAATAATTCACGCAAAAGGAGAACTGTCCAAGTATTTTGTTCATAAATTAACATACTTTTCAGAAGGTCGACATTTCTGTATTATAAATTCTTTATTATAATATTTTGAGATACTGGATTTTTGATTTCCATGAGATATAAGCTGTAATAATCAAGATTACAACAAAAAAATGCTAGAAAAATTTCACTTTATGTGTAATGAATCTATAATATATGAAAGATCCACTTTTTTAATTATATTACAAAAAAAGAAAAAAAGTACTTTTCCACGATATTCAAATTTTTTGAGCTGCACCTGTACATGCGTTTCCCAAAGCTGCACCTAACAAGAACATGCAAGGATGTGCTTTAAGTGTTTCTTGAAAGAGTTGCGGTCCATGTTTGAAGTGCTGAAATGTGAGTGTTGTGTCACACATCATTGTAACTTCATTATACTTGTGCATAACTTTATAAATACTTATAATTTACCTTGCAGGGAAATGTTTACATTTATTTTCTTAAATACTCAACCCAAATAACTACATAATTAAATGTATTTTTGTGGTCATTTTGTGCCAAACGATCAATTACCTTTAGACAATCACTGCATTGTTCATCAGATGTGCATTTGTAATATTTCTTTTTCACAAATTCTGTGGTTCGAGAGGCCCTGTGAATGATCCTGACAATAATCAATCACATATAATATGTAAAGAGGTTCATCATTCAGAGTTCAAAGTAGGTTGGAAGCTGCACTTTAGGAACATACACAAATCAAGCAGAGGTCTGTCCTTTGCTCCCCAAAGTGATAACATAATGCACAACATTGTGGTGCAGTCAAAAGTGCCTTTGGGTGTCAGAGAGGAAAAGAAGGCGACAATGATGGGCCAAGAATTGTGCAATATACCCTATGGCTGAATTGTTGTTACTGTCCACACAATTCAGTGTAAATTATTTATAAGTCCATTTATCTATTTGTTCATTTATTAATTTTATGCATATATTTATTATCATTTTTAATTGTTGATTAATACACTAAAGAGGCTGTGAGGCCGAAATGTCTGTGAGGCCGAAATGTCTGTGTTCTCCTGTACTGTGAGCCCTGTATGTGTTTTTGTGTGTCTTTATATTTAATTAAATATAAGTAAAATGGATTCTAAGATGTGCTTGGGATTACAATGCTTTTGAGAAAAGAGGCCAAGGTCAAGTCTGCATGATCAGGTCTGGGGCCCATGCATGCTGGGTGGAGGAGGGTGGGGGAAGAGCCAGGGGAAGGGGCATCTTATTACTGAATAAGGGTATGCCAGGGTCAGCAGACAGCAAGACCCTGTATCTTTTCAGACATCACCTTCAGCCAGAGAACTGTTTGTCATTTTATACTGTTCAGACTTCAGTCCATCATAAAAGCCCACAAGGGGGTTAATGTTCTTGCATACCCAAGGAAAACCCTGTGCAACCTGAAAAGGGGGGTAGGGATCAAATGAAACATATGAGACACTCCATTAACTAGTTTACTGCCCAGTGCCCACAAATTAAGCAAGGCATTGCTGATCATGTTTGGGGTTGTCTGATTTGTTGTGAAGTTCAGCCATCCGATCTCCCTCATAGGGCACCTCTCCAAAGGAGCTGTGGAACAGTCCCCAAAGGCAACTGCAGAGTTTAGGTAGGACACTCAAATTCACAACCCCCACTGTTAATCAACTTACAGCCGCTGAACCGCACCATTCACAGTGTAGGCAGGTTAATTGATGCAACATGACCATTCCTATTGAATAACATGTAAATTGATGCTCGATTTGCTTAACAAGGGAGCTCCGCTCTTGATAATGTGGCAGTGGATATAATCTCTTCAAACATGGTACCAAGGGAACTAGTGGAACTTTAATCTGGCAATGCAGGGAAACATGTAACTAAAGCATGCACACTTAGCTTACAGCTTGGACAGTGCAATACCAAATCATGCCAACCCAGTAACTTAAGGAATTGATTACTGTAACAAAGGTTCAAGTTGGGCAGATAAAGGAGGAAGTGGGAACCAGGTTCCACACTTCACATGAGTCAGTTTTATTCACAAATAACCAGCAATCGCTGTACAGCTTCACTCTAAACATAAGACGGCTTTTCAGAATTACTCAAATAAACAGTCTGCTTTTCAGCTTCACACAACACAAGGCTCTCACGGGGACAGACACAAAGACTCTGGTCTGTCTGTCTCTCTCTCTCTCTCTGTGAACTGGCCATCTTTTTATCTCCCCCGACTCTCACTGTGAACACAGAGATGGTAATTAGTCACAATTCATCTCAGGTGGATGTCTTTACTGCTCTCTCTCTCCCCGCAGACAGGTGCTTGACCACGCTCTCACCACCACAGTTAACAACTAAATTTGCTAAAATATTTTCAAATGTTTATTCTAGATAGAATCCTTCTATAGAATGTAGACTAATTTTGGGATAACCTTCAGGAACATTCCCTTTTTCACGTATGTTCCACCACAACCTGCTTAGACATTATTCTTACAGCCATTATTGTCACCTCCATATTCAAGGTATTGATCCATAATTTAGTATAAATGGCAGTGGTCAAAGGAGGTGGTGAGATGTGTGTGTGTTTTGCTCCTGTTGTTAATGTCCAGATTGTTTCCTATATATTTTATTATATAGGCATTCCAGGGGCCCCAGTTTATGGCAGGGCTACTCTCTAACTGTCACTGTGAAGAAAAGTTATTACATTTTGATTGGATCGTGGTGGACCTTTACGGATCACAAAATTGTTCAATATGTTAACTGGTCTTTCAGATCATAACATGGTGCTCATAACAAGAAAATTAACCAGAAAGCGATTTGCAGCTTATTCCGGAAAAAAGGAGTTCATCGGCATTCCAAGGAGCAACCAAGAACAATTTCACACAGTAATAAGAAATATGAACTGGGACACTTTATTAATGAACAATGAATTGGAAATAATTAGTCAGAAATTCACTGAATGCTTACAAACAAAAATTAAAGAATTTGCTGTGATAATTAAACACAAAAACAGAAAGCATTCTTTTCCCTGGCTCAGTGATGATATCAAACAATTAATGAAAGACAGAGACAATGCCCTTAAAAAAGCCATAAAGTCAAAACTATCTTGTGACAGACAAAAATTTGCTTCGATTACTGAATAAAGTGCTAATACAATTACTGAAAATCAAAGGCAGACTTTTTTATTACAATTATTAAAAACTGTCATGGTAACTCAAAAGCGATTTGGGAACAGATCAATAGACTAACAGGTAAAACTTCTTCTAGTAATAACTCAACACAACTAAAGAACAATGGGATGCTTATGCAGGATCCATCTGCTGTGGCACAGACACTAAATGAGTATTTTGTTGATTCTGTTGATACCATAGCCAAAAGTTTCCCTATGAAATATAACAACTTACCTGTTATTAGTTCAGATTTGTTAATTGAGCCCCCACTACATCCAAAATTTGTATCCATATCTGATGTGGAAAAGGTAATTACACAGCTTATGTCTTCAAGAGCAAAAGACGTGTATGGGATGGATACACTCATGCTCAAACAAATAGGTCAGTCAATTTTGGGACCACTAACGCACATCATTAATGTGTCACTAGATCAAGGGAAATTTCCTGAGTCATGGAAACTTGCTAGTGTCATTCCTATATTTAAAGGTGGTAATTCCCTTCTTTCATCTAATTACCGACCTATTAGTATTTTGCCAACAGTATCCAAAGTCTTTGAAAAACTGGTTGCTAAACAAATCACCAATCATCTTAATTGCAGTTCTTTTCCTTTGCACTCAATGCATTTTTTCTAGAAAAGGTTAAATCAAATATGGACAATGGAGGGGTAGTGGGAGCAATCTTTTTAGATCTTCATAAAGCATTTGATACAGTTAACCATTCAGTTTTACTGCATAAACTTCAAGCATTTAATTTTTCCCCAAAATTCATTGACCTTATTAATTCATACCTTTTATCTCGTTCACAAAGTGTAGGAATTAACCAATATAGTTCTACCCCTTTACCATTATCAACTGGTGTTCCACAGGGTTCAATTATAGGTCCAATTCTTTTCAGTTTATACATTAATGATTTACCATCTTTGTGTAAAAACTGTGACACTTTGATGTATGCAGACGACACTGCTGTTTTGGCCTATGGAAAATCCACAGAGGAAGTTGCCTCAAAACTTACAGAGGCCATGTCACTGATCTCAACCTGGTTAGAGCAATTTTGTCTACAATTGAATATATCCAAAACAGTAGCTATGTTCTTTTCAAAAAATAATATAAATATAAAACCTGAAATTGTACTATCTGGAGAAAGATTACAGGTCGTCACAGAATATAAATATTTAGGACTATATATGAGACTCTAACCTAAACTTCAAAATTCACATAAAAAAGTTAGTAATAGGATTAAGTTCAGTCTAGTGAACTTCAAATTCATTAGAGACTTTCTTTCAACAGAAGCTGCTAAATTATATTTCTTTTCTCTGATTATATCCCATATAACATATTGTTTAATAAGCTGGTCCAATACTCACTCTACAACAATAAAACCATTAAAAACATTATACAAACAATCATTTAAAATACTGGATAAAAACCATACCACTATCACCACTGTAGTATTCTGAGGAAATATCATTTACTTACTTGGGATAATCTAATTAAATACAAAAACATCTGTTTAATTTACAAAATCAAACATGGTCTAGCACCTCCTCCACTATGTGACGTTATACATCTTAGATCTAGTGAGATTAGGGTAACCAGTGGGGCAGTGAGGGAAGACTGCATTATCCCCCGGAGAAAAACAGCTTTTGGTCAGTCTGTTTTCTCCGTAAGAGCAGTGCAGCAATGGAACACAGTGCCTGAAAACATCAGAGAGTCCTTGTCATTCTTTTCATTCAAAAAGAATGCAAACAAATGGCTGGTTGAGAGCCAATCTTGTAGTCACTAATGCTTTCTGTGTACACTTAAACATTGTGTATTTATTTATTTTAATATGAATTGTATTTTTTAACCATAATGTGTTGTATGTAATTGTATTTTTGTGATTTTATACCTGTGGTTATTTTTAAGGTTGCCTTTTTTACATCTGGCTGGGGGACTACCGATGAAAATTAGCACTTCTGAGCTAACTCGGGTACATTTACATTGTTTCAATGTTGATTAATGTACACTGTCCCCTTTCAAAAAAATAAAACAAACAAACAAACAAACAAACCAACACAAACAAATACCAAGCTGCAATCAGATAAAGCAGCCATACACCTTTAACGGGGTAGGAAGGAAAGCCCCAGATCTGCCTCCACGTTGAAAAAGACTTCTCATTGGTCCACCGGTTTCTTAGTGCCAAAACCTTCGGCACATCGTGACTCCCATTCTAAGCTAAGATGGCCATTAAAAATTCCTTAGGACCTCTAGATGCATGTTAATTAAATGCCCATGTGCCAGCAGTAGCTGAAACAAAGAGAGGCCGCAAAGAAAGACAAATTAATCTATACATAGGCTTGGAATACTTAAAATGGACATCAACTGCAAAACATCCATTCCATGTTCATATACAGAACTGTTTATGTAACTTGCAGTTGTTTGATGAACACAATGATTTACTGAAGTTGACCTATTCATATTTAAATTAATGTATAGCTGATAGTTTCAGCACAATATTTAAAAAAAATGCCAAGAAGATTTTAGAAGTGGTTTGGAAAGTGAACAATGCATAGGTAAAACCTTAAAAACACTGTTCTAACTCTAAACTTTAAACTACCCAAAGGAATTCCACAGTGAGAAGCAAGAGTGGGCCACACATTGTGTGCCATGTCTGATCGAGCAAATGCCATGTTCTGATTCCCCATTGCTGGGAGACATCTACAGAAACACCAGTGACAAGTTTAAGCTCTTGCAAGCAAACCAAAAAAAATGTATGTTCCAGATTAAGGAACTTCTGAACCGGCATCAGGGCTTGATCTTCATGTTCCAGATTGCAAGGACCTTCTCGGTGCCCAAGGAGATCACCATTCCTCAGCGCCTCTTGTTCAAGTCTGTTGGAACAAAATTCAGCTCCTTCCCCACTGCAAAGGACCCCATAAAACCAGTTGAAGATGTTGGCATCACTAAATATCACTATCCATACTCTTTTCCAGAGATCTTGGCATTAGTGTATACTACCATTGTATAATTATCTAATATTCTTTAGATTGCATAGCCTGTGTATCAAATGTCTTGCAAATAATCTTTGAGTTATTTGTTTAATTAGAGCACTATGCCTTAAGTAGGGTTGGAAGGGTTACTTTTGAAATGTATTCCACTACAGATTACAGAATACATGCTGTAAAATGTCATTTGTAACGTATTCCGTTAGATTACACAAGGTCAGTAATATTTTTATTCTCAATACTTTGGATTACTCCTTCATCACTGGTAGATTTTTTCACTTGTTATTTACTATTAAAACTCTGCCAGTAAATAAGATAAAATACACATGTTAGAAATAAATTCTCTGAAAAACCTAAATATCTTATGCAGTGTTGTTTCTAAAACTTGATCAAGCAAAGTGATCTTGTTTTAAGTATTTTTAGATATTTTTACAGGAAAATAATACAAATATTATTATCAAGATAATGATTTTTGCCTAATATCAAAGGTCTAACTAGAAAAATTAATTATGATCTAACGTGAATTTTCTTGATAAAAAATATGATTGTGCCTGGTAACATGCATGTAAATGGCTAGAAATAGTATTTCAGCTTAGCGTAAAGCTGACAATTTACATAAGGTTCATTTCTATTTCTTCTGCTCCAAACTCCTTACTTCAAATTTCTCTGTCTGTTGGTATGAATGTAACACATCATAAGAAAGTGTTTCACCACTGTTCAAATGCACATTGGATCACATCATTTATAAATGTTTTCCATCTGAAAGGACTAAATATTAAATGAAACAAATGACAATAAAATGCAAAGTAATCTCTTCAGTAATCAAAATACTTCTTGCATGTAACTGTATTCTAATTATCAATTATAACTGCAGTGGAATACAGTTCCTTATCTGTCACTCACTCGACATTGTGTCGATGTAGTGACACTAGGTGTCGGACTTGGGAGCCCCAATCACCTCTGATATTTGAGAAAAGGCCAATGAGAATTGGCAATTGGAATTTGCATGCCACTCCCCCAGACATACGGGTATAAAAGGAGACTCATTAAGATTTGTTCTTCGGAGCCGATCAGTGTTCAAATCGAATCCACTGGCATTCCATTCACCTCTACGTGTGTTTAAAAGGCTGTTGGATATATGGCGCTGTAGAGCGGAGGAGGGCGGGGCCGGGCTGGAATGAGTGCCCGGTCCCCAATCAGCCTGATGGGTCGTGCGAGGGATAAAGGCGGCTGGTGACGACGGTTAGAGAGAGAGAGAATTATGGGCAGCTGCCCTGTATGTGTTTGTGTTTGTGTGTGTCTTTTATTTTATTAAATATTATTTATATTGTGAAGCCGGTTCTCGCCTCCTCCTTTCCCTTTAACCCCTTTACACTGGTGCCGAAAACCAGGGGGGAGGAGGGATGCCCGTCACAGGGTCCTCGACACTGCCACACAACCGCCCGGACACGGTGAAAGGCTGCCGTCCGCGGGGTGAGGGGGGACTGGACTCCCCAAATACCTGAGCCACTGCCAGGGAGGAGGAGTGCCCCTATTTCAAATAGCCTCTCCCTTTCAAATGTTGATGCACAAGTGCATCCTGTGATGCATTCTGTGTCAAGATTGGTTCGCGGCAGTAGACCTGAAGTACGAGTACTTTCATGTCTCCATTTTGCCTCGACATAAACCATTCCTTCGGTTTGCCTTCAAGGGTCAGTCATATAAGTACAAGGTCCTCCCCTTCGGTCTGTCCCTGTCACCTTGAGTCTTTATGAAAGTCACAGAGGCAGCCCTTAGGCCCTTGCCTAAGGTAAGTGGGCATTCGCATCCTCAATTATCTTAATGACTGGCTGATTCTAGCTCACTCTCGAGATTTATTGTGTGTGCACAGGGACCTGGTGCTCAGACACCTCAGATGTTTGGGGCTTCAGGTCAACTGGAAAAAATAGCAAGCTCTCTCCGGTTCAGAGCATCTCTTTTCTTGGGATGGAGTTGGCGCACCTCAAAGGCGAGAACACTCAGTTGGTGCTGAATTGCCTGAAGTCATTCAGGGGAAGAACAGCGGTCCCACTGAAACAATTTCAGAGGCTCCTGGGGCATATGCCGTCCTCTGCGGCAGTTGATGCATATGAGACCACTTCAGCACTGGCTTCAGACTCGAGTCTCAAGATGGTCATGGTGCCATGGTATGCATCACATGGCTATCACACCGATATTGTGCCACACGTTCAGCCCTTGGACAGACCTTGCATTTCTATGCATTCCTCCTCTGGAGTCAGTGGCGACTCGGGTCGCTGCGGGACACTCATATCCCTGGCAACCTCAGCATCACAGCAGATGCTCTGTCATGGCAGATGACTCTCAGGGGAGAGTAGATACTCCACTCCCAAGGTTGTCCAGCTGATATGTAGTTGATTAGGCAAGGCACAGGTAGACCTGTTCACCTTGTACAGGTTCTGTGCAAGGTCAGGAAAGATGAGGAGCAGGTCATTCTCATGGCTCCGTATTGGCCCACACAGACCTAGATCTCTGACCTCATGCTCCTCACGACAGCACCTCCCTGGCAAATTCCGCTGAGGAAAGACCTTCTCTCTCAGGGACAGGGCACCCTCTGGCACCCACTCCCAGATCTCTGGAATGTCCATGTCTGGTCCCTGGACGGGACACGGAAGACCTAACTGGGCTACTACCCGCAGTGGATAACATGATCACTCAGGCCAGAGCTCCTTCTACAAGGCAGATGTATTCTCTGAAGTGGCATATCTTCGCTAAGTGGTGTTCCCCTTCTGTCGCTCTCTCCACGTTGTGTCGGAGAAGCGACACTAGGGGTCTCTCTTGAGCGCCGATATTCACCTCTGATCTATGAAAAAAGGCCAATGAGAGTTGGCAGCCAGTATTTGCATGTCCCGCCCCGGACATACGGGTATTTAAGCGGCGCAAATACGGGAGTTCATTCAGAAAATTTCTTCGGAGCCGATGGTCTGTCTGCAGTTTGCTGCGAGTTACACGCCACTTAAACGTTCCTATTTCCTCTGACGATCTGCATGCTGTTGGATCTTGACGGCGCACAACAGTGGCTTTCTCCTTCTCAGTGCACGGCACGCACTGTTGCCCCTGAGCGCTTCGACAGCGCAGACAGGTACACACACACACACTGTGTATTAAAAGAGTTTTTTACTAAAAGAGTAATTTTCTCTAAAAGAGCAAACACAGCAGCGTTGAACGTCCTTTTAAGGACGCGTCTTTTTCAAGATGCCTTTCCGCCCCTGTGTCGTTCCTGGATGCGGTAGAGTGCTCTCTGCTTCAGACGGCCACAGGCGCTGTCTCGTGTGTTTGGGCCGTGATCACACCAGGCGGCGTTGTGGATGGTTCATGTTCTCACTGCGAGAACATGACCATGACCATGTTGCGGTCGCGGCTCGCTTTCAACAGAAAGCAAGCCACCCCAGCTGCACCCGCATTGCTCCTTCTTCCCACGGGATTAAGGACGGTGCGGTTGGCGCTGGGGGCGATTTGGGGGCGGCAACGGGTGCAGTTTCGCCGGGTAGCCCCCCGCGAACCTCCCGTTCCCCGACACGCTCGCTGGTCTCCGTCCACGCTCGCGGCGATATCGGAACCCTCTATCCTCCCCACAGCCTTCTCGGTTGGATGATTGGTTCCTGGGGGCAGCGCGCCGTTCGCGGCCTCGCATCCCCCCGGTCCCTTTCTTCCCGGAGGTGCATGATGAGCTGACGTCTACATGGAGAGCCCCGCTCTCCGCTCGTCTAGGTGCCACCCGCTCCACTCTCTCCACCCTCGACGGCGGAGAGCGCCACGGGTACGACGCAATTCCCCAGGTGAAAAGGGCAGTTGCGCACCATCTATGCCTCGGTAGCCCTACCTCCTGGCGGGGTCGCCCCGTACTCCCATCCAAGCCCTGTAGGACAACATCCTCGCTTAACGCGAAGGCCTATACTACGGCTGGACGCGCTGCCTCCGCCCTGCATGCAATGGCCCTCCTGCAAGTCCACCAGGCCAAAGCTCTCAGAAACATGCACGGGGGTGGACCTGATCCTGATGTGCTGCAGGAACTGCGCTCAGCGACTGACCTCGCCCTGAGAGCGACGAAGGCCACAGCGCAGGCACTCGGACAGACGATGGCCACCCTAGTGGTCCAGGAACACCATCTTTGGCTCAACCTGGTCGAGATGCGTGAGGCTGACAAAAACCGCTTCCTGGACGCACCTGTCTCCCAGATTGGCCTTTTCGGTGACACCGTCGAGGACTTCAGCCCAACAGTTCTCCGCGGTGAAGAAGCAGGCGGAGGCCATTTAAGCACATCATGCCCGCCGCCAGACCTGCCGCTACGGGCCCTGCCCCATCTGCCCGCCGAGGGCATCCCCCTGCGAGGAAACCAGCTCCTGCTCAACCTCAACCAGGGCCCAGCTCTCAGCCGGCGGCGCACGCCCCGTCTCACGAACCCCCTCCAGGACCCGGAAGGCTCCCAAGCGTTCCTGAGACAGCCGACCCAGAGCCGAAGACGTTAGCTCCGGAGGTGGTAAGACCGCTCCGTCCCCGGTGGAGGGCCGAGAGGAGAATCCTTTGTTTTTCATTTGCCACACCCCTGACGGGGCTGTGGTACCCACATTCTCAATAAAGAGCTATTTCCTTTGCCTCTGGGTCACCTGGCCCGCAAATGCCGTTCTCACGGCAATGTGCTTTCAGATCACAACAGTCCGGTACACGGACGCGGCGATCCGCCTTCCGCCTGCCCACGACTGTCCCCGGCTGGCCGGTTCAGGCGAGTCCAGAGGGCGCCAACATCAGACCTCCTCCTCAGTCAAGAACCCGCCCCCTGCGGTGCGCGAGCAAGGTAAGTGCTTTGAGTCTATTCTCAGCACCTCAGCCTCAGGCCGCAACGAAGCCGCCCGATGCTGCATTACCTGTTCCGCCCGCTCGCGAGGCCCCACCGGTACGTCCAAAATACTCGTCCCTTTGGTGCCCCTAAGCGCAGAGCTGGGAAGCGTGGCTTTAAGCTTCCCAATGCATCACGCTGGCTGCACCGGACCATTCGACTTCGATTACGCAAATCAGTTTGCCCGGCTCCGCCCCCTTCAGGAGCGTCCGCTTTCCGCAGTACACGGCGAGCACGCCAATTCCTGCGCACAGAAATTGCGACCCTCTTAGCCAAGAGCGCAGTAGAGCCCGTCCCTCCAACCGAAATGAGGAAGGGTTTCTACAGCCCTTACTTCATTGTACCCAAGAAAGGCGTGACTTATGACCAATCCTGGACTTGCGAGTTTTCAATCGGGCCTTGTTAAAACTCCCGTTCAAAATGCTTACGCACAGAAATATTCTGGCTGGCGTTCAGCATCTAGATTGGTTCGCAGCGGTGGACCTGAAGGGCGCGTACTTCCACGTCTCAATTTTGCCACGACACCGACCCTTCCCTACGGTTGGCGTTCGACGGCCAGGCGTTTCAGTACAAAGTCCTCCCCTTCGGCCTGTCTCTGTCCCTCGGCGTCTTCACGAAGGTCGCAGAGGCGGCCCTTGCCCCGCTACGAGTAGCCGGCATCCGCATTCTCAACTACCTCGACGAGTGGCTCATCCTAGCACACTCTCGAGAGTTACTATGCACACACAGAGACCAGGTGCTCCGGCACCTCAGCGGCTGGGGCTTCAGGTCAACTGGGAAAAGAGCAAGCTCACTCCGGTTCAGAGCATCTCTTTTCTCGGGTTGGAGTTAGACTCAGTCTCAATGACAGCACGTCTCCGCGGCGGCGTGCTCAGTCGGTGCTGGACTGCCTCGCTTCCTTCAAGCCAGGCACAGTGGTCCCTCTAAAATTTTCCAGAGGCTCCTGGGGCATATGGCGTCCTCCTGGCGGTCGCGCGCTGGGGTTGATGCATATGAGACCACTCCAGCACTGGCTCCAGACTCGAGTCCCGAGACAAGCATGGCACCGCGGCACGCATCGGGTAAGGATCACCCCGCCTGCCTCAAAACACTCCGACCCTGGACAGACCTCTGCTTTTTACGGGCAGGAGTGCCCCTGCAGCAGGTGTCCCGACGCGTCCTGGTCACAACTGGCGCCTCCGGTCGGGTGGGGTGCCGTGTGCAGCGGGCGCGCAGCAGTGGGCCGTTGGAAAGGGGCCCCGCTGCGTTGGCACATCAATTGCCTGGAGTTGCTGACCGTCCTTCTTGCTCTCAGGAAGTTCCTCCCGTTAGTTCAGGACAAACATGTCCTCGTGAGATCGGACAGCACCACGGTGGTGGCGTACATAAATCGCCAAGGCGTGCGCTCCTGCCACATGTCACAACTTCGCCGCCGTCTCCTCCTATGGAGCCAGCAGCGACTCAAGTCGCTGCGTGCCACTCACATCCCTGCAAGCTCAGCGTCGTAGCGGACACGCTATCACGACAACGCCTGCCGGCGGGAGTGGAGGCTTCACCCCAGTCGGTCCAGCTGATTTGGGAGCGGTTTGGCAAGGCCCAGGTAGACCTGTTAGCCGCCCAGGAAACCTCCCACTGCCCGCTCTGGTATGCCCTAACAGAGGCTCCCCTCGGGACAGGCAGCTAGCACACAGCTGGCCCTCGGGGCTGCGCAAGTACGCATTTCCCCAGTGAGCCTTCTTGCACGGTGCTGTGCAAGGTCAGGGAGGACGAGGAGCAAGTCACGTTGGTGGCCCCCTACTGGCCCACTCGGACTTGGTTCTCGGAACTCAGGCTCCTCGCGACAGCTCCGCCCTGGCGAATTCCCTGAGAAAGGACCTCCTCTCTCAGGGGCCGGGGCACGCTCTGGCACCCGCCCAGATCTCTGGAACCTCCACGTCTGGTCCCTGGGCGGGCGCGGAAGAGCTAGCCGGCTTACGGCGACCGTTGTGAATACCATCAACCAAGCCAGAGCCCCTCTACCAGGCACATTTACGCCCTAAAGTGGTGCTTGTTACGCAGATTGGTGTTCTTCCGAGGCGAAGACCGCAGAGATCTTGCGATTAGGTCAGTGCTTCTGTTCCTACAGGAGAGGCTGGACAGGAGGCTGTCCCGTCCACCCTCAATGTGTATGTTGCGCTATCGCCGCCCACCCGCGATCCTGTAGGCGGCAAGTCTTTGGGTAAGCACGACCTGATCCTCAGGTTCCTGAGAGACGCCGGAGGTTGAATCCCTCCCGGCCAGGCCTAGTTCCCTCCTGGGATCTCTCGGTAGTCTTGGCAGGACTCCAGAGACCTCCCTTCGAGCCGCTCGAATCAGTTGGACTCAGGGCCCTCTCTCTTAAGAGCGGCTCTGCTGATCGGCTTCGCCTCCATTAAGAGGGTCGGGGACCTGCAAGCGTTCTCTGTCAGGGACACTTGCCTGGAGTTAGGTCCGGCAGATCGTCTGTGATCCTAAGACCGCTGACGGGCTATGTGCCCAAGGTTCCTACCACACCATTCGAGATCAGGTAGTGAACCTGCAAGCGCTGCCCGGGAGGAGGCAGACCCAGCCCTTTCGTTGCTGTGTCCAGTGCGCGCCCTGCGCATTTACCTGGACCGCACACAGAGCACCAGATGCTCTGAGCAGCTCTTTGTCTGCTTTGAGGGACGGCAGAAAGGGAATGTCGTCTCCAAACAGAGGCTCGCCCACTGGGTTGTCGATGCCATCACACTGGCTTATCACACCCAGGCCATGCCCCTACCCTTACGGGTCCGAGCTCACTCAACAAGGGGTGTTGCGTCCTCGTGGGCACTGGCCAAGGGCACCTCCCTAGCAGAAATCTGTAGAGCCGCGGGTTGGGCAACACCCAACACCTTCGCGAGGTTTTACAACCTCCGCGTTGAGTTGGTTGCGTCTCGTGTTCGGGTGGATCGCTTGCGCCCAGCGCCCTTTTCCTGACATCAAGGTAAAGTAGTGCGCCTTCTTCCCAGGGCGCCCCACTCCGAGTCGGGCCCCTGGTCGATTCCTCCCCAGCCCTCCGGGTCCAGCGGTTCAGCGGAGGAACTTCGCTGACCCAAGCCACTGCGGGTACCCTGATGGCCACCCCGTACTGGTATAGGGGCTCCACAGGTAAAATAAGAAGGCCTCCTGTTCGGACTCCCCTGTGTGTAATTCCACGGTTCTGTCCCCTTACGAGCGGACCCCGTGTCTCCCTTAGGCAGTTACAGCTGCCTCGGTCGCCGTGCTGTAGCAACTCCCCCCTTTCAAGGCTGGATCTACCACCGCACCATACTTTCCACACGAGCCCTAAGACGGCCGTGTGACGTGTCTACCACTTTTCCTAAGGGCAGGTGTGGTCTCTGCAGGGTCTGGGTAAGACCCCCTTCCCTATATGCGTGTAAGGGCCCCGGCCGTGATTGCTCTATCGCGAGAAACATAGAGAGAAATGAGGCTCAGCCAGGCTGGCCCGTTCCCATGTTGGAAAACATCGCCTTGTTCCCTCCCAGGGTAACTAGAAGGACTCCGATGTTCTTATGGGGCATTGGGGAAGAGTGCGTGCAGCCAGGTACAGATGATGCGTGGCACTGGATGAAATCCCTGCCGCCTCTGTATCGGCGGTCCACGTACAAGGTTCAGCGCATGGCAAGATTGGAATGGGTCCCCTAGTGTCGCTTCTCCGACACAAGCGTGGAGAGAGCGACAGAAGGAGAACGTTTGGTTACGTATGTAACCTCCGTTCCCCGAGGGAGGGAACGACACGTTGTGTCTTTCCTCCGCCATGTCACTGAACCGAGCCACTGTTGTGGCGGACCATTTCGGCTTTTCAGAAAAATCCTGAATGAACTCCCGTATTTGCGCCGCTTAAATACCCGTATGTCCGGGGGCGGGACATGCAAATACTGGCTGCCAACTCTCATTGGCCTTTTTTCATAGATCAGAGGTGAATATCGGCGCTCAAGAGAGACCCCTAGTGTCGCTTCTCCGACACAACGTGTCGTTCCCTCCCTCGGGGAACGGAGGTTACATACGTAACCAAACGTTCTTCCCGTGGCCAGGTGTAAATTTAGGAGGGAATTTAGGGTCTCGAAATATGTGACCTATGATCTAAATTAAACTGTCCTTATTAGGTAAGGAAATGTATAATGGAATTAGTCGTGTTCGACAACCATTATAAATTAGATAAATTACAAATATATACATATATACATGAGACAGGTTGGTAAGAATGTGAAATAACTGATCAATACAGTGAAGATGAACACTACGGAGTCTGTTGACAATACCTTAAGAACCATTTCATCCTTCTTTGGGGGCCGATTTGCTATCGGATTACCCCAAATATTTAATTTCATTTATGTTGCTCGGTTCTTGGTCAAAAATTTGTTACGTTGATTTTTTGATCTCTGTGTGAACTAATTTATTGTCTGTATGAATGGTGGGGTTAGCTGTGAGGCGAGGCCTTCTCACTCCTTCTCGGGACGTCGAGTTCCAAGTTTCCTTGGATCTCACATGGGAGGACCTGGCTGTCAGCGGAGTGACCAGACGAAGCACGTGCAGGCCGAAGGAGAGCAAGAGCAATAGGACAAGAGAGAGGTGTTCTTCCTGTTTGGAACTATTTGAACTGAAATTGGCCGCATCCCCAAAGGTGTCCTGCGCCAATCAGAAGTGACTTTTCAGAGTCACATGATCAACTGGGCTGTCTTTTCTGACAGTTGAGTTATGGTCCTTTGTTTCAGACTCTTAAGAATTTCCCGCTCAAAAATAGTGCATATTTAATCATGAGCTTTCTATCTTGAGAATGATACAAGAGGAATGATATTCATTGTCATTAGATTTTTCTTCATACACAAACAAAGTTTTACATACTAAACATGACATGTTTTTATGGATGTTATACGTGTAGGTAATAAAACATGAAATTTTCTGGTTACAAAATCATATTGGTTTTATACATCATTGCAATTTATCAAGTTAAACCTTATAGTTACCATTCTTAGTCAAATTAGATTAATCATACAAAATTAAAGATTATATTTATCAATTAGAGGTGATTGCACATCGCTACACACATTTTAGAGTTCACATTCAGTCTATAGTCCTTCATTTGTGTACAAACGTTACCACAGTTCAAAGTGATTTCAGCATTATCTAGCAAGGCTATATTAATATGAAATGTCTTAGAGTTCTTAGTCGTCCTTGTAACCTTACAAAAGAGAAGTCTGCTTTAACTGTGTGTGGAAGATCAGGTTGTAGATGGTCCTTTCTGACCAATTAGGATGCCTGGGCTGTTTGATTTTGTTTGATGATGGTGAAACATTCCAAACTGAAAGGTTGTTTTTTTTCCCCTAGATCCAGATATATGTTGTTTCAATTCTTCTGCATATACACTCACCTAAAGGATTATTAGGAACACATACTAATACTGTGTTTGACCCCCTTTCGCCTTCAGAACTGCCTTAATTCACGTGGCATTGATTCAACAAGGTGCTGAAAGCATTCTTTAGAAATGTTGGCCCATATTGATAGGATAGCATCTTGCAGTTGATGGAGATTTGTGGGATGCACATCCAGGGCACGAAGCTCCCATTCCACCACATCCCAAAGATGCTCTATTGGGTTGAGATCTGGTGACTGTGGGGGCCATTTTAGTACAGTGAACTCATTGTCATGTTCAAGAAACCAATTTGAAATGATTCGAGCTTTGTGACATGGTGCATTATCCTGCTGGAAGTAGCCATCAGAGGATGGGTACATGGTGGCCATAAAGGGATGGACATGGTCAGAAACAATGCTCAGGTAGGCCGTGGCATTTAAACGATGCCCAATTGGCACTAAGGGGCCTAAAGTGTGCCAAGAAAACATCCCCCACACCATTACACCACTACCACCAGCCTGCACAGTGGTAACAAGGCATGATGGATCCATGTTCTCATTCTGTTTACGCCAAATTCTGACTCGACCATCTGAATGTCTCAACAGAAATCGAGACTCATCAGACCAGGCAACATTTTTCCAGTCTTCAACTGTCCAATTTTGGTGAGCTCTTGCAAATTGTAGCCTCTTTTTCCTATTTGTAGTGGAGATGAGTGGTACCCAGTGGGGTCTTCTGCTGTTGTAGCCCATCCGCCTCAAGGTTGTGCGTGTTGTGGCTTCACAAATGCTTTGCTGCATACCTCGGCTGTAACGAGTGGTTATTTCAGGCAAAGTTGCTCTTCTATCAGCTTGAATCAGTCGGCCCATTCTCCTCTGACCTCTAGCATCAACAAGGCATTTTCAGCCCACAGGACTGCCGCATACTGGATGTTATTCCTTTTCACACCATTCTTTGTAAACCCTAGAAATGGTTGTGTGTGAAAATCCCAGTAACTGAGCAGATTGTGAAATACTCAGACCGGCCCGTCTGGCACCAACAACCATGCCATGCTCAAAATTGCTTAAATCACCTTTCTTTCCCATTCTGACATTCAGTTTGGAGTTCAGGAGATTGTCTTGACCAGGACCACACCCCTAAATGCATTGAAGCAACTGCCATGTGATTGGTTGATTAGATAATTGCATTAATGAGAAATTGAACAGGTGTTCCTAATAATCCTTTAGGTGAGTGTATAATCTTACAGAAACAATAACAAAGCCACATGCTTTCACAAGCAGGCAAAACAACCGATTGGCATGAGCCCACATCGCAAAGACAATGAGGTGATATACATTCATGCCAATCGACAACCAAGACGAGAACAGACACTTGTGTGAGAGTTAGGCAACACACACACCCGACACTTTACCGAAGTGACCGAACCTTTGCACAAACAAGAAGACAGCTCGCTCCCGGGGCGCAAATCGAGCGTAATACACATCCGCGGATGCAAGAGACAGACAAGGATTATTGACGCTAGTGCATGCAGCCAAGAAGAATAAATAATTACATAATTTTTAAGTGAACCATTCCTTTTTACTGAACTTTTTTCATCCAACATGAATCATCTCAATATCCTATGTCTTTCTTGCCACACAGACTTTCTCTTTTACTTTACATCATTTATTTTTTTTAGACAAAATAGAAAGATTTTTTATTTATTACATTTTTTGGGGGATTTCAGGACATTTCCAAAGACTGATACTGTGATAATGGATTATTTGGCACACAGATGTCCTTTAGTGTCTCTTTCAGCTTTTTATGTTCCAAGCTGGATTTGGAGTCCTAAAGGATTGTTGCATAGCAACGGGCCTCCCAGAAACTCCTGCTGATAACTGAAACATAGCAACACTGATTCCCATCAGGCATCTGAGGGAATGTGAACTCAAAACCCCTTTCCTGGCTTTGTCGACAGATTGATTTGTAAATTTAAAGCATTGTGCAACAACATTCAATCACTGAGCACTTTATTAAGAACACCTGTACACCTACTTATTCATGCGATTATCTAATCAGACAATCGTGTGGCAGGAGTGCAATGCATACAATGTTTTATCATGGTTCAGGAGATCAGAATCAAGAATCAACCGTCAGAATGGGTAAAAATGTGATCTCACTGATTTGGACCGTGGCATGATTGTTGGTGCCAGACCGGCTGGTTTGAGTATTTCTGTAACTGCTGGTCTCCTGGGATTTTCATGTGCAACAGTCTCTAGAGTTTACTCAGAATGGTGTCAAAAACAAGCGGCAGTTCTGCAGACAGAAACGTCTTGTTGATGAGAGAGGTCAACGGAGAATGGCTAGAATTGTTTGAGCTGACAGAAAGTCTATGTTAACTCAGATAACCACTCTGTACAATTGTAGTGAGCAGAATAGCAGCTCAGAATGCACAACATGCCAAACCTTGGGGCGGATGGGCTACAAGAGCAGAAGACCACATCAGACACTTTATTAGAACCATAGTGTTCTTAAAGTGTTCAGTGATGGTATGACTACTGTTATAAAGTAATAAATTGACAAATTAAAACACATAAGTCATTGGTAGGCTTTGTTAAGACTATATCCCTGATAAATTGACAATAACATTTCATAAATTCATATCCAGCCAGTCAAACATGTTATACTATAGTGCATGCATTACTTATAAGGCAACACATTTTATCATTTGCATTGTATTACCAACAACATTTACAAGCTTATTCAGGCATGATCATGATTTTTTTTTTAACTCAATAGACTCAATAGTTAATCTTTAAAAACACAATCTGTCTGGGAGAAAATTGAACTCGCTTTTAGAGCCACTGAGTGACATTTCACATCAGAACTGCCACAATATGTGTAATGAACCACCCAAAATGTCAAAAATGTGGCTACAGTCACATAACTTTGTTAGTGACTCATAGCCAAGGTCCATATGTAATACTCCCCAAGCATCAAATCCAAGAAAAAAATTGGTTTTGGTTTGTAAATAAAAGTTACACATCAGGCTGATAACTTTATAAGGAATTGCAATAAAAAAAAATTAAATGATTGTATTAACAATAATCTGAACCTCGCTGGTGTAAGCAATGCAAGGTTTTATATTAAAACCCTAAAAACGATCTACAAAAGAAACATCCATTAACTTTTACCTCAAAAGTTTATTAGAATGCCTTTATTTTTTTTCTGCAGAACTCCATGTGGCAACACATATGTGTAATATTCACCACAGAACAAATATCAGGGATAAAATGAGGATGTGTCTTCACATTTCTGTGGTAGGTATTTTACTGAGAGATGAAGACCAATATTGTATACGAAGCTGTGAGTGACACATTGCCCACTTTCTTTGTTAGAAATATACAATGGAAAACAGCTAAATTTTTCAGTTGTAACAAGGACAAAAATATACTTTTGTAATATAAGTAATACAAAATACATTTTCTCAATTCATTCACCATCGAGGATGGTTTGAAATGTTGGACCCTGCTAATAACAATGTTATGATGTGAAAACTCTGCAGGTTATATAACCTTCATGATGTGTAAAATAATTACTATATTTGTATATTAGAGGAAGCTTCTTTATTGCAGTGTGAGGGACTGTAACCTTGGCCCTGATCTCAGACACAGACCGATATGGTTGTGCAACAGCATTATCTGTTCCAGTGTGAAGAAAGGTTCGGAAGGGTGCAATCGATGTCCTGCTGTGCAGCTTTCCAGATGTTACCCAAAGGATGTGATTTAATTCCTGTAGTGTTATCTGTGCAAGCAAAACAGTCCCTAGGTCAACACACTTTGACAGGACCCCTTTGAATCCGCCTGACACACAATACTAAGCCATCCCGCAAGTTGTGCACACCCATAATGCAATACACAGACTCTGTATCTGTGCTGCCAGCATTGCTCCACCAATATGGAATTCTCAGATGCTGGCATCTATTGCTACTGTGTATTATAAACATGAAAAATTTGGCACAACATAAATCAGCCTCAAGCCATATTATTATCACTTTTAACTTTTTAAATGTGTTTTGTCCTTATAAATCTTTAATAATCTTCAGTCCAAACAGTATGACAAGTCCCCCAGAAGCACCTTATCAGAGGCAGAGATTCCAGACATTTAGGGCATTTAAAAGTGATAATCCTTAGAAATTTGGTGGGAATATAGCAGATGGCGTATCATTACTCTACACTAAGTTGTTAATGTCAGTCTTATCATTTTTCTTAAGCATCTGGGCCAAAGGCAATTTCCAAACATACAACCTATTGCTTGTAATCTAACTTCCCTGAGCTTTAGCTTCTTTGTTATGATAATAAACACCTTTTTATTAAGTAAATCATTCCATATGTTCTGCACTTCTGATCTCAGCATGGCCATAGGAGGTGCATCAGTCAAAACTATTTTAAATGGGGTAGGAAATGTCTATGTTTCAAAAATGTTGGAAAATTGAGAATGATAGAATTAAAATTCAACTTTATACATTCAAAACAACATTTCCAGTAGGCCTACCACCTTCCAACTTGCAAACTTTGTAAGGGAAAGGGTAATAGGAAAGTGCATTGTTTTTATTGAATAGGTTGTACAGAGAGAGCTGGCCCATTACCCACCTGTTTCAGCTGTTTTTGCAGTCAATTACAATCAGTGTATCTCTACACTTTCCTGTCCTGGGAACGTAGCCACTGGTGGAACATTCTCTGCTCTTTGTGTAGGTCAAAGGAATGACTCTGTGGGGACTCTGTGTGTGCCAGTTTCATTACGCATGCTAAAAATATGTTCAAAAAAGGAAATGTTTTACTAAAAGAAGGAAAGATATGCATATCCTCTGTAACCTTCAGCATAGTCAACTTTGTCATCAGTTCCTTGCATAACTCCCCTGCTTTCTTAAACTTAGGGCTGAGGGGAAGGGCCAAACTGTAGTCTGAACATGGACTCGCTAGAACCATTTTGATCACTATATGGTAATTTGTTGACAGTTAAAATGGAATGATGACACGATCTGTACATCAAGCAGTTAATTCATTACCCTCAAGGATTCTTGAATTTCCCAGCAATTTAACTTGCATCTCTTACAGTAAGATGTTAGGAATTGCATTACTAGTTCATTTGGGACTAGTTAATAAAGGTTAAGCTCAATCGACAGCATTTGTGGCATAATATTGATTACCACAAAAACAAATTTTGACTGGCTCCTCCTTTAAAAACTAAAAACACACAAAAATCTAGGTTTCAGTGAAACACTTACAATGTAAGTGAATGGGACAATACTTAAATGTTAAAATACTCACTGTTTCAAAAGTATAGCCACAAGATATAAACAATATGTGTTAATATGATTTTAGTGTGATAAAATCCCTTACTAACCTTTTCTGTGTAAAGTATTAGACAGTTTTACAAATTCCTTGCATTAACGATGTAATGTCAACAAAGCTAAAACCATCAAATGACTGTAAATATTATGATTTATATATTTCCAGCACAAATACATGAATTTTAACAGAAGAATTAATCTGTGCTTTTATCAAATTATAAACTTCACATTTCTTCCTTTAGACCCTCCAAAAATGAACCCCATTCACTTCTGTTTTATTTGCCTCAATGTATCCCAGACTTTTGCGCCTTTTTTTTTTTTAAAGAAAAGGAGGGAGTCAACATTATTTTTTGTGGTAATCAACATGCTTAATTAACTTGTATTGAACCCAGAATATTCCTTTAATTAGTTAGTCAGTTTGAGTTAGCATTGAGAATAACTTTCGAGAAACAATCATGAAATAATTTTGCACAAGATGAAAGAAAATTAAAACACAAATAATTATGACTTTTAATGGGAAAGTAGTTAATTTTGTGATTTTTGAGACGTTGATAGCATTTGACAGCTCTGTCAACAAAGTATCATTCTGTATTATTTAGTCTTTGTTGGCAATATCTTTGAGCCCTCCTCTTATGTGATATATTTAGTATTGTGCACATGTAGGATTCACATTACTGTGATTGGAAGCTACAGTAAGCCTATGGCTTAATTTTAAAAAAAAACGTTAACACTTTTATTTTGACTAAGCCGACCTTAAAGCAACAAGGATCAACAAACCACAACTCATCTGAAAGCAAATAAAAACAACTTTATTCAAAGCACCATGAAGACTTATAATAAATGCATTTTAAAATGGTCAGCCCACATTTGCTTTGGTGTCAAAAACAAAATTAGATTTTTGGTAAAAGCAATAATGTGTCACTTTGGCTTTTTGCTCATTGAACTGAGCCTGGCATCTTCAAATCCAGAATGGATAACCTCATGCCTCCTTCACATATGTCCGTACAGCCACAACATCGCCCATAGTGCATTTCTGGCAAAAAAAAGATGGTAAAAATAAATAAATAATCAAACTTGAGTACAAACATGTTCATTCAAATATTAATATGAAAATAAAAGAATCAAAATTCACAAATGTACTATAATATGTCTATGTTATTTTTTTATTAATGAAACTATTACGAAGTTATTTACAATTTCTTATTTTAAAATGAAATAGCATACTTACAGCTACTAATTTTCCATCTGTCACCTCCCTCTCTATCGTGGACTCTTTGCCATCCCAGTTCTGTTTTTGCACAAGTTTGCCATTCTCAATGGTCACGACGGTCTGGAGATAAAAATAAGAGAGGAATCCGTTAACTTATTATGTTAAAGAGCTTCAATACCGTTGAGGATATTCCAGTTATGCCATTACAAACCGTAGTCTTTCTATCATCTGCAGTGGTCTCCTCGAATGACTCGTTCAGTTTGAATTTCATCTCCGTAGTTTTGAAGGCGCTCTGTGATTTCATGCATATGAACCCTTCATCATCCAGACACACGACCAGATTCGGTTTGGTTCTGTTTCCCACCTGACGAGTAGCGAAACCCACACCTGAAAATGGAAAATAAACATCTTTATCACCACAACCATGGCCAAAAAGCCTCATATTAAAATCTGTTTCATGTGAAATTAACAAATCACATGTTAAAACCATGTCAGATTTTTGATAACTTTTTGGCAACACTGTTGTGCACATAAGCCATGTAAAAGCAAACCTCAGCAAACACAGAACGTTTGGATGGTTCTTCGGGAACCAATTCCTAACGTTCTAGAAACGTTCTTTTTTTATTATTACAATAACATGCAGCTTTATATAGTCGTAAACAGCTATGCATTTTCGTTATTAGTATTATTATTAAACTTTGATTTGAATTCTTGGTAGCGGTCTTAATTATTCAAAGCATACCTATTGCCTTCATGTACTCGTCAAAGTTTTCGCTGGTGGTCATCTTCCATGTTCCCACGAATTTATCAACCATTTTTCCTAATGATAACGTTCCGTTTCAACAAACTTTAAGTTCACAGCGCAAGTTTAATCTGATTTTCCGCTGAAAGACTGCAGCATTTTTCAACCATTTCTCCAGCACGTGCATGATCACGCAAGCCAATAGAATCATGAAACGTCACTTTCGTAGAGACCCTTAACCTTCTACTCCCAAAACGCAATTCAGAATTAGGGGAGGGTTCGCATTTTTTGGACCACAAATCACTTACTGGGCCAGAGGATAACAATCACAAGTGGTCATTCAGATAGACTGACTCATTTTAGAATGAAGGGACCCACTGTATATTAGGTGACCTTATGTACTTAATCATTTGATACAATGTACTTATTATGTACATACATGTTGTTGTATTGTAATTACATTTAAAGTACTTGCATTTAATTGCATTTGTAGTTACACTGTTAACTTTACCCCTAACCATACCGTTACCCCAAAACCGAACTCTAACCCTTAATCCTAAACATACCCTTACTCCTAAACCTGCCCCGTACCTCAACCTCAGTAGCAGCAAATGTGGGAATTTTGCAGAACAGCATGTAGTTACACAGTATATACATAGTCTTGTATGTATTTAATGTTAGTACACAGTAGTTAAGGGCTCCTAATATAAAGTGTGACAAAAAGAAGTGTTTGACAAACTATGGGACTTTCCTAACTGAAAATACATTTTGCAGATGATATTCTGGAATGTAAAGCACAAAATAGTACCAACCAGTTTATAGTTTTACTGGAAAATACCACATACACAAGAAAGCATAGGCTCGCTGTAAACCTAAATTCTTTCATTTGATTAATTACTTTGAATTGTATAACCTTTTGGAAAAAACTAATAATAACAAAAAAGCAACGCCTGGGCAGCTCAGCTATTATTGACATTCCACTCCTGGAGTGGCGAGTTCGAATCCAGGGCATGCTGAGTGAATCCAGCCAGGTCTCCTGAGCAACAAATTTGGACCAGTTGCTAGGGAGGGTAGAGTCACATGGGATAACCTCCTCATGGTCACTATAATGTGGTTATTGCCCTCAATGGGGCACGTAGTGAGATGTGCGTGGATGCCATGGAGAATAGCGTGTGCCTCCACATGCGCTACATCTCTGTGGTAACACAATCAATAAGCCACGTGATAAGATGCATGGATTGACGGTCTCAGACATGGAGGCAACTGAGATTCCTCCTCCAACACCCGGATTGGGGTGGGTCACTACACCACCAGAACACTTAGAGTGCATTGGAAATTGAAAAGAAAAAAAAAAAAAAAAAAAAGCAATGAAAAATTGTAAAGTTTATTAATTGGCAATGTTAATTATGTAATTAAAGTGCAGAAATGTGGCACTGAATGAATAATAATAAAATAATAGTAAATAGATAAACTGAAAAAATATTCCCTCACTGTCTGCTTTACCCCATCGTTCTGGATAGGTTAGTTTATGGTAAAAAAAAATTAAAAATTACTGGAAAAAAAAAACAAATGACAAAAAAACATTAGAGAACGTTCTGTGAGTCTATTTAGTTTGTCACACAAAAAAACAGCAATGTTCTGGGAAGGTTATTTTATGGTTTAAAAACAATAAAACCTAAAATAACCATTAGAGAACATTCTGTGTTGGTTCTTATTATGTTGTCACACAAAAATCTCCCTGCAATGTTCTGGGAACGCTAATTTAGGGTTACAAAAATAGAACCTAAATAGAATGTTCGTAATTGGTTCCTAAAAAATTACCTGACGGGAACCAAATTCGAACATTAGGGGAATGTTCTGTGTTTGCTGGGTATTAGCATAGACATAATAAAATAGGTTCATATATGTGTAATAACATACTTTTAGCCATGACTACAGACACGTATACTTTAATAATAGGGTACGTACAATTATCCAGCATGTAATAATGCACCTTTAGCCATGAAATAACTCATATAAGTGCATATACAATAAAATGAGTTAGTACATGTGTAATAACGCACTTTTAGCCATGAATATACACAATAACTCTTAATTTCCCTTATCAGATTCTATGACCATAAAGAATAATAATGCACAGCTATATTTGTAGTTGTAAATTTTTTGAGGAACATTTGAGTGCTCCTTGTCCACCACAATGTTTGGTTGATTAGGATGTTGCTAAAGTCTTCTGTGTGGTTGCTAGGTGATTGCTAACTGGTCCAAGTCAAAAGAGCCTGATTAGTATTCTGGTCACTAGATTAAAAAAAATAAAATAACATATGGACTTGGACCATATGTTTTAACATATGTTAATAATGTTAATTAAAAAAAACCTCCAATAAATATTTCAGCACCAAATGACAACAAAAATTCATGTTTTGTTTTGTTAGGTCTAATTAGATTCCCATGTTCATATAAGTGTTTGTCACTTAAACTGATCAGGATAGTGCATAAGAAGGGTCAGGCCTAGTTAGTTTCATAAGAATCCCACTAAAACCATGAGGACAAAAATGACCAAAAATCATATAAAGACATATACATTTTATTGTTTACGTACATAAATACACAACAGAAACACACAAAAATAGGCTACTTCTTGTCCCCTGCTTTAGCATTCCAGCGGGTCTGGAGCGCTGGGAGCATTTCTTGAGTGGTTAGTTTGGATCCTTTCATCACCACCCTCTCTCAATCCACTGCAAAA
Organism: Xyrauchen texanus; assembly: GCF_025860055.1. Lineage (NCBI taxonomy): Eukaryota > Metazoa > Chordata > Actinopteri > Cypriniformes > Catostomidae > Xyrauchen > Xyrauchen texanus. The sequence goes on from NC_068301.1 coordinate 26,148,089, forward strand.
GACCACACTATGCATTATACTGAATATAATGTCAATCATAGGGTCTGACCGGCCATGCTTTACTCCTGTTATAATTTCACAATTCATATTTGTGGATGTGGCCTTTTCAGACTTAACCATGACGAGAAAATCTCTGTGGGACAGGAGCAGACATAAGATGTGAAAGAACACGAAGGAATGTATTGCTTGTTAATATGGACCTGACAGTTATGCAGTGCGGCTAACATAAGACTTATGAAGATTTCATTGAAAACACTTTTGATATGCAACATATTAAAAGACACACCTGAGGAATATCAGACAGGAATCCCTGTCATTACAGAGAAAGTAGCGGCTCATAATAAAGATGTCATGTACAAGGAGTGGACACTTTGTCTTTAAATGACAGAGTGAAGACAAATTCTAATACTTTCACCAACCTTCGGGAGTACATTTATGGCAAATGATAACAGAGACATTATTTAAACTGAGGTGAGACAACACCTTTCAACTGAGAGGGGCGCCAGAGTTGGCTAGAGCATCATTAAAATACCTACTAAGCCATGTTAAAAGCAGGGTAGTAAATTCACTTATTTTAGCTGTACAATGTGACAATGGCCAGCCCACAATAGTTCACTCTGGTATGAAGTTATATGTCAAATCTGGACAAGTAGGTATAGCTGCAGATTTGAGGGCAGAATCTCTCTCTGTGTCACTCACAGTTAAGGTTAGGGAAAGGATTTGGTTAGGGGCTCCCTATATCTTCAATGGCGATTTGCTTTGCTTGCAGCAATATCCTTCTCAATCTGGACTGGAGAACAGTCCAAGTGTCCAGAACTGCAAAGTACGGAGAAACGTACAGTTTTATCTAAATAAATACATGAAATATCTTACCATACACTTCGGATATCTGACTGATATTAAAGGACGACTAAAGGCTGCACACTGTTAACAAATGTACGTTTTCATACAGGACCGTTCAACATTCCAGACCATCATTTAAAGTGAATCAAGGTATATATAGTGTTCTTAGCTTGTAGAGCGGACATTAGATTCAAAGGGGCAAAACTGTACAATCATTTTTTTAACCGTCTTAAACACCACTTCTCCCATGGACGCGGCCATCTTGCTCTAAATTACCCTTGACCTGCTGATGACGTATGCAGCACGGGATTGCCAACATAAACTTTTATTCTTATAAAATAAAAAATATCAATGTATTGGTGCTTATTTGTTTCAAATCAAATGTGTTAAATTAGCTTAATTAAATGAGTTGTAAGGACAGTATGAATCACTGTCAGTCATCATGACTGCGCTGGATTGAGTATTTGCGAGAAAACACACTGGACACTGCCTCGTTTGTAGAACTAATAGCTAAATATATATATATAAAAAATAAATACAACATATTGAAAATTTCCGTAAAATTTCCGACAAAACGCGTATACATGTAACATTAGGCCTACGATTTGAATAATTTCCAAAAGCGTTTTATTGTCGAAATAAGCAACTTATCCAGTAGATGGCGTGAGTTAATAATGTAAAATGAGATACCCCACTTTTTGAGGCAGACTTTTGAAAGCTTTTAGTTTTTAGTTGACTGCCAACGTTCACGCATTGAGCGTGAGACTCACACAATTTACACTGTTCTCACGCTCTTACGCTACACGTCTCTTTCTCACACAGTGATAACGTCGCAGAGCAAAGAGGACACTGAAAGCGCACGGACAGACAAGACAGAGCAGATAGAAGCGAGTTATTCAGACCAATCCCATGCCAAGATGAACTCGTACTCCAAACTTAACTCAAAAGTTGGCAGCCCTGACTAAAGACAGTTCCATAGATTCAGCTTGTACACTTTTTCCTTTCCCTTACGCACAGATAAGGTCTACACCGTATATTAACTACTGAGATTCATTTTATTTGTTTGTTTTGGACTTTTGGTTAACATGCTTCCAATATTTTTTTGAATGGATGCTTAACATACCATATTATCTTTTACAGTTATATGTAAAATGTAATGTTAAGAACTATATTTCTCAAGTAGATCACAAGACCCCTAAGTTACGAATATTGCAAATATACTCATAGTATTGAGCAGTCTGAATTAAATGTAGTACAATATTTAAACTATTGCAGATAACTTTTTTTTTTTAAAAACAAATTGATGTATAGAAATAATTTTGATACAAATCCTTTGGCTGGCAAAGTTGTGTACAGTCTTAAAAGGCCTATATAAAAAGGCCTATACAGCTTGAGAAGTATCTTGAAAAACATCAAGATTTTGTGCCTTAGCATTATTAATTTATTATTATTATAACATTGTGGAGCACTTCTATTGCTAAATAAATACAAGCACAAGTCAGCACTTCAAGAGAAATGTGCTAACAATTTCCAACATTTATAGTGCAGTTTCTATCATATCAAATCATAATGTTTTGAGGAACTAATAAGTGGACTATTTTTGATGGTGTGAAAAGTTGTTAAAAGTTTCCTGCCACGTACACTTGCAGTGGTGTTTCGACAACACCCAGTTCTCTTAAGTTCAGATAACCAAAGAAGCCTGAACAACAAAACAAATTAGATCTATATTTAGACAGCAAGCTTGAAGTGTGAACTTCCTATATTCCTTCTCTTCTAAAAACAGTTTCTCTCTTCCTTACTGAAACAATGACAGTAAATTCTACAGGGAATAACTTAATTTAAATCACAATTTTTTTTTATCACAAAACAATGAGGGGGAACCCTCAAGGGATAAGGTCAGTATTTCAGAATATGGTTTGAAAGTTCTATTTTAGAATTGCTGTCAGTGCCTACTGTTTGTATAATTTTGTGTGCTCACCAGGAAGTTAGAGACCAAGCTGAGTACTCAATTTAGAAAGCAAGTGCTGTGTAGCTCAGCAGGGTGGGACATGCCACTGAAATTCTCAGTAATATCAATTACATTGCATACTGTTCCTAAGGTTCGCTGGGTAGTGCATTGCAAATTGTAGATTTGTGTAAATTTAAACTGTATTCCTGAGTTTTTAGTATTTGCCATTGTATAGTGAATAAAAAGAAAATGGGCAGATAATCTGGTGACACTTTTAAGGTTCTGCCATAATTAAAATATTTTGTAATTTATTTTACCATAAATGTTATATTTTCAGTTGAACTAAATTATAGCCAGAATTATAGTCAGCTTTTCAGTATGGCATGTTTAAGGTCTGTGTTAAAAAAAAACTATTGTTTAAAAAAAAAAAAAAAAAGGATAGCTAATTGCATAATTTGATTTAAAAGAAAAATCCTAAAATATGATAATGGGATCAAATAGGAATCCATTAAACTGGATAAACTGATATTTTTATTTTTCATTTTATGTTTTCAGAATTTGAGTTTATCAAAATTATAATATTTGAAATTATTATTAGTATTTAAGCCTCAGAGACCCACTGTACCAAAATTGCAAAACTTATGTACTTATAAATATATGGACTGTCAGTGATAAAATTATGGAGTAAGGAGCTCTTGGCTCTGTATGATGTACAAAACTAGCTCAGATGGGACTTGTATAGCACATTTTAATTACCACAGAGTCAAGTCTTAACTATCACCAAAACAGAACGAGACATTTTTGTCTGGAAGCACTTTTCATGGTGAGTTCAAAACTTGCCGCTGGTGTTGACGCTCTGATGCAAATCATTAACACAGCTTCATGTTTGCTGTAACAAAGTAGATAGCCACAGTCTACAGGCAGATTAACATTGCGGATGATGAGAGTTTAAGAGATTTAATGTGCATTGCAATGAAAATGCAACCGATGGGTAAACTAGTTCTTTCAATTTAACCTCCCACTTAAACTTTTGGAAACATTTAATGCTACTTGATTTGGTGATATATTAGTGCATTTCTTCTGGAAGGCTTTGCTTGGAAAATGTTAATAAAGCATTATATTGTTACATATTGTATTGTTTTCTTTCCTAAGATGTAAATAAAATGCATTTTGACAAGAAAATAAGCATATATAGTGTCAAATTTCAGCACTTTCAAAATCTGTGATTAATCACACTTAACTACAAAAAATTATACGTTCAATCGCAAATAAAATTTGTAATCGACTGACAGCACTCTATATGTATACACCAATTAGCCACAACATTAAAACCACCTGCCTAATATTGTGTAGGTCCCCCCATGCTGCCAAAACAACGCCAACCCACATCTCAGAATAGCATTCTGAAATGATAGTCTTCTCACCACAATTGTACAGAGTGGTTATCTGAGTTACCGTAGACTTTGTCAGTTCAAACTAGTCTGGATGTTTTCTGTTGACCTCTCTCATCAACAAAGTCCACAGAACTGACGCTCGCTGGATTTTTATTTTTAAGTTTTTTTGGCATCATTCTGAATAAATTCTAGTGACTGTTGTGTATAAAAATCCTAGGAGATCAGCAGTTACAGAAATACTCAAATCATTCAGATACAGGTCAGGAGCTTCAATTAATGTTCACATCAACCATCAGAATAGGGAAAATGTGATCTCAATGATTTGGAGAGTGGCATGATTGTTGGTGCCAGATGGGCTGGATTGAGTATCTCCTGGGATTTTCACACACAGTCAAAAATTTTTACTCAGAATGGTGCCAAAAACAAAAAACATCCAGTGAGCTGCAGTTCTGTGGATGAAAACACTATGTTGATGAGAGAGATCAGACTGATTTGAACTGACAAAGTCTAACTCAGATAACCGCTCTGTACAGTTGTAGTGAGAAGAATATAACTCAGAATGCTATTCTGAGATGCGGGTTGCTGCTGCTTTGGTGGCATGAGGGGGATCTACACAATATTAGCAGGTAGTTTTAAAGTTGAGGCTGATTGGTGTGTGTGTATATAGCATTAAGAATGGCTAAATACTAGGAAGATCCTTTAAAGACCCTCAGGCAATATTTGTAAAGTGCAACTGTGTGTGTGTGTATATATATATATATATATATATATATATATATATATATATATATATATATATATATATATATATTGAAGAAAATACATAATAAACATCAATGACTGTGTAAAAAATATATATTACAAATCTCATTCCCATCCATCCTTTTCACAATCTTTTGCGATTTTCATTAGGTTTATAAGTATACCCCATCACGAGAAAGATTTTTCTCTGACTAAAAATAAAAAAGGATTATTTAAAAAACATCTGTAAAAGCAGCCACCTGAAAACACCCAGCATGCTTTGTTGCAGAGGCATAACGACATTGCGAAAGCAAAACTACACATCCCGTGACACACTGCGGTGCTGCGATCTGTCACTCCACCCCTCCTCATGTTTGAAGTGCAGCGGAGGACAGAGAGGGGGCTGGAGGGAGTCACAGCAGTAGCCTACCGGACCGGTGTGTTGTGTCTGGCACACTGTGCGCACTGCAGCTCTCAAGCTTCACAGAAACCAACATCGCAGTCTTTTCTTTATTATATTTGAAATACGGCATGTTGCTCGGGTCATTTGTTTGAGCGCGAGTGCTGTTTTGTGCTTACGGAACCTGCTCGCATCATATAAACTCGCAATTGGAGAAACAGCTGATCTACGGATGCTCGTCTCAGGTAAGCGCTCTAATAACAACACAGCCCACTACATGACTGGAAAAGTCATCTCTGTAATAAGAACACATTAAGATTGCCATTACGTAGTACAGTACACAAAACTTCTGTCAAAGCTTTATATGCCGCAGCATGTGAGAGAGGAGCACATATACTGTGTATATATATATATATCAAGGCCTATATGAGTATAATATTTATATATGAATATATATTAGCATACTCATCCTTTAATGTAACACTACAATAAGGTTTCATTTGACTTTCATAACTAGCTAACAAAGTTTAAATCTGTAATCTTACAGACCTGATCTGGTAACACAAGCATTATTACAAGACAGCGAAGAATCAAAGGCAAATGAAATTGATCTGTGTAATAAGTACTAGATTTGATTAAATGTGTTAAATACAAAATAGACAGCATGCGCTTCCTGAACTGTATCTTTTCTCTCTTGCATACTCATTGTTTGTAATTGATCTTTTACTTTTATTGTGTTTAATATTTCCTGCTAAGAATGATTGGTTATTGTCCATGGTTTGTTCCATGAGGTATGTAATAAAGGCTAAACACATATCGCGAATAACTCATCATTATGGTTAATAAGATTATCTGCCAGATGGTTATCAGCAAGTCAGCAAACTGAAAATGTTCCCTCTCAGCACAAATAAAGGCCATTGCGACATAACAGCAACATGACAGCTCTGTACGCAGACAACATAGCAGGTTTAAGTGATCACGATGTATTGTCTTAAATCCATTGGTTTCCCCAGATCAAAGAAGCATCTAGAAACAAAAACAGTTTGATTGAGGTCAGACAAAGTGTTGCGCTTGACAGAAAGCCTAGCCCTGCACGTTTATTAGACAGATAGTATTTTCCTGGTTAGCTGAGTGTAGCTTCAGGTTGTGTTCCATGCTTTGCACTGGCACTCACTGCTTTGCAGACAGCAATGGCATTCTTTATAATCACAGTGTCTGCACCTGTACTTAACATTGGAATTTCCCCAGATTAATTGTTATTATAAAGTGATACGTTCACCCAAAACTGAAAATTCATGACAGAATTTTAATTTCCAGTGAACCATTCCTTCAAGGTTCCACATCGCAGAACCCAGATTTCACAGTTTGGTATTCTTAGATGACCACAGCGCATTGTCATTTAAAGTTTTCTTTTGTTAGAAGGTTGGACTTTGTTCTGGCCTTAGGGGTGTTTCTCAAAACCAATGCAGATGAGCACCAGTGGAAGAAGGCTTTTGAATTTTGGAGATATCATTTACCACAGCTCTAGGGCTTTATAGAGTTTTGCTCATGAATGTCAAAAGAAAGGGTGGGAGTGGAAGATCTAAGTTTTCCTCAAAGGGTTGGAAACTTTAACGGAACAGAGCTGAGAACTAGTTTGAACTGTGCAGTTTGAAGCTGTTTTTCCTATTCAGAAGAAGTCTGATTGGATTTAGGGATGTTTCTACAGCTGTGGCTGGTATGCATTACCAGGGACACTTCGTCTGTAGGTCTCTTCTCAATTGGGGGGAAGCTAAATCCTGCCTAATAGGACACAAATGGGGTACCATGCCCTAATGGAATATAAATCCCCATAAATGGATATTCCTTATAGGATTGTTGGGCTTAATGTTATTGTTCAGCACTAGCCACTGCGTATCACTTCATTGCTAAGATACACAGCAGCAGAAGGCAAGATGTGCCATTCAATGCCTGCAAGTTGAATAGAACCAGATGTTCTGTTTTTGATCATTGAGGAACAAACAAGAATGCAACAATCTCAGGTGCTTTCGTTCTCTCTCAGTGTTTTTTTTTAAACAGTAAAAGTGGAGAACAAACATAAAGAAGGTCAGTGATAGGTTATGTCAGCGACCTGAGTATATCTGTAGTCAAGGAAACAGGATGTGCTCAGATTTATTTAAAATTCTGTGTTTTTACACTTACACTCAAACTCAAGAAAAAGTTTGTAGACTGAGATTCAAATAATTTTTTTTTTATAGCAAATGCAGATCCATTAAAAAACCTGAATACTTTTAAATCTGAAATGCTACTTCAAATGACAGAGTACTCTCATATTACTCAAGTGGTCTGTTTAATCAGCAGTTTAATCTATCTATGAGTCACAGGTAATAAATCTGTAATATCATATAATTAATTAACAAGTTAGTTGGCAATAGAACTACTTGAGAAAAAGAATACTCATTAAGAATGATTTAATGGTGTTGATGAGCTATTGATTTACTTTACCTTTGCATTGACTGTACACTTTTATACATACGGTAAGTCATTTTTTAAAAGCTTTTGAAATTATTGATCTTTTGGTAATTCATTGTTGATTTTCATTGACATGTTTACATGCACATCATTTTCCAATTAAGGCTCATATTCTGGTTAAGCCTTAAAGGGTTGGTTCACCCAAAATGAAAATTCTCTCATCATTTACTCACTCTTATGCATCCCAAACAAAGATTTTTAGGAGATCTTTTCAGCTCTGTGGGTCCTTACAATACAAGTTAATGGTTTACCAAGACTTTGAAGCTCCAAAAAGCACATAAAGGCAGCATGAAAGTGGTTTAAGCAATGTCTTCAGAAGCAATTCAGTTGGTTTTGCATGAAAACAGAAAAAAATATCACTTTTTTTCTGCTATAAATCTTGACATCAGCAGTCTCCTTGGCGATAATGATGACTCTAACACCATCTAGTGCTCTGTCTATGCATCAAACCCTAGGAAGTGTAATCAAGCTTGAAATAATGGTCGTGCCTAGAGACTGCAATGGCAAGATGTACAGTGAAAAGGGAGTTATATTTTGGACTGATCTCACCCAAAATTGATGGATCACTTCAGAAGACATTGATTAAACCACTGGAGTCTTATGGATTACTTTTATGCTGCTTTTTTGTGATTTTTGGACCTTCAACATTCTGGTCACCATTCACTTGCATTGTATGGACCTACAGATCTGAAATGTTCTTCTTAAAATCTTAATTTTTGTTCAGCAGAAGACAGAAATTAATTCACATCTAGGATGGCATGAGGGTGAGTAAATGATGAGGAACTTTCATTTTTGGGTAAACTATCCCTTTAATTCTGATAAATACATTTACATGCTCCAGTGCTAATGGAAGATTCCTGTGTAATGCATGTCATCAGCATGTTCTGAAAAAAACTTATTTTCCTGCCATTCTCTTGAGGAGCCACCACAACATTAAAATCACCTGCATAATATCGTGTAGGTCCCCCTCGTTCCGCCAAAACAGCTCTGACCCATCGAGGCATGGACTCCACAAGACCTCTTAAGGTGTCCTGGGTTATCTGACACAAAGGCATTAGCAGCAGATCCTTCAAGTCTTGTAAGTTGCGAGGTTGAACCTCCGTGGATTGGACTTCTTTGTCCAACACATCCCATAGATGCTCAGTCGGATTTACGTCTGGGGAATTTGGAGGCCAAGTCAACACATTGAACTCTTTGTCAAGTTCCTCAAACCATTCCTGATCAATTTTTGCAGTGTGACAGGGCGCATTATCCTGATGAAAGCGGCCACTGCCATCAGGGAATACCATTGCCATGAAGAGATGTACGTGGTCTGCAACAATCTTTAGGTTGGTAGTAACATCCACATGAATGCCAGGACCCAAGGTTTCTCAGCAGAACATTGCCCAGAGCATCACACTGCATCCGGCGGCCTGCCTTCTTCCCATAATGTATTCTGCTGCCATCTTTTCCCCAGGTAAACGGTACACACAAACCCATCCGTCCACATGATCTAAATGAAAATGCATCAGACCAGGCCACTTTCTTCCATTGCTCCATGGTCCAGTTCTGACGCTCACATGCCCTTTGTAGGCACTTTCGGTGGTGCACAGGGGTCAGCATGGGCACTCTGACCGCTCTGCAGCTACGCAACCCCATATTCATCAAGCTGCGATGCACTGTGTGTTCTGACACCTTTCTGTCATGACAACATTAAGTTTTCAGCTATTTATGCTACAGTAGCTCTTCTGTGGGATCGGACCAGATGGGCTAGCGTTTGCTCCCCATGCATATCAATGAGCCTTGGATGCCCTTGACCCTGTCGCCAGTTCACAGGTTGCCATTCCTTGGACCACTTTTGGTAGGTACTAACCACTGTATACCAGGAACACCTACAAGACCTCCCGTTTTGGAGATGCTCTGACCCAGTCATCTAGCCATCACAATTCGGCCCTTGTCAAAGTCGCTCAGATCCTTACTCTTGCCCATTTTTCCGGCTTCCAAAACATGAAATTCAAGAACTCACTGTTCACTTGCTGCCTAATATATCCCATTCCTTGACAGGTGCAATTGTAATGAGATAATCTATGTTATTAATTTCACCTGTCAGTGGTTTTAATGTTGTGGCTGATCAGTGTATAAGAGATGCTCACTCTGGCCATTTATATGATGCTTTTTTGTAATTTTATCAACAAATTAATTCTAATTCAAAAATGATGCTTGAAAAATGATGACAAAAATATTCAGTTTCTTCCTTACTCTTTTGAGTATTTATCGATTCTTTTGAAGCTTCAACTATCTTCGTCTCTGAAATACCTCAATTTGAGCATGCACTGATATAAATCAATATGGGGTTTAATTTGATATTCCGAATACAGTGTTTGCTGGGTTGCCAAAACAAAATTAATTATATTCATCTTGTGTTCAGCACTTTGTACGTGCTAAATATTTATCATGCGTTTGTGCAGCGTGACTGAAGCCTGGTTTTCCCGCTAGTGTGCTCAGAGTGATGCAACTTGAAATAAATGATAGAAATAAGGTGTTAATTAAATAAGTTTAGTTTGATTAAAAATAGCTCATATCCAATGTAAACATGAAATTAAATCATGTTATATATTAATTAAATGCAATTGTATAATAAACCAACTTCGAGCATGTGGATGACTGCATTCGTCACTGACCACCGAATACCATTTTTGACCCAGTAAAACCCTGTTATATGAGACAGAACTCTGATTGATACAGTCATATGCCAGATGTCTCTTTCAGATTTCTGGAAACTGGAATATTGGCTTAATCTGTTGAATGCCTTTATATGACGCATACATAATGCCAAATGTAAAATTCAGTCATTTGATGTGAAAACTGTAAAAGGTAGACTGGGGTTGTTTTGAAATCACAGATCCTGTAAAGGACATTGTGTGTAGTATGTCTAATGTTGTGTTTGACTTTGGAATCTCTATATTTCAATATTTTATACAGAGATGCTGTAAATCGTCACAACTGATAGCCCGTCAGAGACAGAGAGAGAATGATTACTAAGGATGTTACTTTGACTAAACTGTAACCTAGTCAGTCAGATAAGCAAATGATAAAAGCCCATTCAAATTTTGGAATTCACCAACAGAAGACAGCTTCCTGATGACATTATGAGATATTTCTGTGAAGAGCAAATCTACACAGGCTCAAATAATTCCTCGAGTTACAAGATAACTTTGATGAGAGGAGTTTTGCATACTAGATACTAATCTACAGAAACACAAAGAGGCTTAGTGTTCCAGCACTAAATAAGTACCAAAACATTAATGGGTGCATGTTCATTTCACAGAGAACAAATTAGGTAAAAGCGTTAAGTACTGTAACTGTGTTAAATAAATGTGATGCCATTAAACATATTGAAATAATAAAATTTATTTTAAATATGATAAATATTCATTATTCTAGAAACCTCAAAGTGAGTGTATATTGAAGGGTTTATGCTTCAACAATACAAAAGCAAATATGTATGTATGACCAATATCTCACTGAGTTACTCAAATGTAATTCTGAAATGTTAAGTCTCTGCTTCTGTCCGTTTTATGTGGAGCTGATAATGTGGCATGTCAGACATGTTTGTCATGTCATGACATGTCTGGTCCCAGACATTGCTTGCTCTGTTATCAAATGAGGGGGCAATAGTAATTTTACATTTACATTTTATGCATTTGGCAGACGCTTTTATCCAAAGCGACTTACAGTGCATTTATTACAGGGACAATCCCCCAGAGCAACCTGGAGTTAGGTGCCTTGCTCAAGGGCACAATAGTGGTGGCTGTGGGGATCGAACCAGCGACCTTCTGATAGACAGTTATGCGCTTTAGCCCACTACGCCAATACCACTAATATTCTCAGGATAACAGCGAGGTTTGTTTGATTGTTGTTTTGTTGACTCCACTCACTCACTCTACACTGCTTAAATAGAACTAGCTTCCATGCCGAGGAGGAAGTGTCTGGTTCATTCACATAAACAGAGCAAATTTAATTGAACTAAATGAGTGGTGCTGGGAAGAAATGAGTGGTTCTGGTAAGAAAAAAAAAGCTTCTGTAGAGCATGCATAAAGTGACACATCAAGATCACCCTGTGTATCATTTGCCCCTTCCCCTGGTGTGCGGTCATGCTGGAGATAACTGGCCTCTTACAATAATCTCACATGTACTCATGACTTCAGTGGGCTGACTTACAAAGCCACAGACAAACATGTTGCTGCTTTTTATGGATTTACATGCCGAGTCTCCTTTATTAAGCTTAAAAAATATAATATATTACATTCTGTTTTGATGCTCATCTTCTTTTGTGAATAACACAAATTCAATATCAATATTAGCTGAGAAAAGCCCAAATAAAGATAATTCTAAGACTACATTATTGTGGCATAGGAGAAAAGCATTGATTAGGCAGTATAAAAGTGGCTTTAGTAGTCAATATATTATTATTTTCATATAATTGAAAATTAGAGTATCACTACCCTCCAGGCCACGACAATCCATTTTACAACAGTGTTGACTTAGGGGCTGTTCATTCACTCATTCCATCAGCAGTACTTTTTTTTTAATTGTTGGTTTATGTACACATGCCTCACATGGATGTCAATCGCTGTCGTATATTGCTGTTTTTACAGTACTTCGCATGAACGCCACATTTTTAAGGTACTACAGGCTACAGAGGGCATGAATTTACATTATATGTTCCATTTTTATTGTGCTGTATTGTAATTAATAGTACTAAATAGAGGTACAGCAAGACAAAATGTATGTGCCAATACCGATTTCAACAGTTTGGTTGTTAGCTTTAACAAATTTGTATTTTTCCTTGCAGTGTCAAGCTTTACTTTACATTTACATTACATTTATGCATTTGGCAGACGCTTTTATCCAAAGCGACTTACAGTGCACTTATTACAGGGACAATCCCCCCGGAGCAACCTGGAGTTAAGTGCCTTGCTCAAGGGCCCAACAGTGGCATTTTGGTGGTGCTGGGGCTTGAACCCCCGACCTTCTGGTCAGTAACCCTGAACCTCAACCACTGAGCCACCACTGCCCCATTAAGCTTTAAGGTGAGTAATCAAATTAGTTGTCTCCAAAGTATACTTCATGCATCATTGTTGCTGATTGCTCAGCATACAGTATGGATGATGAAAATTGTGTCATCAAAACAGCCGCGTGACTTGCTAGATTTTCTTGACTCGCGCACGCGGTCCTCGTCTGTGTGCATTGTCTGCGCATGCACTGGCCATCGAGTTTTAAGTGTTTTAGATAGTTTCTCATCACGTGAGCACATGTGATACAGTGAGCACTGCCGGGATGAGACTTTTTAGCATGAGAGTGAATCTGCACTTCGTTTACTGATGATTGTATGTGGCAGGGCGGAGGGCGGGACCGGGTGTGTATGATCACGACCCGGCCCCGCCCACCGCCCTGCCACATTGTACTATTCTAAACTGTATATAATGCTGAAAATAATGTATAATAATGCTAAGGGTCCTGATATTTGATAGTCCTGATAATGCCAAATGTAATGTCTGATTACTGAAAAAATAACATGAATCATAATAAAACCTACTACTTCACTCAATAACATTTCGGAATTTATTATATATTTTATTATATATTTATTAGTATTATAACCCATATTTTTTTTATTAATGACCAGTTTGACATTATAATATGACACAGTATTATTATTATTTTGAGGATTTGTTGTATACAATAGTAAGATACTGTATATCTGTCTTATTTATTTCACCTAATATTAATTTCACCTTATATTCTGACATTGCAGTGCATTGCTCATCATTTTGCAGAAGGTTGTATTTTTTGTAAGCATCATAGGCAACATTCGTAACAGTATTGTAACAGTGAACATACAATGCACGGTGGCCCCTCAACACACTAGAGAAACATTGCTGTTTATCAAGTGCTGAAACTTGACTTGGTGCACAACAATTCGGAATGATGTTAAACATTGTATCAGTCACTTCTTTGGAACCTGGACTTATAGAAACATAAGAAAACAATGGAAAAACAGAGCAGATGCATGCAAAACACATTTGGTTTGAACGGCCCCTAATCCGTTCACACGTGGGCAAAACAAGTCCAGGGCCCAACGCAATTGTGTGCAATTGTGGCAAAACCTTATTTTACTGGATAAGCATACACAAAAATTTTAAATGTATTTTTGAAAAGGATACTTTAGAAACATGTAACCAGTGACAATAATATTGGAAGTTTTGTGAGAGCATAGAATTGTGGATTCAGTACCGTAAACTAAATCAATTAAATGACATTTTATCCCCTTTTTCTCCAAATTTGGCATGCCCAATTCCCACTACTTAGTAGGTCCTCATGGTGTAGTGGTTACTCACCTGGTGGTGGAGGACAAGTCTCAGTTACCTCCGCTTCTGAGATGGTCAATCTGTGCATCTTATCACGTGGCTCGTTGTGCGCGACCCTGCGAAGACTCACAGCATGGGAGGCTCATGCTATTCTCCACGATCCACGCACAACTTACCATGCGCCCCATTGAGAGCGAGAACCACTCTTCGCGACGACGGCGAGGTTACCCCACTTCCCTAGCAACTGGGCCAATTTGGTTGCTTAGGAGACCTGGCTGGAGTCACTAACCACACCCTGGATTCGAACTTGCAACTCTAGGGGTGGTAGTAGTAGTAATTTAAAAAAATATATTTATTTATCTGATTAATCGAAGAAATAATCGAAGATTAATCAATTATCAAAATAATCGTTAGTTGCAGCAGGACACAGCAGCACACATACACTGTAATATATTCATCACACTGTGACCACACGACCACCACACCTGACACTGCAATGAAATCATAAGCATAATGTTGGGAGAAAAGCATGTACACATAGTTTTTCATTTCTAAAAAAACAGATAGGCTTTATTCTGTGACTGTTCTGAAGCAGGCAGCATGTAAGGTCATTGTTTGTCTGTCTCTCTATGTGTATGGCTGAATGGTTAGTTAAGGCAGAGAGGCTGAAACCCCTCTGTGTGTCATATAAACCCACTGGCTACATGCCAAACCTGGTCTACAGTGATTCAGACTTCCCACAGACCCAACATTCAGTCTAAAACCCTCTCCGTGAAACTAATCATAAACATAAAGGTAGACAAGGTGCTTAAAACTATTCACAGCAGTTGTTTCAAGACCAAAAGATTGACCTTCCATAAACACTAGTACTTCATGAATAGTATAATCATGGGAAGCGAATCAATGGGTTGGCTCCATAGTAGAGCTGAAATGATTGACAACTTCCAGATGCACTCTGAACTTTCTAAACAGCTTCAGGTGATGTAGATCACCTTTCCACGGATCACGGTAGATCATGGTTGCTGCAACTAGATTATAACGTGATGGCTCGCGACTTATTGTATCATAATATATGTGTCACTGTGCATTTCTTATCCACTTAACCACCGGCGCATCCTGCTGGATATTTTTGCCATTTTGGGGCATACAGATAAGTGTAAGACATACACTCACAATAACAACAAAACCTTGTGCTTTGTAAAATAAAGACAATAAAAAGGGTGAGCTTTCAGCAGACTCTGGGTTTGCGAGCATACGTCACAAAAAAGGAACTGAAACTCTGCGAATACTTATCACACAAACATGAAACATATGTCTAAAGAAAGCTTAAGATTTCTATTATTAAATAAAACAATTCAAATTAAAACAAACATTCTCATGCAATGTAATCTGTATGAAACAAAGCGATGTACATGTTTCAGCTGGGACTACGATGAACATTTGTATTTTGAAGAGAGACTTGATCCAGACGAGGATACAATTTTGGAAGTCATTTAGTTTTCTTTAATTGACATGCTATTTTATATAAACATGTTCATATTTTACTAGTGGGACTGTTTACAGACTTGCCAGACAGGATTCAGAGTATTGACATTTGAAATATGACTTCTAATAAGCAAGATTTAGTTACAGTTAAATGCTGTTTCGGCTAAAGCAGGTATTTAAATTGTATTATGTATAAATGCTGTATGATATAAATATATGATATGTAATATGATATAAAAATAATATGAATGTTTAGAATATATGTTATCTAGTGTTTATGCTGCCTCATTATCATCAACATCAACAACATCATTATCATCAACAAAGCTTGTGCTTGCAAATATGTGTTCAGGTTAAATGAGTAAAATGCACTTTAAATATGACCATATTAGAAAATCAGCATCTTATAATGATTTCTGAAGGATCATGTGACAATGACAACAGCAATAATGATGCTGAAAATTCAGCTTTGATCACAAATTGCATTTTACAATATATTCAAATAGAAAACAGTTCTTTTAAATTGTAAAAATAGTTCACACAATGTTTTTACTGTATTTTGGATTAAAAAAAAAAAGCAGCCTTGGTGAGCAGAAAAGACTTCCTCTAAAACTTTTACATGGTAGTGTAGGTCTAAAATTAAGTAAAGTCTTTATGTAACGAAAATGTATAGTCAGATTACTTCTTTTAACTTAAAACATGATTTTGATCATTAAGTCTCCTCACATTCATTCTCTTTCTGTCACATTCCTCAGTGATAGGACCAGGGGAGGGTCTTTTGTCTCCTCAGGTGTGAATTGCAATCAATATTCATGAGCATTCACGCCTCCTCGCATATTACCATGCGCCTCCTCGCATATTACCTTTCTAACACAAAAATTGTCTTACAAAAGTTAAATTACTATATTGTTTTGTATGAATGAGTGATCAGGATGGTTTTCACAAGCTCTAGGCTACAAGATCCAGTTCTCAAAAGGCTTGTGGATAAATGTTTAGTATGTGTTATATGGCCTTATTTCAATGACTTACAATTTTTTTCAAAAACCACGCATAAAATGTATTTTCCTCTATTTTCCTCTATTAAAACCTCTACATACATGTTGCTCACATATTATTGTTGCCCAGTTTGTGCTGAATACAGTGTTATCAGACTTTAGCCATTAATATGTTTTTAAGCAACTGAAAAAAGCACAAATGACAAGGCGTGTCAAAACTTCTCCAGGGCCCAAAACACCCTCAGAACCCAGAGGGTTAAACACTTAAATACAAAATACACTTATATTTAAGATACATTCTCTTAAAGCAAGTCTAAATATCTTATTTGTTGCTCCTCAAGTAAATGTATCTTGTTTTAAGGATTTTTAGAAAAGGATTTTTGGAAAACAAGACAAAAACATTGATATTGATAACAATAGGATTTTTTGAAGTGAATTTCTTTACTGAATTAAACTTAAAAAATATTTTTTTCCCTTTAAATCAGTGAATGTCATTTAGAGATATTTTTATTAGATTTTGCCCTCTTTATTGTTAGTAAGCTTGTTTAATACAACCTTTTAAGTTTAAGAGGTTAAAAAAGGTTAAGAGCAAATGATTAACCGTTGCAATAATCGTTGAATAATTGTTCTAATATTAGATTAATCGATTATCAAAATAATCATTAGTTGCAGCCCTGCTTGGCAGGTTGTTTTATTGTTGTGGCTGATCGGTGTATGCCTCTATGCAGCCTAGACTTTTTTTTTATTAACAAGCCCTCCCTTTTTCTCTTCCTTACGGAAATGTGCCGTTATCTACAGAGTGCATTTTAATAAAAGGCCTTGAAAAACAATAGCTAGCTAACAGAGAGCTGCCCAAGCCATCTTTACGCCCAAAAGACTTAAAAGAACAACAGTATTTTTATGCCCTGGCCCTTCACTTTGGAGTGACACTGGATCAACAGGACTTTTAAGAACAGGAAGTGGTTGAGAGGTTGGCAGTTGTGCTGTCTGATGGGTGGCTTTGGAACACAGGATACCTTTGCTGGAAATTATGCAAGAAGGCTGCTATGGGTAGGAAATGTAATGTTTAGTGTTTCTGAAATAGCATGCAGAAGTGAAAGACCTTATGAAATAGCTTGACGACTGCAGTAGTATTTCCTGTGTTGACATACTGCACCTTATGGAACAGTCTTTGCATCTGGAGCATGCCTATTATGCCTTAAAATGCTGTCTAGGTAGGTTTTGGAACAGAGTTGCAAATTGCAATCACTTTTAAAAAGATGAAACTGGATTGCAGAATTATGTCAAGTCATTTTTATTCCTATAGAGCTTTTCAAAACACAAATCGTTTAAAAGCAGCTTTACAGAAAATTATGCTGTAATATCTGTACTTTTTTTAAGTTCTCATTGAGCGGTTTAAATGAAAAATGTTTGCTCACAGGGACCCTAAAGACAAATCATTTTTAAAGCATGATTTTCAAGTTTTTCCTTTATTTTCATTTGAATTTTCTGTAAAGCTGCTTTGAAACAATGTGTGTTTTGAAAAGCTCTATAGGAATATAAATGAATTTTACACATTCATTACTCCCAATTTACTCATATATTTACGAAAGTTTCATGAATGAGGCCCAAATATATTAGTTACCTATGTGTAATACAAGTCATGTATTATTTGAGTAAGATGAGTAGACTCAATGTTTAAAACGAAAGGATATTCTTTGGACCATACGATTAATGATTAAGTGTCTTTGAAGTCCATCCCAAATTGTCTGTGGCAGTGCTTGTGTCACTTGCTCTGATAATGGTCCTGTAATATGAATAGGCCACATCATCGCATTTCCCTCATCATTTTGCTTTCAACAGTGTGTGTCACGGCAAGTCAGTAATGGGAGTGAGTAACAGCACATTAAAATGATCCGATTAGGGCCATTACCCATGTTATTTTATTATTTGTGACCGCTGTGCCCATCTCTGGGGTTGTTTTCCAACATAGAGTACAGTAGTGAGTAGGACATTAACTCTCCATTTAAAAGTGTTTGTAAGCAATATGAAAAGCAGGGGCTGGTGGCTTGCCAGAGCTAGACATTATGGAAATGTGCTGTGTTCAGCCTTGGACAATAGCTTGGGGCTCCATTGTGGACCGATTGTGAATCAAAGTACAAGCTTTGGGAAAGGACACCCACTCTAAAAGACCATGTGACTGACATCCCAGTAATGCATTGGCTTTGGTACGAACTGAAGGCATGCTTTGCTAAAATGGAAAACTGTATTTTTCAGTTTGCTCTTTAAAAGTTTAGGAAACCAAAATTGGCTTTCAATTAAATCCCATTGCTGTCTAGCTGAAAAAATTGCTATATCAAAGAGGTCTTTTTTCGGACTTTTCTCTCCAGTGGGTTATTATCTGAAACATGTTCCCGGTCCTACTTTTGAGTCTTGAGGTTCCTTGGTATGTCAAATGTTCCTGTGAGGGGGCTGCCCTCCGGGGAAAAGAGTCCTTTATTGTGTTTTTTTGTATGCACACTAATTAGTGTGACAGCCTTGGTCTACAGCCCATGGGTTAAATTGGGCCAGTACGGTCCGGAACGGTGTTCTGGCACCTTCAATTCCAAAAAAACAAAACAAAATGCTTGTTTGTCAAGCCATCCCATTTATTGTATTCTTTGTTGAGGTTTTTGTTTGATTCATTTGACACATTCCATCTCTATTTATTTATCATACAAGTTAATTATGCTTCACTCTAGTCTGTTGCTGGCTTGTAGAGTCAGCATTTATGGGAGCAGCATGAGACTGCGTGCCCCCGCAAATAGATGCGTGTTTCGCTTCTGTACCATGCCATGGTCCAATCTCTATTTCAAAGAATTGTATCAACTGCTCACCCATTTCATCTTTGATACACTGATATATAGTAACGATTTTGTTTAGTAGTTCAAAATTTGTATACATGAAGGGGTTTTGAATCCAAAATCACTCACATCCAAAGCATCAATAATATTGATCAATATATCATACAACCTAAGATCAAATGACCACTCGACCAACACACATGTGTTAATGTTATGTGTTCTCCATTTTTGCTGATGTGGTTTTTTTTCTTTTGGAAAAAATATTTAGCAAATTTACAGTGGGATTCACTTGTGAAAATGCTTCTTCATGCCACAGTGAAGAATTTTAAACTCTTTTATAATTGAATGCAAATGTTTTCATTACAATATGAGTAAAAGGTAGTTGTGTAGAAGGTGTTTGTTTCCCCCGTTAAGAAAAATGTACTTTTACTTTTAAATTGTTACATAATTAGATTTAAGTTTAGCTTGTTCTATAACAGGGGTGGGCAACTATGTTGGTAAATAAAACATTTTATTCTCAAAAATTATTATTTTATTCTCCATTTACACGCTAAAAGGATCCTGATATGGGCCTTGTCAATGGTTTGACTTTCCATTCAGCACACAACTGATTATAACAGGCTGAGGCTGTATGACTGTGGTAAATGATTACTGCAAGAGTTAGATTAACATACAGGTGCAAAGGGACTTTGTAAATTGAAAATACATATAAATATTTGTCTCTTGCTTGCTTTTGCTAGGGTGTCAATGATTACCCCTTCAAGTGTCAGTGATGCTGAGATCTACTTGCCCTAGGTTGAGGGTTGGTCATCTTATAGAACATACCTGGGCAACTTACAGCCCGCGGGCCGAATCCTGCCCTCCACATGGTTTAATGTGGCCCGTGGCTCTTTTATCCTAAAAGCATTTATTTTTAGAATATGTATTTTACAAAAATACTTTTGTATAATTTTTACATTTTTTTATGGGGGGTTGCGACATCACCCAAATGTAGGATTCCCCCGCCTCCAAAATCCCAATTTAACCTGCTACAGCCATTATTAAAATGATAAAGGCCTCCGTTTCTGATGCTTTCAATACTATTTGCTCTACAAAACAATTACTGGTCATGCTAAAGGATTGGTGGTGAGGATTATGCTAATTCATACCAATGTGATATTGTGAATGAGTAATATTCTATAACTCTTCTGAATTAATCAGTCTCTCTCTCTCTCTCGCTCTCTCTCTCTCACTCACTCTCTCTCATAAGTTCCTTATGCTTGTATGCCTGGATAATCTGTCCAAATGATACCAGTGTTTGTCAGTGATTGCCTAATGGAGCAGCCCCCTCTCTCTTTTTCATTTTTCTGGATCTGATAGATGCAGATGGTCTGAAAGAGCTGCAGTTTTCTCTCTTGCTGGCTTAGTTAAATGAATACAGCAACACATTTTATCAGACCAGACTCCTATAAGATTTTCTGATGCAGTCTTTGCCATTATCTTTAATCATTGTGTCAAAGGTAATGCTGCTATAAAATGCTGTTTTAGAGTTGAACTTTTGATCCAGCCAGTTGGATAATGTGTAACCTTTAATCATATTCCTCAGCTCTCTTAAAGTTCTTCCGCTGTAGCTCCCAAGTCTCCCTTAAGCTTGTGCACCAGTTCAAACGTATTAAAACTTGGCATATCAAGTCATGACAGATTTCTCTCCAATGACACCAAATGTCATCGTTTGTACTTTTTCTCTTAACCAATCAAGTCACATTAAGTTTAAAAATGCGAAGCGCAAATGAGATATGGGCAATATTTAAAGTAAATAATGACAATTTTGGTCTGTTTCTTACACAAAGCTTTTTTATGCCCTCAAAAGACTATAGCAAATGAGTTGTATATACAATTTGTAAGGCCGAAGCATACGCTACGCTAGAACGTGAACTCAAAGGCTTCTAGCTCAGTTTTGTGCGTTGTTGCTATCCGAATTGTGTAAGACTGCAAATTCATAACTCAACTAAAGTGCGTTGCATTCTCTACATTGCCACAAGGGGCGCCATAGTGTACATTTAGTTACAATAGTGTGAACTGTCCATTTCTACAGTGAGTTTTCTCATTCAAGCCAACTATTGTCATGTTTTGGAACAGGTTGAAGAGAATATTGCTGAGCGAGGTCTATGGGCCTCATTCATGAAACTTTTGTAAATATGTTAGTAAATTGGGAGTAATGAATGCCTAAAATGAACCTTTACGAAAACTTTCCTCCCGATTCACAAATGCTGCTTACACCCCAGATTTGTTCGTAAATGCATGTATGTTGGTTAATTCCAAACATTCGTAAATAGGGGGCGTGTTCACGTTCAGTCACAATTATCATAATCCACTGCCATGAAATTGCCATGTAAGGAATGAAACAGGCTCGCTAGTAAATGCTGTTAACATCTATGTGGAACAGGAATGAATGTAGTGCATTCACATCATAACATTTTGATTAAAATAACACAATAGCATCTCAAAGAAAGTGAGGAACTTATTGCGTGTTTTTCTATCCTCGGATGCTCTTTTGTGAACAGTTCAAAAAGTCAATAAAAGTGGTTTGAAATGAGTGTAAAAAATGTTCAGCCCACCTAGGATGTCCACCACCATTAACCTTCTCTGGAGTGCATCGCCTGCACCATTTGTGAAAATTCTGGGGTAAATCATGATGGTGACAGAGATATACTTGCAAATGGAAGAATCTTCAGAGAAATTAATAGAATGCCTGAAGAAGATCTTTGCCCGAAACGGTATATGATTACAGATTTGCAACTTATACGACAATGTGCAATGCACATTTACCATGTTATCGTATCCTCAACAAGTAACGTTAGAGGGGAGTTTTTTTCACATCTTTCCATAAACTCTTCACCCCATGTAAAGCACTTCTTCTGGATATATGATTTAAAATGAATGAAGCAGAGTTGGGAATTAACTATACTTTAAAGAAATAAATGCAAGCATCAAACAAATGTTTCTATTTTAAGTATAGGATATGGTTTAATAAGAAATCAAATCTTTTTTTGTAATAATTTATTTTATTTGTTTAAGGTTAATTTAGCAAATGTAACTTAAATACTTACTGTATTTCATTTCACTTTATCAAAACATAAACATGGCAGCTTGTTTGAAAGAACATAACCTATTCAGATGTCTTACGCATGACTTTGAAGCAAATGTTAATATTGTTCGTACCAACTAATATTTTGAAAATATGAACATTTTCATGATCTGAGACTTTACTTGTGTGAATGAATGTGGCCCAATATATTTAGCTACTTACCTGAATAACAACAACACGTACAGTTTTATGGCAAAAACATACCTCACTTGGGTACTGAAGTTGGTTTCTGCCACAGTAAAGCAAGGACGCATTTTAAGTGTGTTCATTCACCAGTGTTGGCAACGCATTAGCCAAGTGCTCACATTTGCGTATACGTACTTACGCTAAGTATTTTTCTGGTGTTATGGCACTTTTATGGTGCTTTTTTCCTAGTCACTGTATGCTTTAATTGTATAGAAAAGAGCAGCTTGAACATTTTTGTTCTGTGGATGAAAGAATGGCATACAGGTTACAACAATATGATGAAAATGATGACAGATTTTTAATTAACTTTAAGCTTATAGGTGAGCATTTAAGGCAAAGGTCAAATATATGGTTTGGTGAAGGCTAGATCACTGTCTTTTAGATACTACTGATCTCAAAACTGAGCTCCAGTTACCAAGGCTGTGAATTCTCTGGAGCAGAGAGCCCCATTGAGCACTATTTTCAAATAATGAGGAAGCATGTGCTTTTGCAGAACAGAAGAGAAAGCAGAAGACAGCCTGTGGAAAACCTTTGTTTGTACTAATCTAAGGAGAAGTTCAAACCAGGACGTTCCTAGCTGTCATAGTATCCATACTACCTCATGTGAATTTTGATATTTCACAGGTAATTATAATCAAAACATTTAGAGGCTCAGAAAGGAAGAAAGAGGAGGGGGAGGTTGGGTGACTCAGGGCTTTTTTTGATATAGCAGAAAATGGAGAACAAATGCTGGTAGGAAGTAAAAATGGAATGGACTGCTGTTCTGAGGTCAGTGATTCAGGATGAACAGAGGGGAAATCCCAACGATAATAACACACCAGGAGATGACTGAGAGAGACCTTACAAAAGAAAATAGGGTTATGTAGGGCAAGGCATTGGTTTATTATTTTTTCATTTAATGTTTTCAGAGCTTTCCAGAGGGCTTCACTTAACTCAACAATCTCTATGCTAATTTTCATGCGTAGACACATTTTGGGCCAGGCAACACATTTTTGATTTCAGACTTTAAACAGTTTAGGGCTGGCCACTATTTAAAGGTGTATCGTGTCATTTCTACGCCACTGTCAACACCAAATGTCATAGCAAACATAATGGCTGTTTTCAAACAGGTTTCCCCAACACTCCCCCTGTCCTCCATTGAGGAACCAGGTGTAAATGCTTCTTGTTTTACAAACCTAATTGACTGGCAGTATTAAAATAGTCTGCATTTGACTGATACTAAACAGTACTACTGATGTTTATTTAGCTGTTTATTTGATTTTTATTCTTTATTTAAATGGTCATCAATTGACTGATACTAAACATACAGAACTGAGGTTTATTTAGCTATTTATTGTATTTTTGTTTATTATTTTAGTGTTAATTTCTAGAATTTGTTGACAATGTATAATAATAATGTAAAATATTCTTTGATAATAATATTTGTTTAAAAAAAGCAGCTTTCTGAGTACCTTTACATAGTCATATCAGTGCAAAATCGGTGCACAATCCACATAGTTTTCATTCCAGCTCAAAAATTAACTATATCGGGTCAGTCGGTATCGTATTGGTCTAAAAAAATCCCATAACGGTCAAGCTCTAATCACATTACTATACCTACTTTTTGCTAAATTATTTGTAACACTTTCTATAAATTGTAATTGTAACCACAATTATAATACATTATTATACTTACCTATTCATAGTTATACCTTAGAGTATAAAGTATTAGAACACATTCCACTACATAATATTTTATCTGCAGTTAAGTTATAACGTATTATATTTGTAACATATATTAGGTGTGTTTTATAGGTAAAACTATAAAGGCAATGTCTTCCTGGTGAAATTCATATCAGAAGTAAAACAAAGTTTATAAGTTCATAGGCACTGACGTTTTTGCCTTGTTCCCCGCACAATGCTATTTTATGTCATCTAAACAAATGGACCTGAAGAGGACATGAGTTAACATGTGAGCCGAAAGTGAACCTTCGGGCTCACATGTTTTTGTGACACCACAAAAACCAATTACATCAATCAATCTGGTTTTCTGAGAAATCAACCTAGGAATGGCTTACTTATAGTTTACTCCACACATTAAACTGTGATAGGAGAAATTATTTTTACATAAAAAAAATTACACAGCCCCTCAGATTAAGGGGTTGGAAGAGTTTCTCTTACATATCCCCCTCTTTCTCAATCACATTCCTTCAAAATTCAGACAGGCCATTAGAGACCTTCGCTTTTCATTGCCTTCTAGGTTTATAAGTGAAGGAAAGCATAGGCATATAAATCCTCAGCTAACCTGTCTGTCATGTTTTTCTGTGAGAAAATAAAAATTTTCTCTCTTGACCCATTTGTCATTGGACAGGAGCATGAAATAACAGGACCCTATAACACATACACACACTAAATAAATTCACAATAACACACACTCCCCTTGACTTTGAAATTCCACTGCAGCTGTTCTTGCCTTTTAACTGCCGCTTAGCAGAAATAATTGGTTCAGAACGTTCCGGAGAGTGACTTTGCGACCAAATCTCAGTGAGAGCCAAGAGGCCAGCAAGAGGAACAGACCATCAAAACAGATGCCTCATGTTCCCTCCAAAACTACTGTGAATGAGCCTTTATGGTTTGGACTGGTGCTAAAATCTGTCACATTACACTTGCACTTTTTCTTCATTCTGATTTCTCACAAAACACACAGTTCTCCATCATTTAAAGGGATATTTTACCCCTCAAAAATGTATTCTTTGATTATTTACTCACCCTCATGTTTTTCGAAACATGAATTTGGCTATTTTTTTACCGTGGAACACAAAACAACAACAGTTCATAGTGACTACATCTGACAAGCTTAAAAAAATGACCAAAGAACATCATAGAAGTATCAGTTTTTCTATATGCGCCATGCTTTAGTTGAACGTCTTTGTCTGCTGCAGCAAGATCTCGTGCAGAAGCACCATGTTTTTAAGACACTTTGTCAAGTTAAAAAGAACATAAACTTTTAAAAACGTGTCTGGAGACACCTGCGTTCTGCTTTATTCATTACATACATCTAGCTTTTTAGTGCAAGAATGCATTCGATCTGAAGACCCCTTAAGAGTTCAAGGTGAGTCAAATGCTATTAAGTTGTTTTACATGCACTTTAAGTATGTTTTGGTATGATTCATCTGTTGCTAATGGTTCTCACGAACATGCTTGACCCATTGTCTGTTTATTTAATGTGCTTTCTTTTGATCTCTCTAATTACTTAGCCTGTCTGTGCTGGGATTTAAGGAGGATGCAGTTATTTTTTTGATGACATGACCTGTGTGTTTTGCATTTTAATGCAGAGTAATGGAGCTGCTCAGAGATGGGTGGGTAGATAGATGCCCACTGTTTGCCAGATGGGCACTCAGAGTCTCCATTCACCTTTTAATCCCTGAGTTAGCATTCCCGACAGCAATCCCAGAGAGCTATCCAAGTTTGAAATTTTGGCCAAAGTGTTGGAGGGTTTGGGAAACTTTTACCCAAAATAAACTGACTTTTGAATCTGTATGTTTTTTTTTAGGCTGGGAATGTTTCGTAGTTGACAATAATTTGGGTGTACTAGCATGCACCATAAATTTTATGTTCTCTTTTTTGTGGTTAAAGGAATTTCCTGTATTTCCTGTTTCCATTTTATTGAGAAGAAAAGTTTACATTAACATGAAAAAAGGAAATTTTGATTCCCAGAGAAGAATTGTATTACTCAAAGATTCCTCTTTTGTTGCTCATGAGACTCAATTGAGGTATCAACTGACTCCAACTGAACTAATATTCCTTAGGAGATATAGAAAATAGAAAGAAAAAAAGAATTGATGAATACAGAGCTATGACTTTTTTTGAGGCTAGCATAGAGATAATTTGGTCTTGGAAGAATTTTATGAGAAATGTTCATGAGTATGAATGAGTTCATATTGAAATCTTGACTTTTGGTTGCACACTTTGGTACTTTGGCAGATCTGAGCACAGTTTGAGGCATTGTTGAGATTGAAACTCTAGAGGACACATATGTGAGATTACTGATAGTCTCCATTTGATTATATTTAATCGCATTGCTGTCTATGATAAACAATGAAGATATTACAATGATTTGATTTGTGCCCCCTATAGATTTGGTCTCTGATGCTTTCTTTGTACCAGCTCTAGGGTTAATGTTGGCAGCTGTGGCAGCCATAAAGTTAAGGATTATAGGAGAGTAATAAGAAATGAAAAGGGGTGGCCACTCATAGCATGGTACTTCCTTGTCAGTGTCAACTCTTGTTTTTCAAAGGGTTTCAGTGATTGGACACAGATGTAGCAGCTGGAAATAGACCATAGCCAAACTGTGTTTTATACTTCCACATGCCAACATGACACTTTATTTCCACATTCTCTGGTGTATCACTGAGTTACATTGTGTTGCAACATCCATTCAAGGCCCAGTCAAACTTAATTTGAGGCTTAATTAACTGTGTAGTGTGAATTAGTTTTGTATGGGAAGTAAAGTGCCACTGTCTCTCTAACAGTGCAGACCATTATCTCAGAGGGCCAGACAGATGGGAGACAGATTTACATCACCAGCCATAGTCCATCACTAGTGATCACAGCATCACGCAGAACGTTTGCAGGAAGGAGTCAAGAGAAAGAGGATCTAAATGCAGGCTTATTTAATAAAAAGGAAAATAAACACAGGAAACTAAAACATGAAATCAGAACAAAACGTTACATCCATGAAGGGTAACAACTGACAAAGAACACAGGAAAACGTCTCGGGTTATGACTATAACCCTTGTTCCCTGAGAAGGGAACGAGACACTGCGTCGTTGAAAACGACTCTTTGGGGAACGCTCCTTAGCGTGCGCCTCTGAATTATGAATGAAACTATTCCAATCTTGATTGGTGTTGCGTCATGGCGTAACATGTGACGGCATAACCGGATGCATAAAAGTGACGCCGGTACACATACACATTAGCCTAGCGATGAAGCAAGCCGCTCTCAGGCCTTGAGGGCGTGGCAGGGCGACGCAGTGTCTCGTTCCCTTCTCAGGGAACAAGGGTTATAGTCATAACCCGAGGCGTTCCCTTCGAGGGAACTCGCACTGCGTCGTTGAAAACGACTCTTTGGGGAACGAATGCCCACTAGGCCACGCACCGAAAAAAGGCCTGCCCTAGGGTGAAACTGAACTCAGGCACTCAGCTAGGGCGAGAGCACACGTCGCCAGGCGTACTAGGGAGGTGCAGACTGTAAAACCTGATGAAAGTGTGCGGGGTAGCCCAACCGGCTGCCTCACAGATCTCCTGGAGGGGTACTCCCGATAAGAGAGCCCTAGAGGACGCCATGCCTCTAGTTGAATGAGCCCTCACGGCCAAAGGTGAAGGCAAATTAGCACCTTGTAGGCGAGATAATAGCCTGAACAATCCAATTACTAATGGTTTGTTTCGAGGCAGGAGCCCCTTCTTAGGTGACCCAAAGCACACTAACAGTTGGTCCGACCTCCTCCAAGAAGAGGACCTCTCGAGGTAAACACTCAAAGCTCTGACAGGGCAGAGCAAATGGAGCCTCTCTTCTTCTGCCGACACATGAGGTGGAGGATAAAAAGCCTGCAGGACCGTGAGACCGTGCCGTGTTAGGCGGCACCTTAGGCACATAGCCAGGTCTCGGGTGTAAAATGGCTTTAACTCCGCCAGGGGCAAACTCCAAGCAAGCTGGCGTCACTGCCAGGGCTTGAAGATCACCCACCCTCTTTAGAGAGGTAATAGCTAAGAGAAAAGCCATCTTGAGCGTCAGGTCCTTGGGCTGAAGCTGACTGAAGGGGTTCGAAGGGGGCCAGGGATAACCCTTCGAGAACCACCGCCAGGTCCCAGGCAGGAACCCTGGACCTGGTTGTCAGTCTCATCCTCCATGTACCACGGAGAAAACGAATGACCAGCTGGTGCCTCCCAGAGGCCCATCACTCAGTGGTGCATGGAGCGCGAAATGGCAGCCACGTACACCTTAAGTGTGGAAGGGAGAGACCACAGAGAAGCGATCTTGAAGAAACTCCAGAACTGAAGCCACCGGGCAGTTAACTGGATCTAATTCATGTTCTCTACACCAAGTGGAGAACACATTCCACTTGAGGCCATATAATCTCCTAGTAGATGGAGCCCTAGAGCTAAGTATGGTTTCAACCACCCCGCTGATAGACCAGCATTTAGGTACTGAACCCCTCAGGGGCCAGACCCACAGTTTCCACAGCTCTGGGCGAGGGTGGAAGACTGTGCCCCCGCCTGAGACAACAGATCCCTCCTCAGAGGAATCTGCCATGGCGGAGCTATCAGGAGTGAAATTATGTCTGAGAACCATACTCGGGCCGGCCACATGGGGGCAACCAGAAGTAGACTGATGCCCTCTTGGCGGACCCTTTCCAGGACTCCGGGAGCAGAGCGATCGGGAAATGCGTACAGGCTGAAGCCTCGGCCAAGCCTGTACCATGGCGTCCAACCCCAGTGGGGCTGGATGTGAGAGGGAGAACCAAAGTGGACAGTGGGGCGTCTCTCGAGACGCGAATAGATCCACTTCTGATGGTCCAAATTTGTCCCATATCAACTTCACCTCTGGATGAAGTCTCCATTCCCGGGCCTCAGCCCCTGCCTCGACAGGATGTCTGCTCCCTGATTCTGAACCCCGGAATATACATGCTCTGATAGACAGTATTTTCCCTTGGGACCAAAGAATTATCTGATGCGCCAGTCTGCACAGAGGCGCGATCTGAGTCCTCCTTGTCGGTTCAGATAAGCTACCACTGATGTATTGTCCGAGCGTACTAGGACATGGTAACCTTTGATGTCTGGAAGGAAGCTCCTCAGAGCCCTGAACACAGCCAACATCTCTAGACAGTTTATGTGCCAAGAATGATGATGGTCCTGCCACAGACCCCTAGCAAAGCGGCCGTCCATGACCAGCGCCCCAGCCAGTGAGGGAGGCGTCTGTCGAAGCGGTTTTCCGGCGACATGGCGCTCCCAACACTGGCCCTAGGGACAGGAACCAAGGTTTCTTCCATATTAGCAGAGAACGAAGGCATCTGCGCATTACTCTGATTATACTGAAATGGATTCCCCTTGGGGAAAACACCTTGGCTTTCAGCCACCACTGGAGGGGCCTCATGTGTAGAAGGCCCAAAGGTATCAAGTTGGATGCAGCTGCCATGAGGCCCAGCAGTCTTTGAAACTGCTTTACAGTGATGGCCTGGCCTAGTTTTAACCCGGACACCATCGCCAGAACGGACTCGATACGTGCAGGAGACATGCGTGCCTGCATCTTAACAGAGTCCCACACAACACCCAGAAACGTTGTGCACTGGGATGGTTGTAACACACTCTTTTGTGTTGAGTCTCAACCCCAAACTTCGAATATGGCCAAGGGCGACATCTCGATGCCGAACCGCCATTTCTCGAGACTGGGCCAGAATGAGCCAGTCATCGATAAAATTCAGTATCGCGGATGCCCTGAAGTCTCAGAGGAGCAGGAGCTGCATCCATACATTTGGTGAATGTGCGGGGAGAGAGTGCTAGGCGAGCGGAAGAACCCGATATTGGTAAGCTTAGCCCCGAGCGAACCTCAGGAACCTCCTGTGACATGGAAGGATGGGTACATGAAAATAGAGCGTCTTTTAGCTCTATCGTGACAAACCAGTCCTCGGATCTGATCTGACTCACGATGACAGGAATGGTAAGCATTTTGAACCTGAACCTCCTCAAAGGCCGGTTCAAAACTGTGAGATCTAAAATCGGCCTCAACCCCCATCCTTTTTTTTTTTTTTTTTTGGAACTATAAAGTACCGGCTGTAAAGACCGGACTCCCTGTCTGAATGAGGAACACATTCTATGGCCTCCTTCAGCAGCAGAGATTGCACTTCTTGTTCCATCACCTGAGCCTGCTCGGAACCACTGTAGTCTGCACCACCCCAGAGAATTTGGGGGCGGTGCCCGAACTGCAGTTTGTACCCTGATTTTATTATATGCAGGACCCATGCAGATATGTTGGGAAGATGATTCCATGCCTCTACAAAATCTACTACGGGAACCAGCCTCTCGAGGCTGGTCTCGAGTGTTTTCGAGCACTGTTCTCGACTTCCTGAAGCGAGATACCGGCAGGATTTAGTCGATACAGTCCTTGTGACCACAATTGATGTGTGTTTTTTATTTTTGAAATTGATGTGGCCCGAGCGTCAGAGGCGGCGGGAACCGACACCGATTTCCTGAGGACTCCGCTGCGAGAGCAACCTCGGTTGCTCTGCAGCGAGAGGGGACAGCCCTCCGAGGTTCTACCACCTCGGTAGGACCTCTTTCCGAAGCTTCCACTAAGGGAACCAGCCTCTCGGCTGGTCTCGGGTGTTTTTCAAGCACTGTTCTCGACTTCCTGAAGCGAAAGACCGGCAGGATTTAGTCGATCACGGTTTCTGTGACCACCACTGATGCTTGTTTTTTTTTTTGACACGAACGGCGCGGTGTGCGTTCAGCTGGAAATTGATGTGGCCCGAAGCGTCAGAGGCGGCGGAACCGACACCGATTTCCTGAGGACTCCGCTGCAGAGCAACCTCGGTTGCTCTGCAGCGGGGGGGGACAGCCCTCCGAGGTTCTACCACCTCGGTAGGACCTCTTTCCTGAAGCTTCAACTAAGGGAACCACTGTTCCCGACTTCCTGAAGCGGGAAACCGGCAGGATTTAGTCGATACGGTTCTTGTGACCACAATTGATGCTTGTTGTTTTTTTGTTTTTTTTTTGACACGAGCGTTCGCTGTGCGTTCAGCTGGAAATTGATGTGGCCCGAGCGTCAGAGGCGGCGGAAACCAACACCGATTGTGTGCGGCCATGTAAGCCCTACTTATTAAAGCAGATGTATCTCTGCAGGGCTTACTAGGCAGCGCCGGGGTTTTAGCCCATAGACCGTGCCCCCAAAACATCATCTGTAATCAAACACTGGGGCTGGAGATACGGGACGAATGCGGTTTACCCCACGATCTCGTTTTAGATATCTTTGTGGAGATCGGGGATAAGCGGCAAACCCGGCGCTGAGTTTGTGATCTGTGCCGCAGGAAACGCACGTCTAATTGCTTTCAACTTGCGTTCCCTGCTCATTTTGTGGCCAGCTGATATTCAGTCTGGCCACGGCACGCGTCACAACCTCAATCAGCTCCTCATAAGCTTGGCCAAAAACTGGCGTGCTTGGCTCACGGTCGTCCGCATCGATGCTGAGCATATCCACTTCCTCGGAAGCAGTGAGCTCAAGCAAGGGGACCTGATCATGGGCAGAAGATGCCGCGACGCGGGCTTCTGCACCACTCACAGTAGGCTCGGGATCCTCAAACGAAGAATGAGAATCTGCCGCAGCAGTCTCATTCTCATCTGCAAAATCCCGCTGCGAACCCCGCGATTTCAATCGCCGCGCTGCCTCAACAGACGCGGGACCAAAACCGTGGGGAACGCGAGCCTGACCGTGTTCATCGAAGCACGCCAACCGGGAGCGCAGCACTCTCATGGGTAGTGCTTCACAACTTTCACAGGCAGATCCCTCGAGAGCTGCCTGTGCGTGCTATAGCTCCCAAACAGTTCACACATAAAGCGTGTGTGTCCCTACACGTAATGAAACGAGGGCAGGAGTGCACGCACTTCTTGAACTGTTCGGTGGCCATAATATTTTTAAATCAGACAAACAACACCAAATAAGACAAACAATTTCAACATAGGGCGCTTGCTGAAGAGCGAAAGCTAATGTGTATGTGTACCGGCGTCACTTTTATGCATCTGGTTATGCCGTCACATGTTACGTCATGACGCAACACCAATCAAGATTGGAATAGTTTCATTCATAATTCAGAGGCGCATGCTAAGGAGCGTTCCCCAAAGAGTCGTTTTCAACGACGCAGTGCGAGTTCCCTCGGAAGGGAACTAAGGGATTAAATACACAAGGGACAAATGAGGAAACAAGGAACACCTGGGAATAATAAACACAAGAACCAATGAAACAAAGACAAAGATAAGCACTACAAAACCTTTGATCAAAACACAGGACAGGCAGGGAACAATAAACATACATGGCGACCCCTAGTGGTCACCAGAGCTTCAGCGGCTCCTGAAGCTCCTTAACATATAAACACAAAAAACAAGTTAATGGGAGCAGGAGGTGGAGGCTCAAGGGGTGGATCCACTGGGGGCAGAGGCTCAAGGGGCGGAGCCACAGGAGTCTCAGGGAATAGAATCTCAGGAGGCGGAGGATCAAGGGGCGGAGATGGAGCAATGGTAGGCAAGGGCTCAGAGGTTATGGCAGCTGTGGACCCAGAGGACTCAGAGGTCAGAGCTGCTGGGGATTCAGAGGGCTCACAGTTCTGAGCAGCTGGGGACTCAGAAAGCAAGGCACTAGGGAGCAAGTCAATAGGGAGCAAGGCAGCAGGGAACTCAGAGGGCTCAGAGGCCAGGGAAGCTGAGGATTCAAGAGGCAGAGCCATAGGAAAATTGAGAGGCAGAGCCATGAAAGACTTGAAGGTTACTGGGGCCTGGACAGGCTCGTTGACAGCCACAGGGAACTGGACATGCTTGTTGACAGCCTCAGGAAACTGGACTGGCTCGTCGAAAGCCTCAGGGAATGGGACCGAGCCAATGTCTGCAGGAAACAGGACAGGCTCGTCAACAGCCTCAAGGAATAGGACAGAGTCAATGTCTGCAGGGAACAGGACAGACTCGTCAACAGCCTCAGGGAACTGGACAGGCTCATTGACAGCCTCATGGAACGGGACAGGCTCGTCGACAGCCTCAAGGAATAGGACGGGCTCGTTGACAGCCTCAGGGAACTGGACAGGCTTGTTGACAGCCTCTGGGAACTGGACATGCTCGTCAACAGCCTCAGGGAATGGGGTAGGCTCATCAACAGATTCAGGGAAAGGGACAGGCTTGTCGACAGCCTCAGGGAACTGGACAGGATCGTCGACAGCCTCAGGGAAATGGACAGGATCGTCGACAGCTCAGGGAACTGGACAGGCTCGTCGACAGCCTCAGGGAATGGGAT
Organism: Xyrauchen texanus; assembly: GCF_025860055.1. Classification (NCBI taxonomy): domain Eukaryota; kingdom Metazoa; phylum Chordata; class Actinopteri; order Cypriniformes; family Catostomidae; genus Xyrauchen; species Xyrauchen texanus. The sequence continues at coordinate 26,181,920 of NC_068301.1, forward strand.
AGGCTCGTCGACGCCTCAGGGAACTGGACAGGATCGTCGACAGCCTCAGGGAATGGGACAGGCTTGTCGACAGCCTCACTGAAATGGACAGGATCGTCGACAGACTCAGGAAATGGGACAGGATCGTCGACAGCCTCAGTGAATGGGACAGGATCGTCGACAGCTCAGGGAACTGGACAGGCTCATTGACAGCCTCAGGGAATGGGACAGGCTCGTCGACAGCCTCAGGGAAGGGGAAAGAGTCAATGTCTGCAGGGAACATAACAGGCTCATCGACAACCTCAGGGAACTGGACAGGCTTGTCGACAGCCTCCGTAGTCAGCAGTGCTGACAGTGACAGGGGAACGACCTCCGTGGCCGTGAGCACTGACAGTGGCAGAAACAGGGAAATTACCTCTGAGGCCATGGGCACTGGCAGTGATAGGGAAACGACGTTCATGGCCATGGGCACTGGCACTGGCAGTAACAGGGATGACCTCCGTGGTCGTGAGCACAGGCAGTGACAGAGAAATGGCCTCTGTGGCCATGGGAACTGGCAGTGACAGGGGAACGGCTTCCGTGGGCTTGGGCACTGGCTGTGACAGTGACAGGGGAACAACCTCTGTGGCCATGGGCACTGGTAGTGACAGGAAAATGAACCTACTTGGTCGTGAGCACAGGCAGCGACAAGGGAACAGCCTCCGTGGCCATGGGCACTGGCAGTGACAGGGGAATGACCTCTGTGGTTGTGAGCACAGGCAGTGACAGGGAAACGATCTCCATGGTTGTGAGCACAGGCAGTGACAGGAATGTAGGTTTCAGGCACTGCCACAACCGAGGCTTCTGGGTCTGGGATGGTCGAGGCTTCAGCCGCTGGCTCTGGGACGGTCGAGGCTTCAACCACTGGCTCCTTGACCATGACAGGCATGGGCGCTGGCTCGTGGACCTTGGTAGATGTGGGCGCTGGCTCGTGGACTGCGGGTGCTGCCTCCTGGACCGTGGAAGGCATGGCCGCTGACAGCGGCGAGGGATTACTGTCATACCCCACAGTGTAAGGAGAGAATGTGAGCCTCAAGGCATAATCAATTAATTCCATCAGGGAAAGTTCACATCTGCCTCCAGGCAGACAGGATTTCACAGGCTCTTTAAGTCCAAAATGATAACAGTCTTTTAACGCAATGTCTCCCCAATTGAAATCCTGGGCGAGTCTGCAGAAACGCTCAGTATACTGCTCAATGGTATCATCACCTTGTTTGAGAGACAGTAATGTAAAGCCGATAGATCCATAGTGATGGTCAGTTGTTCTGTAACGTTTGCATGAAGGAGTCAAACAGGAAAACCAATTCCAATAAACAACTAATAAACACAAGAACCAATGAAACAAAGACAATGAAAAGAACTACAAAACCCATAATTAAAACACTAGCTAGGCAGGGAACCATAAACATACATTGTGACCCCTAGTGGATAACAGGGTAATCGTGAAACACTATTGAAAGCTCACCGAAAAAGAGAAAGAGTGAGAAAGAGATGTGGACTGTCTTGACAGTCATAGTCTTTATCTAAAACATAGTCTTTATATCAAAACTTTTTAAATAATTTTTTTTAAACAGGTATTCCAGCTATTACTCAGAGATGAGACTGTTACTGAAGCTCCGTTTTAAAGCCTAGTGTGCTACCTACCTAGACAGCATATTAGGCATTATAGGTGTACAAAGGCTGTTCCAAACGCAGCATAATTATGCAGCCTTAGGAGCCATTCAGAAAGAATGTTTTTTTTTTAATTTTTTTAAATGTTTCATCAAATGAAATAGAATGCATGTGATTCGAGATGTGTTTTTGAAGTTCTTTGAACTCGACATGGCATCTTACAAATGCGGCACTCCTGTGTGAGATGCCGAAATAATAGCGAGATCTACTTACGTAACCATTAATTATTCAAGCCTGGTGCATGCTACGAACACCAGCTTCGAAAAGTTAAGTGAAGTTTACTGTTATTTACCTGTAAAATTTGATCAAATTAACAAATAATTATGACAAGGTTTTCTACTTCAGGATTACATGTGTACATGGTGATACATTGTAGAGATATCTGTCAATCATAAATAATATTTACTTATAAGCTAGAGCATTTATGTTTACATGTTTGAATGTAGAATTTACTTAATACTTCTATGTTCTCACTTAAAATAACTTCACTATCTTGATCTTGAGAGCCCCAATCACCTTTGCTTTATTCACCTGTCATTAGTGAGAGTCTTCTCATTGCCCCATTTGGTCCTCCTTGTCCGAGGCTCCCCGCGGCATGGATGCCCTGGCACACAGCTGGCCTCGGGGGCTGCGCAAGTATGCGTTTCCCCCAATGAGCCTTGCTGCACAGACATTGAGCAAAGTCATGGAGGATGGGCAGCAAGTCCTAGTGGTTGTGCCATACTATTGGTTCTCAGACCTGATGCTCCTTGGTGCATCCCCCTGAGGCAGGACCTTCTCACTCAGGGGCAGGGCACGCTCTGGCACCCGCTGCCAGACCTCTGGAATCTCCATGTCTGGCTCCTGGACAGGATGCGGAAGACCTAGCAGGCCTTCTACCAGCGGTGATAGACATGATCACTCAGGCCAGAGCCCCATCTAAAAGGCTGCTGTATGCTCTGAAATGGCGTCTCTTCTCAAACTGGTGTTCTTCCCGTGGGGAATATCCATGGAGTTGCGCGGTTGGATCTGTGCTGTTCGTCCTACAGGAGTGGCTGGAGAGATGGCTCTCTCCTTCTACCCTGAAGGTGTACATGGCTGCCAAAGCAGCATATCACGATACAATGGATGGGAGGCCTTCATGACAGTATGACGTGATTACCAGGTTCCTCAAGGGTGCGAGGAGATTAAATGTTCCTAGCCAGCACCTAATTCCCTCTTGGGATCTCTCTGTGGTCCTACCTGCCTTACAGAGAATCCCCTATGAGCCCCTGGAGCAGGCCGAAGCACTTTGTCTCTGAAGATGGCCCTCCTGGTGGTGTTCACTTCTATCAAGGGAGTGGGGGATCTACAAGCGCTCTCTATCACCAGCGAATGCCTGGAGTTTGGGCCGGCTCACTCTCACGTGATCTTGAGACCCTGGCGTGGTTACGTGCCCAAAGTTCCCACAACTCCACTGACCAGATGGTGAACTTACAAGTGCTCCCCTCTGAGGAGGAATACCCAGACTTTTCATTCCTATGTCCAGTGCACACCCTGCGCATCTATCTAGACCGCACGCAGAGCTTTAGATGCTCGGAGCAGCTCTTTGTCTGCTTTGAAGGTAGAAGGGGAAAGCTGTGTGGATGCCATTTTCTTGGCTTACCAATCCCAAGACCTGCTGTTCCCCTTGGGAGTCCAGGCGCACTCCACAAGAGGTGTTGTGTCCTCCTGGGCACTGGCGATGGCACCTCTCTAGCGGACATCTTCCCTCTCTCCTGGAGAGGGAAGAGTGCTTCTCCAGCACTATCCTAGCAGGTGCTCAGTGGGAAATTGCTTGATAGAAAAATCAAGAAAGGCCACAGCCTGTAGCCTCCTCGGGTAAGTGCCTCCTCCCACCCTTATCGGGATCCTAAATTCACTGGAAGGACACGACGTGGTCGAGAGCTCAATGCGAGGGACGCAGCAGCTTGCCCGTGTCCACTCCTCCATACTTCGTGACACAGCTCAGCGCCTACGGCATTTCGTATAGGTACCCCTAGTGTCACTTCATCGACACACAGAGCTGAGCCGACCGCTGACATGGCTGGGACTCTCTCTCGGCTTCTCAGCATAAATATGAATGAATGATGAACGACATCTTTTATACATGTTTGTCCGGGGGTGGAGAGTGGCATGCAAATTCCACTCGCCGATTTTCATTGGCCTTTTCTGAATAAAGCAAAGGTGATTGGCACTCTCAAGATCGAACCCCTAGTGTCACTACATCGACACAACATTTCTCCTTCATTCTCTATTTCCTCTCTCTTGCTTCTTTTTTCCGTTGCTTTCTTGCTCTCATCCTAAATGAGCCCTCATCAAAGAACTTGTATATTGCTTGTTGGCAGGTGCAGGGTTTTTATGACTGCTCAGTGATTTTCTGTCATAAAAACACCTCACATGGTATCGATTTGTGAGCTCATAAAGCAATGGGGTGTACCTTTGGGGTGGCTTTTTTAAATGAAAATTCCTAAAAGAAATGCAGGCTAAGAAATTACTCCTTTTGAAGTAAGCACTGACTTTTACAGTCTTGCAGTATTTCACCATTCTGTTTGCCTGCAAAAAATATATATTAAAAGTTATTTATCAGACTTTAACACCAGTTTTTATAAATGTACACCCAAATGTTATGATCAGTTGATTCCTCTACAAAAGAGATAAATTACCTGTTTCAAGTATCAAGTGTATTTGTCACTTTCTCAATACCATACCTGCCAACACTCTGGATTTTACTGGGTTTCTCCCGTTTTTCCACCCCTCCTCCCACTGTACTCCCGATTTTACAATATCTCCTGATAAATTCACGATTTTCCACATCCACACTTTGCTCATGAGAATGTATTAGACCTCCAGGGTTGCCAGCCGTCTCGTTAAATGTGATCGACCCATATTTAAATATGAAATTATTTGTCCTGTAAAGCTAGTCAGATGGCGTCAAGGCAAAATTGTTCCAGATCGTTAATTTAACATTGATATAAGGATAAAGGGTCATCTGAAAAGTCCACACACTGTGCTGAAATGTGCTAAAACTGTGAAAGAAGTGGTAAGGGACCGTCTGAAAAGTCCACACATTGTGCTAAAATGGTGGATATTTTAATTGAAAAACAGGCCGGTACTGCCGCTCCCTATATACATATTACACAGTTTGCATACTGCACCTACTCCCTGCGGGGCCTCCATCTTAATCTAGAGTGGTACCAGGAACCAGAAACTCCACAGGCTGCAGTTTTTTGCACATGTGAACCACATACCCCGACAGAAAGAAAGTGAAAACGAGTGAACTGAATTTTATACAGGTTGAAGGAGTGTATGTCTTTTATGTTTTGGGAAACTCCACTCCATTCAGAATCATGCAAGAGATGAAACCTTAGGCTAGAATTTTGCCTTATTGAACAGACCCTGATTTCTGCACATGTCAAAAGCTAAAATAAATATTTTGAAATCTCTGATGACCACAGCAAAATAATCTAAGGGCTAAATATCTGTAATAGATGCTAAGGTTATTGCTCAAAGCAGTTTTTCTTAGTCATGTTAGAAATTGCAATATGAGGAAACAGAAACTTTTTAAATGAACCACAAAAACGGTTTGAAACCACACAAGAGGAGAGGAAGTTGTAGTTATCATTTTAACTGCAGCTTATGTTCACAACATGCCAGAGTCCATTGTTTCTTTCTTTTGGTTTAAGTGCCTGTTAAGTTTGAATGAGGTCTAAAAATTTGGTCTTAACAGGTTTACCTAACACTGAGATGCTGTATTAATCTCTTATTGACCTTGAAATGCATTGTCCCAAGTAGATTATCAAGCAAGCACAAGAACATTGTCTCTGTCACTCGTCCTTCAAATTAATAAAAAACTTTGAATGCAACAGATGTGTAGATGTGGTCTCTGAAGGAAAGTGGAAGCAACAAACTTATGTCTTCCTTTATTCATCTTCTGCTATTGTTTCTCTTTTGAAGCAGATATGACAGCATATTAATCCACTACAAATTAAGTTCACACATATTTAAAGGTGATGCGTGTAATTTTTACAAATACTTTCTCCTATCCCATGCAGCTTAATATACAAGGGCAACTATACAGTAAGTAAACCACTCATACATTTAGGTCTTTTTCCCAAAAAAGTGTAACACTGTGGTACTTTTAAACATTGCTATGTAGAGCAAAATTTGTGTGGAATTGGAGAAGGACTACCTGTTTGTTTGACCGTTAGAGTGTCCAATTCGTCAAGCACGAAACTTACATCTTTGCAATAGTTGTAATTCTTTTAAGCAACATGCTAGCAAAACTTCATGTTTTATACAACCTGGACTTTAGGACCCTTTGAAATATGTTTTATTTTCTTTCCTAATTTCGTTTAATTTTTTCCCAAATTCGGTGTTTTCCGTTTTATTTTCACTGAATTCCGGGTTTTAAATTTGAATTGCATTTTACTATTTGCATTTTAAAAAAACGGTCTAATCAAATGAATTCATAGGATTTTAATGAGAACAGAACATAAATTGCATTATTTGTATTAAATTAAGTGCATCAGTACTGATCCTCACAGCACAATACAAAACCCAACATTGCAGTTTTTTTAGAGCATCACAGTATTAATGCCAGCAGTGATGAAAATCTTGCTTGTGATATATTGCTTAAATATTATTAAATTATTATTGATGTATTATTATTATCATTACTACTACTACTTCATTGACTATAACATTTTATTATACAGAAGTAATATATTTCTATTAAGTTTTTTAATGTCTAGTCAAAAGGAGCTTTTATTTTGATGGAAAACTGGATGTTTTTGATGGCTTCACTTCTCACCTCTGGAAAAGCAGTATAATATATGGGCTAATGTGCTTATTAAACTGCAAAAGGCAATGATTTAATTATTTAAAATATAGTCTGCATGTGCTGCGCTTCACAGTGAATAAAGTGCTCTGCTCTTTGTCATTAATACACACAAATAGCATGCATGATGTTAATTATGTGTTAATGTACGAGTGACTGGCTTCTTACATTCACTTATTGTTGATGTTCACACAGACCATATATTTGTTTAATTAAATCTCATCCATTTGTGGTTAAATCGTCACACTAGGTCATATCATGTTGTCAATCATTTTAAAAAAACGTCAAATCGATTTAAAAACAGTCATTATTTTTGCAGTTCCGTTTGGTCATGCGAGTGTTGAAGAAATTACACTTCACCTTTTATGTAAGACTGTAAATCTCCAATTTATCACCAAGGACATATTTCCAGAGTCAGGCGTCATTGCACTACTATATTGCTGCTCCATAAGACCATTCCTCCAATGCAATTGGGAATGCTGCTGCGTATTCCTCTTGGATTCCAGTGAGGACTCATGCTGTTTTTTGAAGTCTTGCTCTAATATTTCTGTGCTTCTGAACTTATGTTTCCTGTGGCCTTGTGCTCTGTCTGGTTTATTTCAGGCCTGAGGACAAGGCACTAACCTTGAAAGGGTCCCTTGAAATACCTCATGGTGGTGGCATTAAGACATGGATTTGCTCTCTCTTTAATTATGAGGGGCTGTACGGACTGTTTACAGTGAATGATTTGAAAGGAACTAATCAATCATCCTGTTTGTGAACTCCAGTGGGAGCCTCAACAAGAATTATATTTGCAGGAGCACTAGTGCTTTCTGAGAATACGGTCTAAAGTATGTGAACACCAATCATTGGACTAAATGTCTCTTTTTTAACAGTTCAAGCAGCTTTTGAAAGAAATACTATTTCTTCTACATTATTACTGCATTCTTATTTCCACTGAATAAAAAAAAAAAAGTCTAATGTAACTTGGAAACAGATACACATATCTTGACTTCACTAACAAGGATTACGTCCCTTATTTTCTTATTGGCTTTTGATTTTAAAGGTTGTGTGTGTAATTTTCTCAATATTACAAATTTTCTCCAATCCCAATTGAATATGCAGAGACAGACTCTGTGGCGCTTTTAACACTGACTTAGACAATGGTGTGAGTTTGGGGTGAGATGACCTGTTTGTCCAACAAATGGAAGACAGGAGAATTATTTGGGAAACTGTTTGAAAAATAAAGGCATTATTCTAACATTATAGTTTGATGACAAGTGGCACTGAAATTACACAATTCACCTTTAATGTAAGACCATAAATCTCCAATTTATTATTGGGGCAAAAATAAATAAATAAATAAATATTCCCGAAATTCAAAATTTGAGGGCAAAAAATGCCCTCGTAATTAATTCATATGTTTATTTGTAACTTCGGATTATTCTTAATATAATAGTGCTGTTATAAATATAATGACATAAAATGTGAGTTGATGTTGATTTAATTTTTAAGGTAGGAGGTAAAACATTCTCAAAGTCTTGAACATTTTTATTAATGAATGGCGTGTTTGACTTAAACAACATAAACACAGATGGTTTTAAAGGGTTAAAAAAATATGCCCTTGTAAAGGTAAAAAATGCCCCTGCAAATCAAATCCATAGGGCAAATATTTCTCCTTAATGTAAAAGTTAATTTCTGACAGTGAAAGCCATCTTTCTTGAGTCAGCATCAGTTCCGCTCAATATTCCTCTTGTATTCCTGTGACAGAGAAATTAAACTCTTCACCTTTACATTTGAAAAGAACAGAATAGAATTTACAAGTAACGTTAGAGAGTAAAGTGGGGGGTGGGATCGGAAAACGACCCAAATCAGATACAAACTCAGGTTACCCGCACATCCCCACCAGGCTACATCTCCGACATCATGTCCCTTAATTTCATATTTACTTGATCTCTTCTCAGCCCAGCTTTTTCAGTCATTCAGATGGTTATCGTCAGTACAGGATTGAGGTCAGAACCCCTCGATAGATATGACATTTTCCAGCGTGTGGAAGAAAATACGATAGCTATTACAAAACCATTTGAACAGAATTATTAATGACCCTGTAGGTTTGTGGAAAATATGAAAACCTAGCTGCCGGACAGTGCACTGGGATTTGGGTGCTTTATCATATTTCCCTCTAACAACTTGGGCTTTGAACGGCTGCTCAAATTACATCCTGATAGAGTGATCAGGAAGAATGCCAGACAGACATGATGGGCAATATGTCAACGCTGAAGAATGGTGAAGGAGATAGTGTGTGTGTGTATGTGTGTGAGAGCAAGTTTTACAAGATCTGCTTTAAGTGTTTAGGGAATTAATGCGGTGGTAGAAGACATGAAGGCAGTAAATTGAGATGTAATTGCTGCTAATGGAAGGTGGTTTTTCAAAACCTTCTGGACAACTCCCAGTGACAAAGAGAGCATGTGAAGAGCTTTGGGGCTCTTGGGCCACAGGTGTGGAGTAACACTAGCTTTGTGTCATCACCTGATTACAAATAATCAATAATCAATAAATAAAATAGGTTTGCACTGCCTGAAGAAAAACAAAAACTTGCAAGGCCTGACTACCCCCCCTGGAGTCACGAGTTCGAATCCAGGGTGTACTGAGTGACTCCAGCCAGGTCTCCTAAGCAATAAAATTGGCCCGGTTGCTAGGGAGGGTAGAGTCACATGAGGTAACCTCCTTGTGGTCGCTTTAATGTGGTTCTTGCTCTCTGTGGGGCGCGTGGTGAGTTGTGCGTGGATGACGCGGAGAATAGCATGAAGCCTCCACACGCGCTACATCTCCGTGGTAGTGCACTCAAGCCACGTGATAAGAAGCTCTGATTGACTGTCTCAGACGCGCGGAGGCAAATGAGATTCGTCCTCTGCCACCTGGATTGAGGTGAGTCACTATACCACCATGAGGACTTTGAGTGCATTGGGAAAATTGGAGACAAAAGGGGAGAAAAAAAGAAAAAAAAACTTGCAAGGTTGCAAAATATTTGTGTTAAAGTGTTAAGCAAGTTTAGGTTTCAGGCTTTGGTTCTGTTTATATCCTTTGAACATTATTTGTAATGAATGTATGTGTTTGTATGGCAGTGCTCATAACCCCAAAGACGATGTGAGGTTTTGTTGTTGATGGCAGCAAGATAGATCACTTAGCCTAGCCAATAAAAATAGTCTATCCCATTTTGTTTATTTATTTTTTACATGAAGTCACAATGGTCAAGAAAGAGAAGTCGGAGATTTCAAATTGTAATTATTTTGACAAAGTTGAAGACAAAACCCTGATGGGTGACATCAGAAACTCGTAATTATGGCTATTCTGACATGAAAGTGTCATGAAAAGACATAATAATGGCAAAATCATAAGAAATCGTACAAACTGGCTCATACAAAAACTTGACTAACATAGAGAAAATAAACAAACCAACAAACATTGTTATATATATATATATATATATATATATATATATATATATATATATATATATATATATATATATTAGTTTTTTGCCCTGACGCTTGAATCATGAATGCGGCTTCAAGATCGCTGTAGATTCATATTGTGGAGGTTTAGAGTTTAAGGTATTTAATGTCCATTGCAATGAATATGCAAACTATGTGGAGACTAGTTCTTTCAATTAGTCAACCTCCCACTTATACTTTGGGAAACTTTTAATGTTACTTGAATTGGTGATATATTAGTGCATTTCTATCTATATATTATGGAATTCTTTGTTTGGAAAATGTTAATATAGCATTATGTTGTTACATATTGTTTTGTTTTCTTTCCTCAAAAGGAAATAAATGCATTTTGACAAGAAAATTATTATACATAGGTGAAATTTCAGCTCTTTCAAAATCTGCAATTAATCGTGATAAACTATGTCAAATTATGCAATAAATCACGATTCCATTTTTATTTCGACTAACAGCACTACTAGTGATAGAATATATATAGAATGATATTTGGTTGTTTTGAAATGACTGTTTAACCTTATTTGCTTGGCCAGTAAATAGTATTAACTTTTATTAACTAATTGTTTTTCAAGTAATATTGTATTAAATAAGTGTTTGTTTCACTTTCAAAATTTTGTGTACATCTGATTTGCTCTCGTTAAATTGTATTGTTTATCGGCATTTATATCGGCCATTAGGCATCCTGCTCTTAAGATCTCTGTAATTGATTTTGTTTTAACAGGGGAATACAATAAAACCTGCTTAGAGGATGTGCGTTTATGAAACGCTTTTATAATTTCTTTTTAAAACTCTTTAATTAATATTTAAATAAGTACATTTGACATTCTAACTGCTATGCTAGTTACTGTGACATACTTGAGGAGTGGTTGTTGCAGGGTGGGACTAATCGTGGAGCACTGAAACCTAATCAGATCAGGCTGTAAAAACATCATTTTGTTGACGCTTGTAACCGTTTGAATCAACAGCTTGGGTGTACAATCAAATAGTTGCCACAGAAAGGGAGAGAAGTATGGTAAAGTCCCTCCCCTGCATGTAAAGTGCTTTCTGCTAGATAATCGATTGCTTGCAAATCTGCAGCATTGACTACAACCAACTGAGCACCTAAAAGAGTCAAACTTGGCTAGCTAAAGCTTCACAGCTTGCTAATGTATTCTCCTGCTCAGACTGAGCTCTGATTAGCAGGCAGATTTAATTGGTTAATTTCTATTCTGTTACCAGACATATATGTCACCTCAGTGCAGCTGAATTGCTCCTTATAATGTATTCAGCACAGTTTTGATTCATTTACTCCCATAAAATTCTGCTTTTTAAACAAAGCTGGGGGGCTTTCTTAACATATGCCCTTCTTTAGGATTAAGACCCCAATCAGAGGTAAAATTACTAGTTATATACCGGTACGGGCTGATTAATGGGTCGATATTTGGCCATTTTCCAATTATTGATTTAAAAAAAATTATATTGATGTAATGCAATATCATTTGTTGTCATTAAGTTGTATTTTATCGCTTTTATTGCATTATATCATCCATCGGCCACTATGTTTTATAGAAATCTGCTATTGGAAATCCCATATGGTCGACCACTTTAAATTATACCTTCTAACTAAACATTTCTTAAATCTGATGTGACTCAAAATGGCATGTTTAAAACAGATGTTGCAAATGGTGGTAGAAATGGTTTTCCTCCATTATAATCTTCTTTATCATTCAAATGACCCTTTCATCTATGCTGAGGTCATTCCATTTCCATTTCCCCACCTTTACGGGGTTATTATTTGGTCATGCATATTGTGGAAGCGAAGAACGTGATGAGAGAGTGGGATAGGGAGAAAGAGACATCTAAACAAAAGCAATATGGATTCATATTCTATTGTGGCTCTGTGATAAATGGTGGGCATGAAAGGTCAATGTAAATGTCAGCAGAGTTACAGTATACACTAACCTCCCTTCTACACACACATACATGCACTCATGCAACATACACACACTTGTTTGACCAGCACCCCCACTCTGTGCACCAAATCAAATAAATCAGGCAGAGGGGGGACGATACTGTTCTGAGGTGCTCTGCACAGCCCATCCTCCCCCCACACCTTCCCTCATCCTGCCCTCATCTCAAAGCAAATAAATCATACAGAGGTGCAGCCCAATCCTGCAAACACCCTCTCTCTCCTTTTGTCTCGCATTTCCACAAGAAAGGGCGGTGGACCATTTCTCCAGTTACTTGAATAGCTTGATTGCAAAATATCTTGGTTTATTACATGATTCTCTGCTTGAGAATGCCATGATTGGTCGATCATGGCATTCTGTGGTCAAGTATTTTTCAAATATTTGTAATGACCGCTGAACTGTATAATTGACCGTTGTCCCTGTCAACCAATTTCCAACATAGCTGTACTACATCTTTTCTTTTTGACTAGATAAGATAATAAGATTAAGCTAAAAGCAAAAACTGTAGGTCGAATGTTTTCTAGATGTATTTTTCAATCTTAGATTGGAATTTAATTGTGAATCAAATCAATTTGAATCGTTTTAAGTTTGGAAAATTGTTTTTGAATCTAATCGAAAACCCTTGAATAATGAATCAAATTGATTCACTTTCAACCCAAAAATTCACACCCTAGCAAGATGTACAGTGAAAAAATGAGTTTGGAGCATTTTGATCACAAAACCAATTGGATTGCTTCAGAAGACATGGATTAAACCACTGGAGTCTTATAGATTTTAAGATGCCTTTTTGTGCTTTTTGGAACTACAGAGTTTTCCATTACAATGGTCACCATTCACTGTAATTGTATGGACCTACAGAGTTGAAATATTCTTCTAAAAATCTTTGTGCGTGTTCTGCACAAGAAAAAAAGTAATCCACATCTGTGATGGCATGAATGTGAGTAAATTATGAGAGAATTTTCATTTTTGGGTGAACTAATCCTGTGGATGGGGTCTGTGTTGGGGTTGCAAGATATTGACCTCAGCTAAGTGTAAAGGCAGCTTTTAATAAACCCATTTGCTGCTATTGCCCTTATAAAGAAATATAAAGAAATGTAATTTGTCCAGTGTTTTCATCATCCACTGCATTAAAGCAATTATTGCTCTGCAGTAACCCGTCTGATAGGCTGATGTGTGTCAAAGCATGGCTGGTGATTGGGCGTGGTCCTGATCATGGCTTTGAAGTTGTGACATGTCAATGTGATCTCATATCACATTCATTTTTGTACTTTTGGAAAGACGAACTATATTAATATATTGACAGAATCACATACAAATATTTGATATTGTACATTTCAATGTATATCCAAGTGTACTGTACAATAAAGTGTATGTACATTTTAGGTACAAATACCTTTGAATACTAATGAGATCACACTGGGTATGTGTGTAAAATGATGATGAAGGAATATTCACATGTTCTGTGTGGGCAGCCCTGATGCTCTACATTGTTATTAATTCCTTCAAAGGTGGCATACTTGTACCTTCACTGCAGAGCAGAAGGAAAGCAGGGCAGGAGTTAGTCTCATACTGTGCTCTAATCCCTTTATCTGCACAGCGATGCCTTTCACCAGAGCACCAGTGTAAGACAGCAAAGTTATCGGCATCTCTATCAATCTTAGATGTATAGTCTCTCATTGAGAGGCATGTTCAGCCTGTTAATCTAATATGCTCTGTCTCACTAAGACAACTCTCTCTCTCCCTCTCTCTCCCTCTCTCTCTCTCTCTCTTTCTCTCTCTCTCTGTCTGCCTCTCCTTCTTGCTCTCTTTGTTTCTCAATTAAAGTTTTTTATTTTAGATTAGTGTGGCATGACAAAAAAATACATTTGTATTGCAAAACAGTGAAAAATAAGTAAAAATCTTAAGATAACTTAAGTTAATAGATAGTATTAAAATAAAACAATAATAATAAAAAATAATGCATAGTAAGATTAGACAGCCTATGTCACAAAATAATAAATTATAAATGTCAAATTAATAAAACTAATTAATAAAAATGATAGAGTAAGGATGAAAAAAAATATATTTATTTATTTTTAATTATTGTAAAAAAGTATATACACCTATCAGCCACAACATTAAAACCACCTGCCTAATATTGTGTAGGTCCCACTCATGCTGCCAAAACAGCACCAACCCACATCTCAGAATAGCATTCTTAGATGACCAATTGTGAACACAACTGTGGTGAGCAGATGATATTCTTCTCGCCAGAATTGTACAGAGTGGTTATCTGAGTTACTGTAGAATTTGTCAGTTCAAACCAGTCTGGCCATTCTCTGTTGACCTCTCTCATCAACAAGGTGTTTCCATCCACAGAACTTCCGCTCAGTGGATGTTTTTTGTTTTTGGCACCATTCAGAGTAAATTCTAGAGACTGTTGTGTGTGAAAATCCCAGGAGACCATCAGTTATACTCAATCCAGCCCATCTGGCACCAATAATCATGCCACGCTCCAAATCACTGAGATCACATTTTTTCCCCATTCTGATGGTTGATGTGAACATTAACTGATGCTTCTGGCCCATATCTACATAATTATATGCACTGCACTGCTCCCACACGATTGGCTGATTAGATAATCGCATGGGTGATTGTTGGTGCCAGACGGGCACAACATTTTTTATAAATTTATAAGAAAATGATAAATAGTAACAATAGCTATTGTTACTATTGTTACGTCAAATATTACTACTGCTATTGTTAAAAACTATAATAAAAAAAAAGTTTTTTTGATAATGTTGGTGAAACATACCGTACCAAGTTACCACAGTTTTATTGCAATTACACGTGAACTAACTCCTATTTATATATAATATATATAGTACCTATTGATAAGAGATTCAAATCTCTCATAGTTTTTCTGAAACAAGTGTGGGGAAATACACTTGACTAGCACCTAACTATCTCCCTCCAATGCCTCATTCAACATACACATGCACTTCCAGTATTGTGGGAGCCATTTTGCAGGGTGCTAGTATTGTTTGGCCGCCTGCTGTCAACATTGTTCAGTTGTCCAGTGCTGGTTTAGATGTTTTAAAGGATGAGATAAGGTCAAAAATAAACTGGGACGCTCCCTGAAACTGTGGCAACTTGTCACTGTTCATCTATCACTGCTGAATGTGATTAGCATTTTAAAACATTGCGACTGCTTTGCCAAATCTCTGCAACACACACTGATCATTTTCTTGTTCTGCTTGATCAGCACCTGAGCATTTGTTATCTTTAGCACTATGGCAGGCAAATTTGATGTCTGTTTGTTTGCTTTGAGTATGCTTAGCTTTCATTTAATCTCTCTCATAAATTAGCTGTGTCAAATTCTTTTACATAAAGAAATAATTCACCTAAAAATGTAAATGTTGTCATTAGTTACTCACCCTCATGTCACTCCAAACACAAATTATAATTTTTTCGTCTATGGAGCACAAAAGGAGATGTTAGGCCGAATGTTTGCCTTAGTCACCTTAACTTTCATTTAATTTTTTTTTTCTCCATTTAATGAAAGTGAGTTGTATCATTCTGCTTGAGATCTCCTTTTGTGATCCACAGAAGAAAGAAAGTCATATGGGTTTGAAACAACATGCGGAGAGTGTTGGGTGTAAGGCATTACTAAGTAATTAATTACTGTAATTACATTTTTCATTTCAATTTTCATTTAAAAAATGTAAGTAAGGGATTACTCTTAATTCTTCAGTAATTTAATTACAGTTACTTCTGATGAAATCGTATGAAATACTTTATAGACTATAGAACAAATACAACAATAGTGAATTTAAAATAGAAATGTAGCATCTAATGTTAAAATGTACGTTTTCTAATTTAATGCAGCCCCCTTAAATTCTTTGGCCAGTTCATTAATAATTTATTTAATTTTATATGATTTATTTGAAAGAATTAAAAGAACCATTTCATGTCTATCCTTGTATTTTTCATCTGGTTGAGGTTGATAAGGGTTTTAGAAAGTAATTAGTAATAAGTAATGCAGTTAATTTTCAGACAGAGTAATTAGTAAAGTTTTTAGAAAATGTAATTAGTAATTAATTACTTTTTAAAGTAACTTACCCAACACTGCATGCGGGTGAGTATATAATGACAGAATTTTCATTTTTGGGTGAATTGCAAATGCACAGCTTCTTTTTTATGTTCATTGTGGACTAAAGTGAGTGTGAGATTTGCTTGTGAGAGACAGCATTAAAGCATGTGAATGAGATTTACACTGGCTGTTTTGGACATACAGCCAAGTGAGCAAAGGCCTCACTCATTTGCCTCCAAAAAAGGGGGGATATTGTGAAGAGAGGCTGAATTAGAAAAGACAAAGAGGGAAAAAAAGGAGTCTGTAGGAATCTGCCAAAGACACAAAATCCCAATACAGGGTTCATTTTCACACGCACCCCCTTCCCACCCCCACAAATTCCATGAAATTGCATCATTTACTACACTTGTAAAACACTTTTTGGTTTGTGTTGTATTTTTAGTACTTCAATCTCAAAACACCATTTTTTACAGGTTTAATTTTGTGTGGTTGTGGATGTTTATTGCTTACATTTTCCCCAGATCTTCTACTAGAACATTAACGCTGAGCCTACACCGTTTATTACAAAATAAATGTCATGCCTTAGGTAAACTGTTACAAAATTTTGCATTAAATCAATTTAAATAGTTCCATGGTAGAAAAACATAACATTTAATCTAGTTTGGGTATGTGTTGGTAAGAAGGTTTACAAGCTATGTGTGAATGTGTGGCTTTGTTCGGAGTAGCATAGTGCCTATCATACTATGTGTTACGATCCCCTGTTGTCTGCCCTGTGTCCTCTGTTTCTCTAGTCACGTTCATGTCACGTTTCCTTGTGGTCTGCCCCGTGTTTTCCGTTTCACCCTCGCCAGTCACGTTCCATGTCACTCTTCCTTGTTGTCCGTCCCGTGTTTTCTCTTTCACCAAACACGCTCCCTGTCATGTCTTCCTTGTTGTCCGCCTGTGTTTCACTGTCTCTGTTAAAACTACACTTCCCTTCTTCCTCACTCCTCATCACCGCTGTCACAGCGTTATTGTCCGCACCTGTCGCTTATTTTGTTATTACTGTGTCTGTCTACTTAAACCCCGTCGTTTCCTCTCTCCGTTGTCGATCGTTACCGTTTCATGTTCATGTCTATGCCTATGTGTATTCTCCATTCGTGTTTTCTCCAGGTTTTCCAGCCCTTCGTGGATGTTCTGTCGACTCGCGTTCAGCTTTATGTTAGTTTGTGTTTGTGTTTACTTTTCCCCTCGTGGACTTTTTATTTGTTCCTGAGTTTGTTTATTTTTGTGTAATAATAAAGCCGCATTTGGATCCGCACACCCGTCTGCCTTTCCCTTATTTCCACGCATCATTACACTATGTTACTATTTCTGCAGTAAATAGTGTGTCAAAAGAGTTTGGTTTTGTAAGTAAAAATCCCATTCTTTTTTTTAATTCTGGTATACATTTGATTACCTAATAAGGACAGTTTAATTCAGTCCATAGCTCACATATTTCGAGACTCTAAATTCCCTCCTAAATGTCGCATTTCCTTTATTCCCTACATGTAATGGTGGTAAAATACGTGCAAAATACCCTATACATAACTGACCCTGTCCACATCTCTAAATTATATATCTAATACCCTACAGAGTGATTATCTGAGTTACCGTAGAATTTCTGTCAGCTCGAACTAGTCTGACCACTCTCCGTTGATCTTTCTTATAAACATGGTGTTTCTGTCCGCAGAACTTCCGCTCACTGGATGTTTTTTGTTTTTGGCACCATTCTGAGTAAATTCTAGAGACTGTTGCTTGTGAAAATCCCAGAAGACCAGCAGTTACAGAAATACTCAAACCAGCCCGTCTGGCACCAACAATCATGCCACGGTCAAAATCACAGAGATCACATATTTTTCCCTCTTCTGGTGGTTGATGTGAAAATTTACTGAAGCTCCTCAACTGTATCTGCATGATGTTATGCATTGCACTGCTGCCACATGATTGCCTGATTAGATAATCACATGAATAAGTAGATGGAGAGGTATTCCTAATAAAGTGAGTATACTTTAAATATATTGATTCTGAAATTGTCTTTAATGCGTTACAAAATTTGCAATGCTTTATAGAAATGTAGTTCATTCCCGCATTAAAAATGCTATGTACACAGTCTTGTACCTTTGTCTTTTTGTCTGATTTCCATTTACTTTGGAAAATGGCTGAAAAAGTAAGAAGGCACTGTAATAATATAAGCATCAACTTTCTTGACTCATTATTTTATCGGACTAAGTTACGATTATTTTTACACAAAATAGGATTATAACTAAAAAGGAAAACTAACATAGCTTGCAAAACATGATGAAAAATGTATTAGCGATGTTTCAGTCACAACCTTCATCAGGCTTCCATCTAACCAGACACAATTGGATTAAAATACAAAATAAATTACTAGTCTGCATTGTAATCCAATTATGTATACTAATGTATTAATTACCCAAATTATACTGCACACCACTTGCTAAATTAAAGGAATAGTCCACCCAAGAATCTCAATTCACTGTAATTTACTCATGTGACATGAAATGAGGAAAAGTATATTTGGGTGAACTATTCCTTTAAGCATGCAGTGTGTAAGGTCATGTGACAGTAGTATGGAATACATCTTGAAATATTTATTGTTGCATTATGTGTTCTGTTTCACATACTATTTTTAAAGATAGCTGGCAGGTTACAGTATATACACTGCAAGTATTCAGAAAGCAGTAAGCTTGTATTCCATTCCATAGCATGTGTCTATGTATAATTGCATGTTAGTGTGTGGTTATTGAGTGTAGACATTGAGGGAGGTCGAAGCAGGCCAATGGTACATGCAGTAGGAAATGACAGTGTCTCAAGAGACAGGCAGTAATGGGACAGCCCTCTAGAGTATAATCACTCTGTCTGTGGGAGAACAGCTGATGCTACACACTCAACACACTGCACTGGACACTAGGGTGTTAGTTTCATAACTGATGGACTTTTCTGTCTCATTTCAGAGAAATACATAACATGGCTCCCCTTTCTTATTTTTCTTAATATTTCTCTATTTTTAGTAGAATAGGGTGCACCTTTTTAAAGCCATTGAACACCCATAATGGGATAAATCGATACACCGGGCCCAACACCAGTGCCTGGCCTCACTGATGCAATTGTGTCTGACTTGGAGCAAATCCCAGCAGCTATTTTCAACATTTAGTGGAAAGCTGTTAGGGAGGACCAACTTACTTTTAATGCCAATTGTTTTGCAAATAAATGTTAAACAAGCACATATGAATGGTTTATTCAGGTTTCCACATACCTATATATAGTCTATCTCAAAAGCAAACTTTGTCTTCATCTGTGATAGTGGAAGTGCTCAGCTGACCTTCGCACAGATTGGCTCAGTTATTAGTTGGGACATTTGTATATGCCACTGCAAGGTCCCTTTCTATGCAAACCAATAGGGGATCAATTTCCATGCCAGCTGATTAACCCATTGGATGAGTGCTGTTGCCATAGAGACACAAAGTCGGTTGATCAAATGTGGCTGTTTTAATTAGAAGGGCCCTCTGGCTTGCGCTCGGCTTGGAGCGTGCTGATTGGTTAGTTGGTTGCTGCAAGGCACAAATGACATCCACTGACCCAGGGAAATTGTTTCCTGTTCATCTACCCTCAAGACTACTCATAATGAAACCGTACACTGTTCATTAGCTCTCTGTTATGGCATTATCTTGTCTTGAGGGGCATCCTCTTCTCATAGGAACATGTGAATACTGTGGATCATATTTTTTCTTGTCCAGGACAAACCAGGCTGTCCTCTTCCCTCATCCTATCGATTTTCTCTCAGACACATGGCCTTGTAACCAGACAAGATGGCCAGCAGCCTTGCCTCATCCTCTCTATGATCATGCCTCAGTTGGGTGTGAGCAGGGGGTTGGGGTGAAAACTGCATGCAGATTTAAACATCATATTGGTCAGTTGTGGTAAGCTACATTTATCTAGGGTCGGACTTGCTGTTGCGATAAAATAGAAGAGTCAGGATTTGAGAGTTGGAAGGGGGTTCCCTTTAAAACGAGCACAAACACAAAGTAATCGGATGTATAGATCATTAGATAATTCACATGAAGCACAATGTAAACAAAGCACATAATGTGCTATCTGGCTAAAACACATTAGCTTCCCTGGATCAGATGACTTCATTGGAAATTATGTAGTATGATTTACAGCATCATGGAACGATAAACCAATCTTATTAGGATTCAGATCACTACAACCACAGGTGGAAGCCATTCAAATACAGGCAGAAAGGATCATTTACTCTAATTACATATGGCCACCAGGAGATGGCGCCAAGTACATGACACAGACTTAATGATGGCTCAAATGACACAGAACTGAATTTTTAAATGATGATGAACTAAAAGATGGACTAAAAGTTGCAAAAGCCCAATTGGTGTTGGTATTATAATTTGTATTGTAATGTTCAGTTTCTCTAGGGTCAGACTTGCTGTTGCCTGGGTTTGAGTATTGGAAAAAATTTGTTGCCTGGGTTTGAGTATTGGAAACTTGTCCTGAATCCATTCTTAAAGGGTCTTCTGGCCTGAAGCACACTGAGTTTCTTTATGACATGATGACATGCACCCATGTGTCCAGCATTTCGCCAGAGAGCGAAATATGTCAAATGAGAGAAGCTGTGAAACTGTTGGCTTATTAAAAGGTAATGGCCTTCTGATTGAGCTGCATTATTCTAGTTGGGTCCTAATGCATGTGGGTTGTTGACAAATAACGTCCATTAACCTTTTTAATTCCACATTTTAGGTTAAAACTGTATTAGGGAAAAAGCATATATATTTTAGGTGTTGTAACTGGTCACCATTTCATGGTTTTTAATCATTTTTAATCACCATTTAACCTTTTGTGAACCCTTTTCTGTTTACTTAAAGCTTAAGGCTGCCACTGCTTGACATTTCATGTCAACTACCAAAATATTTGAACATTTTAGGCTTCATAATATCTTGCCCAAAATATCAACTTTTTCCACACATAGTATACTGCAATATACTGCAGTATTACATTGTTCTTTTTTAGGGCAAGCTCCTACCTCCATTACAGATGAGTTATTATCACAGCCTCTGTCAGCAGAAAAACTTATGATAACAGAGCATCTGAAAAAGTCCTTATTGCATTACTGCTGCTCCTATGCAATTATATATTCAAGAGATGCCTCTTGCATTCACATGAGAATCTTTTATTGGATTGGTTTCTTAGGAGAAATCCAGCTATGCTTATACACAAAATACTCACAGCCTCTCTGTGACCCCTGGGGAGGAAAATATTTGCTGTATGGTTGTATAAAGTAACTTCAAGACAAATATACTGTATATAAGTATACTTGTTTTTCACTGCACCTTTTATAGATACAGTGATACAAATGTAGACACATACAGTCAGGTCCATAAATATTGGGACATCGACACAATTCGAATCTTTTTGGCTCTATACACCACCACAATGGATTTGAAATGAAACGAACAAGATGTGCTTTAACTGCAGACTTTCAGCTTTAATTTGAGGGTATTTACATCTAAATCAGGTGAACGGTGTAGGAATTACAACAGTTTGTACTTTTTAAGGGACCAAAAGTAATGGGACAGATTAACAATCATAAATCAAACTTTCACTTTTTAATACTTGGTTGCAAATCCTTTGCAGTCAATTACAGCCTGAAGTCTGGAATGCATAGACATCACCAGACGCTGGGTTTCATCCCTGGTGATGCTCTGCCAGGCCTCTACTGCAACTGTCTTCAGTTCTTGCTTGTTCTTGGGGCATTTTCCCTTCAGTTTTGTCTTCAGCAAGTGAAATGCATGCCCAATCAGATTCAGGTCAGGTGATTGACTTGGCCATTGCATAACATTCCACTTCTTTCCCTTAAAAAACTCTTTGGTTGCTTTCGCAGTATGCTTCGGGTCATTGTCCATCTGTACTGTGAAGCGCCGTCCAATGAGTTCTGAAGCATTTGGCTGAATATGAGCAGATAATATTTCCCGAAACACTTCAGAATTCATCCTGCTGCTTTTGTCAGCAGTCACGTCATCAATAAATACAAGAGAACCAGTTCCATTGGCAGCCATACATGCCCACGCCATGACACTACCACCACCATGCTTCACTGATGAGGTGGTATGCTTTGGATCATGAGCAGTTCCTTTCCTTCTCCATACTACTTCTCTTCCCATCACTCTGGTACAAGTTAATCTTTGTCTCATCTGTCCATAGGATGTTGTTCCAGAACTGTGAAGGCTTTTTTAGATGTTGTTTGGCAAACTCTAATCTGGCCTTCCTGTTTTTGAGGCTCACCAATGGTTTACATCTTGTGGTGAACCCTCTGTATTCACTCTGGTGAAGTCTTCTCTTGATTGATGACTTTGACACACATACACCTACCTCCTGGAGTGTGTTCTTGATCTGGCCAACTGTTGTGAAGGGTGTTTTCTTTACCAGGGAAAGAATTCTTCGGTCATCCACCACAGTTGTATTCTGTGGTCTTCCGGGTGCGTTCTTTCTTTTTAAGAATGTTCCAAACAGTTGATTTGGCCACACCTAATGTTTTTGCTATCTCTCTGATGGGTTTGTTTAGATTTTTCAGCCTAATGATGGCTTGCTTCACTGATAGTGACAGCTCTTTGGATCTCATATTGAGAGTTGACAGCAACAGATTCCAAACGCAAATAGCACACTTGAAATGAACTCTGGACCTTTTATCTGCTCCTTGTAAATGGGATAATGAGGGAATAACACACACCTGGCCATGGAACAGCTGAGCAGCCAATTGTCCCATTACTTTTGGTCCCTTAAAAAGTGGGAGGCACATATACAAACTGTTGTAATTCCTACACCGTTCACCTGATTTGGATGTAAATACCCTCAAATTAAAGCTGAAAGTCTGCAGTTAAAGCACATCTTGTTTGTTTCATTTCAAATCCATTGTGGTGGTGTGTATGAAGCCAAAAAGATTAGAATTGTGTCGATGTTCCAATATTTATGGACCTGACTGTATATGAAGTAGGGGTGGTAATCAGCAAGAACCTGGTGATACAATATATTGTTATCTGGAACCGATATGATAACATTGAGATACATTGAGAAACTGTGATATATTGTTTCTCTCTTGTTTCTCATTCATCTTCATTGTACTTTGCTTAACAAGGGCTGAACTTCCAGCTTCAGTGTAGAGCCATAGAAGTTGTGTTGAACTTGGCCATGTTTGTGTCAGCAACAAATAATAATAATAATAACTGAGGATTATAAATCATTGACCTAATGCCGCTGTAACTTTAATGGTGGTCAATGTCTTTTTTTAAGTAAAATATTGTGATACTTACAAATATTTTATGTTTTTCCCCTACATATATATGCATTTTGTCTGTCTGAATACTAAAGGTAAGGGGTCCAGATGGACTTAGGTCTTGCACTTCAATGCGACTGGCAAAGAAGTGATCAATTGCTTTCTCAAAGCTTGTTGCCAAAGGCCACAGTTGCTCGTTTGGAACTGCAGCCTTTCCAAACACATTCCCCCATCAAATGGCTTTTCCAGTCCCTTATTTTATATGGCATGAAACACACAATCCTAACATTCCTTGTGAAGGAATTGTTTCCTTTTTTACTTCTTCAGTCATACAGTTTGTTGGGAATGGGCCTCACATTCATAAGCTATAGCCATTTTTTAATGGTGCCCGCTAAGGCAAGCATCACTATTACTATTGGTTATATTTACGGTTAGAAACCCCTAAACATAAGTATTAAATTTTGCGTGTAACTGGTCCCATTTTTGTGCTACAGAAATAAATGATACCTCAAATCATATGACTTCTAAGTGACTTCTAAGTGATTGGACTTACAATTTCCACCTGGCGGGCGATAAAACGTGCGAACAATTCCCATAAACTTATATTGAAGGAGGGACCTGAGACTTATCAATAGTCCAGAATATAATAGAAACTTGTTGGTGGGCTATTTTGACTTGAACCAGTAAGCAACCATTCAAAACACCCCAGCAACTACCTAGCAACCAATGAAATGCACTAAGATCACCTTAGCATCCGCATAGCAATACCTTTGCAACCACCCACGACCCCAACACCCCTAGTATTGTGGTGGTGAAATGTAAAAATTTTGATTTCCTCTTATGTCCACCAATCTTCATCTGTGTTAATCTTCTACTCCCTGATGTGCCATGCAGTACATTCATTAGAGTGAATCATCACACAAACTTCAGATCATTGGTTGCTATAGTTACTTTGGAGCAATTTTGTGAGGATCTAGATGATGGTGCATTTTCCTCTGCTCTCCATCTCGAACAAACACACAAACAGATTTGGTAGAGCAGCTGAACGTCACACGCTGGTGCATACATGCATTTCAGCAGATGTTTAAGATGCGCTTATGCTGAGAGACTCATAAGAGCTCTGACACGAGAAAGAGTAGAAAAGACAATGATCCATACTCTTCATCAGAATGTCAATGCACAATTTATTATGCTTCTGAACATTTCTCCTACTTGCTGAGGGCTGCTGATAGGTTCAATAGAAGCTATATTCCAAAACCCAGTGAGCTGCCTCCATAGGAAGTATTTTAAGCATCATAGGTGTGGTCCTGATGCAAAGGCTGTTTCAAAACATAATTATGCTGCTTCCCAAGATACCTTGTTTTGGCCATATTCTAAGGCAGCATCGCAGAGAAGTCCATATTATTTCAATATGGAATTTTTAAATATCATTCAATATGGAAAAGTATTGATAAAAACGGTTTAATTTAATTCAACTACACTGAAAAAAGGGAAAGCAGTACACTTGAAATCAACAATGGTGTTCTCTCAACATGATTTTTACTGCTTGCTCAATTAACCTATTGAAAATGAGCAAATGCAACACAATTCTTAAGCATTTGGTCTCAACCTTATACATTGTGTACAATTAATCAATGTTCACTTGATCCAATTGTGTTGTTGGGACTATGTGAATAATATTTGTTGCATCAATATATTGCTGAAACCATGCAGGGGATATCCAGTTCCCAGCTAATGGTCAGGTCGAGGTTATACATTACTACTGAAAAATCAGTGTGAATTGCTTTTCTCATGAAGCAAATACAGAGGGATCATTTATCCATATAATGACTGATTGGGGCTCTTTAAACTATGAACAGCAGCATACTTGTCATACAGTACAAAATATAGACAGTATATATACAGTATAATATGCTTATGTGTTTGTTGTTAGATTGCAAAAATATTGCAAGGTTCAATAGAGTTATTTGAACAGATCAAATTTAAGTTACATTAACTCAATTCATTTAGGTTATTGCTACACAAAGTATTTGAGTAGAGCCTACATTTCAATTGTATATGAAATAAACTCAGTTTCTTTGTGTGGAACCAATGCCCACAATTTAATTTATTTAAAAATAGTGTATTTTACCCAAAAGTGTTGCCATCTATATTTATGCTTATTAGAGTATTGCTTCATTCAGTACTCTTTAATCACCTGTATTTAAACCATTGCAAGATGAGTCTTCTGTGTGCTTTGCTTGTGGAGTGCTATTTAAGACACACCCAACAAGTTGCTGGATATGTAAAACTTACCAAGTCAGTCACATACAATGGACCGTTTCCGTTAGAATGCTGCCATAGAAGGCAGTAGCCTATACAGGCTGTAGGCAGTGAATTAGCTTACTACTGTAGGATTTGGAACAGAGCTATAGGTTTTGCATAGTATGATGCTTTATGTAACCGAATATAATTTAAGATCAGTCAATTATGAGTTTGAATATACACGTATGTGATAATTCAGGATCACACTTGTCAGCATGTTCTGCACATTGTGTTGTCAAGTACTGTGTTTGAGACCTGTATTCTTGAATGTAATGGCTTGCTCTTTCTCTCTCTTTCCATTTCACTGCAGGCAACAATCACTGGAGTCATACAAGTGTTCAGGTATGACTCGTTTATAATTTTTGGTACAGAGAATTGTGCAAGACTTGATTTTTAATGATGCGTTCTTGTTTTTACAGCGTAACGCTACTTTTGGCCATATAGTGTAAGATATGGTTTCTTACATGTTTTTTTTTAATGCAAAATAGAGGCTTACAGAAAACTGTGAGAAGTCTTTATTTGTAAGACAGGCCTGTACGCACTTTTGAAGAGCTGTTTAACAGAACGTTTTTAGGATTAGTTCTCGAAACCGTTAATATGTAAATGCCTATGCTCAAGTCACATTTGCATAGGATTTCAACAGGCTTTTTCATCATTCACAGTCCTGCACTCTTTATTATGGTATGCATTTTAATAGACTATAGGTTAAGCATATTTGGATTAAAAACAAGACAAAATAATATAAATCCAAAATTTGTCCAGATTTGTTCAGAAGGAATGCCAGGTTACTATACTACTTTTTTTTGTGAGTGAGTGAGGAGGAAAGACTCACCCCTCAGAGAGGGAGCTAAGCTGTCCATCTCCTCTTCCTCCTCTCACACAAAAGATCAGACTGGCTGCCTTGGCCTCAGTCTCCACTGGGATGCCAGTGGATCCGATTGTTATCTGTCTATTCAGCTTGTTGAGGTGGGGCCCTGCATCACACATCATCCTGGACCAGGGCTCTGTTGAATCTGGCTTGCTGTCAAATGAAACTATCCTACATGTTTGGGTTCCTGAGTGAAAAATCCCAAGAGCCATTTGTTCAGAAGAAGGTTGAGTTGACTGCAGTATTGTAGGAGAGTGGTGTATTTGCTTTTGGAATGTCTGGGTTCATCTGCCCCCTTGTGGTTGTTGATTTGCATTGCACATGCACTGATCTTACCCTTGAGATTAGTTTTGTTGGTGTAACCTAATGTATTCAGGTTGAATCAGTGATGGTAAATAACATTTTGACTTGAATAAAACCAGTTCATTTAGATGTTATCACATAATGCACCTTTTTTCAGTTTGGGGACAAAGAATTGTACCAGTTAGGGATGATTGGAAATTTATAACATGACATCTGAGATTTTTATCTAGATAGGATTATCGGTACAATTTATTTTAAAGGTTGGGTCTTGTGACATCATTTTCACTTTACATCCATACAGTAGGAACAATATGGCTATGTTTGTGATAGCATACTAATAACATTTTCTTGCTATTTCTTCACACCTGACTATGTATACTATGCATATTATGCACATTTTCTGCATCTACTGCATTTGCCAAAATGTGCAGTAAACAGCAGACCAAACTGCACAAACTGAGTACTTTTTTTATTAAATATTTTATCAGACTGTCCATTTTTGACTAATGAATTTCCATGATTTTTCAAGTAATTCGTGACTGGATTAAAGGAATTAAAACATATTTTTTAGAGCGATTTCTAGCCAATGAAATATTTTAGAGCCAAGCATACTGAGAAAAAATTATATTCTTTATAGAAATATCCATGAATTTTCCATTCATTCTTGACTGCTGGATAAGTATTTTATTGAAAAACAATAAGCACAAGAGGCTGCAATTTTACTGACTAAATATTTAATCTGCATGTTCACATACATACTATATATACAGTGAGGAAAATAAGTATTTGAACACCCTGCTATTTTGCAAGTTCTCCCACTTGGAAATCATGGGGGGGTCTGAAATTGTCATCGTAGGTGCATGTCCACTGTGAGAGACATAATCTAAAAAAAAAAATCCAGAAATCACAATATATGATTTTTTAACTATTTTTTTGTATGATACAGCTGCAAATAAGTATTTGAACACCTGTCTATCAGCTAGAATTCTGACCCTCAAAGACCTGTTAGTCTGCCTTTAAAATGTCCACCTCCACTCCATTTATTATCCTAAATTAGATGCACTTGTTTGAGGTCGTTAGCTGCATAAAGACACCTGTCCACCCCATACAATCAGTAAGAATCCAACTACTAACATGGCCAAGACCAAAGAGCTGTCCAAAGA
The DNA here is from genome assembly GCF_025860055.1 of Xyrauchen texanus. Classification (NCBI taxonomy): domain Eukaryota; kingdom Metazoa; phylum Chordata; class Actinopteri; order Cypriniformes; family Catostomidae; genus Xyrauchen; species Xyrauchen texanus. The sequence goes on from NC_068301.1 coordinate 26,209,920, forward strand.
CACTAGAGACAAAATTGCACACCTCCACAAGGCTGGAAAGGGCTACGGGAAATTGCCAAGCAGCTTGGTGAAAAAAGGTCCACTGTTGGAGCAATCATTAGAAAATGGAAGAAGCTAAACATGACTGTCAATCTCCCTCGGACTGGGGCTCCATGGAAGATCTCACCTCGTGGGGTCTCAATGATCCTAAGAAAGGTGAGAAATCAGCCCAGAACTACACGGGAGGAGCTGGTCAATGACCTGAAAAGAGCTGGGACCACCGTTTCCAAGGTTACTGTTGGTAATACACTAAGACGTCATGGTTTGAAATCATGCATGGCACGGAAGGTTCCCCTGCTTAAACCAGCACATGTCAAGGCCCGTCTTAAGTTTGCCAATGACCATTTGGATGATCCAGGGGAGTCATGGGAGAAAGTCATGTGGTCAGATGAGACCAAAATAGAACTTTTTGGTCATAATTCCACTAACCGTGTTTGGAGGAAGAAGAATGATGAGTACCATCCCAAGAACACCATCCCTACTGTGACGCATGGGGGTGGTAGCATCATGCTTTGGGGGTGTTTTTCTGCACATGGGACAGGGCGACTGCACTGTATTAAGGAGAGGATCACCGGGGCCATGTATTGCGAGATTTTGGGGAACAACCTCCTTCCCTCAGTTAGAGCATTGAAGATGGGTTGAGGCTGGGTCTTCCAACATGACAATGACCCGAAGCACACAGCCAGGATAACCAAGGAGTGGCTCTGTAAGAAGCATATCAAGGTTCTGGCGTGGCCTAGCCAGTCTCCAGACCTAAACCCAATAGAGAATCTTTGGAGGGAGCTCAAACTCCGTGTTTCTCAGCGACAGCCCAGAAACCTGACTGATCTAGAGAAGATCTGTGTGGAGGAGTGGGCCAAAATCCCTCCTGCAGTGTGTGCAAACCTGGTGAAAAACTACAGGAAACGTTTGACCTCTGTAATTGCAAACAAAGGCTACTGTACCAAATATTAACATTGATTTTCTCAGGTGTTCAAATACTTATTTGCAGCTGTATCATACAAATAAATAGTTAAAAAATCATACATTGTGATTTCTGGATTTTTTTTTTTTTAGATTATGTCTCTCACAGTGGACATGCACCTATGACAATTTCAGACCCCTCTATGATTTCTAAGTGGGAGAACTTGCAAAATAGCAGGGTGTTCAAATACTTATTTTCCTCACTGTATATATATCATTAAATTGCAGCCTTTGCTGTTTAGTAATCACACTAGGACACATCTGTGATTTAATTTGTGCACTGAATGTTTACAGAATGACATCTGTCCATCAGATAGTATCATTTTTTGTTCATGAGCACAGTATCGGACCCGATTCCAATACCAGTGTCAATGTCGAGACATCCCTAATATTAACTATAAAAATTCCCATGACTTTCCCATTACTGTTTACCTTTTTTTTATATACTTTTCCAGGCCTGAAACATTCCATTTAAAAATTCCCAGCTATATCCATGTTTTTCACGACCGTGAGAATCCTGTAAGACATTTTTACGCTTTCCAAGATGATTACCGAATGCCACTAACTTGCATCATAATGAAGTCATTTAACAAAAATGAAATGTTTAGCATGGAATAATCTCTATTCTTTCAGTAAGCAGTTAGCTGGTATTCCATTCCAAACACAGCATATGACTTCTTGATTTGGAAGAGAAAGTTCTCAAACGTGATGAGGTTGCAGATTTTTCTAATCCGGCCTACTGATTTCATCAAGTCTTTTATTGAACTGTCATAACGTAAAACTGTTTTTTCTTCTTCTTCTTCTTCTTAACCCCCTACATTCTTTCTCCATTTTTGTGTCCAGCCTATGCAGTGAGGAGTGTTTGGTCCATGAAGGTCACTCATCATTGTGATGCATAATGGCTCCTGCGCTGAGTGCTATGTTGGGGTCAGAGGTTGTGGGCACAGCAGTGCTGGCTACAGGGGAGCTGGCACTTGTTGGCACACTCACGGGACTCTCTGCTTTCCTGCTGCTCTCCATTCTGCTGCTGCTGTGTGCAGGTTGCCAGGGGTGAGTAACATTACACATTAAAACATTTGCATTTATTGATAACTCTGGTATTTGTATTGCACACTCATGGTTTTTAAATAATAATTTCAAAATACTCTTCTAAACCTTACATTTTAGGCGTACGATGCTGATACCTAAATAGCTGATAGAATACCAGTACATATCAAAAATTTAATATAATGGTTGCAAATGTGCAGGCCCACACAGGATCTGTGCCCCCATAATACCGTTCTACAAATCCCTCGCTCTTCTGCTGAACACAAAGATTTTTAGATAGTGATGGACGATACAGCTAAAAAATGTATTACGGTATAATGTTTCATATCATTCAGTATCGATAATTATTGATACATTTTAATAACCTTTTTTAAACAAAGACCAGTAGTACTGATAATCAGTAGTAAAAATTATTGTAGTCAAAAACAAAATACAATTCAAACAAATATCTTCTTTCTTATATCTTATATGAAGATTAAATAAATAAGTGTTGGCAGATGACATGCTGCATATTCCAAAGGGTGGAAGCGGTTAAGGTGATGAAATAAGTTGCTTGTGGTTCTGTACTTGGCCAGGACGTTTTATTTTTGCAAAGCTTACACACAACGGTGTTCTGATGTTGGTCAGACGTAAAGAAACCAAAAAACTGACACACTGGTGAGCTGACGTGTCCTTTTTTTATTCATAATCTCCTCATCGCCAGCAGGCACAGCACTCATTTTCGCAATTCGCATGTGTTCGTGTGTTCTGATGTCACATGGCGATGGCGCAACCAAACCCCACTGCAACGCAACTTGTTATTGGCTGTTTGCTTGTCACTCGTAGCACGCTCCTTTATCAAGCCATATGATAGGCTGTATATGATCTAGGGACGGAAAATGCTTGAAGGTTGTTCATGCAACCAAACTTCATGTTTGTGAAACTTCAAGTGAAACTATCTAGCGTTATATAAAAAAAAAAATTATATCTTTATTGATAAAGGTGTACCGTCGATAAATACCGATACCGTTTTATCGCCCAGCCCTAATTTTAGAAGAATATTTCAGTTCTATAGGTCCATAAAATGTAGAGAGGGTGCTAAACATTGAAGCTCTAAAAGCATATAAAGGCAGCATTAAAGTAAACTATGTGACTCCAGTGGTTAAATCCATATCTTCAAAAGGGATGTGTGGGTGAGAAACATATACATTTGAAGTATTTTTTTTTAACTTTCAAAACAGACCTCCTAAGCACTCTTCTCTCTTAAGAGTTCTTCTTCTTTTGCTTTTAGTGATTTGTATTCTTTATGCATATCGCCACCTACTGGGCAGGGAGGAGAATTTATAGTAAAAAAAGGACTTAAAAATGGATCTGTTTCTCACCCACACCTATCATATCACTTCAGAAGATATGGATTTAACCACTGGAGTCCCATGGATTACTTTTATGCTGCATGTATGTGCTTTTTGGAGCTTCAAAGTTCTGCCAACCATTCACTTGAATTAAATGGACCTACAGATCTGAAATATTCTTTTTTGTTTGTGTTCTGCAAAAGAAAGAAAGGCATACACATATGGGATGGCATGAGGGTGAGTACATTAGAGAATATTTTTTTTTTGGGTGAAATATACCTTTAATACAAGATATGAATTCAACTCATGTAACCCACAGTAAACTCCAAATGTTGGTGTCCTTGATGCAGACAAAACCTAATCCTTGATTCAATGCTATGTTAAGGGTGATTACAAAAAAAGCTATGTTGTCTAGCCTAAGGCTTAATATGTGTCTTGGAATTAGTTGTTTTATGTTGATGTACAAAGACAAGATTACAGGCCGTAGATTCACAGCCAAAGCAACAGACTTAATCAAAATTTCTCAGTAATTCTTTCCCACTGTCTCGACAGGCAGAAAAAAGTGAGCGGGCACCCCGGAGACCATGAAAACCTGATGAATGGGGTATGTAAGCATGTGTTACCGTGATGCTTTTCATCTAAGGGATTTTTACAGAACCCTACAGAGTCCCTGTGAACTAGTCCTCTTTTTATACTTTCAAAAGGCATTTTCAATTACACCAGAGTCCAAAGATTCACACTTCAATAGCTTGGTCCAAACCTGCTTGGTTTACTTCTGCGAGTTAGAAACGTATTACTTTAATACCAATTATGAACCGTTCTAGACTTCACATTAACCCAGGCTACCCTTGGAAAACCACTTTCACAACAACCAAACAAACCAAACTTTGACGTCAGATAGACTCGGGACCACACCAAACGCCCTAGTCTGAAAGTGCCCTCAGAGTGTTTTTGGCATTAGTGTTGTAGAAAGCTGAGGTTTTGTTGTCATGAGAATGTGTGACTGCTGTGCTTAAGGGCCTGATGAAGTCTGGGAAGAGGAGAGGAGAATAGACGGTCATTGTGAGGTCTGGGGTTTGTGGGAGGAAAGCATGAAGCAGACAAATTAACATTTTTCTTTGGCCTCAGGGAGATGAGAAACTTCATGCATGAGTCGCCTTTCTCTCTCTGCGTCTGCCGAAGCTGTACTCTGAGTAGGTGTCTTCTATGAAAATTATCATAAAGAGTTCAAGAGTTTACGAGATGTTTAGGAATCAAGAGATTAGTGTGACCTACTGAGGGCATAATTGACACACTTACCCACATACATATACAGCTGTATAGACAGGACCCATGGGAATGTAACTAACTGGCATTACATGAGAGGAGGGGAGGCTGCCAGCTTGCGTTTATGGTTTGTTGGCTGACTGTTGTGGCTTTTGGAGCACATACAGTGAATGCATGGATCATGAGTGCACATCATAGCCAGATGTTGTGTTTGTTATGTTCATCAGGTTTATGTTTACTGATATGTTTACCACATCTTTATGGTATGATATGCACGCTAAATTTGCATGGTGTGCACTGTGATAATAGCCTCCTGTAAGCTGTAAAATATTATACAAATGGGAAGAATGACAGGCATTGGTTATGCATATGTCGGTAAGGGACTTTTCACAAATAGGATACAAAATAGAGCCCAAACTCTTAAAAAAAAAAAAATTTCATGTAAAATTTAGTTTTCTTTTTCAAAAAGTTGTCAGTGAAAGGAGGTGCTTAACCATCAGAAAATGATGATCGTTAAGCTCAGGATGTCAAATAAAATATAATATTATGTTATGTTATATCATATTATATTTAATCTTGTCAATTGATATTTTTTTTTTTATCAAATTAATTACATGGTATGCTGATGAATTAATCGCATATTTAAATTTTTGCTGAGAACTTATCTCAAATAACAATAATAATGATATAATTATAGTTAAATAATTATAAATATATCCGTTATAAACAAATAATAATTCAGATCTTTTAAATGCATTAAATTATTGTGGCAGAGTTCATCATTGATAAGACAAGACAAGAAGTGGCTTTAGAATACAATATATTGTTTATTTCCAAATTCTTTTACTTAAGACAATCATTGGCCTACAGTTCACAGCAATCCATTTTGCAAATGAATTCATCAGTCAGTTTGAGATATTATATTTAGTAAATAATTGCATAGATCGTATTGCGTTCAGATTTTTAATTTTAGAAATAGTTTCTAAATATGTTTATCAATTTTAAATTGTTCAAAGACAGGTCTTTTTTCTGCCCATTTGACTTTATGTATATAATAACGTGCCATAATAATAATTAAATAACATATAAATAGTAGATTTTATCTTTATCAATTGAGAAACACTTTAGCATCACATCACTTTCTTTAAAATTAACAAGCTTCGTTTTGGAAATAATTTTCTAAATCTCTCCAAAATACTTGTAACTTAGGACTCTCCCAAAATAAATTATTAATAGTTTCAGGGGCACTTTTTCAAAAACACAATAATCTTCCACAAGACTTATAACTTTAACTTTAAACTTTAACTTTAAAGTTGAAGACTTTTAATCTTCAACTTTAAAGCGCTGTACTACCAGTGTCTTAACTGGGTATAATCCCTGCCCTCCATTCAAGGACTGTACACATCCAGAATAACGGAAATGGATGGAGAAATCACCCTGACCCATCTTACCCAGCCCACTAACTTTTTGACCTTCTGGCCTGCGCTACAGAGCACTGAGCACCAGAATTGTCAGGCACAAGAACAGTTTTTTCCCTCAGGCTATCCATCTTATTAACAGTTAAAACTGCCCCATTGAGCAATAATTATGTGCAATACACAGCTTAGTCAATACAGTCTGTTCTGTATTTGTGAAACGTGATACGTATTATTTAAAGCAAGTGTGAACGTTTGCTAAATGCTTATGCAAAGGTCTGACATCATCTCTCTCAGCATATAAAAACTTCTGTCGTTTTGACAGATATCTGGTGGTTAACCTTTTGCAAGATAATGCACACCTCGTCTGTGAATGTATCGAATGTATAGTTCACTTAAATAGCAGTGTCTGTCACAGTCTGACAGGTTAAATAGGGTCTTTGTCTTGCCTTGACAATGTGAGTGGCTCTCAGCTTTAACCTCCTGTATCTGAAGGACTTCATCACCCTGGCAACAGGCTTATTCAAAAGGCTGCCACTAGGTGGTCGCATAGGGCCAACATATAGAGACAAACAAAGAGCTTGAGTGTCTTTGTCTCTGGTCTCCTTACAGCATGCCAGATGAAATGTGATTGCATCACTCAATAGCATTTAGGTGACAATGTGGATAAAATTATAACATGTTTCTTTGTAGGTGTCAGAAAAGGAAACATGTAGCCAGTCAGCAGAGAGTCATGGTACTGACCTGGCCATCAGCAGCTCCCATAATGGGCCTCTTACAAGTGGTACAGGTAACAGACCTCCAAAATATATATTTTGAATTGTAACTTACTATGAAATTTGTTCAAATGTGGTCTCATTCGCTAATTATTGCGTACAAGTTGTGCACTCATGTACGTACACAGAAATGGTTCTCACACAAAATTTCCACCAGATTTATAGCAGGTGTGTACACACATTTTTTTTCCACCCTCGTTCTGGTGTTGTTGAATCTGGATTATTCTAAATGATGGAGTGCATGCCCGTAGTTAGTAATACATTTGCATAAACACTCCCAAACAATCTCCACATAAGGACTTTTCGCACTTCTTTTGTACCGCCATTGGTCACTCTCTGCAAATGCATTCTTTTTTTTCTCTCCCCTTTTCTCCCCAATTTGGAATGCTCAATTCCCAATGCACTCTAAGCCCTCGTAGTAGCATAGTGACTCACCTCAATCCCGGTGGCGGATGAACGAATCTCAGTTGCCACCACAGCTGAGACCGTCACTCTGCGCATCTTATCTCATGGCTTGTTGAGCGCGTTACCGCGGAGACATAGCGCGTGTGGAGGCTTCACACTATTCTCTGCGGCATCCATGCACAACTCACCACGCGCCCCACCGAGAGCGAGAACCACATTATAGCAACCATGAGGAGGTTACCCCATGTGACTCTACCCTCCCTAGTAACCAGGCCAATTTGGTTGCTTAGGAGACCTGGCTGGAGTCACTCAGCAGGTCCTTGATTCAAACTCGTGACTCCAGGGGTGGTAGTCAGCATCTTTACTTGCTGAGCTACCCAGGCCCCCGCAAATGCATTCTTAAGGGTTGTTCACACTGAGCATGTTTTTGCTGCCATCTGCACACTTTCCATTGTTTTTCTATGTAAAAATGTGCCAGACGGACATCTTTGACCATTGTGCCAGGTCTCTATGTTTTTTCGCGTTCAAACACGTCTGGTCTAAACAATGCCTCATATAGGTTTTTAGCACAAATATGTGCATATGCACGACTAATGAATAATGCACATTGTCTCCTTTCACGCTGTCCACAGTACTCACAGACACAATGGACACCAGTCCCCAGCCTTCAGAGGACATGCTGTCCAGCCAATCAGAAATCAGATCCTCAAAGTGCCACCAGGACCGTGAGTTACCCAGCATTCCACCCACCGATGTCCTCAAAGCCACCGTGGTTGATGGTCAGGCTGCCTTAGGGGATGGCACGTATGAGGTGGTGAAGAACAGCGCCTCCCGGGACGTCAGTGTTGAGGACTCACTGTACGAGACGGTGAAAGAGCTGAAGGACAGTGGTCTCCCCAATGGTACGATGAGCCCTGAGGAACCGCCTGCACCCCTTCTTAATGGTCACCCCAGTCCTGCTACATCAGATCGCACTGTCCTGCCCAATGGTGTGGAGTACGCCTCTATCAACCTCAGCAAAAAAAGCAGATATAGCACCGACATGGAGGCCAGGCGCTCAGCTGCCATTGTGGATGCCATTGTGGAGCCAGAGGATGAAAAACCACCTCCCATACCAGATAAAGTGCTTGATGAGAATGACAACCAACAGATTAATGATCTTCCAAATGGTCAGGTGGGGGCTACCAAACAGTTTTTTCACTAGATGCCTCCATTTATAGTAGGTATACTATAGATATACCTACCATACTTCAGTCATGACATTTCTTGGAATGATTTAGCATGTTAATGTGGGTATGACATAGTGATAAGATTTGTTCTTGGTGGAATAGATCTGCTACGCTGCTGCTGCTGCAGAGCTTGTACAAAGACTTGCTACTGCTAGAACATACACAGACATATAATGTTAATATGTGGACATGCTGCTCCTGCATAATTACATAGAAGACATGCTGCATCAAGCATAGAGGACCATGTAATAGATCTAGACAGGTGCAGCTAGGGAGGAGGGTTTCAGAAAAAACTCTTGCAGCGTTTTGCAGTGAAAACGGAAAAACTGAGCAATTTAAATGCTAGTCAAAGAGAGAGTTGATTGGCTAACAGATAACAAGTTCAAAGAACGTAGCTTTCACCATGTAGTTTCATGACTAAACTTCAAGTAATTTGTCCTGTTGAGCAAAGTCCCTTTAAAGGGATAGTTCACCCAAAAATTAAAATTCTCTCATCATTTACTCACTTTCATGCGTCTCTCTTTCCCTGTCTGCCTCTGTCTCCTCTCCTTAAATACTCCCGCTGCCCCTCACTGGAATGCGAGACCGGTGTGGCACACAAGTGGAACTCATTCACCACTTATCTTCACGGCCTCGCTCTGCCCAGACGCCGCTCGGCCCCACCCTGCTCACCACAATGTTTAACCACTGGAGTTGAATGGATTACTTTTATGCTGCCCTTTGTAATTGCTTATAACTGAATGGTGCGACCATTCCTACAGCCTATACTATTTCTCCTTTTCATTGGAGTGGTCTTTCACCTCCTGCTTATAATATCTCCATGTTGAGAAAACACTATCAAAAAAGTACCAAAAAGAACCATTGTATTTTCATGTTATTTTGAACATGATCCTTGTTTACATGATACAAATTATTACCATGGTGATTTGGACATGTGCCATTGTAATACCATGCTGCCTCCTGCAATTATTCAAACTCTAATTTAAAAGTTCACCATTTCCACATACTCTGGAATAATTGCCCCAAAAAAATTTATTTTTTTCACAAATCTCCCAAATAAAAAAAGACTCCAATTATTCATCAATAATACTGTATATGTTTACAATCTTATGATAAATTTAACTTTATTTTTAAATATAAAATTTTTAAGCATTTCATTATGCTCACTCCATCTCCCTCCAAAAAATCTTATTTATTCCACTAGATGGCAGCAAGAACTAGAAAAAATATTTATTTCTCTATCACCTTCCTTCACAAAAGTGGTGTAGGTGGTGCTCTAATTCATTTTACCCCTCAAAGATGTGCTTGTCCATAGACATTCAGTCTAATTTTCTGTTCATGTTCAACCCCCCATTGTTTCATCGCACATCTGGGCCTCTGAGTGGAATAGATGTCATTAGAAAGCTGAGATGCTTCCCTTTGCGATGATATATAAAATAGTCGTTCACATATATTTCTGATGATTTGTTTTGCATACTTTTCCTGTTGGTCCGCATATTTTGTTCTGGACATCTATGTTATAACATTGGATTATTAACATAAGCCAGCTCACAGACAAATAAAAATGGCAATTGTTTTTAGAAAACTGCCTAAGGTAAAAGTAGATATAAACGTTTTAGCTATTTGGGGCTTACAACACCAGTGAAGGGTGCATAAAGAGACATTTGTATTTGATGTATTTGTACTTACTAATATCAAAGTTCACTTAGTGATTTTTTAGAAAATCTTTCAAACTGTGCTATTAGGGCAACAAAATTAACCATAGGGCAAAACAAACTATACAGTCATATTCCTGAGAATGAGAGCTTTCATTTGATATATGATTTGATTAAGTGCTATTTGAAAACTTTTTATATTCATATTAATATTTCTTCCACATGACCTCTAGGTGGTGCAGATTTGCTATGCAAATGCTTTAAGTCCTTATTTCCTTGTTTTCTGGAATATAAATACAAAAGTGATGGTTATCGATGAAAAATTCAGATTCTAAACTTTCAAACGATATGCCTGACTTACAGTATGAATTCGGAGACTTTTTAAGTGTAAACCTTTTTTGAGACATAGTGCCCCCTTTTGGTCCCGATCCCCTTTTGGAGTTGAAGCGGCTAAGGGTTTAAAAAAAAGGATTACAGCACACATCATCAGTTGATATAATTCAGTAATCATGTTCTATGTTCTTCAGAAGTGATGCGACCTATAGCACATATAGCAGAAAATAAACAGAAATCATCTTATAAGCAGACTGAAGGGACTTCGCTACTGTTCCTGCAATCCAAACTAAGAGAATACAGGAGATCAATAACAAACAGAATGTTTTCTGTTTTATTACAATCTTTTAAAATGTGTGCTCCGTATATATATATGTGCCTGTAGCATACTAATGAAGCCATCTGTAGAGAGCAAACAGGCTGCTGCTGCACCCGCAACATTACTGTGTCGCCATTGTCGAGGTAGCCCTGCTCCTCCTTTGTTCATCACTCCCTCTTGCACTCTCACTCTGTCAGTCTCTCTCTCTCATACACCATTCGCTCTCTGTACTTCTGTTGTTATCATTTAGCATTTTTTAGTTTGTTTTTTGCGCTCTGTCTTTCTGCTCCCTTATACTCAAAATCAGTTAAATCAGGCTAAGTGCCAAATACATGTCTGTTTATACACAGTTCAGTTATAAATGATTGACAACTGCATTTTATAACTCTCAACTGGTTGGACGGGAACCATAAATGGGCTGCAAATCTGTTCTGATAGCAGGATAAACAATGCTAGATGGAAGTAATAAAATGAAACTAAAAATCTAATGCCTAGTTAGTATGAGATGATCAAATTTATAAAATTCAGTGTTTGCAATGCAATAGCTGCTGTCTTCTGCACACACACAGCTTGTCTTGTGTATGTTGCGTTGTTTCATGTGGTGTTTTTGGTGGTGTGGTGTTTTTGATGTACAAGTGTAATGGGGCAGCAGTGATTTATTGTATCGGCCACACGTGTTCATCTGTAATATATACGCACAGACATCAGTGTGTTTCAGCTGCCCACTATCTGACAGCTCACCTTCATGATGAATTATAAAATAGTTTGTGTTTACAGGTACATCAGTCTGTGTTTGAGCAAGACACACTGTCAAGTGAAGCCAGGACACCCACGGTGACACACACAAGCTGTATAAACATGCATGCACATGTGAGACTGTCATACAGACATCAGACGCAATGCATAATTAGTTTACTGTGCAGATCATTACATTTTTCATTGTCTATTTGGTTATTTGAGCTTTATTTGGCTGAGCAGTGCCATTTATTTGGCTGAGCAGTGTCATTATGTATTAGTGTCCATGTCACCGCTAGTGCGATTGAGGGCAGCTGTCTTAGATAAACTGTGATATCAGCACATCAACACTCAAAAGTCTCTTGCTAAAGGGAAAGACTTTTATTGTTAGCGCTGAAGCCTTGTTTGAGGATGCATGGGTGCACGCTGATATTTGTGAAAACAAATACTAATTGACACGATTGAATGCAACACTACAGGCAACTGTCTCATGTCCGCTTCCTTCTGTCAGCAACCTGTCACACACACTGTCCTCTCTGTCATTTCTGTCTCCCTCTCTGGCTATCTTTAATCAGTGTTATTATTGTAATCAAAAACCAAAACAAAGACTAAATGTAAACATTTATCTATTTTTGCTAACAATAAGCTAACAATTTAAAAACTCAAACTAAACTGAAACGAATTGTCATGGCGCCACAGCTGAGTCAAATAAATTGACCACTTATTATTTACAGTATCACTTTTTGATGTACAATATTTTATTACATTTAACATTTAACTCTTTAAGCTCTGAGGGTGTTTTTAAAGATGTCCTGTTTCAGTGGCATATCCAAAATTAAAGGCTTATAACTCGGCAAAAAAAAAGGAGGTTCAAGTGTTTGATATCATTTTAAATAAAACTTAAAAAACAAATTATGATATAGATTATATTTAAATTCTGTGACCCTCAAACTGCTAAAATATTTTTTTCTTATTTTTCTGATTTTACATTATATATTTCAGGGTGTAAATAAGGTAGCTCTTGTTTTCTTCCGAATTATATCACTTGTAACTGAGTAAAGTTTTGTGTTGATATAACAAAGCAATCAAAAGTAATAGCATTATAAAAATAGTTTATCCTAGTGTTCAAAAACATCTCCAAGTTTCCAAAAGGCTCTCCAAAATAAATTAAACATAATAATTGTACATAAGAACTAATGCAAATACAACAATGACTAAAATGCTCTCTCTCCAAAGCATTCAGGCTTGAGTAACAAGATCTCATTCAGTTCCATTTTGTGTCATTTGAGCCACTATTGACTGTACTTGGCACCATCTCCTGGTGGCCATATGCAATTAGAGTGAACAATCCTCTCTGCCCATATTTGAATGACTTTCAGCTCTGGTTGCAATCTGAATCCTATTACGATTGGTTTAGCATTCCGTTACGTTAGACAACATACTACATCATTTCCGATGAAGTCATATGATCAAGGTAAACTAACTAGTTTTTAGCCAGATAGCACATTATATTGTGTGGATTATCTAATGATCTATGTATTCGATGACATTATGTGTTTATTTTAAACATAACCTGTATTGGTATGTGATATTTTATGTTCTGATTATTTTACATGTAGATAAAAGCAAAAACGCGACATATAAGCATAGGGTTGGGGGTTATAATGTTGTATAAAATGTTTTGTAAAACCTGTTTACATTTAACATGTGTTGAAGTCATATACTTAGCTATCACTTGCTATATTTTTGTCTGTGAGTAAAACAAATAGGCTGGTTGTATATTCTACTCTTTGAGAGCTTTCCAACGACATATGACACATTGCTTTTTGATCAGTTTGATGTTTTTAGCGATCACAATAATATGTGCAGTGCATATTTTCTTTTATAAATTATCAAAGCAGGACACTTCTAATTTGTCTGCAAATTTCAAATCACTTGTTAAATTTTGGTTATAATGCCTACATGCATTGTAAAGTACAGCTTCTAAGCTTTAAAACGATACATATTTTGTGTTGATCAAGACTGTAGTCAATAATATTTTGACAATAATGTTTTTATCAGCGCCGGTGGGCCAACCGATCTTAAAGGGTTAAAGCATTTTTTAATCTAACATGAATTACTGTAGTATTGAATTTCTATAAGTCTTTAGAAATCACACAGAACAGAATAAAACAGGTTTAATGTCAAATTAAGTAAATGTGTTGACTGTGTTAAATACATTAAAGGGTATTAAACATATCTAGGTACCTGTATCTCATTTAACCTCTTAAGTTTGGCAGCTCTCAAAAAAGAAATAAGAAAATACTAAAAGGTCGAAAGTTCTGCTACTGAAATCGGTCTGTGCTTTCCAATTTGTATCACTGCCCCCTGTGGCCGAGGCTGTCCACAGAGGGACACCCAAAAATTTTATTTAATTTCAGCTGTAAATGTAATACAGTCAACAGGAATGCACATTTTATTAACCCTACCCACTAACCCAACCCTGAACCTATCCGTTGAAGTAAACATGCAATTGTAGAGAAAATACATAAACTATCGAAAGCAACATGTCAATTTCCATGTGATCATGTTGACTGAAACTAGTAAACACAAAAATCTAAACCAAAACAAAACCTCATATTGTCAAAACTAAATTAAACTAAAGTGAATGGACAAATAGATATAAAAGCTCAATTCAAAATACCCTATCTCAAACCACTGTCTGATAAAGACCAGTACAGGGTTTTAAGGGCGTCCAATGATTGCTAATTTCTTATATGATAAAGTCAATAGAGGAGACCCTTTAATTAATATAGAGGGGCGGACAGAGACAACGGCAAGAGTGAATTAGCAGATAAGCTATATTGAAACATTTGTTAGTTGCGATGAGGTCAGGGGTGTCTTTGTGGAGCTACACGAATGTGCTCAAAGGCTATTAAAATAATTGCTTAGCTAATTAAACCAGTATCAAAGCACATCTGGCGAGCCCCTCCTTGCACATTTTTTGCAATAATATCAAAGCAACACAAACTTTTAAGTTCATGGGGAAAAAGAGGCTTGAACATTTTGCACTAAAACCGCTTATAATTAATCTCAAAGGGGTTATAGCAAATTTCACACTTATTGGTAATCTCTCTGTCAGTGAAGTGACTGGCACAGCGATTGATATTCTTTTTCAACAGCCAAGGTGTCCGTTATTGATCCGCTTTAGGATTTAATTTGTTAATTAATGACTCTGTTATTGATTCTCTTTGTAAATATACAACTACTCTTGCCAAGAGAGGAACTGTACATTTGATTTCAGTCATTAACTCTTAAGTAATGAATGAGCTGCTCTGTTTTGCATCAATCAGTCCTTGACACTAGCATGTGTCAGCTGATGTGAGCCATTTCCTCTGCTGCTGTATCTTTAAATTGATTAAGTAAAGAGTGATTTTAACTAATGATCTTGTTTCAATCATTGTCTTACAGTTACACTCCCCATTGTCGACTCCAGAGCTTCAGGACCATGCATTGCCGGACAGCGAGGTAAGACCTTGTACGATGCCATCATCTCAGAGCCCCTTGAAATGACCAACTTAAAATGTTTTTTTTTGCTTTTTGTTTTTATTTGACCAATTACTAATTAGTTGGGCTGTAAATGTAATATATTATTTTAATACAATAAAAAAAGACATCCAGTTAATGCATATGTCATAGACCAACCATTTAAAAAAATAGCGCAAACGGAATGCGAGAACACATCCTGTGTACACACCCCCTGAGACACAGTGGAGTTAGTTATAGGCTTATATTCAATTATATGGAAATAAAACAAATTATATTGACTTCAAAAAACACTTTTTGTAATGTCAGTTCAGTGCTTAAAGGAATATTCCGGGTTTATTACAAGTTAAGATCAATCAACAGTATTTGTGGCATAATATTGATTACCACATACAGTACATACAGGTGAAACTCGAAAAATTAGAATATCGTGCAAAAGTTCATTAATTTCAGTAATTCAACTTAAAAGGTGAAACTAATATATTATATAGACTCATTACAAGCAAAGTAAGATATTTCAAGCCTTTATTTGATATAATTTTGATGATTATGGCTTACAGCTTATGAAAACCCCAAATTCAGAATCTCAGAAAATTAGAATATTGTGAAAAGGTTCAGTATTGTAGGCTCAAAGTGTCACACTCTAATCAGCTAAACACCTGCAAAGGGTTCCTGAGCCTTTAAATGGTCTCTCAGTCTGGTTCAGTTGAATTCACAATCATGGGGAAGACTGCTGACCTGACAGTTGTGCAGAAAACCATCATTGACACCCTCCACAAGGAGGGAAAGCCTCAAAAGGTAATTGCAAAAGAAGTTGGATGTTCTCAAAGTGCTGTATCAAAGCACATTAATAGAAAGTTAAGTGGAAGGGAAAAGTGTGGAAGAAAAAGGTGCACAAGCAGCAGGGATGACCGTAGCCTGGAGAGGATTGTCAGGAAAAGGCCATTCAAATGTGTGGGGAGCTTCACAAGGAGTGGACTGAGGCTGGAGTTACTGCATCAAGAGCCACCACACACAGACGGGTCCTGGACATGGGCTTCAAATGTCAAACGTCTTACCTGGGCTAAAGAAAAAAGAACTGGTCTGTTGCTCAGTGGTCCAAAGTCCTCTTTTCTGATGAGAGCAAATTTTGCATCTCATTTGGAAACCAAGGTCCCAGAGTCTGGAGGAAGAATGGAGAGGCACACAATCCAAGATGCTTGAAGTCCAGTGTGAAGTTTCCACAGTCTGTGTTGGTTTGGGGAGCCATGTCATCGGCTGGTGTTGGTCCACTGTGCTTTATTAAGTCCAGAGTCAACGCAGCCATCTACCGGGACATTTTAGAGCACTTCATGCTTCCTTCAGCAGACAAGCTTTATGGAGATGCTGACTTCATTTTCCAGCAGGACTTGGCACCTGCCCACACTGCCAAAAGTACCAAAACCATACTGTGCTTGATTGGCCAGCAAACTCGCCTGACCTGAACCCCATAGAGAATCTATGGGGCATTGTCAAGAGAAAGATGAGAGACATGAGATCAAACAATTGAAGCATCTTGGTCTTCCATAACACCTCAGCAGTGCCACAGGCTGATAGCATCCATGCCACGCCACATTGAGGCAGTAATTACATTTACATTTACATTTATGCATTTGGCAGACGCTTTTATCCAAAGCGACTTACAGAGCCCTTATTACAGGGACAATCCCCCCGGAGCAACCTGGAGTTAAGTGCCTTGCTCAAGGACACAATGGTGGTGGCTGTGGGGCTCGAACCAATGTCCTTCTGATAACCAGATTACCAGTTATGTGCTTAGACCACTACACCACCACCACTACTCCACCATTAATCCTGTTGTAATTCCTACACTGTTCACCTGATTTAGATGTAAATACCCTCAAATTAAAGCTGAAAGTCTGCAGTTAAAGCACATCTTGTTCGTTTCATTTCAAATCCATTGTGGTGGTGTATAGAGCCAAAAAGATTAGAATTGTGTCGATGTCCCAATATTTATGGACCTGACTGTACAATATATATTATGTACAAAAATAATACACAACTATTAACAGAAGAATTAATGCAAGTGCTATTACAAAATTATAAGCTTAACCTTTATAAGCTGCCTTTAAACAAAAATTTCCAAAAATTGGCTCCATTCACTTCCATTATAAGTGCCTCACTGGAACCCCCATTTTTGCTTTTTTAAAGAAAAGGTAATCAATTTTCATTACTGGTAATCAATATAATGCCACAAATTCTGTTGAATTAGCTTAACTTGTATTGAACCCAGAATATTACTTCAACTGACCTGTCACAGAATTTGAACTATCTTCTTTTTAATCCTTTTAGCTCTGAAAGTGTTTCTAAAGATTTCCTGTTTAAGTGGCATACCCAAAATTAAAGACTTATAACTTGACCAAAAACTAAAATCAACAACAAGGAGGGTCAAGTGCTTGGTAATATTGTAAATAAAACTTTTCAAATGATTTATTGATATAGATTATGATACGTTCTGAGACTCTCAGCCTAAGAAACTGCTGAAAAGTCACAAAAACAACTGAGCTTCTTATTATTCTTATTTTACATTATATATCTCTGGGTGTAAAAAAGGTGGCGCCAAAAAACTGGTTCCCCGTCTGTCGCTTACTCGACGTTGTGTCAAATTAAAAGACACTAGGGGTCTTTCTTGAAGGCCTTGGTTACCTCTGAACTGTAGCAAAGGCCAATGAGAAATGGGCAGACAGAATTTGCATGTCCCTCCCCCAGACATACGGGTATAAAAGGAGGGAACTCCACCTTTGGAGTATGCAGCAACTAAGGTCGCTGCGCACCACTCATATCCCGGGCAACCTCAACACGGCAATGGACGCGCTGTCGCGACAGGGCACGCTCAGTGGAGAGTGTAGGCTCCACCCCCAGGCAGTCTAGCTGATTTAGGAGCGGTTCGGCAAAGCACAGGTAGACCTGTTTGCTTCCCAAGAGACCTCCCGCTGCCCGCTCTGGTACTCCCTAGCGGAGGCTCCCCTTGGGACAGACGCGCTGGCACACAGCTGGCCCCGGGGGCTGCACACGTACGCATTTCCCCCAGTGAGCCTACTTTCATGGGTGCTGTGCAAGGTCAGGGAGGATGAGGAACAAGTCACTTTAGTGGCCCCCTATTGGCCCACGCAGACATTGTTCTCAAATCTCACACTCCTCGCGACAGCCCCTCCCTGCCGATTTCTCCTGAGGAAGGACCTTCTTTCTCAGGGACGGGGAACCCTCTGGCATCCGCACTCAGACTTCTGGAACCTCCACCTCTGGCACCTGGACAGGATGCGGAAGATCTAATTGGTTTACCACCTGCTGTCACGATCAACCAAGCCGATCAACCAAGCCAGGACATTTTACCATGCCATTCAACCATGCCGATCAACCAAGCCAGAGCTCCCTCTACCAGGTGTTTGAAGCAACTCCTTCCTCGCTAGGTAGGATCTACCACCGCGCCACTTCCACATGTGGCCTGAAAACCCATGTGACGTATTCGCCACATTAACCCTCCCCCCAGCCTGGGCAGGATCTCTGCGGGGTCTTTTCCCCCTGAAAGAATAGGAGTTGGAAAAGAACACCTTCCCCGATGTGTGTTATAGCATTAAATGGCCCCAGCTGCTTTAACTCTATACAAGAAACGTAGGGAGAGAAAAGGCACGGTTGCGTGGCCTGCTCCTATGCTTGGCACATTGCTCGTTCCCCCCCTTTGGGATGCTGGGAACCTAAAAAGCTTATGACATTTCAGCAGTTCAGCAGTTCACGTACACGGTTCAGCACATAGTGTGATTGAATAGGGACACCTAGTGTCACTTCATTCGACACAACGTCAAGTGAGTGACAGACGGGGAATGTCTAGGTTATTGTTGTAACCTCTGTTCCCTGATGGAGGTAAGGAGACGTTTCCCCCCGGCCACAATGATGTACCGAACACTGTAACGGCTGAACTTTATTCTCGGCTCCTCAGTGCAAAACATGAATGGACAGATGCATAACTACTAATTAACGAATTATTAATTACTAATTACACATGCAAACACAACAATGACTAAAGGTAGGCATAGCATGGAGGCATGATTTTAGTAATGATATTTCACAGAATGAGTGCCTTTTCACTCAATGTGTCTGCATTATTGAGTCTGTTATTTACTTGGCGCCATCTCCTGGTAGGCTTATGTAAAATCGTGTAGATTATCTATTGATCTATGCATCTGATTACCTTGAATGATGGCACATTCGTGAAGTTATAAGTGAAAACACGGCATATAAGCAACACCAACATAATTATCGAAGACATTTACTTAGCTATTACTTGCTATATTTTTATCTGTGAGTCAAACCTGGTTGTATTCTACCTTTTGAGAGCTTTCCAACAATACATTACACATGGCAATTTGATCAGTTTGATGTTTTTGCTGATTACAATAATATGTAAAGTACACTTTTTTTTTTCAAATAAATGATAAAAATGGACCACTTCTGATTTGTCTGCAAATTGCAAAGCACTTGTTCAGTTTTGGTCATAATGTCTGCGTGCATTGTAAAGTACAGCTTCGGAGCTTTAAAACAATACCTATATTGTGTTTGTCAAGAATGCAGCTAATAATATTTTTGACTATAAGGTTTATTATCATTTTTGTGGGCTTTTCTAAGGCAATATTGAAATGCAATTAATTTAGATTGATTCATTAATCAGTGCTTCATGTAATTAATTCAGTACATTTTTTAAACAGCCCTACTAATATTTTCTTCACATTAATATCACACTTTATGCCAAAAAAAACTTAATAACTTAATAATAAATCTTTGGACTAAAGATAAATGGATCTAAATTACTGTAACATTGCCATTTGCAGTTATCAGACATGTACTCCATCGTACATAAGCCTGTTGTTAAGGAAACAGAGCATGACTACAGCAGCATTGGAGAGATCAAACGAATGGTGACGGAGTCGACCTCCAGTGACATTTATGCCACGGTTAGGGATGAATATCCATTGGCTCCTGGATCTCAGAATGCAGAACCTGGGTATGAGACCATCAAAATCCCCCAAACAGCTGAAGGGGCTCATCATGGAAGTGGGATTTTGGAACCCGACTATGAGAGCATGGCGGAACTTGGTCTAAACAGGGAGATGACCCGTCTCTGACCACACACTCAAACCAGAAACTTTGAGCACTGGGAACTCACTTGTTTGAGGTTTAGAGGTGGACTTTGGGGTGATATCACTAGAGTAATGCGCTTAATCCTACCTGATTGAATGTTTCTGAGGACAGCATTTCAGCACCCTAAAACCGACTGTTCATTGGGTTGACTGAAATGCTAGTCGTATAATCTGTCAAAAGGAAGCCCTGCATAATTAGGTCTTATATAAGATGCATTCTTTCACTGAAAAAAGTTAGATGAAATGCAATCACATGGAACAGATCGCAGGTGTCTCATGACATATTTTTCAAATTTGGACTATTTCTATGTTTTCGCGTCATCTTTAAAGCTCAATGCTCGTGGCATTGTATGAAAAGGTACAAAAAATCCAGATGAACGAATCAACCTCCCACAAACATCTAGTCCAACCGTCGTGACCCATACCCAATAGTGAATGATATTGCGCTGGCCACAGTCAGTGACATCTTTTCAGTGTAAGACCTGTGACCCAGCACAGGTAATGAAACACTGGGTAGCTCAGTAGAAGGTTTGCTTTGCTATTGATGTGAATATTTGTTTCCCCTTTTATATCAGCTTTGCTCTTATGTGAAATATTTTATTCATAAAGTGTACTAGTAGTTTCCTTGTTCTTGCACGCTGCACCTGCTGTGAGCCCCACTTTGCCTCCCCATTTTCACGTGATACTAGTCGAGCAAAGAGCTACTCTGAACTGAGATTCCCCTGAGTAATGGCATATGTAATATGCAGGTACAGTCAACAGCATTACACTTATTTCAATCATTCAGAGTTGCTGGAGCATTTAGTTTCACAAGAGTTCAAGTAAGAAGCTGGAAACATTTACATAATACATATCAAAAGATTAAAGAGGAACATTTAATTGTAGCCATGATTCTTAATCATGTTAGCAAGATGTATTATAATAATTTTGTCAAATCATATGGGTTTGAGGAAGTGACCTTTAAGGTACGCAAAGTTGGTCTATCACACTCATTTGTGAGTGTAACTAACTTTGGTTAATATTTACTCACCTTGTCATATCATTCTAATTCTGTGTGCTGATATGTTTTTCAGTAGAATATTTTTGAGGATCTTCACATCTTTTTTTCATATACTTAAATGGTGACCATGTCTGGCAAGCTCCAAAGAGAGGGGGAAAACCACACACACACACACTCCATAAAAATAGTCCTAAATGACATCAAATCTGGCATGATTTTCTAACACTGTACATGACATTGAATATTCTCATCATTTACTCACCCTCATGCCATCCCAGATGTGTATTTTTTTCTTCTTAATATTTCAGCTCTGTAGGTCCATACAATGCAAGTGAATTGAGGCCAGAACTTTAAATCCCCAAAAAGCACATATAGATGTCTTCAGAAGCTAGTGATTTTAGTAATTCACAGACACCTATCACATTTGTTCTGAAGACATGGCTTTTACCACTGTGTCTTATGGATTATTTTATGATGTTTTTATATGCTTTTTGGACCTTCGAAGTTCTGGCCACCAATAACTTGTGTTGTATGGACCTACAGAGCTGAAATATTCTTCTAAAAATCTTTGTTTGTGTTCAGCAGAAGAAAGAAAGTCATACACATCTGGGATGGCATGAGGGTGAATAAATGATGAGAACATTTTTGGGTGAACTTTTCCAGCTTCGTTGAAGGAGAAGATTATCAGTGAATAACAATTTAGCTTCTAATCTGTTCCTTAAAAAAAATGTTATATGACTTAAGAAGTATTTTAATTAATGCACAAGTTCTATGGACCACTTATAAGGTGATTTTATGGTGTCTTTTTGATTCTTTTGGAGTTTGACATGTGGTTTTTTTGGAACTGTCCTTGTATGGAAATGAGCTGCGTAAAGATTCATAAAAATGTCTACTTTTGTGATACAGACTACAGGTTTGAAAAGAAATGAGGGTGAGTAAATAAATGATGACAGAATTTTCTTATTTTGAGTCAATTTTTCCTTTAATGAAAGGTGGACTGGAGTTATTGCTGATGTGAATCTAACTCCTTTCATTTTCAAACATTGTCCATTAGTAATGTAATTGATTTAAGTTACATCGATATGCATGTGTGAAATTACATTTCGCAAAATGTTTTATTAATGGAGCTTTATTGATGGAATGTATCAAATACATTGTATATTTCAGATATTTTTGGATTTTAATTGGTACACGACATTTCAAAAGACTGAAATGTACAGGGGAAAATGTCATGATGGTACTGCCACACAGAGCTTTGCCTGGCAGCTTAATAAATGTACGCTATTATCAGGTATGCATTCGCTGCTTTTACACATATGTAGCAGTATAATAAAAAAAAGCATAGCTTGTCCAGACACCACATGTGACAATTTCATGCCAAGAGACACTTAATATTTAAAAGACTATTTAGATCTGTTAAATTATGTCATTGTTGAAGTATGGTTTTACACAATATTGTAATCATCGAGTCTGTGGAATACATACTTTCTATATTCATTGTTAATGAAAGTTTAAGATGGGTTTATTAACATTTAAAAAATGCCTCAGTGAAAAGAGTAAGGGACATGCATTGCTTTGAATTGAATTAGCATTAGTCCCAATGTTGTCCATGTGTTTGCTTGTAATAATGGTACATTGTGATGGTACAGGTTCCAAATTGAGAAGGTCCTTGTTGTATTTAATATCATGGTAAACATTGTAGATTTTGTTTCTCCCTCTAACCAAATTGTATCTATTTAGTTGTAAATAAGAGTGAATTTTGCATTTGTTTATTTTTATCATCATCTTTTTATTGTGGTATTTGCTTATTAAACAATGTAGCCTTGCTGGACTAATAATATAACGTGTATGCATGTTTTAATCCACATCAACCATCAACTGACCAATTACTGATTGAAGTGTAATTATGTTTTATGTTACATATTAATCTCAGACAAATATATTTAGAAATGTATACTGCATTTATGCACAAAAACTACATTATAATCTGTTTATATTTAATCTGTCAATAAGTGCAGGAAAACACCCTGCAATGAGGCAGTTTTATTTTGTCAATGTCAATGCATTGGTATTAGGGAACATAAAATAAAGAATATATTTAACTGTACTGCCTGCAAAAGATTGAATCTCTGGTCAAAGCCCCATGCATATGAAATGTGAGCACTCCATAAGCAAAGAGAAGGATGGTAAACATGGACAATGAATAGCTTTTTCATTCTCACTTCACAAGGTAAATGTTTTTAGATACACATTCATTATCTATTTTCAGAGGTTATTCTTATAGACAATTTAATGTAACTGAATGTCTTTAAGCACACTGTAATTATAATATACATAGAGAAGCTATTGTTTTTAAATATGAGCAATAATGTCATAAATTCAGAACACTTTGACAAGGCATGAAAATATAAATTTCCTATTTTTAAAAAAAAAAAAAAAGAACAAATCTCAGTTACAGTGAGGCACTAACAATGGAGGTGAATCATGGAGCCAGTCCATAAAGTTAAAATACATACTGTTTGAAAAGTATAGCCACAAGACATAAATAATATGTGTGTTTACATGATTTTAGTGTGATAAAATCACTAACATACCTTTTCAGTGTAGATATAGCCAATTTTACAACTTAATTGCCATGACAATGCTATGTCAACAAACCCTAAAATAACTGTAAAATTGACGATTTAAACAACTTTACAGCTCAAATAATACATGAGCCATAAAGAATTAATGTGTGCTTTTATAAAATTATATGCTTCGCATTTCTGCCTTTTAAACCCTCCAAAAACTGGCCTCATTCACTTCCACTGTAAGTGCCTCATTGTAACCTTGATGCTTTTTTTTTTTTTTTTTTTAAGAAAAGGAGGGACGTCTTAAAATTGTATATGCATATTTAAGATTATTTAGGCTGTTTGTTTCTTCCAACTTGTTCCAACAACAATCAAGTATTTAATATATATATTATTTTTAGCGTATTCTTGGGTTGAAATCACCAGAATTGTTTCGTTTAATGGCACCAAGACTCTGGAACTCACTTCCACAGATTCATTGTAGATATCTTCTCTGTTAGGTCCCAACTAAAACACCATCTGTTCTCTCAGTATTATCTGTACACCTCTGACTAATGTTGCTATATTATTGTTGCTATTGTTACTGTTGTTGATTCTATTGTTGATTTATGTTAATATGTCTTTGTACAGTGTCCTTTAGCTTGGGAAAGGTGATTTATAAATACAAATATTAGTGCTTGAAAGATATGTTTTCAATGCTTAATTCTTAAATTATTACATTTGGTCCCATCAATAATGAAAATGTGATTATCTTGTGCCTATATATTGAGCAAAAGTGTAGTACACATCAAGTTATTAAAAAGAGCTAAGATTCCTTCCTTGACATTACAAATAATGTTTAACATTATTATTTACATTAGCATTATAGATAAATGTGCATTCAGTAACTTTTGTCTTTGTGTCATCTTACACTGACACCTAGCAGTTTGGATGCAGCATTTTAAAATCAATAGTTTTCCGTTTCAGATGCCATTGGAGAAATGTAGTATTCACAGTCACCCATGATTACTTTAATAATTGAGTGAACGTGTGAAATAACAGGATGGTTACTAAAATTAAGCAAGTAGTATTTGGCTGGTCATGTGATTCTAACATGACCGCCCCCATGTGCGGACACTCTCCACAGGGTTGCCAACTCACACATTTGACAGCACAAGACTAGAATTTTCGGGCAGCTGTAGCAAATTTACCACCACAATGCACATCTGCGTGCCCCAGAGACAGGATAACTAGAGCTCTGGGGTGGCGCAGTGCGAGCAACTCAACAAGCATTCGATATCTCGGCACAGGGACACCACAAAACTAAAGCACTTAATATGAATTCTAAAGAGAATAATCAAATTTGAATCACTGGGGAAGAAAAAAACCTCTCAAACTGTTAGACAAGCCCTGACATTATATACAGCCCTGATAAGGTAAAGGTGAGACAACACCATGCATCAATTAAAAGGATTTGTATAATGCACATCATCACCCTTACTAAAATGTATTGTGTTTATTCTTTAGTAACACAGTGACAAAAAGTTATAGCTGCATATTAAGTCTATTAGGAGGAATCCATTTAACTTCATATTTAGATTATTTTAATATGTTTAGGTTATTAATTTTTTTATTTTAGAAAGACTAGCTACATTGTCAAGTCAAGTCAAGTCAATTTTATTTGTATAGCGCCTTTCACAACACACATCGTTTCAAAGCAGCTTTACAGAATATTAGCATTAACAGACGATAAGAACTGTAATGTCTATAAAGTCGATTAATCATCATTGTGTAATTTAGATAAAATACGAATTTTAATAGTGTTTATAAATAATTAAATGATAATTGTTTTAATAACCCCAGTGAGCAAGCTGTAGGCTGACTGTGGCAAGGAACACAAAACTCCATAAGATGTAGATTAATGGAGAAAAATAACCTTGGGAGAAACCAGACTCACTGTGGGGGCCAGTTCCCTCTGGCTAACATTATGAATGTAATGTAAATATTAATTATGTATAGGTAAAATCATGGTTTAAAATTATTAAACTAAGTGATAAGGGTCATTGATTAAACATAGATTGTGTTTGAACTGTAAGATTAATGACCAAAGTCTTTGAAGTCCATCTTGATTAATTGCAGAAGTTCACATAGATGCAATTGTCCTTGTTAATTGGCTGATGAAGGCTTTTGTTGGCAATTGTTAGTCTAAGCATTTAATTTCAGGATCGTAGTCCATAAATAGACCGAGGTGATGCAGGTTGGAGTTGGCATAATTTCATCCTCTGAAGTCCATCATAATAGTCTGAAGTGATGTTTGGCTGGCACCGGCTGCATTTAGTCATCATCATTCTGCGACATGTAGCAGTGGAGTCCAACATGAAGCAGGAATGGTGCTGGATCCAGCCGGTTCTGGTGACCTCAGGATAGGAGTCCCGAGGTTGAGACAGGGAAACAAATAAAAAGATGTAAGCGTAGATGCCATTGAATTTATTGCAGAGTTAGAGATCATGCTCAATGTTTCTGGTTTCTGGTTCCGGCAGACCCAACTAAAGCAGCCTAATTGTGGGATAAATTAGGTGTATGCCTGGCTAAATAGATGAGTCTTTAGTCTAGACTTAAACTGAGAGAGTGTGTCTGCATCTCGAACAGTGTTTGGGAGACTGTTCCATAGTTTAGGAGCCAAATTACCTTAGACCTAACTAAGGTAATTATGAGGATCCATCCATTGTGGTTATGGCTCTATTATTAGGCTACCAATGACAATTAAACAGTTGAAGAACTATTACAGGCTAAGAATTCATAAGAGCAAGTACAAATTGTAGAATGGAGGGGTTTAAAATCTGGACCTCCATGAATTTTGGACAAATTATAGTTTTCCTCCTTAAGATCCTGATGAAAGGAAGCTCTGTAAAGTGGCCCACTCAATGTGATGCACAGGTAAATGTTTAAACATGCTGGGCATTACTGCCTGCCACACCTGCTTCGGGGCCTTCAGTTGTCCAGCTATGGGGTCGACAGCCCGGAGCCACCAATCATGGATGTTTCACCCCATTAATCCTGGAATATCTTCTGGTGGTGGGTCAGCAGCCAGGGATGTCTCCCTGCCACCACCTGCAGCTGGACACCGAATCCAAAGGAAATAATTCCTCCCCACCCCTTTCCTCTTCTACATGCTACCTCACCACATATCGCAATTGTTCACTATTCCTCCTTTCTCACTTCTGCACACCCCACTTTTCATCCTTCTTTCTTAACTATAGCCAAAAGCTCCCTTTTTCTGCTTCCTCTGCCATTTCCTTCAGAGACTTCTTCAATGCTGATCCAAAGAGACCAATGTTCTTCAACATGTGCTACATTGATTTTCTAATAAACCCTTTGCCACCCAACCTCCACGGGGTAAATGGCAGCTCTCCATCCATTTTCCCTGCACTCGGCTGCCACATCAGCATAGTTCAGCTTCTTCCTCTCATTGGCTGCCTCCAGTCCCTCTTCCCATGGGACAGTAAGTTCAATCATTATGACTTTCCAAGCTGATGCTGACCATAACAAGGAGGTTATGGCAATCTCAGATCTCAGGCTTGTGTGGCACCACCCCTTTTAACAAACTCAATGTTCTTCCTCTGAGGAGCATGATGTCCTTTGATGGCCTTTATCCTACACGCCTCACAGAAGGGACAACTCTCCTCTTTACCATACCACAGAGACAAATTTCCAGGGCTTGGAAGAGTGTCATAGGTGGATCTTATTAGAAAACTTAGCCTGGCCTGGGGTATCTTCCATGGGTCAGCCCATTCTAAAACTCTATCACATGAACCTTCCCATACTGTCCAATGTCCTTGCTGCA
The DNA here is from genome assembly GCF_025860055.1 of Xyrauchen texanus. Lineage (NCBI taxonomy): Eukaryota > Metazoa > Chordata > Actinopteri > Cypriniformes > Catostomidae > Xyrauchen > Xyrauchen texanus. The sequence goes on from NC_068301.1 coordinate 26,237,522, forward strand.
GCTGACTGACTACTCGAATCATATTCCCTACTTACATTTGCATTTACATTTATGGATTTGGCAGACACTTTTATCCAAAGCGACTCACAGTGCATTTATTACAGGGACAATCCCCCTGGAGCAACCTGGAGTTAAGTGCCTTGCTCAAGGACACAATGGTGGTGGTTGTGGGGACCAGCGACCTTCTGATTACCAGTTTAGTGCTTTAGCCCACTACACCACCACCACTCCTTCTTCTTCCATCTTAGTTACTTCTGTCATTACCATAGTTTTCTTCAGTTTTTTTAGAGGCTGCTAACCACAGTTTGGGAGCCATCCCCATCCAATGCCTGCTTTTCCTGATTGGGTTCTTCCAACAATCTCTTGCTGCTTCAGTCTTGAAACTGCCCTGTTTACAACCTCCTCTGCCTTCCAGGCGCGGCCTGTTCAGACCTGAGTTGACAAGCCTTCACTGACTGGTCTGTTGATTCCCTTAGTTCTAAGAACATCCTGGTGTTCTCCTGCTTGTAACCCAGTGGGATGGCAGATGTAAGGCATTTCTGCTCTGCACGAACCGAGATTCTTTCACCATCCTCCTAAAACGATATCTGATCGCTTCTTATCCTTTTATGAATAGAAAGTCTACATAACGTTGCTGGCATGATCTTCATCCTGGCCCATGCCAAAAGCTCTTCCAGCCTTTTTAAGATTCTGTTTGTACATGCAGCAGTCTGGAGGTTACATGAGACATCATCCATATAGCTGCACAGTGCTGGGAATCTCTCCCTAGATTGTGCACGGATTCCTCGGGCCATCTATCTGGCACTGTAATAGTATAAGGACTTGCAACGAGGCGGGAAGGGGCTGAAGTGTAAACATAATCTTTAATGGTAAACTTACTGCAGCGCGGCCGTGTGCATCTCTCTCTCTCTCTCGAACCAACGTCTCTGGCTGCCCCTTTACCTTGCTCTCCCGCTGATCAGCTGATTCAGTGCCAGCCATGCTCCATGGCTTTTGTTGGTGGATTCCTGTTTTTTTGGGTATAAAGATGGCCACTGCCCTTTGCCATTCCATGGGTATATTCTGCTTCTACCAGGCAACTCTCAGTAGTCTCCATAAAAGTTTAAGAACTGTTGGGCACCGCTTATACAACCTAAAAGGTATACCGTTCGGGCCTGGGCTGAAGCTGCCCTGGCTTTTTCAACTACTTGCCTTATCTCAATCAACTTGGGTGGAGCTACATCAAATCCCACAACTGGCTCCGCTGGCTGTGTGACATATCCAGTTGAGCCTAGCTGGCTGTCTTTATAGGGATCCCCTAGTTATTCTTTCATGTGATCTTCTAGATCTTGCTTCGGCATCACCAGCTTTCCACTCCTCTTCAAGAAGATATCTGGCTAATTTAAAAGGATCCTTGACATATTTCATTCTCTCATGCTCCTCCTTGTTTGCTGTCGAATTCTCTCTGTGCTTCTCAAAACTGAAAACCTAGCTCTTATGCCATCCCACAGTACCTTCAAGCCCTCCTTCTCATGCTTATCTACTCGTCCCAATGCCTTACGAACCTAGTGTATCAGTATAATAATCTTTGCTTTGCTTATCTCCCTCATTCTCTGCGTGCCTGCTGCGTCTGTGCGACAGAGAGAGGGAGAGAGAGAATGTGCACTCTCAGGCATGTGACTGCGAGAAAAAATTTACTTTTTAATTAAGACATTTATCATATGTGAAACAAGTAACTCTGAACAAACACTTCAGTGATGTAAATCAAATCAAACCAAATCACTTTATTGTCACACTATTGTGTACACAAGTGCAACAGTAGGTGAAAGTCTTGTGTGCAGTTCAGAATAACATAGCAGTACCAATTACAATAAACAACATATTTACACAACACAATTTACATAACAAATGTACACAACACAATATACAATGTACAGTAAACAATACACACAATATAGAATACACATACTATAAAAATAAAAAATACGGGTAAGGGTATATAAAATATATATACAGTAGTTGAATTGGGGAGAATATATTTGACAGTCCAGTGTGTGATACAAGATGATAATTAATAAAGTGCTGTGCTGATTGTTGATCGTGAGAGATCAAGTGTTCAAAAGTCTGATTGCTTGAAAGTTTGGAATGAACCACCACATCCTCACACGGTTCTACACCAGCACTGTAGAGAGCATCCTGACTGGCTGCATCACCGCCTTGTACGGCAATAGCACCGCCCACAACCGCAAAGACCTGCAAAGGGTGGTGCGAACTGCCAGAAACATCATTGGAGTTGAGCTTCCCACCCTCCAGGATATCTATATCAGACGGTGTGTGAAAAAAGCTTGGAGGATCATCAGAGACTCCAATAAATATATTTGAAAATCTCTGTTTGTAACCTTTTTTACATTCAGGTGATATGTTTGCCAATGAAGTTGTTAGAGGTACCATATACATTTGATAATATAGATATATGTAACTCACTCTGGCTTTCAAGAAACAATTCCTGACTTGAGAAAGAAATTATTACATGTGTAAAGGATGTGTTGTAGTGATGTACAGGCAGATTTTAAAATAAAAATCTGTTTAAATGACCTATGTTTATTCACTGAAAAGAGATGATTTTCTATTAAGTCAATAGGCACATTGGAACGCTTGGACAGCCTATGGCAGGAGTCAGTTGCTTCAATGCTCTGGTCTAAATATTGCTTCTCAAGTAAACGTATCTTGTCTTAAGGATTTTTAGACAATTTTAAATTGAAAACAAGACAAAAATTAACTATGATTTTTTGCAGTGAATTTCTGTACTGAATTAAACTTAATAAAAAGTATTTTTTCCTTGTAATTCAGTGAATGTCATTTAGAGGTATTTTTATAAGATTTTGTCCTCATTTTTGTTAGTAAGCACGTTTAATACAAACTTTTATGTAAGGCACAAGCTGCCAAATCGGTTAAGAGTTAAAGATTAATCATTGCAATAATCATCGAATAATCATTCTAATAATCGTTAGATTCATCGATTATCAAAATAATCGTTAGTAGCAGCCCTAATATATATCAATAATCTGACCACAGAGGATCCATGCTGTGTGATTCATTCTCGCGGGGTCACATACTCTCACTTTACTCACACTGACCCGCTTTGCACAGTATAATACCATTAATATAATGATCATTGACCAGAATAGCTAAACAGCATCCCACAGACTTCCCCTCTCCATCTTCGCGTCATTGTGTTTTCATCAGAGGAGCTTGTGTTTGGAGGGAAAATGCAGGAGAACGCGAGCGCGAGCGAGTGGAGGCGTGTGTGCCGTCTGCCAATGAGAGCGCACAATGGCCGCGCGAGCGCACATGTTTACAGGCGACATTGCGCCGGTACAGCCGATGAATCTGGAAGACCCGGATGGAGTAATGCGGAATGGAGTGTTTCTCTCAGGCGACGGAGACGTTACACGTTCATCTGGGGCACAACAAATACATACCAGAACAGCACTCATAACACGAAAGATGCTATTTAATACTGAAGCAGTCATCAGATTTGTATTCGTTTCGTCTTCGGTGGTTTAGAGCATCTGTATTCTGAAAAATACACCGTCTCCGTGTTTGTCGCGCTAATGGCTCGTGCTCCGCTCCGTGTTTTCTCACAAACCGCCAGCTTCAAGGGAAAGGCAATGAAAACAAACAGGTCGACAGAAGAAAGATATCGGTTGCCGGTCGGTTTGCGGACGGAGAGGTTAGAATAGAGTAGAATCGCTCATTTGCATGTAAACATGCACGTTCACGCCAGAGCGGCTTTACATTAACGCGGTCGAGATATGTGAAAATGTTGTCGTATTATTTGCATGTTCGGCCCATAGTGTTGATTAGGATGTGTACAGAGCGCGCGGTCGGTTCGTTTAGGTTTTGTCAACGTAACATTTGTTATTTTTAAAACGACATTATTTTACAGCTGACGAAGTGATATAGACGGTGGGCATTTGGGTATATCATTGTTACAAAACTATGCATACGCGGCGGTTGGTAAAGCGCTCGGTCATTGGAAGCCGCGTGTACGCGCCGGGTTCAACGGGAGACGCAGCAGCGCTGACTGGAGTCATCCAGGCTGTCAAACAGGACAACAGAGATGCTGCAACCGGTCATCGGCGCAACGTGTACTCGGTGCTCTTGCTAGACGGGAGCTTGAAAGAATACTCAGAGGAAGAGATTGCACAGATGACTGCGAAAGGACCGCTGAAGTCGAGCTTGAAGGTGTGTGTGGTTAGCTGGGCTTGTTGTTGTTTTGCAGCTTGGGGCAGTCCATGCATCACTATCGCACGCACAGTTATTGTTTACAGTGCATGGAGATATTGTTTGTTTGATGGCACGGACTGTCCAAACAGTTATCATCTGAATGTGTGAGAGTGGATATTGCGGTAATGATGCTTGTGCAAGCCGCTGTTTATCTGACTTTAGTGGGTGGATACCTGGCAAACAAATAAGCTCTGCAGCATTCACGCGCCAGCAGAGGCATCTATGTGTTTGTGCGCGAGCGTGTACAACAAGCTCCATCTCTCCACTGCTGCACCCGGCGTTTTTAATATTATATTACACAATATTTTTTGAACGGCATTGTTATAACAGTGAGCGTGGTTTTGCATATATATATATATATATATATATATATATATATATATACACACACACTTTTGTTAATCAGCCCTCTTTGTGTGCTTAGGATCAAGTTCAACTTCATATGTAACAGTTGCACACCAGGCTGAGCGAGTTGCCTGCAAAATACAAAGGGTTTTTATAATGACCTAATTGCAGTCATTTTGAAGTTATATAGCCCGAGGTGCCACATCGTAACAAAGAGTGTCAAAATGAAAAAAAAAAAAAAAAAAGGCTACATTTCATTTTATCACATAACTAGATCTGCGAGGCATTGGTTAATAACATCTCTTTAGATTTTGCATGGAGAGTAATTTTAAATAATTTAGAATAAATAATTAAATACACATAATAACTGAAATGTGCAAGAATGGCATGCAGTATTAGTTGATTTGGATGCTTGTTTACAGTTTATGCTTGTTTGTTTATTTGGTTGTTTTGATCACAAGATCTGTTGACACCCAGATGGCTGTGTAATGTAGGCTACATTTGCATTAGAAACAATCATCTATTTAACTTGCACACAAAAATCATAACGTTCCACTCCCTAAATGTGCATTGAGTGACGTTTAGGTTTTCAGAACATGCTGATACCTTCTCTGGCTGCAAAGATATAGGATGTGAAACTAGGGTGGAGGCAAATGGTCCCGGAGCAGCTGCATCATAACGGCAACAAAACGGTGCTTTAGAGGGCCATGCTCGCAGAATCTGGGGATTTGGCAAGATGCCTGGAATCCCAAAGGAGTGCCATTCAGCTTGGGGGAATGCCACTTGTTGACTTGTTTTGTAGGGAGGGGCTTCACGTTAAGTGCCATTACAGTGTGGCTTTTTCCAGACAAAGGCGGGCTGGGTTGTTTTTCATCCCCATGTTGTTTCCACTGCTTAATATAAAAATTTAATTAACACACTCAAGCTGTCTAACTGACCTGACTCTTTATTCACCAATGCTTTAAACTTCATTCATGTAACTCGATTTAGGATTTGGGCATGATAGACGAAGCCCGTTACGCAAGATGTGTTTATTGTGTGTTTACAATATAAGATAATAAGTATAATATCTCAAATCTTGATGTACCATCTCTCAGATGAACATGCATAGCACATGCGTTTGTTTTCCTTCGTGAATATTAAAATATAAATAATTTGTAGATAATTAAATTTGAGTGCTCATCTGTGTGCATCCTGCTCTCAAATCTAATTAAATCTGTTATCAGATCAGTTGGGATCTGTTTAAATGGATTAAAACTCTCAAAGTCTTTAGGAAAAACAAAATCTCATTTGAATAGTTGATTGACAAGTGAATCATGACCCATATTTGATCCGTTTAGAAACTGCACTTCACATGAGCACGAAAGCTGTGGCTGTTAAAAACAACTGCCTAAAGCAAGGGAATGTGTTTGTATCATGAGAGAGAAAGAACTTAATAGTGTGTGAAATTTAAATTTGTGCTTGTCAACTGTGCATGTTTGATTTGTCGCTTGAAACCTGGCTCAACATGATACCGCTGTAACAAATCTGTTTTATGTGCCAAAGCCTGGCATTTATGTCTGGCATGAGGTATCATTATTCTTTCACTATGGGAGGTTTAAAGTTGAATTGTGTAATTTGTGCACCACTATTATCATCAAATTGCATTGAAAAAAATATTGTTTTCAAACAGGATTCTAGAACACTTCCCTCATCAACCATTGGGCAGAAAAAAAGATAGCCCGCCCCAAATGCACACCATTGGTTGAGTAAATGGTTCTGTGTCGAGCTGGTCATGATGCTCAAACAAACAGAGCAATGTTTTGATAATGCTACAGAGCCACAGTTTACATCTCAAGATATTAACGTATTTTAACACAGAAAAATTACACACTTCAACTTTTACCTCTTAAAATCTGAAGCATTTTTGGCCTGCCGCAAGCAATTTTTCACATTCAAATTTAAAAGCTTACCCATTTACACATATTGTGGACAAACTGAAATTTTTTATTTTAGAAACCCCCCAAATAATAAAAAAACAGTTATTCATATATAATATTGTATACATTTACAATCTTATTATGAATAGAATTTAAAATAAAAAACATTATTGTTTGTTGTTGTCCTAATTTTGTAAGCATGTAATTTTGGTTCTGTTCAGCCCATCTCCCTCCAAATAGTATTATTTTATTCCACTAGACCCTAGAAAAAAATTTATATTTCCTCTATCCCCTTCCATCACAAAATCTGAAATGTAGGTGGTGGTGCTATATCGCATTTTAGCCCTTTGAGATGTGTTCGTCCATAGACATTCTGTCTAATTTTCAGGTCTTGCTCCACATCCATTGTTTCATCAAATATCTCAGCCTCTGAGTAGAATAGAAGATCAATCTAGGTGTATATGCATAACATTTGATCATTAATGGTCAATAACACATGTTTATTTCTGATCATTTGTTTAGCATGCTTTTTCTGCTGCAGTCCATATTTTGTTCTGGACATCGAATGTATAACTTTGGATTATTCACACAAGCAAGCTCACAGACAAGTAAACAATGGCTGATTTTTTTAGAGAACTTCCTAAGGTAAGAGCCGATTTTTAGCTATTTGGGGCTTACAGCAGCAGTTATCAGTGCATAAAAGAGATGTTTGCACAGTCACGTTCCTAAGAATTAAAGCTTTCATTTGATATATTATTTGTCTATTTAAGTGCTATTTTAAAGACTTTTGATATTCATATGACTATTTCTACCACATAACCACAGGGTGGCACTTATTTGCGACGCAGATATTTTAAGGCTTTATTTTGTTATTTTAAGTAACATAAATGCAGAAGTGATGGTTATCTATGAAAAGTTCAGATTCTAAGCTTTCAAAAGATACGATATAGAGCCCCCTTTTGGTGGTTCCACTGATTTTAAGAGGTTAAGCCCTTAGCAATAGTTATATACAGTATTTAGGCATTTTGGCAAGTAATCTATTTTAACTCCATAATAAGTAAATTAAGATGTTCAAAGCTCAGCAAGATTTCTCTCTTCAGTTAAACTAATTGTGTCATGGTAAGATAATGATTTGAATAGCATGTTGCTTGTTGTAAGTTCATGCACTTAGTTGGTGCATGTGGTGACGTGCGTCGTCTTGGCCTCAGTTCGCCCTCTGTGTAGCATTTGAGTTTGAGTACTGCAGCTTTAGTCACAGTGTAACAGAAAAGTGTATGGCTGCCGACCGTGCAGATGAGATGTGCAGGAGGGAAAGCTGCTCATCTTTGCATTAGTGTGGTCATGGATGGTGAATTTTTGTGCAATGGGGTAAATGGCAGAGCAAGGGTTTAGTTTTCTTTTGTCAGCAATGCAGAGATCTAAAGAAAGCTAATCAGCAAATAGGATTTTTTCATTGTTTTGCTATATATATTGACCAGTGCATTCATTGCTAACAGCTTAATGCTCAATGATTGCAAGCAAATAAGCCTCACAGTAGGGTTTTTTGCCATTAAAAGCCCCCATAGGGTAAATAGAGCTTTATATGTATGGAGGCCATGTGGAGAGGAGAGTCGGTTTATGTGATTAAAGGGATAGTTCACCCCAAAATAAATAGTCTGTCATAATTATTCGCCCTCAGATTGTTCCATTCCAAACACGGATGATTTTCTTTCTTCGATTAAACAAAAAAGGACATGTCGGGCATTATTTTACACTCAGTCACCATTCGCTTTCATTTAATCTTTTTTCCATTCATTAAAAGTGAATGCTGAATGAGGCTGTCATTCTGCCTATGGTCTCCTTTTTGTTTTCACAAAAGAAAGAGGCATGCATTTGGAATAGCAAGAGGTTGTGTAAGGGTCGATAGAATTTTCATTTTAGATTAACGATCCCTTTAAAACTGAAGAAACTCAAATGTTCTTTTCTGTATAGAGCACCTGCAATGGTGGCCACCGGGATGGGCCCACACTAGGCCAGAATGGAGGTGTGCAGAGAGGGGATGCCCCCTTCCTGAGCCCGGAGAGCATGGATGAGCCACGGGTGCTGGAGCACAAGCGAAATGGCCGGGCACTGGAGCCGGAGAAAGACCACACCCGCTCCATTTTGCTGCTGGAACAGAAACGCAAAGTAGTCTCATCCAGCATCGATGTACCACAAGCAAGGTAAGACTACAGGGTGAGTGCCCCCCCAATAGGTGGGGATGAGAACTGAAAGAATGTGCTTTCTTCTTGAATCCACATTGCATGCCCTTAATTAGAGGTCTACTAAAAGGGGATTTTACCGATGCCAATAACAAATTAATCGGCTGATAGTTTTTAAAATTGAGTCACAGAATGTTAAAAGAAGATCTTAGTCTTTGCTTACTATGATGGGCACAGACACAGAGGTTAAAAGAGTCCAAAATAAAAAGATCCCAGATGCAGTTCAAGTCCTAGTAATAAACAGGAAAAAAAATGAAGATTTGGTGCATCATGCTGGACTTATAACTAACTGGTTGACAAGCTTGGAATACACTTACTTATTTTGGGACTCTTATTTTGAAATAACTTATACTTGGCTCTGCTAGAATGCTCTATGTTAAAGTGTTTACTAAATTAAGCTTTTAATAGCCTATTTAACCAGATAAAAGATTTTGTTTATATATATTTCACCAGATAAAAAAATAAGATATAAAATCCAGATTAAAATGTCAGTGATGAACGATTTACGTAGATGCAGCAAATCCCTGTCAGGTAACAGTGTTTTTTTTTTGTTTTTGTTTTTTTACCATGATATGGCCACAGTTATTCTTTGTCATTAGATATGACATTTTACACTATATTTCATGTATTCACCATGTGAAGTGTAGATGGTACTTTTATAGCACTCTTAGAAAGGCATAGACCACCAGCATATCGATGCAGTCTTGTTTGTGTTCTTTTGTGTCTTGTGGTCTTCATGCCTTACAGCATTTGCACTTTGAAGATCTCTCTGACACTTCAACAGAAAGCATCTCACATCTACAAAAACACTGAAGTGGCTATTTTTCTTGTGTTTGTAAAATACAGTCAGTAGCATGTTTGTAACACATGCTTGTTAGCCTGCAACCTAACTTGAGTAGCGTTTTACTTTTCTAAACATCTCAGAAATCAATTCCCTTGCTTTGTGTGAAGTACAATATGAAGCAGCTAATATCTGATAACTCTATTACTACACTCAGGCCTGAAATCGACTCAATATTTATTTGTTGATGAATTATTGATCTCCATGCTCAATTTACATTCTGTTCATCCATTCAGGAAAAGAGTCTTATTGAGCACTTAATTGTTTTAATGGCTCAGGAAGATGTTTATGATTTCTGCCCACATCAATTGGCCATGTAGTTGATTTGCTATAGTTTAACTATTGATATCTCTGGGTGTTATGTTGATATATTGTTTATCACCTTAGTGGTGCTCTGGTGATGAAACTCATTATTTTTAATGCTTATAGAAAACAGTGACTAATCCCCCATGTTCAACAAATGGTGTAGTTTGTCTTGCTACCTCTGCATCCAGACTGTATGTGTTGCGGTCCAATACAAACCATTTTCTGAACAGACAGCAAGGCCGAGCAATTTATCCTGGCTGAAATCAAATGGATTTTTGGATTTGTGTGTCAGTTGATTCAGTCTCGCAGTGCATTTGGTGTTGTGTCCATGTTTACTCCTATATTTTCCTTTCTGTTTCTTTTGGGCAGCATGTGTTTAAACTCTGTGGTCTATTAGACACCATTGTGGTCTGGACAAAGAACAGCATAATGTTTAAATATCCCAAAATAATTACAGTGGCTTTCTGTTGGCAGATGTGTTCAGTTTAGACAAACATAGACAGAGATCTGGATACTGTGTTTTTTCTTTTGCATATCTATTTAGTAAAGTACAACTACATGATAGCTGAGCAGTCTCCCATGCCCAGGACTCTACAATTACTTTTATAAATGTTAGAACTGGTACTAGTGGCTGAAAAAATGAATTGACACAAATTAAAATGTATCACGACACAGAGGAAATTAGTGCTGTCAGCAGGCTGAGAAACTAAATTCAAATTTTTCATTGAAATATTTCAATATTCAAAATTTAAATACATTATTCCAGGTAGGGGTAAAAATGTTCGAGACATCTGATTTTTGAATTGACGTTGTCTCCTACGTACACAAGAGGGCACAACAAATCAATCTTTACCACTCAGCACCGTTATAGCTATTGTTTATTGCAAAGAACATAAAGTCAAATGATTTAGCCAGTTTATATTCTCAAATCGAATGTAAAACAAGGAACGTTTCAAAAGAAACGTTGCTTATGCAGCAAGAGGCAGTCAACACACAACCGCCAAAGACCTCATGCCGTTCACTCCGAACATGTCCGTCTTTATGTAAGAATGAGCTAGACGGATTTTTTCAGCATCTCATGAAGAAACGATGCATTTTTTCAGACACTGTCAATTTAAGGAAATTCAGCATTTAAAAAGCGTCTTGAGACACCCGTGTTCTGTTCTATTTGTTGCACAGTGTCTGTGTTAGTCCAAGAATGTAAGTCATTATCAATTCTTAGCAATTATCCAATATTCAAATACTCATTTTTGCATTCGACGCTGCGTTTTTTTTTAATCATACATTCGACGAATATTGAAATTTCGACAGCCTTGCTTTTGATTATTTTATAATATTTAACTTTTATTATTTACTGTGGTATTGACAAAATAATATTACATTGATAATTTTCGATATCTGTTAATGTATTTCATTGTTACATTTGGTATTTCAGATATCAGTAAACTGAGGAATAATTAAAGATACAATAAATGTCTTTTTTACTGGTTACAATAACATTATAGATATCTAAAATTTACATTGCCACAAATTATCAATATCAAAATTAAGCATTTTTACTAATTGTAATTCAAATGTTAATATCAGTAATGGACATTTGCATTAATAACAATGTAATTATTGATAACAAAATGATTGATTTAATAGTAAGTAATACATAGCTGATATGTGAAATTCTCATTTTAACTAGCAAGAAATTATTTGTAGTTAAATGTGATTATGGTTTGATGAGGAGTGAAAGACAGATCATCGTGAAATTCTACTGGTGAAAATGCAGTTACAAATATCAAGAATTATGTTTTTAACTAGTTGAAATTCCATTTTTGTTCTCAAGAACATGCATTTCTGTGAGTAATGATGTCAGTTTTTGTATCAAGAATTACAATTCTTACTAGTGCAAACATATTTACTGATATAAAAAAATAAGCATTTTTACTTGTAGTAATTTGATTATTATTTCAAGAATTCACGTTTAAACTACGGAAGATGTATTTGTAGATAATAGGCTTGGGATTTATTTTCACGTATAGATATTCAGAAGATTTTCTTGATGAATACTGATATATTGTGTTTTTTTCCCCCAGATATAAATAGAGCTGCTTTTTGCACAATAATCTGACTAATTTCTTTGAAGGTACGAATGCACCCACCACTGGCTTGCCGTCTCCGACAAATTTAACCAAAATCATTATCAAATGACTTGAATGATTTACTGTAGTCATTATTGGATATGATTTATTGTGTATAGCCTACTGTAAGTATCTTTCATATATGTATTTTCAGTTACAAGAGTGTCTTCTTGGTTTTGTCTTTTAGATTTGACGGCTTAAATGAAATGCTACACACACATTTCATAAAAAATGTCACCATTTCTATTTGTTCAGTTTGCACAGTTACACCAGTTTTATACACTCAAGCGCTCAAGATCTGGTCATTTAACAAAGCAGCATGCAGACTTTGAACTCATTGTACATGTTCTTTGTTGCAATGCTTCTAGTAGGGGACATTCACAAATTTTTTTCAAAGTGCCAAAAATGGAAGCTGTTGCACACATAAAAATATGCTGAAGATTGTCTTTTGCATATTATATATTTTTATTTGCAAATGTGAGCAAAACTGTTGCACTGTTCCACCTTGTCCATGCCAAAGCCACATTAGGATTAGCTTCACTTTGTTAATGTGTAAAACGTTCTCAAAATGTACAAAATCTATATATAGAGCTTTGCTCTGAACAATTTTTATAGAGCACCTGAGAAGACCATTAGATCCCATGGGCCGAGAGTGTATTGTGTGAAATCGTTTGTGCACCGAGCACTTAAATTGATGAACACAGAGAGCCCCTTGACAAAGAAAGGATCACATGTAGGTTCAATTCCCTGCATTTATACTCTGTTGTAGCCTCTCTAGTGGATATGGCTATGATTACTCTGAAATTGTGATTCATTGCTCTGAAACATTCACTGGGTCTACCTTGATGAGAAAGTATGTGCTTAGGGCCAAATCTTTACATAGAAGGAACATATCCTACTCTGATTGTGATTAGAGACACCAGTTCACACACTCTTGAAATGCGATTGCATACAACAGTGAACTGGATGCAAAAACACAAACAATATCCCAGGGTTAGTGCTCGTAAGTAGCCACTTGGTTTGTGGTTAATCGGCATACAATGGAGATGTAGGTGTATGTGGGTTACTTTGGTGACCTGCAGGTCTGGAGGGCACACATTTCCCCTCTCTCGTCAGCTGTTTTAATGTGCATTATTGGATGCCATATAGCTTAGTTCATCATATTTGTTTACAGAATTACACCACAAGCATTTTTTGTCTTTTATATTAGTCAACCCAATGTGATTATTGACCCCCTTTTCCCTTTGCTGCTTTGCTGATAGAGACTTTTAGTAAAAGATTTTAAACTGCTGTGTCTCTGAATGTGGAGATAGCCTTTTGAAAGCATTTTTGGTTAATGTTTCTACAGCAGCTAATGTAAAGTAAAATGCTCTACATTAAAAAAAAATATTTAATAGAAGGAAACAGGCAATTGTAACAAGATCAGTCTGACTTGTAGAACTGCAGACTAACAAATAGCCTCTGCTAAACTAATTGCAAGCAGGAAATTAATTATTTTAGTTTATGTGTGAGTAAGTCTAGAAATATTAAGAATACAACACTGGTCACTTTTCAAAAGGGAAGTGCATAAGCTGCAGCAGTTTCGCCACCAAACAGAATTGCAGAAATAATGCCTTTTTAAAAAAAGTTTCAAACACTCTGCCACATCTGACATTATCTAGCCCCAAACTCACACTATTGATTTAGTCAATGTCATGCCCAGTCAGGCCGATCTAGAGGTCTGGCTGGGCATTAAGTCACCTGAAGTACTCTTTTCAACCTGAACGTTTACTTCAAAACAGATGTCTTTGTGACATCTGCGTTAAAAAAAATCTAGACAAATTCAACAGAACACATAACAGATGCCACAGCACAATGATCAAAAATGTCCATCAAGCACGTGTTAACAGAAAAAAATATTGAAAAACAGCGCAGATACGCAAAAACACGTTCAGTGTGAATAGCCCCTAACTTATGTGTTAGTGAGAGGATGTGCATGACACTTGTTACATTTAAATAAAATATATATTATATATTAAATACATTTTACCAATATTAAATTTCTATAATATCAAAATATTTATATTATATTTATAAAAAAATAAAAAAAATTCATTAAAGAGAGATAATTTACCCCAAAATTTTTATTCTCTCATTTACTCACCATCATGCCATCCCAGATGTGTATGACTTTCTTTCTTCTGCTGAACACAAACAAAGATTTTAGAAGAATATTTCAGCTTGTCATTCAACACAATGCATGTGAATGGCTACCAACATTTTGATGGTCCAAAAACACAAAGGCAGCATAAAAGTAATCCATATGATTCCAGTGGTTAAATCCATGACTTCAGAAGCAATATGATGGGTATGGGTAAGAAACAGATCAATATTAAAGTCCTTTTGCACTCTAAATCTCCACTTTCTCATTCACGTTCTTCTTTTGTTTTTGGCAATTCACATTCTTCGTGCATATTGCCACCAACTGGGCAGGGAGGAGAAATAATAAAAAATGACTTAAAGCTGAAGTATGTAATTTCTGTGCAACAAGCACCACCAAACAATATTGCAAAAATGAACTTTGTTCTCAAAACATCTTTCCGAAAATGCCCCCTTCTGCCCTTGTTCAAACTCACGACATCGGTCGAGTCAATGCTATTGTTTGTATAGATGGGTCCCTCAAAACAAACAGAGAAATTTTTATAGCGCCACAGAGACAGTGTTTACAGTTTTCAAGAAAATGTACCTATGAATGGCTTACGTATGTCTGTCACTGCATATTAAGCTGGTATTGGAGAAAGTATTTTGCCATATAGCTTAGTTCATCATATTTGTTTACAGAATTACACCACAAGCATTTTTTGTCTTTTATATTAGTCAACCCAATGTAATTATTGACCCCCTTTTCCCTTTGCTGCTTTGCTGATAGAGACTTTTAGTAAAAGATTTTAAACTGCTGTGTCTCTGAATGTGGAGATAGCCTTTTGAAAGCATTTTTGGTTACTGTTTCTACAGCAGCTAATGTAAAGTAAAATGCTCTACATTAAAAAAAATTATTTAATAGAAGGAAACAGGAAATTGTATTTTCAGCTTTAAATATTTATCATATAGCTTTTGAAGATATGGATTTATCCACTGGAGCCTTTTGGATTACTTTTAGGTTGCCTTTATGTGCTTTTTGGAGCTTCAAATTTTTGGTACCCATTCACTTGCATTGTGATGACCTACAAAGCTGAAGAATTCTCCAAAACATCTTCGTTTGTATTCTGCAGAAAAGAAAGAGAGAATGGGAGAGAATTTTCATTTGAACTTCTGCTTTAATTTCAATAAACCCAACACAAACTCTTAAGTAATACTAATGATCTGAACCTGGCCTGAAACACCACGGTTTGTCAGGTCCCATCAGTCATGGGTCAGGTTGCAGACCTCTAGGCAGATGAAACAAAGTGATTGCAATTCTGCTGGCTATACCTTGCTTCAAGGCCAAAATGATCATGTTTTTCCCACTTGATGGATTCCTCCAACTGACTGCATTTCAGATTTTTGTTTATTCATATTCGAGGCAAAATGTTTGTGATGTGTAATTTCTGCTGCTAACGGCACTAAATAGAATGAATAAACAAGCTTCCCAACCCCTAACAATGAAAATATTAAACACTTGGGTTTGTTGGGACCTGAAATATATCTGTTGTCTACCTGCGAGAGACCATGATAGCAGATACAGTAGTTAGAGAACCTCACTGTAGGATTCACCAAAATAACCTATAACCTATAACAGTTCCCTGAGTTCATCAAAATAAGCCTTTGCGTTACTGTGGTAAATCCAAGGAAATGAATGGAACCAAAATTACTAGGTCCCTATAACCTCTTATATGGGTGGGACCTTGTTATTGCTTTTTCTTTAATGACAAGGTTTTTCCTTCCTCATTTTTCCCTTGTTGATTCAGATTTGGGATGTTCTGTGTCAAAGTAGTGGGTGAATATAGTGGGAGGGGTGCTGCTCTAGTAAAACTGTATGCTTTCTTAGAAGAGGAGGTTTAGCGGCTGCCAATAAAAACAACTTCCCTCAGAGAGCGTTTGGTGATTGGGCTGCAACTTTAGAGAGCACACGATTACCATCTGAATAGCAAAACACTCTGCAAAGGCTGGACACCTTCCAGCCCTCACAGTATATTTCTCTCAAGAGCCTTCTGTTGGTCCTCAGTATCTTATCAGACTGGACACAGTGTGTTTTTGTGTTTTCAGACTTCATGATGACTTCAAGTGCTTAACTGATTGGCTCAACATGCAGCAAGTTACAAAATACAAGCCTGAATGTATGCCATCCTACAAAACTGAAAGAATTCTGTGTTAAACTGGCTTGCGTTTGTGTTACATGAATGAACATATATTAAGTCGCTAGTGGCTAGCACTAAAGATTAGGGCTGTCTGTCAATTTTAAATGCATTTAAATAAATTTTATGTTGTACTAATTTATTCATCAAATGAATCACAAATAATCACATATCAATATTTGCTGAAAAAGGCCCCAAATGAAGAAAATTCAAAGACATCACATTGTTGTGGCAGATGAACAAAGTATTGAGTGTAAATAAGAAAAAGTGTCTTTTGAAGTCAATTTATTGGTTTGTTAAATTTTCATATAGATTGAACATAAGCCAAAGGCAGTTCATGCCAAAGCAATCCATTTTGTAATCAAGTTTGTCAGTCTGTCCAAGGTAGACTTAGATGCATTTTCTAATTGTTGGTCTATGTACATTTTTAAGATGCTGAAGTAAAAATTAGTTCAACTTTGAAAAACTAGTCTTAAGATTCCTGTGTTCTGGTTCATTACATTGGGCTGACCGCAGAAGGTGGTACTTCAAGGTTGAATTGCTTGGATGGTGGGAAAATTCTTTCTTAAAGAAGTAATGTACAGTCAAGGGGAAGGATTAAATATGTTTGCATTTTTTATATAATTTTTTTTATATAAATAATTGTACTAAAATAATATGTTAAATTTAAAGCTCTAATAAAGTTATACTGATACGTGAAGGCTGATTCACCAGTGTGGCTTTTTGCCCAGTGTTTCTTTTAAATACAAAGTTCCATGCAATTGCAACAAGGTTTCAAACATTGTCATTTAAGCCACTTATTATTTTGTGTTTTGTTTATTAAAAAAAGAATAATCGCATGCTCTTCTTCATTTGTAAATTTGCTTGGTAAAATGCATGCAAAAATATGATTAAGAGCACACTATTAAATCAGTGATCTGGAAATTGAGTTCAGAAAGGCCATCCGTGAATAGTTTCTCTTTCATTGCTAAGCAATGATAGCCTTATCCATTAGAAGCTCTAAATCAGTTGGACCACCTGCGATGGTTGGAGATGAAATGTGTTGGAATCTTTATGCAAATTAGTGCTTTAATTAAAATCCTTGAAAATCAGCGAGGGGAGTGGCCAATAATGGGTTATGTCTTTCAAAGAAATAACACAGGCTGTTAAGTTGTCTTGGTGTTTGACGCAGCTCAATGCCAAACATACCAAATAAGAGTTATCTTGCCACTAGGACTGGGCAATATTATAGCAAAAAAAATAAAAATAATATATTTATTTTTCAGCATTTTGGAAATATCAGTATAAATCAAGCAAACAGCCAATGTATTGCAGATTAAATTTAATGCAGGAATACTGTAAAATATAGTTTAAATAATTAAGGCATGTTTTTTTTTTTTTTCATTAACACCAAAACGGGAATATAACAAGGGTTGAAAATAAATAGTCTACATGCTATTTAGCCAAATAAAAAGCGCATTAAAAAGCGCAGTGTTGCTTTATTTCATAATTCCATCCCAATTCATCACAAATATATTGTGGATATTTGATGTATCTCCCATCCCTACTTCTTATTAGGGCTGGGCAATTTGGCAAACAAATCTTGATTTTTATAAAAAATTTTGATGTACTCCAACATAATTCAAATTGTATGTTCTTTATTAGAGTGTAAGGCAACCTGGTTACAGAAATCCAAGTTCTTTTTATTATAGGAAACAAAGATGTGCAAGAAACATACACCATTGGTGTATCTTTTAATATTGGTACAATTGCACCTCAGGGGGACGTTGTCAACAGAGTGTAAATCTAAAATAAATTAAAATCTAATAAACCCAGATGTTCAGAAATAATAGAATAATAAAACTGCTAAATAATTCTTAGCCAGTGTAGGTATTCATTTTATCTGAGCCAAGTATATCTAGAAAGTATCAAGAAATCAATATCTAGAGGTTATCAAGTTTATCCAAAAGGACAATTTGTATGTATATTCATAAACCCTTGCAGATAGAGACATGCCCTCTTGCGGTTCATGCTGAGCAGTGCAGCAATATGAAATAATTTATCATTAAAAGATAGCTTGCCAAATGTTGGCTATAGATGCAGTACACTTGAAACACGTCACAGAACAAAACAATAATTAGTGAACTATCTGAATAATCATGGCAAAAGGAGCGGCGAATGTTTGATTCTCCCATATATAGCTTCCCCAAGAATGAAGTGAAGCACCAATAACTGTTTTTAAAAATGAGTAAAAAGAAAAGAAAGGAGACCGTTCATCAACATGTGCACACCGAGGCCAGTTGTGGTCTTAATCCGTTGTATACCTGCATGATGGACGAAGCTGAGCTAAAGTCACAATGTGCACAATTGTGCTGGGAATATTACCGCTGTCTTTAATATCAGTCTCCCTATTGTTAAAATTTGGAGTGCGCCACACACGTGCAGCTGATCAGATCGTGAGCTGCATTAAGACAAGCGCTATTCATTATTTTTCTTTTCCTTATTCAGGCTTGGTGGATTTACAACATATCTAACTTTAGCATTTGTAATATATTTCTTTGCAAAATCTCGATTTCTCGATTTTAAAAAAAAATCAATATGTCAATATACAAATTCGAATTCATCAGAAAAACCACCCAGCCCTACTTCTTTATCCTCCCTATAGATGCCTGCCGGAAGAGAATAATCTGTTTAAAAGATCAAAGGTAGCTATGATAGTTTAGATACAAGTGTAATACATCGCATTCAGTTGCCGACTACTTACCAGAACATCAATTTTAAATGTGTCAGCAGTCAATTTATATTTATTAACTGTAAATAATGAAGTATTGCCTCATTTTATGATTTTAAACACTTCAACACTGCAGTGATGGGAGTAGAAACAAATGTTCTGGCTGTGTAACTCTGACAGTCACGTAACTGTAATTCATTGTGTAAATCAGTCAGTGGTGTAGGGGGCACTTCAAATGTAATTTGAAGTGCCCCCTACACCACAATTGCATGCTGCTAGTTTGAAGCTATAGTAAGAGTGCCTGTGGCATTCTCTCTGCTGTATGATATAGAAAACATATGGTGACCTCTGTCACACCAATAATCATATGCAATGCTTTGTGTTTGAAACGTTGATGAAGGCTTTGAAATGGGTTGTCTGCAACCCAGATGAATGTGAAAGCATTAATTGATTGCATTGACAAATGCACTAAATGTAACATGCGATTTAGATTAGATCTCAACTGATTTTACTTCAGGACCCAGATATCACATTGACATCAAGTTTTATAAAATTGTATTTTGCAAAAGTAACTCAACTCAATTTTATTTATAGAACACTTTTAAAGACCGCACTGGGTACCAAAGTGCTGTACACGGTGTTACATAAAATAAAATCACATACATGCAGCTTAAGAATACAACAAGCATTAAAAACTGACAAAGACAGGATAAGAAAAAATGGCATGGTACAATTTATAATGCAATTATTAAAAAGCTAGGGAAAATAAATACGTTTTAAGGCCCCCTGGAACGACACTTGAAACGGAGATGATTTCATGGCCAGTGGAAGCTTGTTCCGAAGTCTAGGGGATTCCAATGCAAAATCTCCATCACCTTTAGTTTTTAGGTGAGATTGAGGGACCGACAGACACAGCTGATCACCAGAGCGGAGAGACCTTGAAGGTTGATGCAAACTTATTAAATCAGATATGTACTCTGCTGCTAGACCATGGAGAGCCTTAAATACATATAGCAACACTTTGTACTGGATTCTGTATTGGATCGGGAACCAATGTAGGGAAATCAATACTGGGGTAATATGGTCTCATTTGCTTGTTCCAGTTAAAAGCCTAGCAACTGAATTCTGGACCAGCTGCAGACGAGAGAGAGAGAGAGACCTGACTCACAGCCAGATACAAAGCATTACAATAGTCCAAATGAGAAGAAACAAAGGCATGCACAACCTTCTCCAAATCATCAAAAGAGAGGATGGACTTCAACTTTGCTATAGATCTAAGATGGAAAAAGCTATTTTTAACCACAGCATTTATTTGCCGATCAAACTTGAGCTCAGTGTCAAAATAAAAATGTTTTTCCCTGGAAGCAATGACAAGTTACCATTTAAATTTACCCCACATCCCATTTGACCAAAAAGAATAAACTCTGACTTATCCTCGTTTAATTGGAGAAAGTTGTTTGCCAACCAACACTTCACATCGGGCATGCATTTATACAGAGACTCAAAAGAGGGTTGCTTCCCATGTTTAATAGGAAAGCAACCCTCTTTTGAGTCGAAGTAAAGTAAACACAAAAAGTAAACGCAAATGTCCTTAAAGTCACATTGAAATGTATTAATATTAGTATTGTCAGTCGATAAAAAAATTTTATCGCACAATTCTTTTTTTTAGTTATTAGCGATAATCACAGATTTTGAAAGTGCTGAAATTTAACACTAATATATATATAGATATATATATATATATCTATATATATATATATATATATACTTATTTTCTTGTCAAAATGCATTTATTTACATCTTAGGAAAGAAAACAAAACAATATTTAACAATATAATGCTTTATTAACATTTTCCAAGCAAAGCCTTCCAGAAGAAATGCACTAATATATCACCAAATCAAGTAGCATTAAATGTTTCCAAAAGTTTAAGTGGGAGGTTAAATTGAAAGAACTAGTTTACCCATCGGTTGCATTTTCATTGCAATGTGCATTAAATCTCTTAAACTCTCATCATCCGCAATGTTAATCTGCCTGTAGACTGTGGCTATGTACTTTGTTACAGCAAACATGAAGCTGCGTTAATGATTTGCATCAGAGCGTCAACACCAGCGCCAATTTTGAACTCACCATGAAAAGTGCTTCCAGACAAAAATGTCTCATTCTGCATTTTGGTGATAGTTAAGATTGTCTTGCTTCTGTGGTAATTAAAATGTGCCATACAAGTCCCATCTGAGCTTGTTTTGTACATCTTACAGTGCCAAGAGCTCCTTACTCCATAATTTTATCACTGATAGGGAAGCGCTGTCAGAGATTCTTTTATTTACTGAGATAACCTCCGTGGCTCTATCAAAGGAGAGGATAACGACAGAACCGACAATTGAATGTCAATTGGACCACATGTTATGCTCTTTTATGCTAAGCTTGTGGGCTCATCTTGGTAGATGCACGCTGTGTTTGTTTGTGAAATGTGCGTCAGTGTAATGACTCCAGGCGGACACATTACAAAGGTTCCACCCTTCATACAAGTGTTTATGCTGGTGTATTAACTGTAAACGCTTTAAACTTTTTTTATAAATTGCACGCGTTAACACATTCATTCTGACAGCTCTAATTAATATTAATAATATTGTAATAAATAAATAAATGGTAGCCAGTAATTCACCTAGCATAACGTATTCTGGTTTACCCTTTGTAATTTTCTTTATCTTGCATAATTTTGTTTAATAAATAAATAAATCAATAAGAAAAACTCATGGTATAGATGTCTCAATTTAAATGTTTTGTAAGGTAATTGCCTATTCGTCTTTGTCTATCCCTGTCCTCTTGTGGCTTTTTGAGAGGACTAAATCAGTTTGAGTTGTGGTTTGGGGCAAAGATTCTCTGGCAGGGGACATCATGATGTCGAGTTACTCAAGTGTGTCCTATTAAAACAAACTTGCGTAACATATTCTGCATTTCTAATTACACCTATCAGTTTTGACAGCATAGTTGGTAACATAAATGACTGATCTCTGTCGCTCTGAAAGCCTTTATTAATTAAAATGTAGATGTTCTAATTACGCTCTCTGCGTGGGGGTGTCGTAATTGTCCCCAATTTAATTTGGGTGGCACTCATCAATTTAGTCACAGTTCAGACGGATGAGAGTGGAGGGTGACTTCAGAGCAGGGATGTGAAGGAGAGAGAGGGATATAGAGGCCGAGGTGAGTGAAAGTGACCTCTTAGTGTCACTCAACATGCGCCTTATACAAATTACTACCTGTACATTTGCAATGAAGTGAGGTTTGCTTTTATTTAATATTTCAATTAATACTTTGTCATCTTATAGGGAAAGTTTGTATTGTTTTTATTTATTTCACATTTATTCCTTGAAAAGTGAAAACACTGTCCATGTGGCACATAAAAATAGGCTATTGAAAAAGTAAATGTACAAACATTTTCAGGACGAAAATAATGAGCGCTCGTGCAGATTTTCTTGTACAATCAAGCACATAACTTTAAAAAAGAGAGGGTAAATAAAACAAGAGAAAAGTAGGACTGGGCAAAAAAACTCTCTATTTATCAGGATAAAAAAATTCACAATATTGATGATATGTTTTTGAATAATCTTTGATATTTAGCCTATATGTTCCTCATTTAGACGATTAGGTGTGTGTCGCTAAAAACGCAAGCAGTCTGGCTTTGCTAATGATTAGGCTACGCCAGTCACTGTGGTCCAGATCCAGTCTCTAGCACTGAACATACTTCTTTTATGCCCTGTCCCGCTCTGCACTCGTAGAGCGCCTTTGGACCATAACGTATTTTCCTTCTAAATTTAGCTCTATTAATCAGCATGTTACGAGCCTTTAAAAACAAACAAACAGATTTCTGTTCTAATTTTGTGAAAATAATCAGATGTTATCATCTCTTGCATGGATGACAAGGAAAGACAATAAAATTACTAGTTTGTAACCTAGTCTTTCTCACCTATAAAAATGGTCCATCTGAACCCGCATACAGTATCATACCTTCAAACACAAGGGCTTTTATGCCCCCAAACTTGCTTGATTAACTCTATAAAATATTAAAATAGTTTGGTAGAAGAGCCCTCAGACACCACTTGTTTGGCTCTGTCTAGCAACCGGTGCTGTTTTGTATAGACTATTTTGACCGTATAAGTACAATTATATTTACAGTTGAATATGAATCCCTCTTGTAATGCCTGTTGCACAACGGTACTGCAACTTTTCCTATGCACTGTGTAACTAATATCACAGTGTTTTTTAGGTTGTGCAGCATTTAGAAATTTCAGTTGATTAGATTTTGTGTTGCAGCTTCCAAGAGCAACCAGAGTCTGTTCTGGTATTATGGGTTAGAATAGTTGACTAGTGGGTTTATCTCTAATATTAGTGGTATTTTTTTCTTTTAGCTTGAATATTTTCCCTCTCCAAAAAGTTTCTAAATTCATCTGCTTTAAAGTGCAGCTGATAAAGGCCGACTGTGGATTTTGGTGCGACAGAGAGAGATTGTTTATGGACAGCTGCCCGTAAACGATCTCTCTCTGTCACACCACCATCTGCAGTCGGCCTTTGTCCCTCTCGGAGGCTTAATTAGCCTGATAAGGGACAGGGTGTGTATAATCACAACCCGGCCCCGCCCTCCACCCTGCCACACACTCCTTTCATTAAACACTAGTAAACATAAAATCAAATAGAAATTTGCTTAAAACTAAGATGCTTTTAAAGTGTCATAAAAAAAATCTAACACTATGTTTCCAAAGATGGAAGACAATGAGAACATGCTTGTATTTTTAACTGTAAGATAATTGTTATTTAGGAAGTTAGATATAGGTGTGATTGGACTTTTTATTATACAGCTTTGAAACAAATAATGAGAGAATATCTCATAGATTTTTACTTCCTCGTAATTATTCATGAGAAGGTGTGGCCTTAACCTTGGACATGTGACTTTTCTGCCATCCTGAAGCATAGGCCCAAGTCCATTTGCATGGTGCAAGTTGCATGTGAATGGCACCTCTGAAATGAAGAGTGTCTAGAATTATGGACGAGGGATTGTCCAGCAAAAAGCAGGGTGCAAAAACCAACAGCAGCTATATATTTTACTATATAAATGCACATTTTTACTGTGTGAGAAAATAACAACAATGTTATTATCTATGGCATGTTTTTTACTAAATTAAATAATTGGCTTTTATATTATCATTGTAGTAAAGCCAAATAATTTAAAGCTGATGTAATTTCAGCATAACAAAACAGATTGCAAAAATAGACATTGTTTTCAAAACAGCTTTCTGAAATACACCCCTTTCTCCCATTGATCGAACAAGCAGATAGTGCCACCTTCAAGTAACGCCATTAGACGAGTCAGTGTTACTGCTAGGAATTTATCTTAGCCCCACAAAGACAATTTTGTTTATAGTTTTTAAGAAAATTATTTTACTTATAGTTGTAAGTAAAATATGAGCAATGGAAGCAATGGAAGAAGGTGGCCTGGTCTGACTTACTTATAGTTGTCTCTAAGCTGGGATAGGAGGAAGTTTATTAACAGTGGAAAAAGTTATACTGAAGCTTTAAATTATATTATAATACCTTCTGGAATATTTATTTAAATATTTACTTTGTTTAAATTTAAAGGTGTGTCTTTTATAGAATAAAAGTGTATTAATTGAATTATGATTAATCGAATGATTTTCGACCAGTCTTTAGAAAGAAGAATGAATTGTCAAATTATGTAGAACTGAAAAATTAACAAGTTGAAAGGCTTATTTCATTTATATCTTAGGTTAACAAGTCAACTTTCATTTGAAAAACAAAATATATACATTTAGTACAAAATGTATATGTTTTGCCTCCCAAACGACTCTTTAAAAAAAAAACATGTTTTGTATTTTTTCCAAGTCAAACAGTTTGCAATAATTTTACTATGATTGGTGTTAAAACATTCTAATTAAATTATTAGGGTGTACAGTTCGCATATGCCGGTGTAGGTTGTATTTTGGCAAATTCTACACTGTGCTTTAACATTGTCTGGATTATTAAAATGCATCCAAATGCTACAGTGCTTCAGACACATTTTCAACTTTCCAGCTGTTGTTTTCACAGCTGTCCTTCCTCTCTCTCTCCTAGGCTGCTCTCTCTCCACTGCTACTAAGTGTGGCTGTCTCTCGTTTGGAAGGCTGCGTCCTCCGGACGTCGCATTTGTCGGCCGCATACATCATCGAGGCTGTCTCTTTTCATAAAAGCGAGTAGGACACTCCGAATGCAGCCTTCGAATGCGACCTTCTTTCACGGGAATTTGGAGGATGCATGAGGTGTATCCTTCGTGGGCACTCACAACCCACAATTCTTTGCTTCAACGGAAATGTCTAAAAAAATATGACGCCAATTTGCCTGTAAACTTGATGTTCAAACGCAAGGAATGTTAATTCCCATGTTGAAGTACCTCAGTAGATGGGTGCAGAGTATATAATATGTATAATTATATTAATACATAATTAAATTATTATAGACTAAAAGTACACCTGTAAAATCTATTTTCTTTTCTTTATAACTCTCCTAAAATGTACCTCATACATTCCCTTCCAGAGGGACTTTATTCCCTTCTCACTCAAAGCACTCGCGCTTGTTAAAGAGTGGCGTGCTGTCATAGCAACCATGTTACGTTCCATTTCCATTCGTCCTACGAAGGCCGTCTTGTTTAAATGAGGCTTGTTTAAAGGAGGACACTCTGTGTACTACAGCCTTCAAAGGACGCAACCTCCGGAAGATGCATCCTTCCAAACGAGACACAGTCTGTGAGTGAGTTGGCTTTCACCCTAACCTCATGCATCTTTGGTTCATTGGTTGACACTGTGTGTCTGATTGACAGGAACAACAGGTGAGGCTGTTAGTCTGAGCTGACAGTCAGAACGAATGTGTGTGCGCTTGAGCATTTAGACCTATATTATTTTGTTTCTTTTTGCATTCTTTGAATTAGTTAATTCTATTTTATTTATATATTTTGATTACTCATATCTTCTGACTAGTCGATTTTGAAAATATATAGTTTTGCACACCCTTTTCTGGTGTGATGTTGAAAGTCTTTTAATAGAATACCACCTGTGTGGTACACTGTGTAAAAATCAAATTTTCTGTGTTTACCTAGTTTTAAAATGTTGATTTGATCAGCTGCTGTACTTTCTAAGCTCTTCTCTGGTTTTGTGGCAACCATACTGGTGATCTCCACATTGTGTACGCTTGTAAGGAGAACTGCGCAGAGCGGTGGAGCTTTTTCTCTATTCCTTTTTTCTCTTTGTGGTTGTGCCAACAGGTAAAGACACTCCCCTCATCCCTCCTTCAAGGGACACGTGGGCCATCTTGTGTTTTTCTGTCCTACAAAGACATCACAGTCGTCACAGAATGCCTGTGGCTGGAATAAACAATAAGGTGGTCATGTGAGGGGTAGTAATGACAGCTCTGTAGCAACTGTGTGAGAGGCTGTGCTGTTTTTACAGGCTCTGAACTTTGCTCTGTTTGGAAGGATGGTGATCAGCCCTGCCAAACTCTAGAATCTGCTCCTCCTCTGTGTGTTCTGGAGCTTATGTGCCTTTTACTTGTCACTTGTGTAACTTGAGGAGCCATGAAAGCAAGGGGTCAGAGCTTTGGCACTAGCTAGGAAACACTGCACAAATGACTCGGCCAAGTCCCCCTTTTTCTCCCCCTTTCTCTCTTTGTCTCAGTCTTGCTTTATGTGTAACCTGTTCCCTGTGTGTAACAGCTGCGCCTGCCTGTTACCTTTATGTATGACTTTGTTTTTCATTAGTTGTAACACTTGTACACACCTGATTTTTCTATGAATTTGGGTTGTCATGATACCAAAATTTCAGTTGTCTATACCAATACTAGTGAAATTTCATGATTCTCAATACCAATTTCGATACCACAGCAAAAAACTAATATGTTCTTACAAAACACATGTCTGTATTTAAAAAAGTTTCATTTTGATATACACTGATCGGCCACAACATTAAAACCACTAACAGGTGAAGTGAATAACATTTATTATCTCATTACAATGGCATCTGTCAAGGGGTGGGATATATTAGGCAAACGTAAGGATCTGAGTGACTGACAAGGGCCAAATTGTGATGGCTAGACGACTGGGTCAGAGCATCTCCAAATAGGCAGGTCTTGTGGGGTGTTCCTGGTATGCAGTGGTTCGTACCTACCAAAAGTTGTCCAAGGAAGGACAACCAGTGAACCGGCGACAGGGTCATGGGCGCTCAAAGCTCATTGATGCGTGTGGGGAGTGAAGGCTATCCCGTCTGGTACAATCCCACAGAAGAGCTACTGTAGCACAAATTGCTGAAAAACGTAATGCTGGCCATGATAGAAATGTGTCAGAACACACAGTGCATCGCAGGTTGCTGCAGATGGGGCTGCGTAGCGGCAGACTGGTCAGAGTGCCCATGCTGACCCCGTCCACTGCCGAAAACACCAACAATGGGCATGTGAGCGTCAGAACTGGACCATGGAGCAATGGAAGAAGGTGGCCTGGTCTGATGAATCAGGTTTTCTTTTAGATCATGTGGACGGCCAGATGCATGTGGGGAAGGGATGGCAGCAAAATGCACTATGGGAAGAAGCCAGGCTGGTGGAGGCAGTGTGATGCTCTTGGTAATGTTCTGCTGGGAAACCTTGCGTCCTGACATTCATGTAGGTGTTACTTTTGACACGTACCACCTACTGTACCTAAAGATGCCTCCAAATTCCCCAGATCTCAATCCGATTGAGCATTTTTGGGATGTGCTGGAAAAGTCTGATCCAAGGAGGCCCCACCTCGCAACTTAAAGGATCTGCTGCTAATGTCTTGGTTCCAGATACCACAGGACACCTTCAGAGGTCTTGTGGAGTCCATGCCTCGACAGGTCACATCTGTTTTTGTGGCACAAGGGGGACCTACATGATATTAGGCAGGTGGTTTTAATATTGTGGCTGATCGGTGTAAATATAAAAAATAAAATAAAATTATGGCATGTACAGTAGCCTTCAATATTTCATATGATTGAGAAATGGTATCAGTAAATATTGAAAAAAGGAAATATTGTTGAAATAAGTTACAGTGACTAGTTTAGCTAGATTTTTTTTATGTATATAGTTTTGATATTTTATAAAGGCTATGTATTAGCATGCTGACAGCACACTTTGTTTGTTAGACATTTTCATTCTAAAACCCTCTCTGTGAAGTTTCGTCTTTAAATTTAACCTATTTAGGGCACCACAGGTACAGACATACACATGCTGTTACGTCATGACTTAAGCTGTTTTTTTGTTTTTTTATAGCATTTCATGCAATATGCATTGCTTTTAAAAAAAAAAAACAGTGCACCAAAAAATAAATAATAAAAAAAAACTTTTAAAGCGCTTCTCAAGACATGCTCTGCTAAATTCCATTGCACTCCGTTTAAAATGTTTTTGATTGTAGGTTATGTGAATGCTCTCTAAGGAACAACCAACATAATTATATAGGACTACCAAAAGACTGATAAGTCAACTCCTAAATTGTTCAGGTATCCACCAAATAGTCTTTTCAAAGAAATATGTAGCTTGCACATCCCTATCTTCCATGCACATTTCCTCAAGTACAGACATCACTCACTTATATATTTAGATGCCCATGGTGCTCTAAAACAAGCCACAATTTCTCTTGGAGCTTAATAGCCGAACTGCATAAAAAAAGTGTCGTAATGTGTTTCGCTGGTGATAAAATGGGGCTCAGACACTCGGAGACTCCATGACTAGCTTAACCCCCCTCTCAGTAGCTTGCTGTCACTCCCAGTAGCACTGGCAGTGCAGTACGTGATGGCCATAAATGCAGAAGCGACCTTCCTGCAGCCACTCAGAAACAATGAGAGCACCAGACTACGTCCCCTCTCTTTCCTTATCTATCTGTCTTCTTTCATTCTGAGGTGCTGAGTGGCCAATACCCCTCTCCATCTCTGTCTGTCTCTCTTTCTCTGTCTCTCTCTCTCCTTCTCTTTTCTGCTTTTACTCTCACTCTCTCACCCCCTTGCTCTCTCCCTTTGTCTCTCTGGCTCGCATGTTTTTCTGCTCTGTAAGAGAGATGTTTGTCCACTGCTGTGCAGGTCATTGTGCTACGCTGGCTCTCGCACTCACATTTACATAATGAACAGTAGCATCGCACTGGCTTTACCTTAAACAAGGCACCTGCTGATGTTTACCAAGTGTGTGTGCATAGAATATACATCCACCCAATCTTCTACCTAAACAAAGGAAAATGTATTTACATGCTGTATTGATAAAACTGTTTACTGATAGAAAACACCTGTTTCCTTTGATTTGGGAAAAGACGGAGATGCAAAGTTTGTTAGTGCCACAATAAAGGAGCATCACACTAGGCTTTGAACATGCAAAACATTTTAGGACTAGGATATGATGTCACGTGAGAGTGTTTCTGGTTTTAGTAAATAATACATCACAAATAACACAATAATATATTACAAATTTTAAAATATATGTTCTTATCTTGCAGCAATAAAAACCTGCAGCTTTGAAATATGTATTCTTAGTATTGATCCAAGAAACGTGTGACGTTTCGATTATTCTTTTGGTCACGCATCTTCTAATCATACGGATTCACAGGTCAGTCTACACCAAACTTGAACTTTCGTCTGCAGTGAAACGCAATATTTCTTCGGATGCATTTGAATGGGAATGAATGAAGTGACAAGTCTAGTTTGACCAGGGCTTAAATCAGACAACAATCGATAAAAAGACAAGCACTTTTTTTTTTTTAATTTTTACATTTTCTACAGAAATTGTAAGTGGTACAGGTCCAAACAAAACCAGTACCACATTAATAAAAAATTCTAGAGTGTTGTGGGTGGTTGTCAGGACATTGGTGTGTGGTTGCGAAGGTATTCTGGGTGGTTGCTATGGTGTTCTGATTGGCTGCTAGGTGATTGCTTAGTTGCCCATGTCTCTATGATGCTTGTTTACCTAGAAATTAGTTGGGTTTCTTTGTCAATGCAAGTCTGAGTTTTTTTGTTTTTTTTGTTCAAGATTTATTGTCTGCCAGATAAAAAATCGTAAATCCGATCTCTTAGAACAGTAATTGCCATTAGCCGTATTTCCACTATCGGGCCAAATGAGGGTGTGCTAGTACGTGCCAGGGCCAGTTGTGGCCCATTGCCTTTGGCCCAACAATTAGCCTTAGGCCAAACAAGGCCAACTGGGGAGTGAGGCAGGGTGAATGTCAAAGGCGGAGTTTCACTGAACTTGCCAGGTTGTGCATGTAGTGGACAACGGTACAGGTTCGGGAAAAAAAAAAATGTGCGTGGTACAGTACAAATCCTTTAAAATGCACATGGACAAAGCAGTGCCCAAAGAAAGAACTTTCCATGGTTTGAGATCATGGATGGTATACTGGGACATCGTCCCGCTGTTAGTTGAGAGACCACTTGGGACATCAGGGCAGTTAAAGTCAGTGAGTTGTCAACACTAAGTTACCTTGCTAGCTAGCTAATATTTACAAACAATATAAACTCGATATTCTAGATAACTAGATAACATGATACCTCAGCTTGAGCTTCCTTCTTGCTTGTGAAATGGGCATTGTGTGACGTTGGCACCAGGGTAGCGTGTTAAGGTGTGTGCTAAGTTTTAGAGCAACGCTGGGGTGCTATTTGCCCGATGGTAGGAATGCAGATCGATTTTGGTCTCATGGCTCAAGGTTTAAAGCTTTTGGGCCCGGCTGGCCAGTTGATAGCCCTGGCTTGCACAATAGTGCACAAGTGGCTATTGATCAGTTACTCAAAAAAGTAACCCATTACAGATTTCTAACTACTTCTCTAAAATTGTAATCAGATGACTGAAAACTTTTATTGAAAAAGTAATCACATTATTAATTACTTTACCTTTGTGCTACTTTCTAAAACCACTGTTTTTGTTTTTCCGTTCAACAAATTCTATATTTCCTTCTTGTCCATTTGACATATACAAGTCATACTTATACCACTCGGTTCTCCCTTACAATGACTCGTTATGGGGCCCAGCCCCTTCAGCTCACAGAAAAGAAAATGGACGTGTGTACAATTTCATTCATTTAAATGCAGTCCACATAAATAATGTGTAATGTAAAAGCAAAATTAATGTAATTATAACATAATTGAAGTAACTCTAATCTTATTACCACAATTTAAAATAGAATCTGATACATTAGCCTTTGAATATAAAGTAATTAGATTACAGCAACTACTTTGTAATTGCATTACGCCAAACACTGGTAATGGCACACATTTACTCAATAAGGTGCATCATTTGAGGTTTCATTGTCCCTGGCACAAACAGTGCGGAACGAGTTACACACCAAATTTTAATACTAGCAATTTGTTCAAACCCTTTAACGTAAGGATTAGAAAAGGTAATAGTGATGCTTTCCTTCTCAAAAACTACTAATTTTACTTCAACCATAAGCCTACTGAATATGTGTCATTATTGCTGTTTTGCTAGCTGTACTCAGGTCTGTGGTAGAAGTGGTGAGGGTTTGCAGTCTCTCTATGCATGATGTTAGTAAATTAATCAAATAATGGAAACAGTGTTCCTTGTAGGTTCTACCCACAGTCAACTTCTCACTATTAACCATGCACCTGCCATTTTTATTACGCACCTTTGGCTTCTTTGTGTAGAGTTTTCCGAGGTATTGAACCTGTGGAAGCCACCATAACTCCCTACTAAGAGTCCATAACATGCTTTGAGGAGACAGAGTCTTTGTCCTGTCCCAGGGCCATTAGAAGATGATATTAAGTGGAAAATATTACCCAACATGCACACTCTTACCCATCAGCCCCATCTCTTGAAGGGTGGGGTTTTATGGGGTACTTTAGTCCTCCCACACTGTGTAATTGGGAGCCTCTCTGTCATGGTGATGGCTCCCTGGGGACCAGGGGATATTGGCGGGGGGATAGAGAGGGTCACGTGCCAATGTGAGAGATGTTGGGCACAAGAATGCTCTATGAAAGATTGGGCAAAACGCGTATGTCTGGTTGGGACTCTGTGTCTTTGATTAATGGGTAAAATTGTACCTTTTTAAGATCTTCTCTTCAATGTCAACTTTTTAGGTGTCCATTCCATTTGTAATGTGGTAGGAACAAGGTATGTCTCTATTAACCTCACGGGACAGAGGTGCAAGTGCTTTGTGGGCTGGCACTTGATTATAATCACATCTTCAATAGCGAAATCTGGTATGACATTTTTGTACTATTGACCTCAGTTTTGAGCTAATCCTTATTGTTACCACAGATAAGTCTTTTGTCATCTTCAAGTCCTCCCGGGACATTCCTGCTTCAGAAATCATAATTCAAATATTGCGTGCAAGTGATTTTGGTTTGGTTCCTCCAGAGTAAAGGAAGTAAAATAAATGTTTGCGCCCTTAAAAAGCATTGCAGGAAGTGGGTGCTACTTGTAAGGTCATTCCAAACGAAAGTGTGCAACTGAATCCTTTCACAAAGGGCCCTTTTTCAAGGCCGTTTGTGAAGTATAGATGACAGTCACTTCGAGAAAGTAATTTTGGCATTTATGATCATGTAATCCTAGATGGCGATTCATTCTTGTTATACTGGCAATTCATTAACACTGTCAATTTTACATTCCGTAAATTCAATAATGAGGGATTTCCTGCCAATTCACGCTTGAAGTACAACCTTCATGTTTTTGTGAGTCTCATTCAGCAGGAGGCAGTCAGTGCAGCTCCAATCGTACAAGCAACAAACCAACAGAGCCCAAGAAAATGCAGCTGATTCGTGTTTTTCAGTGTTTCAAGCTGCATTTAATTTTACACAGCATTCTATAAATGTGGCATTTATTGCTAGAGATGTTGAAAATCTGTGAAACGCGATGCAACCACAGCAAGACACTCAAAGCGTCCATCCAGTGCACGTTTACATAAAAATATTGCAGGAATTCAGGAACACATCCTGTGAAAACAGACCTGTACTCCTCGGAAAGACTGGCAAATTCAATTGCATAATGGATTGCTGTGGACAGTAGGCCAGTTATAGGCTTATGTACAATGATATAGGAATAAAATAAACAATATATTGATTTTAAAGCCTCTTTTGTCTAATTCTTTTGTCTGATATTGTGTAATCAATCCTTAACTCATCTGCCACAATAATGTAATGTCTATGAATAATTATTTTTGTATTGTTTTCTTAAAAAATATTATTATGTATTGAATTAATTTGATTTAGTGACCTATTTCGGCAAATATTGTTTTAGAAATTGCTATTCATTCAGTTAATTAATCGTTATAGCAAATAATTAATTTGGCTAATGAGTTTTAGTTTGAAAACGCTTTTTTTTTTTTCTGTATGTTTTGCCTTTCCGTCCACATGAGTTGGCATTTTTGGCAGTGAAAATTGAACTTTTCGAAAATGCTCTCACAAGTGGATAAAAAAAAAAGCCATTTTGCTATGTAGTGTGGACAGGTAAACGGAGATATCTGAAAACGATGAGTTGTGATGCAGTCATGTGATGAATTCAACCCAAAAAAATCAAGATGGCGGCCCATATTGTAGCAGCGTTGTTGTCCCTGCTATTCACTTTGATAGCGTTGCTAAAGATTAATGTTATTTTGTACAACTATCACAATGCATTCGTTGAAATGCGATGGTATGGTTACTTGAATTTGCCGTCCAACGACGGAACACAAGAACAAGGTATTTTATCATTCTTGTGCTGCCACAGAGAATGACTGGAAATTTTGTGGGGCTGTATTGCCTCTTAAAGAGGCTAAATGAGTAGTGTGTTCTGGCAAACATTGTCACTATTTTTTAACAATAGTACAAAAAAATGCATACAACTTAATGTACGCTTAACTTTCACAATTATTATGACTTATCATGATCCATACAAATTGGCTTCCACCATTATATTTTAATAGACTCGGAAAGGCTTTGCTTAAAGAAAATCCAGAGTTTCCTACTGGTAAATAAAACATTGTGATGGCGTTCATCTCATAAATATGTTAATTTTGACATGACTTGAAGGCAGGAATAGAATGGTGGATTGTAACTTGGTGGATAGCCATCAAGCACACTTGGGCAATGTTCAGTATTCAGGGAATAGAACAGGACCAAGCCATTGTTGCCACTGTAGACTTTATAATGACTTGCTCAGCTGCTAGCGTTTTTCATGTGTGTTGTCTCTCTTTCACTGATGCTTTTTCTTTATTTCTTTTCCTGAAATAAAGGGGTGGCCAAATGAATTGCTTACAGCCGAAACAAGCTTGGTATTCCCATGGCTCATTAGGTCAGACAGAAACATCCATTCTCCCTGAGTCTGTCAAAGCAGTTGCTAGGCATGTAGCATGGTGCGGCTCTTAAACACCCCAGCGCTGGCTTTGTGAATGCAGCTCAGGTACTCATTCATAGCACTCCATCTATGCCTCTCAGCTGGGGGAGGTGATGCCAAGTCTGAGGCTGATCTTTCGTCAGTACGTTTTGTGGGTCATATCTTTACATGAACTATACTGTAGCGCGTATACTGAAAAGTAGGGCACAAGTGCCAGGTCTTATAGATACACACATGACCAGATTTTATGTTTTGATGGTGTTTGATGTGGGAAATATTTAGGTTAATATACACGCCTTCAGAACAGACACTCACCTGCAATGTTGGGTAAGCTTCTTTGAAACTGTTGCTTCCTAAACTGCAAACTACTAATAAAAGTTAAATAACAAATTTAAAAAAGTAGTAAGCTAAACTAGAAGTTAGTAACAAAGATTAACTAACTACATTGTAGCTATTTAAAGGGGAAATATCTTTTCAGTGATGATATTAGTGGTCGACTGATAAAGAATTTTGCAGATACGGAGAACTAAGGTAGTGAAAAAGGCAGATAACCGATTAATCGGCTGATGGATTTTTAAAAATCGATATTTAAAGAAAATCTGCACTGACATACAGGCTACAAGACTCCAAAATGAATACAATTCCAAACGCAGTTTATTGTGCAACCAAAGTAAAAATCTCAATAATGACAGAAAAATAAATGAAGATTTGGTGTGTAACATGGGACTTTTAAACATAAACAAGCCCAGAATATATTATGGACTCTTATTTTGAAATGATAGAGTCTTGGCTCTGTTACAATGCTCTATATGTAAATAAATTAAGCTTTTATAGCCTATATATTCACAAGATGAAGGGTTTTGTGTATATATATTTCATCAGGTGAGGTTTATTAAGAAATAAGGTTTGATATTATTCACAACTATACTGTAGAACAGGGTTCAGGAACCTTTTTTCACTAAGGAGCCAATTTTGGTAATTTTTGGTTGATGCATTTTTTTCGAAAGAGCCATAGCAAAATTTAATAATTTAATAAAATGTTATTGTATAACAATAAAATATATGCCCTTAGCCATGTTGCAATATGGAAGTGAGTAAACATGTTTGTGCGGGTCTCCATAAAATGTAACAACTGTTCATGAAAAAGTTCACTTCCCTTTTGGGCTGGACAATATGTAAAAAATATTTTATTGATAATTGCCTTAAAAAATGTCTTTATCCGATTATATCGTCAACCCCCCTGCTGAGAAAAATGTAAAAGATATTTCTAAATTCATATTGCACTTTGAGAAACAGTGAATCAAACAGGAGCAGTGATGGCTCTGTTTTTATATAATAAAATATAATAAAGTTTCTTTAACCATGTGTCTTGTGTCTAACATCATGTTTCACTCCGAGACGTCAACCACCTGTTGTGGGTAAATGAGCAAAATTACCTGTGTGTGACATGCCTGAATTTGGGCAAGGAGCTCAAGAACTGGATAGAGCCTCGTCGCAATTTGCGGGTGGCACACATAAAAATTAACAAACATTTGTAAAAATTGCTCATAGAAAATGCTCTTAAACACGAAGATCAAAAGTAATTGGCAAATGTTTGCACTCGTAAACAGCAGATCTCACTGCGCACACGTATCAAATCAGATGTGCATTGGCAGCTTTTCTTTCGTCAGTTCTTCAAAATATAATTACACATGTTTCGTCAAACATGCGTCTTAGTTTAATTTCTTGTCATATATCATTCTGAGAAGTCTTAAAGATCAGCAAAATGACCTGCCACTGCACATGAAAAATCTGCATTTGGTGGGTGTTAATTTCAAACCTTGTTCACCAGGAGTAGGCTGTATGACAAATTCGGGAGAAAGGAAATCAAAACAGTGTCTATGACTTCAAGCTTTGCAATTGCACCCACACTTCCTGCTAGAAAATTATCTCCAGAAAGTTTTAAACTGTCATGTGTTCGTGAATGGTGAGACAGAAAGCGAGAAACTTGATTTTTAACAAAGAGCCACAGATTCCCGATCCTTGCTGTAGAACTAAGCCATCCTAACTGTAGACTCCTCCAGTGGTGGCCACAAAGGAACACGGAGAAATAATACAATAAAATAAAAACTATCGGTATATATTTTTGCTGAAAACGAATCACTCCAAAATGCAACTATTGGCACCAATTAATTGGTAAAACTGATATATCGGTCTACCTCTAGATGATATTGGCCAAATTGTTTTGTAATCATATCAGTATTTATCTGGTACAAATCAATAAGGATCTTAACACATTAAAGCAAACAGATACATTCACACTGAATACAGCAAAAAAAGCTAGGAAAAACACTCCAATTTCCATATCTGAATTTACAACATGGTGAACAGAAACATTTACAAAAAAAAAAAGACATTAAATACCCAAATAAATCAATGAGCCATTCTTTTGAACCACTTGATTTACATAAACTATCCATCCAAACCGGTTCTTCAAAATGAATAGGACATCTCAAGTACGCTACACATGAGAGTGTGTTTGTATGGCATTCTTTTTATCTGTGGAAAACAAAAGGAGATGTTTGAATGATAGAATCAGTAGCTTTTCACTTGACAGAAGTTGACAGAACAATCTATGGATGTAAATGAGTAAATGATGACTGAATTTTCATTTTAGGGTAAACCATACCTTTTAAGTTAGTAGTGGTGCTAATTTGTTCTTCCCCAATGCTATCACCTGCAACTGACATTCTCTCCCGCATTTTTCTTTTACATGTTTGCTAGGAGCTTGTTTTAATGAGCATACTTGTCATATTTACTTTACCTTGTGGAATGAATTTTCCTCCTATTCTTTCATGCATTTATGTGTTGGCTCTTTTGCCGTGGCAGTGTGTGGCGGAGCCTGATAAAGCCTTGTTTTCTTTTTCTCTTCACAAATGCTGGTGGAATTTAGCTGTATACTGAGTTCAGTGTTGGCTGTAAATACCACAGCTCTTACACTGCCTGTGCTTAACAGGAATCTGGAAATCTCCCTTTTTGTGAATGTGTTTACTCTGTTCACATTGAGGAACAAACAGGGAACTGTAAAAGCTCAACATAAAACAATGTGGTTTGGGGGCAGGGGAAGATATAAATGGAAGAGTAGTGGCCATTGTAGCCGAAACGCTGTGCTGTAATTTGTCTGTTTGCAGATTAGTTCGTAAACAAGGGTATCCAGTATTAAGGGAAATCATTGTTTGACTCCGGCTTTGGCTTCTGGCTGTGGTCCAGGCCTTACAGGCACAAAGTTTATTCATACCACAGGGAGCTGGGCCGTGAGTGTGTGAGGTAAGGGAGGCTGACTTTTGGCCTGGTGCCAACCACTGTAATTTTTGGACCGCCTGAAGTCTCCCTGTGCCGACCGACAGTACCCCTGTCGGGCCCCTGAGCCTAGGCGCAGCCCACACATTTGGCGTATCATGAGTAAAACATCTCTGGGTTACGGGGTGGGCCAAGTAGATGGGAACGGATGGATGGATGGATGGGGGGTGAAATTGCACGTGTTTATGACCTCTGGGTCAACGGTATACAAAGTATTAGATAATGAATGGATTAATCTTTACTTTAATAAATTTAGAAAGCGATAATATGTGTGTACCTCAGAGGTTCCTGAGGCTAATAACTTTTCTTATAGAGAGCTTTGTAATATGCCTACAAAAGTGAGGGAAAGAAATCAAGAGAACCGCTCTGAAACCAATGTGTAATACATTGATCCCGTTTATATGCAATTAAGAAAGCACTACACAATACAGACAAAACATCTGCGCACATAAGTGCAGCACAGCGGGTAGCACGTTCAGACTATATTTATTTATTTAATTAAATCACAGCCCTCGTGGTTTGTGGCACTGGGTTATATCATCATTTCTATTTTATTTTGATTAATTGTTTAGCTCTAAGAGAGAGGATACCAGATCATGGAGTTGGGTGGTAGAGAATTTAGTACTAGAGGTGTGAATATTCACTTGCCTCACGATTCGATTCAGAGGGTAACAATTCGATTATAAAATAGCTGCATTTTGTTGGGTGAAAGCATATTTATTATCAAGCTAATTTTTCTACTTATCTTGGTAAAAAAAACAAAATGTTCCCAAATATCTGCTTTCATGAAGTTAGGTACATTTTTAAGCATCGGCTGCTGCTCTCCCTCTGCCATGTCTCCTATCTACGAACATCAGACACAAGTAACTTTTATAGGCAACTTTTTTACTTGTATTAAATAAGACTACTTACTTTATTTAAAAACAGTACGTCATATACTGTATATGATATTTAATTACATTTTTAAAAAATAGATTCTTTTCTGGAGTCTAGATTTTCTTGAAAATTTGTATATGGATTTTAGTGTCACAGAGACAAACTTTTAAATATATCGGCATAAAGACAGCTTGTTCTGATCAAGAACCGCCCACTTACACAGGAAGGGTCTGTCTGGCCAACATAGTCTCATGACAACTAGTAATAATTTGTAGGAGATGGCAAACTTGTAAGATACCATATGACTTGGCTCGTACGAAAAGGAAAGACATTTAAAACAACCAACCAAATCAACAAACATAGTTTCAAATTGAAACAATACAGGCACCAAATCCTCTTATTCAACTCTTTATTTCAAGAAAGGAAATGTCTGTGAACAAAGATGGTTACTCATTACATATTTATAACATAACTTGTAAGATGCTTCCCTCGTCTTGTTCCAAACCGTGATGTTTCCATTCAAGTTATTTTCCTATTAAAATCATGGTTAGGTTTAGAGTTTGTGTAAAGGATTAGACTTTATAGTTAGGTTTTGGTTTGGGCTAGTGGTTCAACTTTTAGTAATTTCGAAAAATTGGTAATAACGTTGTTTGTCCCTGCCGCAGAAAAAAAATAACAATTGCAGCAATAGAGCTGTCACTATTATGACATTTTGCTGACAATTAATTTTCAAACAAATAATTGCTATTATGACGATTAATTGTCTCTTTTAGGGCTTTCACGATTAATTGTCATATAAATTGTCATATATCTTTAGGTGCGTGTATATATTTAACTTAAAATATATACATCAAATAATAAAATAGGGCTATTTGATTTCCTTTTTAGGCTTTAAAACTATATGAATAACATATAATAATATTTATAAATACTTACAATATGTCTCTCTTTTTGGTCAACTTTAGTTTTGGGCAATTTTATATTTACACTGTTGTTTTTGGAACTCATTAAAACAATTATATTTAATTGTTTTATTACAAAATGTAATAAAAAATATTTTGTATTATATTAAGCAATTGTAAAGTATTTCTGTCCTAGTTTCTTCACTTTCACACAGCATTTTAATTTTCATTGATTAAACCCACTTGTCCTTATTTCTTATGAAGTAAAACCTTTGAGATTTCATAATTTTTTGTGAATAAAATCTGTGTGTGCCTCTTCCTCTGTTTCACTCCGTGTCTTTAGCAATGGGTGAATGAACCTGTTTTGACCAGAAACATTTGCCATTACTCAATTGTTAAATTAAATTGAAACCAGAGCGCTTTGTGTTCATTATCTTCGTTTGTTTATATTTTGAAAGTTTGGCGGGAGACTCCACTGATGGCGTGCGTATCAGAGTGCTTGAGAAGCGCTTCACATGCTCTTCCGGACAGGATCTGCTCTGGTTGCAGCTCAGTGACTCTCGGAGTTCAACTGAATGACACGCAAACGTGCCATTCATGGCATTTATATACTGTATTTGCATTCAAATGTGATTAGATCTCAAATAAATGTGGTTAGAGCAAATAACTGCAGTCAGACGATTATTTAATAATCGTAAAAGGCCTACACAGCAATAATGTATTGGCATGCACACCAATATGCTGATAACTACTAAAAATCAGCTTATTCAAAAAACTGACATGGCATAAAAATCGTGTTTACCTGAGACTTGAAATCATTGGGTTATTTTCTGCTTTTGATGTAAAACATAAATGGACATGTGCACAACACTTCATGATGGTAAAGGTGTTTACATGCAACATGAAACTGGAGTAATGGGCAAAAATCTACCTGCGTTGATCTGTTTATGCTTAAATTAATAATCTGGTTCAATACAAGTTAAGCTCAAACGACAGAATTGGTGGCATAATATTGATTACTATGAAGGGTTCTTGATTTAGTTTGACTATGCGTCACTTCAAGAGCACAAATACTTATCAGTAACTTCCACTACCTATAGTGTAAACCAAGTGTACTGTCATTGGATATACGTACGGGCCAATTCGTGACCTATTTATTCTGGTGTGAGGAAATACTTTGCTTCTCTACAATTACTGCACTTGGCTCTGGTTCCTGTTACCACACCTCATATTTTCACATATGTGCACTTCCTGAAAGAATATATAAAGCACACTGTAAAGATATTGCACAGGAAATTGAAAGAAAACAACCCATATTTGCTGCCGCTATTTAATTTTTATGGTATGTGACATTGATTCGATCTGTACAATGCCGTAGATAAACGCCATAGCCCTGTCCATGGTCGCATCTGACAGTCAAAGATCGCAGTCACAATGCTACATGTTTACAGCAGGTTAACATTTCTAAAGTCTTAATGTCTTTAATGCATATTTGTCCCATGTCGTATGCAGATTTTTATATCGCTGGCAGTTGCAGCGTTGCTCGTGATAACAGTACACAGGAGCTCATGGCGAGAGGCTTGATGTGTCTGATTTATTGCCCATTATTTCGACGGAAATTAGCATCATACACTAGTGACTGTAATAAACGATGGGCGGCATGGCTCAGTCCAACTTCAAAGGCATCTCTCCTCTGCCTCCTGCTCTCTGCTCTCACTCCACGCTCAAAACAAAGAGAACGGGGAAGGGAGGGCTGCAGGGGAGGAGCTGTGCACTCTGGTTTTTTGGGGAATTCCCCATGCACTCCTTTAACCGCTCTATTATTTTATAGTTATCAGTGTTTACTGATGCTGAAATGCTCTCACTGATATGTGAATGGAGTGCGATTTACACATTTACACATTTATGCATTTGGCAGACGCTTTTATCCAAAGCGACTTACAGTGCATTTATTACAGGGACAATCCCCCCGGAACAATGGTGGTGGCCGTGGGGTTCGAACCAACGACCTTCTGATTAACAGCCCTGTGCTTTAGCCACTATGCCACCACCATATTTTAAATATACATTTAAATGTAGATATTTGTTTTTAAATTGCATGTTGTTTTATGAGCAACCAATCCGAAATTATGCTAATTTTAGATTTACAAACCTTTAGTACACAAAACATTTCTTGCTTCATTTTGAGTCGGACATTATTTGAGATTGAAAGTAATGATTGCAGTTCAGTAACAGTTTCAGTGAGTTCATTCTTTGAAGCATTCATCTGAATGATTCAAACCAATAACTCTTTTAGAGCGCTTTATTAAAGGAACTGGCTCATATGATTCATTGCATACTGTAGATACACTATTCAAGCTTAATGTTTGTTTTTGAGTGCAAACAATCCAATAGAAAGACGTGTTTCCTTTACATTCATTTATCTTTTTATTTAATAATATTCGATTCAGTCACAACTTGGGTAAAAAAAGATTTCTTTAGGTTAGCATTGAGAAAAACATTGTTTAATTGGCTATTTTTAGTTAACCCAAGAATGAAAATACTGTCATAATTGACTCCAAACAGGTATGACTTTATATTCCGTGGAACACAAAAGGTGACACTTTAAAAGTCTTCACATGGTTTATTTGCCAAATAATAAAAATTAGTCTGTCAAGCTAAAAAAAAAAAGGACAAAACCACAGTAAAATGTATTGATAAAACCACTTTGTGTGATGAAAAGAATGAAATTTAAGTCATTATGCTCTCTCAAATCAAGTCAAGCCATTAATGAAGCACTAAAATCTAATAGGGCGGCTTTGTCAAAAACATCAAACCAATGAGATTTCATATTAGATATTGAGATATGAAATTGAAAGACATATATGCCATATTTGATTTCAGTTCTATATTAATGATATAATTTGATGTTGAATAACAACTAATATTTTCTGTTCATTGCACAAAATGTTCGAATGGCTTTAGAAGACTATAATACATTAGTTGTATCGATTGATTTCACTGTGGTACTTTGTCATTTTTCAAGCATGCTTGACAGACCAGAATCACTATTCACTTTCATTAAATAGTAATTAAACCCTGTGAAGACTTATAAAAATTTCCTTTGAGGTCCATGTAAGAAAATCATACAGGTTTTTAAGCAACATTAATAATACATTAGGGTGAGTATGGACACAAATAGTAACAAGGTTGAATAGACCCACGGTGATTAAATGAAGAAGACAGACATTGGCTTGGGAAAATGACTGTAATGCAATCAGTTTGTTATTATATCCCCCTAAACCACATTTATGTTTGAAACTGGAAACATCTTTGCAGTTCCCTGCCAGTGTGGGTGCAGGGCCCCCTCAATGGACTCATTAAAGACAAAGGTCCAGATGTCTGCGAAAGGTACTGATGCCTGTGCTGTGGGATAGCCTTTCTCTAGCCACCCACTCACTCGTTTGTCTTGCAAGTTTGGACAGCTACAAAAAGTTGGCACATCTGTCCACTGAATCGCAACAGATGTTGGCTGACTGCCTCCCCCTCCTGGCTGATGGCCATCTCACCCATTTACCCCATGACAAAAACCCCAGTTACTGTTAGCCTCCTGTAAATGAGGGTGGCCATGGGAAAGAATAAAGAGCATTAATAGACCCTTAGACCTAGGTAATTCATAACCAGGCTTATTTTTTACCACAGGTTCATTAATTTATACCCCATGATTGGAAATAAGCAGAAAAGAGCATATGTTTATATTGTCCCTCTCTCATTTCGGGACACAATGAGAAAACCGAAGATGGGTTCCCAGTGATTGGAGATGAGAGTAAGCCAATGACAAATGAAGGACTGTACTGTCTTTAGTTTTAAGCACAGCATCTGTCTGTTCTTTTCTGTTTGAGACTCCCATAGCTTCATGGCTGAAGAAATTCCAGAGTTTAAAGTGACTGTGGGAATAGAAGCCATAAT
This sequence comes from Xyrauchen texanus, assembly GCF_025860055.1. Classification (NCBI taxonomy): domain Eukaryota; kingdom Metazoa; phylum Chordata; class Actinopteri; order Cypriniformes; family Catostomidae; genus Xyrauchen; species Xyrauchen texanus. Next base: position 26,281,008 of record NC_068301.1, read on the forward strand.
GTATCTGTAACACTTTACAATAAGGTTAAATTTGTTAACATTAGTAAATGACTTGAACTAACAAATAACAATATTTATTGATCTTGGTTAATATTAATGTAATAAAATATCATGGTTTATTATTCGTTCAAGTTCATAATGTATTAATTATATTCGTATTAACTAATATTAATGTATACAACTTTTAAATATAAAAATGTATTACTATATGTTAAAATTAACATTAAACAACATTAATAAGTGCTGTAAAAGTGTTGTTCAGTGTTAATGTTAACTAATGTATTTACCAATGTTAACAAAAACAACCTTATTCTAAAGTGTTACTGATGCTCTTATTTACCCCAAAGTCTTAAAAATGGAGCTAACCAACATGTGGCTCCCAACATGTTAATGTGATTCTATAAATTCCTCTTCATGCCATTCCAAATTCCAGCTTGTGGGCTTTGGCATTCCAATTCAACTTCCAACTTATTAATTGAAAGGGAGAAAATTCTTAAATTCTGAGATGTGCCCAAACTTGCTGCAATAGTGCTTGTTGAAGCAGCCCTCATGCAGAGTGTTTGTGCTTGGAAGCAGGGAATTAGTCAAGTTGGCTGGATGATGGCAACAGTGTGGATGCCCAGCCGGATATATCATTCGCCTTCTCATTTAATTACCATTAATAAACGTGGGGCTGCATTAACTTCTGTGGCTTGATAAGGACACTAATGACTTGTGTCATTTGGGACTCCCGAGTTCCCTTCTTTTTGTTTGAAAGTAGCAATATATCACATGGTAATTACATAGGTTCTAATGTGTTTTTTTTAATTTACAATATTTCATTGGATAAGCGATATTAAAGCTCCTGATTAACTGCTGTCCGGGAGCACCAGCGTGGCATTATTTGAAGCTCCATCACACTCATCTTGCTTTCCCAAGGTGACCAGGAAGTGGCTGTAATAGTGGGATCCTGGGATAAGTGACATCGGAAGACAACGGTTGCCTGGCGTGATTTATCCAAAAGCCGTAATGACATCATTCTCACAACACAAGAAACATAAATTAGGATTTCTCTAATGGATACCCAGTCCACTCTGTCAGTCAGGGGTCTCTCTCACTTTCTTGCTTATGAGAATTCATGCTGTGCTTTGGCAGGGCAGCTCAGGTTTTCCCAAGAGAGAATGTGCTTCTCTGAGCTGACAGGTGAGAAGATTTATTACACCTTCTGCACATCAACACATTCATTCTCTATCCTTCGATCACAGGAAAGACAATGCCAGTTCGAGATTTTACAATGCCCTTCTCTGGATAAAAACAGTGACACATATTTCGTTCAAGGCTTGCGTGCCATTCAGCATTGATTTGAGAATGCCTTTTCAATTCTTATTGATTTCCTAATTAGAGTTGAATTTTATTTGTGGTAGCAAACAGTATGCGAAAGTGTAAATACAATTTTAATTTAAAAGGATAGTTCACCCATTTACTCACTCTCATGTTGTTTCAAACCTTTATGACTTTCTTTTTTCTTTGGAACCAAAAAGGAGATTTTTATCCTCAGTCACCATCCACTTTTCATTGCATTTTTTTTCCATACAATAAAAGTGAATGGTGACCAAGGCTTTCAGTCCCAAACATTCTGCTATTGTTCCAAAGAAGGAAGAAAGTCATACAGGTTTAAATCCACACAAAATTGAGTAAATGTGAACATGTAAAGCCATGAGATAGGCTGGTCATTATTATTATCACTATCATAAAGAAACATGCCGTTACACTGTGCTTGTATGAGTGATTAGAGTCATTTGTCAGGGCAGATGTTCCGAGTCTGTCCATCACATGAACGCTGTGCAATGTGGCTATAGAGATCCCACAACAATGAACATAAGCAGCTGCCACTGAACCTCGGAGCAACTCGCTGTAATTTGTATGGACTGGATTATGAAAAACAGCTGGTTGCTTCGCGATCATCCTTTGGACTATGTGTGTCCTAAACTTCCAGTATAGTCACAGAAACACTACTGTAATAAAGCACCATCCTTTGGATCATTGAAAATTCCAGGGTGTTTCTCAGACAGAATAAGGGGCCATTCACACCAAATGCGTTTTTGCTTTAGTATGCACTGTTTTCTTTTTAAATGTTATTTCTGCATAAACATGCAGACATGCAGATTTTTGACTGCTGCAACAACTGTGTGTCATGAAACACTTTCTGTTGCATTCTGTTGCACTGTGTCCAGGGTGTAACCCTGGTGTCCTGGCCAATTTTGCTTACTGGTCTTTATCTATCATGGCCTCCTTATCATCCTAATATACACATGGATTGGATATATCACTCTCTGTCTCCTCTCCACTCATGGTGGTTAAAAGTATTATCCCTTTGTGAAGTGCTTCGAGTGTTAGAAAAGCCATATAAATGGAATAAATAAATCAAGTGATGTTTCTTGCTTCATCTTACAGGAAATCAGAGGAAGAATTGGACATGGACAAAGTGACAGCCGCCATGGTGCTGACCAGCCTGTCCACTAGTCCATTGGTGCGCAGTCCTCCTGTAAAGGTTAGCGGTAAGTGTCTTCAAAACACAACTAAAGTCTTCTTTGAACTGCAGAGATAGCAAGCTTTTGACTTAGCAGTTTCCTGTTTTCATTGTCACATGAAACAGCACAGGTTCATCTGTTATGAAAGATTTTTGTTGTCTTGTCTTCAAGCTTTTATATAACAGGTGCCTGGTAGCTCAGTGAGTAAAGACGCTGACTACCACTTCTGGAGTTCACGAGTTCGAATCCCAGGGCGGGCTGAGTGACTCCAGCCAGGTCCCCTAAGCAACCAAATTGGCCTGGGTGCTAGGGAGGGTAGAGTCACATGGGTAACCTGTGTTTGCTAGGCTACCTTTCAAACTTTAACATAAATTAGCTCTGCTATGAATGGCAAACTCTTAGCAAACAATGTGAGTAACAATGCCCAGACATGTTACTTAATAGGTATTAATATGTAAACGTGGGTGGTCATTTGTAAAAGGGATCCTCTTTGTGATGTCACAGTCCTGTTTTACATGATAAGGTCCCTTTAAGACTTTGATGAGGATGGGCTATATTTTTTGGGCTTTTATGTAATATAATTAGAATTTTAACTTCAAGGTGCATTTATGTTACGTTACAGCACCACTGCATAGTGAGAGTTACTCCTCTCGCTATTTGTTACTCCTCATTACACTTAATTAAAAATGTTTATTGTTTTATAAAGCTGTATATGTAGTTCCTTGATGATTATTCTTGCTATAAATGTCTTCTTACCTTGAACCATTCTGTCCATACAGAAAGTCTAAATGGGTCTTGGAAGGATGGAGGCTTCACCCCGTCAAGCTACAGCAGCAGTGGGTACTGGAGTTGGAGCGCGCCCAGTGACCAGTCCAACTCCTCGACGCCGTCACCACCCCTGTCCGCTGACAGCTTCAAACCCTTCCGCATGCCCAGCCTCAACGGCCCGCTGGACGACAACATTGATGAGCATGACGGGAACAGCTTGCTATTCGATGAGCCCATCCCCCGCAAACGCAAGGTGAGCTGCTGTCATCTCACCTTCACTTATGGAGATTTAATCAGGCATAACTCACTTAAATGACACCATAGGTAGAGAGGATGGAGAAAGTTAATAGATTTACAACGAGCTGCATGGAAATCTGCAGCCACCTTGCTGTGGTTTGTGATCCTGAAAATAAAATGCAAATGCAGTTTTGAGTGAGACAAAGACCCATACACTTGCTGCGTCCGAAGATCCATACTTTTCTATTAAAAAGAGAATGCCAAAAACAGTATCCAAATGGAGTAGGATGTCCGAATCCTCAGTGCTGATAAAATAGTAAGCGAGAAATACCCAGAAGACCTATTATTTCCGGCGAGATTCTGAAGTGCGGATCGACTGGACAGTTTATGATCCCTTGTGAGCTGAGGAGACATCATGGTCCTTCTCAACTCTTAAGTGCTATGTCTGCCAAGAAAGTTGTCCCTTTTTTAAATGGTGCAAAATCAGAGAAGATTATTTTGACGGTTGTTGTTAATACCATGTCCCCGGATGAAGTATGTCTGGAATCTATTCATACTACTCGCATGCATATAAAGAACATCAGGTTTTACCAGCCGAGAAGTGCGTCCTTCATAAAAACATTACATACTCTGACAGTACGTGTCTTCTAATCGCTAATTCTAATTTCTAATTACAAAAAATATAAAAATGTTTTCAAAACGGCTTTCTAAAAAAATCCTCCATCTGTCATTGATCAAAGTCCCGCCCTAACTCATGACATTGGTCTGGTCAATGTTATTGTCTCTTGAGACGGGTCACTCAAAACAAACAGAGGAATTTTCATAGTGCCACAGAGACACCTTGTTTACAGTTTTCATGAAAATTAACCTTTAAATACAGTATTTTCTGTTTTTTAAAGGCCTTGAAAATGCAGGGGTTGTAGGACGCATATTTATATTTGTGAGTGTGAGAATTCGGTCCTAAATTTAAAGTACTGTAAGTAAGACTGCCATGTTTTATGACACATATCATCAATGAAATATATCAGATTATTAAAGGACTCTTGTGACACATATTTCTTAACTTTTAATAACATACTGTCCTCTTTGATATGTGGCTTATTTGGGAAGCGCCTTTTCTAGAAGTGATGATGGTGTGTACAAAGACCATTTACTTGACTATACAAAGACAAGTTATCAATGAACTAGGCTATTCACAGGCACCAATCTACTTCATCTTCCTATTTTTCAGCTATGTTGTCAGGTGCTTCACAGATTCTGTCACTCTTCCCTCATTTTGGGGAATGAATAGGACTTCCTTATCTTCATTATTGTCACTCTCTCAGGACTCCAGGAGAACAGAAGTGCCAATATGTGTCATTGCTTTGTTTACGTTATATCTGTCATTATCCATGCTTTTGATAAGGAAGTAATAAATATGCATTTCTATATATATATATATATATATATATATATATATATATATATATATATATATATATATATATATATATATATATATATTATAGTTATTATGGAGAATAATACTATACATTTATTCAAATGCATAGCCCTAAAAATGAATATATTATTATATTCTTTATTATTATAATATTATTATTATACTTACAGCCCCTACAAAAACTACTGTTGGATACCATGGCACAGTGATGAGTGATCAGATTATTAAAGGAATCTTATAGATATCATGTATTTATTTCTTGATATATTCCATGGTACTGAATGATTAACATCTTCATGTACCATGGTACTCAAAGGTTCATCTCAAAACAACATCATATTATCATGGTACTATGTCTAAAAGCCACCTTTGTACAGGTATTGTATCAGATGGTTAAACCATGGTACTTTGATAAATACTGTGGTGCTGAATGATTACCAATTTCAGGTGTCATGGTTTTACAACATATTACAATGGTACCAAGTTTAAAAACCATGATAGTACCTTGGTTATGTCATAGGATCATGTTTTAATATAATGGTACTTTGATATACACCATTGTACTGAATGATTAATGCACCATGGGATTTACATGGTGCTCCAAGGTGCCACTTACAAGACCTCAGAAAAAAAAAAATACCATGGTACTACCTTGGTATTTGTTCTGTGAAGGTACTTTTTTGTAAGGGACATCCAGAAATTAGAATTCGTGAAATGATATAGATGTTAGTGAAGAGCGAGAGGCATAGTTAAAGAAGCAGTTATCTACGTACATCGGTCTCATTTCCAGCCATGTGCGATCCTTTATTAGATTAATTTGTTCCAAATTGGTATGAAATGATTAGCTGCCTCCTCAGCCATCAATCAATCATATTCCTGTGTCATTCCTGGTAGCATCTTCTAAAGAATACTTGCAAACTGAAGACAAATGGCAGAGTTTGCTGCTTTGACCTTCAACTGCCTTCTAGTTGATTTCAACACAAGGAAACCAGCCAGTTTGAGTTCTGTTATTAATTAGTAGCTGGTTTATAGCACTAGGAATTGGGGGCTCTGTTGTCATCCAGGGTCATGACGAGTTGATTAAACAGGAAAGAGCTCTTTTGTTTGCCAGACAAATACAATGGCCATCTTGTGAAAATAAAATGTGCGTCTCGACAATGGTAAACAAACTACCTTATGACACAGAGTATAAAAGTATATGTCGATCGAAGTATTAAGACTTTAATTTTCGCTTATGCTCACTTGCTCTTTCAGCTTGAGAGCAAGTTTTGGCGTGGATGCTACTGTTCTCAAATGACAATTCTGTAAGTAGTGTTGGCACATAGTGTAAAAAAAAAGCATGAGCTCTGAAGACTTCACCAAGGTGTCACTCTCAATGCCGACCAATTACCAGACTCTGACTAGAGCAAGAGAGACATGAGGATGGGTGTCTTGCTGGTCCCTGAGCTGTTACTGCTTAATGGAAGGAAAGAGAGATTACAGGGCTTTTTTCTTCCCATCAGACCTTTGTGAAACGCTGAATGCAGGGGAGAAGAGGTCTGCCAGTTGATGTGGATGAGTTTTCTCACTGTGCAACTTTTTCTCTCACAGAACTCCATGAAAGTGATGTTCAAGTGCTTGTGGAAGAACTGTGGGAAGGTCTTGAGCACAGCTGCTGGGATCCAGAGGCACATTCGAACTGTCCATCTCGGGTAAGGCATATTGGCCCTGGCATACAGTGGGGTAAAAAAGTCTTAAGACAGTATAGAAATGCTGTGTGAAAGTTAAGACATGATTACAGAAATATAGTAATCTTGTTAATTATAATAATAGCAATAATAATAAGGTATTATATTGCAATAATATAATATTATTAATATAATATTCAAGATGAATGGATCCCGAAAAGTGAGCTGAGACCCTATAACAAGTTCCTCTGTGTTTCACTTTTATTTTTAATTTTCTTATTTTTAAATACAGTAATGCCATGTTCTTTTGATTTGGGATAATATGAAAGTACAATAAATCTGTGTAGTAAAAATTATTCTCAAATTACATTATAATAATCTTGGTTGTAATTTTGAGCAAAATAATCATGATTATAATTTTTACCATGCATTATCGTGCAGCCCTACTGTTTATAAAAGGTCAGATTTCTTTGCTTCCATTGAAGCACACATGATGCTCTTTGGAGCATTCTCAAATTATGCTGGATATCATGAATCATCAGGGTTTTCATCAACCTTTGAAGTCCTTTTCAGCTCAAGTGTATGTTGCCATTTAAAGCAAAAGGGACAAATACAAAGAAATGCATGTCAGCTATATTCTAATTCGTAATGATTTGTTACATTTTTATTAAATTATAAGAATAGAGGCATTTTCACAGGTGGAATTTTGGACCCCACAGTATCTACAATCATGTATACGCATCATAAAAATCGACACATGTAAAAGACTTAAAATCATTAATTTGTCACTTGAACAAAAGTTTTCCACAGCCAAAATTACATTTCATGTCCAAATTTTTATGGTTTTATTCTGTCTCTGGGCAGACATGTATCACAGTGGACTCTGGATAGCCAATATTGTGACATAAGAGAGAGCAGACTGCTCCTGATTCAGTGTCAAAACGTGAGAGTAATTCCAGCAGGTTTATCACCACAATTAGTTGCTGGCTGGCAGAAAGTAATGACAGGCAAGGCCAGATAATAATGAAGGAAGGTCTATGGTACCCTCACTTTATATCTAATTAAACCACAAAAATGTCAGTACTGCTGGGAGATACCAGATGGATTTTTGAGAGTGTCTAATATTTCTTTAAGTTGTAAAGTGTGGTTCAGTGGAAGGACATGAGGAACTTAAAGCAGCCTATGTTTTATACCTTATGGAGCTATTGAAACAATGAGAATAATATTTAGTATACCATATCATATTCCACTTCACTATACTAATAACATACAGCACAATAATATATGGACAATTTTACAGAATTTGTGCAAATCCAAAGGTGGAAACATTTATTTCCCCCCAAAACTGTGACCATGTATATATTGTACCATATTGTAAAAGTACAGTCACTTTTCATATTATATTTTCAGAATTTTTTGTAATTTTTTCTTTTCCCAAAATATGTCACTACCGAAACATAGAAATACACCAAAATAAATGGGATTATATGTATCTAATAAGAATTTGTTTCCATCCCCCCTCTAAACATTATTTTTAAGAATTTTTCTAAAATATTTTTATAGCCAAATAATTAAGAAATTACACTTTTAACACATTTCAAAGTTCAATTTAGAAGTTTACTAAAAATGCTGATTTTCTCTGTAAAATATATACACTTCATGATGCTGATTTGAGAGTTAATTATTCGTGAAACTAAATATATATTTAATCAATCATTATCATAAACTTTTAGTTAATAACAAAATTTTCCTTTATTAATGAAATAAAAGGGTTTCGGTAGTGACTTCATTGTTTTGGTAGTGACATTTTGACATTTTGTTTGAAAGGTTGTGTCATTTTCCCTAAAATAATTAGCATAATCTTACAAAAAAAATGCTTTGTTTAAAAAATTACAAACACAAAAATGTTATGATAAATAAAATGTAGTGATAAATAATTAAAGTCATAACAATTGTTTCTATCACCTGTATTTGGTCATACAACTTGTTTTCCATACCCATTAAAAATCGTTAAAATAATAAATCAAGTGGTTTCAGTTTAAAAAATAAAAGCTCAACCATAATATTAGAATTAAACCTAAGCTGTCTGACTTTTTGAGCACTTTGTTCACAAATTTATCCTACAAAATGTCTGTAACAAAACAAACAGATCCAACATCTCAAAGAAAAATACAAGCAGGAAGTGAGACTGCATCCCTGTTCATCATGGCCGTATGGTGAGTAGTTCGATCCCATAATTTTGGGTGTGGCTAAAATCAGGCTAAAACAATACCATACTATACTCAACTATACTCTAGCGTACAGTGCTCTACTTAACTGTACTGTAACATACCACTATACTACCTTTTACTATTCAACACTAATCTGTGGTACCATACCATACAATACACTCTGCTTTCCTAAATCACCCCCTACTATACTGTGATATACTATACTGTACTAGGCTATACTCCAGCTATACTTCACTTTATTATAATGTACTATAACTATACTGTAACACATTTTACAATACTAAACTCCACTTCACTAAAATACCATTCCATACTTTACTATGCTATAGTCCACTTCACTATACTGTAGAATACTATACTCCTTCACTATACCATACAATAGTCTACTTCACTATACTGTAGAGTACTATAATAAACTGTACTATACTATACCATACTATAGTCCACTTCACTATACTGTAGAATACTATAATACACTGTACTATACTATACTCCACTTCACTATACCATACTATAGTCCACTTCACTATACTGTAGAATGCTATAATATACTGTAGTATACTATACTCCACTTTACTATACCATACTTTAGTCCACTTCACTATACTGTGGAATACTATAATATACTGTATTATACTATACTATACAATAGTCCACTTCACTATACTGTAGAATACTATAATACACTGTACTATACTATACTCCACTTCACTATACCATACTATAGTCCACTTCACTATACTGTAGAATGCTATAATATACTGTAGTATACTATACTCCACTTCACTATACCATACTTTAGTCCACTTCACTATACTGTGGAATACTATAATATACTGTATTATACTATACTATACTATAGTCCACTTCACTATACTATAGAATACTATAATATACTGTACTATACTATATTGAATAGTATATGTATGGAGTGGTGGTGGTGTAGTGGGCTAAAACACTAAACTGTTAAGCAGAAGGTTGTCGGTTCAATACCCACAGCCACCACCATTGTGTCCTTGAGCAAGGCACTTAACTCCAGGTTGCTCCAGGGGTATTGTCCCTGTAATAAGTGCACTGTAAGTCGCTTTGGATAAAAGCATCTGCCAAATGCATAAATGTAAATGTATACTCCACTTCACTATACCATACTATAGTCCACTTCACTATACTGTAGAATGCTATAATATACTGTAGTATACTATACTCCACTTCACTATACCATACTTTAGTCCACTTCACTATACTGTGGAATACTATAATATAATGTATTGTACTATACTATAGTCCACTTCACTATACTGTAGAATACTATAATACACTATATAGTCCACTTCACTATACTGTAGAATACTCTAATACACTATAGTCCACTTCACTATACCATACTATAGTCCACTTCACTGTACTATAGAATACTATAATATACTGTACTATACCATACTATAGTCCACTTCACTATACTGTGGAATACTATAATATAATGTATTATACTATTCTATAGTCCACTTCACTATACTGTAGAATACTATAATACACTATATAGTCCACTTCACTATACTGTAGAATACTATAATACACTATAGTCCACTTCACTATATCATACTATAGTCCACTTCACTGTACTATAGAATACTATAATATACCATACTATACTCCACTTCACTATACCATACTATAGTCCACTTCACTATACCATACCTTAGTCCACTTCACTATACTGTAGAATACTAAAATATACTGTACTATACTCCACTTCACTATACCATACTATAGTCCACTTCACTATACTGTAGAATACTATAATACACTATAGTCCACTTCACTATACCATACTATAGTCCACTTCACTATACTGTAGAATACTATAATACACTATAGTCCACTTCACTATACCATACTATAGTCCACTTCACTATACTGTAGAATACTATAATACACTATAGTCCACTTCACTATACCATACCTTAGTCCACTTCACTATACTGTAGAATACTAAAATATACTGTACTATACTCCACTTCACTATACCATACTATAGTCCACTTCACTATACTGTAGAATACTATAATACACTATAGTCCACTTCACTATACCATACTATAGTCCACTTCACTATACTGTAGAATACTATAATACACTATAGTCCACTTCACTATACCATACTATAGTCCACTTCACTGTACTATAGAATACTATAATATACTGTACTATACTCCACTTCACTATACCATACTATAGTCCACTTCACTATACCATACCTTAGTCCACTTCACTATACTGTAGAATACTAAAATATACTGTACTATACTCCACTTCACTATACCATAGTATAGTCCACTTCATTATATTGTAGAATACTATAATATACTATAATCCACTTCACTATACCATACTTAAGTCCACTTCACTATACTGTAGAATACTATAATACACTATAGTCCACTTCACTATACCATACTATAGTCTACTTCACTATACTGTAGAATACTATAATACACTATAGTCCACTTCACTATACCATACCTTAGTCCATTTCACTATACTGTAGAATACTAAAATATACTGTACTATACTCCACTTCACTATACCATGCTATAGTCCACTTCACTATACTGTAGAATACTATAATACACTATAGTCCTCTTCACTATACCATACTATAGTCCACTTCACTATACTGTAGAATACTATAATACACTATAGTCCACTTCACTATACCATACTATAGTCCACTTCACTGTACTATAGAATACTATAATATACTGTACTATACTCCACTTCACTATACCATACCTTAGTCCATTTCACTATACTGTAGAATACTAAAATATACTGTACTATACTCCACTTCACTATACTGTAGAATACTATAATACACTATAGTCCTCTTCACTATACCATACTATAGTCCACTTCACTATACTGTAGAATACTATAATACACTATAGTCCACTTCACTATACCATACTATAGTCCACTTCACTATACTGTAGAATACTATAATATACTATACTCCACTTCACTATACCATACTTAAGTCCACTTCACTATACTGTAGAATACTATAATACACTATGGTCCACTTCACTATACCATACTATAGTCTACTTCACTATACTGTAGAATACTATAATACACTATAGTCCACTACACTATACCATACTATAGTCCACTTCACTGTACTATAGAATACTATAATATACTGTACTATACTCCACTTCACTATACCATACTATAGTCCACTTCACTATACTGTAGAATACTATAATACACTATAGTCCACTTCACTATACCATACTATAGTCCACTTCACTGTACTATAGAATACTATAATATACTGTACTATACTCCACTTCACTATACCATACTATAGTCCACTTCACTATACTGTAGAATACTATAATACACTATAGTCCACTTCACTATACCATACTATAGTCCACTTCACTGTACTATAGAATACTATAATATACTGTACTATACTCCACTTCACTATACCATACCTTAGTCCATTTCACTATACTGTAGAATACTAAAATATACTGTACTATACTCCACTTCACTATACTGTAGAATACTATAATACACTATAGTCCTCTTCACTATACCATACTATAGTCCACTTCACTATACTGTAGAATACTATAATACACTATAGTCCACTTCACTATACCATACTATAGTCCACTTCACTATACTGTAGAATACTATAATGTACTATACTCCACTTCACTATACCATACTTAAGTCCACTTCACTATACTGTAGAATACTATAATACACTATGGTCCACTTCACTATACCATACTATAGTCTACTTCACTATACTGTAGAATACTATAATACACTATAGTCCACTACACTATACCATACTATAGTCCACTTCACTGTACTATAGAATACTATAATATACTGTACTATACTCCACTTCACTATACCATACTATAGTCCACTTCACTATACCATACCTTAGTCCATTTCACTATACTGTAGAATACTAAAATATACTGTACTATACTCCACTTCACTATACCATGCTATAGTCCACTTCACTATACTGTAGAATACTATAATACACTATAGTCCACTTCACTATACCATCCTATAGTCCACTTCACTGTACTATAGAATACTATAATATACTGTACTACACTCCACTTCACTATACCATACTATAGTCCACTTCACTATACCATACCTTAGTCCACTTCACTATACTGTAGAATACTAAAATATACTGTACTATACTCCACTTCACTATACCATACTTAAGTCCACTTCACTATACTGTAGCATAACATTTACATTTATCCATTTAGCAGACACCTTTATCCAAAGCGACTTACAGTTCACTTATTACAGGGACAATCCCCCTAGAGCAACCTGGAGTTAAGTGCCAAAATGGTCTTGGCTGTAGGGCTCAAACCGCCAACCTTCTTCTTACCAGTTCTGTGCTTCAGCCCACAACGCCACCACCACTCTTTATAATAAAACTGTAGCATACTATTATATATATTTTACTATACTATAGTCCACTTAACTATACTGTAGCACACTATACCATTCTATAGTCCACTTCACTATACAGTACAATACTATAATATACTGTACTACTCCACTTCACTATATTGTAGCATAACAAAACAGGGATGCAAACTCACGAGGGACGAAAAAAGTAAGAAAACGTTTGGTTACGCATGTAACCTCCGTTCCCCGAGGGAGGGAACGACACGTTGTGTCGGAGAAGCGACACTAGGGGTCTCTCTTGAGCGCCGATATTCACCTCTGACCTATTGAAAAGGGCCAGTGAGAGTTGGCAGTAAGTATTTGCATACCCCGCCCACGATAACGGGTATTTAAGCCGGGCAAATACGGAAGTTTAGTCAGGATTTTTCTGAGGAGCCGAAATGGTCTGGCCACAACAGTGGCTCGGTTCAGCGACATGGCGGAGGAAAGACACAACGTGTCGCTCCTCCCTCGGGAACGGAGGTTACATACGTAATCAAACGTTCTCCTTCTGTCGCTCTCTCCACGCTGTGTCGGAGAAGCTGACACTAGGGGACCCATTCCAATCTTGCCATGTGCTGAACCGTGTACGTGAACTGCCGATACAGAGGCGGGCAGGATTCATCCAGTGCCGCGCATCATCTGTACCTGGCTGCACGCACTCTTCCCCAATGCCCCATACTGAACATCGGGATCCTTCTAGTTACCCTGAGAGGGGAACAAGGCGATGTTTTCCAACATGGGAACGGGCCAGCCTGGCTGGGCCTCTTTCTCTCTATGTTTCTCGCGATAGAGCAATCACGGCCGGGCCCTTACACGCATATAGGGAAGGGGGTCTTACCCAGACCCTGCGGAGACCACACCTGCCCTTTTTCTTGGGGAGGAAAAGTGGTAGACACGTCACACGGCCGTCTTCGGGCTCGTGTGGAAAGTATGGTGCGGTTGTAAATCCAGCCTCGAAAGGGGGGAGTTGCTACAGCACGGCGACCGGGGCAGCTGTAACTGCCTAAGGGAGACACGGGGGTCCGCTCGTAAGGGGACAGAACCGTGGAAATACACACAGGGGGAGTCCAAGCAGGAGGCCTTACTTGTGGAGCACCTATACCAGTACAGGGTAGCCATCAGGGTACCCGCAGTGGCTTGGGTCGGCGAGTTCCTCTGCTGAGGGCTGGGGAGGAATCGACCAGGGTCCTGACTCGGAGTGGGGCGCCCTGGGAAAAAAGGCGCACTACTTAACCTTGACGTCAGGAAAAGGGCGCTGGGCGCAGCTGATCCACCCGGCCGGTCAGTCTCACGTGTTACCGAAGTTCTACGGGCTCGACCTGACAAAACACGAGACGCAACCGACTCAACACGTAGGTTGTAAAACCTCGCGAAGGTGTTGGGTGTTGCCCAACCCGCGGCTCTACAGATGTCTGCTAGGGAGGTGCCCTTGGCCAGTGCCCACGCCAGTGCACGCTAACACCCCTTGTTGAGTGAGCTCGACCCGCAAGGGTAGGGGCACGCCTGGGTGTGATAAGCCAGTGTGATGGCGCCAACAACCCAGTGGGCGAGCCTCTGTTTGGAGACGGCATTCCCTTTCTGCCGTCCCCCAAAGCAGACAAAGAGCTGCTCAGAGCGTCTGGTGCTCTGTGTGCGGTCCAGGTAAATGCGCAGGGCACGCACTGGACATAGCAACGAAAGGGCTGGGTCTGCCTCCTCCCGGGGCAGCGCTTGCAGGTTCACTACCTGATCTCGGAATGGTGTGGTAGGAACCTTGGGCATATAGCCCGGTCACGGTCTTAGGATCACAGACGTATCTGCCGGACCGAACTCCTGGTGGGCGGCAATGGCGGCAACATACACATTGAGGGTGGACAGGGACAGCCACCTCTCCTGTAGGAACAGGAGCACTGACTTGATCGCGCATCTCTGCGGGTCTTCAGTTCGGGAAGAACACCAATCTGCGAACAAGCGCCACTTTAGGGCGTAAAGGTGCCTGGTAGAGGGGGCTCTGGCTTGGTTGATTGTATTCATAACGGTCGCCGGTAAGCTGACTAGCTCTTCCGCATCCCGTCCAGGGACCAGACGTGGAGGTTCCAGAGGTCTGGGCGCGGGTGGTCCTTTCTCAGGGGAATTCGCCAGGGCGGAGCTGTCACGAGAACCCTGAGTTCCGAGAACCAAGTCCGAGTGGGCCAGTAGGGGGCCACTAGCGTGACTTGCTCCTTGTCCTCCCTGACCTTGCACAGCACCGGTGCAAGAAGGCTCACTGGGGGAAATGTGTACTTGCGCAGCCCCGAGGGCCAGCTGTGTGCCAGCGCGTCTGTCCCGAGGGGAGCCTCTGTTAGGGCATACCAGAGCGGGCTGTGGGAAGTTTCCTGGGAGGCGAACAGGTCTACCTGGGCCTTGCCAAACCGTTCCCAAATCAGCTGGACTGACTGGGGGTGAAGCCTCCACTCCCCGCCGGGCAGGCGTTGTCGTGGTAGCGCGTCCACTACGACGTTGAGCTTGTCGGGGATGTGAGTGGCATGCAGCGACTTGAATCACCATGGCGATTTATGTACGCCACCACCGTGGTGCTGTCCGATCTCACGAGGACATGTTTGTCCCGAACTAACGGGAGGAACTTCCTGAGAGCAAGAAGGACGGTCAGCAACTCCAGGCAATTGATGTGCCAACGCAGCGGGGCCCCTTTCCAATGGCCCACTGCTGCGTGCCCGCTGTACATGACACCCCACCCGGACCGGGAGGTGTCGGTTGTGACCAGAACGCCGCCGACACCTGCTGCAGGGGCACTCCTGCCCGTAAAAAGCAGAGGTCTGTCCAGGGTCGGAGTGTTTTGAGGCAGGCGGGGTGATCCTTACCCGATGCGTGCCGTGGTGCCATGCTTGTCTCGGGAGTCGAGTCTGGAGCCAGTGCTGGAGTGGTCTCATATGCATCAACCCCAGCGGCGCGACCGCCACGGAGGACGCCATATGCCCCAGGAGCCTCTGGAAAAGTTTTAGAGGGACCACTGTGCCTGGCTTGAAGGAAGCGAGGCAGTCCAGCACCGACTGAGCATGCTCGCTCGTGAGACGTGCTGTCATTGAGACTGAGTCTAACTCCAACCCGAGAAAAGAGATGCTCTGAACCACAGTGAGCTTGCTTTTTTCCCAGTTGACCTGAAGCCCCAAACGGCTGAGGTGCCGGAGCACCTGGTCTCTGCGGATGCCGGCTACTCGTAGCCGCCTCTGCGACCTTCGTGAAGACGCGAGGGGACAGAGACAGGCCGAAGGGGAGGACTTTGTACTGAAACGCCTGGCCGTCGAACGCGAACCGTAAGAAGGGTCGGTGTCGTGGCAGAATTGAGACGTGGAAGTACGCGTCCTTCAGGTCTACCGCTGCAAACCAATCTAGATGCTGAACGCCAGCCAGAATATTTCTCTGCGTGAGCATTTTGAACGGGAGTTTTAACAAGGCCCGATTGAAAACTCGCAGGTCCAGGATTGGTCGTAAGCCGCCACCTTTCTTGGGTACAATGAAGTAAGGGCTGTAGAAACCCTTCCTCATTTCGGTTGAAGGGACAGGCTCTACCGCGCCCTTGGCTAAGAGGGTCGCAATTTCCGTGCGCAGGGGACTGGCATGCTCGCCGTGTACTGCGGAAAAGAGGACGCCCCTGAAGGGGGGCGGGAGCCGGGCAAACTGAATTGCATAACTGAGTCGAATGGTCCGGTGCAGCCAGCGTGATGCGTTGGGAAGCGAAAGCCACGCTTCCCAGCTCTGGCGCTTAGGGGCACCAAAGGGACGAGTATTTTGGACGTACCGGGCGGGCCTCGCGAGCGGGCGGAACAGGTAGTGCAGCGCCGGGCGGCTTTGTTGCGGCCTGAGGCTGAGGTGCTGAGAATAGACTCAAAGCACTTACCTTGCTCACGCGACCCGCAGGGGGCGGGTTCGTGACTGAGGAGGAGGTCTGATGCTGGCGCCCTCTGGACTCGTCTGAACCGGCCAGCCGGGGGACAGTCGTGGGCAGGCGGAAGGCGGATCGACACGTCCGGTGTACCGGGGCTGTCGTAATCTGAAAGCAGGTTGCCGTGAGAAATGCATTTGCGGGCCAGGTGACCCAGAGGCAAAGGAAATAGCTCTTATTGAGAATGTGGGTACCAAAGCCCCCGTCAGGGGGTGTGGCAAATGAAAAAACAAAGTATTCTCCTCCCGGCCCTCCACCGGGGGACGGAGCGGTCTTACCACCTCCAGAGCTAACGTCTTCGGCTCAGGGTCGGCTTTCTCAGGAACGCTTGGGAGCCTTCCGGGTCCTAGAGGGGGTTCGTGAGACAGGGGGCATGCGCTGCCAGATTGAGCCAAAGATGGCGTTCCTGGACCACTAGGGTGGCCATCGCCTGTCCGAGTGCCTGCGCTGTGGCCTTCGTCGCTCTCAGGGCGAGGTCGGTCACTGAGCGCAGTTCCTGCAGCACATCAGGATCAGGTCCACCCCCGTGCATGTTTCTGAGTTCTTTGGCCTGGTGGACTTGCAGGAGGGCCATCGCATGCAGGGCGGAGGCAGCGCGTCCAGCCGCACTGTAGGCCTTCGCTGAGCTGAGGATGTTGTCCTACAGGGCTCGGATGGGAGTACGGGCGGCCACGCCAGGAGGTAGGGCTACCGGGCATAGATGGTACGCAACTGCCCTATCGACCTGGGGAATCGCCCAGTATCTGTGGCGCTCTCCACCGCCGAGGTTGGTGAGAGTGGAGCGGGTGGCACCTAGACGGGCGGAGAGCGGGCTCTCCACATAGACGCCAGCTCGTCATGCACCTCCGGGAAAACGGGACCGGGGATGCGTTGCCTCGAACGCGCGCTGCCCCCAGGAACCAGTCATCCAACCGTGAAGGCTGTGGGGAGGATGGAGGGTTCCAATCCAACCCCACGCCTACGGCGCCCGGAAAGCATGTCAGACATCTGAGCTGCCGGCCTCAGCCTGGGCCTGCTGGCCCGAGGCGGCAGTCCAGGGAGTCCTCGGCATCAGACATCACACTCTCCGATGCAGCGGCGAGCTCATCTGCTTCGGGCTCGGAGGATAGATAGCCGGGCCGTGAGGCGAAGCCGCTATCGCCGCGAAGCGTGGACGGGACAAGCGAGCGTGTCGGGAACGGAGGTTCGCGGGGGCTACCCGGCGAACCGCACCCGCTGCCGCCTCAAATCGCCCTCAGCACCAACCGCGATCGCCCTCAATCCCGTGGGAAGAAGGAGCAATGCGGGTGCAGTTGGGGTGGCTTGCTTTCTGTTGAAAGCAAGCTGTGACCGCTAACGTGGTCATGGTCATGTTCTCGCAGTGAGAACATGAACCATCCACAAACGCCGCCTCGGTGTGATCGCGGCCCAAACACACGAGACAGCGCCTGTGGCCGCCTGAAGCGGAGAGCACTCTACCGCATCCAGGAACAACACAGGGGCGGAAGGGCATCTTGAAAAAGACGCGTTCTGAAAAGAACGTTCAACGCCGCTGTGTTTTGCTCTTTTAGAGAAATTACTCTTTTAATAGGAATTTACTCTTTTAATACACAGTGTGTGTGTGTGTGTGTGTGTCTGCGCTGTCGAAGCACTCAGGGGCAACAATGCACGCCGTGCAATGTAAAGGAGAAAGCCGCTGTTGTGCGCCGTCAAGATCCAACAGCATGCAGATCGTCAGAGGAAACAGGAACGTTTTAATGTGGTGTGTAACTCGCAGCAAACTGCAGACAGACCATCGGCTCCGAAGAAATTTTGTGACTAAACTTCCGTGATTTGCCCCGCTTAAATACCCGTGATGCGGGGCGGGTATGCAAATACTGACTGCCAACTCTCATTGGCCCTTTTCAATAGGTCAGAGGTGAATATCGGCGCTCAAGAGAGACCCCTAGTGTCGCTTCTCCGACACAACGTGGAGAGAGCGACAGAAGGGGAATCACTGATCCACGAAAAAAAATGTCATTAACAACATATATAAAATATATATATATTTTTTTTTATAATAAGCTAAAGGCACAAATTGCGATTTTAGTGATTCAAGTGAAATGGCAAATTAAGGGTAATTTGATGAGGCTTTCTTCTGTTACAAATTTGTTAAATTTTATCAACTAATTAGTTCAGTGACCACTTCTGGAAATGTCATTAGGTGGTGACAAATGAGCGTCTTATTTGCTATGAGTGAGCCAGTGCATCATTTTGAGTCATTCACAACCGAAATCTACCAAGCAACTGTAGTGATTAAGCCTTAAAAGAACGAAGCAGATCTATCATTTTCCTTTAGTTTGAGTGTTATTTTTCATTTACATTAACATGCTTCTACTTCATTAAAACTTGCATGACTACAAATCTACTTCAGCAGAATATTTAAACATTATAAGAACAAAGCAGATCTAAGATATCATTTTCCAACAGATTTAAACTGCTGAGCACAACTTTTCTCAGCAAAGATGACAATAATAGACAAATAATAATAATAATTTTGAGTTGCATTAATGTTCTTTTGTCATTGTAAAGCTCATTTCACATGAGGCGTCAATCCTCCGTTCAACACCAGCGTCACCGAAACATGAGTAAATTGCATACCTGAATATATATATTTTTTTATTTATTTATGCATTTATTTATTTTGTAGAATTTGATAATTTTCCTCGGCACAGTGGTTGGGAAACACTGCTCTACTTCAGTATACTGTAGCATAGCAAAACTGTACCATACTATACTATAGTCCACTTCACTGTATTTTAGCACAACAATACTGTAGCATACTAAACTGTACTATACTTTACTATAGTCCACTTCACTATACGGTAGCATAGTATAAATTAGCATACTAAACTGAACTGTACTATACTTTACTATACTGTAGCATACTATAATGTAGCACACTGTACTGTATTTTCTATAGTCCACTTCACTATACAGTAGCATACTAAGCTGAAATGTACTCTACTAAACTACACTTCACTGTACTATTGCATAACTATACTTTAGCATGCTGTACTATACTTTCTATAGTCCACTGTACTGTAGCAGAGTGTACTATACTGCACTATACTGTAGCTTACTATATTATATTTTACTATGCTGCTCTACACAATATTATGAAATAACATACTATATACCACTATACTGTTGTATACTATACTATATTATACTATACTGCTCTACACTAAACTATACAAAACCATACTATACTTCACTATACTGTAGCATTCTCCTTTGTACTATGCGATACCACACTACATGATAATATGCCATACTACTTGTATAAAATATTGCAACACTTTCTCCTCTTTAGGAGAAATTGTGACTCAGAGTGCAGTGATGGTGAGGAGGATTTCTACTACACTGAGATTAAACTGAACACTGACTCTGTGGCGGATGGTCTGAGCAGCCTGTCTCCTGTGTCCCCATCTGTGCTGTCTCCCCCACCGGTTCTGGACCAGAGACAGCCGGACGGCACTAACGGGACGAAGAGTGAGAGCAGCACCACTCCTCTCAGTCGCTCTGCTCCAAGTGCACTCTACCTAGTGCATACAGACCATGCCTACCAGGTACAGCCTTTTCATACCTTTTCGATAGATCTGATCATGCTCAGTTTATCCTCTGGAAATGTACATACAGTGTGTCACTATGTACATGATTTCCATTAAAACACACCCACCAGTTATTCAAAATAAATTATCATGCAATAATTCAAAGTACCATATTTTAAGACATGGAAATTCCACTGTATTTCAGCAATCGCAAAAAAACTAAATGCAGTATTTCATAATAGTTGGCCCCCATATGACTGATGACAGAGATTCTGTAAATATAGCCATTCCTTGGTCACAATACACTGTAACAGTATAAAAAGGCACATGCTCCTCTAAGTACTTACAGTCGTGTGAACAGACAACACTTCCTTAAGGTTCAACATGTACAGAGGAAAATGAATTTTTCAAATGAGATCCAAAAAAATGAGGCAAACATTATAGATGTTAAACAATTAATTTTAAATGCTAATGAATTAATTTAATTTAGCTCTAAAATGACTAATAACAGAGTTGTGAAGTTACAAAGGGTAACTTTGCAGTTACTCTTTGTAGTTTACCCAAAAATGGAAATTCTCTCATGATGAAAGCCATACCAGATGTGTGTTTTCTTCTTCAGCAGAACCAAAATGAAGATTTTTATAAACACATTTCAGCTCTGTTTGTCTATACAGTGCAAGCAAATGGGTGCCATCAGGCTGCTGTCTGTTTGACGGTACGAAAGGCATATTTAGGCAGCATAAAAGTAATCCACACGATTCTAGTCGATCAATTAATGTCTGATAGGTTTGTGTAAGAAACAAATTGATAATATAATTTTTTTTTTTTACTTAAAATCATTACTTCTGGCCAGCACTGTTTGAAATGTCCTAACTCTCGCCTGACGTTCGTTCCTCTGTTGTAAGCAAAACACGATTCTCGTGTGAATGCACCATCACGTGACATCTAAGCGATGGTTCCACTGCTAGCAGGAAGTGTTTTTTTAAATTTACTAAAGTTTTAATAGTCTTTTTAATAATCTTATTAAAACTAAAGTTTTAATTATCTTTTAATAGTCTTTTTAATAATTTTATTAAAACTAAAGTTTTAATTATCTTTTTAATAGTCTTTTTAATAATTTTATTAAAACTAAAGTTTTAATTATCAAATTTGTTTTTTAAACCTATCGATTTGCTTCTGAAGGCATTAATTGACTAATTATTAATTGAGTCATGTGGATTACTTTTTGCTGCCTAAATATGCCTTTTGGACCGTCAAACAGCCAGCAGCCTTGTGGCACCCATTCGCTTTCATTGCATGGACATACAAAGCTGAAAAGTGTTTATAAAAATCTTTAATTTTGGTTCTGCTGAAGAAGGAAAGACATACACATCTGAGATGGCTTTAAGGGGAGTCATTTATGAGAGAATTAAAATTTTTGAGTGCACTAACCCTTTAAGTGCGTGTGTATGATACGGCCCTAAAATACCCATTACTTTCATATAATATGCCATGCCAACTTGTATAGCTCAGTCTCATGCCCAAGCCCAATTGAGACTGACTCTAAATCAGTGTGAATGTAGCCCCTCCTGTCACTCCACAGGCCACTGCCCCAGTTACCATCCCCTCCACCAGCTCCACCGGCTTCACCCCCTCCGGCAGCAGTTTCAGTATCTCCTGGCAGTCCCCGCCCGTCACATTCACTGGCACTTCTGTGAGTACACACACAAACACTCCTACCCATTACACACACACACACACACACACACACACACACTGAACTTCAATGTGCTCTATTTTATTGCTCCGGTCCCTTGTACACATGCAGATGAATTCTGACCAATATTCTCTTATAAACATCTACATCAGGGGTGGGGAACCTTTTTCCAATAAGGGTCATTTGAGTATTTACAAAATTATTCGAGGGCCATACAATTGCTTGCAATTTCTGATTGTGGGATGAAATTAATGTACGCATTCCGTTACGTGTTCACACACCAAAAGCACTAAAAGGTCTGTCTATTATACAATATTTTGTGTAGTTCAGTGGCGGGCCGTTCATTATAAGTCTAGGCCTTCAGTGTGATTCATGGCATTAATAAAACACAGTTTCACAATTAATAAGACGCACTATGCCTTTAGGCGTCATACATTATGTCGCAGCTAACTAGTAATACCAATTTACATTTATAAACATGTCCACGCACGAAAGCCAGAACTTGAAACAACACTTATTGCTCAAGCAAGCCTAATTTTAACTGCAGCATGAATGTTTTGTGAAATGAACGTCTCCTGAACAGACATTCAAAAATCATAATTTTTCATATGAATCTTCCAATGAGGTCTATAATACCTGCAAAAATATATCTAATAATATTTGCGATTTAAAAATGACTTATGCTGCGTTCCATTCAAGTTGGATGTGGGATATTCATACTCGATATCTCCCACCATAAACGCATTCCATTCCCAGATATTCGGAACTGCAACGCTCCCGTTAGCTTAGCAGAGGTTTGACTCTCATTAGAGATGTCTCCTAGCAACCCAACTCATAAAAAATGCTGCAGAGCTAGCATTTGTGCTACAGGTGTAAGATTATTAAAAGAGATTATAATGTTTTATAAACCTGTTTCTGCAGGCGTTTGTTAAACAAGCTTTAGTATCATGTCATTTGGAAAGGAACAAGTGTCGACATGTTTGTGTGGCATCATGCCCCTGCATCTCGGCAAAATCGGAGTTCAGAATTTCTGCACTAGCCTACAAGTTGTAACTCTGACTTCAAGATGCATTACATTGCACTTTTCCTAATCTGAATTTCCAAGTTAAATTAACTTTTCAAAACTTGATCTGACACTAAATGCTCAAGCAGCCTAATTTACACTTAGAAAACTCCTGATGTTGCCATAACAATACAAAAAGCACTTACCAATTTACACACAGTCATGCTGAACATCTCCTGTTTTTAAATCCATAAGGATCTCTTTCTCAATGCCGATAGCGGCAGTGATGACAATCTAGCGCTCTTCGCTTTCAAATTACATCACTTAAACCGTGATTACGTCACTCAAGGCCAGCTCGAGGGCCTTCACTGGGACATATTCTAAAGATCACACCCACCTAGAACAAATAAATAAATCTGATTGGCTGATAAATCTGACAATCTGAATTTAGTTGCTCATTCATTTGCACTGTTGAGGGATTCTGTGGAGATTCTGAAGGCCAGAAGGGGTGGAGCTCAGACTCACACACTGCTTTGACTTCGGGTATAAGATTTATGAAAAAGTTGTCATGCTTCACTTGTAAGCATCAAGGAATAAATTCTGACTGAAACTTTTTGTTCTTCTCTATTTGTTTGTAGAGTGGAACGTGATTAAAAATACATATGCAAAAAGGTGATTGAGAATGAAAATTAAATAAAATATATATATTTGTTAGGCCAGCAGAGCAGGCATTGCAGAATTTGCCACTGGTGTTTTTATCATTTAAAATGATTTTTAAACATTATTTGAAGGGATTTTGATATATATATAAAAAAAAATTCAGGTTAATTGAATCATGGCCATTTGTTTTTATTTTCATATTGTTTCTCAATTGGCCAGGTAAAATTGTCTTGCAGGACTTATACAGCCCTGAGGCCTGACGTTCCCCACCCCTGATCTAGATCTACACACAGTTTGGCCTCTCATTTGATTGACAGTGAAAGCTGTCAAGTTGCTCATATTTGCACACATATCAGTGATATCAGTATTGCACTGTTACAACCAGACTCTGATGTGTGAGATCTAAGCCCCTCCCATCTTAGTCAATACAGCCATCACACCATACCAACCACAGGCATATGTGTTTTTATCAGATTCACAAATACCTGATCACTGCTTCATAACCAAATAACCATTATTGCGTGTCTCTTTAAATTTTGCTTTTATGACAGGAAATCGATGCAGATAATGTTTTTTGGCTGTTTTTGAAGAATGTTAACTTTGTTTTTGTTTTGTTTTTCATGACTGCAGGCCTCTCCCACTCACACTCGGACTCAGGGCTTTGGGGAACAGCGCTCTCAGACTATTGCTGTGCTCTCATCTCCCCCCAGAGCTGCAGGTTCACTCAGGTACTTTACAGTCTTACTACACACCTGTGTATCTTCAACACATGCAGGCTGCAGGACGTTAGTGTTTATTGTGATTACACCATTTCCTTTCAGTCTATACATGAAATGTCAATTGTGGAACTAAAGAATTGACCTGGATAAAAACAATTTTTAAGGCCTTTTCGCACCAAATGGCAATTTTTACCGTGATTTCTCGCTGCGATTTTATTTATTTTATTTTTTATTTTTTTATTTTTTTATATATAAATTGTTTTACCAGTTGCAAACCATCTTTGTGTTTTCAGACATATTTCTCAACACAACTTTGTTAAAGTGTTAGCGGCAGGGTAAATTTAAAGGGGGGTTGCACACCGGATGTGTCTGTCACATGACACTGCATGTTCTAAAATTCTAAATAATTATTTTCTATGAAGGAGCGCAACTCGCATCGTTTTCCATTAAATTCGACCCAAATCCTCTTCAAAGGACAAAGCTTATCAGTGGATGATATATTGGTGATATGCATCTTTCATATAGCCTACACAATGTATTTTTATTTACAAGTATGTCTTTTCGTGGTTTGACAGCCTGAATGAAATCTCTTCAAAGATATTTAGAGAAATTGCATAATAATTTGTAATTGTTCAGTCTATGCAGTTACACCAATTTCATACACTAACCTGCAAAACTTATCAATGTCACTTTCACTCTTGAAGAAGTGAAAAACCTTAAAAGTTTGTGTGTATGCGTCCTGTGCAAGGAGCTCTAAAAAAAAGAACCTGTCCTATGTTGTGATACCTGTGCCTTGTGACCTGCTTCAGTAAATGTTATATCACCCCCTTGTAATCTCCCAACGCTATTACACCAGATATTAAAGAGAAGGCCAACTGAGTGAATTGGAAAGCACACAAATTAGAGAGTAGTATGAGTATGCACTGCATTTGATGAAGAACTAACTTCTCAGCCGTTAAAAAAGTATGTTCTATGGTTGAGTAGTATGAATACATTGCTGGACATACTACAACCTTGGAAATAAACAACTTTCTTAAATGTGTATACAGCATTTACATTTTAATTCAGCATTTTGAATGTGACTTGAATGTAGTAGGTCATCCAGGAATTTCTTGCCTACTGTTTCATGAATACTCCGGATTCGGACATACTACTCAGTTGACATAGTGATTTTGGCATACTATATAGTTGGGAAGTATGAAAATTTGAACGTGAAGTTAGTTGTTTTGTGAAAAGTTGCTTTTGTATGTTTTTCCGCAACTTATATTTTTCTGTCTTGCCGTGCAGTAAGAAGTCCCGCGGCGAGGGGAAGAAGTGTCGTAAGGTGTATGGCATGGAGAACAGAGACATGTGGTGCACTGCCTGCCGTTGGAAGAAGGCCTGCCAGAGATTTGTGGACTGAAACAGCTGTGATGGCTGGAACATGAAAAACAGGGTGGGCTTCCCTTGCATGCGTAGCATAATTCAAAACTTCCCTTCTCTTTGTTACTGACCACAGCCCCACCCTGCTTCACCTTAAACCCACGTGGACCTGGGGTCAAACCCCAATGCATTCACTCCAACCCCAACGAACACACTTCTGTCTCTTTTTGCAGATTTCAGCTCTCACTTTGGGACGAGTTGCTTTACACTGCAAAAAAGACAAAACTTTTATGTGATCCATCTCCGTTTGTGTTTGATATACTGCTTATAAATGTTCTTGTCAGTTCTTGAAGGACCAGCTATGGCAAGATCAGCCCCTATCCAAGCTCTCTTTGAGACTTTGAGTGCTATAAAACTGAACAGGGGAGTGTTTCTTTTTCCATGGGCACTATTCCACGTTTTTTCCTGCCCATTTTATGTGGACAGTCAGAAAACCCCGCTTTACCCCGGTCTCTTTCAAAGAATGTACCACCACAGGGGTTTGTTTTGGGAAATCAAGGGTGACTGGACAGCTCCCTCGAGTGGGAATTAATTAATGCAAAAAATAAAAGTTTTGGGAGGCATAATGGATGAAAAAGACTTTCAACCACCCTTTTCAGCTGTGCTATCACAAGCAATTTCACCTGCAGTTGAGAGATTTTATATCTCTGGTTTTATATCTGTGTTTACCAATAGGACATTTAGTTCAGGGATGTGTCAGTATAAGCAAAACCAGCAGTTAAGATTTAAGCTGAGAACTCCGTAGTTTTTGTCACAGGAATTGCTACCAAAAAGGTTTTTTTACTTGCCATTTTTGCTTTTGTGTATATCCGACTATAAGACCACGCTCATTAAAAAATACAACGGCATGGACTTGCATCAAAGCTGATGGCAGAACTGGCTGTATAAAACAGGCAACCTCTCATTCCCAGCAGACTCCATTTGCAGAGGACTTAACTGCATTCATACGAGAGCCATACATTAATCGACATTTTCTCAATGTAGTTACGTTTCCTAAAGAGGGTCGACCAACATGCCTGAGCAAAGAGTGGTTCATGTTACCTCCAGTGAAGAGCTCTTTTCCTCTCACCTTTTTTCCTGACCTCACAGGTTCAAGTAAGAAGTAATAAAAATAGCAAATGCCACATCCACTCCAGCACAGATCAACCAACTGCATGAGATCAACAAGCTGGAAGCACTCAAGTGTGGTCTTGTTATTCTTCTGTAGTTGGGACATTACACTGGTCATGGGAGGATTGGCGTCCTTTCACAATGGGCTTCTTCTACAAAGAATGACCAGGATGGAATGAAGATTGTTTGTTTAGCCTTGCGTGATGTCAGCCCAGATTGTTTCATTTGGTTTTGCAGCTCAGCTCAGCTCAGCTCAGCACAGTTAATATTCTTAATCTGGCACTTTTAAGGTGGCTTTGATACACAAGTATACATCTTCGTCTACATAACACCAACATCAGCTTGTTAACTCAACAACAACACTTATTATGATCATTTCATTGTTTGCTTTTATTTACTCACATGACTCCTCACTTATTCACTCTTTATATCAGTATATAGTCTCCTAATTTCTCCAAATCTGTTTTTTACACCCAAGGTAACACGTGTATTTTCAACAACTTGGTTTTAATGGTAAAACAGAGAAAGGCTTTGTTCATATTGCACACAAATCCAATTAGTTTTTCTCCAATCAGTAGGATTGACAGCAATGTATTTTTGAAAGTGATTAAATCTATTCATATGGTGCAGTCAGTATCCAGTGTATATACAACGGTTGCCATAATAATGATGTAAGCATCAGCATGATGATAAGTGACTTTCTCTTACATCAAAAACTGACCCGTTTGTATGGCGGTGAATACACGTAAAACTACTTGAAATCCGATTTGACCGTTCAGACTGAGGTGCATTCCATCAGATTTTTAATCGGATTTCAAACCACACATAGATGTGCATTGGATCAGGTTCATTAACAAGATTTCATGTGGTTTTTTTACTTATTTGAGTTGGATACTGCTAAATATTGGATTTTTGCTGCCTCATTGAACAAAGCCAAAGAGACTAGAATGTACAACAAAGTTTAATGTGCATTTTGAATGTGAAACTATACTGTATATCCTATCAGATCCGTGTTTAATCATTATGCATTGAAGTATTTTCTTAAAAAATGCTTCTAAAACATTTTACTTTTTGAAATGACTGAAAACTGCCATTTGTCTTATTTGCTTCGAGTGTTGCTTATACAAAATATCCACAAACTACATAGTTTGTGTATACTGTTATTTTTTCCTGTTTTTTGTTTTCATCTTCTGTTGACACGATTCAACAGATATTGCAATGAAAAGGTCTCCAGGGCCTTGTGAGGCCTCTTTTTCCATGTGTCTGGAGGCAACCTGGTTGTGAAAGCACAGCTATGTTGAAGCCACACACCAGCACCCAAGGGCTCTAGCACTCCAATTTTACATCAGTGCGCATCATAACATCCGAAACTGGATAAAGATAATGTTTGTGATCTTATACCAGAGATGAAAGGATGACGTTTTGACAATGAATAGCTGCATATATTGGCCCCTTTTTTTTGCTGGTGTGAGGAACATCTCATAAAGGCTGGTGCTACTATCAACCAAAGGGTCTGAGATCTCATGGGTGTTTTACATACAAGAGCAAGCTGACGTCTACAATTGTTTACACTCAGTTTAAACTTTGGAAAACTCTGTACATCGTGTTTCCTTTAAAAAGAGGTCGTTTACCCAAAAATTTTCATCATTTACTTACCCTCATGCCATTCCAAATGTGTATGACTTTGTTTCTCCGGTAGATCACAGATGGAGATGTTAGGCAGGCTGTTCATTCTGCTCTTTAACATAAAATGCAAGTGAATGGTGACCAGGAGCTTGCAGGATCCAAATATGACTAAAAGCACCATAAAAGTACCATAAGAGTAATGCATATGACTTGTGCATTAAATCCGTAATCTTCTAAAGTTAAACTTTATCTGTGTGTGAGGAACAGACTAAGATTTAAGCTGTAATTCACTGAAAATCATCCTCTACACTGTAGCTATTAAATTACATTGTGTATAAACTACTTTATGGTGTTTTTTGGTCAGCCTCTGGTCACCATCCACATACATTGTATGGAAAAGAGCAGCATGAACATTCTGCTAAACTTCTCAATTCTCAAAGGTTTGGAATGACAAATGTAAGTAAATGATGATGGAATTTGCATTTTTGGGTGAACTATTAAAAAAGAAACGTAAGTTAAAAGTAACTTTTAGAAGCAAATATTGGGTGCTGTTTGGCTGGTATTCCAGATATACTGGAATATATTTACATATATTTTACCTAAATTGTGCTCTTGCCTCCGATACGCTGTTGTGTGAATTCACCGTACATAAGATTACAGTCGCAACATTTAATTTTCAATGATGTATCACACCTGTGGCACCATGGTGCTTATATATTGGCTTCAGTTTTGTTAGCTGGCCAGGGCTTGTTACTGGTGTTCTTTAGGGGTGCTAGTTTTCTTACCCGCACAGTCTGTTATTTTGTAGAACATGAAATAAAAAAAAGACGTATTGCACGTGCGTATCAAGCTGCAACATTAATCTGTTGTTTTTCCAGCATGCTTGTGCATTATGGTTGATTATCTCCAAGTTTCACTGGTTTAACAATATATAATGTACCTACAATACCTATATAAGCTATCTGGTTAACAGTTATACAGTATTTAGGACTAGTGCTGCTCATAAATACCTACTTTGGTCCACATCTCATAGTTATGCAGTATCAAGTTTGCATTGTTCAAATTAGAGATCCAGTGAGGTAGAGGTTTGCAGCTGGATAACTTGTTAGCTGTCTTTAGCTTAAGTAATCATTTTCTGGTTCCATGTAAACATGCAGTATAGGTTATAACCAAGATATAACTAATGATATTATAATATTATTCCAAATGTGTAACTGTTTTGACTGTTGATCCATTTTCTAAGCTACTTTAACACAGGTGAACTTGTGTGCATACAGAGTCTAGACAACAGAATAAGATGCTTCCTGTTCAGTACTTTTACTAGGTCACCAGAGATGTAATACAGTTTGGAATACGTTATGAGACAGTAGTTCAGCTGATTTTAAAGACCCCATGATCTCACATGACGAGCAGTTTCCTGTGTTGACGTATTTCCTATTGAAACAGGAAGTATAGGATTAAAGGGATTGTCCCCTTTTATAAAGCACTAATAGTGTTTTGCAAATCATGAACCATGATTTCCAACTGGTTCTTGTATTAAGAGGAGGGGCATTGTCATTCTAGAAAGCATTTGATTGGACAAAAATCTGCACAGTGTAAGATGAGTCATAAATATTTTTGGTCCATTTTACCAGGAAGAGAGTGTCAACTTTTAGTAGTACACTAGCGTACATAGCATACATGGGTGTTTATTAAAATTCTGCCACTTTTATGTCCCACGGTTTGATTTATTTGAAAACTAACAGATTTTAACTTTTTCTTTTTGTTATGTAAAGGTCACATAAAAACTCTCGGAAACTTTTTGCTAAAGGGCTTCATCATTTATTTTTTAGTACTTTAAATGTATTTTATAATTCGATTGAATTGTTTTACCATAGTCCCAGACTTTCCGTATTTAACTATGATAAACCATGTCAATATTTATTTGTGTGGAAATGATTTCTATAATGTTTTTTAAAAAATGTACACAGTTGTGGAGTCATTTCCACCACATCAAATTTTGCCTCCAATAATGTTTTTTTGTTTTTTTTTCAAAGGTGTACTGGATAAATAAGTTGACAAAAGTGTTAATAAAGAGCATGTTTGAGATGAAATATTAAGTGATTTGCTTTAGAAGAAAACTAAGAAAAATCAAGGTAAATATCACTTGCGATTATTAATCGTAATTTCAAATCAAGCTCAAATTATATTAAATTGTGTGTATTTACAACACATTAAATGTTAGCTATGAATTGACACTCAGCAAGAAAAATGAGTGTCCCATTTTAAAAATTTCATTTCCATCACTGTCATTTCTACCACTGAAAAACACTATACAGAATTTGAGAAATGCTCAAATTGAATATTCATAACTTTTAGAAAAATAAAAACTCCTGTGATGTATGTACATTAACTGTGGGACATTGTTAGTACACAAATAATAATAAAACAAACTACTGAGAATGTGATTTTGTTTTTTTTTTTTTGTTTTTTTGTTTTTTTAAACGAGACTACTTAACTTTCTTGAAATTCACACTGCTAAAAGTGCCAGAAGTTGAAGAAACACCCAAATACAGCTTCAAAAATAACAGACATGGACCAAAAACAACAAATCTCCAATGCTGATTTCATTGGGTCTTTAAAAAGACAGTACACTTACGGAAAAGTCTCGTTGTCTCTTTTCTCATGCAGTGATGTGAAGACAGTTCTTCTATTAATCAGATACCTAAATGTCTTTCATTGGCATCAGTGTTTGATCTGTAGAGATGTTTAGGTTGAGTGTGCATATCCCATGTCAGGATGCCCCAATCTGAGTTTACTTTGGCTGATTAACTGCCTTTGCATACAGAGTTATTTGAGTAACTCCAAACCAACACTCAGCAATAGCCAGATGGCAGATGGGCCACTCCGTTGTCTACTTACATAACTGTGTGCTTGTGTGTGTTTGTGTTTCGAGCCACAAACAACAAGAATGAGTAGAGGCCATTGATGGTGCCTCGGATGATATCAAAAACAGCTGAGTTTGCAAAAAAGATAGTGAGAAGGCAGAAGCAGAGAGGACATTTTCAGACTGTGCTTTGATGGTAAATCTTGCTGACAAAAAATAGTTTACTTTTTTAAATATAAAACAGCTCCATCAGGATAGAACTTACACTCTCTTAGAGGGCTTATAATCACAGCTGTCATTGGAGTGCCTTGAAAAAGGCATGACAGTATTGATGGCATTCTGCAATGCATATTAAAGGAATAGTACACAAAAAAAAGGAATTTCTGTTGTTTACGCTGTTCCGTTGTTCCAAACCCATGTGACTTTCTTCTGTGGAAATTTTTTCCCCCCAAAAAAACACCATATATGTATTATAAATTTAGTCCAGATGACTTGTGTGATATGTACCAAGTATTCTGAAGCCATAAGAAAGCTTTCATTAACAAACAGAGCAAAGTGTAAGTCGGTATTCACTAAAAATCTTGCCCTCTACAGTAGCTCTCAAACCAAAAATGACTGCATTACACATATTACAGCAAACATCATTGGTTCTCACCTCTCTTTTGACCAAATGTCGCTTGATTTGAGAGTTACAGTGGAGGGCAAGATTTTTAGTGAATAATCACCTACATTTAGATTTTGGAATTTCACACAAGAAAGTGTATGGCTTCAAAAAGCTTGGACTATAGTGTACAAGTTCAATGGACTACTTTTATGGTGCTTATTTAGTCATTCTTAGAACTTGACAGCCCAAGTTCCTATTTACTTTTATTATATGGATAAAAGCAGCCAGAGCATTCTCCAAAACTTCCCCTTTTGTATTCTATTAAAAAAGAAAGTCATACGGGTTAAATGGCATGAAGGTAAAGGATGACAGAATTTTCATTTTGGGATGAACTATTCCATTAACAACCAAAAAGTTGCCGGGTCTCCATGGTAGATGATCAGGTCATGTCTATCCAATTCAGACTGCTTTGTTCAAGGGTAGATAGAGAGGGGACCTGAACTGTTTTTTTGTTGTTGTCTGTTGAGGGGGCCAATCCTCCTGTCTGTTTTCAGGAATGTATTTGTATGAGGATTTTTAGGAGTCTGACTGTGCCTTGGTGAGGTCTGATATCACAGAAAAGCAAAGGAATGTTTCTGGTGTCGGCTTGTCTGAGTTCATCATTTTGTAGATTAAAACGTGTGGGATTGGAGACCCCCTCCCCTTTTTTCTACCTTCAACAGATTTAAGGACTAGCTCTTGTTTTTATTCTACAAGGAGTCCTTTGCTGAATTTGAAGCTTTTTTTTTGGGAGGGGGGTCTTTTCCCAGTTGTGCTTTGTAAATGATTTTCAGCTACAATATTGTAGTTGTTTTTGTCTGTGTTGTTTTATCTCTGGTTTTCAAGATGCAGCAAGAAGCGTTTAATCAACAATTCAAACAAGTTTGTTGATTATGGCTGTGTTTAAAGACCGGGGGAAGTTTTTCTCTTACAAGATGCTTACATAGTGAGATCATCCATTGTTTTCAGAGACCAAAACTCCAGCCTTACAGAATAGATAGAGCCATGCACTGATAGGCAACAGAAGATCTTAGGGCTATGAATCGCCAGCTTGGTCACATCCACATGCCAGTTTATGCTTGCAAGTGCTCCACAAGGGGTCTTGTTGACCGGTATGCTGGTTAAAGGAAAAATAAGCAAAAAAAATGTGTGTGTGTGTGTGTGTATATATATATATATATATATATATATATATTAACTCCGTTCCAAAACCTAGTGAGCTGCCTGCATAGGCAGAATTTTAAGGCATTATAGGCATTCTCCCAACACGAAGGCTATTTCAAAAAGGTAAACATAGTAATTATGCTGCCTTCTACGGTACCTCATTTTGGCCAAATTCCCCACATGAGGTGCACTATTTGTGTAGCACACAGAGTTGCTGTCTACATAGAGTGTTCAAAACAGTCACTTGGGAGTTTCCATTTAGGGTAGGATGCTGCTTTAGAAGGCAACTGTCTATGTAATCCTTACACCGCAAAGTTGCTAACAACATTTTGGAACGGAGCTATTGTAACACCTTTTCTATCTCAGGCCTTGCTGTTGTGACAAAAAAAACAACAAAATCTTTTTTTAAATCCTAAATGTATGGCTTCATAACTTGAAAATAATATGCCAAAAGCAGCCACAGATGCATGGGAACTGTAGGCTCAGCGCTCTGAATGGATTATCTCACTGCTGACCATTGTCAATCAAGAACCATGTTAACCTCAGAACTCAAAGATTGTCGCACTGGATTTTTACACTTTTTTCAAGTATTTGGTGATCTAATTGTATTTTTTAATACTGCATGTGCATGTCGAAGAAAAAGAAAAAATATTATCTGAATCTATGAATGTGTTGTTTGTGTTGTTTTATCTGTAATAACAGGCACAGTGCAAGCAGGCTGCTGTTACTGTAAGAATGACTTGCAAAATCCACTTCCTCTAAAAATGACCAAATGACCATTTCCATCCTAAATCTTTCGCATTTTCATTGGGTTTTCTCACAAAGGGCTTCTTCCTCATTTAAAATGTGTGCTCATTCTTTAAAGGGATAGTTCACTTATAAAATAACAATTCTGACATTATTTACTCACCCTCATGTAGTTCCAAACCTGTATAGCTTTCTTTCTTCCATGGAAAACAAAAAGAGATGTTTTGAAGATTTTGTGTGTGTGTGTGTGTGTGTGTGTGTGTGTGTGTGTGTGTGTGTGTGTGTGTGTGTGTGTGTGTGTGTGTGTGTGTGAGCGTGTATTTATCACTTTGTGGGGACCAAATGTCCCCATAAGGATAGTAAAACCTGAAATTTTTGACCTTGTGGGGACATTTTGTCAGTCCCCATGAGGAAAACAGCTTATAAATCATACTAAATTATGTTTTTTGAAAATTTTAAAATGCAGAATGTTTTCTGTGAGGGTTAGGTTTAGGGGTAGGGTTAGGTTTAGGGGATAGAATATAACGTTTGTACAGTATAAAAACCATTATGTCTATGGAAAGTCCCCATAAAACATGGAAACACAACGTGTGTGTGTGTGTGTGTGTGTGTGTGTGTGTGTGTGTGTGTGTGTGTGTCAAGTTTCAGATGGCAAACAACATTGGCTCTTGTAAGTCTCGTAACTAATGGAAATGTGCCACATTTAAATATGCACTCTATCCATATCCAATGATTTTCTGTAAATAAAAATGTAAATATAAAGTGGCAAGAAAAAGTATGTGAACCCTTTGGAATTAGCTGGTTTTCTTCACTAAATTGTCATAAAATGAGGCGTAGTGCTGTGTGTTCTTCCCAAACAATTTAACCTTAGTTTTATCAGTCCACAAAACATTTTCCCAGCAGTGTTGTGGAGTGTCAAGGTGGTCTTTGGCAAAATTCAGGTGCCTTGCAATGTTTTTGTAGGAAAGCAGTGGCTTCCTCTGTAGTGTCCTGCTATGGACACCATATCTGTTTAACGTTTTCTGTATAGTAGACTTATGAACATGAGATGTTAACCAGTTCCAATGATTCCTTCAAATCTTTAACCGTCTCTCTAGGGTTCTTTTTTTCCTCGCTGAGCATTCTGCTTCGAATATCGAAGCTCTTCGAGATAACTTTGTAATCCTTTCCAGCTTTATGCAAAGCAACAATTCTAGATTGTAGGTCTTTTGAGATCTCTTTTTCTTTTTTTTTTGGAAGGCTTGGTCCACGTCAACTGATGGTAAATGGTCTGCACTTATATAGCGCCTTTTTAACCTTAACGGTATTCAAATTGCTTTACACTGTGACACATTCACCCATTCAAACACTCATTCATACACCAATGGCGGCAGAGCTGCCATGCAAGGCGCTAGCATGACATTGGGAGCAACTTGGGGTTCAGTGTCTTGCCCAAGAACACTTCGGCATGTGGAGTCATGTGGGCCGGGATTTGAAAGACCAATCCTGCGATTATTGGCTGACACGCTTTACCAACTGAGCCACAGCCGCCCCAGATGCTGCTTGTGAATAGCAAACTCAAAATGTTTGAGTGTATTTTATAAGTCAAAATAGCTCTACCTCTAATCTTGTTTCATTAATTGGATGCCAGGTTTGCCAACTCCTGACTCTAATTAACTTTTGTTGACGGAATTAGCCTAGGGGTTCATATTTTGTTTTCCAACCTACACCGTGAATGTTTGAATGATGTATTCAATACGTACAAGAACAATACAATAATTTGTGTTATTAGTTAAATCAGATTGTGTTATCAGTATTGAAGATTAAATCAGATTTTACAGCAAATGTATACATAAATGCAGGTAATTCTGCATTGTCTTTGGCAAAATTAACATACTTTTTCTTGCCACTGTGATTTTTTTTATGGTAATTTATGGTGCTTTTAGAAGTTTGACAGACGCTTGTCACCGTTTTATGGAAAAGAGCAATGCAAACATTCTTCAAAACATTTCCTTTTGTGTTCCACAGAAGATCATACTGGTTTGGAATGACACAAGGGTGTGTAAATTATTATTATTTGAGGGTGAACTATTCCTTTAAGGGAGAGCAATCGATTCTGATTGGCTGAAAAGCTGATAGATACTGTGCCACATACTGCTGCCATTCCACTGGGTCTGGGCCAAAGGCCAAATCTGTGTGGCTTCGTTCTAGACCTGTTCTAGCAGCATGTGCACATTGGAAAAAGGGGGACTGCCATAAAAACAGACAGATGCTAATGATAAATGAAACCACATATGAACTCAGTAGCAGAAGGCGACAATAACAAATGCCTGAAGGATGATGCAAATCCACTTCAAATACAAGCTGAAAGTGAGGATCAGATGATCTAAAGGACCAATATAATGCTAGCAGTCAGCCCAAACTGTGCTTTTTATCTTTAGTTGACTAATTTCTGTCCCAATGTCCCTTTGTTTGACATTCCTGGTTTAAGAAGTGCATTGTTTGATGTTAAGGAGGGGCATCTGATGCCCTGTGCACATGATGGAATTCTGCTGTGTAAAGAGATAAAAAGGAAAACTCAGGATGTCTTCATATTTGCATGCCACTGCTAGCAGAAAAGAAAGATGCAGCAATTGAGTTGTAAAGCCATAAAAGAGGTCAGTTTGGGTGATCATGCCACTTACCAAAATGATACCTTCCCCAAATTCATCATATATAATTTCTAAGTTATATATATAACTCTATATTGTTTCTTATTGCACATTGATTACATGTACTATTTTGAAACTGTTGCAGTGAAGAAGGTATTTGATGTCTTTATGCCAATGTGAAGGACAAATTTGTTGATGGGAGACAGGTTTTATTGTAGATGCAATAGCTATAAATGTAGCTTTGAAAAACTGGATGGTATATTTAGGCTCTTAAAGGAAAATTATATTGTAATCATGAAGAGGGAAAATAGGACGCTCCTCAAATTGTTGGCTTTTCAAAAACTGTAAAACTCATTTAGATTTGTTATTCATATATGAATGCAACATTAGTAACTAAAGAATAGCCACTTTAGGAGAAAAGCTGAAATTGTTATTGCAAAAGGTTCAGATCCATTGCAGCAACAATTTTCACATCTAAAACACTCTTTAACAAATAAAAAACCCAAAGATTCTTTCTCAAATTGGATTTATCATATGCTGATGGCAAAAAGCAAGTAAAGTCCTATAAATGTCATTTACGCTTTTTATTATATCGACACAAAGAGGGCTGGGTAAAAACATAGATTTTCCGATTAATCGTGATCCTGATAGCGATTCTTAAAAAGCGATTCTATTTCAGGGTAATAAAAATGTTTGCATACCTTTCCATGAATTAAATCGCTTGCATCACCTTTAATGTCATGTTCAGATTCACAACAGTCATCAGTTGAGGGCGCTATTTTGCTACTGTGGTGTTTGACAAATGTGAGAACCACCACTCGGCCTCAACGCTATCTTTGGAGGGAGGGGTTTTGAAAAGAGGGGGCGTGTCTAATTTAACTACCCAATCTCATAGAAGTTTCAGAACGGCTAAAATCGCTTACAGCAAATTCAACAGGTACAAAAAAAACAGTCCAGCGGCAGTCAGAATCATCATGGCGCCATCCAGTGGTTGGTCAGTAAAACTGAGAGAGAACGTCTTTCATATGTAATATATAAAATTGCAATATACCCAACATATTTAAAATTGAATCAAGAGGGAATCTGAATCTTATCAAATCGTGAAATCTGCATCGCTACCCAGCCCTAACAATGTACCGCAACTCCTGAACTTTTGAAATTGTATAATCCAGTATGGATTTATTGAAACATGTTTTCTTCTTTGAACCTATCACTGAGCAATGCAGAAAGATTTAAGGCAGGGGTTTCTGAGGTTCAAGGGGTTTTCCTTATGAAAACAAATATTGTTAAAGATTGTCAATTATCAGCAGAAATGTGGGCCTTAGAGGACATTTTAAACCTTCACGCAACTATATTTGTCATTGTGAGTGTCTAGTCTGTGTTCAGTCTTATACAATTATGCAATTTAATGCTTTGGTGCACAGGTTCAAACAAAAACACCTAACAAATATATAAATCGAAAGTCAAAGACAATATTTTTCCACCACATATACAATTATTGTCTGTGGAAAGGGCCGTAGTGAAAGATGTTTTTGTCAGAGAGAATATTTCATTATCTGGATTTGATAAATTATCGCAATACATTAACTGAAAGCACTTGCTATATGTCTTACAATGTTTATCTAATGTCACCGTTTTATTTTGTTTCCTTCCCTTCCTCCTCCCCCCAAAGTTTAAAAGATTTTCCTCTCCTCCTGAAGGAGAAAACACTTGGTGACTGTTATTATCTCACTTGCTGGCTGTACTAGTTTTTACTCTGAGCTGTGTGTAAATAGAAATTGTAATTGTGCTACAGTGACAATGTTCTGGTGCTTGTCAGTGCCGCTGTTGTAGTTTTCTTTGATGTAAAACACCTTTCTAAGGTGCATGTGTTATGAGCTCCTGGTTAATGATTTTAGAAAAATAAAGATTTTCTTTTGGCAGCTGTTTACTATAGGATGCCTACCGTGTGTATTTATTCATCTAAATATAACTGCATAATATGTGATGTTCAGAAACTGGACTTGATTATATTAGTTTGCTAACAGAATCGTTAGGCCTAATTAGCAGCCTTAGGCCATACTGCGTTTAGTAACATCATGGGGGGGAAACAATATAAAATGTTCAAGTTTTGAGGGCTTGCAGATCCCACAGTGCATTGCCTAATTTTTTTTTATCTGCAAGTCAAAGACTTATTTAAATAACCTCTAGGATATTATGCTAGAAATGTAACTATTTGTAAATTCTGGATGGAAAATTAGCAAACGGTTTATATGAGCTATAGATGTTTTACAGATAAAGAAAAACTTGTTTAAAGGTAAAGTTCTCATTTACTCACCCTCATGCCACCCAAAATGTGTATGACTTTCTTCTGCTGAACAAAAAAATATATATTTCAGCTCTGTAGGTCCATACAATGCAAGTGAATGGTGACCAGAACTTTGAAGTTCCAAATAAAATGACTCCACAAGACTCTAGTTGTTAAATCCATGTCTTCTGAAGTGATATGACAGGTGTGGGTGAGAAACATCAATATTTATGTCTTTTAATATAAATTCTCCTCCCTGTCCAGTAGGTGTCGATATGCATGAAGAATGTGAATCGTCAAAAACAAAAGAATGTTAAAGTGAAAGTGGAGATTGATCAATACAAATTAAATATTGATCTGTTTCTCATCCACACCTATCATATCACATCTGAAGACACGATCCGTGTCCCAAACATCACACTATGCACTTATAAAATATACTATGCACTCAGCCATGTAGTGCATGAATGTTCAAAGTGTAGTATCGTCCCAAATGAAACAATGTTTTTCTACTACATGAAAGCATTCGCCGTCTAACAGCTGACGGACGTTTCAAGAGCACTTGATGTGTTGCCACTAGATTTAGCACATTAGCCAACCTCAGTTCAACACTTGTATCTTAAACAACGTACATATTCACACACTGTGGGGTGATGGTAAAGCATTCAACTCACATTTGTAAGGTGTGGTATCCACTGATGTTTCGCTAGCTGCTACATTTTCCCTTATTTGCAACTTTTTGTCAGACCAGCAGTGCAGCCAGGTAACACCGCCCCTTCCACTATGTACAAACCCTGTGACCCAAAATGTCCAAAATTCCACACTCTGTTTTGACGGTTGAAAAAAAAAAACCGCATCATCAGAGTCCTTAAAGTACACTTCTTTTTGCTGCATTGTCAGTGTTAACATACTACTCGCACTATTTGCACTACAAAATGGCGTTGAATAGTGGAGAACTGTGCGGTTTGGGACGCACCCATGGATTAAACCACTGGAGTTGTATGGATTACTTTTATGCTGTATTTATGTGTTTTTTGGATATCAAAGGTTTTGTACACCATTAATTTGCATTGCAAGGATAAACAGAGCAGAGCTATTCTTCTAAAAAATGTGTTTGTGTTCAGCAGAAGAAAGAGTCACGAGGGTGAGTAAATGATGAGAGAATTTACGTTTTGGGGTGAACTATCCCTTTAAAAGGGATTACACTCTCCCCTCACACTATTTATCCACCCTAGCTATTAATAGCATTATATTATATGCAATATAACACCATTTTTTACATTAAACGGTGTTATTTGTTATTGATGCATTCACAAACAGATTATGACATGCCCTATCGTTTTCATTTAACTACTCTGTCAAGGTGACTTTAAAATGTGCATAGACAAAGCCAACATCGGTGCGCCATCACGTGTACTGTAGCGGTACTGCAGCTCTGTCAAATAAGCTTCATTTACTTGTTGCATTAAAGACTGGACACAGACATTGTCAAAGGTGCTTTATTAGGCACCGGACATACAAATGAACACATTTTATATCTCTGCTCATAAAGTAGTTCTAGATTTTTAGGATGCTTTTTCTAAATGACCCTAACAGCAGGATTAACCGCTGCAACTGATACCAAACACAAAAGCCCATTAGAGAGATTCAGTGTAAAGAAACATTCATTTTATAAAGATGATGTTGAGAAAAAGGAAACATACAACTCCTGAGCCATGACAACAGTGAGGCAGACTTTTGAATGGGGTATCATTAAATTTATTTTGGTCCTCCAATATTTTTAACAATCTATCTTTGTGACTAGTATTGGTCACTATACACAAACATAAATTTGGTTGTAAATGGACATTTGGTTGCTGCTGACCATGTTTAATGACTTTGATACAAGATTTTGGAAATCACAACTAGGTAGATAGAGCATGTTAAACTTATGTCTCTATAAAGTAATGTTTTGCAGCAGCATTTGCAACATAAACCTTCTCTGTGCATCAAAGCAAAATATAAAAATGTAATGGAATTTAACTGTACACCCAAATTACTCAAGAGTACATTTAAGTTTTGCCCAGTCATATAATGAAGAATGAAATATTACTGTATGAGAACAGATCTGCTTTCAACGTGACAAACAATTAGAAATGTGCACACATGCAAAAACACCCTCTGCTCACCAAAGCTTTTTGTTACCGGTTTAACATACCAAAGCCATAAAACATTATCTTCTAAAGGTAATAAACTCTGCCCACAATATCAATAAAAAAAATTCAAACATTGATAACAGCTGAATATTGCCAAGTTTTGTTAAGACCTTAAATATGGCACAACACTAAGTACTCTAAGAAGCTGAATGAAACAAACAATACTTTAACTAGTGCTTATAAATATTATAAAGTTGTACTGGAATGCAAGCTAAAAATTTTATATTAACTCCTTTTTTGGTGTCTGAAACAACAGGGATCGTTTCTAGATTATAAACAACTCTTATGAAGTTGTCAGTCCCTCTGATGTCATAATACACAGTCTCAAAAGCAACAGCAGTAGTTAAATTACAATACCTCAAAAGCTAGTTGTAACCTCCCCAATTACAGCAACATAAGGCACTGAGATCTCAGTGTTGCGACTAATCAAAAGTGTTACATAAACAAAGAGAAATTAAGTCGCATGAAGCATGTCGTCCTACTCAAGTTTCCTAATTTATGACACAAGCTCTGCATCTAAACCATGAACATGAATCAAAAGCACAGAAAAAATAGTGATGATACAGTGTTGTAACTTTTGTTTGATCGTACTTGGTACAATAGTATTTATTAATGCTAACAATACACATACTTGTAAGCAAAACCTTTAGGTTAGACTAAACTATGCACATTTATATACATAGAACTTCTTAGGTTTTGCATTTTTGGCATTAGTTTTAAAAATATGAAAAAAAAAAAAAAAAAACAGAACAGAACATAACCACTCTATATACTTCTATAAATGTAGACAAAGCACTCTTTAAGGTAACTGATTTGTGCTAGTAGAATTTTTGTTAATTTTGTGGGTAGTATGTGTTATTGTTAAACCATTTAGGAAATTAGGCAATCTAATTCAATTATATATTTTACATTAATCCAGGATATATCTTTCAAAAGTGTGAGTGTAAAAAGAGACTCCCTTTTATAGCCTCTCATGTAAGCCAAGCAAGCAACACTGACCTAAAGTCAGGGGTAAAATGTCAGAGGTCAATACTGCAGTGAATGAGTGATGCACCATGAGCAAACATGCAAACTCACACATATGCTCCAGTTTAGGACTACTGTGTCCTGTTTGGAGTTGCTCCAGTAAGCAAACGTGGCTGCTACCAGAAAGCAAGTGATCACTGTAAAGAGCGGAGAGTAGCATTGAAAAATCAGGAATCTTTTCAAAATGCCATATGCACATCACCTGTGCATGTACAAGACTGTACAAAACATCTTGTGCATGCCAGGTATTTCAATCACATGTTCTGAATTTATGTGACAGGGTCAGAGCAACATCTCCTTTCAAATTGTTCTACTGGCTTTTCTGTCATGGCAAACAGCTGTGGAGTGGCAGGAGATAAACAGAGAGGGGAGATGAGTAGGAGGGAATTTGATGGGTTTGGAGGTGTGTCAGATGGATCTTCATTGGGGTCCTAGATCTGGAGTAACTGTTCCCTCTGGCTGTTGCACCACTGGCTCTGTGTCAAGTTTGGGGTTTGAATCTGCTTCATTATCTCCCGTCGAGGGTGTGGGGCTTATTTTTGTCTGTAAGGGCAGAAATGAGACCACCTGTTTTTGAAACTTTCAAGTCATCACACAGGGTTTATATTATCATTATTCCTATACATTTAAATAGGGATAGAAATCGTATTAAATTTACGATTCCGGTTCCAATTCAGATTCCTCAACGATTCTTTTAGTACTTTTGAAGAATTATTATTTGGATATAAGAGATTACATTTTTATTGCCAAATGATAAGATCAGTTCAGATTTTTACAAATCTAGAAGCTAATAATGAATATAACAAATGAGAACTAAATTAAAAACATGTGTAAAAGGTATGTTTGCAGACTTTGAAGCATAAATGCAACACAATAATTGATCCCAACTATATTTAAAAACAAAAATCTAAACAAACAAGAAATGTGATGGCATAATTAATTCATGCATTTCTTACTTTGTAAAATTCCACTTATTACAACAAAAATGGTTTATCTTTATCTAAACATTGTCATATAAACAAGCAGTCTCACAGGTCTGAAGTACATGAAATAAACACAGTGACAGTTCCAGGGACAGTTGTGTTATGTAGTCTAATGTTGCACAAAATGCTTATGAGACTTCAACAATTCTAATTTTATATCTAGTTGGACATTCATAACTTGCGCATCAGAATAAGATTAATTTATTAACCGCTCCAACTGATGTACAGTATACGTGTTTTTGATTCAATAAAAAAAGAACAATATAATTAGAGTCATTCGTTAGAGGATCAGACTATACCAGAAGTGGCATATGTTCCATGATATAGATTAAAAAGAACCACATCATTAGAGTCATTCGTTCGAGAATAGGACTGTACAGTAAGCGTCGTATGTTTCGCTCTGTATAGATTCAAAGGGCCGGCTCAAAAAGACTCATTCGTTCAGCAATCGTCAATAACGGAAGTGCCGTATCTTTTACACTGCAGATTCAAAAGAATCGGACTATACCGGAAACACGTAATGTTCCACGCAGTAGATTCAAAATAACCAGATAATTCGAGTAATTTATTCAGGAAGAGGAC
The DNA here is from genome assembly GCF_025860055.1 of Xyrauchen texanus. Classification (NCBI taxonomy): domain Eukaryota; kingdom Metazoa; phylum Chordata; class Actinopteri; order Cypriniformes; family Catostomidae; genus Xyrauchen; species Xyrauchen texanus. The sequence goes on from NC_068301.1 coordinate 26,325,224, forward strand.
TATACCGGAAGCACCGTATGTTTTGCTCTGTATACATTCAAAAGGCCGGCTCATAGGAGTCATGCGTATGGAAATCAAATACACTGCCACTCAATTGCGCAGCAGGACACACTTCAGAGTATTTTAGGACAGTGTTCGATCCACATCGGCGGAAAATTGCATGTACAGAAACTGTAAACGGAACCAAAAATCATTTAAAAATTAAAATGTTCTGGAAAAGAACTGGTTCTTGGTACCAAACCTTACCTTTAAAGTTTCCACTTTCTCCTCAAATGATTTGAAGGTGGCCTTGTTCCTGCAAGAGATGTGATGTAATGATGTGAAACAGATAATTTTACATTGCAAAAATGTGCCAAAATGGTGCTAAGTATAACAAATGTTATTCTGCCTCCATTCATTCACTATGGCTTTGCTCTAATGAGCTTTCGATTTAGGCAATATTTCAAGGAATCATAGGCATGCCCAAGACATGAAGGCTGTTCCAAAATTATGCTGGCTTACAAGATACAAACATTTTGGGCAGCATCGCAATCTCATATATAAGGCAAATCCTGAATACACTGTAACAAGCTCACTGAAAATTTCAGCCTGATCTCATTAATATGACATGGCATTGGCGAAGTATTTGCTAAATTAAATTACGTGGTTCATTACACGTATCACAGCGGTAGTACCAAAGTGAAATGTCCACTGTAAGGTGCTAAAAGCTACTAAAATGTTCTACTAAACAGATGAGGTTTATAAGGTTAATGCTCTGTCGAGAAAACAAACAAACAAACAAAAAACCTACCCTCCAACCCTAAACCTTAAACTTGACCAATAGTGTCATAAAAACAAATGTGGGATGAAAGCCAGATGAGGTCTTGAAGGGTAATGCTTTAAGGAGTTTTAAATCAACAAAACCAGCATTCCTACCCTAAACGTAACCGATTGTGTAATAAATGGGAACCACATTATTTTGTTAAACGCTATTAAAATGTATCGCCTTACAATTAGTAAGTGTTTAGATGTCACAAGATAGCACTGTGTGAGGAACAGGGTAAAAGTAAATGCTGTTAATAATCTGTAAATCTTTACGAATCTGCCATTTTACTCGTGATTTGTGTGAAAGTGAATAATAGCCATTGTTGTAGCACCTCTAATGTTTATTTCACCAGGTAACTGCCGCGATACGTACAACGAGCCACGTAAAAATCATTTTGCAAAAATGTAGGTATACTTCACTGGAAACAAATAATTGCATTATTCTTTTGTGCACATCACATGTTCTATTTGTGTGGCTTTAAGAGGTCCTATTTCAGTTACGATGCTGGCTTCGAAAGTACCTGCCTATGTAGACAGCAATGCAGCTCACTAGCTTTCAGATCAGAGCTTATATGATCTCCAAGAAACATAAGTAAGGGGACAATATACAGCCAACTGACCAGCTGCCTGCACATTATCCAGCATCACTGGTCATAAAATATTGGTTTGAGTTGAAATTATTTAAATATGTGAGAAGAAAGAGACAAAAGTAAAACAATTCTGTAAGGGACAACAGTAAATTATACAGTCAGGTCATTATACAAAAACATTTGACCACAGAATGCTGCGACCAAGAATCAAGTATTTTATATTGTGAACTACTCCTTACCTCATCAAGGGCATGCTAGCAGAATGCTGTATGGAGCGTATACTATCCGTCAGCATTAAAGAAGAGCAGACAGGAGTTAAAAGCCATAAGTACCAAACGCATTACAAGAGGGGAAGAAATCCATGCAAAGGCACGCGTCTATGATTTTACAAATAGCGAGAAAATAAACACCTCAGCTCTTCATGCACTGTAAAACTGAATAAGAGTGTAAGGCTTTAATCCATCAGGGCTTTATTATGGGTATCACTGACACAGATTCACACCACAGCCATGTTGGACAGTTTGGATGAACAGTGTACGAGAGAATTTGCAGGGAATAAACAGGGTTTAAATATGTCTGAAACATTGTCAGAGGAAACATTATGCTCAGTTGAGCAACAGCCAGAAGATGGACCAGCCACATGGGGATGAAATAAACTTGTGAGAGATATATGCACATCATTTCACACAACTAAGAGTACTGAGAAACAATGAGATTTAAAGTTACACAAAGCACGAGACAACTGAAACTAGGAAAAATCATCAAAAGGGCAGATTAAAGTCCCCATAAAATGGCTTAATAAGCGCAAATTTATTGGTTTACTGAGTGCAAGATGAGTAATCAAAATTCTTAAACAACATTGACAACATTTTAAATGTGTAAAGGCCTATTCACACCAAGACCGAATATGTCGGTGCAAAGGTTTGTTCTGAACAAGCTTTTGAATAGGTGCTATTTACACCGGGTCCGACAAATCTTCCGTCAACATTTTTATTTTTTTATTTTTTTACAGACAGCGGTTAGATTTTCTTCTTCAGATTGACCAATGAGATAAAGAGCTTTTTAACGCTATTTTTATTGCAAGGATAAAATAACTAAGTATTCCTGTAACAGTGCTCTTTTTCTCACCATGCACAAGAATATAAATCTTATTTTATGCTATACCTGTTTTACCTACTATACATTGTTATGTGTATTTTTATCACTAAACTATCACTTTAGTTATGTTATCCAGGGATTAAAAAAGAGAAGCTGAGTTCAAAAGTTCATTTGGAATATGCTTGTTGCAAAATACATGCACATATAAAGACAGAAGACATGCAACAGCAACATGGGACATATGCAACAGCGCTCTTTGATCATCTCACTTGCACAAAAAAACACATTGATTCTATATTCCTCTAAAAGCATCAAAAACTTGGAAAGAACATAATGAAACCGTAATAACTGCCTTGAATTGACAGCTGAATGTCAATTCAGCTTAAATGTCATAAGATCCATGCACAGAATAAATATTTGTAGAACAGTACTGCCTACTGTACAGGGGTGATATTGTTTTTCATTATATTTGCATCAGTCTCGGTGTGAATAGACCTTTCGTTGGCAGTTCGTGTCACAAATTTTGTGTAAATTGGCATTTTATTGGCTAAAAAATGAATTTGGTCAACTTCTAGGAGTACAATAGCATATGTATGACTGCAAAGCTAACAGAAATATAAGCAAAACAGAGATTCAACTGTGCACATGCCATACTATAAGACTATTCATCACACTACTGAGCAGTATAGCATCCAAAGCAACTGGCTTTTGTTTATAGCCTTTGCAGACAGTCTTACCCAAAAGAATTGGACAATGACTGTAATCTGTAAACGGCAGAGGTTTCATTAGCAAAAAACAGTTAATGATGTTGCCAGCATTGCAGCAGAGTGTCGTAAGATGGTGAAATCGAGTGCATGTCAGTTTCCTTTGACTTCAGTGAAAGATGTGGGTGTCTATGCTTAATGGTTTAATTGTGGCTAAATTTCCTATTTTCTATAATTTCCCTTTTGTTTTGTGTGAGGGGAATTCAGCACTGTGTTATGATGTCCAGTAGTGTTATGTTAAAGAACGCATACAGTGGGGTCCAAAATTCTTACTAAAACTAGTGAAAATGCTTCAATTTTGCATTAGTTTCTAATTTAATACAAAATATTTAATTCAAATTTGAGTACATGAATTTCAGATTTTCTTAGTATGTGCTTTGATGACAGCATACATTACATAAGTTTGTGCAAATCTGATGATTAATGTTAATCAGATGGATCTGATTAACATAGGCGGCTGTGGCTCAGGTGGTAGAGCGGGTCGGCCACTAATCGCAGGGTTGGCGGTTCGATTCCTGGCCCACATGACTCCACATGCCGAAGAGTCAAGACACTGAACCCCAAGTTGCTCCCAATGTCAGGCTAGCGCCTTGCATGGCAGCTCTGCCGCCATTTTTGTATGAATGTGTGTGTGTGTGTGTGTGTGTGTGTGTGTGTGAGAATTGGACACAGTGTAAAGCGCTTTGGTTACCGCTAAGGTTAAAACAGGCACTACCGTATATAAGTGCAGACCATTTACATTTAATCGTAACATAGTTTGTGAATATTCCAGAGAGCTTAACATGGTCAATGTCATAACTTTGCTTACATTTAAGAACAATCTTTAATATTTCTTCTTTATATTTTTATAATTTTTCTTGTTGGTGTTAAATTTATCAAAATCCTCTTAACTAATTTATTTTCCAGGTTTAAATAATAATAATTATTTTAAAAAAATCTTTGTTGTAGTCTCAGACTTTTGGACACCACTGTACATAAATGAATAAGATCAAGTCATTTGAAATAGACAATAATTAGTAAGTGTTAGTCAGTTTTCATTTATGTGTTACTTGGTTAACTATAGTGGACAAAAGGGTGAATTTAAAATGAAAGAATGAGAAGTTTGTACAATATTTCATCTCACCTAACATCCTCAAGCTTTCTACTAATAGCCGAGCCCACACTAGAGAATGCAGTCGTTGCCTTCTGACCCACTTGGGACAGGGTTTCTGAGGTCTTCTTGTACCTGTCCAGCAAAAACAAGAATCACTACAAGCATTACACCATGTCCTAAAATGCGATTCAATAAAGCAAACTGTGATAGGACATTTTGTCGGTCGCTTGGGTTGTGTTCTTTCGCCATTGCCCTCGGTAGCCCCACCCACAGTGCAAACTAATTTGTCCCAAATCTCACTCCACATGTATATTAAACATTGAATATGAAAAATTACTTGTCACTGAAATCTTAATCACATCATGTCTTCTTTGGACATGTTTTACCATAAAACACAAGATCTTTTCATTCTACCAGCTCTTCCCAACTGTGTTTCTTTCACGTGATTCAGCCAAACACCAAGTAGTTAAACGTGTGAATGCACGGCAGAAGAAGTGACAGATGGAGCCGCTCTTCAACAGCTATACGACAGGCAGCGGGCGGCACACAGATGCCTGAAGTGGCTGAGGGCACGTACGCAGTGGAGGTGGTTACTTCATGCCAGCTCTTGCTCAGGTTTTGTTTGAGCTCGTTGAGTGGAGTGATGCCCAGCTTCTGCTTAATCTCCACCACCTGCTTCTCCTTTGCCGCCAGCACCTGAGAAAGAGTCTGGATCTCATCTTCAACCTGCAGGAAAGCGGGATACAAGAAGTCACCTTTATGTTATATGGAAAATATGTTAAATAATGTGGGGACACTGGTTCAAAACAAATTCAAACCCTGACTAAATTAATCTGAAGTGTAACTGAATTAGACATTAGAAACAGCTACAAGATGTACAAGCCCTTTCAATCAAAAGTTTGGACACACTTAAAATCCTTCCAGTTTATTCTCTTGGCAACTCCCTTCAATACTTTTCAAAAAGGCATTGAAGGAGCCAACTCATGAAGATCATTGAGAGCTCTGCCCAGAGTGTGCAGAGCTGTAATCTAAACAAAGGGTGGCTACTTTGAAGAAGCTAAAATATATATAATATACATAATTCCCACATTTCCATTGGAGTTATTTCATATTTATGATAACTTTACTGTTATTCTAATATGTGGGAAATTGCAACAATAAAGAATGAGTAGGTGTGTCCAAACTTTAACTAGTATTTTATGTGATCAGAGTAACAAAGATTTTCATAAGGCAAACTAGAGCAGAAAGTAGATTGTAAAATGAGTTTTGACTTTAAAAACAACCACACTTCCTCTTGAGATAACCTGAGGCATTCCATAGCTTGATGGTATGCCATCATTTCCTTTCAGCTGAGATCTTGCAGAGACTGTTCAATAAGTTGACCACATGCTTTTGTACAGTTTCTCAGAGCTTTGTACATTGACATTGCTTTTTTTTTCCCCCACTGAGAGTAAAGTGAAACAGTGTACTCAATGAGCAATGGTATCTCTGGTATATAATAGGACTGAAGGATGTTCACCCTTTCTAGTTCGCTGCAGAGTTCTGCTTGCTCTTCCTCAGTCAGGGCCATACTGGATGGAGATGTTCCTACTGTTTTCGCTGCATCTTCACCCACCTCTGGAATGGAGTCTGGCCTCTGGGTGCCTACAAAGATATTGAACACATATAATGTAATGAAACATCTGGAGGTGGTATAGCCTACTCGGCTGATAACCAAAAGTTTGAAGGTTCAAATCCTGCAAGGGGCGATAATAAAGCTATCACTATTCAGACTGGTCCCCATAACTGAAAGTGGTGCCGTTTCATGGTAACTTCAAATAAAAGTTGCGTGAACAAATTCTACGGGCTAGAATAAAGACTCTAGATTCAAGTACTAACTTAGTATATAAAATAACATCAAGCAGTTTTCATATTTGCAACCCATTTCACTTCCATATTCTGACATATTTCTGAGTGAAACTGGATAAAAAAAAAAAGAAGGAATTGATTTTATCCATCGGGAAGTGATTAAATCATGAAAAGTGGGTGTTCCATAATAGGGCTGGGTGATATGCAAAAAATATTTTCACAACATTTCTATAAACAATATTGCAATATCTGATTACAGTTCCCCAGCAGAGGGATCTGTGAATATTCTTGCTTTATTGATTTTGCTTTAAAAATGTAATACATTTTTCAAAACACAAAAAAACTTAACCCAAAGAAATTTCTGAATTCAAACTGCACTTTAACTAAAAAAGCAATTAAAATAACGAAGTGGTCAAAAAAATCGTATATAACATCCCTTCCATTTTCCATCACTCATCAGTCTACAACAGGTGGAAATATACTAATACAAATTAAGCTCTAAAGACAATTACTGTATAAATGTAAACATAATAATAATTGAAATATAAATAAATTTTAGGTTCAAGAAGAACTTTGTTTAGGTTGTATACACATCTATAGGCAATAAAGTGAATCTGAAGAGATGTGGTCAAAATGCATGTTAAGCGCGAACTGCGGCGTGGAAATGAAGTGAACTAAACTTCAAGCAGCTCCTGTGATGGTCTTACGTCATTTGCAGCATTCTCATAGATGACAATATACTTGCAAACAGTTTTCGTATGACTGAAACAGAAAGAGTGAGAACTCATTGCATGTGTGTGTTCCACGAGACACGTGTGTATCAGAGATGCGCATTGATGTCTTTTTTCTTTTGTCCATTTTACAAAATATAATAAAGTGTGTTTCTTCAATCACGTGTCTTTGTGTCTAACGGCATTTCTTATCATGTGTCATTTTGAGATGTATTACGGTTAGTCTAACAGTAGATGAGCAAAATTATTCGCATGATATAATAGGCTAATTGAAATTTCACATTTGGCAGGTGCTAACTTTATACCCTTTGTTGCTATTCAATATATTTGGAGACTTCCCAGCTCCATGGTTTTGTCATTTCCCGATATTGTCGATCATTGTCTGCCAATGAGTGTCGCAATTGGTATCGAGATATTTCTCAAATTTCGTCAATATCCGATTACATGGTCCAATCGACCAGCCCTATTCCATACAAGAATAAATTCATGACATGTAAGTCGAAAAGGAAAGTTTCAGAGTTGGATCACTAGAAGTTATTACACTCTAATTAAAGTTTGATTGAATTGTGAATTGTGCATTAGACCAAAAACATGAATTAAGTGCCAATTTTGAAAAAAAGCTAATAGTATACATTTTTTTTTTATTTTGATTTCATATTGACTTCAGGAATTGGGTTAATGCTGCATTCATGACCTGTTGTAATTACAATATGACACTTCAGAGATTTTACTCTGAACTGTTCACATCCTTGGACTACGAAATTATTTGTTTTTATGAAAAAGCTCAGAACACCAAAATGGATTTGTAAATGACAGATATATAAATTCACTTCTATATATCCTTGCGAAAAGTTTAAGAACAAAGAAAGCACACCAGGAAACACTGTCTATAATAAAATGGCAAATGAAACAGAATTATATGTAAACTATCTTTTACAAACTACTCAGGCCACTACCATATTGGTTCCTCTTACAAGTCATGACTGTAAAGTCAGAGGTTTTTTTATAAAATACAGTTTGCAACTTGCAATTACAAATTCAGAAACGTTTTTTACAAGAAGAAATCTCGTAATTACGGTATTTTCTAAATGACGTAAAAGCACCACAAGTTTCCCCGATGGTTAGTGGTAAGAAAGACTTTGTGAAAGTTGTGATTGAGTGATTGTGGGGTGTCAGACATCAGGCCAGGAGGCAAAGCAGAAACATGAAGGAAAGTGCATAGAGAAGTCATGTGTCACAGAACTTCAAGAACTTCATAAGTTGGTTATCACATGATGGACACTCACCCAAGGGTTCACACATGCTGGAAAATGTACTTTGATGTGTCCGCTGATATGTAATGCAATGGAAATACAGCATAAATAATACAAGTTATCATTTAAAAGGCTGATAACTGACTGGAAAGGCCAAACATTCAGCGCTGTCTATCAAACTGACAGGAGAGTAAAACAGACAGCAGCTGAACAGCCCTGCACCGCAAACATCCCATGTTATCACTTTATCAGCTAATATCAATTTCCCAATTAGACAAGTCTGTGTTTTTGTGCATCCCATGATAAAGCCTTAATGGATTTACAGGAATAACCTGAAAAGATCATTCTCTTTGTTAGTTCTGGGATCCGTGTTTTCAGTAGCTCCAGCTTTTTCCATGTTTATTTGCAAAATTTCGAAGCTCTTTTAATTTTACATTTAGCCTACTTTATAGGGTCAAATCTGTAGGTAACACCTCAACATTTGATTTAGCAAACCAAACAATCTCAATTACCAATCATAAAACATCCACAGGAGCTGTAAGGTTTAGGACGAGGAAAGTCCTTGTTTTGAGGAAGAATCATGTCGCATCTAATGTTGCATCACATTCTGCCTCCCACTTCATCTTACGAAAAAGTAATTAGGAACAAAGTGGATCTTTTGTAGCTAGCTGCAAGACAACTGAACTATTTCATAACTGAATAGTTTGTCTGTCATTTCAAAAGACTTGTCGTTTTCATGTCAAATGACTTGTAGAAAAAAGGATTGATTGTTCTACTAACATATACAACCAGCCTTGTTTCAAATGCAATGATTTATTCAAGCTAATTGAACTGAACATATCAACTGGTTACATTATTTTGACTTCATGTCACCATTCTAATATATAAACACAATGACATTTGTACAGATTGTACTAGTATTGGCATAGTGAGAGGGTGAAGCTTCAATTATGAATAAAAGTTTTGCTTTAGCTCTGTGGTCACTTTAACACAATTTCATCCATGCTATGCAATATACACTAAAGTTACACACTAATACACACTTTTAAGTGGAACAAGTCCAACAGAAAAGCAGGGCAGCAACTAATGATTAAATTGATAATCAATTAATCTAACGATTATAAGAACGATTATTCGACGATTAATGCAATGATTAATCAATTGCTCTTAACCGATTTTTCATCTTGTGCCTGACTTAAAAGGTTGTATAAAACGTGCTTACTAACAATAAAAAGGACAAAATCATCTTTTAAAAATACCTCTAAATTAAAAACCTTAACATTTACCTGAGAAGCAACATATAAGATATTTAGACTTGCTTGACTTTGCTTTTAGACTTGACGTACCTTAAATATAAGGGAATTTTGTTTATAAGTTTATTTTTCCACTTATACTTCTGTGAGTGCAGTAAAAACAAAATATACTAAGTCTAAATATATTGTTTGCTGCTTCTCAAGTAAATGAATCTTGTTTTAAGGATTTTTAGATTTTTTAAATATTTGTATTTGTAATATTATATTCAACATTCTCAGATAATAATGTTTTCTTCTGCAGTATAGCTGCTAAATGTAAATGTACATTGTTTTAAAGGAGTTTTAGATATTTATATTGGTATATCAAAAACATATTTGTTTCAGTGTATATTGGGGTGAAGACCTCTCACACCTTTTTGTTCACATCAATCCATCTTTAACTCACACACACACAAAAAAAACCTCTCTCTTATTAATAAAGCTGTGTATTGCCAATTATTTTTCATGATAAGAAATGCACAGTGACGCATATATTATGATTCAATAAGTCACGTTATAATTTAGCTGCATTAATTGTGCGTGCTCGAGGGATGAGCATCCCTGTGACAGTGTGTGCATCAGCCGGATGCAGTCTCAGTCTCCCCCCCTTAGATCGGGACATTCACACAACTCAGAGAAGAGGCGCTGAACACAGAGAAATGCCAGTTTCGGAGTTTGTAGATATTCACATGACCTGCTTCCATATTATTTGAACTTTAATAAAGCTATAACGCATTAAATATAACTGCATTTAAGATGCAAAACAGGGGTGTTTCCTTTAAAGAGCTCCGACTCTGCTTAATACACAATGAGAGTGCTTCTGTATCTACGTGTTTTGTATTTTTGCATTATAATTCCATCATACTTTGCGATCTACATCACGTGAAGCTGTTTTGAACGTTTAGAGTGCATCTGGACTGTGAGGTGTTTAATTCTTCCTCCCCTCAGTAAGGCACGAACTGCAGTGCTGCTCTCGCATGTCATTTTTAGAGTTTTTTTATGGTCTCGTTACGTTTAATGAGATCAAACGACTATTCGATAACACAAATTTTTGTCTACAATAATTTATTGTCGACGTTGTCAATAACATTGACTAATCGTTTCAGCCCTACAGTAAAGTTGATTGGTTTATAAGACTCACTCATATGACACTGCTTACATGGTAATTATGACTATAGCCAATGCCTGAAGTCACTGAATGGGAAGGAGCAAAGTATTTAAAAGTACCTATTGTTTTTTTAAATAGAGCCTTTGTACGTTCTAATTGGGGAACCACTCTCCACTGACACTGCCAATGTAAAGTTCACCTACAGAGAGGTATTTTACAAACAGGTTTGATGCAAGCAACATTATTCTGTACTTGTGGGATAAAGACATGGTGGCATTATTTATTTGTATTTTTGTTACATTTTCACACAAATGACTTTTAAATCTGTATTAAGTCAGTTCAACAAATACTGCTTATACTATAATGTACAAAGAATATTATGTATATCATTACAAATCAATAAAAAAATATAAAGTAATAAAATTAAGTCTTGCGTTTCGGTTTTAGTCATGATACAAAAAGAATAACAATTCAAATCTAGTTATACCAAATGTGGTGGAAAAAACTAAATCAAATTAAGCAAAAAAGGAAAGATTAATTTCCTTTTATTTTTGGAAAACACTCAAGATGTGCTACGATGAAAACTAAATCAGACACCCCTGATCTGTAGCCCTGATTTCATCAATGACTTTGTCACAGTTCCTCGTTTATATGTTTGTGGTTCAAAGTCCACATCTAGCCTTGAATAGACCTATAGTTGAATCTCTCTCCACATGTGGGTTTCCAGAGACACATTGAAACTATTATGAATGGTTGCCATCTCACGAATCACAGTACAAAAGTATATTTCCAACCATGATGTGGCCATGTTGGTTCAGAGACTAAATCAACGACCATCCCACAGCCTGTATAATCAGATTGAAAGCACTGTGTAAACACTTGTAATTTGTTAACCATGCTCACTGCTCTTGAATTTAGTTATTTACATCTTAACAGCATTATAATGCCACTAGTGGTCATGGAATTAATTATAAATAGTTTTACTGAATGGTACAGTTAATCATGTGTCATTTGGGTACATACCAGTCCAGACAAGCAGTCTGATAAATCAATGTTTTTTTAAAGGCCCTCCATTGTTGCTGTGGCTGTTTAATCATTGATGATTGGTTTAGCTGGCAATATCTGTGAGGGTCTTGAATGGTTTTCTACGCTCACTAGGTTAATGTGGGCTACTGTGCAACCCTTAAGGACTCATTTCCCCACGTGATGTTCAGCATTGCTAGTAGGCGTTTCTGCCCCTGGTCGCTTTTTTATTAGTGGGCTGCACAACTGACCATGGCTTTTAAAAATCTGATCACAAATTAGATGTATTGACAGTAAAAAAAAAGATGTCATTCTAATTTTATTGCAACTAAAAACAAACACTCTGCAGGGGAAAGCATTATTGAAGCAGTGCATAATGCATCGTATTTAGCTTTTCGGCATCATTGGACACAACAAATGGTCACCCATTTCAGCAGAAATCACCCACTCTCTTTGAAAATGTATGTGAATGCCCCTTGAAAAGCATCTTATCCTGTCAGCTCCCCTTCTTCAAAACATCCATACCTGACAGGTAGAAGGCTCTCAGATACACCCATAGTCTTTCAACAACACTCTCTGTCTCTCTCATGAGTTTAACTGTGACAAACACCAGTCCACACCTAAACACACACACACACCCACTTAGCAGCTCAGCAAACAGTTACCTCTGAATGACAATACTGGTGAGCCCGGAGGAGTGAAATTCTCATTGGGTGACAGGAAGAAGTAGCTTGTATTCACTCCATGCTCAAAATTGAATGGAGACTTGTACTCCTCCATGGGTTCCTCCATGCTACCCATGACCAGAAAGCTCAGTGGATGCTAATTGATCGCATGTGACTGAGCGTGTGAGGCTTTTACTGTGCTGTTTGTCCAATCTTCTAGCTACAGATAAAGTGTGTATTGCGGATTATGCAGTACTAGCAGGGCTGCTGCTGTCTCACATGACATCCGGCCCATGGCAATGAAGGCAGCGTGTTAATGATTTACCTCTCTGGTGTTTTCTATTTCTGTCAAGGGCTGACACTCCCAGCTGTAATCTTAACAATCCGGAGTTCTAAAGGAGTCCTTTAAAAAAAAAAGCATGCATCATCTGCAGCTGCGGTGGGCTGTCTCATGCTCTGCCCCCTCGATCCATTTTAACATCCATAGGAAATGAAGATCCATATGTGCCCTGGTCACATGATACAGGGGCAAGCCCACGAAAGGAAGCTGTAATCTGCAGTGGCCCAGATTACAGTACTAATCCATTATAAAGGGCCTCCACTCAGCACCAGCTGCACAAACCATTATACGCAGACTAAAATGGACTCAGCGCAAGACATAGAGAACTGCTGATCCCTAAAGGGCCAGCACACACTGAGCCAACCCTGCCAAATTACATACTGGTATGCATCTTAAAGATCAGTGCTCAACAATAAGGATGTTTTCTTCTAGTTCAGATTTGTACTAGGTATGGGCATTTTGGTAATTTTGTCTACTCGAGTACTCTGACTAAAGGGCAATTACATGTTCATAACTGTATATATAATAACATGTCTGAAAAACATCTATGGAATCTGTATTGCATCTTGTTGTTCCAGTGGATCATCTATTCATTATTATTGGCTGTTATAAAATAGTATGTTACAAAATGTACAAAAGATTGCATAATCAAAATATAATGCATCATATTTTGTCATTATATGAAGATTCGCTTCTAATTCTGAAAGAATATGCACAACGCGCGTCCGTCTGTTCTTCCTTCAGGTTACCGTTGTAATCTTAGTAAGTGCGCACCATTTTTTTTTAGGGACTGTCTGAACAGTATATTTTCAAATAACTGGAGATGCCATAACCATTGCATTTTAATATGCAATTTTAAATGTATGTTAATTTGAAGTTCAGTTTTGAAGATGCTGCTTTGTGTTCCATTTAACTGTGCTCTGTCTAGCTGTTTGAAACACTCGCCTGCTGTACACAACAACACGCACTTGATGTGTATGTGTAAGTGTGTCCAAATATTCGCTCTTGTGCGGAAAGCCGTGATGCTCTGTATTGTTGCTGTGATTAATTACGCATTCCATTCAACTCGGAGAGTCTGAATTTCCACCTTTCGATTGAGGAAAGTGCAACGGAATGATACATTATATCAGATATCTAACTTGGAAACTTGAGCAGAAATCTTCATTAATTTCATCGAGATGCAGGTGTGTGTTACATCACGCAGGGCAGGGAGGTTTAGTCAGTGACAATCATTCACTTTTATTAATAATATCCATTAACGAGTCCAAGTTCTTACATTAAATGATAAAAAAGCGTGTTTAGCAAATGTTTTGCAGAGACAGGTGTTCAAAACACGGTTAATTACCCTCTCATTTTTTTGATTATTGTACCAATAGCATTGCAGCATCGAATCAGTTTGTTTGCCGTGACAAGTCTCTGATAATTAATGTACCCCTCAAAGTCAAAACGTAATCAATCTAAACATTTTAAATAAGCTCCCTCTTTGACATGTTTATGTTTAGTTGTCAGTAGTGATGTGTCGTTCATGAACGATTCGTTCATTTTGAACGAATCTTTAATATGACTCGGGACTACCGAGTTGTCTCAGAGAGTGATTCGTTCATTTTGTGTTGATCACGCGATGCGCGCAACATCGCATAAGGTACATGAAGTCATAAATGATTAGTTCATCTTTCGCGAGTCTTCGGTTCGGCCGGGTCCGAAGTCTTTCGTTCTTCCTGTCAGTCCCATAGAGACTATGCTGCTGTCAGTACCGGAAAGAGAAATGATTAGTTCGTCTGGTTCGGTTTCGGCCGGGTCCGAGTCTTTCGTTCTTCCTGTCAGTCCCATAGCGACTATGCTGTCAGTACCGGAAAGAGAAATGATTAGTTCGTCTCTTCGGTTTCGAGTCGTTCGTTCTTCAAGTCAGACTCACAAACCCATCGCACTATGCAGAGTAGTGCTGTGCTATGGGTTTGTGAGTCTCGAGACTTGAACTAATCATTTATCTTTCCGGATCCGGACCGGTATGCTGCATGTGCATGCAGTCAGTGAGTGCATTGGCTGCTGTGTCACACCACACGGCCCACACACAGACACTGACGAGTCGACATCGACAACTAAGTATTTTTAACGTTTTGAAGTTCGAACCCGATGACACAAGAGGCGGAGAAAAAGGAGGTGAGGTGAACTAACTGCAATAGCTTAAACTTAAGACCCAATTAATAAATTAACATTTCGGTTTCTTATAAATTGGCTTTGGCTGCATTACCCTATAGTTTATTTTTATTTATTTATTTCAAATTGAATCAACGCTTTGTAAGTAGACTACTTGATGTTTTGTGCTATTTAACATGACATTTAATTATATTCTGCTGAAATGAACGAAATGACTCGAAAAAAGATTCGTTCATTTTGCTGAACGAGACTCAAAGATCCGAGTCAGTAAAATGATCCGAACTTCCCACTACTAGTTGTCAGATAATTGTCACTGGATTTCAAATTAAGTGAAATGTCACACCATGCATGATCACTATCGATCATTGCTGCCACGTGCAAGTACCCGAGTCCTCGTGCCCATCCCTAATTCGTACTTGCCCAGCTAACATTTTTACTGATTCTCATATATACACAGACAGCCAAAAGTTTGGAATAATGTACGCAGTTTGCGGTTTTGGAAGGAAATTGGTACTTTAATTCACCAAAGTGGCATTCAACTGATCACAGAGTATAGTCAGGACATTACTGATGTAAAAAACAACACCATCACTATTTGAAAAAAGTAATTTGATCAAATCTTTCCAGCAGCCATAAATCCAACCCTTTATCCTTGAGTAATCATGCTAAATAGCTAATTTGGTACTAGAAAATCACTTGCCATTATATCAAACACAGCTGAAAAATATTTGGTTCTCATCATTCTATCATTGTTTTGAGGAGTGAAGGATATATAATGCTTGAAATTGCCAAATAACTGAAGATTTCATACAAAGGTGTACACTACAGAAAGAGATGTGGAAGGTCAGATGTACAACTAATCAAGAGGATAAGTACATCAGAGTCTCTAGTTTGAGAAATAGATGCCTCACATGTCCTCAGCTGACAGCTTCATTGAATTCTACCCGCTCAACACCAGTTTCATGTACAACAGTAAAGAGATGACTCTGTGGTTCAGGTCTTATGGGAAGAAATGCAAAGAAAAACTACTTTTGAAACAGAAAAAAAAGGTTAGATTGGGCAAATAAACAGATATTGGACAACAGATAATTGGAAAAGAGTGTTATGGATCTTAACCCCATTGAGCATTTGTCAGATCAGCTAGACTGTAAGGTGCGTGAGAAAGGC
Source organism: Xyrauchen texanus (assembly GCF_025860055.1). NCBI lineage: Eukaryota > Metazoa > Chordata > Actinopteri > Cypriniformes > Catostomidae > Xyrauchen > Xyrauchen texanus. The sequence goes on from NC_068301.1 coordinate 26,341,157, forward strand.
CCAACAAGTCAGCCACATCTATGGCAAGTGCTACAGGAAACGTGGGGGGAAATTTCACCTGAGTATCTGGACAAACTGACAGCTAGAATGCCAAGGATCTGCAAAGCTGTCATTGCTGCATGTGGAGGAGTTTTTGATGAGAACTCTTTGAAGTTCTGAAAAATTCTAATTGTATTAGTAATTTTTCACATTATTAATGTTCTGACTATACATTGTGATCAGTTAAATGCCGCGGTGAATAAAAGTACCAATATCATTCCATAAGAGCAAAATCTGTAAATTATGCCATATTCCTTATCTTTAACACCTCACTGGAAACATGCCAGCCTGCTTCAAGACCTCCACCATCATCCCCATTCCCCCAAAAAACAAGGACCACAGGACATAATGACTTCAGACCTGTCGCCCTGACCTCTGTGATAATGAAGTAATTTGAGCACCTTCAAAGCTATCACTGATCCTCTCCTGGACCCCCTGCAGTTCACCTACAGAGCTAACAGGCCAGTAGAACGCCTCAGCAACTTACACCATGATTTGGTTGTGGATTTCAGCTCCGCCTTCAACACCTTCATCCCGGCTCTGCTGCAGGACAAACTCTCCCAGCTTAGTGTGCCTGACTCCACACATAAGTGGATTACAGACTTCCTGGCTGATAGGAGGCAGCATGTGAGGCTAGGAAAACATATCTCTGACTTCCGGACCATCAGCACTGGTTCCCTTCAAGGCTGTGTTCTTTCCCGTCTACTTTTCTACCTGTACACCAACAGCTGCACCTCCAGTCACCAGTCTGTCAAGCTCATGAAGTTTGCAGATGACACCACCCCCATTGGGCTCATCTCTGGTGGGGATGAGTCCACCTACAGGTGGGAGATTGATCATCTGGTAACCTGGTGCAGTCAGAACAACTTGGAGCTCAATGCTGTGAAGACAGTAGAGATGGTCTTAGATTTCAAAAAGAACTCGGGCCCACCCACCTCCATCATCCTGTGTTAATCTCCAGTTGACACTGTGGAGTCCTTCCACTTCTTGGGAACCATCATCTCCCAGGACCTCAAATGGGAGCTGAACATCAGCCAGGACACAATATCTTTGAGACAATTCCCTTCTGGCAGGAGGCTACAGTCCATTAGGGCTAATACCTCACGCCACAGGAACGGTTTCTTCATGTCTGCAGCTGGCCTCATAAACAAGGCCTAGGACCCCCGTCACTGTCTCTTATCCCACCTCCATAGACACTACACGTTACATTATCATAGTTTCCACATCTGTCTTGTGTCAATGTAAAGAACATTTATCTGGTCTATTCCAATTTTTACTGTACTCAAACTGAACTTTTCTGTGTACTTTTGCACATGCTATGGTTCATATTCTGCACATATTTTGCACAACTGTACAGCTCCTTTATTAAAACCAGTCAGTTTACATTTTCTATATATGTTGCATCTCAAATATAGTTTATTATTTATCTTACTATTTTTATTGTTATTGTATGCATCAAACAGCAAAGCAAATTCCTTTGCTTACTTGGGAATAAAGTCAATTCTGATTCTGATAAGTTAACGCAGTTTTAGAGCACCTTTGGACCATAACGTTTTTTCCTTATAAATTTAGCTCCATTAAATCAGCATGTTACCAGTCTTGAATATTAATAAAAACAGATTTCTGTTCTAATTTTGTGAAATTAATCAGATGTTATCATCTCTGGCATGGATGACAAGACAATAAAATTACTTGTTTGTAGCCTAGTCTTTCACATTAATGAAAATATAAAAACAGTCTATTCACACTTTTACATTTTCTAAATTTTCTCTCAGGGGATACCCCTGAACCCACATTAGAGTATGTGATTAGAGTGAAGCAGCAACAATTTCCTCTACGTGCTCAAAGCATTCTTTAATGACTCCGCTCCAACTCCACTCCGGGTTGTCCATTTCCCGCTCCTCGCTCGTTCCGTGCTCCTAGATTAGAGAAACCCCGCTCTGTGTTCGCTCCATGGAAAAATTAGCGCACAACTACCTCTCCATTTCAGTATGCTTTTTAATATCACAACCTTCCATGGAGAAGGTGTATTAAATGAAAAATAAATGCACAATACTAGAAGAAAAGCTACAATGTGCTATAATAGAACACTAAAATTTGCCCAAAACTAAATCATTTTTATAAATAATTATAGCTTACTTTTGAAACATTATAATGAAAATATTATTAGGCCTATGTATTATTGCTTAATTATTGCCTATTATTTTCTATTATTGCAGTTCTTTTAATTAACCTTGCCCTATAACTCTGTGAATGGTCTACTCTTTTTATCCTCTATTCACCTTTGCTGAGCTTCTTCATCTGCAAATACAGGTCCTTCTCAAAAAATTAGCATATTGTGATAAAGGTCATTATTTTCCATAATGTAATGATAAAAATTAAACTTTCATATATTTTAGATTCATTGCACACCAACTGAAATATTTCAGGTCTTTTATTGTTTTAATACTGATGATTTTGGCATACAGCTCATGAAAACCCAAAATTCCTATCTCAAAAAATTAGCATATCATGAAAAGGGTCTCTAAACGAGCTATTAACCTAATCATTTGAATCAATTAATTAACTCTAAACACCTGCAAAAGATTCCTGAGGCTTTTAAAAACTCCCAGCCTGTTTCATTACTCAAAACCGCAATCATGGGTAAGACTGCCGACCTGACTGCTGTCCAGAAGGCCATCATTGACACCCTCAAGCAAGAGGGTAAGACACAGAAAGAAATTTCTGAACAAATAGGCTGTTCCCAGAGTGCTGTATCAAGGCACCTCAGTGGGAAGTCTGTGGGAAGGCAAAAGTGTGGCAAAAAACGCTGCACAACGAGAAGAGGTGACCGGACCCTGAGGAAGATTGTGGAGAAGGACCGATTCCAGACCTTGGGGGACCTGCGGAAGCAGTGGACTGAGTCTGGAGTAGAAACATCCCCGCATTCCCCAGGTCAAGCCACTTTTGAACCAGAAACAGCGGCAGAAGCGCCTGACCTGGGCTACAGAGAAGCAGCACTGGACTGTTGCTCAGTGGTCCAAAGTACTTTTTTCGGATGAAGGTGCCAGAGTCTGGAGGAAGACTGGGGAGAAGGAAATGCCAAAATGCCTGAAGTCCAGTGTCAAGTACCCACAGTCAGTGATGGTCTGGGGTGCCATGTCAGCTGCTGGTGTTGGTCCACTGTGTTTTATCAAGGGCAGGGTCAATGCAGCTAGCTATCAGGAGATTTTGGAGCACTTCATGCTTCCATCTGCTGAAAAGCTTTATGGAGATGAAGATTTCATTTTTCAGCACGACCTGGCACCTGCTCACAGTGCCAAAACCACTGGTAAATGGTTTACTGACCATGGTATTACTGTGCTCAATTGGCCTGCCAACTCTCCTGACCTGAACCCCATAGAGAATCTGTGGAATATTGTGAAGAGAAAGTTGAGAGACGCAAGACCCAACACTCTGGATGAGCTTAAGGCCGCTATCGAAGCATCCTGGGCCTCCATAACACCTCAGCAGTGCCACAGGCTGATTGCCTTCATGCCACGCCGCATTGAAGCAGTCATTTCTGCAAAAGGATTCCCGACCAAGTATTGAGTGCATAACTGAACATAATTATTTGAAGGTTGACTTTTTTTGGTATTAAAAACACTTCTTTTATTGGTCGGATGAAATATGCTAATTTTTTGAGATAGGAATTTTGGGTTTTCATGAGCTGTATGCCAAAATCATCAGTATTAAAACAATAAAAGACCTGAAATATTTCAGTTGGTGTGCAATGAATCTAAAATATATGAAAGTTTAATTTTTATCATTACATTATGGAAAATAATGACCTTTATCACAATATGCTAATTTTTTGAGAAGGACCTGTATATAATGCATAAATTATCCTACAGCATTTATTAGTTCAGTTGGTGTTTTGTGTTGTTAAAAATTCTATTCTATTTAATGCAGGACATAATAGCCTACAGTTTAGATTGAGATGCATTAGATTAGAATGTTGATATGATTCTTCAAAATATTTAATAGGGGATAAATGCATTACTGACCTTTATATTTTCTCTCCACATGTGAATGGATTATCATCATATTTTTTGGACATGTCTTTAAGGATTTCACAACAAATCATTGATCGTGGAAATCACCTCCCCACTCGTGTTCTCCTTTTTCTCTATATGCTAGTTGACGTAAAAGACAAGACACAAGCATGTAGTTAAGTCAAGCTTTACCGTAAGCTGAACTCAATAATAGGCAGTGTGAAAACAGAAAGCGAAAGTAACCTTCGTGCTGAAGGTCAAACTTTAACAAGTGCTGCTAGATTTAAAATTTGTCTTTGTTTTTATCACACTCTTTCTGGTTAAATCAGAAATTCCATCTTTCCTTCATGCCAATAGTGTTTCACACCGCTTAACACGTGGTGAATTTTTGCATTAAGGTCCGTTAACAGGTGTTTTGCCCGTGATGAAGCATTAGTGGAATGCTCTTGGAGTGAGACAAAACAATAATGCTCCGATTTTTAAAAACCCGCTTGTCACTCCAGGCAAAACCCTGCCGCTCCACTCCTTGCTCCGCTACGCCCAAGGGCTTCTATGCCCCCAAACTTGCTATCTGAATGTAACAAAAAAATAATAATAATTTGAGTGAGCCAACTTGGAAATTCTAAAAAATGTGCAATGTGCAAATGTGAATGTATATAGTGATAAATATCGATATCGAACAATATGAAAAAGAATAATATTTTTTGCCACATCGTCCAGCCCTACTTAGAAGTCATGCGCTACAGTAAAAGTGTTTTGATGTCAGATAGCATTATGTGAGGAACAGGGTAAAAAGTGTACATGAACTGATAATCTGCCATTTTATGAAAAAACCTCTAGGGTGAGCAGAAGAAAAATAAATAAATAAAAATAGACTTAATCTATACAGTGCGATGCTATTATCATTATCTCCCTGGTTTTTGGCTTCTATAGCAGGAGAAGAGACCTTTCTTATGGGCAGACAGACAGCGGTGAAGGGGAAAGTTTAGCACAGGCTGGGATCTGCTCTGAGAAAATACAGTTGATTCTGATTGTGAAAAATTATCGATTCTCTCATTACTCGTCACTTGTTCTCGTGAAAGAAAAAGCACAAAGCACAGTGATGTCAGTTTCATAAAACACTGAAGGCAAGAGAGATTAGCGAGACAAACTTTGTGGGACATGGCTCATAAAATCGGAACATCCCAGTTTTATAGGGATGTCTGGTCACCCTAAGCGCCACTAGTGCTAATTTCACTAGGAAATTGCAGCAATAAGTACAATGAACCAAGTAAAAACATTTCAAATAAAATTGAGGTATAGTAACATGATTCTAAGAGACTAGGTTGCTTTGGTCAGTAGTCTTAACAACTAGTACATTTACATAAGTAAGTGCATTTAGATGTGTTCTATTGTTCGAAAACTGTGAAACGGAATATAAAACAATGCAGATGTGTTTTAATTTTGCATTAAAAAGAAATGGTTTTACTGTGCAGACTGTCGAAATATTAAAGCACAGGACTCAGTCAGCACGCTTATTAGAGCACAACCGCAAAAAATATAAACAAAACAAATTATAATCTAAAAACTAGTCGATTTGTTGTTGAACCACTATTCGACTAGACATCAGGACCCATTCCTAGTTTCAACAACTTGTTAATCATCACTGATTGCTGATTGTAATGTCTGCCTCTTTCCCAGGAACATTCCCATATCCCCTATTGGCTGGGGCCATCACAACACCAATAACAGGATAGACATGGAATCCAGTGACCTCATAAATTGATGTGCTATGATTTTAATCAACGACCGACTAGCACACAAACAGACAGGGACCCTCTTAAACATTAGGAACCCAATTTCTCTCAGAACTGGATCTGGTATGACTTCCATTTAAACTAAGAGACCACAAGGACATAAACACCCCAGAAAAGGAACAAAGAGGGCATTGAAAGCCCCTAATAGACCAAAGCGTCTGATCAATTACTGGATTATTCCAAGCGCATAGTGTCCCATGATTGGGCCAAAATAAGAATCATGAGACAGAGTCCAACTCTAGCAGCACGGTCAGACATATATGCTGGAGAATAACGGGTAACAGGATGGAGAAGGGTGTAAAAACAGAAAAGGGGATAATTCTAGTAAAAGGAAGTTTCCTTGTTCAAAATTAAATCAAAGTCATACATTTTCAATGGTAAACCAGCTAAGAACGTCCCCACATTACAGCAGAACAGTTGGAGAGTTTCTCCCTCAGATTTCTCCCTTTAGTGCCTTGTTAGTCAACACCATAACTAGGCCAAGACTCTTAATGCCATGAAAAATAAATGCCAAATTACACATTAAAGAAACAACTCACCCCAGAGGGGGCAGACTGGTGAAACAATTGACAGGTTAATTTACTTTTTTTAAACAATTTTAGCGAATCTATAAGAAAATTGCCCTACTGCTATGGTCTCAAATCACTGAGAAATGTGCTCAAGAAAGCAGTCTCTAAGAGCTGTCATGCAACCAACACTTCTGGAAGACCTTGCATTTGTGTTTCCAACAGAACTCTGGTTTTGCAACAGGACAGCCGATTCATTAGACTGACTCAAATTCAACTTTGACTCATTTTGATGGGCATTGTGTTAATGCTGTTTGATGTTTATTTTTTTCAGTTTACAAACACATCTTAATCCTGTGTTGGTATAATGATACAAACATGTGTCCTGTCTACTGCACTAACTACACCGGGTAGCCAAGCGATGTACATGAATGCCACCTTTCTCTGCAGTGACACACGCATCTACTGGAAAACATATTAATTGACGGAAGATGTTGGGTCTGGAGAGGGCATATAAAGTTTAATAGATGATTCTGCTGACGGATGTCTGAGAAATTAGCAATTCATCAGCACTACCTAGTTGCATTTTGCCGTTTACACATGCGTTTCAGGTGATCTGTTCAGAAGTGGGCAGCACTAAATACAGGTCTAAACCATTTTGAGATCAGATCACAAAAGCCACATACGCAGGTAGTCAAAACCATGTAACCACATCACATTAGAGGTGTAGAGAGTAATTCTTCCTGAATTCATCCAGCACAGCAGCAAAGCACCACCCCTAAACTGTCACTCAACTGCTGCACTAAAACAAGAGTTTAAACTTTGCCAGTAACAAGCAGCTTTAAATGGAAATATCAGATCAGAAATTGAAAACTATTACACAGATAAGAAGCACACACATTGGAAGCTGAACTGAACTGAAGGTGTCTTCTACTAAAACAATTTTATTCTAAATGTTGTGTTTGTGCTTCGATACATTTTCAACTGCAATCTGGGTGAAATAGTGTGGCAGTTTTGTTAGCTCTTTCTTTGTCTTTTCTGACATTTTAATGGTTTATTATCATGCAGTAACACAATGACATTGTGACTGATGTATGCCAGGTGTAAACAGTAATGCATCTCACCTGAATACATGTGATTGCGTCACACAAAACGCATCTTAAATCCAGGTGGAAACGGGGCCTAAACCTTTATTTGGGCGTAATTGGGGGAACTTTTTTTCAGTTCATGAGATGTTATTGAATAATTAACTAAGGTCGCAATAAAATAAAATAAAATAATGAACACTAACATTAAAACGAAGACTCCAGTCATATCAGTAACCTAGAAAAGCCGTTTTATTCTACATGGAGAGGGTCTGCACACAGGGCAGCCATGGCCATGTTAGAGTCACATGACCAGCCGAATACTACTCACTTAATCTCAGTAACCGTCCTGTTATTTCACACTTTCACTCATTGATTAAAGTAATCATGGGTGACTGTGAATACTAAATTTCTACAATGACATCTGAAACTGAAAACGATTTTTGATTTTTAAAACCTATCGAGTCCCTTCAGAAGACATTAATTAATCGACTGGAGTCGCATGAATTACTTGCTGCCTAAATGAGACGTTTTAACCGTCAAAGTGCTGGCACCAGTGTACATCCATTATAAGGACTTGACAGATATCCATCTTCTTCTAAAATCTTCATTTGTGTTCTGCTGAAGCCACATCTGGGATGGCATCACGGTAAGTGGAAAATTAGAGAATTTATATTTTTGGGTGACCTATCCCTTTAAGATATTTTGTGAATACAGGCCCAGAGCTATAAGATTCTAGAATTATTTACTAACAAAAAATTGTAAGCATTGCATAATTTGTGCATGCACATTTACAAACTTGATGTAGCAAAATGGGTTACTGACACCAAATGCCACATAAAGCTATCATATGGCTTCAGAAGACTTTTTGGACTACTTTTATGGTGCTTTTTGATCATTTTAAAAGCTTGACTGTCCAATTCCCCATTAAACAAAGTCATAGGGGTTTTGAATAGGGATTGACAAATTGCTCATTTTGTCTATTAGAGTACCCAAAGTAATTACTTGAGTCCTCATCGAGTACTAGTTGGGGGGGTACATGTTTGTACATGTACTGTCTTTGTCTGCTGCATTGTGTCTCACTGTTCTAACGTCTATTCATTAACATAGGCTGTTATAATGTAGTCAATAAGTTACAATAAGCACAAAAGAGGGCATAATCAAAATATGCATCATATTATCATTATGTGAAGACTCGCTGGTCAATTCAATGAAACAACACTCAGAAAGTGTGTCTCTGTTCTTCCTTCAGGTTACCGTAATAAGCTTAGTAAGTAAACACCACTGATTCTGAACCATGTATCTTCAAACCGTGGTTTACATGATGCCATATTCATCCCATTTTTAAAACGCAGTGTTAAGTCAAAAATCATTTTGAAGACCCTGCGTTCTGTTACGTTCAATCTAGATGTTTGAAAGTAAGATTTCGACTTGTGCGTGTGTGTGTGTGTGCGTGCTTCTCCAGAGTGTAGAGCGCCATCTCTACCCTGGACAGAAAGTCACTCTGCACTCTGTTGTTTGTTGCTGTGATGATTCATGCTTACTCCCATTTAACTTGGAATTTTAAACCTCATATTGAAGAAACTGCAATGGAACACCACTTTACGTTGGATTTACATCTTGTGCAGAAATCTTTAGCTCTGATTTCGCTGAGATGCAGGTGTGTCACGCAAACATGTCGGCACAGAGGGAGATTTACAGTAAATGATAAACCTTCACTTTTACTAAATAATATACATTAATGAGTCAAAGTTTCTACATTATATGACAATAAAACCTGTTTAGTAAACATTTGCAGAGACAGATGTTCAAAACATGGTGGAATAAACTTTCTTTTGATTATCGTAAACCTGGAGAACAAACATTAGCATTGCAGCATCAATTATCAGTTTGGTTGCTATGAGATGTCTGTTGACAATCAAGGGGCCGCTGAAAATGACAACATAATCAATTTCACAATTAAAAATAAGGCCCCTCTTTGATACGTAGTGTATAGTTGTCACTGAATTTTGAATTCAGTGAAGTCACATCAAGCATTTTCATTTTCGATCATAGTTTTCATGATTGAGCATTGCTATCACTTCCGAGTACTCCGGTACATCCCTAGTTTTGAAACAAATGAGGATGAGTAAATTATAAAATATTTTTCAATTTTGGGGAAACCATTCTATTCCTGTAATCGGTGTTGTTAATGCAATTTAGATAATTAAACTGCTACTTTAAGTAACCTAATTACCCTCACCAAAAACTGAAGTTCTACAATGACAGCAAATGCATTTTTAAATCAATCACTTTAATATACACACAAAAACACACTATAGGTATGTGCACTGCCTTTGCGCACAGAACCAAATGAAAGCAAAGAATGAGAAAAATTGACAAAGTTTAGATAACAATGAGAAATTTTGGGCAATGCATGAAATCCAATCTCATTGTAAATTAAATTACAAAAAAAGCTCCCTGTGCTATAGTAACATTGCATGAATACATGGAAGCGATAAAAGCAGTCACAAATCTAATATTCCAGTTGGCGTGCTTCATAAACAAGAGAGGTGAACTGTCATTACATGCTCACACTAAACACTAAGGCATACCAACAAACTTCAGGAGAGGAAATTTCCACCACTGAGATCAAAAGACATCTGTACTAGCTTCTGGCAATAGCAGAAAGATGAAACAGCCATGCAAACTTTCAACAGAGTTCAACTCGAGTTGCTGAAAAGCACATTTAACCTATTCAGGTAAAATGTGCAATGAACAAAGAATTTGATAACAGCTTCCTCATTCCTCCCTGTAGTTTCTCGTTTTTCCTGTTTCTTCTTCTTTCATATGTTGCCATGACAGCAAGAGACTAATGTATATATCTACCTGTGCACAACACGAGCAATTGGTGACTGCAGAGGCCAATCAAGTCTATTTTATTAAAGAAGTACATTGATTTTCACTGAGTTAGAGCAGTTTTCTTAGAAACGGAAACTTAAGGCTACACCCTCTATGGGTGAAAGGTCTCCCATCTATGACTCACTCTAAACCTTAATACAAATTCACAAACTGATTCATGAAACAATCCCAACAAATTTGACCATGAATATGGGGTCCAGAAACAATGCCACTGCAGGGACATTCTACCTGCATACCATATCAGGGTAAACAAACAAACAAAAGGTGTCTCTGGCTTTGTCCTGCAATCTGCTTGTCAGATCAAACACTGGCCTGTGGGCACCAGCTGCAGAGAGACATGGGCATGTGGAAAAGGGAAATGAGCAGATGGTGGCCCTGCGTGAGAGAGATGAGGGGAGGGGAACAGAAGAATCAGGTAGGAAGATTCTGGCTCTAGGGAAGGCTACACATCGACTTCCTGCAGCCCATGAGGGACGAGAGAGAACTCAGGGAGTTGGGCAGAGATGAGGTAGACCAGGGTGGAGACAGAATTGTCAGGATGGCTACGAAAACAGGGGCAGGGTGACATTCAGTGACGTAAATGTTTTTTCTCCAAGAGGTAAATAAATGTGTGCCAAGAGACATACTGGACCTGTTGGGCATTTTTTTATATAATTATACCGAAAGGCATGAACAAATTGTTTTATGCCCAAATCGAGACTTGTAGACAACCCCCTTTGCACTGGCTTGGCATGTATTCAGAAGAATACCTTTTGTTCCTCTAAACAAGATAGCATTACACAGTAAGACAGCAACACCTTATGGTAAATCTAAACAAATTAATGTCAAAAACTCACATATATTTTAGAAATGCAAAGCACAGGGCCTGGGTGGCTCAGCGAGTATTGACGCAGACTACCACTCGCAAGTTCGAATCCAGTGTGTGCTGAGTGACTCCAGCCGTGTCTCGTACACAAACAAATTGGCCCGGTTGCTAGGGAGGGTAGAGTCACATGGGGTAACCTCCTTGTGGTCATGATTAGTGGTTCTCGCTCTCAACTGGGCACGTGGTAATTTGTGCGTGGATCGCAGAGAGTAGCATGGGCCTCTACATGCTGGGAGTCTCCGCGGTGTCAAGCACAACGAGCCACGTGAAAAGATGCGCGGATTGACTGTCTCAGAATTGGAGGCAACTGAGACGTCCTCCACCACCCGGATTGGGGCGAGTAACCATGAGGACCTACTAAGTAGTAGGAAATGGGCATTCCAAATTGGGAGAAAAGGGGATTTAGACCAATGTGTTACCACCCAAAAGATAACATCAACAACAGGCATCTGAACACAATTTGAGAACACTTTGAGCTTACAAAAAATAGCTCACAGAATAAAAAAAAAGGCAGGTATGATTAATGAGATCGTGTTGATAATCTGACCATCATCTCAACAATATAAATCATGTGTCAAAGTTCAAACTCTACATATGGATGCTGTAGCTACTGTATAAACAGAACATCACCTTATCCATCCTCTTGAGTGAGTAACTTCAGTAGTCAAGAAAAAGAAACACATCAGAGGAAATAAGACACACAAGATAATAAAGATTACAAAAATAAGGAAGAGGAAGCTTTAAAACCTGATTTCAAAATGTTTAGTACTTCTTTTATACTGTAAGTCACACTATCATTTAAATAGAAACATGGTTAATATTTAACATTTAAAAACAAAGTGAGAAAAGTAACAAATTACAAATAGTCATTTCATCAGCGACAACACACGTTTGGAGCAGGTGTTTGAAGCTAACATATGGTTTAACCCATGCTGACGATGATGCAAGAACGTTAAGTCTACTACACATCTTAAATAGTTGTTAAAACACTTAAACACCCTTAAAAACGCAAGCCTTGCAGCTGAATTGTGGGAGATGAAGGTTTGGTCATTGAATCTCCCTGATAAGTTTCAACAGTGTTTATAGAAACCTGTTATTGTTAGACAATAAATCATTCTAATTGGCAAAACTACTCTTAACCGAAAAAAAAAACTTAGCAAACCTCTACGATGACCGACTGTCACAACACCAATTTGCACCAAACTCATGGACATTAAATAACTACTCTTCAAAACCAGCTGCTGGCTAACAAACAGGCTAGCTAACTTCTGAAAGTTGAGTTTTGTTGCATTACCAATCTCTGCCGACATGTCACCTAACATTCTCCAAAGAATTCAGCTACCTTGATCGGCTTCCTCCATCCTGTGCTTGCGGATTCTTTTTGTAGTGTGTTATTCGGATCCTTGCGGTCTTGCTTTCCCACTTCAATCTTGCACATCTGAGCTCAAAGCTGCTACTGGGCTTCTGCGCGTGGTGGGTGGGGTCGTCAGTGGCGTCACGACGCACAGCACGTAGAGATGTAAACAGAGAGAGAAGGGCACGAATCCCACCTGACGCGCCCTTTCGTTTGACTTGAGTGAGATTTTTAAATGAGTTCTGTTGAATCAAATGCTCTGAGTATGGCACGCTATTATAATAACTATTATTACAACAATTAAATTAAATTAAATTAAATTAAATGAACAATTAATTAAACAACTAAAAATAACAAATAATTCAAATAATACAAGTTTTAAATTAGAAGTTTGAAATTTCTGCCTTTAAAACCTAAAAAAATTGCCCATTCCATTACAAGTGCCTCACTAACCTCGGTTTTTGGTTCTTTTTGAGGGACGAGTCTAAATTATTTTTGTGGGCATCAGGATAACACAAAAAATACTGTTGATTGAGCATAACTTGTATTTAACCTGGACCATTTTAACCTTTAAGGTCAAAATTAAGTGAGAAATATAAATAAAACAAATGTATTCTATATATTCCATTTAGGGTTGTTCAAACTATCATTTTGAACTTAAGAAAACTTAACACATACACTGATCAGCCACAACATTAAAACCACTGACAGGTAAAGTGAATAATGTTTATTATCTCATTACAATGGCACCAGTCAAGGGGTGGGATATATTAAGTCAGTTCTTAAATTTCATGTGTTGGAAGCAGGAAAAATGGGCAAGCATAAGAACCTGAGCGACTTTGACAAGGGCCAAATTGTGATGGCTAGACTACTGGGTAAGAGCATCTCCAAAATGGCAGGTCGTGTGGGGTGTTCCTACACCTGCAGTGGTTAGTACCTACCAAAAATGGTCCAAGGAAGGACAACTGGTGAACCGGCGAGAGGGGTGCCCAAGGCTCAGTGATGTGTGTGGGGAGCGAAGGCTAGCCCATCAGGTCAGAAGAGCTACCGAAGCACAAATTGCTGAAAAACGTAATGCCTGAAATGACAGAAAGGTGTCAGAACACACAGTGTATCGCAGCTTACTGCATATGGGGTTGCGTAGCTGCAGAGTGGTCAGAGTGCTCATGCTGACCCCTGTCCACCGTAGAAAGCATCTACAATGGGCATGTGAGTGTCAGAAATGGAGCAATGGAAGAAGGTGGCCTGGTCTGATGAATCAGGTTTTCTTTTAGATCATGTGGACGGCCAGATGCATGTGTGTAATTTACCTGGGGAAGGGATGGCAGCAGGATGCTCTATGGGAAGAAGGCAGGCCGGTGGAGGCAGTGTGATGCTCTGGTTAATGTTCTGGGAAACCTTGGGTCCTGGCATTCATGTAGGTGTTACTTTGACACATACCACCTACCTAAAGATTGTTACAGACCACGTACATCCCTTCATGGCAATGGTATTCCCTGATGGCATTGGCCTCTTTCAGCAGGATAATGCGCCCTGTCACACTGCAAAAATTTGTTTGAGGAACATGACAAAGAGTTCAATGTGTTGACTTGGCATCCAAATTCCCCAGATCTCAATCCGACTGAGCATCTATGGCATGTGCTGGACCAACTAGTCCAATCCATGGAGGCCCCATCTCGCAACTTAAAGGATCTGCTGCCTTGGTGTCTTGGTGTCAGATCCCACAGGAAACCTTCAGAGGTCTTGTGGAGTCCATGCCTTGACGTGTCAGAGCTGTTTTGGCAGCACGAGGGGGACCAACACGATATTTGGCAGGTGGTTTTAATGTTGTGGCTGATCGGTGTATAGAGCTTAGATTTTTTTTTTTTCCTACCAAAAGCTATACACGGAACTTGATCTTGTGTACATGTTTACATAAATACTAATAGCATAGAATTAGGTAATAATAAGAATAGGTAAGCTAATTTAAATAAAATAATAATTATAATTAAAGGGTTTAGAATTAAAATAATTAGAATTAGAATAACAAATACACCATTTAAAATGTATAGGCTACAAGAATGGGCTAATTGTCGGGTTTATGTTATTTTTACTGATTTTAAATATGCTCTAAAGCCTAAACTTATCTTTTCTCCCTAAAGATGCAATACGTTAGACTCAGAAATCCTTGTTATTAATGACACGTGTGGCCATTAAGAGAACTGCAGCCAGCTCCCTGAAGTTCGTGCTCGTGCACACACTCCATAGGGACGCAAGCATCGACCAAAACAATGACTTAACGTATAGACTAAACGTGATTCACAGACTGCTGACAGATGAGGTAACATAATTAAAATTACACAATTATGTCGTTTTACTACAAATTTTGAGACTGCATATTATATTTGACTCTCCAGTGCTGGAACAGGGCTAAAACAAAGTGTGAATATAGGACTGACTATGCAAGACTGTAGATACATTTAATCACTTTTATTTGCATGATACATTGACTGCATTTATATGATAGCCTATGTCGGCGTTAGCTAGCTAGCCAGCTTTATCAATGGCCGACAGTAGCCGTTTATAAAATAGACTGTACATTATAAATATGTTGACACAATTCAGTATTGATGTGATTCCATCACAACTGTCATTTTGATATATCGATGCACTGTTGTTTTATAATAACAGAATGTATATATTTTCTGTATAAACATGTTACGTTCCACTAATGAATGGGTCTTTTTGCACTATCTTGAACAATGTCATTCATTTAATGTGTTATTGTAGTTTATCTGCTGAATACAGATTACATTGATTATGACTGTGCTGGCAAGATCAAGTTAGCTAAAAGTACACAGATCAATCCTTATGGCACTATAGATGCTTTGCAGGTATGTAAGCTTACCTGTCCAATAAGAAGAATGACATTTCAGGGTCGGTTTTGATCCACAAAAGCTTTAATAGGCAAACAATGTAGTCTGGGAAGGACTCATTTTTAAGTTGCATTACAAGCTGTTCACAGATTGGCAAAAACAAAAAAGGCAAATAATACATGAAAATTGTTACATATAGCACCTTTAATGAAAGAAAGACATTCAGGATGAGGACGTTACTAATTTTCTCCATACCAGAACTGCAGTGTTTTTGGATATTGAGGGAGACACACTTACTTTCACCCTTGGAATTTTGGCATGATAAGGAGAATTATCACCAGAGCTATTACTGGAGATAAGACCAGATCCCATGTGTTCACATGGGTGGGCTCAAAGTCACTAATTTACCTACAGTGAAACAAGAGACCCCCAAAGACAATGCCTCTTATTACTGGCTTATATGGACAGTCATCCAACAGTATGTATCTTTACACTATACTGAATATATCATTATATACATTTTTTTCTTTAAAACTTTTTAAACCTCAATACATATATACACAGTTATTACGTAATATGGGGAAAACCAATATAAAGCAAACAAATGTTGTTTAGTGCATCAAATGAGGAAATATAAAAACTGTAACAACTCGCAAAAAATAAAATAATAATAATAATTTAAGTGAACGTGAACGTAAATCAGTGAAATTATTTTACCTTGAATTCAAGGTTACTTCGATAATGAATTTTTGTGGGGATATAAAATGAGATACATATCTTACAACTTGAGAAATTAATTAGAGTTTGTAGTTGTTGTTTTTCACATAATTATTATACAGTATTATGTTTTTCATCTGGATTTTTCCATTATGATAGATGTGTTACTTATTTCAAAAAGTTAAAAATAAAACAAAAATATTGTTACAATTATATAGTAGAGCCTGTGTATCCATCTTTGACATCACCTGAAAAATACACCTATGCACGGTGCCGTCGCGAAAACCCAATCTGTCCTGCTCAACAGGACTCGCGCGACAAACATGGAGCGACGTGTTTAATGTCAGTCAGCCCCGCTAACATGCACAGGGGAGGGCATGAAAGGAATACAATGATTGTTGGCTCGAGAAGTGTAGTTCTATAGCTAAAAAGCATGCGGAAAATGGGTGCAGTCATCAACTCAAGTAGCCCCCTGGCTGCTCGGCGTCCCCCCATCTTCCTTTTAACACGAGGCCCCCTCCCGCAGCCCCCCTCACTGTCACCGAGATGCATTGTGGGGGAAGTCGTTGCCATTCGACCTCTGCAGGGCCTGCGCGGACGCAGACAGAACCCTGAAATTCATTATGCCTTCAAAACCCCTATTTATTTCCGCATAACCTACATACTCTTACCAGGAGGCCGGAGCGGGGGGAAAAAAACAGGTCATTTCATGCGAAATAATTAAGTATTGAAAAGAGCGGAGGACACTTAGTCGGTTTAGATCTTTTTCGCTGAAAAAGTTATAGATTGTTATTTATTTTCAGAAAATGTCCGGAGAGCGAAACCGCAGGTCGCTGGCTTTCCGAGGAGGTGGATTAGCCGTCACCGGTGCCAGTGCTGTCGGAGGAGGCAGCAACGGGAACAGCTGTGAGGCCCCGGCCTGTCAAGAGCGACGTTTGAACGGGAACAAGCCGGATAAAGAGGACGATAGGGATTTGGGGGCGAAAGGACCATCGCTGGGGAAAGTCGAGGGAGGGGGGTCCGTGAGCGACGGCACAGAGCCGGAGGCAGAGGAGGACCCGGAAGGGGGCAGTTGGACAGCGGGGAAAGATAACGACAAAGGCGCTTTAAACGACATAATGGTTAAAAACGAGAGCTCCGGGGGTGGCTGTAGGTGGCCGATCGGCAACGGCGTGAAGCGGGAGGATGGGAGCACGGGAGCTGAGGAGGAAGCGGGCACCAGAAAGCACTTGGTGGAGATGAGACCACAGACGCTGCTGCAGAAACACTCGCTCTTCCAAGCCTCCTGGTTGCAGGAGTTCCCCTGGCTCAAATTTTGCCAGGAGACGGGACTGATGTCTTGCTCTTGGTGCCATAACATTGCCACTAACAACAGCGATGAGTTGGTGAAAGGCAGTCGGAATTATAAGCGGGCCTTGCTGCTGAGACATCACCTGTCCTCGGAGCACGGCAGGAATGACCCGACCAAACAGGTACGTTTTTACACCCATAAAGGGGACGGGGGCAGTTTGTTTGACGGTAGAGCCGAGCTTGGGTGTGTTAATTCGTCTTTAGTTAACCAGTGGTGAGGTTTGTCCCTCTCTTTTTGAACATGAAGGGCATTTTCGAGGCTGTTCAGCGAGCTAACAGGTCTGCTAGCTACTGACTACTCAGGATAGCAGGTTAGCATATTTGAGCTAATAGGATCAGCACTGTCAGTTAGTGAGGTGAGCTAAAAGACCTTTGCTTTGGGTGTTTTTAATACCTGTTCAAACATTAATGAATTTTGGACATTGAAAATGGCAGTCTTTTACATTATCCGAGTGCTTAATCGCCAGTAAAACCTCTATATATTTGACGTTGTAAGGATTCATATCAGAGATGATAATTTTTTGTCTGTTTAATAATTATTCTAAAACGGATAGTTCCGGTCCTGGATGCTGATTGGTCAACAGCCGTGTTTTATTCACGATAAAGCACAGCTCTTACCTCTTCACTGAACTTCTATTTGTATCACTCCGCAGCACCCACAGCTGGCAGTTATACTCTTGAATTTCCTCTTTACTGCCAGGGACTATTTCTTCTAGCAGAAGGATGGCATTTCATGATTTTAATTAAAAATATAACATTTTAATGAACATTTGTTTCTTTAATTGTGTGGTGACCGTTTTATCACAGCAATAAAGCACTCAAAGCTGTGCCATATTGTGAATATAGTCACTGCTGTAGGGGTTGAAGGCACTGTTTTACATTGTGCCCAACAACGCCCTTCAGCCATGACAATATTCACAATAAAGCATACCCTCTCGTACCTTATTGTTTAAATAATAGGTTTCTTACTGAGACTATAGCTCAGAATGTTGCCCAGCTTGCTTATTTGTGCCTCACTGTGTTAACCCATGCATGTATTACACTGTAATTATCAACCCTGGTTGTCATGGTAACTAACTGATTGCCACAGAGGTCACAAAATGGCAAGGGCTTGACCCTACTACCTTTGGGGAGCCACACCCCTTCCCAACCCCCTTCCTTTGGTGCCTCGCTGTAAAAACTGACCTCTGGTGCATCTCACCCTCCCCTTTAGGACACCTAAATTAGAGGCATTGTGTTAGGTGACTCCCCAAGATCCATAGATAGTGTGTGTCACTTGCTACATTGGTTGGAGTAAATTATGTTGTCTCTGCCTGTAATGACAGCTATGCCTGATATGTGCAGGCAACTACAATTAACACAATGAGACTAAAGTAAAAATAAGAGTATTACTGAATTGGCAATGAAAATTCAGTTCCCTGTCCCAAGTCACAAATGACTGAATTGTATAACCTACTAAATATAATACCCTCCAGAAGGCACAGTATTTATGATTTGGAATTAAGATCACATAGGATTTTGTGTTATGCTAATTTCCAGTCACTCTAATCAGGATGACATAAAGTGTTCTACTAACTCAGTTTATACCCCTCACTAATTAGGAAGGAAAGGAGGAGGAGGGATTACAGCCGCCTCTCTAGCAACAGTGGGGTTAAGACGCTACAGAAGGTCTCAACCCAGTTATGCTTTCGGTTCACCCTCTCAAGTGACCTCTATCAGTGAACCTTTTCACAATTAGTTTTAATTACATGCTACATAATATGTAGAGTCACGATTCAGAGAAATGTGTTACCTGGAAATCTATGACATGTGTCATTTACTTTTTTTTCTCAGTGGTGTTTTAGGAAAAGGGTATGATCACAAGACCATGGAAGAATAGTATCTGACAACTTATTGTAGGCTAATTGAGTGAAGCATAGGGATGCCTGCTGTCTGGATAAAGAAAGACTGCTCTGGCTATGCAAGACTGTAGACTCCAATAGCCAATTTCATAATTGGGACCTATTATGTTTCTCTGTGCTGCAACTGTATGACATAATGGGCAAAATTTCTTTACTGGTCCATATTAGGGCTGCAACTAATGATTATTTTGATAATCGACTTATCAAACGATTATTAGAACGATTATTCGACTATTCAGTCAATTATTGCAATGATTAATCATTAGCTCTTAACCGACTATTTCCCTGAGAAGCAACATATAAGATATTTAGAGAAAGTATCTTAAATATTAGGGAATTTTCTATGTTTATTAATTTGCCAGTGCAGAAAAGACAAAATATTGAATGTATCTTGAATATAACTATATTTTGTCTTTTCTGCACTGGCAAATTAATAAACATATAGAAAATTCCCTTTTTGATATTTTAAAATATTTGAATATTTATTATTATATACAACATCCTCAGACAATAAATTTGTCTTCTGCAGTATAGCTAATAAAGTTAATGTACTTTATTTTAAAGGAGTTTTAGACATTTATATTGGAAAACTAGCCAAAACAAATCCAAAAAGTATTTAGCTGCAGTGTAGATAATGGGCTATGACTACCATCTCTCACCTTTCTGTTCACTTCAATACATCTTTAACTCTCAACAAACTCTTCTTAATTGAGCTGCATAATTCAGATTTCCTTCACAATAAGATACACACTGTAACACATGTATTATGATTCACTTCCTGGTGAGCCATCACATTATAATCTAACTGGAGCAAGCTTGCGTGAGGGACGAGTGTTCTCGCACCAGAGTGTACATCAGCCGGGTTCAGTTTCAATCTCTCCCCCTTAGTTCAGGTCACTTCACGCGACTCATAGAAGTGGCTCTGACTGCACAGATATATGCCAGTTTCAAAGTTTTTACTTATTTACATGAACTGCTTCCTTATTATTTGAACTTTAATAAAAGATGCATTAAAGATATAACGGCGAGGTGCTTCCTTTAAAGACACTCTGACATGCAAGTTTTGCTTCAGTGGAACGGCAGCTCCGGCTCCGCTGTATTTCACAACGGGAATGCTTCTGTATTTACTTATTTTGGATTTAGGCATTATAATTCCCTCATACTTTGCGGTCTACATCACGTGAAACTGTCTGAAAAGTTTAGAGTGCATCTGCACTGTAAGCTGTGTAATTCCTCCTCTCTTCGGTCAGGCGCAAACTGCAGTGCTGATCTTGTGTGCCAGAAGTAGTTTTCTATCTGATCTCATGTTGTTAAATGGGATCAAACGACTATTGGACAACGAAAACTTTTGTTGACACATTTTTATTGTCAATGTTATCGATAACGTTGACTAATCATTTCAGCCCTAGTCCATATCAAACCTTTTCTCTCAGTGGCTGTAATTCATTTACCCCATTTAGAGAAGGGTATCTGGGTTGCCTCACTCTCGAGTCTGCCCTTAAAGTATTTTCCCCTTGTTAGTGAGCTTCAATAAAGATGAAGGTCCCCACCCTTACTGTCTGCTACTTGTGAAATATGTGTGTATTTGGGGGGGGCTGTTGTGTTGTTGGTACGGGGGGGCTATTCCGTATCGATGAGCCCTTGTCTTTGTTGGCAGGCCCAGATCCTGGCATTCCCCTCCCACACCTTGGGTCAAGCACACTGCTGCATTGTTCGTGCATCTGGATGAGGGGACCAGGCACTGGCCTCAGGGGCTGGGATGGCTCTGAAAGACTATACACAAGAAAAACAAAACTGCCGTCCATGTTGTTGGAGGCACAATATTCCGCTAATGTGCCACTTGCGTAGTGTATTCTCAATGGTGATAAAGGCAGGGCTCTGTATTACTGAAGGCCATGTGTTGAAATTTTGGGGAGATTTTTGGGTTTACTGTGAATGGAACATGTTTGAAGTATACAACAGGATAATGGTTGTTGATAGCTCATCACCTGAAGAGCTTTAGAGGCACTGTCTGTTTAACTGCAGCACAAGAGCGAGCTAGTGGTATTGGCGGTGGTTGAACGTTGTTCCTGTTTCACATCAAAATGAAAGTCTGGGGTGGGAAACCGGAGAGAGAAACCACAGAGCGTTTCATCTGTGAAGTTTTATCAAAAGACTGACTATTTCCTGTTTTCTTTGATGTATAGCGTTATGAATGATATTTTAGTATTAACAACAAAAAAAAATATAACAGCTCAGAGATCCTTACAATGTTAGGGCAACTCTGAGTTAACAAAATCCTCAAATTTGTTTCAAAAGCACAACTCTGAAGTCATAATTTTGGCATTTTTAGTTATTGTAAAACTAATGCATTTCTTTCCTTTTACACTTTTAATAAACAGAATAACAGAATTTAATATCAGGGGACATCCTATTAAGGCGCACCTTAAGGAACTTTTTCTGGTCACAAATTGTATCAAAATCTAAAAAATATATATAATTTATTGAATATTGAATATTGATGGAGCAACATAATTTGTGTGAAAAAGAAAAAAATACCAGTAAGTTGTTTTGGTGATTTTGTGTAGATATAGGTACAATATTTATAGTGCAAAATTTGTCAACTAATGCAAATTTATTTGAGACAGCAAGATGCTTTTTTTATATACAACAAATTAATATAATGTTTACTCGAAATAACTACTTCAGAAAAGGGTGCACAATTTCCTGTTAATTTCAATCACATTTGCCATTTCATAAAAGTGTTCTATAAACAAATGAATCTCCATTGTGATTAGATCAGTCAATGTATGCCACTTTGAACTTTTTCAAAACAAATCTATTCAACCCACTTTTTATGGGAGCCATTAGCCCTTGCAATAGGGGGCTTTTTACCCCAAATACTATCCATTCACTTATTAGACAGTTATTTAAAAACTTTAGATTTAACTACCCTGATAAAATCTGAAAATTACAAAAGTATTTTGTCTCAAAATAAATGTGTTTTCTTTAGATACATACATTTTGCAACATTTAAAAAAAAAAATATGTAAAATGGTATCAAATTGCCCCACAATTAACCTTTAGATATTGCACACAATGATATCATGGATTAGGAAATGTTTGCCAAACATGTGTTAAGAAAAGTGCTGTGGCAGTTTCTGTTGCTTTTTAGTGTTTTGGGAGAAATCAAAGGAGCCATTTACCCAACGGGGCTTTAAGCCATGTTGTACACTATGCGACGAGAAACGCATTTGACACAACATAACTGTTGACAGTAACAAAACAATAGAGCATACTTTTAAAAAGCTTCATAAAGCATCTGTTCTGTAGTAGTAGGTTTACACGTGGCACATCTGGAGAAAGGGTGAGCAGTATGTGAGTTTGTATGAGAGAAAGAAAAACGGGTTTATTCCGGACTACTCTATGTCCTGACACCCTCTTTCTACTCATAGCTGCCACATCATCTGTCCTCTCACCAGAGCATGGCTTGGCACACAGTCAAGCTCTCTCTGGATAGTCATAAGGGAACAATAGTGGGAATATTGTGACACCACAATCAGACATTCATTCTAGTCTAACACCCCCTCTGCTTCACCTCAGTCTTATCCTTCAAAATTTACTGGGGCAATAGTTATATTTTAGTTAAAAGGGACAGTTCACACAAACACAGATCAAAGTTCATGTCATCAGTTACTCACCTTCATATTGTTCCAAACCTGTATATCTTTCTTTCAGTGGTTTTACTGTGAATTAAGTGACTGTAGGTCAAAATTTCTGCTACTGAAATTGGTCTGTGCTTACTGACATTTGAACCACTGTCCCCAGTGGCCTAAGCTGGATGTGTTGTTGAACGTATGGGCACATGTTAGCTACAATCCACAGAAATGTCATTTCAAATGTGAAATGTCCACATCCAAAATGAGTTGTAGACTAAAGGAGTTGTCAGTAATTAATATTTTATGATGTAAACCCCCTAACCCAAACCCCAACCGTCACTGGAATAAAAATGTAATTCGAGCAAAAATGCAACCTCTGAATCTTGCTCACCAATGTTTATGTGAACTTTCTGGTTTCCAAGGGACCAGAACCCATGTCTCGAAGATTGCTTGCGCAATCAGAAGAGCCGCAAGAGGTGGTGAGAACATTTGAATTGATGCAAAAATGTCTGATGGGGGATGGAGCTTGTCAGTAATTTGGTAGAATATAAATGTTGATTTCCTGTGTGATCATGTTGATGACCAGGATCTGTCAAGCTTCTTAACAGAAAAGAACCATAAAGTTGTTCGTAGCACTTGTGCGCTTTTTTCCAAGTCTTGTTACTCCATAGCTTTGTGTGAGGAATAAATCAGGATTTAAGTCCGTATTCACTTATTCTCTAATAAGAGGCATCCAAGAACCAAAGGTGTTTGCTGTCATTGACATCAAACCCGGTGCAACGTATCTTGATGCAGCAAGTTTAAGTATCAGGGTTCGTTGTGTTTTCCAGGACTGGAAATGTCATGGGGAAATGTCATGGAATTTTGGAGTACTAAATGATGACAGAATTTTCCATTTTTAACTAGTGAACTGTTCCATTAATTCCCGCTGTCTTTGTAAGTTTGTTGCAACCATCACTAGTAAGTGTGCTAGGGAGTTGTTGAAAGTGCTTTCTCACAAAGCTCCAGTGTAGCATTAAGCAGTTCTGAACAATGAGCCTGGAGGAAAGTGATGGCTTTGTGTGGAGAAATGGGGTTGCTTTCTCTCTCTCTCTCTCTCTCTCTCTCTCTCTCTCTCTCTCTCTCTCTGACTACTGGTTGGAATTGCTGTTGCTGGATCAGGCTACAGTAATAACCCCATCTACCAGGATAAGGCCAGTGTGGAGGAGGGGATTTGGGAAGGCCTCCACCCTGAGAAATAGATTTAATCTGAATTACTTCCGCAAAAAACACAGCTGTGTAGTAGGAGGACAAAAATGCACGGCCTGAGCTGTATGAATTTCTGCCTGGATTAGGACATCTGCTTTGCAATACAGAAATATATTGTGTGCATTCACTCTTGGTAGGTACCAGCCAGTTCTTTTTTCTTTTCTTTTTTAATTGTGAGAGCAGATGATGCACACTGATGGTGGGATGGGATAATGGCCAAATATTTCTCATCGTAAAGAGCATTTACAAGGGCGCAGAGCATGTGTCCTGTGAGTGGGGGGTTTATCTTCACTGTAGTTCCCACAATATTGCAGCTTTAGAGCCTGTCCAACCAGTTCTCTTGTTGGAGTTGTCACCATACACCTGCCCTCTACCTTGTGTTTACACTGTAGACTAATGATGATTCTCATTTTTGTTTATTGTCACTCCACCAGGAAATGGAAAGGCCAGAGGATGCAGAGAGCCTGGAAGTGGAGGACTACAGGAGCAAGCCCAACGAGAACTCTTACTGCTATCAGCTTTTGCAAGAGCTGGACAAGCAGCGCAAGAGTGGCATTCTCTGTGACGTCAAAATCGTGGTGAGCGGCCAGGTGTTCAGAGCACACAAGAACATCCTGGTTGCTGGGAGTGGCTACTTCAAGACCCTCTACTGCCTGACAAAGAGTGAGAGCTGTGACCAAACTACAATCACGCACCTAGACGTGGCAGCCGTGCAGGGTTTTTCTGTCATCCTGGACTTCCTCTACTCTGGCAACCTCTTGCTCACCAGCCATAATGCCATCGAGGTGATGTCAGTAGCGAGTTTCCTCCAAATGACCGAGGTGGTCCAGTCTTGTCATGCATTCATCAAAGATGCCCTCAACATCAGCATTAAGCAGGAGGCCCCCGACTCGGTGGTGGTGGACTACAGCAAGCGGCGGACGGTGGCAAAAGACTGCCAGGGTGCCGACAAGAAGCCCAGCAGCTTTTGGGCCACCAGCATCCTGTCCAAGCTGTCCATCAAGGCCAGCGGGCAAGTGAAGGATGAACCAAGCGATGTGGAGGTGTCGGGGGGAGAAGGCTGTGCATTGGGAAGCTCCGGATGGGGAGGCGAGAACTCCTCAGAGTCCACAGAGACCGAGCCACATGGCCCAGGGGCGGTGTTTGCCTGGAATGAGCCAGATCCCGGCACTGGGGCTGCCGTCAAAATGGAGGTGCGTCCGGAACCAGGCAGCGGCAGGCGGAAAAAACAGGCTGCAAAGCGTTTCGTCTACAACATCCCACCAGAGCCAGAGGAGGGTTTTGACGAGGGCATGTTCATCCAACCATCTGCTTCCTACACCAGAGAGGACTACTCCTACCTCTCAGAAAATGCCGGTACTTTACCCATAATTACTTTCTCTCTTCCGGCACACAAAATGGTGCCTTGGAAGACACTCAGAGGGTGCTCTTCAAACCAGATGCAATTTAAATCATCAGTCTCAACAAATTTAAGTGTCATTAGATATCATTAACACACCCAGCAGGTGCACAAGAAAAAAAAAGTTTGATTTCTTTTGTTGGAGGTGTCTTTGAGCTCATTCAGGTTGTGGTAGTGTGATTATTTGAGTTATGTCGCCACCCTTGTCTGTCACTTTATCATGCTTCGCTGCTGTCTTTAAACTATGTCTGTTTGATTAAAACCTGTGAAGGAGGAAGTATGGAAATAGTGTATATGACACCTCACATTCACGCACACACACACTCAAAGACCAGTTCTGTAAACCTCTTGGTTGCTAATGGTATATCCATGTTTATCAGAGGCCAAATACACAGCCTTGAAGATGCTGTTTTTAAAATGGCACGAAATCATACTACTAGTTCTTGTACAAATTTTCAGTATGCAAATGGATTACATCCGATTCCAAACTTGAATATAGTTTGTTTAAAAATGGCTGATGTCTCAGGATGTGGTGGACCTTAGATTTTTAAATATACTGTTTTAACATATTAGCTGCACTAGAATCGAACATATTTGATGTCAACAACAAAAGATGGATGAAGTTTTCTCTTCTCCCTTTTAAAATTTTATGAGCCTATTTATTTACAGGTGAAACTCGAAAAATTAGAATATCGTGCAAAAGTTCATTAATTTCAGTAATTCAACTTAAAAGGTGAAACTAATATATTATATAGACTCATTACAAGCAAAGTAAGATATTTCAAGCCTTTATTTGATATAATTTTGATGATTATGGCTTACAGCTTATGAAAACCCCAAATTCAGAATCTCAGAAAATTAGAATATTACATGAAATCAATAAAAAAAAGGATTTTAAATACAGAAATGTCGGCCCTCTGAAAAGTCTAATCATGCATATGTACTCAGTACTTGGTTTGGGCCCCTTTTGCATTAATTACTGCCTCAATGCGCGTGGCATGGATGCTATCAGCCTGTGGCACTGCTGAGGTGTTATGGAAGATCAAGATGCTTCAATAGCGGCCTTCAGCTCTTCTGCATTGTTTGGTCTCATGTCTCTCATCTTTCTCTTGGCAATGCCTCATAGATTCTCTATGGGGTTCAGGTCAGGTGAGTTTGCTGGCCAATCAAGCACAGTAATACCATGGTCATTGAACCAGGTTTTGGTACTTTTGGCAGTGTGGGCAGGTGCCAAGTCTTGCTGGAAAATGAAGTCAGCATCTCCATAAAGCTTGTCTGCTGAAGGAAGCATGAAGTGCTCTAAAATGTCCCAGTAGACGGCTGCGTTGACTCTGGACTTAATAAAGCACAGTGGACCAACACCAGCCGATGACATGGCTCCACAAACCAACACAGACTGTGGAAACTTCACACTGGACTTCAAGCATCTTGGATTGTGTGCCTCTCCATTCTTCCTCCAGACTCTGGGACCTTGGTTTCCAAATGAGATGCAAAATTTGCTCTCATCAGAAAAGAGGACTTTGGACCACTGAGCAACAGACCAGTTCTTTTTTCTTTAGCCCAGGTAAGACGTTTGACATTTGAAGCCCATGTCCAGGACCCGTCTGTGTGTGGTGGCTCTTGATGCAGTAACTCCAGCCTCAGTCCACTCCTTGTGAAGCTCCCCACACATTTGAATGGCCTTTTCCTGACAATCCTCTCCAGGCTACGGTCATCCCTGCTGCTTGTGCACCTTTTTCTTCCACACTTTTCCCTTCCACTTAACTTTCTATTAATGTGCTTTGATACAGCACTTTGAGAACATCCAACTTCTTTTGCAATTACCTTTTGAGGCTTTCCCTCCTTGTGGAGGGTGTCAATGATGGTTTTCTGCACAACTGTCAGGTCAGCAGTCTTCCCCATGATTGTGAATTCAACTGAACCAGACTGAGAGACCATTTAAAGGCTCAGGAACCCTTTGCAGGTGTTTAGCTGATTAGAGTGTGACACTTTGAGCCTACAATACTGAACCTTTTCACAATATTCTAATTTTCTGAGATTCTGAATTTGGGGTTTTCATAAGCTGTAAGCCATAATCATCAAAATTATATCAAATAAAGGCTTGACATATCTTACTTTGCTTGAAATGAGTCTATATAATATATTAGTTTCACCTTTTAAGTTGAATTACTGAAATTAATGAACTTTTGCACGATATTCTAATTTTTCGAGTTTCACCTGTATATAATCCTATTATATTTATTTTCCAGTTTATATCCTAATATAAAACATCATTCAAACAGAAAATATATTAAACAGGAGGAAAACGTTTTACATAAGTCTTGGAGGTCCAGACTTTAAAGCCCTTTTATGTACTTGCCCTTACTCTATATTTACAGTACAATGTCATATTAGCACAGGTATGACCAGGGATGGCTACTCATTACTGTGGTTTGGTAATTGCAGTTCGTTTTTCTAGAAAATGCGACAGTCCGTACGGACGTGCTCGCTGCATGCTTACTACAACGAACAAACGTTGACATTTTGCTTGTTTAGAAAAACCATTGTAAGCAGTTGCCTCATCTTTTCTCTCCGAACAGGACTATCTCCTAACACATGCACACATGCCTCGACCAGCCACAGTCTTGCCTCATGATTGCTTTTCCTCAGTCCCTGTGTAGGTCAGGGCCACAAGACCATCTTCCCTTTTTAATTAGAGTGGCCAGTCCATTTTCTTCTGCCTTTTATTAAGGGAGTCGGCCCTCTCTCCACCTCATACCATGAAAAACCTGCATAATCTCTCCATCCAGCCGAGCTGTCATGCTTGAAACTCTCTGCCCCATTAAGTAGAGCACAGTGTGGAAGAGTATCATGTCTTAAGTGACACGGTTCTGAGAAGAGGCTTTCTCTCATCGGCTTCTCTAATGCAGGATAATGAAGTGAAGTGGGGCAAATCTTCTACCCTCAGGCTTCCTAAACACTCTCAGATGCACTTAGCTCATATTCCTTAGGGCACCTAAAAGTGCCAAGCTGCCCAGAGCTCACAGATCATACCTGCATAGGTTTGCCTACACATGCATACATGTGCTTATCTGTTCATGTGTACGTTTGTATTGCAGTCTACTTCCTTCTTTCTCAATTGGGGCTTTTTATAGGGCAGGAGATGTTGTTTAATTGGTTAGCTCTACCAAAAAATAAAAATTCTAATAATAAAATCTGTCACAGTTTACTCACCCTTATGAAATTCTAAACTCCTTATGACTTTTTTTTTTCTTCCATGGAATACAAACGGAAACATTTGACAATGTTGACTCTGCTCTTTTTTTATATACATTTAAATCATAGTGACCAAAGGCTGTCAAGCCCCCTCCAAAAAAAGACAAAGCACCATAGAACTACTCCGTATGACTTGTACACTATATTCCAAGTCTTATGAAGCTATATGATTGCTTTGTGTGAAGAACAGAATGCAATTTAAGTTGTTGTTCGTGGATAATTTGCCCCTCAGCCTCTCAAATCTCATTCGCATTGGCATATAGGGTATTGACTGTTCAGCCTTGACGTTTGTAGGCAATCCCGTAAGTCTAATTCGCCATGGGTTTTTAAAAAAAGTATGCAATTCAATAAGTCTTCAAAATTCAAGTTTGAGGTATGATTGTGTGTAATTTATGTTTTAGATCAAAGCTTCCACATATTGTCAAATAATGTTTACCACAGACCTTATTTTACTCATATCTTCAAAAAAAAACATTTTGAAAATCCAGATTGAACCCATGGCAAATTAGACTTCCAGGTTTTTGGTCTACAGTCTTGTACAGGTGTACAATCTGAACAGCCACATTTGATGTCAGTCATGCTAAATGGGATTGTCAACTGACAAGTTTGAATATGTGAAATTGCAAATGAGATACGAGAGCTATAGCGGAGGGAATGATTTAAAAATTAATAGCAATCAGTCTGTTGCTATCAAATGGCTTCAGAAGACTTGGAAATTAGAACACAAGTTTCATGGACTGCCTGTATGGGGGCTTTTTTCCTTTTTGAAGCATGATTGTCCCTGATAACTGTATGATTTCATTGTTCATGGTACTCTTTTTCATACATACTTCAAAACATATCCCTTTGTGTTCCACAGAATAAAATAATGGCTGAATGTTCATATTTGGATGAACTGTTCCTTTAACATCTTTTGTGTAGACCACAAATGACCTTGTAAAACCAAAACTGTCACATTCAAATCAGTCATGATGGTTAAAGATCTGGTCATGTTGGTGAGTTCTTTAGATCAGAGAAGCCATTCTGTCCTCTCTCTCAGGGTCACAGTAGGATCCTTCACTGTAAATGCTTCAGTCTTTTCCAAACAGTGTGGTTGAATTGCAGCAATGACCCCCTTGTATACACACACTACCCCTGATTCCCTCTTCTGAGGTGCAGCGCTGCCAGGACCATCCCACTCTAATCCTGCTAATGCAGCCCAACTATCTCTGCCATTCCAAATATTGACCCAGGCAGAGTGGACCTACAGCAGAGGTACTTACAGTGGGATCTATAGGCTTTGGTCTGCCTGCCAGTATATCCACAGTGTGTAAGATGATCCTCTTTAGGGCTTCACCCATTTATTTACACATCATATTTCCTTCAAACACCCATAAAGACACACATTAACAGTTGCTGCCGTGCGCAGAGCAGATACGCAGATCAGCGTCAAACAAAGTAGAGCCTTTACACTTGGGCACAAATAGTGCTGTAAAATTATCAAGGATTATAGAATCCCTGGTGTGGTGTAGTGAGAAGGTACAGGAAGGAGAGCAACATGCTCTACTCAAGTACGACTACGCAGATGCTAATACTTGATCAATGCATTGCAAGTGTGCAAACCAATTGTACATTTTAAATGTTCTTTCTTGCTTTACTGTGGTTGTAATAAACCTCAGTACTCAAGGGGGGACTTCAAATGCTTGTGCCATTAAACACTTATGTATTCAGGTAGCTAGCTGCAAACTTGACCGTTTAAATAACTTCAAATTGTGGCTTTGACTGCCAAGATGGTAGTTGACCTGAAAGAGCAAACTGACCGTAGAAGATGGTTTAAGCAAATGCTTGATATAGCGCCTCTTACGCCAATGGTGAAAATGCAAGGTATAATTGCGTTGTGTTATGAATTGCGTTCTGACCCATTTTGGGAACACAATGACATGTGAAATCAAGTTTGCATAGCTAAACGCATTGGCGTTTATGTCCTTAAGTAGGTTTCAGGTTTAACAGAGGCCATTTAGTCTCATTCCTATGTGTCCTTGGGGGTTTGAGGTCAGTATAGACAGAGTCCATTCGCTACCACCATCTCCCATTGTGTTACATTACAGATCTGGCCAAGCAGTAAGTCATACTGAATGCGACCTGCAAGGAGAGTCTCGCTCTTTGTATCACATTTGCATGGTCTTGAGCAGTCTCATTACTCAAGCATGGCCAAATTAGAATACAGATTAATCGTTAACCATTTCAAGTACCCAAAAAGTCTATGGCAACAGATTGAACTTTAATTTTGAGGCTGCAGAAACAAGTGAACTGTAAGTCTCTGCACAATTGCTGTTCTTTAGCCTACAAGGTGGTGTTTAGATCCTCAATAAAATTCCCAGGTGTTCTGGCTCTCGTCACCACTTGGCAACCTGCTTGAGGATCCTTTTGCCATTTTGGCTCAAACAAAGCCAGACCCCCATCCCACAAGCTGTAGTAGAGACTGCGCCGGTCTAATTGTCATGAGACACCACCCCTATGAGAACTGAAGTGTTGGAATTAATCTTTTCAGAAGCCAAAAGAAGATATTTTAATTCTGTTTCCAGTATCCTGTCCCTACTAAAGTATTTTTTTTTTATACTGCTTGTTTATCAGTAGACAAATTACATTAGACTATTAGAGTTATTGCCTCTGGCATGTGGTTTCCATGGCAACTGACACACTTTCACAGTGTGTAGAGTTTTTCTTTTATGAGGGCAACACTAAGGATAGGGCCAACATTCTTTTTGACAACACATGCACACTTGCAATGTTTTTTCTCTTATTTTTCTACATACACTAAGCACTTTATTATGAACACTGCGGTCCTAATAAAGTCCTGATGTGGTCTTTTGCTTTTGTAGCCTATCCGCCTCAAGGTTTGATATGATGTGCATTCTTAGATGCTATTCTGCTTTCTACAATTGTACAGAGTGGATTTCTGAGTTACCTTAGACTTTCTGTCAGCTCGAACCAGTCTGGCCATTTTCAGTTGACCTCTTTCATCAACAAGGTGTTTCAGTCCGCAGTACGGCTGCACACTGGATGTTTTTTGTTTTTGGCAACATTCTGAGTAACTCTCGAGACTGTTGTGCATGAAAATCCCAGGAGATCAGCAGTTACAGAAATACTCAAACCTGCCAGTCTAGCACAAACAATCATGCCACGGTCCAAATCACTAAGATCCATTCTGATGGTTGATGTGAACAGTAACTGAAACTCCTGACCTATATCTGCATGAGTTTATGTATTACATTATTTTCACACCATTGACTGATTAAATAATCACATGAATAAGTAGATGTACAGGTGTTCCTAATAAAGTGCTCGTTGAGTGTACATGTACATATACACAAATATAGCTTGCTGTGCTTTAGGTGTTATACAGTTTGCATGGTAAAAACAATCAGGTAAGCTCTCAGATTTCAATTCACATTCAGACTATGTATTTGTCATTGCGTGCCACCATAAATGTAGCATTTTCCAAAATAGTCCTACATTAAAACCGCAGCTCAAATCCCTGCATTCTTCTTGTTTAATTTCGTGCCGTCTAACTGTTTTTGAGCACAAGAATGGGTTTTACATAAATGCCCCCTAATAAATGTGTCATATCAGTGGCAGGTGAACCTGAAATCAACCTACTTATACATGTCTTTTGTAAGACTAAGTTGTTCAGGCTATGCAACATCTAGCCAGTTTTGAAAATATGTATTTTTGCTCATCCCTACTGCACACTCATATACTATTTCTGTCACTGCCTCTCTTGTGCCATATAAAGAAGATGCTCTTTATAAGTCACATTGAAGTTGTTTATGTCTCAAGAACTGTGTAAAAACCGCTGAGAATCCATTTGATTTTGTTTGTGTTGTTTCTCCTAGGTGAAGCATCTGAAAACGCCCTAAATAAGCTAAAGTGTCCCCACTGTAACTACATTGCCAAGCACCGGCGAACACTAAAGAGACACCTGATCATCCACTCGGGTGTGCGTTCCTTCAGCTGCGACATCTGCGGAAAGCTGTTCACTCGCAGAGAGCACGTTAAGAGACATTCCCTGGTAAGAGAGAAACATCAAGTCTCATAAATGGGTGAATCTCACAAAAACATGTTGGCTACAGTTTAGTTTTCAACACCAACATCGCAAGTAAAAATCTTTTTGTGACATTTTCATGACTCCTAAAATTATTTTTGCCAAGATGCTTTTGAATATGTTACATTTGAGCTTTGTTGTTATTTCCATTACTCTTAATGGTGATTCTCATTACATTTATTATAGCAACATTTTTAAATTGAAAAGATAAAACGTTTTATCTTTTCAATTTAAAACTTTATCGCCACCAAAAAGGAATTACAGAAATAGTGTTTTTAAACAGATATACACCTTACAATGTAATAAAATTATTATATTCAGAATAAGTTGTTTTGTGGTATTACTGTAATGAGAGTTAAGGTGGATACTTTTATTGTTTGGTTAAAGAAACATGAATCAAAATATAATTTCTTTTGATTTTGGCATGAAATACGACCTAGACATGTTCTTGACAGGTTTCAAGAGATTCACCCTCTGATTCACTCAGAATGGGCTTTGCTCAGTTATATCCCTGTTCATGTGGTTTTATTTGTAGGTTCACAAAAAGGATAAGAAATACAAGTGTATGGTGTGTAAGAAGATCTTCATGCTCGCAGCCAGCGTAGGCATACGGCACGGCTCTCGGCGCTATGGTGTGTGCGCTGAGTGCGCTGACTCCCACCAGGGCACTCAAGAGGGTCTAGAGGGCATGCAGGACCTGGATTTTGCCCGCGACGAAGACTTCGAGGAGGCTGGAGAGGGAGATGAGGACATGGAGGAAGAAGGGGAGGAGCCCAATGAGATTGACCAATCCAACTGTGAGGGTGACGTGGGTGGCACCCCCGAGGAGGACTAATTTAAACATAACCTGGTAGAAAAACGAATCAAAATAAAAAATCAATGAAAAAAAAAATAGCTGGGAAACAATCAACTATTCCAAAGTGCTATCAAACCTCTTTGTTGCACGTGAAGTTTTGTCAAAGAGATATATAGCTTTGTTTGAGAGAGACTCCAATATTTAAAGATTGTTTTATGTGTCAGAGTCTGGGCTTTGTGCCTGTCAGAGGAAGAGGTTTAATGATATATAACAAAAAATCAGGTTTTTCTGTCATGTATTTTTTCTTTTGTATGGGTTGAGGGTGTACAGTGTTTTTGAGTTATAATAGGCCAATCATATTAAAAGAAATATTAATTATTTAATTTATGAAGAAAAATAATATGGTCTTATGAAATGATAGATTTAGATTTGTTTTGTATGTCTGCTTAATTTGTTTCACTGAGCTTCCTGAAAGATTTGATCGTATATTGCTCAAGAGGATTATCTACACAGGAAGATTTTTTTGGTGTGTTTCCTTTCTAGTTAAATGTCATGAAATTACATATATATATATATATATATATGTAATTTCATGTGTGTATACATTTTCCTTTCCCTGCACAAATCTTGGAACCAAAAATCTGTTTTGTGACTAATTCACAACAGCCATATTTATAATTAAGTTATACGGGGCTGTTAGATCGTGCCAAGCAGAATGCACACCAAGATTTTGCAGGACACAAACTACTGAAAATGCTGAGAGAACGTAAAGCAGAAAAATAGATGGGGGGGGGGAATAGAAAATTATCAAATATAAGGGGAATATATTATTGCTAGCTTTATTTGGATCGCAGCATCACAGTAACACTTTATAAAGCATTTTGACATTCACTTAAAGCTTGAATTTTGCCAAATGATGGAAACGTTTGGTGCTGTAACGCTTTTGTTTTTATCATGTTTAAATATTGGACCTACAAGCTGTATATGATGTTAATAATCGTAAAGCCTACTCAACTCAGTTATGCTAATCAGCTTTGTACTTTACACTGTTGTGCTAAGGAGCCTATCAGGTGTGCTTTTTCCGTTTTTAACGTCTTTTCTATTAAATGCACATACACACTCAAACATACCATTTGTTGTTAAAACTACTGGCAGTACTTGTATAGGTGGAACAACCTGATGTCCTTGACCCTCCTGAGTTGGTTAGTGGTACTGAGCATACTTGTAATCACTTGAACGACCTGTGTAACGTTTTTGATGTAGATGATCGAGGTTGTTTCCAGTAGATTCCCAAACTTAATTTTGGTTCCCCCCGTAATATTTGTGATGGTTTTTATTTAGTTGAAGAGATTATTTTGACTTTGTTGTGTGTCTGCTGAGTGGAAAACACTTTGCTCATGCTAATGTAGAGTGGAAGGTCTATGATAACGCATAGACAGGCACTTACTACTCTGTGTTCAACAATTTCTTATTTCCCCAAAGCCGGTCTGGATGGAAATAGATTTAAACTGTTGTGTTTTTATTCCATGCGGAACTTTTTCTTTGACATTTCATTATTTAATGCTTTATATGTATTGACTCCAAATGCAATCAAGACTGTTAATTTCTATTTGTCCTACCAAAATCATTGTTTAATTGTTAAAAATAATGTATAAGAAAACCAGGTAAAATATTTAGTGTAGATCATTGCTTGTGTATGTTGTCAGAATTAAATGTTTTTATTCTAAAATCTATCATTCACTTTACCCTTAGATGCATATATTGTTTTATCTGTCCTTCCATTTTGAGCTTTTATTTTGTTTTTGTTCATACAATGTGTTTTTTTATTTTAAGCACCTACATTGGCGGCCAAACGTTTGGAATAATGTACAGATTTTGCGGTTTTGGAAGGAAATTGGTACTTTAATTCACCGAAGTGTCAATCAACTGATCATAAATTATAGTCAGGACATTACTGATGTAAAAAACAACAACATCACTATTTGAAAAAGGTTAATTTTTATCAAATCTAGACAGGCCCCATTTCCAGCAGCCATAAATCCAACACTTTATCCTTGAGTAATCATGCTAAATTGCTAATTTGGTCCTAGAAAATCACTTGATTATATCAAACACAGCTGAAAGCTATTTGGTTCATTAAATGAAACTTAACATTGTCTTTGTGTTTGTTTTAGATTTGACGCAGACAGTATGCAATAGACAGGCATGTTTTAAGGTCAATATTAGGTCAAAAATGGCAAAATAGAAACAGCTTTCTCTAGAAATTCGTCACTCAATCATTGTTTTGAGGAATGAAGGATTTTTTTGATGAGAACTCTGAAGTAGTTTAAGAAGTTCTGAAATTTTTTTCAAATTGTATTAGTAATCTTTCACGTTATTAATGTCCTGACTATACATTGTGATCAGTTAAATGCCACTTTGGTGAATAAAAGTACCAATTTCATTCCATAAGAGCAAAATCTGTACATTATTCAAACTTTTGGATACCAGTGTATTTTATAAGAAATATTGTGTGCTGGTTAATTCTTAGGAACAGGAGTTTCTGTTCATATGCAGTGGATATATTGAAGTGCTATACTGATACAGAAATGGTCTTTCCCTTTACTCGAGATGAAAGTGTATTTTAAAAGCTGTATAGAAGATCCTGTTTGTATTACTTGCCTTCAGGTCACTGTGGGAGGGATATTATATATACGTATATATATAAATGAAAATGGATTAATTATATATAGATAGATATTTAATTAGTTGATTTAAATGATGGCACACCGCTGCAGTTAACTGGTTTCACACCTTGACCTGGCTTTTCACTGACCTTTTCTAATTCTGTTCACGTGCTTGTTCACCATCATTTCGGTTTATATTTTTCTTGTTTTGTCTGCGTATCTGTTCAGTTCACAACGATGTACTCTTTAGATTAAATGCTGTAACAGACAAAAAAGAAACAACACTACAGATGAAGGTTTTTTCCGGCTGTATTTTGTAAAAGCTGTTTTAAAGATGTATTTTTTCAACTCTCTTACAGTGATGCAAACAGGGCCATGGGCTCACCTCAAACACAAATCAAATCAGGTTTATCCGTTGTTGTTTTGTTTTTTTTAACGTTTTAAATTAAAAAAAAATTCCTGCTCTTTCAATTGTACTACTGTTCCTCTATTATACATTTTAAAATAAAGCTTTGATATTTCTCTGTGTTGTACTGTCTTCTTACACCAATCACAGAAAGATGTGAGGGGTGCTCAGGGGCAGAGTTAATAATTGAGGCCTATTTGACTTAATCTGTCATATCTTGTAATATTTATCAGAAATTACCTAGAGTTGAAGTCAGAAATTTACATACACCTCAGCCAAATACATTTAAACTCAGTTTTTCACAATTCCTGACATTTAATCTTAGAAAACTTTTCCTGTCTTAGGTCAGTTAGGAGCACTACTTTATTTTAAGAATGTGAAATGTCAGGAAAAATAGAAGAGAGAATGATTTATTTCAGCTTTTATTTCTCTCATCACATTCCCAGTGGGTCAGAAGTTTACATATATGCTTTGTTAGTATTTAGTAGCATTGCCTTTAAATTGTTTAACTTGGGTCAAATATTTTGGGTAGCCTTCCACAAGCTTCTCACAATATGTTGCTGGAATTTTGGCCCATTCCTCCAGACAGAACTGGTGTAACTGTGTCAGGGTTGTACGCTTCCTTGTTCGCACACGCTTTTTCAGTTCTTCCCACAAATTTTCTATTGGACTGAGGTCAGGGCTTTGTGATGGCCACTCCAATACCTTGACTTTGTTGTCCTCAAGCCATTTTGCTACAGTTTTGGAGGTATGCTTGGGGCCATTGTCCATTTAGAAGACCCATTTGTAAATGAGCTTTAACTTCCTGGCTGATGTCTTGAGATGTTGCTTCAATATTATCGACATAATTTTATTTCCTCATGATGACATCTATTTTGTGATGTGCACCAGTCCCTCCTGCAGCAAAGCACCACCACAACATGATGCTGCCACCCTCATGTTTCACGGTTGGGATGGTGTTCTTCAGCTCGCGAGCCTCACCCTTTTTCCTCCAAACCTAATGATGACCATTATGGTTAATTAATTAGACCAGAGGACCTTTTTCCAAAAAAGTAAGATCTTTGTCCCCATGTGCACTTGCAAAATGTAGTCTGTCTTTTTTATAGCAGTTTTGGAGCATTGGATTCTTCCTTGCTGAGCAGCTTTTCAGGTTATGTCAATACAGGACTCTATATTTTTAGATATTTTACTGTGGATATAGATACTTGTCAACCTGTTTCCTCTAGCATCTTCACAAGGTTCTTTGTGTTCAAATGTTCTGGGATTGATTTGTACTTTTTGCACCAAACTAGGTTAATTTCTAGGATACATAATGCATCTCCTTCCTGAGCAGTATGATGGCTGCGTGGACCCATGGTGTTTATACTTGCATACTATTGTTTGTACAGATGAACGTGGTGCCTTCAGGCATTTGGAAATTGCTCCCAAGGATGTACCAGACTTTGAGGTCCACAACATTTTTTTCTGAGGTCTTGGCTTATTTCTTTTGATTTTCCTACGATGTCAAGCAAAGAGGCACTGAGTTTGAAGGTAGGGCTTAAAATAAATCCACAGGTACACCTCCAATTCAGTACACCTCCTATCAGAAACGAATTGGCTAACTGTCTAACGGCTTGACATCCTTTTCTGGAAATTTCCAAGCTGCTTACAGGCACAGTTAACTTAGTGTATGTAAACTTCTGACCCACTGCAATTGTGATATAGTAAATTAAAAGTGAAACAATCTGTCTGTAAACAATTGATGGAAAAATGACACGTTATGCACAAAGTAGATGTCCTAAACAGCTTGCCAAAACTATTGTTTGTTAATATGAAATCTGTGGAGTGGTTAAAAAAATATTTTTAATGACTTCAACCTAAGTGTATGTAAACTTCTGACTTCAACTGTACAAAGTTAACACATGCTTGTGGATATTTGCATTTTATACAATTTTGTTGGCAATTACATCGTCAAACCTTATTATGGATAAATATAAAAAATACTTTGACCTTCTGTCAAGTTCACATAAGGAATCAAAAGGTCAAACAGCAAAAATCTAGTCATGCATATATTACAGTGCACATAGTAGAAATGCTTCTTTGTTAGTATTTGCAATAGAACTTGTTTGCCTTTTATATGAGAGAGTGAGGGCAACTACAACTCTAAATGTCTTTAATCACAATCAAGGTAGAAACTAGGTTTTGAGCTATCAAAAAAATATTTGAATGTGCAGTATTTTTTTTCTGCTGTCTAATGTTATGATGCTTTTGAATACTTCATAACTTTTATCTCTATGCTTTAGGTTAAAAGTTGAAATGAATTGCATGCTAACACTGTCGCTGGCAGCTATTTTACAAGATTTCATGCTGACTGTGAGGACAGGGGCAATTGCAACCTTAGATATGAAAACAAAATTATATGACTGAATTGACTGATTCTTAAAAAATATGTAAATTAACATTATTAGATTAATGTAGTAAAAGGCTATACATGACTTAATAGCTGATCAATATATTTTAGAAAAAGGAGTTAAGTCATTTCATATAATTATAGCAGTTTCAATTAAACATTTGCTTTGAACACTCTCCTCACAGCTAAAAGAATCATTACTCAATAAAAGTGAAAACTATTCAGTAATAAAAATATATACATGCTATTATTATTTTGATATATGCCCTACTGTGAGTTAAAGGGACAGTTCACTTACAAATATCAATTATCTTATCATTTACTCACCCTCATACCATCTCAGATGTGTTTCTTTTGTGAAAGTGAAAGTTGAGATTTATAGTAAAAAAAGGTCTTAAATATTGATCTGTTTCTCACCCACACCTGTCATATCACTTCAGGTGACATGGATTAAACCACTGGAGACACAAGGATTACTTTTATGCTGCCCTTATGTGCTTTTTGACCTTCAAAGTTCTGGTTGCCATTCACTTGTATTGTAAGGACCTACAGAGCTGAAACAATCTTCTAAAAATCTTGTTTGTGTTCTGCAGAGAAAAGAGTTATACACATCTGAGATGTCATGTGGGTGTGTAAATGATGAGAGTTTTCATTTTTGTGTGAACTATTTCTTTAAAGGTAGCTGAAAGCATGAGGCCAGTGCCATGAGCAAATGAGTCCACCTTGAAAGCATTATCAAATAAAATTGTACCCAGTTTTTCTTGGAAGTTAGTCACATTTTATTTGCTGTTTACACAGTCTAGTACTGTCACAGAGACGATGAGATATCTCAGAACAACTATTTCAGTGATATTTTTCACGGAGAAGGAATATTTTCTGCACACTATTCCATAAAAAAATCACTTACAGCACACAAAATCGAACTTTATACTATTGAAAGTATTGTAAGTAGTAGGCCTATTCTTGGTAAGTATTTTGCATTTAATAGCCTATATGTAAAGAGGTGACTGAGAAATTTAGCTTGATTGGTAATTTTTACTGAAAATTCATTTTTGAATCTTCTTCGCCATTGAAAACAGTCAAAACGTTTGTTTGCTGGCCTGCTTGGATATTATGGTACATCAATCCATCCAATAAATAATTTGTTTGAATATAGGTACAATAAGTAGCATTATTTGTACATAGCCAAAACTGTTTGGTATGATATCGTTTACTTTATTTTACAGTCCCAATTTTAGCCACTAGATGGCAGACAATTTCTTTTAATTTTAAACACTCTCAATTTTGCCACTAGATGGCAGACAATTTCTTTTAATTTTAAACACTCTCAATTTTAGCCACTAGATGGCAGACAATTTCTTTTAATTTTAAACACTCTCAATTTTAGCCACTAGATGGCAGACAATTTCTTAAAAATTTTAACACTCCAAATTTTAGCCACTAGATGGCAGACAATTTCTTTTAATTTTAAACACTCTCAATTTTTGCCACTAGATGGCAGACAATTTCTTTTAATTTTAAACACTCTCAATTTTTGCCACTAGATGGCAGACAATTTCTTTTAATTTTAAACACTCTCAATTTTAGCCACTAGATGGCAGACAATTTCTTAAAAAGTTTAACACTCCAAATTTTAGCCACTAGATGGCAGACAATATCTTAAAATGTGTAACACTCCCAATTTTAGCCACTAGATGACAGACAATTTATTTATTTTATCTCTCTATTCATATAAA
The DNA here is from genome assembly GCF_025860055.1 of Xyrauchen texanus. Taxonomy (NCBI): domain Eukaryota; kingdom Metazoa; phylum Chordata; class Actinopteri; order Cypriniformes; family Catostomidae; genus Xyrauchen; species Xyrauchen texanus. The sequence continues at coordinate 26,382,156 of NC_068301.1, forward strand.
TTACAGCTGAATAAGTTCTACAACAAAACGTAATTTCCCTATGTAGAACTGACACAACGGGTGGAACATGTTCATCATTTCATTGCCTATTAAACTTGTATTGTTTTTTTTTATTAAACAAAAACTAATTGATCTAATCGTTTTGATTTGATAATAATTATACTTATTTAATTATTGTAATTATTGTATTTTTATGGAGATATTAATTAGGGTAACTTTGAAAATACCTTTCCAAAAGGTTATGAAACTATGTAAACAAAATAATTTGTCTAGATATTAGTAGATCTGTATATTTCACTTTAATTATTGATAGTGATTTCTAAAATCTTAAATTACAGTATAAATGTTTTGTGTGTGTGTGTGTGTGTGTGTGTGTGTGTGTGTGTGTGAGTGTGCACATAAGTTTGTTTGTTTGGCCAAGTTTTTTCATCTGAGCGAATGCTTGTGTATATGCGAGTGTGTGTTTGTTTATGCAGTGTGTGTGTGTGTGTGTGTGTGTGTGTGTGTGTGTGTGTGTGTGTGCTGTTCAAACATGCCCCTATTCAGCCACACACTGGCTCATTCTGCTGGCTGTGTGAGAATGGATGGTTGCTTTTGTGTGGGTGTCTGTCAGTGCTGCTGTGTGGAGCTGGCCCCATTGTGCCCGACCACTGTCCCTTATTGACACAGGACCTTCTCTTTGCCTGTTCCCATGCTCCAACCCTCTGGCTTGGCCTGTCAGAGGCTGAAACCGGATCCTTTGAGCAGTGTACCGGTTGCGCTCCTTCTCTCTCTCTCCTGGTCCTATTGTGTGCTGCTGTATTTCATTCTAAACTGTGGTTGGGCAAATTAAAGAACAGCAGGTAATGGTGTGGTCACAGCTGCAGTTGTTGACAGTGGCTTGTGGCGGCCATTTATTGAGGGCAGCAGTGAATGCTTGCGGTCAGTTTCCTTATCCTTTTTGTCTCCTGTTGCATGTGGCCGTGTCCTATGTGATGGCATAGTTTCACAGGAGCTGATGAGGTCAGATAGAGGACGGGGGAAAGAGATTGAGTTGGTTTTGAAGGTATGTGGGGAGATTATCGCCCGGGACCTCCCATACCGTCACAGGCAGGTGGGGTGGATTGCAGGTGTTAACTTGAAGAACAATCTCAGCTGCATCACACTGATTTGACTCATTGGTGATTTTTGTGACTTCAGGAGTTCCCTGCTCTTTTTTATTTAGTCAATAAAAGGTCATAATTAAAGCAATCTTCTTCTACCAGCAGTGTTGGCATTAGTGTTTTGAAAGGGTCACCTCATTCAATAGGTTTACTCTTTAAATTGACACATTTCTTACCATGCATTTTTCTGTGATTCACTAAATAGATATAATTCCATACAGTGAAACTGGTAATACTTTACAATACATTGTCCGTATTGCATTTATTACATATTATTTATATAATTATTTGCTGTAGTAATATCAAGAACAAAGTGTACATACATGCAGCTTTAACAACTTAACAATTACATATTTACTAATTAAATGTTGTTATAACCATTGTTATAGTGATTAGTTACTGTAATCTAATAACATTTAGTCAAAAACGTTTTGTAACACATTACATTTAAAATTCTTGTAATCTGATTACAGTTACTGAATTTAAATTAGTATTATTAGTAGACATGTCAAAAAATATTGATATATCAATTATTGATGGGCATATTATATTAATTATATATTTTTAAAGGAATAAATACATTAACATTAGCTGACATTTAAATTAAAAGCCTAATTTGTGTGCTTTCCAATTCACTCAGTTTGGCTTATCTTTAATGTCTAGCGTAGTAGTGTTAGGAGAACACAAGGGGGTGATATAACTTACTGAAGCAGGTCACAAGGCACAGGTATCACAACATAGGATGTAAACACATAAACACAATATATCATCCAGTAATGGCTAGAGTAAATAATCTTTGACCTTTGATATTGATTTGGGTCAAATTTAATGGAAAACTATTTGGACTTTTCCACTGTACGGTACAATTCGACTCGACTCTGCTCGCTTTTTGGGGGTTTTCACTATGGATAGTACCTGGTACCTGATACTTTTTTTACAAAAGTATCAGGTACCACTTTTACATCAGGTACCACTTTTACAAAACAACCAGCATTGTGGATGACCCCACACACCCCTCACACAAACTCTTCACCCTCCTGCCGTCTGGCAAGAAGTACCGAAGCATTCGGGCCGTCACGGCCAGACTGTGTAACAGCTTCTTCCACCAAGCCATTAGACTCCTCAATACTCAGAGACTGCACTGACACACACACACACACACACACACACACACGTGTCCTTAGTTGCACTTTAATTATTGTCACTTTATACCTGGCTGCTACCTCAATAACTGATATGTGCATAGAACACTATCGCATAGTATGTTATGTTTGTTTACATTTGTCATTTTTAGAAACTGTGATCTTTTTGCACTACTGTGTACTGGTCGGCGCTGCACTGTCTCTCACTGTGTCTATTGTCCTGTTCATTGTTAGTAATTTATTGTACTGTCCCGTACTTTTTGCACACGTTTGCACATGCACTTTATATAGGTATGTTATTTATGTGGTTCATGTGGTTCTGTGTTTGTCCTATGTTGTTTTATGTAGCACCATGGTCCTGGAGGAACTTTCACTGTGCTAACTGTATATGGTTGAATGACAATAAAAACCACTTGACTTGACTTGACTTTTAGTACCACCTCAGTGGAGGTTCCAAGTGAGCCGATACGAAATGTGATGTCAAAAACCTGCAGATCACTGATTGGTCAGGGAGAATCGTCACTACCAGCATCACTAGATTTTCAACACGGGACATCAACTCGCTAGTTTTAAAGTTAGCAACAGCTATAGCAGTATCATTTGTTCATGCGACTTTCGAATTGTAAAAAGAAATGGCTGTGTGCAAAACCACGAGGTGGTCAATAAACGAGGTGCAGACGGTCCACTCGTTAGCAACGAACAAAACAAAAAATTTTCTCAGGAAGTGTCTCAGCTGTTGGCCACACAAAGCTACCACCAGACCCAACAGTGAAGGGAAAAGTAAAAAAAAATTTTTAAAGTGACTACAGAATCATCAAGGAAAATTGGAAGTGGTTTCACCAAATGGACACTATCTAGACCAGTGAGCAATTGCAGGAAGAGTGCCTGGCTCCACGATGGACGATGGTATGTTTTGTTATGTTAACTCTATACTCTGCTTGAAAGCTTCACTTTATTTAGTTGACCAGCTACTGGAAGCTTGCTTTTAAAACAACCAGGCCAATTTAACTGTTACACTTGTGTAAAATCACCATGTGACAACTGCTTTATGCTGCACAATGGGCTAGTAGCTAACAGCTAGCGGCTGTGTTATTGTTTATTGTTTTGTGTCACGTTTAAGATAATGTCATGACAGTAGAGGCGGCACAAATATGACGATCAGCCTATAATCCTACCCAAGTTGAGGCAGCACTATACTGCAGTGGAAAAGCAAGCTTAGAAAAGTAAAAGTGAGTAGAGTCGAGTCAAACCGTAACGTGCAGTGGAAAAGTGCCATATGTGAGTTACACTATGTGGAGCTACATATTTTTGATTAGCCTCGAGCCCACACTGTTAGCGTACATACCTTCATAGAAAAGAATTGATTTCAGCCAGTCACGTTTAGTGTGCAACCCCATTTAATTTACCCTGCCGCTCACACTTTACCAAAGTTGAGTTGAGAAATACATTTTAAAAGACAGACTATTGTACAAAGGGTAGCCCTATATATATATCTGAAAAATCCTTATAGCCTATATATCGATAATCATCGGAAAAATCTTCAGATTATGGATGCATGAAAAAGACGTAGATCCCAACCCTATTTATTATTATTAAATGCATTACTTGGGGTACGCATTTCTAAAATAGTACTATTTATGTAGAACTGAAAACATGAATTTGGTTCATATGTACGTCTCGTTTATGTGACAGTTGAAGGGCATACGCCCCATAATAATTCATTGTAAGGGAGAAACGCATGGTGCCGATGAGTGCATGACTTGTGTGCGACAGTAAACAATGTGGAAGTATAAACATTATTTTTAATTTGTTGGGCAAAAAACTAACTTTTTAGTGTAAAGTGTTTTAGAAAATAGCTTAAAGGTAAACTAATTAGTAATTTGATTATTTTTTGAATAAGTTATCAGTAAAGTAATATTATAAAATGTTATAGAAGTAATTATACATTTTTAGTGGATTACTTTTTAAGTAACCTACCCAACACTATCTATAACTCAGAACGTACTATGTATAATTACAGAGTAATAAGAAATCTAATGTAACGTGTGACCAATTAATTTGATGTCAGCACATCTGTGATTGGGTTTAGGAACGAGACCAGTACAACAGCACAATTGCAAGTGTGGTGTTGCTTTTATGTATCAGTTACTAACATTAAAGTATCTTACATTATAGACGCAATCTGACCATTTATTTTGTCTATTTTGTTCCACTAACTGAAATGGTCCCAAACAAAGCGAAACAGGATTTATATGTTACATGTCGCAGAGTCTGTCTTAATGCAAACAATTAAGTGTCCTCCTAGTGCTGTAATAAATATTATTTAATACAATTATAACGACTCGTGGAATGTCGCTTGTACAATGAGAAAAGAGGACCAGAACTAACAATTGTATATAACTGTTGTGACATCAAATTATATACAGTACTAAAACCTATGGATGCATCTTGTTTAATTGTGAGTTTGATGAGTATGTGACTGAGGTCAACAGCTGTATAGTTATCTCTAGATACTACTAGATGTATACAAATCTACATCATAAAATGTATTAAGTTGCAGACTTAATTTCTTTATCATGGGCTCTGCTGCTCTTGAGAAAGATGTGAGAAATCTGTCTCTTATAGATTTTTTGAAGGGGATACATCTCTTGGCCTAGGTCAAAAAGGCTGGTTTGGTTCACATGCTGTTGTGAAGTGTTGTGAATCATGGGGGTGATTTTTGAAGAGCCTGTTGCTTCCCTGCATTGGCACACTGGGGGCATTAGCATTTGAAAAAGGAGGAAATAAAGTTGTCAAGTTCATTCAATCTGCATGCCTCCTCCTTTACTCCTTTATTCCAACTGTGTTTTCCCCACTCAATATGAAGTCAAGGACAGGAGTGATGCCCAGTACCTCAAACACACACTTAATCAGTGGCGCCTGCAGCTGTACGGCTGTACACACTGTGCATACCATGAGTGCTCCGACTGACATGAGTAATTACTCCCATAATATTTCATCAATCATGAACTGTGACCCGTGGCAGTTTAATATGCCCAATTTGCGAATTAATAATTCTTTTCAGTCAGTTCTTTTCAGCGAATTGGTCAAACGGGCTTGAAAACAGTCTGAATCGATTCGTGATTCAGTACAATTCGTTCAGAGCTCTCACACTGAATCATTGGGAGCGGTTTCTCACACAGTAAAACAGTATCGATATTAAGAATACAGCGCTGGATACAGTGTAAATTTACCTACAGTCAGCTGAAACAAAAGTCTGTCTTTTTGAGAGGTAACTTTGAGAAACTTGAACTTGTGCTGTCATGTGAACAAGGGGCTGATCAAACGGAAAGTGTTTTTGCGTCCGCTCGTGCTGTTTTTTCAGCCGTTGTCCTTGTAACCATTCGCTAGATGGATGTCTTTTGAAAATTGCGTCACAAATCACTGTGTTTTTGGCATCTCTCACAGGAGCGTGCAATTTTAGAAGCCGCTTTAATTGAAAAATAACTTCTTCAACTGATAAAAACATATCTCAGGACACTTGAGTTCTGCTATTTGTTGTGGTTCTTTTGCTTTTTTAACGCGAGAACACGTCTGTTCTGAATGGTTACTGGAAGAAATGCTTTAGCCAATAGTTTCATGAACGCTACTCATACTCAAGAAAAATAAAATAAAATAAAATTCTCCTGGGTGAGCATGCCCCCCGACTCCCCTAGATATAAGGTTGTCCAAGCAGATTTCTGTGCATACCCTCAGATGAATCCTGCAGGCACTCATGCTTATAATAACAAACATAAATTGTGCCTACGAATGAATTTCTTTGCAAAACTTACATTTTAATTATTATTATTTATTTATTTTAAATGGATAAGTTGGACCAATACGTGCTCAAGTCATTCAATACTGTTTAAATAGCATCACAGGTTGATAACTCATGAAGCTTACTTTGGCTACTCTGAAGAATCTAAAAGTTTTGATTAAATTTAATTAGATTTATTTTACTTTTTGGTCAGTACATAATTCCCACAGTTCCATTTATGTTATTCCATAGTTTTGATGACTTTACTATTAATATAAAAACAATTATAATAAAGAATGAGTAAGTGTTTCAAAACTTTTGACCGGTAGTGTGTCTGTGTGTGTGTATATATAAATATATATATTGATGAAAATTCTATACATTTTTTCAAAAATTACGACTGTCCCAAAGTTGTGGTATCATTTCAACCACAACAAACAATGTTGGCCCTATATAGATTCAAGATTCTTATGAATAAAATCAGCTTACAAAAGTGTGAAAAATTAGGAATTTAAATAATATTAAAATATTATTTAGGGACTTTTCATGTCTTTCAGAAAAAAATGACAAAAATGACATAAATCTTCTTTGATGCATGTACATACAGTAAAAGAATGAAAATGTTTTATCGAAATAGTGCTAAAAGTGTCCTAAGTTGAAGAAACACCCTATTATTCTAAATTGCACAAAATATTAATCATAAAAAAGTTGGTGTGTTCACATTTTTGACTGATGCTGTATTAACACAAAATATGCTAATCAGTCCAGCACCCACTAACATTGCTTAGAAACTAAGAATGACTTGTTAAAGAATGCTGTCCAACTCATCTAAAGGTTTGAAGACGTACTCAGTTTTAAGAGTGTTCATGTATTTATATTGTAAGCACACACATAAGAAATATTAATAAATGTGTCAAAGTGTCTGTAGCTGGTTGATATATGCCATACAGGTGTGTTTATGTCTACAACCGTGCGTGTAAATGTGTGTGTGTGACATTCTGTCAGAGTGTGTTTGTGTACATAGCACAACTGCATATGTGAGCACTCAGCCATGTGTGCACATGTGTGTGTGTGTGTGTGTGCCTGACGAGGTGCTGGTTCCCACAGCTCTGATCTAATTCTGCTGTAACCCAATCTCCGTGTGAGCGCCGCTCGGCCAGCACTCTCCCTCCCACCGCTACTGTGTTTGTGTGTGTATGTGAGTATGTGTGGCACCCACTTCCCCTGCCAGTCCCCCAGGCCCCTCAACACAGCGGCTCGCCCGGATTGGTTTACTATGTCAACTCTGGGAGCGGGCGGCAGCAGCCGCACTCACATGCCCCGATGCATCCTGTGTGCACACCATTCTGACACCTTATATCTGACATTCAGCAACTGCAGGAACAAGGGAACAGCAGAAGGGAGGAGAGAAGGAGGGAGGCACGGTGGGTGGGGGGCATCAGATTTCGTGACATTGTGCCTGCCGGGACCATTGGGAAGAAGAGAGAGGAGATGAGAGTGTGTGTGTTTTTGTTTTATGTGTGTGTGTGTGCCGTGTATGTAATGGTGGAGTGGGGGTTCACAGACAGAGAAGAAATAAAAACAGATGTGGTGGAGTGTGGGAGAACTTCGTATGTGTGTGTGTTTGTGATGAGAGTGTGTGAGCGTGTGTGAGTGGAACAAAGGCTTGGCTGACTGAGTTAAATAACAGGAGTCCTTGAAAGAATGCTAGTTAATTATGGACCCCCAGGCCTTTGGTGGTGGACGCGAAGGGGTTCGCTTTGCTTGTTTTTTGAGCATGCATATGAGCATTGGAGGATTGTTTTCGCAGTAGCTCCAGCACAAGCACATAACAATGTTCAAAGTCTTACATATGCATTCACAGTGATATTAAAGGAATAGTTCACCCAAAACCGAAAAGTTCTGTCATTATTCACTCACACTCATGATGTTCCAAACCTGTATGACTGACTTTCTTCTGTTGAACTGGAAAACTGGAAGGGACTGGAAAACTCCAAAATGAACAAAAACGCACCATAAAGTTAGTCCATGTGACTTGTGTGCTATATAATTCAAGTATTCTGAAACCGCACATTAGCTTAATTTTGTGAAGGACAAACCGAAATTTTTTATTTACAGAAAAATCTCAGACTGGCTCCTTAAGACATGTTACAGAACTTTGATGTCAATTAGTATGTTTACAAGTGCATATAACATCAAACTACAGTGGGTTTTGCACTTACACATTTAAAAAAGACTAATTGTTGTTTTAGTCTGAATGAAATCCAACTTTTAAGTGCATGTAAACTTACTGAATCATACAGAATGTCATTGGTTTTTCAGAGTTTCGTTACTGATCATGATCTTTTGGATTGCGGTCAAAATCCCATAAAAGTAGTCCATAGGACTTGTGCACTTCATTCCAAGTATTCTGAAACCGCACATTAGCTTAATTTTAGAAGTTATTCACAGACAATATTGCCGCCCGCTGTAGCTGTCAAATCTCAATCATGTCATTCATATATGGTGGCTCATTGTGCTACTTTGATGTCAATCAGTATGTTTACATGTGCAGTTATCATTGAACTACAGTGGGGTTTTTTTGTTTAGGGTTAATTAGGGTTAAGGTTGGGGTTAGGTAAGTTATTCACTGAAAATCTTGCCACCCTCTGTAGCTGTTAAATCTCAACTGTGTCATTCAAATTTGGAGTCTCATTGTGCTACTATGATGTCAATCAGTACATTTACATGTGCAGTTATAACTGAGATATTTTTTACGTTTTGAAGCTACTATCTTCAATGGCGTACATTTGGCTTGAACATTAGGGGTTTCCATTGATCATTGTATAAATATGTGAAACTCTACACCCCTGAATGTATTGATCTGTCTGTCCAAATATACATGACACAATGTGTAATCAACAGTTTAGGGTGTAATCATTACTAAGTAATTCTTTTTTTGTATTTAAATTACTTATTCAATTAAAAAATGTAAGTAAGGGATTACTCTTAATTTTTCAATAATTTAATTACAGTTACTTCTGATGAAATTGTATTAAATACTTTATAGACTATAGAACAAATACAACAATAGTGAATTTAAAATCGAAATTTTATGTATAATGTTAAAATGTATGTTTCCCAATTTAATGCAGCCCCCTTAAATTCTTTGGCCAGTACATTAATAATTAAAAGATACATTTCATGTCTATCCTTGTATTTTTCATCTGGTCGAGGTTGATTAGAGTTTTAGAAAGTAATTAGTAATAAGTAATGCAGTTAATTTTCAGACAGAGTAATTAGTGCAGCAATCTAATTACACTGTAGAAGATGTAATTAGCAGTTAGTAATTAATTACTTTATTAGAGTTACTTACTCAACACTGGTAATCAAATATTAGAAGAAAGGAAATCAGCTGAGGAAGTGTTAAATGCATGTCACACTTCACCTCTGTCTTTCAGATTATGGGCACAACGCCGAGGTCAATTATAGTCCGATTAACATGTATACATGCTAGATGAAGCTGAGCTACAATCGCATTATCTAGATCTGTTAGTCTAACTTCTCAAAAATTGGGTTGGTACAGTTCAGCCGGACTAAAGCGTTAAGGTGACATTTAAAAATTGCTGTTTTATTACAAATGAAATCGAAATTTTAACGTGCATGTAAACATACTAATGGATGGCGAATGTCCTTTGTTCATGAGTGCTTCGTAACTGATTGCAAAGCACTGGAATGGAATATGTGGAATTAAAGCAATATTTTCATTGTATGAGATTTGAGATGTACAGTGGAGGGAAAGAGTATAACAACAATTTTTCGGAGCTTAACAGCATCAGTACCAATTCACTTACATAGCTTAGTAAAGAGCAGACTGACCATTCTGTGTTTTCCAAAGAAGAAATAAAGAAAGTCATGTGAGTTTGCTACAACCTGACAGTGAATAGAATATTTAAATTTCATTTTTGGTTCCTTTAATGTACAGCCTTATGGTGCACAGATTAAAAGGTTTTCTGTGATTGGTATGGTATATCGCTGCTGCCCAGCAACTGTTACAAAAAGTGCTCTGTCTTAAATCACTATCATCATCGTCTCATCTAGAGTAAAGACTCAGTTACACCGCTCACAGATCTGTCAGTCATAGAGATCTGTAGATCCTGTTCTGCATCAGGGCTTGTCTGTTTTACTTTGCCTCAGGACACACGCATACACTCACATCTCCTATTCCCAGCCACACTTCTTACGACCCTGTCTTAAACTCTTAACACACACCAACACACACACTAGTTTGCTCTCCTTTCCCATGATAAATAAACTCTCTCACACACTCCCCACATCAACCCCCTCCCAGAGCCCCCTCAAAATAAGCATTAGGTATTCACCTCCAGCCATGTCAAACAAACAACACACTCTTGTATCTTATATCCTTATCTAACGGGCCCACCTTCCCAGTCTTTAAACACGAGTATGAGAACAACTTTACATTTACATATCCCATAGCTGTCTGACTGTAATCATAAACAATATGATGGAATTAAGAGATTTCTGCATTATATCTGTATTTATACAGCATAGTTAAACTGTAGCACCCATTCATTTTCACACTGTGTGTGTTTGTATTTCTGTGTGTAACTCACTGTTGTTCTTTCTAGAAGTCTAGAAGTTTCTAGAGCTATGATGTACTGAGCACAGGTGACTGAGGACTATATGAGCTAAGAGATGAACCATCAATTTCTCAAGTACCTGTATGGTTTTCAAAAGGCTATATTTTGTGCATGCACATTCTAAATTTAAAGGTACTTTTAAGTGATTTGTTCCACTTTAAATGCTTTACATCTATATAAGTGATTGGTCATTTTTACAAATGTGTTTTAAGTGATGTGACATTAGACGAAGATGTCATTATTGTATGCAAAATATTTCCTGTGGGCAGATTTTTCTCTATGTAAACAGCTTAATGTTTTATTATCCTTTCCCTAACACATCTCATAAAACTGTTACAGGGTTTACTGGCTTTACATGGTCATGACAGGAGTTAAAAGATTGTATATAAGTTTGCATAAACATGGTTAGTATGCTAGTACATTATCACACTAGTCCCATGTAAGCACATACAAAGTCTCTTACAAAACCATTGAAACTATGTGCAGTTTAAAGGTGGTTCACCCCAAAATGAAAATTCTCTCATAATTTACTCACCCTTATGTTATCTGAGATGTATATGACTTTATTTCTTCTGCAGAACACAAACCAAGGTTTTTAGAAGAATATCTCAGCTTTGTAGGTTCACACAATGCAAGTAAATGGTGGCTAGAACTTTGAAGGTCCAAAAAGGAAATATAGTCAGCATAAAAGTAATCCATAAGACTCTAGTGGCTAAATCTATATATGTAGAAATGATATGATAGGTGTGGGTGAGAAACAGATCAATATTTAAGTTTTTACTATAAATATCCACTTTCACTTTCACATTCTTCTTCCATCTTTTCTGGAGATTCACAACATATTTGTTATTAACAAGTCCCCCTTTTGCTGGACAGAATGGAATGAGAAGGGAGTTGCTATGCTGGGTGATCTGTATGAAAATGGAGCTTTGAGATCCTTTGAAAATATTATACAGTGGTTTGGGATTCCCAGATCTCAATTCTTCAGGTACTTACAGCAGCGCCATCTTCTCTGTACCATCTTTGGGTGGTACTAGTATGCGGCCCCCTAAAATGGCAGACACTCTTGAGATGGTGCTTGCTGCTTTTAGAAAATGTCATGAAGCTTCAGCGTACTATTCCTGGCTAATTCAGAGTCTAGGGGACAGGGATTTAACATCTCTTAAGAAGTTATGGGAAAGAGATTTGAATTTAGTACTAGAAGATGGAGAATGGGGTAGGATTTAAAAAGACATAGACTTCACAAGATGAAGTCTATGTCTAGGGATGTAAGGGTGCGACTCATTCAAGGGGCGGGGTCATATATGGTTAAAAGTTGATTCCATGATTCCAACTTTTATTTTTGAAATCAATAAAAATTGTTAATGACAAAAAATGTATTTGTATTCAGCAAAAGAAAGATGGCATTTGGGTGAGTAAATGATAAGAGAATTTTTATATTTGGTTGAACTATTCCTTTAAAGCCAAAAACATATTTTACTCAAGTATGCATACACAGATGCGAGTGCTTGGCCAACATGTGGTCCAAATGAACATGCTAACCGTGCATTCTTGAGTTATTTTGTAACAAACCCCACTACTCAAGGGGGCAATAGAGTTACCCTCAAAATTCTGTGTCAATAAACTGGATGTATAATTATTTAGGTAAGTTTCCATAAATATATAGACTTTAACTTACTTGTTCAGCAATATTCTCTTCAAACTGTTCCAAAGCATGACAGTAGTCGGTTTGAAAGAGAAGCAGACAGTTCACATTATAGTGCCCCATGTGGCAATGTCGAAAATGCAACGTGTACTTGCATTCTATAATGAATTTCAGTCTGACACATTTTGTAACTCAAATGAGCATGAAATCGAGCTTGCTTAGCTAGAAGTGTTTGCATTTATATACTTGCATAGGTCCTTAAAATGTATTATGGTGTATGATCTTGCCCCATAGGCTTACATTGTAAGTGCATTACTGTAAACATGATTTCTATGTGTTCTAACAAACTGAGGGACGAGTCAAAACAATTTTCTGTTGTAATCTGTCTGGAATGAATGTTCAATAGAGTATAACTTACATTGAAACTAGAACAATGTGTATGTCAGTGTGCGTTTGATGATAGCTCAGTGAGTGACATCAATGACACATGTCTTGAGGGAGTCTTGGCTGTATTTAAACCGAGTGCTGAAAATATACACGCAGCTCCGCTTTTACCCTCCACAAGCTGACACAAGAACACACATCTCTCTCCCCATCTGTATATCCACCCTTGTGCTCTTTTCTTTGAGTCTGTCTAGTTTACTCAATCATCCACTCAAACACACACATGCTTAGCTACCCGTTTGACTGGGGTTGTGTCACTGGCCTGTTGCTTCTGAAAGCCCCCCTAAGGTCCGGTTCAATCGCACAGTGGCCCCAGCACTCGCCACGTCCCTTCTCCTCATTGCAGAGTGACACATGACAGCACTAACAGGGGTCTGAACCCTCACAGGGCCATTCAAGGCACTCGGTTTGATGCTGTGACTCTCAGGAGCTCCAGACTGGCATCTGAATGGGCGGAAAAGTCTAAAAGGCATCAAAACTTCTTGCCTCACTCATTGCATGAAGGTTGATGTGTCGTGAAATCAGTGAGTGACAATGATTTCTTTGACATTATTACAAGGCACTGGAAAACTTGATTATGGTTGATTAAGTGTGGCATTATATATTTTATCATTTAAAGAAATGTGGCATGATATAAAAAAAAGTTGTATAAATGTCTTTATTGATAGTATTGTCTCTATTGATAAATGATTTCCTACATAGCTGTGCTAGTTTCAAGTCATTCACTCTGTGGTCTCTTTCTTCATACATAATAAAATAGTTTCAACTCAAATTAATACTTCATGGCCATTTATTTATTTATTTGGTAAGTTGCCATGAAATTAGCTAAATAATGTACAGTCAGCTCATCATAATCATAAAATAAACTACAAAAGGATTTTTCTGGCTTTTAGTTCATTTCTATTAGCTTTGAGGACATCAGCATGCTAGTGTACTCCTAAAAGTTGACAAAATAAACTTTTAAAATGTACAAATATTCTCTTCTGGGAACATGGACCAAAAATATTGATGACTCAGCTTGCACTACAGATTTTGTTTGATCAAATGTTCTCTACAATGAGTATGTTAAAGCTCTTAATACCACCTGAAACCCAATAGCAAGAAGCAAATTATTGTTCACGGCTGTGACATAACTAAAGTCAGTTGGCTATTTTTTTAAAGGGATGGTTCCCAAAACATTTCCATATAGGAAATACACAACATAGTCTCATGACAACTCATAAGAATATTGTTTGTAACTTGGCTTGTACAAAAAAATATATGAATTGTATTCCCATAGAGAACAACCAATAAACAAATAGAATTCCAAATCTATACCATACTGTACAGGCACCAAATTAAACAAGCCTCCTATTCAACATTTTATTTTAAGATAAGACAAATCTGTGGACAAATTTGGTTACACATTCCATATTTATTTATGCAATACAAATGACTGATTTACCGTGTCAAGAAAAAGTTTGTGAACCCTTTGGAATTTGCTGGTTTACTGCATTAATTGGTCATAAAATATGATCTCATTACTTCAATTTTTATGGTCATTGTCCTGCTGCATCACCCAACTTCTACTAATCTTCAGCTGATGCACAACCATCCTGACATTATCCTGTAGGATATCATGATAAACTTGGAAATTAAGTTTTCCCTCGATGATGGCAAACGGCCCAGGCCCCAAAGCAGCAAAGCAGCCCCAAATCATGATGCTCCCTCTATTGTACTTCACTGTTGGGTGACTATCACTGATGTTTTCATGTTATTATGCGGTGCCCTTTTTATGTCATACCTAGTGCTGTGTGTTCTTCCCAAACAATTTAACCTTAGTTTTATCAGTCCACAAAACATTTTCCCAGCAGCGTTGTGGAGTGTCAAGGTGGTCTTTGGCAAACTTCAAGTGTCTTACAATGTTTTTGTTGGAAAGCAGTGGCTTCATTTGTGGTGTCCTTCCATGGATTCCATGCCTGTTCAATGTTTTCTGTATAGTAGACTCATGAACAGAGATGTTAACAAGTTCCAATAATGCCTTCAAGTCTTTAACCATCTCTCTAGGGTTCTTTTTTACTTCACTGTGCATTCTGCGGTGTGCCCTTTGAGTCATCTTAACTGGACGGCCACTTCTAGAGAGAGTAGCCACAGTATTAAATCATCTGCATATATAGACAATTTGTCTGACTGTGGACAGATGTATATCGAAGCTCTTTGAGATAACTTTGTAATCCTTTCCAGCTTTATACAAAGCAACAATTCTAGATCATAGGACTTCTGAGATATAGTTTTTGCAAGGCATGGTCCACATTAGCAGATGCTTCTTGTGAATAGCAAACTCAAAATGTTTCAGTGCTTTTTATAAGTCAAATAATTCTAACCCACATATTCAATCTTATTTCATTAATTGGATGCCAGGTTTGCCAACTTCTGACTCTAATTAGCTTTTGTTGATGTAATTAGCCTAGGGGTTCACATATTTTTTCCAACCTACACTGTGAATGTTGGAATGATGTATTCAATACGTACAATAACAATACAATAATTTGTGTGTTATTAGTTAGATCAAATTGTGTTTGTTCATTATTATAACTTCAGAAGATCAAACCACATTTTAAGATAAATTCACACATAAATGCAGGTAATTCAAAAGGGTTCAAATACTTTTTCTTTCCACTGTATGTAAATAACCTGTAATATGCTTCCTTGTCTCATTCACAAAAGTTGTTTTCCTATTAAAACTGTGGTTAGGTTTAGGTTTGGGTTAGAATAAAACTTCTCTATGGGAGTAAAATTTGCATGTGTTTGTGCGAGCCAAGTCTTCAAATTTTTTACGATTTTACATGCAATTTCACCCTTCTGTTTTATTATTAGGCCGACATCTTGTCATGAGACCATGTTAGAAATGTGTCAATACAGGAAACAAAATCTTCACTTGAAAAGTCATTTCATGAGGTGGAATGGAATAGGATGGCACAGTGCAAAAAGCAACCATGGTACATTCATGACATTGAATGCAACATCTGAGTCACAATCACACTCTAAATTAAATCTTGCATATTTTAAAGTGTATTTTGTGCAGACAGATAAAGAGAGCAGAGGTAATTAGGTTTTGCTGGTTTACCAAGGGTGTACGAGAAAAGAAACATAACTAATTTGTCACAAATGTATCAGAGAGAAAGGTCCTTGTTTCAGGGGCACCGGCTCTTTTCCCAGTGTCCTCTCTGTGCCAGCTGTATTGGCCCAGGAGTTCTCCGGCTTTCCCAAGCTCTAGCCTGTGGGAAAATCCACACTGGCCAATAATTGATTCCGCCCTGCCAGCTCCATTAGTGCACAACACGGTCAAGCGGCCAGTGATCTACAGACAGCCTGTTAGTGAGCAAGCGGCCCCTATCCCTCCCTCACCCCCCACTCTCTCTATCTTCCGCCTGAATTTCTTCAGTGCTTCTCTCTCTCTCTCTTTTGCATGTCTTGTAAAGTTGACCTTCACCACAATTAGTGGCTGTGTGTGAAACAGACTACCACCTGTCTGCAGGCCTGGCCACCTGACTGTCAATGTTCAGCCCATTCATATGCAGCAGGCCTGCTCATGCCAGCCCTGGGTACACACACAAACACACACACACACACACACATATGCACACGTGCATACGCATGCACGGCCGTTAACACTTTCACAGCCCTAGCATACTCAAATGTGGTTTGGCACTCACACAAACTATCAGATATACACTCATGAACAAGTGTCAACTCAACACTATTGCACACAACACACAGTCAGCACCCTTGCTCTGCCATACACTATTCATATCTAGCTAGGGACCTCCTTAGACACATAAATCCACAAATGTATGCAGATGCATGCACATGCACTTAGTTATCTGATTAGGCACATATCATATCATACCACTTTTTTTATATACAAGTTTGTATATGAAGCTAATTTGTATTACTGCTGATTAAAGGACATATCCCACCTCAAATGAAGTGAAACATCACTCCTGTTATTCAAATGTTTAAATGCAAAATACAGCATCTAACAATACAGATTTCACTCTCTTAAAGGAATATTCCAGGTTCAGTACAAGTTAAGTTTAATCAACGGTATCTGTGGCATGATTCATTAAAAAAAAATGTAACTTTTTTTTCTTTAAAAAAGTACAAATCTGGGTTAAAGTGAGGCACTTACAATGGAAGTGAATGGAGCCAATCAGTAAATGTTACAATTCTCACAGATTCTGAAATATAGCCAAAACAATATAAACAATATGTGTGTTAACACGATTTTAGTGTAATAAAATCGCTTTCTAAAAAGTTCTGTCCAATTTTAAAACTTAATTGGAATGATGACGTAATGCCGTAAACACTAAAACGACCATAATAATGGCAATTTAAACAAATTTACAGCTCAAAAATACACACGTTTTAACAGAAGAATTAATATAAGTGCTTTAATAAATTATAAGCTTCACATTTCTGCCTTTACACTCTTAAATAAATGGCCCCATTCACCTCCATTGTAAGTGCTTCACTGTAATTCAGATTTTTGCAAGAAAAGAAGGAACGAGTCATGGCAATCAACTTTATGCCACAAATGCTGTCGATTGAGCTAAACTTGTATTGAACCCCTCAATATTCCTTTAAATGCTGGCTCAGCAGTTGAGGCTCTGGGTTACTGACCAGAAGGTTGGGGGTTCAACCCCAGCACCACCAAGATGCCACTGTTGGGCCTTTGAGCAAGGCCCTTAACCCTATCTGCTCCAGGGGGAATGCTGTATCATTCACTCTGACCACAGCTTAACTGGGATATGTGAAAACAAATAAATTTCACTGTATATATGCAAAAATGTATGTATAATGTGTGACCAAAATAAAGACTTCTATTCTATATAGACACATGGCTAAAATGCTCACATCTTATTGGTTTATGGTTGGTCGGATGAAGAAAACAAACTAAAAAATGTAACTTGTTCTGTCATCTGACAAATTTTCGTCCACATTGTGAATAGGTCCATAGAAATGCTTTTTTCGATTCAAAGTCTTGTTCACAGCAAATACACATGTTTAAGTCTCCTCTGATATATAGGAAGTGTCCATCTGACTGACCATAAAATGACCATAAACCATTTGCTTTTTATGTGTATATCTGAAATCAAATTGAACTCAAAACATAGTGATATATGCAGTTGTGCTTAAGGAAATCTCCAGTAGCTGTCGTTGACAAAATTCATAAATATCTATCAAAGATTTGATCCCAGCTTTAGCAAATCAATAAACTAGTTCTTATTCAGGAGTGCTTATTTTTGCAGCTTGTAAACACAACTTGTTTTCTGCAAAACTGATCAAACCTGTGCACTCACAGAAATTGCTTAGAAGCCAGGCAATCAAATTGGAATTGTTGATTTCTGCCAGCTCTTGTCAATTTTGTCAGCAATATGCATCAGACAGTTCATGGGTGAGCAATTGAGGTTGAGACTAATCCTAACCCAAACCCTAAACCTATTTCAGATAGAAACTGTTTGTATGTTTAGAATGATAAGACATTCTTTACTTAATTTACGAGTCATGCATTTTTGACTTTGACACCCCAAAACAATTTTTGTTTGAATTAGATAACTTCTAGAGAAAGTTTTTGGCCATTTAAAAAGTATAAATATGTTAGAAACACGCATATACCCCAACACATTTCCCACTAAGCTTATCTGCCTCCTCACCACACCCTTTTATCTGACAGATCGTGCTCTAGTGTTGGGTCTGGCTCCCATTCAGTCCATGTGTACCCGATGGCGTTCCCCACAGAGCACCAATTTCATTTCATCACAATCATTTAGGCCTTTCATTTACATCAAAGAGCGACGCTCTTGCTTCTTCTGCCTTTCCGCTCCCTATTTTTATTCCTCATGGCGCTCTTTTGGCGGAGTTTGGTTTAGTTCATCATCACGCTATTTCAGTTTTGACTCTTACTGAATACTATTGCAATGCCATTGCAATGATTGGCAAACAGAAACCTATGCCTGTGGATCTCAACTGGTTTTACTTTATATTGGACATCAAGAGCCGACCCAACACAACACCAAAATTATTTATCACAGAAAATGAAACAAAAATGTCCTTCAATTAAACATTTGATGTATTCATATTACCATGAACTAAGAATATTCAAGATTTTGGAATTTAAATGTCTTGAATTTCATTTCAATTTGTGGTTTCATGCTCTTAGTGACCAATAATTTACAACACAAAACAAATTGTGGTCACAGATTATCACTGATTATCCTTCTAGCAACTGAATCTGTATTTAATGTAGTCTGGGTCATATTTTCTTGCAGAGTTTTGTTCATGGTTTTTGAGGATGAGGGCTTGTCACACCTACATGATGACAAAGGAAATCGACATGTTCCTTCTGAATGTTCATGTGCCCTAAAATCAACCCCATTCTACTGACAAGTGACATCAGACATTTTTGCATGAATTCAGTGGAGATTGCCTTTCACATAAATAATGGCAAGCACAATTCGGAGGTTGCATGTTCACTCTAAAATTTTAATTTTACTCTACTGACGGTTAGGTTTTCGGTTGGAGTTTGGGTTACATAATTTACACCTAAAAATACAAAACTGGAGCTCCCATGTGGCATACGTTCAACAACACTTCCAGCTTCAGCCACTGGATGCAGCGGTTAAAATTTTTGGTAAGCACAGACCGATTTCAGCAGCAAACATTTCGACCTACTGTCGCCAAATTCACATTGCAGTCAGTCTGCTCACACAACCTGTCCATGTTGGCACCTGTCTAAATCGGCTAGCTTCTGCTAAGTGAAATAGCAATTCTGAAGGAATTCTGGACCAATCGTCCATACAGAACTGTTTCAGTTCAGCCATAGTTAACACTATATAAATGTAACTTTCATTCGTTCATATTCTTAGGATGTCTGGTGTGAACGGTTCTCTTGAGGTCATTCTACAGCATCTCTGTTGGGATAAGTTCTGGACACTGAGTGGGCAACTTCAAGAGGTTGATTTTCTTTTTCTTTTTTAAGCCATTCTATATTGTATTTACTTGTTTAGGGTTTAGGGTCATTGTCCTGCTGCATCATCCAACTTCTACTGAACTTCAACCCTGAAATGATCCTGTTGGATATCTTGATAAACTTGGGAATTAATTTTTCCCTTGATGATAGCAAGCAGTCCAGGCCCTGAAGCAGCAAAGCAATGTTTTTGTTTGAAAGCAGCGGCTTTATTCCTGGTGTCCTGCAATGAAAACCATGCCTGTTTAATGTTTTCTGTATAGGAGACTCATAAACAGAGATGCTAACCAGTTTCAATGAATCCTTCAAGTCTTTATTTGTCACTCTAGGGTTCTGTTTTGATCTCAATGAGTATTCTGCGGTGTGCCCTTTGAGTCATCTTGACTGGGCTGGTTGCGACATCAACAAAATTCTGCAGTCAATATGGCCAATATATATTTAAAAAAACAAAAAAATATGGCCAATTAATACCAGACCAGCTTCCAAGATTGTCAAAATCACGGTGACTAATTAGTTATTTAACAGAGAGAGACTGGCTATACACTTGTCATTGTCATGTTCACAAATACATTTGATGAGGCAGCTGTCTTCGGTAATACTGTAATGGTTCAACTGCATGTTCTTGTGTATGGGTCGCACTTTTTTATGTATCTATTAAATCGTTTGACAGTCATTTTATTATTTGTGTCTGCATTCAACAACGTTACATAAGCACAATATAGCCTGTGTTTTCTACAGATTTTAAAGCAGCATATTGCATTCGACATTATGTGACTTGAAGAGTTAAAGGTCAAGTTATTTCCTCATCCCCAATAATAGGATACAAAGTGATATTTGTTCATTATCATACTTTGTCTAATTCTGTTGACAGTATGACTGATCTTCGATATGTGTCGATCTTGTCTCATTGTGAATTACGTACATTTCCCTCTTGAAAGAAGAATGACACGAAACCCATATAGGTATTTGTGGAGTGGAGGGGGGCGGGGCCGGGTCGGAATATCAGCGCCCGGTCCCCAATCGGCCTGATGAAGCGCGCGAGGGATAAAGGCGGCCGGTGACGATTGTTTGAGAGAGAGAGAATTACGGGCATGTCCGTCATGTGTGTTTGTTTATGTGTTTTTGAGTTTTCATTAAATTATTATTTATATTGACAAGCCGGTTCTTGCTTCCTCCTTGCCCATCCTTTAACTGTTTTACACTGGTGCCGAAACCCGGGAAGGAGGAGGGATACACCGTAGTAGAGTTCTCGCCACTACCGTCCACCCCAACGGAGCAGCCGTGGCCATCTGCCGGGGGACGAAGAGCCCAGCCGCCTGAACGAGGACGATGGCCGCCGACCGCGTGGGGAGAAGGGGCTCCTAGCCGACCGCCTGGAGCGGTCAGGGCCGCTGCCAGGGGCGCAGGAGTCGCCTACCGGCCGCTGAAACGCAACAGGGTTGAAGACCGCCGACCACGAGCAGGGAGGGGCTCACTGGCGACCGCCTGGAGCGAGAGGACCGCTGCCAGGGGCGGGGGAGACCTCTTCTGTTCCCCGAGAACGCGGTGGGGTGTTCCGTCCGCCAGGGGCTGGAGGACTGCCTCGGATCCGCCCGGAGAGGCGCGGCTGTCGTCCGTCGGAGTGTGGAGGAGTGGCCGAGGAACAAGCTGAGGCGTAACGGAGAACTGGCGAGTAAGAGTTTTTTGTTTTTTTTCATCTCTCTCTCTCCTCTCTCTCTCTCTCTCTCTCTCTCTCTCTCTCTCTCTCACTGTCGCTCTGCGTTGGCCTTTATCCTCTTTTAAATTTTACAGTTGTTTGGGGGGGTACTACACTGTTACAGGAAGTACCCCCCATTTTAATTATTTCTGTTTCCCTCCCCTTGTCCCCTCCCTCGTCCAGGTAGATGGGGATGACCTGCCGGCAGACAGCGCAGAAGGCGCGCCCTCCCCCAGGGAAAGGGGGGGGGGGATGTACGTCAGGCCGGGGGCTCCCCAGCCTGAGAGTAAGAGGGAGGAACGTGATACTACACACCGGTCCCGTATTAGGCTAATTATGCCTCCGTGAGGTTTAAAGGCTGACTGCAGAGGGCCGTGCGGGAGAGAGAGATCGTTAGCGGACATGTCCGTCGTGTGTGTTTATGTTGTCGTTTGAGTTTCTCATTAAAAATATGATTTATATCGTCAAGCCGGTTCTCGCCTCCTCCTTTCCATTGAAGAGCTTTACAGTATTAAAACGCTTAACATTTTACTTGATAAGATTGATAACATTGTGCAAACAGTTTAGCTTGATAACACTGTGAAAACAGTGTATGGTCATTCTACGACTATCATATAAGTCATATAATGCAAGTTATAACTATTTACATAAACATCTGGACTTGTGAAATAATGGAACATCTCCTTATGGTTCAACACACATCTACAAACAACATAGAATGTCAGTGTCAGTGATAGCTAGCAATTCCCATGCTATACTACACTTAATGTGTGCGCCAGAAGTGTGCATATTCTTTTATGTCAGATGAAGTTCAGTTGAGGTTTAGGCCAAAAGGAATGAATGATGTATTCAGAATGCACAAAAATAATACAATAATGTGTGTGTTATTAGTTAAAACAGATTGTGTTTGTTCATTATTGCAGCTTAAATCAAGATTAATACAATTTATACATAAATGCAGGTAATTCCAAAAGGTTTACATACTTATTCTTGCCACAGTTTTTAGTTGCATTTTATCATTTGTTTTAATTCAATTTCCCCTGATCAGCACAGCTCTGCAATCCACTGCTCTGTGCCATTCAGACTGTTATTAATTCATCATTAAGTGTGAGTTAACCCATTTACAGTCATTCTGCCACTAAAATCTCTCTGCACGAACCTACTTTGACTAAGACAGGATTAAGTTCTCACTGTCTCATTCAGGGAGAAGGAAAGGTGCGGAGGCGAGTGCTCTTATCGGCAATGATGCCTGTGCATTTCACTCAGCGCTGACAGCAGCGGAATTGGGGTAATTACACCCCTTTAAACCATGTGCACCCACTTCCCCCCCGTCAGGCCTGAATGTGGCCCCATTTGTTTGCTATGAAATATTAACTGCAGTCAGCTGCACACACGAGAGATGGTGGCCCCTCCTTGCCTCAGCACTCCCCATGCCACATGTCCGATGAAAGGTACGTCCCTGCCTTTACCAATTAGGACACAATAGCAGGTCTCCTGTGTGTCTGCTACACTTCCATGTCTCGCTCACTGCTTGTGCATCTGTGTGTCTCGTCTGATCAATGGAGAGAAAACAAGCAGTGTGAGGATGAAGCAAGATGAAGGGGTCAGAGGGGTGACAGCTAATTCCTGTCCTGAACACTTGCCATGGTCATTCAATTTCACTTAATCCTGTATAACATCTTAAAATGATTTTAAGAGTGTTCACCTATTCAAAGAGATTTTTTAAAGTGTTTTTACCTTGTACTATGATTATTATTATTATAATTTTTTGGTTGTTTATTTGTTCAACTATGCACATGATTCTTTCTAAACAATCACTTACAAATTGTCATATTAATGTTATTTATGTTATTTTGTTAATGTGGATGTTATATAATATTCATGTAGTATTATGCGTATGGGTGTATCGCATGAAAGAAAAAAAATGTGTGGTCATATTGCACCCCAAAATAAAATTATAATAAAAAAATAAAAAAATATTAAATAATAAAATTAAATAACAAAATTAAATAAAATTAAACATTTTGTTTACATAAAATGCAGCCCATTTTAGAACCATTAATATAATTTCCACTATGACATTTTTTTCATGACTATTCTCAGTAGCCTATTTTACTGTAATGTGGAAAAAAAGAAAAATAGACAAAATGATTTTAATTACTATAACCAGATATTGCATTTCATTTCTGTATAAATTTTTTTGTCTAATGCCTAATTATCATGAATATATTGTCACAATTCTAAAATTCTCAATGTCTTCATTTTTTTTATTGAATTATTTTATATTAAATTATTATACATAAAAAGTATTACTTCAACATGATTAAAATGATAAAATAAAATAAAAATGATAATGTAATTTTTTTACTCTTTTGATTTTATTGAGATATAAGACCAGGACATTTGTTCAAAAGATTAAATCACCCTTATTGTTATATTAATCAGGGTAATCCTACATTTACATTTATGCATTTGGCAGACGCTTTTATCCAAAGTGACTTACTTACTTCTGATTAACAGCCCTGTGCTTTAGCCACTACGCCACCACCACTCCACACATCTTGAGTTCAGAGAGAGACTACTGATACTAAACACACACACAATAGATTTATCCTGCATCAATTATTTAAAAAAATATTTAAAATAAAACTGCAAATACAAAATATATCTTAAGTGTTGATGGCCCAAAACTCATTTAATACATAATACATGATTTATAGTTAAGATGGTTTCTATTACTTTACTCATGTGTTTACATATCTGTGTGCATGTGTGTGGAGTGAGAAGTGTGCATGTTACTGCCAGCAGCTGAGAGTGCAGTCTTTCTCCCCGTCTGCGTGTGCAGTGCCACAGTGGGTCTCAGACGGTACAGAGGGCACACAGCCGGTAACAAACTCCCCACACTGCTGTCAGCCTGGTGACATGAGAAACACCAGGCCTGTGCTCAGTCACGTCTCAAATCGTCCTTCGCTTGCGGAGGTCCCAGATACCATGAATTCCCTGCCACTGTGAGAACCACAAACAAAATAAAAATAAAGAAAATCAGAGACCAGAATAGCCAGTATGGCTTGGGACACACTGCTACAGGCCATGTGAATACAGAGTAGCCAGTCCTTCATGGGTATACAGAGGGCCTATACTCAGTTATCAGTCACTAATGAGTTCTCACAATAGTTATGACATTTCACCATGGCCCTCTGTGCGGCATTATTGTGATCTCTCTCATGCAGGGTCACAAAGATAATGGGTACGTTTCAATGGGCAGATAGACATGAGAGTGAATAAATTATGGCAGAATTATCCCTTTAATTTACCTGATATGTGATTTCTATGCTAGTGGTTTACAATTAAGCTGATATGTTGTTGATGTGAAGAGCGTGTTTCTCAGGAAAGCCTTGCGGCTGCAACGAGGGGTGGCCGACAGCTGAGAGGAACACTTTCCCATGTCGTCAGGGGTCATGGGATCAGCCCGCAGGCCGTGCGGCAGTTGCTTTGTCCACACAAGGATGGCCTGTTTGTGGCTGCCAAACTACGCAGAGGGAGTGAGAAACAGAGAGCGAAAGAGAAAGAAAGAAAGAGAATGAAAGAGAAAGAAAGAGACTGCTTATATAGTGAGAGTCTTTCCCATACTGTATACATGCTTCAAGCCTGATGAATTGGGAACTGTGCCCTGGTGAGCACTAGGGATAAGCACAAGTAATTGTCTAATTGAGTACTCGTTCTGTTCCAGCTACCTGACTATTAAAAACACTACACGAATGTCACAAAGTGATGTTTCTTTGGCATTTTCCTGCCATGAGCAGTGCTGAATACTGTATTTTCCCTCAAAAATTTTCACCAAATCTTACAGTTACAATTAAGTCCATGGGTCGGGCGGAATTGTATGTTGTTGAAGTGTTGGATGAGAGAAAAAGACATGATTTACATTTACGCATTTGGCAGACGCTTTTATCCAAAGTGACTTACAGTGCAATTATTACAGGGACAATCCCCCCAGAGCAACCTGCCTTGCTCAAGGACACAATGGTGGTGGCCGTGGGGTTAGAACCTCTGACCTTCTGATTAACAGCGCTGTGTTTTAACCACTACGCCACCACCACACCAGCATCTATACTTTTGAAATCTATATGATGGCATCTATACTTTTGAAAACAAAGCCTAGTGTAGCACTAGCAATACTTGTAACATTTTTATTCTTATTGAATTCTCCTCTATTGATATTCGGTTCTTGTTGCAGTCATACAAACCAATGGATGAGGATCTGCTTTCATGGTGGAAAGGAACTGTGAAGCGGTACGAGAAACTCGGAAGCTTATCAGTGTGTATTTGTGTTAAATCTCTTAACAGGGGCACAGTGCCCAGACTAAAGGAGGACTGTTTTTGATCAGATTTTCAGAATGCAACATTAGCCAACTTTAAGTAATACATCTATTATTTCCCTTCCTCTTTTAAAAGGATATAGGCTTTCTTTAATAATCAACTCCTCCCCTCAGAGCATCAACACCTAAGAAAATTCTGGGGCCATATGCATAAAACAGCTTAGATTAAAATATTTGTCTTAAGTGTGTTAAAATTCTAAGAATGTCATAATTTTACTCTTATTGCTAGACTTAAAAATATGTGTTATTCATAAAGGTTCATAAGTCTTAAGACTTGGCCTCATGTCCTAAATTATGTAAGATTGCTGGAGAGGTATCCTAACCTAGTTAAGAGTAGGACGATGACTGTGTTCCGTGGAGACAACACACAATATCTACAATAAAGAAACAATGTGCTGGACTTATGATAGTAGAATTTGTGCAAATGCTTCATAGTTGAGCGAAATTAAATCCATCACTATAATTTTTTAATTGCAGCACATTTTGTTTACATTTAATGAATACATTGAAATTTGTTGTAAATTAAGCATTTAAAAAAATGTATACGCTACATGTCTAAACTTTCAGAGGGCTGCAACAGCTAATTAACACAAATAAGATATCACTTAAGTAATAAAAATCAATGATAAAAATTATTAATAATGAATTCAATTATGATTAGTTGAATATCTTTGTACTAGCACTGCAGCCTTTGTGACACTTTACAGTCGTAAAAACGTGATTCAAATTTTTTTATACTTAAGTCAAAGCTTAAGACAATTCTTAAGAGCATTTCTTATAAGTTTTATACATATGAGATACACACAAAATATGTACACATTTGTGTTATTGTGTTATTTTCCCTTTAAGCATTTTGTTCTAAGTGAATCAGTTTATAAATATGTATTTCTCTTTTACTGTCTGCAGTTTTGAAATGTTGAATATGTGATGACGTTTACATAAAGGAGAGAAAAAAATCATTCAGGATGTGTTCCTGCACACAGTATACCAAGGCCTAGGGTGCAAATACAAAGAGATTCATAGTGAGCTAATTAGTTAATAGCAGCATAACAGATGACGCAATTCTGAGAAGCATCATTAAAGTCACAAGTGATGAGAATGAGAGACTGCAAAGGCTGGGTCCCCTGCCCCGGTCAAACCCAAGATAGCAAATTGTATCCAACTCAAAGAAGATCCTGACAGAGAGGTGAGGGCTGTGAAAGAAACCACTTAAAAGAAAAATCAGAATGTTACTTTAAAGCAACTTACCAAAAGTGGGAAATCCCCGTAGAGTAAGCCATCCACATAACTGTCCATCCCAACCACAGATTGAACGTTCAAAGTCAGAAAGGTCTGGTATGGAGGGAATAGCAGAACACACCTATTTGAAATCAAAGACCAGCATGACTGTGAATGAAGAGAGGTGCAAAAGCAAGGAAATGCCCACCATAAACTCACGCAAAACTAAGAATGACTCCATTATCAAACTAATTGGAAGTAAAGCCTTGACACAATGTCATTTGAGCAGTTTAGCACTAAGAGCACTACTGGACACTGGCGCACAAGTCAGTAGGATCGATCGTGTCAGGAGAGAAAAGTACTTGACCAGTGTTGAACTGAGGCCACTTAACGAACTGCTTGGATGCAGTGATAACCTGGAAGTCTACGTTGTGAATGGAGACCCCATCCTGATTGACGGTTGGGCTATTATACTGTAACTGTCAACCTATTAGGAAATGAATGAAAAAGGCACAGTTACTGGTTAATGCTATACACACCATTGAGGATGACTGCGAGAACGGCAGGCTGAAGGTGGGCCAACATGACGTAGTGATCTCAGCAGAGCAGATGGCCTGGGTGAAATGCAGAATACCGAACATGGCCCAACTTGACTCAGGTAGACTTGTTTGAACCTCATGAGAGCAGTGTGCAACTGGTACAGTTGGACATTGGTGAGGGTCTACTGGAGGTGCACACCAAGGGTAGTCTATATGTGTCGATACCAATCGGGAACAATACCCAGAGCAACGTGATCATCCAGCATAGCACAGTAATTGGGACCTGAACAACTTGAGAGACCGGCACACATTGCAACGATCCAAAATGCAGCCACAATGGCAATCCCTTCATTATGGCACTTGCCGGTTGACCTGAGACATTTGTATGAGAGGCAGCAAGAGACTGTTAAGAGGATGCTTTAAGAAGAATCTGCCACATTTAGCCGAGGCACCAATGACATCGGGTGCATACCGAGTTTGAAACTGTAAATAAGCCTTAAGGATGACATCCCAGTGCAACGGGCATATTCAGCAGTATTCTGTGTCAGAAAAAAGATGGCAGCATGCGCCTTTGTGTCGACTATTGCCTTCTGAACCAGAAAACAGTTCCAGATAGACACATGTTGCCTAGGATTTAGGACTTAATTGACACATTCTGGGGTTATTCCAGGTTCAGTGTTCTAGACCAAGGGAAGGCATACCACCAGGGCTTCATTGCAGAGGGGTCCAGGTACAGGACGGCATTTATCACCCCCGGATCAGGATACCCGTTGGACTGTCAAATGCACCAGCGGCATTTCAACGTTGCATGGACAAGATGCTTCATTCATTCAGGGATGAATGCTGCATCCCCTACTTGGATGCCATCCTCTGCTATGCAAAATCCTTTGAAGAACATGTAGAGAGTCTGTGCCGCGTATTCATAGCTCTTCAACACCATGGTGTCAAGCTGAGACCTGAAAAAAGTCAGGTATGTGGGACATCTGGTATCAGGGGTGCAAAAGACTTGTAAGCTCTACGGTCACTCACCGGCAAAACACCACACACTGTTGGTGACATCAGGAGACTACTTGGCTTCCTCAGTTACTACAGAGCCTTCATTCAGGATTTCTCCTGAGTGGCAAAACCCTGTATGAGTTACTGCAGGCAAAACTTGGAACTCCACAAAATACACACAGTCAGATGAAAGTCAGGCCTTAGTCAAGGGTCCACATGTACACTCCAGAACCCCAGTGGATTGGACACATGAATAGCAGAAAAAAGAGGAAGAGTTGATCAACATGTTGGCAAGCACACCAGTGTTGGCATATCCAGATTTCAATTGGCAATTTACGCTCCACACCAACGTATCTGAAAAGGGCCTTGGGTCTGTCTTATATTAGTGGCAAGATGGAAAGTTGCGAGTTATTGGATATGGCTCCAGAATTCTGACGGTGACTGGAAATAACTATAGGCTGCATAGTGGAAAGCTCAAATTCTTAGTGTTAAAATGGGCAGTGTGTGAAAAGTTCAGGGACTACTTGTTCTTTGTGGAGGGTACAAATATATCCTTGTCATCATGGATCACATTACCAGGTTTGCGGAGGTGTACCCTAAGAAGAACAAGTCAAGACAAACTGTCGCTGAGTGCCTGTTTCAAGATTTCATTCCCTGCTTTGGTTACCCTGCCAAGCTTGACAATATAAATAATGGTTAAATGAAAAACTTAAACAAAAGACACAAACACACACATGACGGTCAGCTGCCTGTAAAAGATCTCTCTCTCTCTCTGTTGCACCACCATCCGCAGTTGGCCTTTGTCCCTCTCGGAGGCTTAATTAGTCTGATAAGGGACCGGGTGTGAATAATCACGACCAGGCCCCGCCCTCCACCCTATCACAATGTGGTAAAGGAACAAGTGTCAGATAACCCTGTCTATGTGGTTTATCCAGAGAACAAAGACAAAAAGAAAACAAGAACACTACCCTTACTGGTGAATGACTTATGTGTGGAGGCCCCTCCAATGCCTGCATAAGAAAGATAACATTTAACAGAAAACAAGCAGATAACATAGAGACTAAGACAGTGATATTTCTGCTAGAGACAGTGATGCAACAGACTTGGATGAGGAGTTGCTCAGAAGGATACTGGTTGAGAATACTGGACAGTTGCACAGGACAAGGAAGCAGTGACATACCTGAACATGTAACTGCAATAGAAGAACATGCCAAATACGGAGACTGGAGAGTTAAAATCAAGTTCCAGTCAGGGAAGAATCAAGGATATTGGAGAATTCATCAGAGAATGAACAAAATACTTACCTAATATCATCCGTTGAGAACCATCAAGGGAATGTGGAGAAGATGAATGCACTGGGCCAAAGTATGCAACAAGTGAAGCTGGGAGTCAAAGGGTAGAAAGTAAAGACCAAGACCGAATCTCACTTACAACACACTAGGTCAACCTGGGCTCCAACAATATCCAGCACTTAATGCAGTGAAAGCTTACCCTACACCACACATACCTGTCTGGGGCAGCCACCACATGCCACAAGCATTTTATCCAACACTATACACACCTTATACTCCGACCTTACATCTCACTGTACCTGTGTATTAATTGCAGATGTGAGATATGGTATAAGAGGTTAATCACTAGAGTTCCTTTTATTTTGTTAGGGAGAGTGTGATACACATAAAGTATGTACACATTTGTGTTATTGTGTTATTTTCCATTTAAGAGAATTGTTATAAGTATGTATTTCTCTTTTACTGTGTCCAGTTTTGGTATGTTGAATGTGTGATGATGCTTATATAAAGGAAAGAAATGGGAACTCTTATTTTTACATGTTCCTTTACAGGTTCTAGAGAGATTGTGGGCAAAGTAGAGTTAATGCACATGCTCTCCCTCATACCAATTGAGGAGCTGTAAAAGACGACGCGATTATTTTCTCATGTTTTTACAGGTATACTTCTCATCTGTTTGTCTAGTCCGTCTTAGCGGGGTCTGCAACACATACAGTCCCTGATTTTATCTAACTCTCACCTTCATACACTCACCTACATCCTGATCTTATTCCCCATCACCGAGACTGGTCATGCAGTAATGGTTGGTCCACCAGGCGCAAGATGATGAACCATGCAAGCAAACCCATGTGGCCACACATGCTGCTTCATGGTGGGGACTCCCAGTCATAAACACCTGACCGCTGTGCTTATGTGATAAAGGGTGGACGATAAGGCCTTCGTTAATGAGATTCACGGATGAAACTGAATGGAATTATTTCCTACCTTTCCAATTTCAGATGGAAACTGTTGCATTGTACAAACACTGGACAGGTATTCAATTGACTTAGCCCTTTTTGCATATCAGAACTTGAATAAATCCTCAGAGAAACCAAATCCATTTGAATTTCAACTAACATATCAACCATGCATCAACTGAGGCAACCAGTTTCCATTCAGCATTGTCAGAGCATCAGAATTACATAAAACTTTATCACCTCTCTTTTATTTACAGAAATACAACAGCAGAAATAACTCTAAAGGCCCCTGCACACTTCCAATGAACTCGAAGAATGAACAGAGATGTAATTTAGTTTTTGCATTTGTTTCGGTGGTTCGTAATATTTCGCCAGGGCGATCTTTCAGGAAAACTTCTTACCGGTGGCTAAACTACTTCTTACTGCCTGTCACGATTCCCCGTTGTCTGCTCAGTGTTTCTCCCCTGTCACCTGTCCTGAACTACACTTCCCATAATCCCCTGCCCTCATCACTGCCAGTGTCATTGTTCTCACCTGAGTTTAATTTAATCATCATCCCTGTGTATTTAAGCCCTGTTGTTTGTTCATTCGTTGTTGGTCGTTGTATGTTATGGTTGTCTTTGACTGTGTTCCTGCCGTGCCCTCCGTGGTTGTTTCTAGTGTTAAAATTTTTGTTATCCCCTCGTGGATGTTTTGTTTGTTCCCTGTGTTTTGATTTATTTTGTGTTCTTGTTTATTTAATAAAGAGCTGCATTTAGATCCTCACTCCTCGTCTGCCCTCGTCTGAATCCTAACACTGCCATTGGCCCATGTCATTGGTAGATGTGACCTAGAACTCCACCTACTTTGATGCTGGCAGTTAATTACCATTCAGTCAGGTATTTCAGTCAGCCATTCACCCTTCTAACTAAAGTAAGATGTGCCTATCATCATTCTTTCGTCTGTATTCTGCCCATTAACAATCTTTTATACACCAAACTTTGTAGTAGTATCAGTGTCATGATAAATTACAATAACAGAGTGTAACTGTTGCATATTATAGCTGTGTGTGGCCTTACTAGCACATTAGCGCCATGAATTCAGAATGTAAACAACACCGATTATGCATTTTAAATTGTATATATTTTGCTTTCAATCACAATCGAGTGGTTTACAAAAGCAACTCTTACTGATCTAGTGTGAATTTTACTCATAGAATGAGGCATGAAGTTGATAACACATTTGATGTCACATTAGTTAAGGTTATATACATGTAGTGCTGTGCATCCGCATTTTTACATGCACCGTGGTCGGTGTCTGAATGTTTACTCTATATGATAAGCAGTCTCTATCTTTCTTTTTCATTTTATTTCTTAATCTCTCTTTTGGTCTCTGTTTCCCAATCCCTCTGCGTAGTTTGGCAGCCACAAACAGGCCATCCTTGTGTGGACAAAGTAACTGCCGCACGGCCTGCGGGCTGATCCCATGAACCATGACGACATGGGAAAGTGTTCCTCTCAGCTGTCGGCCACCCCTCGTCCCATGAGGAATGAAGAAGAACTTCTCTGTGAGTGTTCTGGGGCCTTAATGGTGTATCGTAGTGTTAGGCCAAAAATATAATCTATGCTAAAGCTTGGTCAGCACATTGCAAGTGTGCAACCTACTTGCAACCTACTTAACATGTGCTGTAAACTAGATGTGTTATTGTTCAGGTAGCTTCACAAAAACCTGTTGACAGTTAAACTTACCTGCGCTTTAAGATTCTCTTCAAACTGTTGCTCCACTGTGACAGTATTTGACCTGAAAGAGATAACTGACCACAAAAGAAAAATTAAAAAGTAGTGTAAACAAGACATTTTAAGATGCTTGCAATGGGGCCCCTTGTGGCACGGCTGAAATATAATATAAACTGTAGAACCAAATCTACAAACATACTTTCACAAAACACATTATGTTTTAAAAAATATTTATAATATTATATTTAAATATTTAAGGATAATGCAAGTTTTAAAGTGCAATAAATTGGCCATTACAAAGCGTTTGCATTCATGTACTTGGTATGTTTTGGGACTTGAGAGTAGTTACAACTCTCAGCAGTTAACAAGAACTGGTATAAAGGAGATCAATGCAGAGGCCACTGTTTTTAGTTGAGACCCAGTCCTTTACTGTGGCCCCACAGCATGTGTGGTGTGGTTAAGGCCTGAGAATGACAGAGAACTACAAGAATATCCATGTTCTCTCCAATCAGCTTTCATTCTTTCTGTCTGTCTGTTTCTTTTCATCCACATTCTCGCTGGTGGTTTGAGTGTGGTCAGGGGGATTCTCAGAGCCCCTCTTTTCTGTCGCCTGCCAGTGCGTCTGGACCAGTGAGGAGAAGCATGGTTATTCTTGGCTTTTGCTGCTTTGTCGTTTGGCCACAGTTTCAAACCACTTCTTTTTTTCCCGTTATTTTTCAAACCAGTTTTCAAAGGGATGTTTTCTGAAACCTCATCCACATCAAACAGAACTGTACAAAATTCCACTTTGTGCTCAGCATGTCATTATTTCAACTCTAACAAGGTTCTTGTAATCTTAAAAAAAAGCTTACATTCCTTTGTATAAGTAGAAAGCTGTTCCATTTTTACTTCTTAAAGCGTTTGTGTTAAAATGTTCGTTTGAACATCCCGACCAGCCTGACATAGCAAAATGAACTCAACCAATAGAGTGAGTTTGGGTCAGAGATATCTGTTTGTCCTGCAATGGGGGGAGTGTTCAGAAAACACTAGTGCAGACACTGCTGCAGAAGTTGCATGTTTCAACTTTAAATTCTGTTTAAAATTGTGAGGTAATCATCAGTTGCTAAGGTGACTGAAGTTCTAGAGAAACACAGTTTGCCTTGACATAGATGTACCGTTCTTGGAGGAACTGTTGGTCATGTATTCTTCTCATTCAGAGCTACTTTACTGCAAACAATGACTCAGAGGTTTATGTGTCAGGCAGTAGAGCCATTGTATAGATTGAATGAGTCTGTTCCTAGTCTGGCAATCATGGAGTCTGATGCAATGGGAGAGGCAGGTTCTGTCAGGCAGGTCTGGACCTCCCGGCGCCTGGCTCGTCACATTGCCCAGGGGAATAGAAAAAACTTGGCTTTGACCAACAAACTGAGCTCCAAGGAGAAGGGAAGCACAGGTTTGGATGCTATTGGCTTTCTAATTTTCAGTGTTTTCTGCCACAGTCAATAACAGTCTATAAAACCCAACCACCAAATAGGTGTTAGCTAAAGCAAACATCACTGTTACTATTGCTCATTCTTAGTGTTAGGAATTTAAAGAAAACCCCTCACCCTAAGTATTCAATTTCAGTGTTTATCTTGCCCCGCACAATTTGTGCTACAAACATGCATGATACCTCAAATAATGCAGCTCGTTGAGGAGAGGTGTGCTATTAATTTGTCACCTATCAACCACCCAAAATATCCTAGCAACTGCTCCTTAGTTAACTGCATTGCAATGCACTTAAACCACTCAAAACACCTATGCAATATGCTAAAACCATTTAGAACACCTTAGCTAGCAACCATATAACAATATCATTGGTCATAGGTTGACACCAGTACACCTTATCAACTATAAAGCAATGAACTAAAAATTACTTGGAACACCTTAGCAACCATATAGCAACACCCTACCAACCACCCCAGAACACATTAGTAACTGCACAGCAATGTTGTAAAAAATCACACAGAACACTCTAGCAACAATATAGCAATGCACTAAAACAACTCAGAACAGTATTGTTTACCGTCAGGGACTATATCTTCTGGTGGAAGTATGGCATTTAATGATATTTCACTCAGAAATATTAATTTTAATAAACATTTGTGTCCTTAACACTTTTATAATGTGGTAACCATTTTATAAAAGCAATAAGGCAATATTGTGCCATATTGTGAATGTAGTTACGTCTGAAGGTTGTGCATAACAATGCCCCTCAGCCGTGAATTAATTTGCAATATAGTTCGGCCTCTATGGTTATCACTTGTCAATCATCACAATTGCTGGTGTCACGAACACCGGCGAGGGCGCCTCCACTCCCGGCCTTAGGAGATCGCACTCGCCCGAGTACTAACCGCCCTGACTACATTTCCCATTAGCTCGCACACCCAGGTCTGATTGTTCCCCAGCTGATACCCATTACCCCTGTCTATTTAACCGTGCTCGTGAATGTCTCCATTGCAAAGTCTAGTTAGCCCCGGCCACATTACTGAGCGTGTTTATTCCCAAGTATTGTTATCCTGTGTACCAACCTAGTCTGTTTTCCTCGACCACGATAGTTTGCCGCCTGCCTAGTTCGTCCCTGCCTGTTTACCGTTTACGATAGTTTGCTGCCTGCCCTGACCCACTGCCTGTCCTCGTTACGAGCCTGCCTGTTCTCTTCTCTCTCTGTTTGACTGTTTCCTGACCCTGCCTGTACGACCTGAGTTTGCACTTACCTAATAAACCGCATATGGATCCCAACCAGCCTGAGTCTTCATTTCAGCTGGATTCAGTCCCGTATTCTTTACACACATGGAATGAAAATGTAGAGGATTCACTCCTGCATTTAAATGTGGTTGTCAATCCCGAAACATTGTAGTGTTAACTTGTAGGGTGACCAGATTCCTTATTGTGGAAAATGGGACAGCCCCCTCCCAGCAAATATGAAACTGAAGTATCCTTACCTTGGCGCAGATCAGTGTGAAGTAGAGGGTGCATCCACATCTGTAACTGTTGTCACCTTGTACTTTTCGCTGGAAGCATTTCGCCAAAGCATTTACCGCAACGAGTGAACCGTAATTGAGTCTTGCAACGTTTATTCCTAGCATGTTATACTATTGTGGAGCGGAGGGGGGCGGGGCCGGTCGGAATATCGCGCGCCCGGTCCCCAATCAGCCTGATGAGGCGCGCGAGGGATAAGGGCGGCCGGTGACGATTGTTCGAGAGAGAGAGAATTACGGACATGTCCGTCATGTGTGTTTGTTTATGTGTTTTTGAGTTTAAGTTTCTCATTAAAATATAATTTATGTTGACAAGCCGGTTCTCGCCTCCTCCTTGCCCATCCTTCAACTGTGTTACATTGGTGCTGAAACCCGGGAAGGAGGAGGGATGCCCGTCGCAGAGTCCTCGACACTGCCGTCCACCCAGGGAGCGCCGCTGCCATCTGCCGGGTGACGGAGTAGCCCGACCGCCCGGATGCGGGGTACGGCCGTCGTCCGCGGGGCAAGTGGGGACTGGATACCCCGACCGCCTGGAGCGAGGAGCCGCTGTCGGGGCGGAGGAGTGCCCTGCCGTCCCCAGAGACGCGGAGGGGTCGAGGGAAGACCGCCGTCCGCGAGGGAGGAGGGAAGAAACTCTCCGACCGCCCGGAGCGGTAGAGCCGCTGCCAGGGGCGGAGGAGTGTCCCCATTTGCCGCCAGAAAAGCGGAGGCGCGTTCTACCCGCTGGGGGGTCGGCGGTTTCACTCCGGTTCGCCCGGTGTTGGAGCGGCTGTTGTCCGCCTGGGTGTGGGGGAGTGTTCGAGGACCACGCGACGGTACATCAGAGAACCGGTGAGTGAGCTTTTTCTCTCTCTCCTCTCTCTCTCCCTGTCGCACCGTGTTGGCCTTTTCCCGCACCTATTTTGTTTTGTTGTTGTTGTCTTCCCTCCTGTCTCCTCCCAGGGCGAGGAAGGCGGGGATGACCACGCGGACGCAAGATACACCCCGCCCCAGGGATAGGGGGTGTACGTCATGCCGGTGGCACCCGGCCTGAGATAACGCCGGGAGGAGTGTGGAGCGGAGGGGGCGGGCCGGTCGGAATATCAGCGCCCGGTCCCCAATCAGCCTGATGAGGCGCGCGAGGGATAAGGGCGGCCGGTGACGATTGTTCGAGAGAGAGAGAATTACGGACATGTCCGTCATGTGTGTTTGTTTATGTGTTTTTTAGTTTAAGTTTCTCATTAAAATATAATTTATGTTGACAAGCCGGTTCTCGCCTCCTCCTTGCCCATCCTTCAACTGTGTTACAACTATATATAACTGTTTCATGATAATGTTGTGGAATATCAATACTGTCATTGAGTGGGCCCCCCTCCAGCGAGGGCCCCTGTTACTCAGGTCCATCAATACCCCTGGTCAGACGCCTCTGCCTTATTGCTTAAATATAGCTCATGAAGATGTGTTGATTTTGTGTTTTCAGTGGTGTTATTCTCACAAAACATGTCAAGAAAATGTCCTATGTCATATTTAACCCCAAATATATATATATATATATATATTATTATTTTTTTTACCCCCAATTCCCATTACCGTAAATCAATATTTTACTTGCATTATTCCCATTGTTTCAATGATGATTCTCATAAATGTAACAGCTGTTTGTTTTACTGTATTACAGTAAAAAAAAGATGCTATTGTACATTGCAAGTGTTTTTTTTTTGTGTGTGTAAAACAAGCAGAAATGAAAGGCAGAACCAAAAGAGTACAACTATGGTGTATAAATACTTTCAAAATGATATAATATATATTTTGTTTCATTACAGTAATAAGAATTTCACAATGACCATATATTTTTTTTTGCATTGTGGTAATGACAATTGTGGGGTTAAATTTGTTTAACTGTCATGAAATTGTCCTGAAAATAATGTACTAATATTGTTGGATGCACTACTTAAATGGTACTTTTATTGTGTTTTGTTGTCTTTTCTATTCTATGTTCTAAAAACATATTTTTACTTTTTTATGTTCTGTCACTGTATGCTTGCATTGTGTGAAAAAGAGAAGTGTGAGCATAGTTGAAATAGCATAAGGGGGTGTAAATGATAACAAAGAGGCTCACTTTGGTATGTCGCATGGGTTAACCTTTTTATTATTATGTTAGCTGATTTGGTTTCAACTGCTACTTTTCTAAATGTTGTCAAACAACCTACCTCATCCCAATCATCTGAACTGAACCTCAGAAGAACATGCCTCTGAGCTCATATTTGAATTCATGATGATGATGATGATGTAAACACCCTTAAGCATCAACACAGTTACAGAGTGTGTGTACTGAGACCCAATGATCTCTTGCTTGTTTTTCCTGTGTCTTTTGAGTGTTATTCCACAGCTCAACCATGTGCTGGAACAGCTGGATCCTGCTGTGGCCAACGGCCGCTCTGCTTTATTACACCAGGGGAAGTGACATCAGCGGCCCAAGACAACAATAAAGGAGTCAAAATCACAGCAGCCGACTTGTGGGGCACATCAGGGCAGTCATTTTTCTATCTGAACTCCAAACACACCCAGCAGTTGCAGCTTCAGAGGATGTCATTAATCAAAGAATGTGTGCATTTGGAAAATATGATTGGTGTATTGTCTGTGTTGATAGACTTGTTTGTGAAAGGTTTTAGTTTTCCTAAAATACAGCACATATTTGTTGACATTAAAGGCTGAAAGAGGCATCAGCCTCTTTTTTCAATGAGAAACTGAGAATAATACATAGGAAAAAAAATGTAAGACTTAAATATGCCATATAGCATTTTATAAATTCAGTACATTACAATATGTTGTGCATCATAACAAAGAGTGATTGGATGTTACAAATTCTAAATATGTTTGCATATAAGTATATTCATACATGCAATGGCCCAAAAATATTTTAAAACAGTAACTATATATATATATATATATATATATATATATATATATATATATATATATATATAAAATTATTTAATTGCATTAAATAACAAAACATAAAAACCAAGTTGCATCTGTAAACCAATTATGCTAAATCTATTCTTAAAACTAACTTCAGGGAGTGCCATATACTTTTTAGTCTTATAATATATAAAATATAATTTGCAATTTTATCATTTTTAACCTAACAAACTTCTATTTTGTGTAATATTTTGCTTAAAATGTGTGTTTGTACTATAAAACTAAATATTTTGTTGTCTACTGCAATGACATTCAGACATTTTAAAATTTAGCTGAAGTGTCCAAAAAATGTGTGTATATATAAAAAGTAGAGTGGATCTAATATTATAGTGGACTTGTATTAGGCTGAGCACATGTGAGGAGAAGGCAGGACCTAGCTGACTGTCTCACTAGAGAATAGTGCCTCTTTTATGGGGCAGTCTGTGATTGTCCTTAGTTCCTGTTGTTCTATTTGTGACTCTGGTTGTCTCAAAGGTTTCCCACCAGATCGGATTGCTGCAGCACACAGCCTAGACAAAACTCCATTCAGCTTCTTACCAGGCCAACTTCTCCCACTCTCACCACCCTCTTTCCTGTAACCCTTCCCCTGTTGGGACCCAGCTGGAGAACAATGCGTCGTTACCTACAGTGCAGTGCGTCTGGGTGAGACAGAAACCAATCATCCCCAAAACTGCCTGGGAATTGGCTCCTCAAGGGACAAAGGAAGTGTGTGTGTTTCTCTATATGTTTTTGTGTGTTTGTGTTTGTCTGAAACACTGAGAGTAGGAGGAAGAGTTTGTATTGAATGTATATTTGTAAGGCAAACGCACTCCTTTAAAATGGTTGGTTCATTTTGGTGTGGTTTCTCAGTCCTGGTCAAATTTGAGGATGGTCCCTTCATTTGTTGTTCATGAGTTTGTGCTTCATTAACAAAAAAGTACCAAAAAGTACCAAGGTACAACTATGGTTTTTGAACTTGGTAATACCATGTTATTTTGGCCATATACCATGATAATACCAAACTTAGGTTTCTCATAATCTTAAAACCCTTTTGATCTGAAGGTTAATGCTTAAATTATTCAAATTAGTTTTGTAGGTATATATAATATAATATGATATAATAATATAATATAATATGAAAAAATAAAATCTAATAATATAATATAATATGAAAAATATAATATAAGAATATAATATATTATGAAAAAATATTATATAATATAATTGTGATGGTTTTGGTCACTTCATAATTTGCATTATTTTGATGATTTCACTGTTATTCTAAAAGGTTGGAAATGATAATAACAGAGAAGAAGAAGGTATTTCCAAACTTTTGACTAGGAGGCTGTATAAATCAAAGTACCTTATATCAGTATCTGATACCATTAATGTACCACTATAGGGCTCTTTTGGTTGACAGAGATGGTAAGCTCCAACCTACCAACGCCAGTTTGTTTGTAGAGTTGTGTGAATGATAACACCCAGAGTGCTGTTTCATACCACTGTCAACACAGGGTTCTCTCTGCCAGGAAAACAACCAGGACTTTCTTGTACTTTACTCATTCAAGAAAATAAATAACACACACTGTGCAGGTCCAACAAAGTCAGGGTATGTGCAGGGACTGGTTAAGCTGTTTCCATGTGGCATTAAGCAGCAGCCAGCTTCCATAAATAAGCAACACAATGTCATGAAAATAAAGTCTCCCAAAGAAAAATGTTTTGCTTTTTTCCCTTTTTTACTTGTGCTTACATTCCCTGGAGTGTGAAAAAGTTAAGTTTAATAACACCCTATGCCCATTTCTCTCATATTTTACCCTGTTTCTCAGGCTCATTGAAGGTCACTACAGAACCAGCTGCCCACTTCCTGTTCAGGAAGATTAGCAATTTTGCTTGCAGCTACAAACCGCTGATGACAGGCACAGAAGAGGTAGTATGTGCTGACATCAGTTGTATAAAAAATGTGAGTAGTGCTTGCCCATGAAAAGTAATTGACACAATGATACGGTGTTGTTTGTGGTTGCCAGGGTGTTTCTAAAGAGGTTGCTATGATGCTTGGAGTGGTGGTTGCTTACTAGCTGAAGGCAAAATAGCACATCCTCCAAATCTTTATGTTTTTTGTCCCTAGATAAGGCTTTGGTCCCTCATTAAATGTAAGTCTATGGTATATTTACCATCCAGCGCTAGGTCTGATCACTTAAAAAAACATGATTACACAGGAAATCGATATGTTGCTACCAAATGTTTCAGATACCCTGAAATAATTCGCCATCCTGCATCATACATATTTGCATTGATTTAAACATATTCATTTTTTCCTGTGGTATTACTGATGCGATGTGTTGCATGAGCAGCTCCACTGTAAAAAATACAACTTCAATTTTGTTAAAGAAACTTAAAAGTTGAACTAAAAGTTCTTTGAACACACCAATGTAGAAACAGTTTCTATTTAAAACAATCAAAAGTCAACTTTTATGCCATTTAAAGGTTGACTCAGAAATGCTTTCCTCATTAGAAAATGTGTAACTCCTCAAGACATGAATTTTGCAATATATGTAGGAAATCATGACCACTTATATTAAAATGTAGACTCCAGTCATATCGGTAACCTTATAAAAGCTGTTTTATTCTACATGGATAGGGTCCACACATGGGGGCTGCCATGTTACAATCACATGACCAGCTGAATACTACTCAACTTAATCTCAGAAAACATCCTGTTATTTGACATTAATTTCAGTAACCGTCCTGTTTGAAATTTTCCCTCATTGATTAAAGTAATCATGAGTGACTGTGAATACTAAATATCTCCAATGATATTTGATTTTAAATGATGCTGCATCCAAGCCGCCAGGTGTCAGTGTAAATCCAAGATTAAACAAAGACAAAAGTTACTGAGTGCACCTTTAAGTTGGTACAACTACTTTGCCTGAAGTTGAGTAAACTCTAAAATGCTTTCCAAGTCTACTCAACTTTTACTAAGGCTTGTGTTCTGGTCCCGTGGAAATCAGGAAGTTATCGCGTTCACATAATCAATGATGAAGGTGATTCGGATGTAGCATTTTTGCTCTAAAATTACATTTTTACTTCACTGGCTGTTAGGTTTAGCATTGGGGTTTGGGTTAGGGGGTATTGGTCATAAAATATGCATTCCTGTTGACTTTTTTACATCATTCATGACTAAAATTAGAACTTACCTTTAGCGCCACCTTGTGTACACTTCACCCAGAAACTGGAGCTCACACAAGCCCATACGTTCAACAACACTTTCAGCTTCAGTAAATGGCGACAGTGATTTGAATTTCTGTAAGCACAGACTGATTTCAGCAGCAGAACTGTCGACCTACTGTCTCCGTATTCACAGTGAGATGAGTCTGATTTATACCCAAAGCACAAACATGCAGTATAAGTTATGTGCCAAAGCAGGGGCGCCCGCAAGATTCTGATCCATGGTATGCAGAAGACAACCGTTTTTTATTAATCATTACTCATATTTGCACTATAATTTGCATGGCCAAAATCTGTCAATTGTCCTGCCATCACAATATACATTACTAATAAAGCGATAGTCTTACATGTCTGATTAAAGTAAGAAACCAATGCCTACCTTACAATGAAAGTTCAACCTCCTGGTCTTTAACTTGTCATTCGGTACTCACTCTATTTATTCCAAAGTCTTTGTGAATGTTCATAGTGTCAAGCCTGTGAGGCACATCTTAGTCTTGCAATTCGTTAAGTATTTAGGAATTATATGTGCAATAAAAGGTTAGAAATTGTACGCTTCTTGCTTTTATTAATTTTTTCAAACACAAGTTGGGTTTAACCCAAAGTGGGTCCTCACAATCTGCCAGAACAGTTTTGAATATGGGCGCTCCAAGGTATACACAGGCTGGTGGCTTGTGGGCATCGCAGCCCATTTCAGCCCTATTTATATCAGATATTACACTTATTCTACTTGGCAGGACTTAATAAAACAAGATACAATTGCTCCAATCCTGCAAATAAAACTTTCCCCAAAGAAGTCATTCAGCTGCTCCATCATGACATGGCGGGCTCCCTCAAGTTATTGTAATGGATAGATCAAGATATTGGATGGAATTGTACAAGGATTGGTATTTTCCATAGTCACATTTTTAGAAACGCACTTAAAAATGCAAAACGTTTTGATGGAAACGAGAGGCTGTCATGAAACTTTATTAGAATTACATTACAATTACATTACAATTACATTCTCCTTGTCAACTACAGATTAACAATCAAATACATTGAGCATCCCGCCAATCACATTCTTTCAACAATAATTTGAGTTTCGCTATTGTTTGAAATATCTGACCGTCTTTTATTAAGTTTGTATTTTTTTCTGATGTATTTCATTTAGTGTGTAATATAGTTTTATTATTTTAGTGTGTGGTTATTTTTTCCCCAATGTATTTTAACATAAAAATACACATATCACTTTTCAACTTATAAATGATGTAAAAAATAATTTTACAGCAGGGGTGCCACTGTGCCAAAGCTTAATGCTTAGGGTTAGAAGTATGTTGATATCCCTTATCCTAAGTATGAATAATAGTAATATTTATGCTTGCAAATACAAACTAATGAATGCAAATAACGCTTTTTATTTAGAGCATGTTAGCAAACAGATGTCCAGTATATTCACACACACACTGCTTAGTATGCACATGTAAGCACATACATGCAAATTTGCAAGACACATTCACACACACATACACATACACACACACACCACACTCACTGATGACATACACTCACCAATCAAAGCCTGCTCTGACCAGAGCTGCCTCAGGGCAGGCGTTGGGGGTGGGCCGTGTGTATGTGTTTTGTAAGTACAGGATGGGAGTGTGGTGGCTACATGTCCTCGGTCTTAATCCCTGACCCCCTCCCTTTGTTCCTCTCCTGGCCTGGGAAGCAGCGGAGGGGGGTTCTTACACACGGGGTCATCGTGCACAGACAGCTGCAGGGCTGGCGGTAAGCAGCCGTTACTGCAGCCTGTCTATGGCCAATCTCAGCCTGATCCATGCAAGCTGTCTGACAGACATGGGCCTGGGGGGGCTACAGGGGTGGGGCCCAGACAACACTGTTTTCTCTTGCACAGAGGGTGTGTTTGTGTGACTGAACATGTCGAAAATCAATTGCATGATCAAAATCAATCAGATCTGATCAAATCAAACTAAAGTCACCCATGTCTAATGCTGACTATTGGCTTTGAGGCTTATATGCAATCTCACAAGCTCTTATCTGCCTATATGTATCTTAAAGGCATAGTTCACCCAAAAATCGAATTTCTGTCATAATTTATTCTTATGATGTTCCAAACACTTTTAAAAAATGTTGTCCCTGGAACACAAAATAAGACATTTTGAAGACTTTCTGAGCTGCTCTTTTCCATTTAGCTTAATGTAACCACGGTGTGCAAAGCTCATACATTTACAAAATAAGTACTATAAATGTAGTCAATATGAGTTGAGCGCTTTATTACAA
Organism: Xyrauchen texanus; assembly: GCF_025860055.1. NCBI lineage: Eukaryota > Metazoa > Chordata > Actinopteri > Cypriniformes > Catostomidae > Xyrauchen > Xyrauchen texanus. The sequence goes on from NC_068301.1 coordinate 26,426,188, forward strand.
ACCTCCTGAAGCCATATGAAAGCTTTCTGTGAGGAACAGACCAACATTTAAGTCTTTATTCACTGAAAAAGTTTCCTGCAGTGAAAAACTTTTCAAGTTGGTGAAACTTTGAAACGAAAGTTCACCTGCTGCCTTACAAACGTCAGTAAACTCAACTTGAAGATAACTTTTGTTTCAACTCAAATAGTTACATTTTACAAGTTGTTTAACTTATGATCATTTGTTGTTTCAAGTTGATACTCTGAGTTAAAACAACTTACTATGTTACAAAGAAAATTCACTTTATCTTGTCAAATACCTAAAATTCCTCACTATTTCATTTCACACTTTCAAGTTAAGATAACTTAAACTATATTCATATCAATTGCCATTTTAAATTAAGAGCACTAATGTTTTTAAATTGTTTCCTAAATGTATTTCTCATCTTGACTAATAACGGGATGTTTGCCAGTTTTCTTATTACACTGAATGAAATTACAACTTATCTGCTCAAAAATATAGCATTTATTTAAGAACAATGTTACACAAGCTTATACATTGGCTTGGGAATTCATTTGATTCAATGGTATAAAGACTGACTGTAAAAACATCAATTTCATCAAAATAATAATCCAGGTTTCTTCAATAACTTACAAACATGAGTTAAATTAACATTGAAAACACAAACAAAACTCACAAGTAGTCAAAACAATGGATTACTTAGTTACATTTTTTGATAACTTATAAACTTGAGTTCAATATCAAAAATTGGAGTTAAAGATAAGCAATAAGTTAACATAACTTAATGAGGCTATCATGTTTTACAATGTCACCATAGCTCATCAAACTGAAACATGATGCAACATGATTGATTTTGATATTCATGACAATCAATGGCATTTTTTCATTTCTGACATCTTTAAATGCCATATTTAAATAAAATATGCTAATGCAAATAAGATTTCAGAATGGAAAAGATTTTCAGTAAACCATAAAGTGAAGTGGACTTAAATTTTTGTCTGTTCCTCACACATACAGTATGGTACAGCTTCAGAAGACATGGAATATAGAGCACAAGTCAAATACACTACTTTTATGGTACATTTATGGTGCTTTTTTGCTCATTTTGGGGCTTAAAAGCATCTGTCCCTATTCACAAAAGAGCAGTGTGAACATTCTGAAATGGAAGAAAAAATAAGTTATATGATTTTGGAGCAACATAAGGGTGAGTAAATTATGACAGAATTTACATTTTTGGGTGAACTATCCCTTTAAACTCAAGCTTTTCAGTCCATGACATGGATCTATACCCATGTGAAACCTTGATGTGATGTATAAATAGCACATTTCCAAAGTTCCCACAATTCCACTTTCAGTCATAACAAGGGCAGACAGTGGACAATGTTTTTATCTTTCATACTCAGTGTTGCAGGAACTTTTGCATTGAGGTTACAGGGCCTGGTGGGAGCGGTGAGCGTGAAACCCAGTGTTTGTATTACGAACCAGTGGGAGCTTTAGAAAACAGCGTGTCAAAGCTGAGCAGTGGCAGTAACACAGGCATGTTAATGACTGCATAAACACCAATAAGACTATATAAATTTTACCTTGATGACCTCTTTAGGCTCACACATCACTCAAAAGTCTTCAAACGCTCCAGATTAACATAACAAAGAAGTGTGAGTTTTAGCACATGGTAAACTTAGGTCAAGGTTTTTCGCTTTCTCAAACCCCATAGGGATGAAAAATCACAAAATAAATTTTGGTAATGCGTTACATTAATATTCCCTTGTTAAGGGTTAAAAATAGGTTCATCAATGGCTAATAATGCATTTACCCATGCATTATAACCAGTGATTATAACCACTGTCACGGGCAATCAGAGAGGCAAAGCGCGCACACGCCCAGAGAATCCACAGTCACTTCCAGGACAGCGGTGACACGCAGCGCATGTGGCAGAGCATCCAGGCCATCACCAACTACAGGACAACATCAGTTGCCTGTGACAAAGATGCCTCCCTTCCAGATGCGCTGAACGACTTCTACGCTCGGTTTGAAGTGCAGAACGACGTGATGGCGAGGAAGTCCACCCCTCCTCCCAACGACCAGGTGCTCTGTCTTACCACAGCAGATGTGAGGAAAACTCTACGTAGAGTCAACCCACGGAAGGCTGCTGGACCAGACAACATTCCTGGCAGAGTGCTCAGAGGATGTGCAGACCAGCTAGCAGATGTTCTTACCGATATCTTCAACATCTCTCTGAGCAGCGCCTTCGTTCCAACGTGCTTCAAGGCCACCACCATCATCCCCATGCCAAAGAAGTCTTCAGTGTCCTGCCTCAACGACTACCGTCACGTCGCACTTACACCCATCATCATGAAGTGCTTCGAGAGGCTCGTCATGAGGCAGATTAAGACCCAGCTGCCCCCTCACTAGACCCACTGCAGTTTGCGTGATCGTTCAAACCTTTCAACGGACGATGCCATCACCGCAACCCTCCATCTGGCCCTCACCCACCTAGACAATAAGGACTCATACGTTCGAATGCTGTTCATAGATTTCAGCTCAGCATTCAACACAATCATTCCCCAGCACCTGATTGGAAAGCTGAACCTGCTGGGCCTGGACACCTCCCTCTGCAACTGGATCCTGGACTTCCTGACTGGGAGACCTCAGTCAGTCCGGATCGGGAACAGCATCTCCACCACCACCACCACACTGAGCACTGGGGCCCCCCAGGGCTGTGTGCTCAGTCCACTGCTGTTCACTCTGCTGACTCACGACTGTGCAGCAATGCACAGCTCGAATCACATCATCAAGTTCACCGATGACACGACCGTGGTGGGTCTCATCAGCAAGAACGACGAGTCAGCATACAGAGAGGAGGTGCAGCGGCTGACGAACTGGTGTAGAGCCAACAACCTGTCCCTGAATGTCGACAAAACAAAAGAGATGGTTGTTGACTTTAGGAGAGCACAAGGTGAACACACTCCGCTGAACATCGACGGCTCCTCTGTGGAGATCGTCAAAAGCACCAAATTCCTTGGTGTTCACTTGGCGGAGAACCTCACCTGGTCCCTCTGGTCCCCTGGTCCCTGGTCACCAGCTCTATCACCAAGAAAGCCCAGCAGCGTCTCTACTTTCTTCGAAGGCTGAGGAAAGCACATCTCCCAACCCCCATCCTCACTACATTCTATAGAGGGACTATTGAGAGCATCCTGAGCAGCTGCATCACTGCCTGGTTTGGGACTTGCACCGTTTCGGACCGCAAAGCCCTGCAGAGGATAGTGAGGACAGCTGAGAAGATCATTGGGGTCTCTCTTCCCTCCATCAAAGACATTTACAAAAAACACTGTATCCACAAAGCAACCAGCATTGTGGACGACCCCACACACCCCTCACACAAACTCTTCACCCTCCTCCCGTCTGGCAAGAGGTACCGAAGCATTCGGGCCCTCACGGCCAGACTGTGTAACAGCTTCTTCCCCAAGCCATCAGACTCCTCAATACTCAGAGACTGGTTTGACACACACGTGTCCTGAGTTGCACTTTAATTACTGTCACTTTATAACTGTCTGCTACCTCAATAACTGCTATGTGCATAGAACACTATCTCATAGTATGTTATGTTTACATTTTTAGAAACTGTCATCTTTTGCACTACTGAGTACTGGTCGGCGCTGCACTGTCTATTGTCCTGTTCATTGTCAGTAATTTGTTGTACTGTCCCGTACTTTTTGCACATGTTTGCACGTGCACTTTATATAGGTATATATAGGTATTTTTATATAGGTATTTTATTTCGTTGTGTTGTCTCATGTGGTCCTGTGTTGGTCCTTTGTTGTTTTTATGTAGCACCATGGTCCTGGAGGAACGCTGCCTCGTTTTGCTGTGTACTGTACTAACTGTATATGGTTGAAACGACAATAAAAACCACTTGACTTGATGGGTAAATTACTTTAAAATAGTAATCCATTACAAATAACAAAATATTTATCTAAAAATTGTAATCAGATTAATTTACATATTGGTTATTGTAAAAGTAATCAAATTACTAATTACTTTACTTTTAAGTTACTTTCTAAAACAAATTCAAAATAATGTCTAGTTCTTTCTTGTTCATTGTTATAAAAAAGTCAGTCAAGATATTACAGTGAAGAATATAGCAAAATGACATAATCCCTTATTTTAATGTCAATATAAAAGTCTAATTTTGCTGCATTGTGACATAAACCATGATTTTATATTTTTGAATAATGTAAGTATGAATAAGTGCATTTATAAAGCATTTACAACATTTAAGTTGTTACAAATGCTAACTATTTGGCAAATATTGCATGAAAGTCCACTATTTTATTCATGTTGTTATAACTGCATATCAATTATTTCTAATGCATTTTTAAATGATGTATTAGTCATTAATAAACCTCTTTATAAACCCTTAAAATGAAAATTATTGTAAAGATTTACAGACATTTTTTTAATGTCTTATTTGTTTCTCATATAAGCCAGTGTGATTAAAAAGAGACTTTGCTGAAGTCTCATGCTAATCAGATTTTTCTCCAGAGAAAAACACTCCTAGTTATATGTCGTAAATGTGTCTCCAGAGTTTTACACAAGATCTCTACAGTGTCTCAAACTGTGCTCAGATTTACCAAGATAACAAGTCTATCAAAAGACTTCAATATAACTCAAACTAAAACTAAGTTTAAGTTTTTAACCACTTAGTTTCTAAGTAAAGTTTCTTGAATGAGCTATAAAAGAGCAACCTCTAAGCAAAAAAGTGTCCTCTGACATTGGATCTTATAGTGAAACCAGACTAAACAGTTTTATTTGATCCAGTTGACTCATCTGTGAAATTATCAGTGGCCAATTGAAGTATATTTAAGCAATATCTCACAAGCAAGAGTGCAATTTGGCCCTACATCAGCACTGCTGTGATTCGGCCACAGGCACGTAGTGCTGTAGATAATTACAGCAGTGCTAATTTAGGGCTGTATAGCAAGATTGCGAGTGTGATATTGCTTTATACAACAGTTCAATGAACAACTACAGTTTAAAAAATTTGGAAAACCTGAGTACGGTCATAAAAAATAAATGTTTTACATGGAACAACTTTCCTACATAACGGATCAGAATCAGCTGTTGCTGGTTCAAAACAAACGATGCATTCAAGCATATAAAAAACTTTAGAACTAGTATCACAGCTTGGGCTGTTTCTAACATGTTATTGGAGAAACAAGGAAGTGTGTTTGTATGTGTGTGTGTGTGTGTGTGTGTGTGTGTGTGAGAGAGAGAGAGAGAGAGAGAGAGAGAGAGAGAGAGAGAGAGAGATGGAGTGTGTGCGATCACCTGTTGATGATGCTGTAGTCTGCTAGTCAGCTTTCTGAAGAAAATGTCATTTTGGTGAAATTCATCCTATTTTCTCAGTGGAAAAATAGCTGGCCAAGTGGGGGTATTACTCCCTATTTTGCGGTAGCTGGTGCGCAAGAGTCCTCCACCATTTTGAACAATATTTCCTCTTCAATGTGGAAACTCCGGTAAGGAGTTGTTATTCAGTCTGTTATGTCTCTCAGCTGTGATGAGACTTAATGCTGAAGCTGTTTGTTTAAAGTCATTTAAAGCTATGTCCTAGCTTTAGTAGTGTAGTAGTAATATGAGCGCTGCAGGTTAAACAACTACACTGTTAAATAAGCAGACTTGTGTGTATTTGTATTAAGGAGTGTATCTGGAGAAAGCATAGATTTTATTGACAGCACCTGTCCAATTGCATTACACATGTGAGGACCAGAAAATAGGGCCTGCATAGGTGAATATTACAAAAACATTTCCATGTGATGTATCACCCCAATTAGGCCTAAAATGTATCAATCTGTCAGGTTTATTATGCGATAATGAGTGACTGACTGTGCATTATCAAGCTTATTGCACTGCTACTAACCAAAAAAAAATAAAATAAATGGACATGAAATATTGATTTGACTTGAAATTATTTTAATAAGTAAAAACAAAGACACCATAAAGTGGTATGAAAGACATGAAACTAGCACACAATGTAGGACATTGGTTGCAAGAAACAATGGTCAAATATACTGTTTAGTGCTCATTATACAAAAATATTACGATTGACCAATCAGAGTCAAGCATTCCACAGAGCCATGTTATATTAAAATAAAATATTTTTTTTTTACAATTATGCACATTTCCTCCCCAAATTCATCTTTCCGTAAAGTGAAAAAAGAAACTGTATTCTCATTACCTTAATGGATCTGGATGGTTTCGGACAATTAGTTTGTATTTTTATTTAAATCAGCATAAATTAAAGGCAGTAGAACAAATACAACAATAACATGTAAGTAATAAATATACAATAATAAAATAAATACATTCACATTACAGTAATGAGAATGATGTTTAGTTTGTTTTGCATTACACTAATGATAATTTAGTGCTTTATTTGCATGATAAAGTCAATGTCACAATGTAAAAAATCTAAAAGCAAATTTAATCAATATAAATAGATATAGTTTTCCAAATACAGAATAATATATATATATATATATATATATATATATATATATACACTGTATATTTATTTATTTATTTATTTTGGTTTTGGGGTGAAATTTGACCTGGACATGTTGTCGACAGATTCCCTAAGATTCACCCATATAGCTATCCACCAAAATAATCCTCATCAATGCAAACCATTTATTCTCTGTTCTGTCTGTGATTACTCCCATACTTTCCTCTGTCAGGTTTCACTCACTCCCTGCTTCCAGACAGACAGAGACGGGGTGCAGGCTGGTCCGCTGTGTGGGGCTTTTTCCGGTTGCGTCTGCTGCCCTGTTGCTGCCCTGAGAGATTGATTTCACGGGCTCAGGCGGGGAGTACAGATCCCAAGTCATATGGCTGTCAAACAGCCTGCCCTCTGACCCCACGCATTACGCAGGTCACGGTGCAGCGCTCTCCCAGGCTGCCCGCACAAAGGCCAATATGTTGCCATTTTGTCAGGTCAAAGGTTAACTACTAGTATGTTTTGATCATTGGTAACTTTATCAAATTAGAAACTACATAAGTGAGATGTCCTGTGTGTGTCTGCGAACTGTGTTTTAATATGTCTATTTGTGCACACTTTTGTCTTTTACCAAAATCCCACTGAGTCTAGTGTGAGTGGAACCCAGACTTCTACACTCGATATGAATAACGGAGCTTAGATTAAATATATCCCATTCACTTTTATAGTTAGAGTAGGTTTAGGGTTCAGTAAAGGAGTTACACTTCATGGTTAGGTTTAGGTTTAGGTAAGGGTTAACCCTTTACACTTAGGAAAAATATTTTTTTAATTTATTTTTCTATATGGGAGTTGTACATTTTGTATGAGTCAACAAATGTTAATAAGACTTAAGCAAAAGTCTCTACATTTACTCTCACACAGTAGCTGTCTTGGAGAAACAATTAACATATTAAAGAGATCTAATTTATTTACATTTATGTATTTAGCAGCCGTTTTTTATTTAAATGAAAACAAAACAAACTGAAGTATTTATGCAATAGGAGGATTTCTTAATTGCTTTTCTATGGTTCTACATGTTGTGACATTGCTCAGATTTTTAATGTTCATACTGTAGCCAATAATGTTTACTTTATTTGGTGCATTTTACAATCTGCCTGTCAAAGCTCAGCTTTTTCCTGCTTATGGACACACACACAGTACACACATCACTAATTATGCAGATGGGAGGAGATGAAAGCCGAAGAGTTCAGACACCCCTTTTCCTCCCTGACCACAGTCCCGTGGCTCATGTGTTCAAATGGATGACCACCCACCTCGAGTCACCCCAAGACTTAAAACACCAAATTACTTTCAACTGCATCTCCTGTGTGCAATAACAGCTCGGATCAATATCAACCTCATATTAACTACAAAAAACCTATAAAAACCTGTCAAAAATATTTCATCAAAACACCTCCCATCAGGATTTTACAGCCATTAATAACTTAAAATCTCTGCCAAGCAAAACAGCAATTACCCAATTAAAGGGATAGTTAATTAACAGCCTCAGACACAATTCACATTCATTGTAAGGCACAAGATGCATTGAAAGTGATGGTAACTAAGGCTGTGGTTCTGCTTAACATCTCTTTTGTGTTTTGTGGAAGACTGACCATCCTAATGGTTTGGAAAAACATGAGGGTGAGAAAATGATGAGAGAATTTTCATCTCTTTAAATAGCTCCAGCAGTTGGGGAACTTCAAAAACATCTTTGCCACTCGGATGAGTGTAATCCGGACCCATGTGTTTACACACACACACAAGCAAACAGACACACACCCACAAACATGCACAAATGGCACAATGCAAGGTGTCACAAGTATCAGACAGAGAATTAAGCTCTGCTTCCTCTCTCAGTGAGAGAAACAAAGCCGCTCTTCCTCTTCGATGTGGACTGAATGCTCTGCTATTTATAAACAATAACATGTCCCCCTGCTGCTCCTCCTGAGAAGGACAGGATTGTTTAACACATTGTTTCAGGGACCTGAACATCTGTCTGCACAAGACGCTGGACGCCACAACACAGTGTGAACCAGCGGCCCTCACTGCCAGACAGTCTGCAGAGATACAACTTCAATATGAGTCGATTACATGTGATCTGCTATAGCCAATGAGACCTGCTACTCCACTTTCTGATACACATTGACATTACAGTAGATCAGAGGTTCTCAACTGGTTTCACTGCTGCTAAAATCAGCCTACATTTGTTTGCAGGTCTTAGCTGCTTTAAGATGGTCTTAGAAGGTTTAAACTGGTTTTAAAGCTTGGATTGGCCTGAAATAATTTCAAAATATTAATAACTAGAGTATTGGCAAACACAAAATGGCCATGTTACTGAAACACGAAATCTTTAAAAACTCCATCAGAGCTAAAAGGGTTTTAAGCTGATCTGTTAGCCTGGCCAAGCTGGTGCTCAGATGGTTTAGCTAGGAGGCCAGCCTATTAAGAGGAACTGTACCAAAAACCCCTCTAATACCAGCCAATAGACCAGCCTGATCAAGGGAGATATCCCATATAATCTTAGCCTGTTTTTTTTTCAGCAGGGTGTTGCTTCAGGACCCCAATTTTACATTGAACATCAAGTGGCGACCCAACATTTTGTTATACAGTATGCATTACACATTGTTTTTTCTTCCTGTTTTTGACTCTACAGAACAGACCTGCAACACTTTTTTGTATTGCGTCCATCAGTTGAAGGCAACTGCCTTATAACATGCATTTTACAAGGATTTTTATTTTTTTGCCTTATGTAATGCAATAGAAACACTGAAGGATATAAATGAGCTGTGGTCATCAAAATAAGCTGAGACATAACCCAGAAAAAGCAGTGTGTCCTTTTTAAACCCCCTTGTGTGGGTAGAGTACACTTCTTGGCATGGACTTAAAGAGACTGAAATGAAAACATGGCGACATGGAGACCCACTCGGAGAAGCAAAAACCTCAAGTTTGGAATGAGAAGAGGCTCTGGCATGCTTTGTGGGGGGAAATACTGTTGTGTTGTGGGCCCACACCTTCAAAAGGGAACACTAATCACAACATGTGATGAGACTGAAGAACAAAGACAGACGTCAGGAGAAAATAACAGCGTGGGAAACGTCTGTGAACTTGAGTTACAGCGACAAAACGAGCCACCCCCATCCCCAAGCATATACGAACACACACATAATGCACACAAACAACACACACGGCTCTCCATCCACCCCACTCTCTCTGCCCACCAAACACAAGGAAGTTCATCCATACTGTTTAGCTGAGGCTGATAGCAATAACAACATGAAATCAGCCTAAGAGCTTCCTCTCATTCATGTATGCAGTACCGATGACAATTAGCCATGATGTGCACTGGCTGATAAGGATCCAGCCGCAGCCAATCAGGTAGCACCGCATATGAATTCATAATAGTTCATAAAAGAAGAACTTGGTGCTCTTGCAGTCTCACTCAATAGGTATATGGTCAATATATGATGGTTCCTTCAATGCATATACAGTATATGACATATATTTTTAATAACCTGTAAGTGAGATCACAGGCTCACACACTCTCACTCACAACTGTTTTTGTTGATTGACATATGACATTTAATGTAGTTTGTGTGTGTGTGTTTGTGTGTGTGTGTGTGTGTGCATGTGTGACAGATTTGTAAGAAAACTAAATACATATATTACAAGATATATAATTATTTTCAGTCGTAGATACTTGGAACTACTGAAATATATATGTATATATATATAATACTAATATAACTATATAATGTTGAACTATAATCTATCTTGGATAGTATTATTCTGATACAACTGAATCTTTGTAATGTTGCACTTTTTGTACTACTTTCTACTTGAGATGAATTGCTTATGTTATATTATTCCTCTTTTGATAAAAGCATCTGCTAAATGAATAAATGCAAATGTAAACTTAATATTCTTACGCTCAAAAAAATATTTTAGCCTATTTTTAAGATGTATCCATATCAATTGAATAATACATTTCCATCTAATTTAATTGAATAGTCTTGAAGGAAATGTTGTTATTAAAACTTTTTGTAAGATTTGTACATTTTATTTTGTTAAAGATTAGGTAATTCAATTAGATGGAAATTTATTATTCAATTGAAATGGATACATCTTGAAAATAGGCAAAAAACTAATTTGAATGTAACATAGTGTATAAAATAGCATAGGTCATTAGCATAATCTCTGATATTAGTTTTTTTTTTTATTTCTTCTGTATGCACTAAATATATATTCAAGTAGCTGACAAATAACAGATATGAACGTTTTTAAAACCAAGATTTTGTGTTTAAATGTATAAACTATATGTAAAATGAATAGTGAATAGATTAGATATATCAGATTTTTTTCTTAACCATTTTTAATCACCTTTTTTTCCAGTTCACTTAAATAGCCTGCCTTGTGGCAGATTAACTTTTTATGAAAACTACAAACAAAAAAAATGTCGGACACTTCTTGACATGTCATATTAAATAATTTGTATTTCATTTTAATTTAAATTTTAGATATTAATTTTTAAAATGTTATCTAATTCTGATAATTTTTCTCCTTGAATTTATATTTATATAAATGTTATATAAAATATACTAATAATACACGAAAAAAATATATAAACTGTTTTGTGAGTGAAACAGATTATTTCTAAGCACAATTTGCACAGTGTTTGATGGATTTTCAGTGACTAGTGCATTTTAACTTTAATGTACCTTTGGGAATGGCCTCAAAGAAGGTACATGCTGGACCTTCATGGGGTACATTTAGACTTCAGTGGCTTCCTCATACACACTGCACTCCTTCGGATGAGTTAGTATTAGATTACAGGTTCACACGCTCACTCGCAGACCGCCCGTCGCCCCAACCAATTGCCCCATTCATTCCAGCGCCGGAGACGGCCGTCGCCCCTGATTGGTTATCAGCGTTCAGCTAAGAAACTTTCCCACGGCTTGCGCGTGCTGACAGCCGGCCAGCCACTCCTTTCAGCTGCACGAGATAACGCAAGAGCCTTCGGGACCAGGGGGCGGAGCTCCACACTCACGGACGAGCATCCTATTGGCGTGTTGTTGAGTGTATTCGAGAAGAGGGGCGGGGTTTAATTATGACGCAGGCAACCGACCTGCCACTCAAACTCAGATCTGTTCGCTAATTGGCTATCTTTGTGACTGGCTCCGCCTCTCTAGCAGAAATTATACCGTGGGAAAGCTTGACAGTTCATAGAGCAGAACGTCTGGCTCGACTGACAGACGAACGAAGAGGATACACGTTTACAGATTGTTGCGAAAATGAAGAGAAATCATGATTTTAGCTCCTCAGACAGCGAGCTGGATGAGAATATTGAAGTGGAGAAGGAGAGCGCAGATGAAAACACGTAAGTTAATTATGTGTTGTGTGTGTTTCTTAATTTGGGCTAGTTTTTGAGTAAGGATACTTCGCAAAAAATGGAAAAGAAACTAAATAGTCACCTAGAATGTAATGTGCTAAATTTTAAGATCGAATAATTTCAGATAAGATTTCTGTCAACAGAATTCTGTGGAATATTTCCACTGAAAACTACTAATAAAAATGTTCCCTCTTGACGAGGTTAAGATAGCAAGCACTGCTTAAAATAATACATATCTTATTTATCATCCTTTTTTTTCGTCCTTTAAGTGGCGGGAATTCTCCTCTTGGATCATTGTCTCCATCCACAACTTCTCAAGTGCAAGCGAGGAAACGTCGGAGAGGGGTAAGAGGATTTCTCCATGTAAAAATGTATTCAAAAAAATTCAAGTAAAATAAAAAACTCTCCTTGTTCTTTTAATAATTATTTCACATTCGCTTTCAACAGATCATTGAGAAACGTCGTAGAGACAGAATAAATAACAGTCTGTCTGAACTGCGTAGACTAGTGCCAAGCGCCTTTGAGAAACAGGTGAGTCTCAATCACTGCATCATCATCAGCATATGAATATGCTATTTACCGTGTATTGGTCAATACTACATTGGCAATGTACTCTTAAGTTCCTCTTGCCATTAAAGCTTGATATGAATTAATAAAATGTTTGTAGATTTTGCCCAAATTTTAATGACAGCATGTCCACTGTTTTTATCGCATGTAGGCCTATACATATACTTGTATCAAACATTTATATCTGTAAAAATGTGTCTAATTATCTCTATCTGCAAAACAAAAACTGAACATTTTAACATGTACACATTTAAATAAAGAATATAAATGATGACTAACCAATTTCTAGCGAGTATAAATTAAATATATTTATGATGATGTTTTTTCATGTTTGTTGTACTATATCATGTACCATAATTATTTGCGATTAATCGTGATCAATCACCAAAAAATTGTGTGATTAATTAGTTCAAATACATTTATTGATTCACTGCTCTAATCAATATATTTGTTCTCATTCTTAGGGCTCTGCTAAACTAGAAAAGGCAGAGATTTTGCAGATGACTGTGGATCATTTAAAGATGCTCCATGCTGCTGGTGGAAAAGGTAATGTATGCATTCTATCTATCCATCCATCCATCTGATCTGACTCAATCAAGTTTCATGACATTTGTAACGAATGCTCTGTTAAGCATTAAAATAAATAATGGAAGTTCTTATAAAGTATAACCAAAACTTCTCATTTAAAATCTTGCATAGTTTGTTGTTGGATTTAACGTTGCATTAAGAGATCATCTCATGTTTGGGAATCTGCTTTTGGGAATTTCCCCGCCGGAATTAATGAATCTCTACACCACTGAAACAGGACAAACCAGACGTGCAAACTTTCTTTTAATCTGTCAATTTTTATCTCGTGCCAGTTCAGTTTCATTCTCAGCCACTCCCAGCATCCACTGACTTTAAAATAGTCTTCACAAGCTATAATCATTATCAGATAACACCACTAAACAACTCTCACTCTCTTTTACAGGTTACTTTGATGCTCATGCACTAGCCATGGATTACCGTGGGCTGGGTTTCCGTGAGTGTCTAGCGGAGACAGCTCGTTACCTTAGTATCATCGAGGGACTGGACAACACTGACCCCCTCCGTATCCGGTTGGTATCCCACCTGAACAGTTACGCCTCCCAGAGAGAGGCTCACTCCAGTTTGGGTCACTTGGCATGGGGATCTGCATTTGGAACACCCCCTGGCCATCTGGCTCACCATCTTCTCCTGCAACAGCAGCAGCACCAGCAGGGGGTGCCACCCCCACGCAGCACCAGCAGCCCTCCATCCTCGAATTCGTCATCACCTTCCTCCTCATCTCCATCTGCATCCTCCACAAAGCCGCATGCCCTCAGCAGGCTGACTGGTAAAATGATCACCGAGGCAGGGCAGACCAGGCCACTCAGGGTACCGCCCAGTGCCTCCCTGCCCCCTGGGCTCACACCAGTTTCTGCATCCAAGCTTTCTCCTCCCCTCCTGACGTCACTTTCTAGCCTGTCAGCATTTCCCTTCCCACTCAGCGCATTTCCTCTACTGTCCCCGAGTTCACTGGCCCCTGCAACTCCCTCCAGCAGCCTGGGGAAGCCCTACAGGCCTTGGAGCATGGAAATAGGGGCCTTCTGAACTCTACAAAAACATTACACTCTGAACTCTGAAGTCAGTTAGAAATTTCTTGTAATTTTCTGTAATATCTGACTATTTGGAAGAGATGGACATGCAAGACTTTCTCTCTATAAAAAGGGAAAAGGCAAACACAGAACTGATAAACTTGTCTTTTAAAACTGAGAGGGGTTCTGCAGATGTTCAGGGTCTCGTCCATCAGTTCCAAACTATTTTAGTTTGTTGTCCCTCAGAAGAGCAAGGTACAATGCAGGTACCTGCCTTACCTTGCTATTGAAGTGAAGACAGAGAGAAAGAGAGAGAGAGAGTAATTTGGAACAAAAGCAATGCCTTACTTAATGGGGTAAAACTCAAACCAGAAGCTAGTTTCATTATGAATAATAATAGTTTTAAAGCCCTTTGCTCACATAAAATATAGATTTGTATCCTATATTTTTACATCAAGCAGAGAGTTTAATGGCAAGATATTGTAAAATACCTTTAAGACAAAGTATGATCTTATAAAGGCATCTTATTTGAGAAAAAATGTCCAGCATCGGCATTATATTGAGCGACTATGCAATCAAACTGATGTTTTGCAACTTTCCCTCTGCAATTCTACAAAACCTATGCAACAGAACCTGTCTCAACTGAACTTGATTAACAAAAATAGTACTTTATTTTTATAAAGATTTTAAAGAATTTTGGTCAGTGACCTGCAATGTTTGTGCTGTGTTTATTTGTATGAAATGTCATGAGATTGCTGTTGGCAGAGACGGACCACTGCTACATCTGATACTATTTCAAAAGTGACAGTCTCTCAGAACTGCACTAATTTAACTCTAATGAACGGCACTATTAGGTTAGTGAATAACAGAATTGTGCATTCATGCACACACTATCCCTCATCCTTGCCCCAAATAATCTCTCTCTCTCTCTCTGTGTCAACTGTACTTGAGGAGCAGAAACCAGATAATTTTTGTATTGTAATAGGGAAATTTGCACTGGAAAAATCATATATCTCCAGTAAGACTAGGGGAATAGATGTTAAAGGAAGAGATGGTGTGGTACTGTGCCTGTGTCTCACTAACCTGTGTGACTTTCCTGTAATAAAATGAATATGTGTAGCTGATAACCCTGTATTGTGTCCATTTGTAACACTTTCAAAGTGACTGAAACATCAACAATCACACTGACTAGTTAAAAAATCTTTTTGGTGATGTATTCAAATCATTACTGAATTTTGCTGGCTTTATACACTGTAAGCTAATTCAGAAAAAAATGTAATATCAAGGATAAAATATCAAAACCATTCATTATTATTTATAATTTTTTCATCTAGTATTGTTGGCATGTATGAAATGTTCCAGGCACCCCTTTCTCACAAGTGGATAGCCTATACATAAATACATCTCATCATTACACATGTTTGATGCATTGGGGATGAATAGTTCTTTTCATGCCAGCAAGATGAGAGGCACTGCAGACTTCTATAGGGTTGAACCAGTGCCTGTATGTGTTCATTTTGAACTGATATCAAACACAGCCCAGGGGCCTCTCTATGTATCCAGGAAGCCATTAACAGCCAAGGGATATCCTGGACAATGGTAGCCTGGCTGGCCTGGCTGACATGGGAGGAAAGAGAGTGGTATAGAAGGAGTAGTGAGCCGCACAGTGCAGCTTTGTCCCAGAGCAATCACAGGAGTTCACAGTGTTCCTGATGTGGTGAACTCCCACGCTACCACCACGGGTACTATAACTGCCTGCCAAAGCCGTAAAACAGATTCCCCACCTACACACTACCAACACATACTTCTTTATTTCTCACTCTAGCTTCATTTAAAGCTATTTTAGAAGTTCTTAATCATGTTTCCACCCTCATTTCCCTCAGAGGAGTTGATTGCGAGTTGCATTTCCTAAAATTTTAAGAAGATAACAGCAAAGGATTTGTTTGAAATAGCAGTACTACCATACCAATAGTAGGCAGTAGGCATACTTTGCAGTTTGATTTTCTTGCAACTGTTGGTACTGTATCTCATTGTGTCTGTGTCCAAAATCGTGTACTGTCAGAGGATGTTCTGCATTTGATGAAGAATGCAATTCTTGGCTGGTAAAAAAGTACATTCTTTAGGTATACAAGTGAGTGTATGAATACATTCCCAGACATTCTCAATCCTGGAATGTTTCCAAAAATATGATATAGTAACTGTGAAAATAACATACTGTGTTTTTGTTAAACAAGCACAACTTAGAGTATTGATGCTGACTACCACCCCTGGAGTCATGAGTTGGAATCCAGTGTGTGCTGAGTGACTCCAGCAAAGTCTCCTAAGCTACCAATTTGGACCGGTTGCTAGGGAGGGTAGAGTCACATGGGGTAACCTCCTCATGGTCACAATTAGTGGTTCTCGCTCTCAATGGGGCACATGGTAAATTGTGCGTGGATCGCAGAGAGTAGCATGAGCCTCCACATGCGGAGTCTCCGCAGTGTCATACATAACGAGCCACATGATAACATGCAGGATTGACTGTCTCCGAAGCATAGGCAACTGATATGAGGAGACATCATATTTAAAATACTGAATTAAAAAACCGGAGACCAAGAAAGCTGTTCCTTGTGATTAAATTGTGCTTTTTTTTAATGTTAATAAAAAGTTATTATAAATGAATATGGATTACAAAGTATGTGGTTTATTTTGCTGCTTTGAAACGATGTGTGTTGTGAAAGGCGCAAATAAAATTGACTTGACATTTCTGAAAAAACAAGTTTTAAATTGATTCAATGAGCCTGTATGATCATATCGGACATGAAACGGGTGGATGAGTATCCTCACGTTTAACACACTTCTAAGGCCTAAGACATCAGAGTTTACGTCAATTCTTCTTTAAAATGTTAATATCAATCAACAACTTTTGCATGTCAGTTGTGTCTAATAGAGCAGATGCGATAACAATCACCGTGGCCCTAATCTCCAATAATCTGTGGTAAACGGGGTGTTCCAACCCCACAAACAGCACTTTTTGGGCAGTTTCAGCGCAATTTCAGCACCCATAGACAGCAGATCTTTTCTGGACTACCAAAAGAATCCGGAAGGGACGGGGTGGAGGGTTTGTTTGTAAACAGTAACTTAATCTATACTGAGGACACTTTACTCCATTGGCATACTGCTTTTGGCAAAGTATATTGTAGGGAAGCATGTATTTTCGTACACAATGTGCTCGAATTTATCTTCCATTTCCAGTGTGACAAACGAACCAGAATTTATTTTAACAGAAAATTTTACATCTCTAACTAGATTCATTTTTATTTATACTTCCAAATTAGAATAAAAATGCAAACTGTTCCTAATTATTTCCGAGATGAAAACTGGATGGTTATCGTTGAATTAAACATGCAACATTATGAATGTGACAACAATGTATAGTACAATTGAATATTGTAAATAACATTTACTGCACAGTATGCAATATATATTTCCATTAAGATCATATTAAACGACTACTAAAACAATTGTTATCAATGTGTGATTGCGAGTAATTCGTATATTTGTTTCCAAAGTCATCCATCGCCACCTGTTGTTAATCGGACGTGTTAGTTTAAATTCTCCAAACACCTGGACACTCCATTCACATATTTTCATGCCTGTAAACGCACAGGTGTTACATTTTAATTGAATTAAATGTTTATTTTAATTTGGGAAGCTTTCTAAACTTCTAAAACATTTGTTGTCAACGCGAGTTATATATATATTGTTGCAAAGTATTTTATCGCCACCTGTTGGTAATCTGTGGTGTTGCACTTCAGATCTTTTCATGCCTCCAGTCGCACAGGTGATTCATTTTAATTCAATTGAATGTCTATGTTGGTTTAAGGAAATGTTTTGATATAACAGCTTGTCTAAAATGAATAGAAACCAAAGACAATATATTCTCATTCAAAGAACCCCAAGCCTTTATTCACCACAGCTTGCTCCCTGTTACAAGTGTTAAGGGAATAAAACACACAGCTGGAAGAGAAATATGTGGATGGCAGGTGTGTGACATCTCATACAAGAGAAATGGGACATTCCAACGCTGTTCTACCACATCGCTTTTGACACACACACACACACACACACACATACACACTCACACACACACACACACACACACACACACACACACACACACACACACACACACACACACGTCATTCTGTCATGTCCATTTTAACTGTTTATATATCCCCCTCTTAAACCCAAGAATCTTTAAATCTAGGTTCTCTTTGGCACACTTTGATTAGAATAAGAGAACCGCAAACAAATATTTCTCAAGAAATGAGAAGGTTAAAGAGTTCAAATGGTCAACAAGAGTCAAGAGGTGTCACATGACTTCGGCTGGGCTCAAACCACAACATGTTATTTTTTGTAAAAAAAAAAATACCTAAATCATGCTGAGCAGGATATAAACTGTGTAAATGTGTGTCTGTGGGTTGTGAATATTTACTACATGATTGTATGAAAAAAGAGTAAGAGTTGTCTTTGTAAATGCTTTGATAGTTACCTGTTAGAGTTGCGTGTACTGTGTGTACTGTGGCGGCTTTACTCTCTCCACATGGACAAAAAGACACTTATGTGAATACTGGGTTAAGAGAAGACATGGTAAATGTCAGCTAGCCAGCAAACTCACAAACACCAAAGCCTGGCACAAGAAAAACTAGCAGATTTGATAAAGAGAGAGAGGGAGGAGGGGGAATACATCCACTAAAAGAGAAAGATACAGACAGAGAAACTTATAAAATGGCACAACGCTATACTTTTCATAGTTTCATATAAAACAAATAGGAAGTATTTACAAAAAAAAAAAAAACTTTCATCTGTTTGGTTTCAAATTTAGCAAAACAATTTTTTTGTGTTCCTTTTGTCTTATGGACTCTATCAGGGGAGGATGCTGATAGTGAGGGGGGCAGATTTGATTCCCTTTCTCTGGGGCAGGGTGGGGCAGGAGGGGGGTGGGGCACCAGAGACTCTTCTCTACTAGGCAGCAGAAGTGCGGTGAGAGGGGGTCTCTCTGGGGACAGAGGGTCACAGGTATGGGAGGAGGGGGTGATGGGGTGGTGGGTGTAAGGTGATGTGCTCATGCTGTCAGTTCTTCCCTCAGCTCTTTGTTTCTGCGCACCTCCTGAGCATGCTTCTCCTGAAAGTTGGAAACATAAAAAATAAATAAATTAACATAAACATTGTAATTCATATCTTAAAAGTTGTTGCTAGTACATTGCTAGATTGTTACTAGGGTATTGCTATCTATCTATCTATCTATCTATCTATCTATCTATCTATCTATCTATCTATCTATCTATCTATCTATCTATCTATCTATCTATCTATCTGTCTATCTGTCTGTCTATCTGTCTGTCTGTCTGTCTGTCTGTATTTATCTGCCCATTTTATTTATTGCCATGTGAAATTGTAAGTCTGATCACTTACAAAAATAATAGCACACTTCTCCTGAACAAACTGCCAAACATGAGTTATCAGGCCTTAGCAAACTAGCACAACTATAAATTATAAAGGAATATTTCAATAAAAAAATATTAATTTATGTAATTAGTAAATGATGATATAATTCCTTTAACTATTCCTTTAAGAGAGAATTTGTCCAAGTTATTAAGGGCCAATTAATCACATACTCTATCACAATGAAGAGCACAATTCAGTTACAAGTCAAGACTTCAAGCTTCTAACAAAGCAGCCTTGAGAACCCTCACTTGCTCATGCAGACGTTCCAGCATGGCTGCAAGGTGGGCATCACGGTTTTCCTTGATCTGCTCCATCTTCATATTGAGTTTCTCCTCCGCCAACCTGCTGAAGTTGCTGTTCTCCTCCATGGCCTTCAGCAGTACATCCCGCTCGTGCTCACGCTTCTCAGCCAGAGCCCTCAGCACTTCAGCCTCCTGGGACTGTAGAGGAAGAGAGAGAGATGGATTACATTTTTATGTTAATTCATAAGGTAGACATTCTTGGTCAATAATCAATAACTCCCTGCCTACAGAGAAAGAAAAGCCATATCTTAAACAGATGAATTTACAACAGAAAACATTAACCTTTAACATGTGCCTCATCTGTAGGATGGGTGTAACCTGAATTATATATGACTTACAGGTGAAACTCGAAAAATTAGAATATCGTGCAAAAGTTCATTAATTTCAGTAATTCAACTTAAAAGGTGAAACTAATATATTATATAGACTCATTACAAGCAAAGTAAGATATTTCAAGCCTTTATTTGATATAATGTTGATGATTATGGCTTACAGCTTATGAAAACCCCAAATTCAGAATCTCAGAAAATTAGAATATTACATGAAATCAATAAAAAAAAAAAGGATTTTAAATACAGATATGTCGGCCCTCTGAAAAGTATAATCATACATATGTACTCAGTTCTTGGTTTGGGCCCCTTTTGCATTAATTACTGCATCAATGCGGCGTGGCATGGATGCTATCAGCCTGTGGCACTGCTGAGGTGTTATGGAAGACCAAGATGCTTCAATAGCGGCCTTCAGCTCTTCTGCATTGTTTGGTCTCATGTCTCTCATCTTTCTCTTGGCAATGCCCCATAGATTCTCTATGGGGTTCAGGTCAAGCGAGTTTGCTGGCCAATCAAGCACAGTAATACCATGGTCATTGAACCAGGTTTTGGTACTTTTGGCAGTGTGGGCAGGTGCCAAGTCTTGCTGGAAAATGAAGTCAGCATCTCCATAAAGCTTGTCTGCTGAAGGAAGCATGAAGTGCTCTAAAATGTCCCGGTAGACGGCTGCGTTGACTCTGGACTTAATAAAGCACAGTGGACCAACACCAGCCGATGACATGGCTCCACAAACCAACACAGACTGTGGAAACTTCACACTGGACTTCAAGCATCTTGGATTGTGTGCCTCTCCATTCTTCCTCCAGACTCTGGGACCTTGGTTTCCAAATGAGATGCAAAATTTGCTCTCGTCAGAAAAGAGGACTTTGGACCACTGAGCAACAGACCAGTTCTTTTTTTCTTTAGCCCAGGTAAGACGTTTGACATTTGAAGCCCATGTCCAGGACCCGTCTGTGTGTGGTGGCTCTTGATGCAGTAACTCCAGCCTCAGTCCACTCCTTGTGAAGCTCCCCCACACATTTGAATGGCCTTTTCCTGACAATCCTCTCCAGGCTACGGTCATCCCTGCTGCTTGTGCACCTTTTTCTTCCACACTTTTCCCTTCCACTTAACTTTCTATTAATGTGCTTTGATACAGCACTTTGAGAACATCCAACTTCTTTTGCAATTACCTTTTGAGGCTTTTCCTCCTTGTGGAGGGTGTCAATGATGGTTTTCTGCACAACTGTCAGGTCAGCAGTCTTCCCCATGATTGTGAATTCAACTGAACCAGACTGAGAGACCATTTAAAGGCTCAGGAACCCTTTGCAGGTGTTTAGCTGATTAGAGTGTGACACTTTGAGCCTACAATACTGAACCTTTTCACAATATTCTAATTTTCTGAGATTCTGAATTTGGGGTTTTCATAAGCTGTAAGCCATAATCATCAAAATTATATCAAATAAAGGCTTGAAATATCTTACTTTGCTTGTAATGAGTCTATATAATATATTAGTTTCACCTTTTAAGTTGAATTACTGAAATTAATGAACTTTTGCACGATATTCTAATTTTTCGAGTTTCACCTGTAATGATTCTTATCTGAGGTATTCATGATATCAAATTTTTAAATATCTTAAGTAAAGGATGTGCATTTGGCCAATTACCAAAAATAAATCCAACAGGGTTATCAGGACCCTGACACAAAGCCAAGGAGTAAAGGGGTTTATTTTGTGATAAAGACCAGCTAAATGTAAATTTTTATTTATTACTTGGCTACTTAACGAATAAATTTACATTTATGCATTAGGCAGACGCTTTTATCCAAAGCGTCCATTCACTGTATACATTTTATCAGTCTGAGTGTTCCCTGGGAATCAAACCCTTGATATTAGCCTGCTGGTGCCATGCTCTACCAGTTGAGCTACATAAAGAGACTTTTATACAACGGACAATTATACAGTTTAGTGCTAATTATACAAAAATCTTTGACCACAGAATGTCGCGATAGACCAATCAGAATCAAGTATTCCAGAGAGCCACGAAACAATACAAATTAAAACAACACGTGTACAGTATGTTCAGTATGAACTGTAGGTCACTCACTCTCCTCCTGTCCTCTGCTGCCTCCAGCTTCTTCTGGATGTCCTCCAGGGACACATCCCTCTTCTTGGGAGGAGAAGTGATGCTGTAACCTCCATCAGACGTGGGTGAGGGTGGCTTAAGGATGACCTCAAAGGCCTGGCCAGAAGCCCGTTTGTTAATGGGTTTAACCTCCATGTCTAAGCGTGCAAGACGCAAAGTGAGATGGTTAGCCATTGTTTAGAGACTGCAGTATGTCAGGCAACAAAGATTTATCTGCACATTGGTGAGGTTTGAACATCTGGATGCAAGCAGTCGAATGTACAAACTGGCTTTTGCTCGTGTAATGAGCTCATATAACTTTGTTATACAATCACCAAGATCATACATCAGACATTTATTGATCCATATTAGCTGTAAAGATGTCTAACAAATGTTTAATATTGCCTAGCAGTACATATGTACAGCATATAGGCCAATAAAGAGTTATATTATGGAGATCAGACAAAAAACCTTAAAGGAATATTTCACCAAAAAATGCAAAAACTCTCATGTTTTTCCAAACCTGTATGAATTTGTTTCTTCCTTGGAACACAGAAGGAGATATTAGGCAGAATGTAAGCCTCAGTCAACATTCACTTCCATTATATGAAAATAAAAAAAAATAAGTGAATGGTGACTGAGGTTAACACAATGCCTAGCATCTCCTTTTGTGTTCCATGGAAGAGAATAAGTCAGGTGAGTATATTTTTACAGGATTTTCATTTTTGGGTGAAGTATCACTTCAAATCAAAGAGCATTATAGAAAATGTTTTGACACAACTTTTTATTACTGGCATAATATTTTCATTTCCTACCTTCAAACTCTCCCATCAGATTGTTGCGTGCCTCTGGGTAGAGACAGGAACAGATGAGGGAAACGAGGGACAGCTCCTTCATCTTCTCTTTGTATGCTGTAGGGAGACAGAAAAGTATTGACCCAGATCCTCTCTCGCAGTTTCTGATTTATTATTTGAGATTGAATCTCTAATGTTGCAGAAAATAACCCAAATCATCAAGAGCCCATGGACATATATAAAAAAATTAATAAATACATATATAATAATATATGTTTATAAAAAAAATTCTAAATGTGCTTAAGTTCAAAACATTTTTAATGTTTTTATATGTTTGAAGAAACTTTGAAATCAACTTGGGTTGATTTGCAGGGTAAAAGCACCATTAAACAAACATAGTGTAATCATGTTTGTCAATATTTATTCATGATAATGATTTCATAGTGCTACTGAAAAAATACAGCATTTTCATATATGGGGTCCCTGGGTTGGAAAACGTTGGCAAGTCCTGATCTAGAGGAAAAAAATGGCTTTTCTTCAGTGCTTTGTAAGAACAAACTAGCATTCGTGACCTCACAAGGTTTTCTAAAAGACAATATTCATCACAAGATCCACCCATCCCCCTCCACCCCAACCATCAACGATGTGTTACATTATTTATTGGAATCCATTTTTGCCCAGACTTCACTGTTGGTGGTGTGTGCGGTTAGTGAGTCGGCATGATCAAAGCAGACTCAAGACGAGACAGATTTCCTGATGGCTGTTTATGAGATACAAGCTACACAGATCCTACTGGAATCAACCCAAATCCATAACTTCAGAATAATTTTTCTTTTTCTCTGTCTAGCAATAAATGCTTGGATGCAACACTGCAAAATATCTTTATCCTTTAATAAGCATTTATTTTTTTGCTATGTTTTCCACTAAAATATCTAAACATCCTGAGAACAAGATACATTTACGGGTTAATAATAAGAATATATCTTTACTTAAGTACCCCGTTGGCAAATTGTGACTTTGTTTTAAGCAAAAAAATAATTTAAAACATACTATTTTGTTAGATTTATGCTTAAAACATGAAAAAGATGGTATAATAAGGTTGTATTAATTACAGTTAATGGTTAGGTATCACTAAGAGTAAACTTATTTTTTTAAATATTTCTAACAGCATTTATGAATCTTGGTACATTTATAAAAAGCAATATTAATACATGTTAGTTCATAATGCATTAACTAATGTTACATACTGTATATGTGAAATATTAAAAACATATGTTAAAATTAACAGTAGACAAGATTTATAAGTGTTAAAGTATTGATTGTTCATTGAGGTGTTCATGTTAACTTGTCTACAGTAGTTAACAAATACCTTAAAAAGTGTTAACAAAATAAAAGTTAACACACACACACACACACCATGATTTAATTTATGTATGGATTGTTTTTCCAAATGAGAACATCCCAAAAGGCAGGTTTTTTCAGATTTTGCTCAATTTTGTTACACATTTGTCCCCAAACTATAGCCACACACACACACACACACACACACACACACACACACACACACACACACACACACACACACACACACACACACACACACACACACACACACACCTCACTATCTAATGCAAATTTGCAACTCAAGTAAATGTATCTTGTTTTAAGGTTGTTTAGATATTTTTACTAGAAAAATGCTTTTGCAGTAAAACAAGGCTAAATCTTTCAAACAATAATGGTGGTAGATGCTATATTGAAGCGTTTAAGCGATTTTCCTTGAGTAAACAGGACCATTTATCTTCTCTAGGTGAGTGCATATAAATCAATGTCTTGACAACAGTGCGATGTTGATGCTATCAAATACATTTCTCCATCCAGATGTTAGAATGCTATGCTTTCTAACACCAATCTACTTTCTCCAGCTGCTCTCTGACTAAGCCTCTCGAAATAACCGTCTGATCGCAGTTATTTAATCTAACCGCGGTTATTTGAGACAACTGCGATTACTGGGCATTCCAATTCCATTTAAGGACTTTTAAACAAGCGAATATACTGTATAAATGCTATAAACGGTGTGTTAGTGTGTCTTTTAGTCGAGTCCAAGCATCACTGAGCCGCACTTAGCACCTTAGGAAGGAGCTGCGGAGGTCAGCTTCTTTCTGGAAGAACACGTGAAGAGCCTCTCAAGCGCTCTGATGCGCACACTGTCAGCAGATGCTCGCACTAAACTCGAAAAATAGAAACGAACAAGTATCAACTTTGAAAGTGAACGCATGCTCCATTTTCACATTAACCGATCGTGTAATGGCAAATGTTCCTGGTTCATACATGCTGTGTTAATGACACGCAGTGACAAAGAGGAGGAGACGCACAATTACTCTATTTCTTTGGAGTGATAAAATAATGAAACTGATTCTTAAAGGTTTTGCTTCATAAGAGATAAGAACTCGTGAGTTTAATCAGAGCATTAAAATAACATGTGAAAGTGAATAAATTAGGAAATAAATATTTTACTACTGCATAGTATAATACAAATGTAATATAAATATAATAATATATATAAAATATATTAGATGTTTTATTAAAACAATTATAAAATATATGAGTTCAAAAAACAAGTGTAAATGTAAAATTGACCAAAACCAAAGTTGACCAAAACGAGATATTTTATGTCTTTAGGAATATTTTGATATTTAAAACATTAGCTTTCTTGTTATTCATAAGTTATTTAAATCCTTCAAAGGAAATCATAGTTTATCCCTATTTTATTATTTGATTTATATATTTGAAGTAAAATATGTAAAAAAAATGTATGAAGTACACACGCAGAAAAAAAGCAAATATATGACAATTTATGATAATTAATCGTGAAAGCCCCTAACCTGACAATTAATCATCATAAACGTTATTATTCGTCATCCAAATTTCATAATCGTGACAGCCCTATCTCCACCCAAAGGGGCACCTGGAAAAACCTGATCAACTCCCCCTCACTTGCAAGCTTATTAATCCTTCCTCACAAATATAGGAGGGCGAAAACTACGAATGGAATGAGGAAAGAAAATCACTGTGTTCACTCCCGCTAGGATTAAAAGCCCTCAGGCATGCTGCTTTTCGTGTAGGGGGCTTTAATTAGTAATTACTGGAGCAAACCATTCCTGCCGGTAAAGTGAGGGGGTGGCAATGGGGATTTATGTGTTCGAAGATCTCTGCAAGCTTTTTCCCTTTTCACGGTAAGATAAGGCCGATAGACAGCTCAGTGAAGCAGATAATTCAGGTCAACCGGCTGGTGAGCAGGTGAAAAGGATCTAAGGCAGATTACTGAATCTGTATGCTTGCAACATACTAGAGGTTTTGTAATTTGGAAAGAGTAGCTAGAGTAGCCCCCATCCCCTTGGGGACCACACCCTTTTTGTAGCTATGTAACAGTGGGACAATACAATACAACACAAAAAAAAAATTGTGCCAAGTATTCTGAGAACACGCTGGTTTGAGCAATTCAAGACATTCTTGTTCATGTTTCCATTTTTTCCAGGTCTTAAGCCACTGAATTAGTTATACCTTCATGTATACAGTGGTGCAGTTCCATGTATTACATCTGTACCACCACTGAATACAATGTAGAACAAATGTAAAAGACACAAAATCTGCAGTAAGGATGTATGATCCAATAGACAAAGTAAATGTCTGCCCTTTGTGTGGTTTCTTTGATAATGCATCAGCATGCCCACCCTAGAAATCAATAATGGCCCATCCCACCACACTCTCTCTCTTTCTTTCTCTCTCTCTCTCTCTCACACACACACACACACACACACACACACACACACACACACACACACACACACACACACACACACACACATGTTCTGTCCACTGCAGTTGGGCAGATGCCCCCAAAGCTGAGCTTTCACTCTCCATTGACATTGCAACCACCAATTAAAAAAAAAAAAGTATAACTGACATGAGACCACATGCAACATTTATGCAAAAATAACCATCTTATTATGGCATTTCAGATCATTTATATGAAATACATTAATCAAATAGGACATTCATATTCATTTGCCTCACAAAGCAATGACTGGCCCCACCCCAGTGCTTTGAAACATTGCTGAATGTGTCTATTTAAGCACATACTGCTTCAATTACTTATACGCCAAAGATTAATGGGGCTTGATTGGATAAGTCATACTGCCCTCACATATCCAGTAATCTTAGATGATAAACATGGATGGGTGGGGTGGAGTTTACATGGGGAGATCAGTAATATTCATTGATATTGGACATATCCTTGGAACATAAAGTAACTTGCAGCTCTGTTTTTATATTCTGTCAGGCAGAGATGGTATTGTACAAATTAACCAATAAATAAATAAAAATGATCAATTAAAGGTCTCATTAACTAAGTCAAGCAGCCATGCTTTTAAATGTGTTATATCAGATCATCAATATGACACCATAATGAGCAATTTGATAATACATAAGCGACATAATCTTGCACAGAAATGCATGATTATTATTTTAATCTGGATTACATGGGAGTGTTATGGAGTTGACAAATGCACCAAGGTCTTTCTGACAACCCTATACATATTCTATAAACCTCATTAAATGGCAAGCTCTTTCTCATTAGCAGAAGGCATTTATTAGGACATTCCTCATGCTTTTTGTGAAACTAAATAAAACATCTCCAGACATTTCCCCATATGTAAATGCATAGCAGGACAAGATTAACTGTACATAACTGGATTTCCATATGAGATCTCTCTCAGGAAGCTGTCATTTAACTTTTCAAATGACATGACAGCTTGAACAGTGGCATTCACCCAATGTCCAACAGTGCACTATTGCCCTGCCCTGCAGGCATCTATAGCAAAAATAGCCACCTTGTGAATGTTACATGCCCCACTTTTGCCGCCTACAACATAATCCAACATCACAACAGCACTGAGACATGCTTAGCGGCGAGACAACCACAGCCTTGATATACTTCCAGATAAAACATCAATCAGTTTAGTACTGCAGTCTGCATTTAATATGGTGCCAGAACACTAGAAATGGTGTGACATTTTTGTTTGGACACAAAAATCCTCAATTACAATAATTTTGAATGATTTGGGTAATGCCAGCTAAATGGTAACATCAAGGCACAAGAATAAATTGAAGGTGTGAGAACCATGGATTTTCTTAATAAATATTATTTACTCATCATAAATATGGTAAAACAGGAATGCAGCCAGTGCATAGTCTGTGATAAACACCAGCTAATGAGCCCAAATTAATGACTTCAAACCAGTTATTAACTCTGTAATTTGTGATAATTGCAAATAATTAAGGAATTTTGTCCATGTAATACACATGACCAAATAGACAAATCTCATATTTTACTATAACAGCTTTGACTGACAATCAATATATCAGCCATTCCTAAATGAATATCTCAAGATGGCTTGAAATATAGTTTATAGTGACTGTCAAAAGCTTAAACTGTTCTGAGTATGTAATTGTCAAGCTTTATTGGATCTGAAGGCTGAAACACAGAGCATGAGCTTGGGTGGGGTTCTTCTGCATTATGCTGGAGATGCATGAGCCAGCAGGTGCACTGTCACCATCATGTGAAACGTTAAGTCGTATAAAACATGTTCTAATATATATTTTCAAGCATGCATTCTCAATAATAACACAATTGAATATGGTTTGAATTAATAAAGCCTTCCTTTTCTGCGTGCACCTAAAATGCCATATTTAAAAATTAAACAGCATGGGTCTTAAATAAGACAGCGCATCTATATTCCTGAAATATCCCAGTCAGTATGTATAACCCTTTTATTCCATTTCAACCTGCACCACCCCGTGAGGCTCTTTTGTGCGCCCAGTCTCATCAACCCCCTAGCGCGCATCTCTTAGCATCCCTTAACCTGCATCATAAGCATGCACAATGTTAGGAAGGTTTGTCTTACCGATTGCAGTTTTGGACATGGCTGGAGTTGTTGCGGTGACTGGTGCGTCTCAGCTCTGTGCGGTGGCGAGGAACTGTTCGCTCTGATAAGGCACTGAGTCAGCAGAACGGCGCTCTATGGGGAAGGAGTGCGTGAGAGCAGGTCCGGGTATTACGATCGTGCGTGTGTTCAATCAGATTGGCTGTTGCTGTTTGTCCTTTCGATTTTATAGGGGGCAGGTATACAGCAGTATACTACAGTAAGCTTCATCAAGAGGCTGGTTATTGGATGAACATTTGGTAACTTGCATATTCACAGAAGTCTAGATGAAGCACATTATCATTATCTCATTATGGATTATTTTATCTGAATAGCTGGCTGTCTGCGGTCTTCTTCTCATTTAGTATTTTATGCAATTTTGTCAAATATCACATGTAGTAGCCTATTTTATATTTAATTTTACATATAGCATTTTAGGAGATTTTGTAGGATTACTGACGAGGAAGCTGCACTGGGTTCCTGGGTGCCCCTCCCAGAGTATCTAGGGACTGAGGCCAACGTGATGCTTTTATGTACCTCATTGTATTTCAACCGTTTGTAAATATTATTTTAGTTATAGTTAAATTATGTTTTACACACTATTTGTTAAAAATATACATTTAGTAAGTTCAGAGGACACATCAAAACATTACTATTAATATTAATAATTGTGAAATATGTATTTGGTACATTTGGTCAGTAATAATAATAATAATTATAAATATTTATAAAACAATAAATTAATGATTTTTGGCACAATGACTCATCAAATTATTGTGTTTACAAATGACAATATCAACAGTTAAATAATAAAACAATAGGCCAGGTCAATGACCTGTCACTCATTTCTTTTGTCCAGAACTTTTAAGTAATCAAAAAATAAATAAAAATGAAATTAATATAAAACCATTACTTGAATATCTTTCAAATTTTTTAGTTCAAAGTCATTTTGATGTTTTCTGGGTCTTAAGGTCAAAAATATCTATGTGGTGTAACCGAGTGGAGATGTCACGATTCCCTTGTTGTCTGCCCTGTGTTTCACCTGTCTTTGTCTAAAACTACACTTCCCACAATTCCTGGATCTAATCACTGCCAGCACTCTGTCATTGTTCGCACCTGATTGTCGTTTGTGATCATCCTGCGTCTGTGTATATAAACCCTGTTTGTTCTCCACTCTGTGTCAATCGTTGAATGTTGATGAATGTTACGTATGTTTCTCTCGTGGTTTATGTTTCGCTGTTCATGTCTTCGCCGTTGCCCTTCCAGCTGTGTTCATCCCGCCGTGTTTCCCTAGTTCCATGTTCTTCCGATGTTTTCTTGTTTTAATTTCAGTTTTCCCATTGTGGATGTTTCTTTTGTTCCTGTTTGTTTGTTTTCACTCTGTGCTTAATAAAACCCGCATTTAGATCCCACTCCTTGTCTGCCCTCGTCTGCATTATAACAGGAGACAACAAAATAATAATAAAAAACTATTCTCATTAAAAGACATAATTCATGAATAAATACATTTTGGCATAATTAGTTTGGAATAAACTAATATTATATAATTTTTTTTTTAAATATAAAAAAATAAAATAAGCAGTGAAACAAATTTGTTTAAAATATTATTAATATTAAAAATATTACATTCATGGACAAAAAACTAAATGTTTTTTCATTTCGGTTCGTTCTGAGCAGAAACAGTATGTTTTCGTTCCGGTTCCAGTATTCCGCAGCCTCTTTCCCAACTGGTAACCAGTATGAACTAAACAAAGGAATGGTTAATTATGCTCTTTGTTTTATTGACAGCACTCAGGGCTAAGGGTGGGTATTATACAGCACCAGTTGAAGTGTTGCCAGGTCTCACAAGAGAAACAAGTGACCTGGTCTGAAAAAACAAGTTCAAAATAAGTGACATGCCACAATCAAAAATATAAGCAATTATTAATTTTTCCCATGTGTGGGAATTATCATCATAGAAATCATAACAAGCACATTATACTGTAGCCTATTTAAAACAAGATCTTTCAATAAATGTATCCTTAATATTAAATATATCCCCAAAAATAACACATGGCCATCTAAAATCAATTAATAGCCAAAATCTCTGTTTCCAGCATACACTTCATGGGCATGTTTGGACTAAACGTCATATGCAAATTATTTTATTTAAAGTATTAAATAGTTGTTTATTTTATTTTAATAATTTGTTTTAATGACAGATCTGCTTCTCGATCAAACCCCTGCTGCATCAAATCCATATCAGTGCATCATATCTAACAATAACTCAGCGCAGAATTGGAAACAACTGAGATATGTCATTTTTACCTCCATTTTTTTCCTTGCATCTGGATTAATCATGCATGTATTTGTAGTAATTTTAGCAGAAGTCAGAAGTTTACATACACTTAGGTTGAAGTAATTAAAAATCATTTTTAACCACTCCACATATTTAATATTAGTAAACTATTGTTTTAAAAGTCATTTAGGACATCTACTTTGTACATGTCATGAGTAATTTTTCCAACAATTGTTTACAGACAGATTTTTTCACTATATCACAATTGCAGTGGGTCAGAAGTTTACATACACTAAGTTAAATGTGCCTGTAAGCAGCCAGAAAACGATACCAGAAAACGATGTCGAGCCATTAGACAGTTAGCCAATTCGTTTCTGATAGGAGGTGTACTGAATTGGAGGTGTACCTGTGGATTTATTTTAAGCCCTACCTTCAAACTCAGAGCCTCTTTGCTTGACATCGTAGGAAAATCAAAAGAAATCAGCTAAGACCTCAGAAAAAAATTTTGTGGACCTCCACAAGTCTGATTCATCTTTGGGAGCAATTTCCAAATGCCTGAAGGCACCACGTTCATCTGTACAAACAATAGTATGGAAGTATAAACACCATGGGTCCACGCAGCCATCATACTGATCAGGAAGGAGATGCATTCTGTCTCCTAGAGATTAACATAGTTTGATGTGAAAAGTGCAAATCAATCCCAGAACCACAGCAAAGGACCTTGTGAAGATGCTGGAGGACTTTGCTGCAGGAGGGACTGCTGTACATCACAAAATAGATGGCATCATGAGGAAGAAAAATTATGTGGATAATATTGAAGCAACATCTCAAGACATCAGCCAGGAAGTTAAAGCTCATTTACAAATGGGTCTTCTAAATGGACAGTGACCCCAAGCATACCTCCAAATTTGTGGCAAAATGGCTTAAGGACAACAAAGTCAAGGTATCGGAGTGGCCATCACAAAGCCCTGACCTCAGTCCAATAGAAAATTTGTGGGCAGAACTGAAAAAGCATGTGCGAGCAAGGACGCCTTCAAACCTTCACCAGTTCTGTCTGGAGGAATGGGCCGAAAGAAGCTTGTGGAAGGCTACCCAAAAGATTTGACCCAAGTTAAACAATTTAAAGATGCTACCAAATACTAACAAAGCATATATGTAAACTTCTGACCCACTGGGAATGTGATGAAAGAAATAAAAGCTGAAATAAATATTTCTCTCCACTATTATTCTGACATTTCACATTCTTAAAATAAAGTAGTGCTCCTAACTGACCTAAGACAGGGAATATTTAAGACAGAAATTGTGAAAACTGAGTTTAAATGTATTTGGCTAAGGTATACAGTATGTAATCTTCTCACATCAACTGTATATATATATATAGCTGCCAAAAAGGTCTTCAGCATGTCACAGAAGGCACGGGAATGTGTGATGCAGAGGTTTCCTTCAGAATTATGTTCTACTAAAAAGAGTGAAGCCCCATTTTTTGGGCAACAGAAGGTGGTGCAATTCACTACATGAACACGCACTTCCAGTTCAGCTCTTCAACATCAATTATGAAGGAAGCATTGTCTGCACAATGAATTAATAACAATCTGGTGACTGAACAAAGAGGTTTAGGAATTGCACAACAGTAGGTAGATGATAACATGTGCATCATCATTCAAGTTCAGAAGTCATTAGCATGAACAGAGTAGATCCTTGAATGATTAGTAGATTAAATAATCCATAGACCATGTTGACATTTAATCAGTGAATAATCCTGAGCTGTTTTGAAATATATATATATATATATATATATATATATATATATATATATATATATATATATATATATATATATATATATATATATAATACATTACATACATTCATATTTTATATATTCATATTCTAGACTAAACCGAAATAATTTTTTTAATGCATGGACAACCAACTATCAGTTCCCCTTCTGTCGCTCTCTCCACGTTGTGTCGGAGAAGCGACACTAGGGGTCTCTCTTGAGCGCCGATATCCACCTCTGATCTATGAAAAAAGGCCAATGAGAGTTGGCAGCCAGTATTTGCATGTCCCGCCCCCGGACATACGGGTATTTAAGCGGCACAAATACGGGAGTTCATTCAGAAAATTTCTTCGGAGCCGATGGTCTGTCTGCAGTTTGCTGCGAGTTACACACCACTATTATGTTCCTGTTTCCTCTGACGATCTGCATGCTGTTGGATTTGACGGCACACAACAGCGGCTTTCTCCTACTTTGCACGGCGTGCATTGTTGCCCCTGAGCGCTTCGACAGCGCAGACACACACACATACTGTGTATTAAAAGAGTTATTTCCCTTAAAAGAGTGAATTTCTCTAAAAGAGCAAAACACAGCGGCGTTGAACGTCCTTTTCAGGACGCGTCTTTTTCAAGATGCCCTTCCGCCCCTGTGTTGTTCCTGGATGCGGTAGAGTGCTCTCCGCTTCAGACGGCCACAGGCGCTGTCTCGTGTGTTTGGGCCGCAATCACACCGAGGCAGCGTTTGTGGATGGCTCATGTTCTCACTGCAAGAACATGACCATGACCACGTTGCGGTCGCGGCTTGCTTTCAACAGCGCGGGCGTAGACGGGGACGAGCGAGCGTGTCGGGGAACGGTAGCCCCCCCGCGAACCTCCCGTTCCCTGACACGCTCGCTCGTCCCCGTCTACGCTCGCGGCGATAGCGGCTTGCCTCATGGCCCGGCTGTCTATCCTCCCGAGCCCGAAGCAGATGAGCTCGCCGCTGCATCGGAGAGTGTGATGTCTGATGCCGAGGACTCCCCTGGACTGCCGCCTTCGTGCCAGCAGGCCCAGGCTGAGGCCGACGCTCAGATGTCTGACATGCTTTCCCGGGCCGCCGTGAGCGTGGGGTTGGATTGGAACCCTCCATCCTCCCCACAGCCTTCACGGTTGGATGACTGGTTCCTGGGGGCAGCGCGCCGTTCGCGGCCACGCATCCCCCTGGTCCCGTTTTTCCCGGAGGTGCATGACGAGCTGACGTCTACATGGAGAGCCCCGCTCTCCGCTCGTCTAGGTGCCACCCGCTCCACTCTCACCACCCTCGACGGCGGAGAGCGCCACGGATACGGGGCGATTCCCCAGGTCGATAGGGCAGTTGCGTACCATCTATGCCCCGGTAGCCCTACCTCCTGGCGTAGCCGCCCCGTACTCCCATCCAAGCCCTGTAGGACAACATCCTCGCTCAACGCGAAGGCCCACAGTGCGGCTGGACGCGCTGCCTCCGCCCTGCATGCGATGGCCCCCCTGCAAGTCCACCAAGCCAAAGCACTCAGAAACATGCACGGGGGTGGACCTGATCCTGATGTGCTGCAGGAACTGCGCTCAGCGACCGACCTCGCCCTGAGAGCGACGAAGGCCACAGCGCAGGCACTCGGACAGGCGATGGCCACCCTAGTGGTCCAGGAACGCCATCTCTGGCTCAATCTGGTCGAGATGCGTGAGGCCGACAAGAACCGCTTCCTAGACGCACCTGTCTCCCAGATTGGCCTTTTCGGCGACACCGTCGAGGACTTCGCCCAACAGTTCTCCGCGGTGAAGAAGCAGACGGAGGCCATCTCTCACATCATGCCCCGCCGCACACCTGCCGCTACGGGCCCTGCCCCGTCTGCTCGCCAAGGGCGCCCCCCTGCGGCGAAGAAACCAGCTCCTGCTCCGCCCCAACCCGGGCCCAGCTCTCAGCCCCAGCGTCGAGCACCCCGCAGGCGGCATATGCCCCCTGTCTCACGAACCCCCTCTAGGACCCGGAAGGCTCCCAAGCGTTCCTGAGACAGTCGACCCAGAGCCGAAGACGTTAGCTCCGGAGGTGGTAAGACCGCTCTGTCCCCAGGAGGGCCGGGAGGAGAATCCTTTGTTTTTTCATTTGCCACACCCCCTGACGGGGGCTGTGGTACCCACATTCTCAATAAAAGAGCTATTTCCTTTGCCTCTGGGTCACCTGGCCCGCAAATGCCGTTCTCACGGCAATCTGCTTTCAGATTACGACAGTCCCGGTACACCGGACGTGGCGATCCCGCCTTCCGCCTGCCCACGACTGTCCCCCGGCCGGCCGGTTCAGACGAGTCCAGAGGACGCCAACATCAGACCTCCTCCTCAGTCACGAACCCGCCCCCTGCCGGGTGCGCGGAGCAAGGTAAGTGCTTTGAGTTTATTCTCAGCACCTCAGCCTCAGGCCACAACGAAGCCGCCCGACGCTGCATTACCTGTTCCGCCCCGCTGCGAGGCCCCGCCGGGTACGTCCAAAATACTCGTCCCTTTGGTGCCCCTAGCGCAGAGCTGGGAAGCGTGGTTTTCACTTCCCAACGCGTCACGCTGGCTGCACCGGACCATTCGACTCGGTTACGCAATTCAGTTTGCCCGGCTCCCGCCCCCCTTCAGGGGCGTCCGCTTTTCCGCAGTACACGGCGAGCATGCCAGTTCCCTGCATACGGAAATCACGACCCTCTTAGCCAAGGGCGCGGTAGAGCCCGTCCCTCCAACCGAAATGAGGAAGGGTTTCTACAGCCCTTACTTCATTGTACCCAAGAAAGGCGGCGGCTTACGACCAATCCTGGACCTGCGAGTTTTCAATCGGGCCTTGTTAAAACTCCCGTTCAAAATGCTCACGCAGAGAAATATTCTGGCTGGTGTTCAGCATCTAGATTGGTTCGCAGCGGTAGACCTGAAGGACGCGTACTTCCACGTCTCAATTCTGCCGCGACACCGACCCTTCTTATGGTTCGCGTTCGCCGGCCAGGTGTTTCAGTACAAAGTCCTCCCCTTCGGCCTGTCTCTGTCCCCTCGCGTCTTCACGAAGGCAGAGGCGGCCCTTGCCCCGCTACGAGTAGCCGGCATCCGCATTCTCAACTACCTCGACGACTGGCTCATCCTAGCACACTCTCAAGTGTTACTATGCACACACAGAGACCAGGTGCTCCGGCACCTCAGCCGCTTGGGGCTTCAGGTCAACTGGGAAAAGAGCAAGCTCACTCCGGTTCAGAGCATCTCTTTTCTCGGGTTGGAGTTAGACTCAGTCTCAATGACAGCACGTCTCACGAGCGAGCGTGCTCAGTCGGTGCTGGACTGCCTCGCTTCCTTCAAGCCAGGCACAGTGGTCCCTCTAAAACTTTTCCAGAGGCTCCTGGGGCATATGGCGTCCTCCACGGCGGTCGCGCCGCTGGGGTTGATGCATATGAGACCACTCCAGCACTGGCTCCAGACTCGAGTCCTGAGACAAGCATGGCACCACGGCACGCATCGGGTAAGGATCACCCCCGCCTGCCTCAAAACACTCCGACCCTGGACAGACCTCTGCGTTTTACGGGCAGGAGTGCCCCTGCAGCAGGTGTCCCGACGCGTTCTAGTCACAACCGACGCCTCCCGGTCCGGGTGGGGTGCAGTGTGCAGCGGGCACGCAGCAGCGGGCCGTTGGAAAGGGGCCCCGCTGCGTTGGCACATCAACTGCCTGGAGTTGCTGACCGTACTTCTCGCCCTCAGGAAGTTCCTCCCGTTAGTTCGGGACAAACACGTCCTCGTGAGATCGGACAGCACCACGGTGGTGGCGTACATAAATCGCCAAGGCGGCGTACACTCCCGCCACATGTCACAACGCCTCTATCAAGAGGGTCGGGGACCTGCAAGCGTTCTCTGTCAGCAACACTTGCCTGGAGTTCGGTCTGGCAGATACGTCTGTGATCCTAAGACCGTGACCGGGCTATGTGCCCAAGGTTCCTACCACACCATTCCAAGATCAGGTAGTGAACCTGCAAGCGCTGCCCCGGGAGGAGGCAGACCCAGCCCTTTCGTTGCTATGTCCAGTGCGCGCCCTGCGCATTTACCTGGACCGCACACAGAGCACCAGACGCTCTGAGCAGCTCTTTGTCTGCTTTGGGGGACGGCAGAAAGGGAATGCCGTCTCCAAACAGAGGCTCGCCCACTGGGTTGTCGACGCCATCACACTGGCTTATCACACCCAGGCCGTGCCCCTACCCTTGCGGGTCCGAGCTCACTCAACAAGGGGTGTTGCGTCCTCGTGGGCACTGGCCAAGGGCACCTCCCTAGCAGACATCTGTAGAGCCGCGGGTTGGGCAACACCTAACACCTTCGCGAGGTTTTACAACCTCCGCGTTGAGTCGGTTGCGTCTCATGTTTTGTCAGGTCCGAGCCCGTAGAACTCGGTAAAACGTAGACCGACCGGCCGGGTGGATCGCTTGCGCCCAGCGCCCTTTTCCTGACGTCAAGGTTAAGTAGTGCGCCTTTTTTCCCAGGGCGCCCCACTCCGAGTCGGGACCCTGGCCGATTCCTCCCCAGCCCTCCGGGTCCGCGGTTCAGCGGAGGAACTCGCTGACCCAAGCCACTGCGGGTACCCTGATGGCTACCCTGTACTGGTATAGGTGCTCCACAGGTAAGGCCTCCTGCTCGGACTCCCCCTGTGTGTATTTCCACGGTTCTGTCCCCTTACGAGCGGACCCCCGTGTCTCCTTTAGGCAGTTACAGCTGCCCCGGTCGCCGTGCTGTAGCAACTCCCCCCT
Source organism: Xyrauchen texanus (assembly GCF_025860055.1). Lineage (NCBI taxonomy): Eukaryota > Metazoa > Chordata > Actinopteri > Cypriniformes > Catostomidae > Xyrauchen > Xyrauchen texanus. Next base: position 26,464,087 of record NC_068301.1, read on the forward strand.
TTTGAGGCTGGATCTACCACCGCACCATACTTTCCACACGAGCCCTAAGACGGCCGTGTGACGTGTCTACCACTTTTCCTCCCCAAGAAAAAGGGCAGGTGTGGTCTCCGCAGGGTCTGGGTAAGACCCCCTTCCCTATATGCGTGTAAGGGCCCCGGCCGTGATTGCTCTATGCGAGAAACATAGAGAGAAAAGAGGCCCAGCCAGGCTGGCCCGTTCCCATGTTGGCAAACATCACCTTGTTCCCCTCTCAGGGTAACTAGAAGGATCCCGATGTTCGTATGGGGCATTGGGGAAGGGTACGTGCAGCCAGGTACAGACAATGCGCGGCACTGGATGAATCCCTGCCCGCCTCTGTATCGGCAGTTCACGAACACGGTTCAGCACATGGCAAGATTGGAATGGGTCCCCTAGTGTCGCTTCTCCGACACAAGGTGGAGAGAGCGACAGAAGGGGAACGTTTGGTTACGTATGTAACCTCCGTTCCCCGAGGGAGGGAACGACACGTTGTGTCTTTCCTCCACCATGTCGCTGAACCGAGCCACTGTTGTGGCCAGACCATTTCCGGCTCCTCAGAAAAATCCTGAATGAACTCCCGTATTTGCGCCGCTTAAATACCCGTATGTCCGGGGGCGGGACATGCAAATACTGGCTGCCAACTCTCATTGGCCTTTTTTCATAGATCAGAGGTGGATATCGGCGCTCAAGAGAGACCCCTAGTGTCGCTTCTCCGACACAACGTGTCGTTCCCTCCCTCGGGGAACGGAGGTTACATACGTAACCAAACGATATGCCAACTCAGGTCACGCCTAAAAATTCATGATCAAAGGGAAAACTGCATTATCATTTTCAGCCAGTAGGCGGCATTATATACTAAATATTTCAAGAAATACCAGATCTGATTATTGTAGCTAAGTGCACATCTTAATTTTCAAGATTTCAACAGGAACATTTTTCTGGAATAAAACAAAAAGGTAATAATATACAGTGGAGAAATTGCTTATATAAGTGCAGCACTAATCAAAGTTACAGCTACTTCTGGCTATGGTAGATTAACTAAACATTTAAAGGACAAATCCAATGAACCAGACATCTAAAGTCACTCAAGGGTGTCCTTAATAAATTTAAAATTAGTTTTGTTTATGCTTGAAAGAAATTTCTGGTTCCACGTATAAAGAAAACTCAGCATGGTATTTAATGGTCAGTGTGGGAAATTTAATTTCAAGAGCAGAGGCAAAACAATGAGGGAGGAAGTAGGCACACTATAATTTTCCTGGTTACTCATTAACTACAGGCCCACGAGGACACTGCTGAGCAGGACTGGAGGTCTAACATAGCAAAAGTCAAGAATGCATTATCAGTATGTTCACAAACCCACAACATAGCAAGTTTAAGTACAAAACATTTGATTTAGTGTGATAGATGTGTTGAACTCCTTCTGTCTAGTTGTTAAAGGTTATGGAAGCCCAGGAGTGCCATTTAAAAAGAATGAAGGATTAAATTATCAATCTATTAATCTGAAAATAAAAATGTAATAAATATGTCAATTGATAAATGGACAAATAAAGACACATTTAAATGTGTTTATTTAATTAATGTTTAAAAATGTGTTATGTATTATAAATGTATATTGTAATGCGCTATATTTAACAATAAAATCGTGCATAAATGAATCATATTTATTTCATGTTTAGAATGTCATTAAATGTAGCAATAAATGAGTACATTAATGAGTCTTTTAAATTACATTTTAAAAAGGTATTTGGCAGTTGCTTTTCTTAATTCATTTGCCAGTTTCTTTTCTTTTTTGTTTTACTTTTCCTTTTCTTCTCCAATTGAGAATCGAGTTTAAAACATTCCATTGGACTGTTGACTTGTGGGAGCAACCAATGAACTTTTGACTCAGTTATAAGACACACCCTCTCTCTCATGTGCCACTCTAACAGGATGTAAGACGGCCGAGAGTTGGACGAGAGTATGAGCAGTTTACGTGATATTATTGGATCTGCAAATCTTGCGCATAAGAAAGGTATTTGAAGCATATCAGAAGTTAATGGTGGCTCGTGTTTCTGTGAAATGCTGAACGTGCCCTACCTGGGCGTGCACAGTGATACGTGTCCAGGATCAGAGCTGTTAATCGTGATGCTGTCAACAGAACCAGCCTCCCAACCTGCACCCCGAACTGAATGCATGTGACAGAGGTGAGTAAGGGCAAAGGCTCAAGTCGCTGGAGAAAGCTGATGGACTTTCCAGAAATTATACTGAAGAAAATGCACTTTCCCTTTCAGTTATATCACATTCATTTTAAAAACACTGTATTATCATCTTTAAGTATTTTATTTTTATAAAATAATTGCCAGTGTATGATCAAGAAAAGGCGGACTCTCTGAATGATGGTCAGCTGAGGATTCAGAGGGTAATTGTGCACACTTTTGTGGAACAATCAGGTTGTGATCCTGAAGCGCCAGATTGTCCCAACAAAGTGGGAACTGCCCCATCTTTCAGGAGTAACCATCTTGAAAATCTGGCATTGTTTGTGGTTGTACTGCTAAATAAGTAATATAAATTTTAACCACTGATTCTTCAAATTGTATGCCGTTGGAAGTCCAAAGAGGTTCTGCTTTTGCAGTGAATAAAACAGCATCTTCGACATGGTGACAACACTAACATAACTCATCCTGGCCTTGGCTACAACTACGTTTGTTTGAAGGCGGGCCAAAGTAGCCCTAAAGCGGGCATTATACAAATGTGTTACATAGTGACATATATACTTTACGGACGAAAAGGCTGGACTACAATCCAGCTGTTTCTTGTAGTTCTTGAGCAGTGTTGTCTGTGGGAGAGAATAACTCCCTTTTGTGTGGAATTTGTGCTTTGTAACTTTGCAGACCTTTTACATGCACAAAGAGCATGTTATACACAATGTTACACACTGAAGGAAAAATCCCAAAAAGCATAATAGGGCCTCTTTAAGCTTTATAAGCAGAAACAGTTTGGCAAAGTTTCAAAGTTTCACCCAGTGCTTGTGGTCGATGATCTCACAGTGCAGTGCACAGAAGGTACAGTATGTGGGCTTTGTTCACAAATATGGTGGTCAAAAGAGATCGGTCATACAATAATGAAACAGGCGAATACTGTAGCAGTAAGGTAAGGCAGTGCAGAGAATCAATTGCTTTATTAAAGGAACTGGCAGTATTCTTCATCGGCTAGGTACCTCAAGCTGTTACGATCCCCTGTTGTCTGCCCTACATTCTCTGTCCCACTAGTCACGTTCATGTCACGTTTCCATGTTGTCTGCTCCGTGTTTTCCGTTTCACCCGTCACTGATCCCGTTCCGTGTCACGTTTTCCCTGTTGTCCGCCCTGAGTCTCACTGTCCGTGTGTAAACTTCACTTCCCGGCGCTGTCACAGCTTTATTGTGCGCACCTGTTCGTTATTTTGTTATCACCGTGTCTGTCCATATAAACCCCGCCGTTTTCCCCTTCCCCTGTCGATCGTTGATGTTCCATGTTTCCGCTTGTGTATTGTTTGACTCGTGCTTCATGTTCCCTGCCTGCCAGCCCGTTCATGGTTACCCCGTTATCTGTCCATCCAAGGTTACCCTGTCGTGCTCTGCCCTCCTTATCCCCTAGTATTTAGTTTGCCTTTTTTCCCATCAAGGATTTTCTTTTGTTCCTGTGTTCTGTGTATTCTGTTTTCTTATAATAAAAGCTACACTTGGATCCACACCCCCGTCTGCATTCTCCTATTTCCACGCATCATTACACAAGCGAAGTAAGGCACGTGTTTCAGTTCGGGGGCGCAGGTTGGGAGGCTGGTTCTGTTAACAGCATCATGATTAACAGCTCTCATTCTGGACATGTATCACTGTGCACACTCAGGTAGGGCACGTTCAGCATTTCACAGCAACAGTGAACGAGCCACCATTAACTTCTGATATGCTTTGCATCCGTTTCTTATGCATTTCGCAGATCTAATAATATCACTTAAACTGCTCATACCATCGTCCAATGACAGGCTGTCTTACATCCTGTTAGAGTGGCACATGAGAGAGAGGGTGTGTCTTATAATTGAGTCAAAAGATAATTGGTTGCCCCCACAAGTCAACAGTCCAATGGCAATTTTTTAACTCGACTCGGAGAAAGAAAAGGAAAAAGAAAAGAAATTGACAAATACCTTTTTAAAATGCAATTTAAAAGGTGCATTTAAAGTGCATTAAAAAGTGCATTTAAAGAATCGTTAATGTACTCATTTATTGGCAAATTTAATGACATTTTAAACATGAAATAATATGATTTATGCATGATTTTTTTTGTTAACTATAACACATTATATAATACATTTATAATAAATATTTAAACATGAACTAAATACCTGCGATGGACTGGCGACCTGTCCAGGGTGTCCCCCGCCTTTCGCCCAATGTTAGCTGGGATAGGCTCCAGCCCCCCGCGACCCTGTACACAGGATAAGCGGTTGACGATGGATGGATGGATGGATGAACTAAATAAACACATTTAAATGTGTATTTTTATTTGTCCATTTATGAAGTTACTTGACAAATGTTTATTTTCAAATTAATAGATTGGTAATTTATTCCTTGGCACTCCAATTGGCACTTCTGGGTTTCAGCAGGTATGGATTGACAAATGGAAAAGGAAAAGTAAAACAATAAAGAAAAGAAATTGCCAAATGCTTTTTAAATGCAATTTAAAAGGTGCATTTAAAAATGACTTATTAATTTGCTGTTTTATTGCTAAATATACATTCTACATTTTAAAACATTAATTAAATAAACACATTTACATGTTTATTTATTCACATTTAAATGTATTTATTTGTCTATTTATAATTTTATTTTTTATTCACATTTTAATTTTAAATTAATAGAATGATCATTTATTCCTTCCTTCATTCTTTTTTAAATAGCCTATAATCCATAAACTTTCGTGGGAGTAATGTGTCCTTTGAGCATTGAATTCCTGCTAACTGAAAAAAGGCAACAGCTTTGAATAAATAAATCTTAAACAAATCTCTTTTAAAACCTGTTGCCTGGCTTGGCTCAAAAAAAGTAGCTGTTTTGGATTTACTTTACACTGGTTACCATTCATTGTGCATGCCAACACTTTATTTCTGCTAAAGTTGAATATAAATTAGATTAATTGAGCAGCTGAGTGAGCAAAAGCACAATCTCATTTTAATAAACCAGCTGTGAATCTCTCTCTCTCTCTCTCTCTCTCTCTCTCTTATATATATATATATATATTAATAAAAAACAAATTTAGTATAGAAAGCATTTAGGATTTGCTCTTATTCACAAAAACTTTCATAAAATGCTTTAGTTTCTTTATGTGAGACTGCCTTGGTCAAATTATGACAAGCATGAAATTCTGAAAAGTTCTCTGTTTGGAATACAGAATTATTCATTATCTATAATTTATAAAGGCTTTAAATATCAATTAGTATAAATAATCTAAAAAAGTAAAGCTTTTAATAATTTATGACAATTATATTACAGACATTTTGCATTTACACTGACGGCCAAATGTTTGTAATAATGTGCTGTTTTGGAAGGGAATAGGTATTTTAATTCACCAGGGTGGCATTCAGCTGATCACAGAGTATAGTCAGGACATTACTGATGTAAAAAACAGCACCATCACTATTACAAAAAAGTCATTTTTATCAAATCTAGACAGGCCCATTTCCAGAAGCCATCACTCCCACCTTATCCTTGAGTAATCATGCTATATTTATAATTTTGGTACTAGAAAATCACTTGCCATTACAGTATATCAAACACAGTTGAAAGCTATTTGGTTCATTAAATGAAGCTTAATATTGCCTTTGTGTTTGTTTTTGAGATGCCACAGTATGCGACTGGCATGTCTTAAGGTCAAAAAAGGTCAACATAAGGTCAAAAAAGACAAAAAAGAAACAGCTTTCTCTAGAAACTCATCAGTCAATCAATCATTGTTTTGAGGAATGAAGGATATACAATGCTTTAAATTGCCAAAAAACTGAAGATTTTATAAAAGGTGTAAACTACATTCTTCAAAGACAAGGACAACTGGCTTGAACAAGGACAGAAAGAGACGTGGAAGACCAGATGTACAAATAATCAAGAGGATAAGTACATCAGAGTCTCTAGTTTGAGAAATAGATGCCTCACATGTCCTCCGCTGACAGCTTCATTGAATTCTACCTGCTCAACACCAGTTTCATGTACAACAGTAAAGAGATGACTCTGTGGTTCAGGTCTTATGGGAAGAATTGCAAATAAAAAGACACTTTTGAAACAGAAAACAAAAAGAAAAGGTTAGAGTGGGCAAAGAAATACCGACATTGGACAACAGATAATTGGAAAAGAGTGTTATGGATCTTAACCCCATTGAGCTTTTGTGGAATCAGCTAGACTTTAAGGTGTGCCACATCTATGGCAAGTGCTACAGGAAGCGTGGGGTGAAATGTCATCTGAGTATCTGGACAAACTGACAATAGGAGTTTTTGATGAGAACAATTTGAAGTAGTTCATTTTGACTTTTAAAAAAATTTCAAATTGTAATAGTAATCTTTCACGTTATTAATGTTCTGACTATACATTGTGATCAGTTGAATGCCACTTTGGAGATAAAAGTACCAATTTCTTTCCATGCGAGCTTTTGGCCGCCAGTGTAAATATCGTAAAATTTTGTCATCATATAATTTCAAGGCAAATATGGATGTTTTACACATATCTTCCATGGCTGCAACCTGGAAGTTTCACCTTGTTTGTGTTATAAAATAATGAGCTATCTCAAAGCACACACACACACACATCAAATAATCAGGGTTGGGGAGTAACGGAATACATGTAATGGGATTACGTATTTAAAATACAAAATATAAGTAACTGTATTCCACTACAGTAATTGTGCATTCAAATACAACGCAAAGCGAGCGTTTCGCACGGCATGATTACATACAAAGTCAATGCAAAGATGCAAATAGATGCAAAGTCGTAGAAGCCCCTCCTCCTGTCCTTTTCCGGAAGAGAAGGGGGAATACTCGCACGAACGCGAGTTTAAACAGAAATTTATAATCCAGTGGTCAAACTCAAGTGAGCAATGCAAGGCAAAATATTCTTTTGCTTTGTATGTGAACACACCATTACAATTTAAGTAATTGGTAGTTAGAATACAGTTACATTCAAAAACTATTTTGATTACTGAAGAGATTACTTTGCATTTTATTGTCATATGTTTAATTTAATATTTAGTCCTTTCAGATGGAAAACATTTATCCATATAAATGATGCGATCTAAAGTGCATTCGAACAGCGGTGAAACACTTTCTTATGATGTGTTACATTCATACGAGCAGACAGAGAAGTACGTTTGAAGTAAGTTTGAAGTAATTTTGGAGCAGAAGAAATAGAAATAAACCTTGTGTAAATTTTCAGCTTTATTATTATATTTTATTTATATATTTTTTTTGTGATAATAGTGTTTGTATTGTTTCCTGTAAAAATATCTAAAAATCCTTAAAACAAAATCAATTTGATTTATCTTGTTTTAGAAACTTTGTTTGTTTTTAGAAAATTTTGTCTTACAGTTTTTAGGCAGTTTTTATAGTCAAAAAAAAGTTTAAAGAAATCTACCAGTGCTGAAGAATTAATCCAAAGTATTTAGATTACGTTACTGACCTTGAGTAATTTAATGGAATATGTTACAAATTACATTTTACAGCATGTATTCTGTAATCTGTAGTGGAATACATTTCAAAAGTAACCCTCCCAACCCTGCAAATAATACCAGAAAACTACAGTAAACTACACAAGGATGTAGCAAGAACGTGTTCTCGAATAAACATTCTGAGAGATTGTTTTGAGAGTTACCAGACAGCAGCAGCATAACAGGGCCCCTTGAAGTGGAGGAGGAGGAGGATGGCCTATTGAAGCATTACTCCTAAAGGATGTCATAAGTCTCCTCCTCTAAAAAGTCATCACTACCTCTCTTGCTGCTCCACGTTGACTTCATTCAAGCACATGGTCCACTCTTTCCACATCGTCTCTGAAAACAGGTGAGATCTTGTGAGAGGGTTAAACTATACTTGATATTTCAGACTCCAACTTCATCCACACCCACTGCTGTTAGCTATTAGATAGCAGTATTGTAGCAGAGTTGTGTGATACACGACTGCTAGTTAACAACAGTGCACGTGGGTGGAGTTTAGAATTTTGTTTATTTTTTTTATATTGTTTATATCTTATATGAGATAGAACTTAGACTTGTCTTTAGGGTTACATTATGTTAACATTTGCGGGGAAACTGTGAATTTCGTAACCTACGTTTTGCGACCAAAACTGAACAACAACGTATCAACTTCCTTGAACGTGTAAAGAAAAGGAAGCCGCTCGTGCTGGAAAAAATTATAGATTATTAGTTGATAAATAGATACGTTTATCGACCAGATGGAGATACAAATAATAATAATAATAATAAATGAAGCAAACCGTAAATAAACGTTGTGCAATGCTATTCCTGTTGTCGCTTGAAGGATGCTGTTTTGTGATGGCGCGTTTCGTACATTAAATCCCGGGCTAATGTTTGACAGCATATGTCGCGTTTAAAAACGTATAATGAGCGCCAAATGTTTGTCTCACGAATATGCGTGGCATTTGTGAGCACACGATGTGTCATTTAGTGGAGTACCTCCACAGGTTAAGTAACAATGAGGAAATGATTCTGTTACTTATTGTGTTTTATACAAAAAACTACTAGAAAACCAGGTTGTATTTCAGACCCTGTATGTATGTAGTATAACACTGAACTTATATGTGAGTGTGTGTGTGTGTGTGAATTTGTATATGTGGCAAGTCTTTATTTGCTAAATCTGTTTGTCAAATTTAAATGTATCAGTTATTGTTATTATTAAGTAATTTAATGCATCTACAAAAGCCTGTTTACAAAAAAGTTTTGTAGGTCAACTTTTTAATGAAATTTTTCATATGGTTCAAATGGACTATGACAGCAGAATCATTATCAGAACAAGCTGAAGTCTAGTGTAGTCTAGATACTCTCAGGACTCTTATCAAGTAGATTTATCTCTAAAAACAGCTGGTTCTACAAGTCAATGTAGATGACTCCACCCAGTCAGTGTTTGCTTCTCTCCCTACACTCCACTTTGTACACCTTTGTTCCATACTGATGAAACTACAACAGCTCTGGGCATCAGGTGTGGGCTAAATGACTGAGGGAGGTTAGATTAAAGAACTTGTTCTCAAAGAGACATTGTTAACACGTAGATGGTATGTTAGGTTATAATTTATGTCTTTTGTAATTATTAAAGTTCTTCAGTTTATGATTTCCTCTGCTAAGTTAGCAATGTTCCTGAATATCCCTCCAAGATGAATGAAGTCATTTTACCATCTAACCTTACAGTTCATTTGTGACCCTTACACTTTTAAACATTGCCTTACTAAAATTTGCTTTGAAATCACTTAATCTACAGTATTTATCGATACTTAACTTGTATTGCATACTATATAGCTAAATGATATTGGCATGTACTCTGAAGCCAGAGTTGAGTCTGGTTTCTCTCAAGGTTTTTTTCCCTGCATTAACTAAACAACTTAAGTATAGTATATAATATGTTTGTATAGGTACCTCCATAATCTAGTTGATATAATCATAGCTGACTGCGAATAGCAAATTTTTACCATGACTTCGGTAACTAATACCTAAATTCTGTTTTTGCATGATGCTGATGGCGCCAGAGGCCTGTTTCATTAAAGCTAGCTGAACAAACTCAGAGTTACAGAGTAAGTTTCAAATTGACAACAAAAAAAAAACGATAGAGACAAAGCAGTTTAGATCGGGTTCAGCGACCCCAAGACGCTTGTTATAAACCTTCTCTGTCAACTCAATTTTGACCGAGTTCATGCTTAACCCTGAAGCACATAAATGAGGGATGTTTGCCAAGAACAGCCAATGCTAGAAGCTTGGAGAAAGACATTTTCGCAATTCCTACTTGCAAGAAATTCCATGTGATTTACTTCTCCACTGAAGTTCAAGAGATCATTATGAATCTGTGAAGACTTTAAACATTTACACAACAAAAACCGCTGCTGCCTGCTGAAATTTGAGGTGAAGCTTTTATATTCATTCAAATGAAAAGCCTAATATTTAAGCAATAAGGCATGAGAGGCTGTGCTATATTGTGAATATAGTCACGGCTGAAGGGTGTTGTTAGGCACGATACGAAGCAGAGTGCTAGCAACCCCTTCAGCCGTGACTATATTCACAATATTGCACAGCCTTAAGTGCCTTACTGCTTTTATAAAACGGTTACCACATAATAAAAAAGAAATGTTCATTACAATTTTACATTTTGTAAGTAAAATCATGAAATTACCTCTTATGCCATGAAATGCCATTTTAATTGAAATTTGTAACATTTAACATGGAATCCAGAATTTTAAAACTGAAAATGCATAATTTGAATCTGTAAGACTTTATGCAGTTCTTTACACATGGCTTTTTAGTTGTTGATTATATCGATCCAGTATCGATACCAAGCTACCAAGGCTGATATTGTACTGAAGCCAAAATTGTGGTTTCGGAGCAACCCTAACTGGTACAACAATGCCGCTACAATATGGAATGCCATCTTGAATGTTTTGTCTTAAATAGCTCACATGACTGTCACATGCATGGCTCCAGACTGTGACTAAAATGGTTGCAAATGCAACCAAAAATAATTGATTGTGACAACAATTTATAATCTAGTCGCCATTGGTGACAGTTGGGTTGTGCATGTTCACAGTTTTGTCAGATATCTTGTGAGTTATTGAATACATCTTTATAGCACCAGTGTGTCTCGCACCACTTTTCACCCATTCTTTTTCTGACGAACTCACTGCACCAACACAACAACAAACCCAGCGCAAGAGATTCGTAACCAAAATACTCTTTTGATCTTCTTCATTCATGAAACTTCTTCATGAATCACCTGAAAAGAATTGAGGGTTTGAACTCAGGAGCTCAGGTTATCAGTTTGACTCAAGTCACTTTCTCAGCAAATCAGCCGTCAGTGTGTTCACAACTGGGAGCGCAGACATTTCAAAATAAGAGTCCCATGTGTAATGATCATGTAATTATTGATTAGGAGTGGAGTAGCACAATAAACTGCATCTGGGATTTCATTCAATTTGCACTCTTGTAGTCTCTGTGTCTGGGGCCATCTGGTAACAGCAAAGAAAGACAAAAAGGCAAAATTTGATAACAATTGACATTTTTTATATATATAATCAAGCTTTTTGTCACTTAGGACAATTGAGGGACTTGCTCACAATTATTACACAAGGTGCAAGCATTCATTGATGCTCAAGAAGACAACACACTACTATATGTATACTATACTTTATGTAATTATCTGTAATGTTGATTCTGAAGAGCAATACTAAATAAAATCTCTTATATTTGTTTAAATTGTGAAAGGGGTGTGAACATTTATGAGACTTCTCAACTGTTTATTAAACCTTCGATGAATGGGTTTACAGCTGATTTCCTTTTCTTCTGCTTTCTATCTTGTTTCTGAACAGCAATCTAAATCGAGCAATTCTGTGATTTGGCTGCTAAAAACAGCCATTTGGCCAAAGGCTCCCAAGTCGTTTTGTTTTGTCTGGAGCCCTTGTCACATGACAACAAATACGTAAATGTTTTCAAAGTATCTCAGTTTTCCCTCTCCACACTACAATGCAAAGACAGCGTTTTCAAATGTATCCACTTGGAAGAGCGTTTTCAGTGCGTTTTCAAACAAAAGTTTATTAGTGTGGACTAAATGTGCATGCAACCTAAACAAAACAAAAAATATATTAAATGTACTTAACCTGGAACATTCCATTTACTTTGTTACTTTTTAGATTAGTAGCTGGGAAGAAATAAAGATGAGACTCCGATAAAACTCCAGGCTTGAGGTGAACTGACCTCCCCATACTCCTCCTCCTCATCACTGCACTACTTCTCCCTTCCTCTTGAGTTCTTCTCCTCTTTACCCGACCCAAGCTCATCATGGAGGACTCTGGCTCCACCAGCTCCATGCGTCTGAAGCAGGAGATCTCCTTGCTGCATGGTGTCTGCCTCATCGTGGGGAACATGATTGGCTCGGGCATCTTTGTGTCCCCCATCGGTGTTCTACAGAACACAGGATCTTATGGTCTGTCGCTGGTGGTTTGGATTATTGGAGGGATCTTCTCTGTGTTTGGTGCCCTGTGCTATGCTGAGTTGGGCACAACCATCCGCAAGTCAGGAGCTAGTTATGCCTACATCCTGGAGTCCTTTGGTGGCTTCCTGGCCTTTATTCGTCTGTGGACGTCCCTTATGATTGTGGAACCGGCCTGCCAGGCGGTCATTGCACTCACATTCTCTAATTACTTAGTAAAACCCTTTTTCCCAACCTGCCCAGCACCAAATGAAGCAGTACGGATCTCTGCAGCTCTCATTATAGGTAAGTGCTGTTCCACTCATGCATTGAAAGATTGTTTTGATAAAGATACATGTAACCGTCACAGCACATTAAACACTCAATATAATATATGCTAGATTTATCAGGAAATCTCTACTGTTTGCTGTTCACACAGTTCAGCGTGTATGGGAACTCTCAAGAGGGCACTTGATGTCAAAATGTTGCGAGTTTGATGTTGTCAAGTACATCACATCAATTTATGCTGCTGCAGGGAAGTTCGATATTTGCATAGGAACCTAATGGAAAAGACTAGGCAACTTCTAAATAATGTGACTGGCAGACCATTTTAATCCTTTTTGTTTGTGTAATTACCACTTCATAATTGCCATAAAGTTCCTTTATTTCAGTGCACAGCATTTTTTGGCTCACTCAAAATCAGAATATATTTTATTCATATTCATATTCTAAAACCATTTTTAAAAACCACAGCATTTTCCTAGTACTGATACAGTTGTCATTTAGTTATGACGTCATATTACTGCAATTGATGGCTCTCATAAATATGCAAATATTCTGAAATACTCAAATACTTTTAAAAATACATCTTAGGACAGGACTACCAAAGTGAACAACTAAAAGCTAATAGGTGTGAGATGGTCAAATGTTGAGCAGTTACAGCATCTACCCTTCACTTTATCATATTTCATTTTATATATACATTTTAACCAAAAAGAAATTCCAGAATTCTATTTTGCTAAGTACATGTTCCCTATTTTATTTTTGAAATATTTGTGCATTTATTTATTTTCCTCTCTCTTTTTTCCCTAAAGTGGGCACAATATATAAGCTTCCCCTTATATCTTTGCAATGAAAAACAACAACGTCAAAAAAAACTAAATGTGAATGTCACTTCCAGTAAGTGAAATCCTGGAGAAAGTACAAATTTGCTTAAGAAATGTGGACTAACCTGTTGGATTGTGCAATTTTAACATCATATTTCGAACTTGCTCTGTAATCCTGGAATTTGTCTCTGTGTTATGTATAAATGGAATGAGTCATGTTTCTACAAATCTGTAATTGAGATGAAATACTTTTAGGATGTTGACACTTCTTGTGTAACATGCTATAGTCCAAATCTAGTTTAAATAACATTTTTCTAATTCTTTTTCATGTGGTTTCTATGAATTTATTATTGAATGAGAGACTACATTTAATATTTGTTCCTTTTAAAATCCCTTTATCACACCACAGGACCATTTATAATGAAATGGCGAAGGCATAAAGTTGATTATTACAATGATTAAAGTACCTAAAATATAACAAATTTGACATTCATAAATTCTTAAAATCTTGATGTCAATATATAAAAGCTCATGGACATGTAATGACAATAATTAAGTGTTTTGTGTTCAATGTGTCTTCCTAGTTGCTCTCTCCATTAGTGTTAGTTGGGATTATTCAAGTAATATATTTGTCAATGGCAGGCCTTACATTTTGCCTTGAGTAGGTCATTTAAAATGATACCCTGCCAACACTTCCATGAGACCCATATGAAGTCATCATTGGTAAAAGTTGCCACACTCAGATCATGTGCAGTTTGTTTGAGATCAAGAGAATTCTCGGCCATTATGGCATGATTGGTTAACTATTGCGTACATAAAAGTCCCCTAACTCAAGTATGTTGAGAAACAGTCAGCTTAAAACACAACACTACAATCCAACCAACAAACACCTTTTGTTATCATAAACCTATATAACAGTATAATTGTTGGTTTATTTTGCTTATTTGTGATTTGTGAGTCTTGTCACAAGTAGAACTTTCTTTCTTTAGACTTTGCGCCACCTTATTCAGATTAAATCGTACAGACTAATATACATTTTTGAAAGATTAAGGCGAATTTGTGATCAAGATCAAGGGCCCTATTTTAAGAGCGCTAGCATCAATGTTGGCATCACATGACCAGCTGACTACTCACTTAATCTTATTAACTGCCCTGTTATTGGACATTTTTATTCATGGATTAAATTAATCTACTGTGTTTGAATGATGCAGTTTACAGGCCACTGTGTGTCAGTGTAAGCCAATGTAAGCCACTTCGACATTCCTCAAAAAATTACTGAGTGCACCTTTAATTCATAAGTGCAAAGTCAGTTGGCATGGCCATGATGTTGGCATTTCTGTGCAAGCATGCACTAAGTCTAGGCACAAGTGGGTTTGGAGAAATGACACGTGCAAAGCGCTAATGGGGTGGGTCAAGTGCAATGAGGTTCTTCTCCGGCACGTCTGCGCCCTATTATATAGTCCATTCCCTGTCAATCGTCAGCGATATAAACAAATACAGCACATTCATAAGAAGTTGGTAGTGTAAATGTACTGTACGCAATGAATTAGAACACAAATATGGATTTACATTCTTTTATGCATTAACTGTGTTAACCTGTTAAATGCCAGGTGCATTTCTTTGACCATAGAGCACTCCTTTTATATGCATGGAAATGTGAATTGTAGAGAATGTCATTATTATTGATCAAAGTCATCTACCGACAGAAAATCATGGCTAGTATTAACATTGATTTTACCGGCACGCACTTCACTTTTTCCAGTCAATTTTGATTTAAAAAAATTATTTATTGAAAAAATGAAAATAATAAACCAAAATGTTTTCTAAAATAAAATTACTCTTGTGGTATCACACAAACAAAATGAAATATAATCAAAATAATGAAGTGGTCAAAAAATAATATCTAATGCAAACATTTTACTTTGTCCAACTTCTTCCACCGGCCCATTTCCCAGTGACTTAAAATCACTCTACGACAACAGGTGGAAAAATACAAATTATATCATTAATACAATTGTAATTCTAAACATAATAATAATAATAATAATAATTATAAATGATTGAAAAATAACCCATAACTTATAAATAGTTTAACACAAATCTAATACAATTGTTTCATAAAACGACTATTGTCAGAGACATAATTTGATGTTCGACTTTATTTTCCAGAGCTTGGACATGGACTTTATAACCACCTCCTGGTGGGATCTTCAAAATGTAAATGCAGGAACTGATTTTAGACGGCACAGAAAACAGACGTGGATTTAGTGCAATTATGTTTTTCTCACGAAAATAGCAAACTGCGCTTTGCACCACTTTATTAACATACAATACACCTACAGTTTGCACGAATACACCCAGAGTAGCACAAACACTCCCACTCGCACTTTGCGCTGGCACAAAAATTGCGCTTTGAATTAGCGCTCTTTATGAATGTTGGATGAGATGTTATGTGCTCATGAAAATAGAGCCCCAAGGTTTTTCAGATAACAGATTGTTTTAGTGGCAGACGATTTCAGAAATCTTGTGGATCAAGAATCAAATAAAGTGACAATTACAAGAGGATTTATTTGAGGGAAAAAAAAAGATAAAGGGCGATATCTGCTCAAGTTTTTTTTTTTAGTTTTTTTTTGCACAGAATACAGTACTGCTTCACAACATATAAAACAGATAATGAACAAAAATTGGGGAATCATTCAAAGTGACCCAAACCTGCGACATATATTCCAAGAGCCTACAATTGTGACCTATAAAAAAGTTATTTGCCTGCAGCCAAACAGACTACATGGTTGCTTAGAAAAATTCAGGGAACTTTTAAATGTAGACACTGTAACCTTTGTAAGAATGTACTTTAGACAAAGTTTTTGAAGATGTTTTTACCAGCAAAAACTTTTTCCATCCGATCCTTTATTACATTTAAAGTACATACACTGATCAGCCAAAACATTAAAACTACTGACAGGTGAAGTGAATAACATTTATTATCTCGTTACAATTGCACCTGTCAAGGGGTGGTATATATTGGGCAGCAAGTGAACAGTCAGTTCTTGAATTCCATGTGCTGGAAAGCAGGAAAAATGGGCAAGAGTAAGGATCTGAGCGACTTTGACAAGGGCCAAATTGTGATGGCTAGACGACTGGGTCACAGCATCTCCAAAACGGGAGGTCTTGTTTGCGGTATGCAGTGGTTAGTACCTAACAAATGTAGTATAAGGAAGGACAACTGGTGAACCTGCGACAGGGTTATGGGTGCCCAAAGCTCATTGATCCGATCTTACAGAAGAGCTACTGTAGCACAAATTGCTGAAAAATGTAATGCTGGCCATGATAGAAATGTGTCAGAACACACAGTGCATCGCAGCTGGGTCTGCGTAGCCACAGACTGGTCAGAGTGCCCATGCTGACCCCTGTCTACCGCCAAAAGTGCCTACAATGGGCACATGAGCATCAGAACTGAACCATAGAGCAATGGAAGAAGGTGGCCTGGTCTGATGAAACTCGTTTTCTTTTAGATCATGTGGACGGATGGGTTTGTGTGCATCGTTTATCTGGGGAAGGGATGGCAGCAGGATGCTCTATGGGAAGAGGGCAGGCCGGCAGAGGCATTGTGATGCTCTGGGTAATGTTCTGGGAAACCTTGGGTCCTGGCATTCATGTAGGTGTTACTTTGACACATACCACCTATCTAAATATTTTAGCAGACCACATACATCCCTTCATGCTGATGGTATTCCCTGATGGAATTGGACTCTTTCAACAGGATAATGCACCCTGCCACACAAAAATTGTTCACAAATGGTTTGAGGAACATGACAAATAGTTCAAGGTGTTGACTTGAAATCCCCAGGTCTCAATCCGACTGGGCATATATGGGATGTTGTGGACCAATTAGTTTGATCCATGGAGGCCCCACCTAGCAACTTAAAGGACTTAAAGGATCTGCTGCTAACGTCTTGGTTCCAGATAACACAGGACACCATCAGAGGTCTTGTGGAGTCCATGCCTCAACGTGTCAGAGCTGTTTTGGCGGCATGAGGGCCAAATGTTAGGCATGTGGTTTTAAGGTTGTGGCTGATCGGTGTATGTATGTTTACAGACTGGAATGGCCTTGTCAGTGTTTTTACATAGGCTGGACTAAGCGCAGACTTCAATATAGACTTTGGGATCACAAAAAATGCAATTTGCACAGGTAACAAAGATTACCCAATGGCAGTGCATTATGTATCCATACACAATTAGAATCCTTCCAAATTAAAAGAATATTGGATTGGAACAGTGAATGGATCAGTTAGGAAAAGGAATAGACTACAGAGACTTTTACAAAGAGAGACCTGTTGGGTATTTCATTTAAATGCCACAACTTTTCCTAGTCTAAATAAAGAACTAGACTTTACACCATTTCAGTACTGGAAAAGGTTTAATCTCTCCCTATTAAATATTAAAATTCAAATAAGTTTATTTTTTCTCCATATTGTGTATATTGGACATGTATGTATTGGCTCTTTTGTATTAGTTATGCTATGGTTTATGTATGTAGGTGTATGTGCATGTGTGCACATGCAGTTCTATATATGTATAAGTTGATATGCTGTATGTATGGATATGCATTTATGATTTCTGTCTTTCCCAGCTCCATAGACAAGTTAATTACATCTACAACTGTAGCCAATTGGTATCCTGACACACTGAAGAAGGCTCTGTTGGCCAAAATGCATCAGTTTGCGGCTACTGATTTTTTTATTTTATTGTTGTCAATGTTAAGAGCCAATTAAAATAAAGGCTTTTTAACTTTTATACCAGAAGATGTGCTTTGGACTATTTTTGCATATGCCAAGGCACAGATTTACACACCTTTATCCACTTGATGGGTCTCCTGGGTATCACAGCACCAGGGTGTCCAGTCTTGAAGGCTGCTGGAGACATACATAATGACATGGCTCTGTGGATCTGTAGCAATAAATTCTCAGACCTAGAGATCACTGTTATTGCAGAGTGAATTACTATCAGAATCTTTCAGACCTGTTTTTTTGGTGAAATTAGATTCCAGAAGTTCCCAGTGCTCACTACAGTGGAGCTTGATTTGCCAGTCAGTGATGCGGAGGCAGTTTGTATGTAGCTTTACATACAGACGATGATCCATTAAATTTTTTTTAAATAAATATGACGCATTATGTCCTAGTGTGATTTATTAAACTGCAAAATATGCAATTTACATTTATGCATTTGGCAGATGCTTTTATCCAAAGCAACTTACAGTGCTGCACTTATTACAGGGACAATCCCCCCGGAGCAACCTGGAGTTAAGGGCCTTGCTCAAGGGCCCAACAGTGGCATCTTGGTGGTGCTGGGGCTTGAACCCCCAACCTTCCCAACCATTTTGCTGACACATTTAAAGCTTGTTGGCTAATACACCATAAACTCCATTATGAGCATTGCACGCTCTGCTTTTAGCAGATGACAGCAGCCAGAGCGCTAATTCACTTTGTAGTGCGTGGCACATATAGACTACGTATTTATTTAATTCAATAGCACTCTTTTGCATTTTAATAAATGCATTTTCAAGTGAGAAGCTACCGTCAAAAACACACAGAAATTGAAAGAGCTTCAAAATAAAAGCATCTGCCAAAATAAAAGCACAATTTAAATGGAAAAAGTAAGATGAAATATACCACTATTCTATAGGTATATAATATTCACTGTAGTAATACTACTTTTACTAATAATAAATAAATAGTAATTGTATTTAAGCAATATCACACATCTGTGACGCTTTGTTATGCAGCACTTTAATTGACACATAACTCCAAGTTACTGTGAGGTTCTGTATAAAAGCACCTTTTTTGATAAAGATAATACAATATTATGTTGAAAATTAATTGTTCTACTTTCATTTGATTTAAGTTTAATGAATTGGTTTATTTTAGACACAATTTTTATGAAAAAATTTAAATAGACAATTTATGTGAAATTGAGAAAAAATAAGCATCTGTACTCATACTTGTTCTCAAAAAAAAATGGTATCGGGACATCCCTAATAAATAATGCTGAGTTCAGAATGGCATACTACCCATACTACTCTTACTGCTTCTGCCATATCTATCTATGGCATAAATAGTAAGAATAATATGGTAGTGTAGTTTTACACTGACTGTCCTTGCGTACTGTGCTGGTGATGAACTTTCCGTCAAGCGCCCTTCTGTGTCAGACGTACGTACCGGCATGCGGAAAACCTATGTTTGCTTTGGTCTTGTGGTTGTATTTGACTTTAACTGTAATCATATCTGTTTCCTCTGTAGGTCTTCTGACGTTTGTGAATTGTATGAAAGTGAAGTGGGGAGCTATTCTTCAGGTCATCTCAACTGTGGCTAAAGTTCTGGCTCTCATAGTCATCATTATCGCTGGAATGATAGTGCTGGCCCAAGGTATGAACACACTGACACTAAATGTGTGTAGAGATTGTACCACAGTTTGTGACCTTGTCAGTCACAATTTTTTATGTTGTTTATTGTGTTTTTAAAGGTGCAGTATGTAAGATTCAGAAACCCTTGTTATTGTTGACACCTGTGGCCATTAAGTGAACTGCAGCCAGCTACTTGTTGCTCATGCTCGTGCACGCACTCTATAGGGACATGAGCGACCGAGCATCCAAAACAATGACATAACGCACAAAGAGACTGAACATGGTTCACTGGCATCATGCTGATAGATGATGAAATTAAATAAAGGTAAAAACAGAATTAAAATGACACCGTTATTATTGTTTTCTACAAACTTTGAGACAAAACTAAAACTACTTATTTGCTAACATAGCATACTGATAGACACATACATCTACATACTACCGAACTATTCCAGACAGTTTACTGTTGCACTGTTATGTTGCAATATTGGATGTTTTGTATGTAATATATTGTACTACAAATAAGAAAACTGCATACTTTCTTAAATTTATCTTGTATACCTGACTTTTAGTATAAAGAGAAGATCGTTTACATTTTTTTAAAGTCATAGCAAAAGTAGCTGGCAGTTCGTCTACGTTAACTGGCAAGATCAAGTTAGCTAAAATTACACAGATCAATGCTTATGGCACTATAGTTAACATGCTTTGCAGTTATGCAAGCTTACCTGTCCAATAAGAAGAATGCCAATTCTGGGTTGGTTTTGATCCCCAAAACCGATCGAAGGTCCCTCCAGGAATCAAATGCCCTGCCGAAGTTCACTCTAGTTTTTGCTCGACCACGATCACGTTCCCACTTAGCCACATACATTTTTTTTTCTATTCATTTGGTTACTCATAGTTTGTGTAGGGAATAAATGAAATGTGACATTTTAGGAGGGAACTTTAAATTGACCTCATTCCCACACCATTATATGTAAGGATATTTGGTATGCTAAATTTAGAAGGGAATTTAGGATCTTGAAATATGTGAGCTATGAACTAAATTAAACTGTCCTTATTTTACCTTATTAGGTAATGAAATGTATAATGAATTAGTCGCGTTCGACAACCATTATAAATTAGATAAATGACAAATAACTCGATTATTTGTCTTAATAGATTCTCCACCATTGAAAACATAAACAATGTTTCGTTGTATCTGCTCACAATTTCTACTGTAAGGAAATAGATTTAATAAGTGAATTATGATTAATTCGCTTATTGGAGTGATATTATTATCCTGGCTTATTGAAAATAATATCACACGTATTTAGGTACAGCTTTGAAGTGAAATCTTTTAGAAACGGGGATGAGATTATTTATCAAAATATACCACAGTCAAGTCGTCTTTGAACACAGACAAACTTTATAAATAGTCTAAATATAAATCTAATATAGCACATATATAAAACAGGTTGGTGAAAAGTGACCAAATAAAATGATCAGTACAGTGAAAATTAACTTTATGGAGTCTGTTGTGAATTCCTTAAGAACCATTTATCCTTCTTTGAGTCTACATCGATTTGCAATCGGATTCCCCAAATTATTTAATACACCGGCACTTTGAGCACAATATTGGAGGTGTACTTGTGTGTCTTTGTGGTGTTTGGTTCTTGGCGCTTGGTCGAAAGTTTTTTCCGTCAATGTTTTTGACCTCTGTATGATCAAATGTATTGTCTGAATGAATGAGGTAAGCTGTGAGGCGAGGCCTTCTCATTCCTTCTCGGGATGACGAGTCCCAAGCTTTCTTGGGCCTCACATGGCATGGAACTGGCAGTCAGCGGAGTGACCAGAACATGCAGGCAGAAGAGAGAAGAGCAAGAAGAAGCCAAGAGAAGAGAGGATGAAGAGAAGAGAGGGAAGAGAAATGAAGAGACAAGAGTGCATGTTCTTCCTGTTTGGAAATATTATAACTGAAATTGGCCGCATCCCCAAAGGTGTCTTGCGCCAATCAGAAGTGACTTTTCAGAGTCACATGGTTGACTGGGCTGTCTTTTCCGACAGTTGAGTTATGGTCCTATGTTTCAGACTCTTAAGAATTTTGCTGGAATTCTTCTGCTATATAATCTTACATTTGTGTAGGAGTCAGTGTTGTGCTGGATTCCATTTCTAAAATAACGTTACCTAATGTTGCAGACTGTCTGTCTGTCTGTCTGTCTGTCTTACTGAGGCAAGGCTCTCGGGAGCATGCATAAACGTCACATCCTTTGGATTTTCCCGGCAAAAGCAAGCCACTCCCTTTGCATAAAAATCAGTCTACAAGCTTTAATAGGCAACATAGGAAGTCTGGCAAGGGCTCATTTTTTAAGTTGCGTTACAAGCCGTTCACACATTGGCAAAAAAAGGGTGAATATTACATGAACATTGTTACATATTGCACCTTTAAAAACAAACAGTTGTATTAATTATTTTGTAATTGCTTTTGCATAGTTCTGCTTGGGAAGAATTTTAAGCAGTTCTAGATTTGCTTTGTTTGAACTGAGCAAACGTACCGTGAATGGTCTAGCTCCATACCAAACACAATAACCTGTAGATGTAAAATGTTCCTCCAAGTGTAGTCACATTTTTGCTGTTCCCAGCTCTCTTGAGTTTTGAGTTATTAAAGACTAACTAATATACACTCACCTAAAGGATTATTAGGAACACCTGTTCAATTTCTCATTAATGCAATTATCTAATCAACCAATCACATGGCAGTTGCTTCAATGCATTTAAGGGTGTGGTCCTGGTCAAGACAATCTCCTGAACTCCAAACTGAATGTCAGAATGGGAAAGAAAGGTGATTTAAGCAATTTTGAGCGTGGCATGGTTGTTGGTGCCAGACGGGCCGGTCTGAGTATTTCACAATCTGCTCAGTTACTGGGATTTTCACACACAACCATTTCTAGGGTTTACAAAGAATGGTGTGAAAAGGGAAAAACATCCAGTATGCGGCAGTCCTGTGGGCGAAAATGCCTTGTTGATGCTAGAGGTCAGAGGAGAATGGGCCGACTGATACCACTCATCTCCACTACAAATAGGAAAAAGAGGCTACAATTTGCAAGAGCTCACCAAAATTGGACAGTTGAAGACTGGAAAAATGTTGCCTGGTCTGATGAGTCTCGATTTCTGTTGAGACATTCAGATGGTAGAGTCAGAATTTGGCGTAAACCGAATGAGAACATGGATCCATCATGCCTTGTTACCACTGTGCAGGCTGGTGGTGGTGGTGTAATGGTGTGGGGGATGTTTTCTTGGCACACTTTAGGCCCCTTAGTGCCAATTGGGCATCGTTTAAATGCCACGGCCTACCTGAGCATTGTTTCTGACCATGTCCATCCCTTTATGGCCACCATGTACCCATCCTCTGATGGCTACTTCCAGCAGGATAATGCACCATGCCACAAAGCTCGAATCATTTCAAATTGGTTTCTTGAACATGACAATGAGTTCACTGTACTAAAATGGCCCCCACAGTCACCAGATCTCAACCCAATAGAGCATCTTTGGGATGTGGTGGAACGGGAGCTTCGTGCCCTGGATGTGCATCCCACAAATCTCCATCAACTGCAAGATGCTATCCTATCAATATGGGCCAACATTTCTAAAGAATGCTTTCAGCACCTTGTTGAATCAATGCCACGTAGAATTAAGGCAGTTCTGAAGGCGAAAGGGGGTCAAACACAGTATTAGTATGGTGTTCCTAATAATCCTTTAGGTGAGTGTATTTCACCTTGCTTTGAGTGATTAAGTTTTTTTTGTTGTGATATTTCACTGCATTTGCATGATAATGCTACAGGGAAGACAAACAACTTCAAGGATCCATTTGAGAACTCTAAGCTGAATGCAGGAGACATGGCTCTGGCTCTATATGCTGCTCTATACTCTTACTCTGGCTGGGACACACTGAACTTCGTCACCGAGGAGATTAAAAACCCAGAGAGGTATGAAGATTTACAGCATTTGATTGAATAATTTTAACCCAAAAAATTGTAGTATTGGCTGCTACCAATATGATCATCAACATTAACATGGATGACAGTTAAGGCAATTCATGCGTTATGATGGCAATTCAGGAAGATCAAACATTTGAGCAAAATATCTCAAATATATATATCTATTTTTTTTTATCCACTGAAGGAACCTGCCACTGTCAATAGCAATCTCCATGCCCATTGTTACAGTAATCTACATCCTGACTAATATTGCCTACTACGCCGTGTTGGACATGAATACACTGCTGCAGAGTGAAGCCGTGGCTGTGGTAAGACCTTCTAGGATCAGTAGTTTTAACACCATTTGATGTTGAAATTGACTTGTTCGTCAAAGAACCAAACATTAATAAAAAACATTATTAAAAAACATTTTAACCCTCATGGTCCTGCAAGTCACATGGCAGTTAATTGCCAGTGTCTGTTTAGTGTAATTGCTCCAGATTTGATCATGTCTTCATCTTATGTTACACTTATCTATTTAAATAGAGCAGCTTGAGGCAACAGCCTCTCTCTAGAGATGTTCTGTGATACTAGTCCACAACCATGGACACTCTGTTGCCTGGTAATCAGGATAGTGTGCTACTCTGTGGAAAGATATTTCACTTATTGTGAGTGTTTGTTTGATGTGCTGGTTATTCTGTTATAATATTTGCGTAATATTGTAATATTTGTAATTGTAATATTAGTGGTCAAGGTTCTCAAGGTTCAACATGTTGTGAATTCTGAGATGTTATTTTGCTCACTAAAATTGTACAGAGTGATTATCTGATTTACCTTAGACTTTCTGTCAGCTCAAACCAGTCTGGCCATTCTGTTGACCTCTTTCATCAACAAGGTGTTTCCGTCCACAGAACTGCCACACACTGGATGTTTTTTTGGTTTTGGCACCATTCTGAGTAAAATCTAGAAATCTAGTGAAAATCTCAAAAGATCAGCAGTTACAGAAATACTCAAACCAGCCCGTCTGGCACAACAATCATGCCACGGTCCAAATCACAGAGATAATGTTTTTCCCTATTCTGATGGTTGATGTGAACTCGTGACCCAAATCTGCATTATTTTATGCACTGCAATGCTGCCACACAGTTGGCTCATTAGATAATCACATGAATGAGTAGGTGTACAGTTGTTCCTAATAAAGTGCTCATTGAGTGTATATTCACAATGATTTTGTTGGCCACATAAACTTAAGCAACATTAATACATTTAATATTAATAAAAAATGACTATGATTACAAAATGAACTCTGTAGGTTTTAATTTGGTCTGTAATGTTTTCAAGACTGTTCAAGTTGGCTAGTTTCAAATCTCCTTGTCTTGCAACGAGTGTTCTTTCGAATTGTCCATTTCAGTGAACCAGTTCAAACCACTGATTTAATTATTTGTTTGTGTCAACACTTATAAATGTTCACGGAAGTGCATACCTATGTGCCTTTTATATGTATAACACAAATGGGTATTATGAGTATTATGAATTCAATTTAGGCTAATTCCACATTAATCCATATACACAAAAAAAGGTGTTTTCATTTTCGAAACACTCTCCATCTACACTGCCGTTTTTAAGCATTTTCCAAAAGTGTCTCGTCCATACCGAGATGAATGAAAACTCTTAAATCCGCTTGCAAAAAATGCCTTTCCATG
Organism: Xyrauchen texanus; assembly: GCF_025860055.1. Classification (NCBI taxonomy): domain Eukaryota; kingdom Metazoa; phylum Chordata; class Actinopteri; order Cypriniformes; family Catostomidae; genus Xyrauchen; species Xyrauchen texanus. Next base: position 26,489,432 of record NC_068301.1, read on the forward strand.
TACGATCTGAAATACAATTGTCCTCATGTTCTTTCACCGGACGTCAGTTCCGAGTGAACAAATACGTCATCATTTTCAGATATTTCCTTTTTCTCCGTCCACACTGAAACGCGAAGATGGCATTTTCAATTTGATCCACTTAGGAGAGAATTTTCGATAAGCTGCATTTTCGCTGTCAAAAACGCAGTCTCTGTGGAGGGAAGGCAAAAACATTTTGGTTTTGTGTGGACTTGGTCTTTATTAACTAATGTGCCAACTAGTGTTAATGTATACTAACCTTTCTTAATATTAAAATAATGTAAACTAATGCATTAACTGTTAACAAATACAACCTTATTATAAAGTGTTACCCCAATATAGGTAGGTAAATGTATTATTGCTATGATTACACTCTTAGAGTGTTTTGTCTGGTGACCTAAAAACATCTAAATCTAAATATAACTGGTTTGATCTCAGGTCAAAATGTTTTTAAAGTTATAATAGTAATATAATTATATTACAATTTCCATCATGGTCTATATCATCAGTCATATTAGTTTAAATGTCCCTGATACATAGTAAATTTGATTTTGTCTTGATATAGTCAACATTTTAAGATAAAAATGATTTTGTGTAGCAAGCGTGAGTCTGATAAAGATTGAGAGTTTAAAAAGTACTTTGAAAGAGTGCGCTCTGCTGCTCTCAGCCAAAATAATCACACGTAAGGACATACATGTGTGAAAACTGATGTGCAATAGCAAATACACGATAGTATATATAACAGTAGAGAGTACATCATTATGAAGACAAAGCCAAATTCTGGACATTTCGAGTCAATTTTGAAATCCCGCCAGGCGCTTTTATCAGGTCTGAAATAGAGGAAAATATAATGGTCCCCCTGTGTTACATAATTTTTTTGTTTGTTTGAGAAGTTTGTTTTCATTGCATCGCAAATGCCATGGACTCGGCCGGACTCGAGTACCCCAACTCTAGCGATTACTCAGCACAGTTTGAACCGTATTTATGCTTTTGTATCTAATACAGACGTTTGCAGACTATGTACTGGGTTATGCAAGCTGGCTCATCCCGCTGTCTGTGGCCATCTCCTGTTATGGAGGTTTAAACTCCTCCATCATAGCTGCCTCCAGGTAAACATCTTGTTTTTCTTTTCTCCTGTTGTGTAGTGATCAGAGTTACATGGTATTTTGCAGACATACAGGATTTATTGTAGTAATTGTAATTGTATTCTGTTTTTCATCTGAGTCTTGTTTCTGTTCCAGGTTGTTCTTTGTGGGGTCACGTGAGGGTCATTTACCCAACATCCTTTGCATGATTCATGTCAAGCGCTACACACCAATCCCAGCCCTGCTCTTTAACGTGAGGATCTTAAACGGGCTCAAACACGCCTATGCTATGTAGCACACCAGTATATCTGCAGTCTGTTTGAGCGATCCTCAAACTGTGTGTGTTTTTCTCTCCCCTTCTTTAGGGTGGCATGTCTCTTATATTTCTGTGTGTGAAAGATGTGTTCCAGCTCATTAATTACTTCAGTTTTAATTACTGGCTGTTCATTGGCCTTTCCATTGGCAGTCAGATCTACCTGCGTATTAAATCACCTGAGCTGCCACGTCCCGTTAAGGTGAGTTAATTGTTCCAAAACCTAGTGAGCTGCCTTGCTCACTGCTGTCTACATAGGTAGTATCCTAACCATCATAGAACCTTATGAGTAACTGATTTGAAATGCTCTACATAGTCAGCAACTCCACCCATACCACACAAATATAATTCCTAACATGAAGCACATGGGAAAATCGAATCACAATTCAAAGACTGTGCGTCCATTCAAATTCTGTTGTTTTGCTACAGATTCATCGGCCAAATTAGACAGATGCCAACATAAAAAGGTGGCATGATATGCCTCCAACAAAATTATGCAGGGTATAAACAAATACCTAGATTACATTAAATAAGCGTTCACTCAATAAAGATAAATGTTATGTAATGTTTTTTTTTTTTTTTTTTGGCAATTGATTGCCAAAGAGCATGAAACCTTTGAAGGAACATTTAGAAACCAAACAGTCATTTTTTGCATATTGTTGGGCCTATACAGTTCATGGTTATATTAACACATTCCAATTAGGCATGAAACGATACACAGATTTCTTGATAAAATACGAATCGATACATTAGCCTCACAATATAATGCAAAAAAAAAAAAGTGCCCACAAAGCTTTCACTAAATGTTATTGAATGATTCAACATAAATTAAATGTATTTTAAAGAGCAGAGCTCAATAAAAAAAGTTACTTGAGAGATGCAGTTGACAGATTGTCAAGAGAAACACTCCTGAACATGACCATGAATTCCTAAAATTAGTTAACATTCAAGCCATTTTTATTTGTGTAGCACTTTTTACAATATGCATGGTTTCAAAGCAGGTGATTATATAAAATCATGCCTTAATGTCTTTAAGCCCCCAGTGAGAAAGCCAAAAGTGATTGTGGCAAGGAAAAAAAAAAACTTGAGAAACCAGATTCAGCTTGTAAGCCCATCCTCCTCTGGCTTTGAGGAAATATGTACAAATGTACATATGGCATTATTATATAGTGGTTTAAGCAAAAACTGATAGTCACACATTGATATTTGCCCATATTATTGATTTTGTGTTGCATGTTAACACGTTTACTAGCATTCTCACGGTCTTATCCATAGTATGCATGTGTTGTGCTCATACCGGCTTACATTTTGATGTAAAAAGCAAAGAATAATGAGTCTCATATAAATGTAGGAATTGGTACATTGTTGGGCAAATTTAATGTCCATTGTAAAATCTGGATTGTGAAGCTAGACCAGTTGAAAATCACTGTATTATGTCTAGAAAGGCAACTCACTAGGTTTTGTAACAGAATTTATATCTCTCACTTGCAACACAATTCACTAAATTTTGTTGTTGTTTGCCAATGTTATGATGTGATTAATTGACTCTTAATGTTTGTCTGTGTCTTCATGTGTGTGTAGCTGAGTCTGTTCTTCCCTATAGTGTACTGTCTATGCACTGTGTTTCTGGTGGTTGTACCGCTTTACAGTGACACCATAAACTCTCTGGTGGGAATAATGGTTGCTCTCTCCGGGGCTCCTGTGTATTATATATGTGTGCACCTCCCACCTAGCGCCAGACCTGCCTTTCTGGGACACATGCTCGGTGAGTTATGCATGCAATGAATCTTACATTTGTCTTGTCTCATTTCTGTTAGTTCAGCTTGGCACATGCTGAGGGTTGCATAGATGAGTCGACTATTATTAATGTAGTTGACACTGTCAGCCTGAAGTCGACTTGTTTCTTTCCATGTGGAATACAACTGGTGGCGGTTTTCCGAAACGTAAGATAGCAAGGGAAGACTTATTCATATTAATGAGGAAAGCTCTACCTGATTTGTTAGGGGTTGGGTTATAGTTTCTCTGACCAATCAGGTAGCACTTTTCTGATGAGTAATACCGAATCATCCAATCATTTATCGCTTTACTCATGAATATAAATGACTCATCCCCTGCCATTCTCGTTTCGGAAACTCACCAGAAGGTGTGACTGATGGCTCTGGACTAAAAGAGCGAAGTGGCTCAAATGTACTTTGATAAAGATCACACAGATTCTACCGTAACCTCCAATACATGCAAAGTGAACTTTAGGTATAACAGAAATACTAGTGCTATGCAAAGTCATTTAAAAAGGCACACGCTAGCGCTAGTTTGTGATTTTTCAACATAATCATCACAACTTTGTGTTTGGATATCTGATCTGGTTGCTGTTTGCTCCTTCAAGAACAATTAGAAAAGCACTTCAAGTTGGAGTGACATGATGGAACGCATCCCAGTCCTGCACGATAGATCACATGTCCACTCGTAATAATCTGTTCAAGCAGCTGCTAGAGGACTGGGAACCGCTAGCAGCGGTGACGTCACAACTAGTCGAATTCAAATCGAATAATGGGCTCAACTATAGAAAATCAGTAGTCGTGCAACCCCTAGAACCTGCAGCACCTACACGACTCTGATATCTGTTTACATTTTGAAACATTCTTGTGTTGGCTGCGCCCATGTTCGCTTTGCTTTCTAGTTTTTTTTTGTTGTTGTGTAATGAATCTGACATTTGGATGAATGCATTCAGGGAGGATTGGATGCACATACTGGTCCATATGTTCTGCATATTAGTAGCGGTTTACCATAAACAATGACCTCAGTGTTTCTTCCAAGGCTGCTGTTCTCAGAATAGTGTTAGAATTTCATGAATAGGGGTCGTTCAGACAAAAATGGGTTCTTGTGTTCAAGAACAGCTAGGCTAGCAGAATTGGAAAATAATAGTTTTGTTGAAAAAGACACAGGGGTCTCAAGACATTTAGAAGGTGGATTTTAATTTGACATGCTGTCTTAAAAAACAGTGAAAATGGTGTTTGAACAACCTCATAGGGTTCCATAAATCACTAGAGCAATACAGAGGAAATACTTAAGATATCAGCCATATTTGATTAATTGTTCATGAAACTTTATATTACATTTAATGGGTAAATCCCATAGATTTACATTGACAGATGAATCTGAGATGAATCATCAGTTGTTTTTAGAAATGTTGGTTTGAATTAGGACTTCTTTTTTAACAGATAAAGACAATTTAGCCTCTAGTTTTTTTGCTGGGCAGATTAATCAATACCTTCATTGTCTTGAAAATAAGGATCCATCAAGAGGTTTTCATGCAAGATGGGTTATTTCATGTCAAAAATTAAAATAAAATATTAAATAAATAAATACAAATTTGAGCCGGGGACATCTGACTCTGAATACAGGTGAAACTCGAAAAATTATAATATCGTGCAAAAGTTCATTAATTTCAGTAATTCAACTTAAAAGGTGAAACTAATATATTATATAGACTCATTACAAGCAAAGTAAGATATTTCAAGCCTTTATTTGATATAATTTTGATGATTATAAAAGGTTCAGTATTGTAGGCTCAAAGTGTCACACTCTAATCAGCTAAACACCTGCAAAGGGTTCCTGAGCCTTTAAATGGTCTCTCAGTCTGGTTCAGTTGAATTCACAATCATGGGGAAGACTGCTGACCTGACAGTTGTGCAGAAAACCATCATTGACACCCTCCACAAGGAGGGAAAGCCTCAAAAGGTAATTGCAAAAGAAGTTGGATGTTCTCAAAGTGCTGTATCAAAGCACATTAATAGAAAGTTAAGTGGAAGGGAAAAGTGTGGAAGAAAAAGGTGCACAAGCAGCAGGGATGACCGTAGCCTGGAGAGGATTGTCAGGAAAAGGCCATTCAAATGTGTGGGGAGCTTCACAAGGAGTGGACTGAGGCTGGAGTTACTGCATCAAGAGCCACCACACACAGACGGGTCCTGGACATGGGCTTCAAATGTCAAACGTCTTACCTGGGCTAAAGAAAAAAAGAACTGGTCTGTTGCTCAGTGGTCCAAAGTCCTCTTTTCTGATGAGAGCAAATTTTGCATCTCATTTGGAAACCAAGGTCCCAGAGTCTGGAGGAAGAATGGAGAGGCACACAATCCAAGATGCTTGAAGTCCAGTGTGAAGTTTCCACAGTCTGTGTTGGTTTGGGGAGCCATGTCATCGGCTGGTGTTGGTCCACTGTGCTTTATTAAGTCCAGAGTCAACGCAGCCGTCTACCGGGACATTTTAGAGCACTTCATGCTTCCTTCAGCAGACAAGCTTTATGGAGATGCTGACTTCATTTTCCAGCAGGACTTGGCACCTGCCCACACTGCCAAAAGTACCAAAACCTGGTTCAATGACCATGGTATTACTGTGCTTGATTGGCCAGCAAACTCGCCTGACCTGAACCCCATAGAGAATCTATGGGGCATTGCCAAGAGAAAGATGAGAGACATGAGACCAAACAATGCAGAAGAGCTGAAGGCCGCTATTGAAGCATCTTGGTCTTCCAAAACACCTCAGCAGTGCCACAGGCTGATAGCGTCCATGCCACGCCGCATTGAGGCAGTAATTAATGCAAAAGGGGCCCAAACCAAGTACTGAGTACATATGCATGATTATACTTTTCAGAGGACCGACATTTCTGTATTTAAAATCCTTTTTTTTTTATTGATTTCATGTAATATTCTAATTTTCTGAGATTCTAAATTTGGGGTTTTCATAAGCTGTAAGCCATAATCATCAAAATTATATCAAATAAAGGCTTGAAATATCTTACTTTGCTTGTAATGAGTCTATATAATATATTAGTTTCACCTTTAAGTTGAATTACTGAAATTAATGAACTTTTGCACGATATTCAAATTTTTCGGGTTTCACCTGTATTTTTGGTTTTCTGGCTATTTTGCATATTTTGAACAACAGTCAATTACCATTAGTGTGGTACTCTGAAGTATTTAATCATGTAGGTGATTTAACATTTTCTGCTTTATTTTCTTTTTCAGATACGCTTTCGTTGCACACACAGAAGCTGTGTTTTTGCTGCATAGCAGATCCTGGTTTGGACCTGGACAATCTGCCTGAGCTGGACAAAAAGGAATAAACACTGCACCCAAAGAAAGCTGGATTACAAAGATTTCTATGAAAATAAGCCAAAACTCAAGGCAGAACCTCACGTCTGCACTTTCCAGTCCAAGCGTGCATGAAATTATGAAACGAATATAGAAGGAGATTATTAGGATTGAAATACTCAACCAGGTAAACAACTGAACGCACAAACACACAATAAAGGCAGTCAATCCCCAGACCTGTGTCTGGGTCCTGTAGGAAACAGTGGACGTTCAATGCAGTGGAGCAAACAGAGACCAACTTAATTCAGCATTTTGATATAGATAAAGGTTATTGTGAATGTGACTATAGTGTTTTCTTGAAATCAGGTTCAACACAAAAAGCCTTCACTTCTGGTTAGTAGTCATGTATTAGGCCCCCTTCTGGGGATCACATTTTGTTAGGCCTGGTAACTGGAATATTGCAGCTGAAGAGATGGACATGTTCCGTTAATAAGATCCAACTGCTGCGTGTTTTTTTTATTTATTTATTTTTTTATTTACTCTTTCCGATTGTGTGCTTGCTTGGAGAGATTAAGTATTGGTACACCACTTCAAATGTGAGTGTTGTTTTAAAGTTGGCTTTTAGTTTTAGTAGCTTGTATACTTCCATTTGAACAGGATGTTTTTTTGTTCTGTCCATTTTAATTACAATATGTTTTATGCTGGACCATTTTTCTTCGCCCCCAAAATAACATGAAGGTACAGTCTTTAATTGCAGGTATGGGAAGCACTGTCACTCATATGAGAGCACTGTCACTCTTTCAGGTGTTAAAATATAAATGTTGGGTGAACCTTATAGGTACACTAATGGATATAAACAGCATTTAAAAAAAGAGCAGAGACAATATCTAAAACATGGAAATCTCAAAGTTGAAGATGCTTCCTAAATAGGTTTTATTTTATATAATGCATTGTTGTTATGTTATTAGATTTAATAGACTGTCACAGTTATATTAAATGTATGCACGGGCTATGTTTGTTTGGTTTTTTCACCTTGCACAAACATCACTTTATAACCGCTTGGCAGTTGTGTCATTCGCTATTGTTGCCCTCTCAATTTTTTATGGACTCATTAGAATACACCGAAGAATCATAGGAACACCTCTAAGTATGAAGTCTAATAGCAGATCTTGCTCTATAGCAGTACCTCCTGCCATTGCTTTCTTATAGATTTTGATTACACAGTTTATCATTCTGTCCAACAGAGTGACCAAAGTCATCTTTTAATCCGACAGGGATGTGTCCAGCCCTGTTTATCGTTCATCAGGTTCATTGCTAAATCACCAGATTATGATTACGAATTGTATACAGTAGGCTTTGATTGTCTTTACTTTTTGTTTTCTGCTGGGAGAAATATTCCATCTAGTTAACCTTGTATGTACTGTATTGTTTTTATATGTGCCATAAAGGAATGGTTCACCCAAAAATGAAAATGCTCTCATCATTTACCCACCCTCATACCACCCCAGATATGTATGACTTTATTTCTTCTACTGAACACAAAGATTTTTAGAAGAATATCTCAGCTCGGTTGTTCCACACAATGCAAGTAAATGGTGACCAGAAATGTAAAGGTCCAAAAATCACATAAACTCTGCATAAAAGTAATCCATAAGACTCTAGTAGTTAAATCCATATCTTCTGAAGTGATATGACAGGTGTGGGTGAAAAACTGATCAATTTTGAAGTCCTTTTTTACTATAATTCTCCACTTTCACATTTTGAGGTGCAGATGAAAGGAAGTCATACACACCTGGGATTGGATGAGGGTGAGTAAATGATGAAAGAATTTTCATTTTTTGGATAAACTATTCCTTCAAGCAAATTACATTTGTATCGCTAGTTGGATCAATATTTTGTGCAGAATATTCACATTCATCTGTCGAGCATTGTTGGAGACCTACACTTTTAAAAATGTTAAAAAATTGTGGCAGCTCATTTGTTATTTTATTTATCTTACAGATACAGAACTGAACACAACAAATAATAAACTCATTAGAAAGAAACTTTTGTTATTCTTGTTTGTGGTGTTTTCTGAGTTAGGGACCCATTTCAGCTTGTATGAATTGGGCAAGTAGCAGCCACCCTAAACGTGCTAACAACCAAATCTTGGCAAACACATTGCCCATATATGGCTGCTTTTGCATGGGCAAGCACTAGTATTCGCATTTCCCTCCGGAAATATAAAGTTCTCCTTTCTGTTCAGATAATGTTCAATGGTGAATGTGCTGAATATGAGAAGACCACAAGGAGGCATCATAGGTCTTCAGCTACTTTAGTTTACTCCTTCAGCATCATTTGACTGATGAGAAGAAACTATTGTAAGGCATTTTACACTTTTGAACCAAGTTTTAGTTGTCTATGTATTTGTATGTTTATATAAAAGGCTCTTATATTTCTGTATACATTATAGTTTGCCAGGTTTCACTTATTCCATTTACTAATTTATAGTCATAAAATAAAAAAAAATTCCTACAACGTCTTATTTGTAATAGAGTATCTTTAATAAGTACTTGAAGTGAATCTGTTATCTTTTGATCTGAAACATGATCTCAAGCTATTTTAACACATTGAGTGAACTTGCAAAATGCAATTTTCAGGCACACAGGAGTCAAAGATATGCAAGGTTGTGAGTGTGTGTTTCCTAGTCTGGTATTCTATCCTTTTCTTTGTCCAGGAGACAAGGAGAGTCACATTTCGTGTGTGTGTGTGTGTCCAGCTACTAGCCATGGATAGGTGATGATCCCTGGATCAAAACGCACTCTGTGCTGTCTGTGTCGCAGCAGCAGAGGGAGTTGGGTTCCTCTGACTCATGCATAAAATATCGATTTTCGGCAATGCAAACACACTTGTTGAGACGAGGGATACGCAGCCTTAGTGAGCAACATAGAAGAGGACAAGGACACATAATGGTTCAAATGCTTGGCCTGGATATGAGCTCATGGTTTGAGGACAAGAGGATGAGTTTAGGCTGATGCTGGTCGATGACTTCCTGTGGGCACATTCTGGCGCACAGCCATGGAACTGTCCCGAAAGCTGCACTGGATCCGCAACCGGCCCTGGAGGGCCCGGGCCCGTCACAGGAAGTTCAACAGTGAGTGTGATGTGTGTGTGGAAAAATATCAAGAGATTGAGGAAATGTCAAGCTGATCAGTCTTTTTAATTTGAACTGGTTGCTGAAAATAGAGCATTCTGGAGTGCTCTATTAATTATAGTCGGGGTCTTCAACGATTTTCAGGCCAAGGGCCCCTTGTTGATAAAAGAGATGGAGCAGGGATCCTGTTTCATTTTGTATAAAAATGAGTGTTGCATTTTAAAGTATTGGTTTCTCCAAAAATGAAAATGTACTCATTGTCTTGATTCAAACACGTATAACTTTTTTTTCTTCCATTTAACATAAAGGAGATGTTTAGCACAATGTTCAATTTAATTGAAGCTTATGAATGGTGACTGAAGTTAATCTATCTTTTGCATTTCACAGAAGAAAATCATAGGGGTTTGGAACAACATGAGGGTGATGAAATAATGACAGAATTTAGATTTATACATTAACTATAAATGTCTTTACTTTAATGCTGCCAGTCAATTAAAAGCTTTATCGCAATTAATCGCATAATTTTCTGTAGTTAATTGCGATTAATAGCTGATTTTGAAAGTGCTGAAATTTGACTCTAAATATACTTCTTTTCCAGTCAAAATGCACTTCATCTTAAATAAAACAAACAATATGTAACAATATAATGCTTTAACATTTTCCAAACAAAACCTTCCTCAGTATAAAGATAGAAATGCACTAAAATATCACCAAAGTCTAAGTGGGAGTTTGACTAAATAGCAGCCACACAAAACATCCTAACAAAGTGCTAACTTTAGGTTGCATATTCATTGCGATGGGCATTAAATCTCTTAAACTCAAATCCTCCACAATATTAATCAGCTGCTGGCTATCCGCTTTGTTACAGAAATCATTAAGCCTTATCCATGATTTGTGTCAGAGCGTTAACACCAGCGTCAAGCGCTGTTTTGAACTCCACATGAAAAGCGCTTACAGACAAAATTGTCTCATTTTGCGTTTTGGTGATGGTTAAGACTTGACTTGTTTCTGTGGTAATTAAAATGTGCATTACTTGAGTTCTATCACAAGTTCCATTTGGGCTTGTTTTGGACATCTAGTGTAAAGATCTCCTTTCTCCATCACGTTATCACTGACACTGAATCACTGTTGTGTGTGTGTGTCTGTGTTTGAGGTGTGTGCAACTTTGCGGACACATCGTGAAGTTTCCACCCTTCAAACCAGTGTTTATGCTGGTTTATGCTTTACTAATGGTAAATGCGTTAATCGCGATTAAGAAAAATGTACGTATTAAACTTTTATAATGAATCGCATGTGTTTACGCATTAACTTTGAAATTAACATGTTATATAATATTTTTGTTTAACAGTTTTTTTTCCCATTTTCCAAAACATTTAACAATAATTGGTGAATCCCCCTCAGTGCCCCATTGCAGATCCCTGTATTAGATGTCTATGCTCATAATCATGATAGAATCAAAGTTTATTAAGGTTTGACTACATTTAAACTGCTCTGCAAGATTCTCTTCAAACTTTCTTCACTATAACAGTGGTTGACCTTAAAGAGAAAACTGTCTGATGTCTGTTTATACTGTTGCCAAAATACTGTTGGTTTAAGCTTAATTCGTATGTGAAATTTTCTTGAACATATTTTGTGTCCACATTAGTCATGCTGTCTGTAGGTAAGTGCACCTCGTATCTATGTCTTCGCATTTGTGTGTGACGAAGAGGAGGTAAACAGGAAGGGGTGTGAAGGTACATCATGTTCACAATAGCTCCTCTTCTTGTCGTGTTCTGCTCAGAGATAAACACCATGGGTGTTCGGGATCAAGTGTTGGTCACACTCTGTGTCATGCCACGCACTCATAGGCTGAGGGCCAGCACCGCTGAATGGTGACGTGAGAAAGTGGCCCTAGGTGTGTTATTTAGATTAATGGCAGACATTTTCAGCCAGCGTTGAGAAATAACAAGAAGTTTAATGTGTCGCTGTTACAAGCCTTAGTTTTATTTCCATTGTTTTGAGGTCTAACCAATAGCTATCCAGTCAAATTATACAGATCTTTGAAAACAAACATTTACTCTACCTTTAATGATTGTCAAAGTGCTTATTATAAACACAGATAAATGTATGCAAGTGTGGAAAGAAACAAAAAAATGCCCAATGTGTAGTATATATTTAAGCGTGGGGATGATAATAACAGCAAATTTGTCGAAGTATCCCTGGCTGCGGCTTGCAGAATCGGGCGGGGCAACACATTGGGCCGTGGCTGCACGTGTCGCCTGCCCATAACTTACTCATTGGCTCGGTCAACTTTTATTGGTGTACATGATAAGAGATGCGTTTTAAAATAGTGTAGCCTGATCATTTTTGATGAACTGATGAAAATTGTTATGCCATTCTTATGATAGTTGCAATGCTTTCACTTCTATATTGATTCATATTCATTTCTTTGAAGGATTGTAAACGATCATCTCTCCTCCTCACTCCAAAAATGTGTGCTCCGTTATCTCGTTGGACTAAAAAATACTTTCTAATTGATATGAACACAGAAACCAACACCAGTCAATAAATAGTCAGTTACATGGAAAATAAGGAATATTGCATGAGGCATACAGGCTTGAGCACCAAACACAAATAACACATATACATCATTTTTAGTTGGCATTTGTTTTAAGAACATTTTTACGTCAGTTTCAACCTTTATAAATCCTGATCTGTTCCTCACTTTTAACGTAGGGTAAAATCCATGGAATTTAGGATTGGATATCACATACAAGTAAGCACCATCAAATGGTTTGTCTCAACTCTTCAATATCTCTCAAACAATGATAACACACCAGCAACGATGACCACATCTCCTATCATGTATGTCTATGAATCATATTTGATTGATGTTTTTCAGCCCACTGATTGCTTAAAACACACAAAAAAAAAACAACTGTAAATCTTTATAGTCATTTAAGTATGGTGATTTCTCTAATACACAGAACTGTCAAAGTTCCTTGAAAGCTGTCATTGTGACATAACACTGCTGATCTTTAATCATTTTGTGTTCCTGTACGCACATCCATGAGTCAAGGAAGAGCAGCAAATGCAAGTCACTTTTAAGTCATGTTACTTTATGATACTACTGTCTGTGATCACAATGAGTGCCAACTTCACAATATTTCCTGCACTGTTCTCTTCAGCATTAAGCTTCTAGCCAAAAGGCATCAGGCATCAGGTCATGGGAGAAATTCAAAGGTGCAATTTCTCCAGTGGCGGTTGTGGGAACAACTCTCCATGCAACAGTGTTGCGCTGATGAGGTGCTTGTTGAAGGAGGACCGCTCCTTTGCGTGCATCATGATGGTATCACATACCTGTAAAATATACATCGTGATACATTTACAATAAAGCTATTTTGATGAAAGTGATTCTGACTGAACACATGGCTATGTCCATGTCAATTATATGATTACTAAGGTTTTAACACCAGTATTCTTAATTGCACTTTACAGTATGTTTACTTCTACTGGTCTTAAACTTTCTGTTGGTTTCCCCAACAAAACATGGTCTACAGGTGCATGTCAATAAATAAACCACCTATTTTCTGTTACATGTGAGTATGCCTTATACAATGAATTCCTTTTCTTATGAGTGTGGATGACAAAAAAATAAATCATGTTGCTTACTGTGATAAACCTGGAATCTACAGAGTGAACAAAAATAAGAATGCAACCTTAAATTGCAGACAGCTAGCTGCATCATTTGACCGAAGTCAACTGTGGTAACATTCTGTGTCTGTTTAATTTATTTGACCTCTGTAGCCAGCCTCTGTTGTTCTCCTGGTCCCAGCATCCTCGCTTTATGAGCTGGTGCTGCTGGTCAGATGTACTGTCCTCACAGAGAGAGAATGGAGGCTCTGGTCCAAAGAATAAAGTGATGTGATCTATGACAATCATTCAGTTTGATGGCAAGGCACATTTAGGCTTTTACAGACTGCTGGAAATGAGCAACTTGTCTTTCTAACAACAACAGATTTATCAGCCAATAGTAAATATAGTTATTTACCTGATCATTAGCATGCTATCTGTGAATCTCTGGACAAGTGCTTTAATGCAGACAGGGTCAATGTTCCTCTCCTAATTTTGTTGAACATCATGTCTACATTTGGCATGATCTTGTGGAACAATGCCAGGAAAAAACAGGAAGCGTTGTCTTCTAGCATCCTCACAAAGCCCCCAGCCTCTCTGACAGCTGCAGGATCAAAGTTCCCAGATTCTCTGATGGTCTGGAAACACTTTAGGAGGTCATCCTTGTGCTAGTACACAGTGTTAACAGCCCAACCGTGGAAGTTCCACCATGTTGTACAGGCTCTGGGGAGTCTATGCACAACCACTTGGTCAAGCATGATGATTTGCTTGGGTGACCTGGTGAAAAAAGCAAAAAATCCACCAAGATCAGGAAAAAAGTGCAGATTCTGGGGATGTGTAATGTTGCCTGCTGTATGATGAGGTTCAGCTGATGTGCATAGCAGTGGACGTAGTGAGCACCTTCATAGACATCCATTATCTTACGTTGCACTTCGTCGTTGCCTCACCTCATTATAGCAGCCCCATCAAAAACTTTGGTGATAAGTTTAGGCCTTTTGTCCATTTGGAATTATGGTGCTTAACCTGTCCAGAAGCGCTGTACTGATGGTGTCGGCAGTTGTGTTCTGGATGGTAATGAACTCTTGGATGTTACTTTTGGCATCAATGTAGCGTAACACAAGCTCCAGTTAGCAGTGGGTGGAAATGTCAGTCATCTCGTCTGCATGATTTGGCAATAAAATCAGCAGCCTTTACTTCCTCCAGAATGTAATCCTTAAGCACTGACAGCATGCAGTCCAACAGATCCTTTTGAATCATCTTTGATGTGCCTTTAAAATCGTAGCTGTCTTAAGGTTCTCCTCCAGCACAATGTCTAGGGAGGCAACAAAATCCACCAATCCCCTAAAAATGCCAGGGTTGTTAGAGACGTCAGTCTCCTCATGCCTACGCAAGACCAACTCAAAAGCCCTGTAAAACTCTTCTCGCGCCCTAGCGCCCTCTATTAGCCAGCCGCCACTGAGTTTCTCCAGAAAAACTCCACAGATAAGTCCTAGCATTAAACACCACAAAAATTTACGAGCTTCATCTGCAGATCGCGCACATTCAGAACACACTGGTGGGTGTGCCAACTCGTTGCTCCTCTGAACAGGATTAAACACATGTTCTGGCTATTTGATTGAATGATTGTGTGTGGAGACGTATTCTTTATTTTAGTTGCATGAGCAATGGAAATTCTTAATTTTACCACACAAATCTATTGAAAGTAGCCCACCCAATCTGGCAACACTGAGATGCCAGTGTTATGGGCGGAGCGACACATGTAGCTCCGCCCCATATGTAGCCCTGCCTCATTCTGCAGACTGCAGCCAGGTCCTTCTCAATTTGTTTGTCCTGACCTGTATTACAGCTATTTAACTGCAGGGAGCGATCTCCTCTTCCACACTGGATAGCCAAAAACAATCCGTTACTGATCAAACAAGCAGTCATGGCTTGGCTCAGAGGCCCACAACCTTGTGAAATGAATCAGATGTTTATTAAATAGGACGCAATGCTAATTTGCTTTTAACTTTGTCTGGATCTCACCACCCCCATGTCATGTGAGTACACATCTGAACATCACTGCCAACATGCCAAAGAATGAGAGCCATGAGGGGGTGGTTGTACTTATTATTTTGATTATTGATCCCATCCCCCCTCGAATCTACACCCCTGAATGAGAGAGAGAGAGAGAGAGAGACAGAAAGAGAAAATCCTGTTTTAGGTGTGACAGAAAAGGTTTAGCATCAGTCAAATGCCCTGTGACAAAAGAGGGAACCCATGGCCTCAGGATCACTTTGCATTGCTAATTAATGGCAGCACTGATTTCATTTTGCAGCTAAAGTGCAAATCAGGCCACTAACTGCCACAACTGCTGCTACTATGGGAATGTTTTCCATATGCCATGAATTCCAGTCACTCCCAAATCTGAAATCCAGACAGACTATTCCATTTATCTAGAGCTGGATGATACTTTTTTTTTTAAAATATTGTCCCTTAAAATAGGATGGTGTCTTTGTGATACTGAATTTAAGGTCATGTCTTGATTTGTATTTTACAGTGAGTAGAAGCAGAACACATTTTTGCCTCTGTCCACAATTTTTTTTTTCTATGTAGACATGAGCTTGATTGATGTCTTTGACAGTTATACCGCATGCCGCTGTTTTTTCAGTGTCAAGTCAAAAAGAACTTAAACTGTTAAATACATGTCTCGAGACACCTGTGTCCTGCTCTGTTCGTGGTGCTGCATCTTTCTTTTTTAGCCCAAGGACATGTTAGGTGTGAACGAGCCCTTTCATTATCCAAGTTATTACTGTTGCATTGTAATGACAGTAAAGGTTTCAATATTCTGACCAGCCAGGTTCTTGTTCTCTCATCGCCAAAAAGATGGTCGAAACAGGTGAGCAACAGTATACTGTTTGCAAACATTCAGAGACTGCCCACACCACTGGGGAGCATTTAAATATAAGACTACATGTGAAATATCCCCTAATGTTACATTAAAAAGTGCAGTAGATAATGTCTAATTTCTCATGTTTACATTCTGCATTCACAGCACTGATGCTAACATGCTATATGTGGTCATAATGCACACTGGTTTCTGTTCTTGAATTTTATGATGAATTTTGTGGTAAATAAAAAAAGAAAATCCATAAAAAGATAATGAAAAGGGTTTTTAACTGTTCTTGACTGATTGAAGAAATGAACCGGAAAAATCTTTTTTTTGGCAAGATTCTTTTCAAAATGATATCACACCCTGTTCTTTCTTCGGTTTCAAAGTATAAACCTGAAAAGCAAAACTGACTGTAGAACGGGGCAGTTGATGCTAATGACCATTATAGCTCCCCTTGATGCAACACTTAGAATGCATAACATATGTTTTATGTTATTGATACCTTTCAGAAAGCAAAAAGGTGTGAAATCATGATTAAACAGTATGGTTTGGGCCTAAAGGGTTTGTTGAATTTGAAGCAGCATTGATTTTCCAAAATTATTTAATTTCAAAGCCTCCTTTCATCTCTGTGAAGACTGGTTCTGAGTAGTCTGAACCATTAATTCAACACTCACAAATAGGCATGTTGGAGATGTGTTTATACCATCCAGACAAAAGGCAGTGCGGCATGGGGAGTCGACCCTCTTCACATGATGGGTTTGAAGGTGTCTGAAGGGTGGGGAAGGACCCCAGAGCTTGAGACTGTACAGCCTGGGGTGTCTCTGGGGCAAGAGCTGTCTGATGTCTGACAAGCAGACTTCCTGAGTGCCTTACCTGACAAGACAGTCTTTGAAGATAACAACAGAATGGTGGAGGAGAAGCTGAAAAAGGATAATGGATTAAGCTCCAACAGAGCATCTTACTATATGGAAGCTATTGTTGCTATAGTTCAAATGAGAGTTGGTTGCCTTCAATTTCCTCTAAAGGCTCTTGGTAAAGATATGAGGAGATGAAGGTGGAGAATTGATCGAAGCTTGAGGGAAAGATAAATCTTTGTGAGCTGTTAAACCATCTGACAAGCTACACTGAGTTCATCCTCAAAGAAATGCCTGATTACTGTGATTTATTGGATCTGCTCAACATTGATTTCAACCTTGGTTAAAAGAGAAAGTAAAATAGACATGATCAGTGTTGACTTCCAACAGTTTCAATATGTTGGTTTAGCAGAGCCAGTTATCAGCATAAGGAACATTACAGACCCTATGAAATCAGAAATGGAGTTTGATATTTTTAAGTCCATGTATGTTATCTTTGAGGTTATCTACTCTATATGTCAGTGTACTCCTAAAAGTCAGCAAAAGTATCCAGACTGATCACACTTTGAATTCATCAACAATAGGTTGAATGTTTTGCTGCTGATGTCGGTCTGGGATTACTGAAATTCAAATAACTTCCCCCAGTGGCCAAAGCTGGAAGTGTTTTCTTAACGGATAGGCACGTGTGAACTTCTGGTGAAATGTCAACAGAATAGTGCCAAAAGTTAGTTTTTGCACATTTTTAGTTGTAAATGATGTAACACAGTCAACACGAATACATATTTCTATGAACCATTCCCCCCTATACCAAAACCCAACCCTGATCCTAACTGTCAATGGAGTAAAAATTTGATTTTAAAGTAAAAATGTAACTTCTTAATCTCAATCACCGTTGTTTATGTGAAAGTGATTACTTCCTGGTTTACACACATCAGATCCTGTGTTTCAGAGGTTGTTTTTGCAGTGTACTGTCAGTAGCGGGAAATACGTGCATGCTTGAATTGATGCAAAGATGTCTGATGGGGGATGACTCTTGTCAGTAATTCAGCTGAATGTGGTTGATTTAAGGATACATTAACTTTTGGAAGCAACATGTCGATTTTCCACGAGATCATGTTGAAATACCTTTAAGCAGGTACAGTCTTTATCTTGCAATACAACAGACCTGAAATATTCATGACTTATCTTGCACTCTAAGGCATATCAAATGTTTTATCCAATAAATGTCTAGAATGAGAATGTCCACTCCCCCTAATACCACCTTCCTCTATCTAGCAATAGCAAGTAGCCAATCATTGGTTTACAGCTATGACATAAATTAAAGGCTATTGGGAATTTGAAAAAATGGGGCCAATGCCTTCAATATGTCCAGCCCATACTTCTTGTTTCAATAAGAAATATGTCAGGACAGAAAAGAGTGCGTTCATCAAGCCATTTAATGGAGTCTCTAAATGCAGCCTACATTTTGACAAGGTGCAGTTCTACACAGTTTTTATCCCTTGATGAAGAACTTGTGCATTTGTCTCACTGAGTCTTTTAGCAGTGGCAATGCTTCGTCAGAGGGGGGCTGTGACAAATCATTTAAAGTTAGATGCTAAAAATAGTCCTTTGATAACCCAGTTCTCTTCGGAAGTGTCTGAATAAAGACGCAAAGAACGTTATTCTTAGAGTCCTATTTGACACATCTGTCTGTCTGCAATCAGAGAGATTAGCACTCTGATCAGTGCCTGAAGAGCATTTCCACCCACAATTAAACAATGAGGAGACTGCAGCATGTCCACCCACTGGGACTGGAGCTCTTGATAGCATGATAGACGACAACGTTCCCATGAGAGTAGATGTAGATTATCCTAAAGATAAGTCTCTATGGCTGAAGGAAAGAAAAAAACTGCTTCATATTTTGCTAATGTTTTGTATGATTAGAGTCCAGTTCACCCATTTCTTGGCTGAAAAATGTTTGTTTTACATGTTCAGAATAAAGGGTATGGGTTTTTGTGAGACAAAATGTTGTTCTTTGTTCTTCTATTGTGGTTGGGCCCTTAAATTTACTTTGATAGTTTTTATACTGAGCCAATTATATCTTCAATCCCCTAAAACTAAGCTAACTCCCAGACCTAATCTTCACAGAAATCTTTTTGTCTTTTTGTTTTTGTTTAGCCATTATTTTGTGTGTTTAGTAAGCCATTTAATACACAGACACACACACCTATTTTAAAAAGCTCTATTCAGGCAGCCTAGCATACTGCCACATGGCAGCTGACTGTTTAACTCTCAGTGAGTGTTACTTAATATTGCCATTTGAGAACCATGACAATGTGGCAAAATAAGCCCACAGAGAGAGAGAACGGGTGAACATTAATCATTCTGATTTGGAGTCTGAGTTGAAGCTAAGTTGCATTTGCTTTCAGATCAATATTTAAAATGTACAGGTTTGAATGTGTGACAAGGAGGAGGGTGGGGCCGGGCCTTGAATACGCACGCCCTTCCCCCAATCGGGCTAATCTGCTGAGGAGAGTGATAAGTGCAAAGAGATGCTGCAGTTCGGGAGAGAGAGAGCTACAGCCAGCTGCCCTGTATGCGCTTATGTTTGTGTGTCTTTGTGTTTAAGTTGATTAAAAACATTACTTTGATGCTTCTTCCAGTTCTCACCTCCTCCTTTCCACTGAACCCTGTTGCATTGGTGCCGAAACCCAGGAAGGTGGAGGGATGCGCTGTAGTAGACTCCTCGCCACTACCAATCACCCTAAAGGTGGGGGACGAGGAGTTGCTACCGGCCGCCTGGACGTGGAGGAATGGCCGCCATCCACGAGGGGTGGAGGGGCTCACTGCCGGTCGCATGGAGCAGTGGGTCCGCTGCCAAGTGCGGAGGAGATCCCTAACGGCAGCCAAAACGCGGCAGGGTTGGAAGAACGGCCGCCGTTCGCGAGGGGAGGAGGGGCTTGATGCCAACTGCCTGGAGGGGTAGAGGCCAGGGGCGGAGGAGTAACCTACCAAAACGCTGAGGGGTGTTCCGTCCGCCAGGGGTCGGAGGACTGGCTCTGGTCAGCCCGGGGAGGACCAACTGTTGCCCACCAGAGGGTGGAGGAGTGATCGAGAACCAGGCGGTGACGTGTCTGGGTACCGGCGAGTAAGTTTTTCCTCTCTCTAACTCCGCATTGGCCTTTCCCTCTCCTCTTTTTGTTGTTTTGTTTTTCCCTCCCCTTGTCTCCCTCTCCTTGACCCCCTCCCGGCCCCCAATCGGGTTAATCGGGAGAGAGAGAGCTACAGGCAGCTGCCCTGTATGCGTTCACAAATGTCTTTGTGCTTCAGTTTATTAAGAACATTACTTTGATGCCTCATCCGGTTCTCGCCTCCTCCTTTCCATTGAACCCTGTTACAAAATGTTTCAATCTCTAAATTATAAGGGTTATATTAGCATAGCACTTATACCATATATCTGACTGTGGTGAGTTTTGGAGTCTGTTACTTTAAGAGAAAAGGGTGTTTCACAATGTGAAGTTTACACTCGTTGCCCTTTAAAAAAAAATTGTTCAATGAGGAAATGAAGAAAGTTTTCTTTTTACTGTTAAAGGGGCTTTTTTTAAAGGCACTTTACACATGACACACCCTGAGGTGATGTAATGTGTAATGCAATGCCCCAGAAACTGAACCACTGCAAGCCCTTCTACTCTAATAAAACAGTGTATAACATACAAAAGATAGTTCACCAAAAAATTGCAATTCTCTCATCATTTACTCACCCTTATGCTGTCTACAACTTGTATGAATTTCTTTCTTCTGAAAAACTGAAACAAAGATATTTTGAAGGATATATCATGGGTGTTGTTCATACAATGCAAGGCAATGGGCTCCAGAACTTTCAATCTACATAAAGGAAATAAAGGCAGCATAAAAGTAATCCACACAACTCAAGTGGTTTTTAGTACATCACTATGCAGTTGCTATGGTGTGCTATGTGGTTGCTAGGGTTTTGCCAGGTGGTTTCTAGGGTCTTCTGGAAGGTTGCTTACTGGTGCAAGTCAAAAGAGCCCACCCCTAAGTCTTTATGATTTCTGGTACCTATATATCTGATCCCTCCTTCAATGTCTATGAATACATTTGTAAATTATGTTGGTTAGAAAAGTAAAAGCCACATGATTTGAGGTATCTGGAACACTGCAAAGTTTAACAATAAGGGGTAGACGTTTGTTCAAAATGTATAAGGAATAATAATAGTGATGCCTGACCAATTAGTAGCAAACACTACTAATTGAACTATCAGAACTGGCTCTGTCTCTGTCATTTGACCTCCCTTAGCATCTGTCATACTGTTTACAAGACATCTGCAGCATGATATCTGTCGTTTATGTTTCATTTAAAGCTGAGTCATGCCATATTAGCATCTACCACACTGAGGATGTCCAACAACTCAGAATCACTGTGAATTGTACAAAGACAATGTATCCATGCATTGGTTGAAATTAAAATATTTCTCTTTAAACAGAGGTCTTTCTAACATCAAGAATGACTGAGAAAGCACTAAACAAGGTAAAGCTCCCAATGGCATGTTTGCCATGCTGTGCCTACTCTGTTTTTTTAATAGTGAAGAACCGTTGGAGCACTTATGCTATAAGTAGGCACATAAATTCCTTTCCAGCAGAGGCCATTCAGGATTAGTGACATTATGATCAAAGACTGTTTGTTAAATCCTGAGAGTACTGCTAAATTTTATGGTACTTGCTGTGTCCATGTTTAAGGGCCTTTACTGCATCAGCGTGTTTGAATGGCCCCTATTCTTTCATAGTACCAGGGCCAGGTTGCTACCATGGTTTGGGGTAATTATCAGTTATATCACTGTGGATATCTGAATACCCCATGCTACCTGATGTTTATAGTGAACTAGGTAATGTTTTGCTAATTAAAACTCACTAAAACTCCAGTCATAAGAGTCTTCGAGACAAATTCTGTTTTATTCTACATGGAGCTGGCTGCATCCTCATGGCCACGCCATGTTGAGATCACACGACCAGTCGAATACTACACTCAGTAGTACCCCTGTTGACTGAAATATTCGATTGAGAAATAAATTAATCATGCACACACAAATATGCCTGTGAATAAGGTATCTCTACAATGGCACCGGTAACTAAAAACTTTTCAGAAAAGAATAGTTCTCCCTAAAATTTTTAATTCTGTCATAAATTTGCTCATTCTAAACCCATATGACTTCATTTCCTCTGTGGAATACAAAAGGAGATATTTGAATGAATATTGTGGTCCTTCTTTTCAATGCAATGGCAGCTGAAAGTGTCTCACTTTAAAAAAAGGACCCAAAATTATTAAAATAGTCCATGTTTTCTGTGTTCTGACAAGAACTTGCGTTGTTTAAAGCGCAAGCTGAACGACCTTCTTACATAGTGCTCATAAATTAGCAACAGATTTATACGTTTTCATTGACTTGGAAAGTGACTTAAAGGGATAGTTAATCAATATTTAAGACCTTTTTACCATGTTTACTTTCAATATATGAAAGAAAGTGAAAGTAGAGATTTATAGTAAAAAATCTGTTTCTCACCCACACCTATTATATCGCTTCTGAATATATGGATTTAATCACTGGAGTCTTATGAATTACTTTTATGGTGCCTTTATGTGAATGTTGGATCTTGAAAGATCTGGTCACCGTTCACTTACTGTAGGGGCCTACAGAGCTGAAATATTCTTCTAAAAATCTTAGTTTGTGTTCTGCAGAAGAAAGAAAGTCATACACATCTGGGATGGCATGAGGGTGAAGTAAATGATGAGAGAATTTGTATTTTTGGGTGAACTTTCCCTTTAAATATTTTTTTTTCTCTCTCTCCAAATCCTGCCCTATGCCTTTAGAAGACTTGAAACATGACAAGTCGCATGGACTGCTATCATGATACTTCAGCATTCTTTCTGAAGCTTGAAAGTGAATCACTATTCACTTGATACGACTAGGATATTAATTAAAACATCTCGTATTGTGTTCCGCAGAAGAATGGAAGTCTTACAGGTATGGAAAGACATGAGGGTGAGTAAATTATAGCATAATTAAAATTTTAGTGTAAGCTATTCCTTTAAAGTCCAAGACCTCTATTGTATTGGCCTGCAAAACATGAGCACAAAAATCTCTAAAAGAGACTACATTAAAGAGATACAGCGAGAGGGTG
This sequence comes from Xyrauchen texanus, assembly GCF_025860055.1. NCBI lineage: Eukaryota > Metazoa > Chordata > Actinopteri > Cypriniformes > Catostomidae > Xyrauchen > Xyrauchen texanus. The sequence goes on from NC_068301.1 coordinate 26,512,576, forward strand.
GTAGATGGTGCAAATGAAGAGAAGCAAATGAACCAGAGAGAGGAGTGTGAGTGAATCACATCTCTGTAACCTAAACCTCTCTGAGGTCCATAACCTCCATATTAAGGATCCAGTATTAGCTTCAGAGAGGCGTGTTGCTATGGAGTAGGAAGATGATGTTCAATTCATAGCAAAACCAGTTAAAGCAATGCATGTTTCAGATAGAATGGAAGACAAGAGCAGCAGTTCAAATGAGACCAAACACAGAGCACTAGTACACACAAAAATTCATTTGTTTAATAATGCTGTCCTTAAGAACTGAGTCCTCAAACTGGTAGCATTTGAAGCATCATCTTCGTGGCTCAGGGTTAAAAAAGCAGAAAACACCTCACTTCTCAGAGGTACTTGCTAAAGAAAAACATCACTATTGCTCTTACTTGTTAGGGAATTTTATCAAACCTCTAACCACAAGTATGACTATTTGGTGTACCCTTTGTGCTACGGACAATTATACCACACACATTTTCTATAGCAAATGTAACAATCTAGTTTAAAATGTAGAGTTTCATGCAATGTTCAGTGGATGCATGCCTGATGAATATCTATCAGTGTTACCTTATTAGCCAGACAACAGATGAGAGAAAGCTGAGTCTTTCTAAGTTTTATTTTGCCTCCACAAAGCCGTCAGAATAAATTAGTCAACACAATAAATCCAGTCCCAGTACTAAAGAAACCAATAACAGCCAGCAGGAACAATTGCAAACAACTAATTTCTGAAGCTCATAAATCATGCTTGAGCACCAGTAGGGTGACGACACCCGGATGAACATTATACTACAAATGTTGGATGGCGAGCTCTACTTTTGAAATAGAAGGGGCAAAAACATGGTGCAAGCTTGCGTGAGAGTTTTCAAGGGTCTCAAGCTTTTCAAGTGCTCACTGGTCAGTGATTCAGAAGCCTTTGGTTTCTGAGCCTGTAATTGTCATTGATGGATTCTGGGATGTTACCATGGCTCATAGTTGTTTTGAGAGCATGATGTGAGCCCATTGAGGAATGCGAGGATGCTTGGGTTGGCTAGGCTGAATGAGCAGAGGGTGACAGCCTCACCAGGCATGCTGGGAAAGATCATTCTCATGTTGATAGACTGGAAACAAGCTCCTTGTCTGGATTTCTGGAACTCCATGTGGGAATCTCATTTGGAACACTGGGATGGAAAACTCAAAGTCCTGTACCAGGCAGTTCTCAACATGCCCAGAACATAACATTTTTCAAACTGTAAGACATTTCTTTAATAAAAGTGATGTGAAAATGTTGGGGCTCCTGGAAGAGGAGTTATAGCAAGGGATTGTTTTGATGGATAATCATTTTTTGAAATTTTAACCTTTTCATTTAGAGGACAGCAGAGGCAGACAGTAAAGTGAGGGAGAGAGAGGGGTAACAGGACATTACCCATAGTACAACAGAGCAAGATCCACTAATCAGAGAACTACGGCCAACATAGCCTGTGAAATGTGCCGCCCACTCCCATGACACACTGTGAATGATGTAATCGAGTCGATGTTCCTTCACCCTTAAACTACTTCTCTATTTGTACATGTCAGATTATTTTCCAATATACGTAAAAATATTGTTTATATACTCACAATCAACAACAGTTTTATACATTTCCATAATTTTTTATTCATTGACATAATTCGCAATGCTTCATGAAATTGTAATCCGTGCCCTCTTGAAAGTTGGTACGTACACAGTCTTGTACCTTTTATCTTTTGTCAGATTTTCAAATGCTTTTGCCTCGGAACAAAATCTGTGATGTTGTGATTCACCTGAGAGCTGGTTGGTTTGGTTCATAGCTTACAACTCTTGTTGAATGATTTTATTAAAAGTCTATAGGAAAAATCTGTGGGAAAAATACCTCCGGAACCGATGGCTGAAAAATAGCTTTTATGTACAGTATGTCATGAGCAAGCACTACACCAACTTGTATGTTGCTGTTTTATTGTTATGTAAGCTGCTTATAAACCAGCCTTCAATGATTTACAGATTGTTTTTGCTGGTTTAAGCTGGTCTAGCTGGTCTCCCAGCCTGACCAAGCTAACAAGTGCCCAAAACCCCTTTAAAAGAGACTTGGGCTTTTCCCAATCAGTGTCCGTTTTCAAACCATTGAGATTCCCTACTTTCATTGGTTAGTTTAGTAACACCCATCCTAGTTTGAAAACACCCACAGATTTGAAAACACCCATTACTGTTCTGCAGAGACCTATTCTTCCTTTAAAAGCAAATCATAGCAGAGTGGGAAACCAGCTAAGACCTAAGACTGAGGCTGGTTGAAGCTGTTTCAACAAAAGTAATTTATTAAATTCACACAAATTACTTGCAGCTGAAATATTAAAATATTATGTTTATCTTTTTTTGTTATAATGTTTTGTGATTTAAAACTAACAGTTATTTCAGATGCCATTCAACTGTGGCCTTCTGTTAGTTAATAGAAAAGCTCCATTCACAACCCTCATTTGTCAAGGCATAGGGACAGCGAGCATGTTTCAGTATAATAGGTCTATTGGAGATCTCAATGGTGTGACTGTCATTACTGCAATTCTGCTGTACTTGTAGTTTTCCCCATGAACTTACCATATGTGTACCATTGCACTTTGGGCTGTGCCAGCATTGCTTATTCATTTTTGCATGAAGTGTGCAGGAAGTGACAAATTTGTGACCCTTTGGCACAGCTAAGGCATAAGGCATATTGGTCTTAACCAACATCAACATTAGAGATGTATCCGGGAGGTGTGGCCCTCTTTCCTTCCCCATTTCTCTCTCTTCTCTCCCCTTTTTGCAAGCACATCCCTTCTCTCTGGTCACCTGTTTGTGTGGGAACGGATGTAATGCAAACCACAGAAGCGTCTCCACCCATACACTGCCCTGCTCTTAAAGATTGTGTTGTATTGTTGTTTATGTATCCCTTTAATTTTCTGCTAGCCACCAATAAATTGAAGTTCAAAAAACTGCTGATTGAATGACCACGAAATTGTATAATCAACATGTTGACTGTATACTGAATTGTGTATTAAAAAGAGCAGGATGTTGTTTTTTAAAACATCCCTTAAATATCTGATTATTTACAGTTATTTCTACATAAATTCATCCATGTCTGGATGCAGCCTTACATACAATGACAAAAAAATCAACAAAAGTAACATGATATTAACATAATATTTGTATTTTATTTATTTCTTTTGGACATTGTACAAATGTCCATGGTTTTTAGAAAGGTTTATACCACGTACCATGGTAATACCACAGTACTTTTTGAAGAATCTTGGAGTACAATGTAAATACCATGGTATATGAATATGGGAATAATTCAGAACCATAGTATAGTATATATCAAATACCATGACTGTAAGTACTGCTCCTGTTAAGAAAATGTCCTGGTCCTATTTTTTTTAAAAAAGGAAGAAATGGTTATTTGTATATAGAAAAGAAGGCTATTTTTACATTGTGACACCACACATACATATGTGTGGATGTAGTATTTTGGCTTCGCTATATGTAACGCATAATTCAAAATCATTAAAACTGATTGATCTCAGTTCAGGAGACTCTGTGCTGTCAGTGCAGTCATGTGACAAAACAACATGGTGTTGACCACAGTGGAGTTTGTTTTTGGGAGAAACGGCATGATGCTGGCTATTACTTTGAATCAAAATATGTTATGCTAGTTTCTGATGTTTGTATTTAACGTCTCAAAAAAAAAAAAAAAAACTCTTTGAAACAATTGTAACAAATCAGACTTTCGATAGCTGGGTAGAATTTAACATTTCACAAAGTAGACCCACATATGTTGCCATCACTTTTTAGAAAACTATTAGATCTAGAATTTGTTTTTGCATGTTTATTAGGTGCTACTAGATTCAAATCAAAAAGGGAAATGGAAAATGCACAATGGTCTCAGGAGGTTAAGGCCATTAAGATTTTTGTTTTATTTCACGTCACATTTTACCCCAATTCTCATTAACACATAGTGAAAAAAAGATATTCTCATTATAAATGATGAATGATATATCATTCATATTGTAAAATATTTTATACATCACAGTAGTACTACCTTTGTACTGACTTTAATTTAAGCAGATTTTAATAATAATAAAAAAATATTGTAATAAATAATTTTTTTTTTTACTGTAAAACAAACAAAAAACACAGTGTTACTGTAATGAGAGTCATCATTGAAAATAATGGGAATAGCACAAATTAAATCTCCTGATGTGTTACAGTATTACAAATTAGGAGGTAAAATATGTCCTGAAAATAATGTCACAATGCAAAAATGTTAATGGTTCTAAATGTAGGCTTAATTTTGTTTATTCAAAATAAAATGTCCTATTTTTTTAAAAGTTGATTCAGAGTTAAAGATGACCAGGACAATATTTATTAACTCTTATATACAATTCTTAACTGGTTTTGTGAAAATCACCCCAGTGCTTTTTCCATCATATACATCATGGAGCTATGACAGAATAAAATGAATACTTGATTAGGTTCTTGGCATTTGCCGCTAAGAAGCCCCAAAGGATATGGAAAACAGTTTAATGTTAAAAACAGAAGTTAGATTGAAACCTGGCATGGGTGTGGTACAGTAAAACAACTGTTTGTCACATTGGTTGTGCCCTCTTTCTCGTTTTAGAAAGCAAATACCCAAGGGTTTTGGGGTTTGTTTGCCTTTGGGTCACTGAGAGTTTAACATCCTAACAAAAATATAAAAGACTCCACTCATTATGGTTGCATTGGTAACACTGCCCTAGTATACAGTTTTAAAGGGCTTTATATCTGGATATCATCCTGCATATCGCTGTTATTTTGGACAAGTTTACTGTTAGCTACACTCCAGCTGTTTTTGCTTGGAAAGGTGCTAGGTATTGACTGAGATATAGAAACTCTGTAATGTACACTCCCTGACCTTCCTCCAACTTCCCCTACCAAGTGCTTTTGTTTGATATTTTTATATAGTTTGTTGCTTGTGGTTACCTAAGGCAGCCTGTGGTATGTGTTGATAATGTTTGAGTATAGTATGCACTCATTCTCAGTGATATGACTAACAGCTCACAACAGCTCACGTAATCTCTGACAGCAAAACAGACTGTCAATGAGTTTGTATTACCTTAAAAGACTTAATTTTTATATTTGTATGGACACAGACATGGAAAATGAATGCAATGCCATTCTTTTTTTTTTTACCATGGATCTTAAATTGTGTGGCTAAGATGTCAGACTGTCAGTACAGTATTTAGTATCAGATTTGAGGTTTGCACTGGCATTATAATTGTAACCAGGTTTATTGTATATGGTGTCTGGTCTAGAGAGCCACTCCTCCTATCTACTTCAGGGGTCTTATTACTGTCCTGTCCTGTATTATTCATGTGCACAGATCTGAGAAGCACCACCAGGAGACTGGAGGCCAGGGGCGAGAGTCAGCCCACCTCCAAGTGAGCACATTACACATAGTTGTGAAGACGTTTTACATAATAGCAGGGCATGTTGCTAGCATTGCAGTGGAATCTGAGAGACTCATGGGGAATTCAGATGCTGGTGTTGAACTAGCATGAGGTTTTAAACTTGTTTACAAGAAAACAGCACCTGAAATGACACATCTTATTATGAGCCATCATTATAAGATCTGTGTAGAATTTCATTAGTCACATAGTGGCACAATGCATTTTAACGTTAACGAATATTGTGTTTGTATGTGTGGCAAAAAAGAATATTTTTTATAGATTGAAATGTTTATGCAGGCACGATATTGATCAACTTTCAATTTTTAGAAGAAAATATGAGCGATGCTCTCCGCCACAATGCTAGGGTGTTGTCGATGGTTGTCAGGGAGTTGTTATGTAGTTGCTAGGGTTTTCTAGGCAGTTTCTAAGGCATTTCCATGGGATTGCTAGGGTGTTGTGGGTGGTTGCCACAGTGTTGCTGTGTGATTGCTAGGATTTTCTGGGTGGTTTTTAGGGCATTTCTTGGTGGTTGCTAGGGTGTTGTGGGTGGTTGCAATGGCATTGCTGTATGATTGCTAGGGTGTTCTGGGTGTTCTTTAAGGAAGTTTCTAGGAGTTTGCTAGGGTGTTGTGGGTGGTTGCCAGGCCGTTGCTGCTATACAGTTGCTATGTTTTCTGTGCAATTTCTAGGGCATTTCTATGTGTTTGCTAGGGTTTTGTAGGTAGTTACTAGGGTGTTGTTACTGTATACTGTTGCTAGGGTTTTATGGAGTGGTTTTAGGGCTTTTCTATGTGGTTGCTAGGGAGTTATGGGTGGTTTCCAGGGTGTTGCTCTGTGATTGCTAGGGTTTTCTGAGTGTTTTTTAGGGTCTTTTTTGGTGGTTGCTTTAGTGTTGTGGGTGGTTGCCAGTGTGTTGCTCTGCATTTTCTAGGTTTTTCTGGGCTATTTCTATGGTGTCTCTAGGTGTTTGCTAGGGTGCTGTGGGTAGTTACCAGGGCGTTGCTATGGTATTCAGTAGCTAGAGTTTTATGGAGTGGTATTAGGATGCTTCTAGGTTGTGCTAAGGTGTTGAGTAGTTGCAAGGCCATTGATATATGGTTGCTATGGGTTTCTGAGCAGTTTCTATGGTATTTCTAGGTGTTTGCTAGTGTGATGTGGGTAGTTACCAGAATGTTCCTACAGTATACAGTTGCTAGGGTTTTATGGAGTGGTTTTAGGGCATTTCGAATTGGTTGCCAGGGTATTGTGTGTAGTTGCCAGGGCATTGATATACAGTTACTAGGGATTTCCAGAACATTTTTAGGGCGTTTCAAGACAAATGTAGCACATATGGTGTCTAGAAGGTTATGCACTTAAGTTTGTAGTAATAAAATACTTATGGTCAGGGGTTTAAATTGCCATAGTAACTCAAATAAATATTTGAAAAGATGAAGCAATCACAAAAAAAAAAAAAAAAAAGGTTTCCTGTAAACTTAACATCTGTGGGTGGATCTATTTTGGTTCCTCTATTTAGAGCATTTTTTCACCTCATGAGTTATATGACTGTGACTGTGTGAGCTGGCCCCTCCGTTAATGAGATTGTAGTGGTCTATTCCACAGAGCTTTGATCAGGAGCACACCAAAATTAATGAGAAAGAAAAGCTTGGCTTAAATCAAACTTATGCTGCCTAATTATTTCAGCCTGTCTTTATGTGTAAAGCACTTGCCATTTTACATGACAAACACATTTAAACACACATCAAATTGTGCTTTTTAAAGTCACATTAAATGCACCTTAAATGAACTTTCCTGAGCATACATATTGGTTATATAATGAGTGCATGGATTAGAAGCCAAAATATAAAACTATATAGAATTTTCATGTGATTCGACATTGGCAGATTCAGATCTCACACCTTATGCTTGCTGTCTGTGATATAGCTTGCCAATTTATCTCTTTAATCACTAGGGATTGGTTTACTCGAAGATCATTCTGCCTGACCTCCACTCAACATAACACACTTAGCATATTTACCACACATCTCCATTATTCTGACACTCACACAGGAGATTATGAAATCATCCTGTTGATGAAACTTGGCCTGAATGGTGTGGGCTCCCACACATCCTCACACACTCACATTGGTGCAGTCAGTAGAAGAGTCCATTGCCTTTCGCCTCTCTACTCAGGCTCAATCTGACAGTGGGGTTTACAGTTGCCCGGGGGAAAGAGAATCTCAGCATTAATTCAATTTTACTGTAAAGTTAATGCTTAGATGCAAAGCAAGCGAAGAGAGGAAGGGATGGCCTTTTCCGACATCACAGAGGCTGACCTAAATGAATTGATGCGTGAGGAGGCAGAAGACGTCTTTGATTATGGTAGGGTCATGCTGAAATCATGTGGGGAGTTTAGGCCATGGGTATGGGTGTGCTTGAATGAGTGAACGCTGTGGAGAGTATCTGCGCTACAGGTTTGGAGAAAATGGTTGTGATAATAATACTGTATGAATTGAAGACAGTTCCTTAAGTAAAATTTCGGTCATCGTTTACTCAATCTTCATGTTGTTCCAAACCAGTATGTCTTTCTTTCTCTCGTAGAACACAAAAGGAGATTTTATGCAGGATGTTAGCCTCAGTCACCATTCACTTCAACATTCAATGTGTTTTTTTTCTCATACAATGAAAGTGAACTGTGACTGAGACCAAACATTCTGAATGTTGCATGGGTTTGGAACAATTTTGTGTGAACAAACCCTGAGTTTAATATTTTGCTCAGAATTAAAAACTATTTCAAATGAAATATGATATATGTGTCTCTTAACTCATCATAATACATAGTGTATTTAGTGGGCATTCTACAGGAGTAGATCTGTTTGATAATGCTGTTACATTATGATTTGAGCATGTCACTGTACAGCTGTGCCAGTAAAACTGATCTAACGCAGCTGTTTGTTATTTTAAGAACTAGTACATGAGCAAACATGTTCTAAGTGAGAGTGATATCTTCTGTTTGATTTGTCAAGTGCTGCATCTGCCAAGGCAGAGGAACAGAATGATGTTCGGTGTAATGGAGGGCAGCAAGTTCCTGTTTTTGAAACAACATTGATGTAACAACTTTATGTATACTGTAAACATTATTATTTACATTTATGGTTGTGTCTAAGTGCTGTAATATAAAAACCAATGAGAAGCACAAACTGTATGCACTATGATAATATTAAATGCTTAAAGCTCCTTCTCAGGAATAAATATGGTGTGAAAAATTGTCTAATTAGAACAGTTTTATTATTCCCATTTAGATTTTATTAGCTTATTCAGTGTACAGCTTTATATTCACATCATGCAGTGAAAGTGAACTTGTTACCTCATTGAACACATCACATAAACATCAATTAACTGGCAAAGTTGCCCTTTTAAAGCTACAGTTTCCATTCTGATAGATGTCCAGTGCTCTGTATATGATATGTTGTGATTTTTGTCCACTAAGGCACTGAATGTTCAGATTTATTTGCTGTTGCTGCAAAAGCGCTGTTGCCTCACCAGTTTGGACAAGGAGAGAGTAGGAAGGAATGTGTGTCGCTCTGCATGTCAATGGAGAGAGAAAAAATAATCTGAAAGTTATTTATTTAATTCAATCTCTGACTATAAATTATGAGGGAGGTGTTTGTCTTTTGCTTGGATGGCTTAGAATGCATAAATGAGTTTATCTGGATTGAGAGGCAATGTGTTGCTATGTACCTATTTATAGACTGTGATTGTGTAAAGGTGTTGGAGATTACCCATCTCTTTCACATGTTGAATAGGCATAGGTGGAGCATGACATGGATGGATGGATGGATTGATAAACTGCTTCTTTCATTACCTATATCCCAATACACCAAATTTCAGCCTAACTTTGTAAATATATTATACTATCAAAACCAGTGGCGGGCTGTGCTTTTAAAGTCTAGGCCTTTTTTGTGATCCATGCCAGTAAGAAAACACAGTTTCACAATGAATAAGACTTTGGGCATCATACATTATGTCGCAGCTAACTAGTAATACCAATTGACATTTTAAAAAACCATCCACGCACAAAAGCCAGAACTTGAAACAACACTTAATGCTCAAGGAAGCCTAATTTTAACTGCAGCATGAATGTTTTGTGAAATGAACGTCTCCCGAACAAACGTTCAAAAATCATAATTTTTCATATGAATCTACCAATGAGGTCTATAATACCTGGAAAATCGATCTAATAATATTTGCGATTTAAATGTTGCTTGCAATACATTTTGTTTCGTCAGGGTACATGGTTGCGTTCCATTCAAGTTGGATACTGTATGGGATATTTATATTTGATATCGCCCACCATAAACGCATTGCATTCACCAATATTCAGAACTGCAATGCTCCCGTTAGCTTAGCAGGGGTTTCACTCTCATTAGAGAAGTCACCTAGCAACCCAACTCATAAACAATGCTGTAGCGCTAGAATTTGTGCTACAGGTGTACGGATATCAAAAGAGATTATAATGTTTTTGTAACGTAGTTCAATGGAAAGGAGAAGGCCAGAACCGGCTTAACTATATAAATAATATTTTAATAATAAACTTAAACAAAAGATGACAACAACAAACACATGACGGAAATGTCCGTAAATGATCTCTCTCTCGTCGCACCACCGACTGCCATCAGCCTTTATGCCTCTCGGAGGCTTATTTAGCCTGATAAGGGACCGGGTGTGTATAATCCCAACCCGGCCCCGCCATCCACCCTGCCACAGTTTTATACACCTGTTTCTACAGGCGTTTGTTAAACAAGCTTTAATATCATTTAATATGGAAATTAACACATTTATCAATATTACTTAATAAAGTGAATGTTTATCATTTACAGATTTGTATATCTCCCATGTTTGTGTGACATCATGCCCCTGCAGTTGAGAATTTCTGCACAAACCTAAAAGTTGTAATTCTGACTTCAAGATGTATTACATTGCACTTTTCCTAGTAAGAAGTTGAAACATCAGACTTTCCGAGTTGAATGAACTTTTCAAAACTTGATCCGACACTGAATGCTCAAGCAGAAAAATTTACACTTCGAAAACTCCTGATGCTGCTGTAACAATACAAAAAGCACTTACCAATTTGCTTGAAGTGAAAATCAGTCCTCCTTTCCTGATTAAGAAATTAAGCATTCACACGGTCATGCAGAACATCTCGTGTTTTTAATTTCTCTTTCTCAGTGGTGATGTGGCAGTGACAGCCGACTTCTCAACAAGATCTCATGCTCTTCGCTTTCAAATTACATCATTTAAAGCGTGATTGCGTCACAAAAGGCCAGCTCGAGGGCCTCCACCGGGACATTTCCTAAAGGTCACACCCACCAAGAACAAATAAATCAATCTGCTTGGCTGATGAATCTGACAATCTGACTTTAGTTGCTCATTCATTTGCACTGTTGAGGGATTCTGTGGAAATTCTGAAGGCCTGAGGGGTGGAGCTCAAACTCACACACTGCTTCTGGCATGCAATTTGTGAAACAGTTGTCACACTTTGCTTGTAAGCATCAAGGAATAAATTCTGACTGGATAAACTTTTCGTTTTTGTCTATTTTTTTGTAGATTAATTAAGAGTGGAAAGTGATTAAAAATACATACAAAAAAGTTAATTGAGAATGAAAGGATGAAAAATATTTATTTATTTGGCATGTTAGGCCAGCAGAGAAGGCTTTGCTGGCCCTGAGAATTCGCCACTGATCAAAACACTGTATCATGCTCTACAGCTACATGCCCCAGCACCAAGGGAGAGTACTCTGCCATATACCTGATCTGTTAAGCTAAATATCACTCAACAAAATAATTCTTTACTTTTAATTTAATAAACACAATTACATACCATATTTTATACATTAAATGACAAAAAGTAAGTGGACGTCCCCTTTTAATAAACAGGTTTGGCTACATTTCCAACTTTGATGCAAGAGTTATTGGAGGTCCTTTTCTGTTACAGTATTATAGGGACACTATGCACAAAGCAAAGTCCGTTAAGAAATGATTTACTGAGTCTGATGAGGCAGAACTTGACTGTCCTGCACAAAGCCAAGACCTGAAACCCATTAGCCACGTTTCCGTTATCGGGCCAAAATAGAATGTGCTAGTGCATGCCAAGGGCACTTCTTGGGCTTCACATGCCTTTTTGGGGCTTCCTCTGGATCAACGGGCAAGAGCACTGGTCCGTCAATTACCCGTGGGCCAAAGAAGGCAAACTGGGGATTGAGGCAAAGTCAGCGTCAAAGGCGAAGTTTAGCTAGGTCAGATCAGAGGGTCAGCTCCAAGATACTTATTTCCCAATCTTTCATATCTAGCTACCAGCATACCTCAGCAGATCAATGGAGAATGGAGAATCATTAGTACTGGTGAGCAGATCAAATCAGGGCTCTTCTAAATATTTGGGCTGATGAAATTGTGCAATGTCAGATCGATGGCGTCTGCTGAAAGGAATACCTGATATGAGTATATTGTCGCTGGACTTTCCAAGTTATGTATACAGTGCACAACATAAAAAAAAGTTGCGGTCACAGTATGATGCAGATTGATTTTGGTCTCACAGCTCAAAACCCAAGAATATTTGTCCCAGATGACCAGTTGATAGCCCTGGCTCATACTGGCCCAATAGTGGAAAAGCAGCTAATGAACACCTGTGAATTGGAATGAGGACTTTGAGCCATTTGAAGTGTCAGACTCCATGACCCAAGTGTCAGATTCCATCACCCAACATGTGCCTCACTGATACTCTTGTATCTGAATGGCAGCAAAATGTTAGAGCCATGTTCCTACATCTAATGGAAAACCTTCCCAGAAGAGTTGAAGCTGTAGGGGAGAATCAATTCATTATTAATGCCAAAAGTTTTGAAATTAAATGCTTAGCAAGCACATATGGGAGTGATGTTAGGGTGTCCACAAACTTTTGGCTTTTTTATGTTTTAAGTGTATTTATCACAACATCATAGGAAACCTTCGGTTTTATATTTAGAAAGTGCATGGGTTATTTTTTCATCAATAAATGCAATTAGATTTGGTAATATAACCAATGCTATATTGATTTTGCAGTATTGCTTGTTAATGTTCTCCTTAATTGGCTGCATATAAAGCATAAGTTTGACAACTTGTATTTGGATTTGGCATTTAACACTTACTGTATTTTAATTTAAAGACCTTTGTAGATCTTTTTGAAATGCTGAGAGCAGCCGAGTCTCCAAGTGACATTGTGACAGAAAGCTGATGCATTTCTAAGAACAGCATTTGAGCTGGGATTTTGTGATGTTTTCTGTCAATCAAATCCAGTCACGTGCAAAAAAACAGTGTTGGATTTCAAAAAACCATTTGTGCACCACTGATCCACTTGTATCACACACAGGCTGGGGAAACTATATCCTCTCAGGGTCTTCAACCAAGCACACCATGGTGGCATCTGATTGCAAAGCTGCGCTGCATCATGTATTAATCCATGCAGAATGGTGCTTCCGGTAGGACTGATTTACGGGTGTAGTCTGGTTTAACAGTGCCATTGAGATGTTATCAGCAGGCCTGCAGATCAGAGCTGGCACAATGATATGATGCATTTTCTCAATACTACACAATGCATTCAGTCTTCACGCTGCACTAAATGACCAAGGTCAGCAATTAATAACTATGATGTCAGTGGCTATGTCAGCAGAACAGGACATTTGCAGTAGTGACGTAAAGTAGCACTGATAATTTCATACAGCTTTTTGATTCACCACACCAGCTAGAGTCTGTCAGAACATTAAGTTGAAAGTTTTACCACCATTTATAAAATGGATACTTCATAGTTTTACAATATGTGTATATGACAATATGTGTGTTAACATGATTAAGTTTGATAAAATTGCTTACTAACCTTTTCTGTGAAAAGTGATTGCCAATGTTATCACTTTGTTTCCATGACGACCTAACATGTAAACCCTATTATTCTGGAAAACGTAATCGGTTACCTAACGTAACCTCGGTTCTCTCTAGATGAGGGAACGAGTATTGCGTAAGCTAGCTTACGCTACGGGAAAGATTCATCTTTTCTGAGATATTGAAGCCAAAAAATTATCCTTAATTTTGTATCATTTGTCAACGCAGTGCAGCAACTGCAGACCTTGAGCGGGCTAGCTAGCGAGCTCATTGGTTGCTCTGCGGCAACTGCTGCAGCCTATAGACGAACTTGGGCGAACTCGCGTCCAATGAGAGGCGTCCGCGCGCTTACTGCATCAAAGCCCGCCAAAATGGGCGTGGCTAGAGTGCATATAAGTGTAGTTCATAGGCTGGAACCCGGGGGAGCCCTTGTGAGTGGGGAAATAATATTTGGCCGGCAAGAGTGCGGGCCAGTGTGTGTGTAATACATAAGCACATAGTGGGAAGGGAACGACAGAGCGGCGGTGCCGGTCTGTGTGGAATGAGTCCCATCAGTGCACCAGGGGAGCTGTAGCGTATTAAACCGCTAGTAGTTTTGCCTGCAGGGCGGGCACTTCCAGATTGTAAAATCTGACAAAGGTGGAAGGGGAAGCCCAGCCCGCTGCCACACATATGTCGTGAATGGAAATCCCGCTGGACCATGCCCACGATGAGGCCATGCCTCTAGTGGAGTGAGCCCTAATGCCCAACGGGCATGGCAGGTCTTTTGACACGTATGCGGCAGCAATAGCGTCCACTATCCATCTAGACAGTGTCTGTTTCGAGGCGGCGAGACCTTTGGTGCGCCCTCCAAACAAAACGAAAAGCTGCTCAGAGCGTCTGAAAGAGGCGGAGCACGCAGTATACAATCTCAGTGCTCTGACTGGGCAAAGGAGATTGGCGTCACGTTCGCTATCGGATGCTGGCAGCGCCGATAGGGAAATGACCTGTGCTCTGAAAGGAGTACCGATCACCTTGGGAACATAGCCGTGTCTAGGCTTTAAAATGACCTTGGAGTCACTTGGTCCAAACTCAAGACAAGCAGCGTTGACAGACAGCGCGTGAAGGTCTCCCACACGTTTGACTGATGACAGGGCAGTCAGAAAAACGGTTTTGAGTGAAAGGTATTTCAAATCCACGGATTGAAGCGGTTCGAAAGGGGGCTTTCATAGTTTCGAGAACTATAGAAAGATCCCAGATAGGAACCGATGGGGGCGCGGGGTTCATCCTTCTAGCTCCCTTGAGGAAGCGGATGACCAGCTCGTTTTTCCCAGTGACTGGCCGTGCAGGGGTTCAGCTGAACGCCGCGACTGCCGCCACATACACTTTGAGCGTGGATGGGGATCTGCCCTTATCCAGCAGCTCTTGTAAAAACACGAGCAGCGACGACACCCCACATGTCCGTGGGTCCAGGTCTCTGTCGGTGCACTATTTTGAAAACACAGACCATTTTGACGCATAGAGTCTTCTCGTGGTAGGGGCTCTAGCGTGTATGATGGTGTTTATTACCCTTTTGGCAGAGCGACGGGTAGTCGTTGATCACCCACGTGCAGCGCCCAGCTCTGAGTGGGGATGCTAGATCATGCCGCGAGCTTGAGAGAGGAGATCTGCTCTCACTGGGATGGGCCACGCGCTGTCAGTGACAGCTGCGTAAGCTCCGGGAACCATGTCTGATTCTCCCAACGCGGGGCTATGAGGAGCACCGAGTGACGCGTTTCCTGATCCTCTGCATTACCTGTGGCAATAGCGAGACGGGAGGGAAGGCGAAAGCGGGCGGTTGGGCCAGTCCTGGGCCAGCGCGTCCTCGCTCGAGAAAAATATTGGGCAGTGAGAGTTCTCTTCTGACGCAAAGAGGTCTATCTCTGCTCTGCCGAATATGCGCCATAACTTCTGGACTGTTTGAGCGTGCAGGGACCATTCCCCTGGAGGAATATTGTCTCTGGACAGTCTGTCTGGGCCGTCGTTCAGGTGGCCTGGCACGTGCGTCGCCCTCAGCGAGCGCAGGTGGCACTGGGACCAACTCAGTATGCGTTTCGTCAGATGGAAGAGGTTCCTGGATCTGACACCGCCCTGACGGTTTAGGTAGGATACCACAGATCTGTTGTCCGAACGGACCAGGACGTGGTGACCCTGAATGACCGGGAGAAAGCGCACTAGCGCGTACTCGACCGCTATCATTTCCAGACAATTTATGTGAAGGAGCTTTTCCTGAACTGACCATAGGCCAAAAACCGGAGAGCCCTCGCAGACCGCGCTCCAACCCGTGTTGGACGCGTCTGTCGAGATTACTTTTCGGCGAGATACAGCTCCCATCGTCACTCCCCGCTGATACCATTCGGCCACTGTCCAGGGCTGCAGAGTTGAAATACAGGTCTGAGTCACCTTGATCGGCTGGCAGCCTGTGGCCCAAGCCTGGCGAGACGCGCGGGTGTTTAGCCAATGCTGAAGCGGGCGCATGCGCAGTAAACCCAGCTGAAGTACTGCTGCGGCTGAGGCCATGTAACCTAGCACTCTCTGAAATTTTTTCAGAGGCGTGAGGCTGTTCATCTGAAAGGACGCGGCTAGTCGCTGAACACGGCGCGCGCGCTGTGTAGATAAGCAAGCCGTCATAGCCACGGAGTCTAGTTCTATTCCAAGGAAGGAAATTGTCTGACTGGGCTGTAGTGAGCTCTTGGTCCAATTGACTGCAAGACCCAAACTGTTCAGATGGCTGAGGAGTACTGTTCTGTGAGACAGAAGCTCCGTATGTGACTGTGCCATAATCAGCCAGTCGTCCAAATAGTTCAGAATTCGCAATCGACTTCCCGATTGAGGTGAATGGGGAAAGAGTCACATCTGTTAAGTGATGCGCGAGCATAGTCACGGGCACGGGACTTACATACAGAGAAGTGTTTGTTGGCCGTGTGACAGAGCGGGCAGAGAATGGGCGCGCGTACGTATTCGTGAGCGCGTTTATTGACTCTAACACTCGAGCGGTTTGTGTCCGCTTTATGTGAGTGGGCTCTGATCGGGACACGGGAAGTGTAATGCTTGTGTGTAGAGGTGAACACTGGATTGTGGGCACATTTTCTACACATAAGGCATGTTTGCTCTTTACAAGATTTCTTTGGGTCGCCGTGAAAACGGCGTTTGAGTGCAGGCAAGCGGGCAGTATCACCGGCTTGTTGGCTGCTGAATCCACCACTGTAGTAGCCTGAGAGAGGGGGACTGACAGGGGCGAAGCTTTGACGGTGGTCCGGCCGCGGTGGGACTGAGCCGTCGTTTTTTTCAACAAGGCTAGGAGGACTTCGGTTGCTCAGGTTTCAGCTCATCCTTAGACCGAGGCCCGCGGGGGGCGGCGGTCTGCGGCAGCTGTCTGAGCGCGATCGAGGGCGGCCGCCCTGTTGACGCTGAGAAGTCTGACTTTGTTGAGCTGGGCGCTGTGAAGAGGCTCGTGCAGGAGGCTGGTCACGTGGGCGGCCTGCAGAGGAGCTAGCGCGACGCGGCAGGAAGAGGTTCATGGCTTGGGTGGCTTTCTGGACTTCTGAAAAGTGGTCAACAATGCCACTCACCGCGGAGCCGAAGAGACCGGTCGGAGAGAGCGGTGCGTTGAGGAACGTGGAGCGCTCTGCTTCTCCCATGTCGGCTAGCGTTAGCCACAGGTGTCTCTCGGTCACAGTCAGCGAGGCCATGCACTTCCCTAGAGCTTGGGCTGCAGCTTTGGTGGCGCAAAGGGCGAGGTCCGTCGCGCTTCTTAGATCCTGGCCGAGAAACGCGCGTTCCACGACTTTGCAAGCTCAGTGTGGAGTTCCGGCAGGAAGGGAGCGGCCCGGGCCACGGGTGTTGCGTGACAACGGCTCTGAAGAAAGCAGCCGTCGAGTCTGTTGGGAGCCTGCTCAGGGGGTGCGGCTCTTCTTCGAGCGCTGTCCAAGCTTGCTAGATGCCCCTCGAACGGCGACGCGGCTTCCAGTTCAGAGATGCGAAGAGCTTCGCTGAAGAGATGAAAATCAGGGTTCCAGCCTACGAACTACGCTTATATGCACTCTAGCCACGCCCATTTTGGCAGGCTTTGATGCAGTAAGCGCGTGGACGCCTCTCATTGGACGCGAGTTCGCCCAAGTTCGTCTATAGGCTGCAGCAGTTGCCGCAGAGCAACCAATGAGCTCGCTAGCTAGCCCGCTCAAGGTCTGCAGTTGCTGCACTGCGTTGACAAATGATACAAAATTAAGGATAATTTTTTGGCTTCAATATCTCAGAACAGATTAATCTTTCCCGTAGTGTAAGCTAGTTTACGCAATACGAGAGAACCTCTCGTAAGAGAACAACAATTTAACCAATTTTTTTATAAAGTGCTTTTATAAAATGATAAACTTCACATAAAAAAAAAATCCCAATTCACTTCTATTGTAAGTACTTCACAGTAACCTCGATATGAGGGACAAGTCTAAATAATTTTTTGTGGTAATCAACATTATGCCACAAATGCTGTCGACTGAGCTTAACTTGTTTTGAACCCGGAAAAATCCTTTAATGCGCCAAGTCTACATACAATGTCCCCAAAACACAAGCACACTTTTCAAGCAAAAAATTTCGCAATATAAGTTTGATCCCAGATGTGTATGACTTTCTTTATTTTAATGAACACAAATAAAGGTATTTAGAAGACTATCTCTGCTCTTTTGGTCCTTTCAATGCAAGTGAATGGTGGCCAGGAATCATAGGTCTAGAAAGCAGATAAAAGCATTATAACACTAATCCATCAGACTCCAGTGGTTAAATCAATGTCTTCAGAAATTATATGATAAGTATTTGCGAGAAATAGATGAATATTCAAGTCCTTTTTTACTATAAATCTCCAATTTCACTTATCATTCTTCTTCTTTTGTTTTTGGCGATTCACATTTTTCATGCATATAGCCACCTACTGGACAGAGAGTAGAATTTAAAGTAAATAAAAGCACTTAAATGTTGATCTGTTTCTCACCCACCCCTATCATATCGATTCTTAAGAAATGGATTTAAGTCATATAGATTACTTTTTTGCTGCCTTTATGTGCATTTTGGAGCTTCAACATTTTGGTCACCATTCACTTGCATTGTGAGGACCTACAGTATTGAAATATTCTTCTAAAATCATAATTTGTGTTCAGCAGAAGAAAGAAAGTGGCATGAGGGTGAGTACATGATGAGATAATTTTTTTTTTGGTGCTGAACTATCCCTTTAAGGGGAACTGACTTTATACATATGAATGCACATGTAGATTGGAGGCTGTTCAGTGATTTAGTGCATGTTTAGTTTGTAGATGGGGGTTGTACATAGTAGTATGTGATGCTCAAGGCAAATGTGTCAGAAGGTGCCAGTCATGACTTGGTCAAAGTGACTCAGGACTCAAGCCCTGGGGTGCCCAGAACACACTGCTATGCCTCAGGGTGGGAAGAGAAAAACAGATGAGAGAACATGGAATTGTTGTTCTCTTTTTTTCAGTTCTGCTACAGAACATGTTCAGTCAGTGTAGAGATTTTTAAAGCTCAATGAGAGATTGAGCTGTCATATGCAGAATATTTAATCTGGTTTGTCATTGGGGGCTGTGTATTATGTGTATTTGCGTCTCACCACAACATGACGGAGGCCTCCATTGACCTACTTCAGACGAAACAAGCAGAGCTTTCCTTAAACATTAGGCTACGACTGCACAGTGGGTGAAAACGCACAATGTGGAGAGATGAAACACTGGTGGGGGCCATTGACAGATGAGCAGAGCTGCTTCCTGGTTTGCGCTTAAGCTCTTGGTCTTTATCTTTGGGTGCAATCTGCCAGGATTTTGGAGTCTGAGACAAATTTCCGGAATCATAAAAGATATTTATTTCATCAGTTTGATCCCTTAGCAAGACATGCTCACTGACAGATGACTTTGCAATGAATCTTAGCCTTTGACAAAGTTATGACATTTTTTGTAGCCTGATCTAATGAAAATTACATGACTGTGGTGACATTTTTGTAAAATTATAACACATGGCTCCATACGTGTATTGCAGCAGTTTCGAGGTGAAATGTTCTTTGAGTGGCGCTAAAAGCGAGTTAAATTTTCTTCAAAACAGATGAGGATTTAAAGGGTAGTACTCTACTGGGTTTTAAATATACAAAACTGACTTTTCTACTCTAAACTTTAAACCTAAACCTAACCAATTGTGTCATAAAAAGCAACGTGTGACATAAAAAATATTTTGTGGCGCTTCTATGACACCTCAGCTCATGTTTCGACTCGCATGCTCTTCAGGACACATAACCAGGTTTTATGCATCGCAAGAAATAATCTCCGTGATTCTATAAGACCAGGTATATCATACAGTCTGACTTAAAAGAACGTTGATGTTGCACAATCTGCCTTATATTATACTTAAACTTAAACTGTCACCGAAGTCATATAGTTACAATCTGACAAGCAATAAATGTAAAAGACAGGGAAAAAAATTGCAAACCAGTTTTACAATGAACCCAATCAGAACTGATCCCAGTCTTGCAGTTAACCTGCAGTATTATGCTGATATCGGCTTAGTGAACACCTGCAGGTCGGCAGTCCACAGACAGCTGTGTGGGTTGGTGGTGTGGGCTGCTACCTGCATCATAGCCTGTCATTAAAACCAAAGACAGAAGATTTGCCACAGGGCATGGCAACCTATAATCTAATTCAGACTGACTAACTCTCTTCAAACAATAGTGAAATATGCACACTTTTCCAATGCAACAGTTTCAAAGAGTTTAAAGAAAAATGTACAGGTACCTAACAACTTCGTTTTAGAGCTAGATTTCATTTAGAGCTATATAAAGTGTTTTTTTTACAGAGATCTTTTCTCATTTAATATGTGTGGTCCTTGCCTGTGCAAAACTCGATTATGTGTGTGGTTACCAGGGCATTGCTGCACAGCTAGTGTTCTGAGTGGTTTTATTGCTTGGGTGTTCTGGTGGTTGCTGTGTGGTTGTTTACTGGCCCAAGTTAAAAGAACTGACCCACAAGCCTCTATGATTTTCTGGTTTCTAGTCCTTATCTACATTTATAGGATTTTATGCATTTTGAGCTAGATGAAAATAGGAGATTTGTTCATGTTTAATATTCTGTTGGTTAATATTGGTTAATTGGTATAGGTCCAGCAGATGGAAATTGAGGGTCTGATCACTTAACCTGCCTCTCCTCCATAATATGAAGTACAATACATGTTTGTAGCACAACCCATGCAGGGTGATTTTATTGCTGAAGTTTAACACGTGGGGTTAGGGGTTTGTTCAAATTCCTTACCCTGCGTATGAGCAGTAGAAATACTGTTGTGATGTTTTTCGCCAAGTACATAAATTCAGACCCAAAGTATTTAGACACTTCTGAACACAAAAAACACATTTAAAATGTATGAAAGTTATTGAATTTGAAACCGATTGTCAAACCAAGTGGCATCTGCAAACAAATTATGCTAGACATTCTCTTAGAACTAAGTTTGTGTCTTAGACATTTTGGCAATTTATTTCTGCTTCCGAGGTCATTTATAGATCTAAGAAATCTGTTTCCCTCAAGTCCATAAAATGAAGTCATTATTCTTACTTAACTGAATTGTTGAAAAGTTTACACAAGTAATTTATTGTCTTTCATTCAGATTAAGTTAGTTTCATTGAGCCAACATAATTAATTTAATGTACTGCAGCAGTTTTACCTGAAATCTTAAAATTCTTTAGGATCATCAAACCCAGTGTACTTAAGTATTTATTTAACTATATTGTGTTGATCCATCTCAATTTATTTTATCAGTCATTAATATATTCCAGGTGAACAAGTGTGAAACTGTTGCACTTGCAATTTGATAGCAACTGCTTAGAGCTAAGCAGCACTCGAATCAAACTTTAATCGAAAATGAAAGTCCATACTCAACTTCAGCACAAGCGCCAATCTTCACCATAATGGTAACCTCCAAAACTCCGGCATAACAGACTCTCTTTTTAAATACCATTATAACAGAACAATAATCAGGAATAAATCTCCACCTATTCTCATCTTGCTCAAAAATGCATAAAATAACCCTTCCAAAATGGAAAGCATGTTGGGAAACATAAATCCCCTGCACAGTTTCATCAATGCTACATTAACACCACAAAAAGTATTCATGTAGTCCCAACTTAAATGGATAAAGTAAACTTCCATTTTACAAATTTAAATGGATAGAATGCAATTACATTTTGTCTATTCAAGTTGTGACAAAATGTTCTACAATTGTGTTGCTTTAGTTTATTTTAATTAAGGAAACTGAACAAGCAGCAAAAAGCACTTTTTTTGAGTGCATGGGTGTCTTAGCAGAGTAGACACAGGCATAGTTGATAATTATGGACATGATCCAGTCTTAATAATACATTTTTATGTGTGGCTTTAGTGTCCAATACTTTTTGGGGACACTATACAAATGTAATAGAAATATTTCTGTATTGTTAAACTAATCATTCCATCAAAAGCTTCACACATACTTGTCCTCAGCTGCGCTTGTCCGGCTGCTTTTCGCAACCTCTTGACCTTAGTGGTATGTACTAAGCTATTTCTGTTTGACTCTCATAATGGAAGTGATGGCAAATGCCTGGACATATTTGTTGAACAGAAGTGTACAAACATGTGAATGACTCCTGCTAGGTATACTTGTTTGTAGGCATGAGAAGAAGACAGAATGGAATATCTGGACTTAATGAATATAGACGGACATGAGAGGTCAATGTTTTTCGATAATAGTTATAAACAACAACTGATGGCCAGCTAGGGCTGCAGGCAAAATATTGAATAGGTTTCACCGATGAAGCAACATTTTTTTATTTGGCAATTAGGTTTCCCAAAGACTCATTAGACTTTTGATAAGTATGAGAGCTGTTAAGTAAGAGATGTTTAGTAGCATCTCTGACACAAACTTTGGCAGCAAAAACTACGTTAGGGTTCTTGGGTTCATTTCAATGAATCAGAAACTTTCAATCGATCTAAAACTCTGATTCAACGGTTCATATTCGTTATCATGCAAAACTGCTCCCTCTCTATTGTTTACTTAGTAAAATGTTTTATTAAAGCTGTGTGTAGGCAAATATTGCTGTTTATCATTATGTATCGTTATATTGTTGCATATTTATGAAAATTATTAAACATTCTTCCTTTTCACTGTATTTTACTTCTTCCATTAAACATATTTAAACTATTTGATTACAATGGCTCTTTGGTTGAAAGGATGGTTCCTCAGGTTGAGAAAAAAAAAAAACTAAGCAATTCAAGAGGAAATCTTATATACTTACATAATTGAGATCAAAATGGATGCAAAATGATCAAGATATGTGCATGTCCATTATTAGAGGGCTATTCTAGTCAAGCAGTCTTTCTCTAATCATGGTTGTCTTTGTATGTTGATGTTGTAACATTCCTTTATTGAATATCAAGTCAGCAATTAGTTTGTTAGAACTTGGTGTTTACATTTGTTATTTTGCCTGCTAACCTGTTTAAGAGCAGTCAAGAGTGAATGGAAAGGGCTCTGCTTTGCTCTTTTAAGCCTGAGAACTGTTTGTGCATGGCTCCAATAAATACAGCTTCTCTTTGGGGCCGCTAATAACAGCCATAATTACAGGATGAGCTGAGAGAGGGTGCATGTGGAGGTGTCTGTACTGCACTGTCCAAGCCTGCCTTAATGCATACAGACTGAGAACACTCTGCTTCTAATACACCACATCACCACATGAGTGTTGGACCAAGGTCAGGTTTAACCACAATGAGCTCATTAGAAAGACTGGTCATGACATGATGTAAAGTAGCTTTTGTGGCAACAGTAACTTAATCAGTTGCTCAAAATTGAATGTGTCCTGATTCTGATATGAAGTGCATATAAGGCAAATTTCTATATGTGTGTGTGTGTGTGTGTGTGTGTGTGTGTGGTTTACGAGGACATTTGTTTAGGTTACAAACCGGTAGTTACAAGGGTATTATGCTATAAATGTGGTTTATGAGGACATTTATTGTGTCCCCATTATTTAAATCGTTTTATTTAAATTTCATTTAGGGATATTCAATGCATAAAAAAAAAAAATCATGTATCCATCAGGAACGAAAAGTTGTTTCAGAGGTGGAGCAAGATTTTACATTTTGAAGAGCATTTGTATTGTATATTGCATTGGAATAGCATTCATCAGTCAATCAATCAATCCTCCACATGCATATAAATATGGTAAATAGAGGAAATTTGGATTTCAGGTCAAAATAGTGGTGCATCTATGCCACGTAACTTTATTGAAGATTTCATTATAAGCTATAATCATTTATAATCACTTGTCATTCATGACTTTAAACATTGACATTTGATTGTATAGACTGGTCAGTTGTGGGCAGTTTGCACGGGTTTCTAAAGTGTGCAGGTTTCATGTAGCCCACAGGCACACTGAGCTATTTTTGAGTAGTTCAAAACTCCTGCAGACACAGATTAAGCAGCTTTTGTTACAAAATAGCAGTAAGAATATTCACTGTGACAGCTGTGTACATACCCTGTTAATGCCAGACCCTGATGTGGCACACAACAATGTGTTCAGACAAATTAGCATTGATCCAGTCAGGGGTGAATATTTTATGTAGTTAGCCGACACGTACAGGCCCCGCCCATTATCACAGAGCTGTCTGCTGATTGGTCCGTTGTGGCTTTGTGGGCGCGCTACAAATATGTACGAGTGGACTACATATGATTTGTGATCCGTTGCTGCCGTTCCGGATGGTATTACTCGGGAAAGTCTGTATTGTTGTCATTTAACACTTTCGCTTACTAGTTTTTCTTGTACACTTAATCAATTTCCGAATCGCCAAAAAAGGGGAAAGTGATATTTTGCTTGCATGGATGGAAGTGAACAGCTCAAGTAAATTCACTTGGATTAAGTTTTCTCTCTCTAGTGGTGAGTTCTGTCTGTATATTTGATGCACTTTGCAATACGATGCCTTTAAATCTAGAGATTACAGTTCACTTCAGTGACGTGATGTTTTGCAGGGTGTTGTTTTGGCTGTATATCGTTAAAGGATGTTTAAGAGGTCCTACTTTTGTACAATATTGATTCACTGTTGTGTTTTGGTGCCATTCATGTGATAAACTGATTAATTACTACCCTTTGCAACTTAACACCCGAGTCCAAGATTGTGCAATTCCAATATGACAATGAATGAAACGATATAATGATAAAAAATAGACAATGTTTATATGCATTTGTAATGATCAGTATGAGAAGCACTTATAATCTCTGTAGCTGAACAGTGTTTTAAAAGCGTGTCTTTAACGATTCTCATAATGGTGCCGTGTTGTACACTATTTAAACACCCGCACGCGTGTAAACCAGACAGAGGCTTCAGCGCGCGCTCAAATAGCTGCACTTTTTAGTTCGTGCGGGCGATTAAATGAAACCGATTGTGACATGGGATAAGACAAACTGGCATCAGAATACCAGACTGATATAAGTTTAAACGTGCTATGGTACAACATACATTGGCAGCTATCAATGAAATAATTAATCAGTAACGGCTCAAATGTTGGATTGTCATGATTATTTGCATAAGGTAATAGAAGAGAGACGTTATGATTTGAACTATAAACATCATTCGTGCTCTGTAAATAGTTATATATATATATATATATATATATATATATATATATATATATATATATATATATATATATATATATATAAACTATTTACAGAGCACGAATGATGTTTATAGTTCAAATATATATATACACACTACATAGCCTACAGTGGGATATTTATTTACCCATATATACTACACACACACACACACACACATATACATGTATGCTATATTTGTATGTATATGTGTGTGTGTGTGTGTGTGTATATGGTATATATGGGTAAATAAATATCCCACTGTATGTAGGATATATATACTGTATACACACACATGTTGATGTACCTATCATATATGAGGACTTTCCATATGACATATATGACTGTGTGTATACGTGTACAAACGTATAGATGTCTATCCTCTAAACCTAACACAACCCCTAAACCTAATCATCACAGAAAACTTTCTGCATTTTTACATTTTCACATAAAACATTGTTTAGTATGATTTTTAAGCTATTTGAATTATGGGTGACACTAGAAATGTCCTCATAAATCACATTTATAGCATAATACCTTTGTAATTACTAATTTGTAACTTACAAAGATTGTCCTCAAGTGAATCACAAAAACACGTCTACACACACACACACACACACTCACACATATATACATACAAATATAGCATACATGTATGTGTGAGTGTAGTATATATGGGTAAATATTCTGAAATGATGTATATAAAGGAATTTGAAATATGTATACTGCAGTGGTAGTATCTCAGTTTACACACACACACACACACACACACACATTATGTACATATGGACACAGTCACACACACACATACATACATGTATGTTATATTTGTATGTATATATATGTGTGTGTGTGTGTGTGTGTGTGTGTGTAAATGAATACCCCACTGCAGTATACATATTTCAAATTCCTTGGGCAGTGATTGCATGTGACGTCACAGAGAGCTGAGAGTGGAGCAACATTCCGGAAGTAAAAATCCCATTTATTTTCTCCGTGGAGAAATAGATTTTTAACCATATATACCTTTCAAAACCTTAATTAAGCTATGATGCATGCTTATGTAGAAGCCAACATAAAAAAAAAAAAAAATAGGTATTATTGTGTTTAGTAGACCAATCCCATTGTTGACAAAAATTTCAATGCGTACGCAGTGGTGACAGAAAGTCGGCAGACTGCTGTGTTAGATTTGACAGATTAGACGTTAAAACAAAAGTATGACACAAAACTATCATTAATACACAAATGTTTTTAGCCAAATTACTGAACTACAATACCCATAGTCCTGAGCTTGGACCTGTACTCATGCAGAACTGAGAAATGCCAAACCCGAACTGGATCCGTCTATTATATGCTGGGACCCGGCTGGGAGACACTGACCCGATCAACACCGATTTCATAGCTGATTGCTATTAAGTTAAACAAAGCCTCGTGTCTTGCCTAATGTCACGTTAGTAGCCTTCTCACCTGTGACTGCCCGTGTTGCATATAATCCATCCTACTTGCCAAGAAAGTTGGTAAAACACATCCTGGTTTTCTGTGATTCCTCTCTTGCTGATTGAAACAGCATGGCTAATCCACTCATTATTTCAGCTTCAAAAGTCCACTTGCTGTCACAGTGACGGATGACAAACGATACTTGTTTAGAATCAGCTCTGCAGTTTTTTTGTATCTTGTATAAGATAACTTCGATGAAGTTACAACACACAGTACCATCATCATCAGCGCTGTCTGATCATGGCCAGGTCTTCTCGGATCGACTCGGGTATTACACATAATGTTAAACAGACCTGGGACCTGCCGCAATCCTCCAACTGAACAGTTTGTAAAATTATTAAATATACCACAACTTAGAAGTTCAATCATTTCGAAGGATCACTAGATGGTGACAGTGAGGAGAAATGTGAGAAAAATGAAGAGAAGAAACTATGCTAAGCTAAATAGCTTGGGAGCTAACTGGAGAAAACTGAATTAACAAATGTTTTATTTTACCAATTATGTCCAAAGAAATGGGACATATAATTTGAAGTTCTACTTTGTCATGTTTTTGTAGAATCATACATCAATTGCATTGGAGTTTTAAAAGTTCTTTCAGCCAATAGAATGGATTTGTGATCCAAGGGGGGCATTACTGGGAGTGGGCATGTTGTGTAGTGGGTGTTCCTTGTCGTCACCTGCATTCTGTTTCATTGGTTGCACAGCGTCTAGCTTTTTTTAATGCAATTATTCATGGAAACAGAAATTGTTGCAAAACACTACTTATATGGTTCATTGCAAATGACATAATTAGGTCACACTCCCCACGCACTACTACTTAGGCCTATATAGCTAGCAAAAAAACTAGAAAACAATTTTTACTCCAAATCAATAACTATAATTCAGTAGTCTTATACTATGAAGTTTTTTTATTTGATTATGCCATTCACAATGCTTCATGGGATGAGTTTATACCTCATAAAATAATTTAAGAACACACTCTTGTACTTTTTTCTTTATATATATATTTGTCCTTCAAATCAAAGTTTGCGATGTTGTGATTGATCTTGGATGCTGGTTGGTTTGGTTCTTTTGCCTTTTTCTTTTAGGAAATGTGATGTACTGCATATTACATGACATTTTAACTGTTTTCTGTTTGAAATTTCTGAGCAAAGATTTAGCAGTTGGTGAAGCTACAGTACTTTGAAATTGTAGCATTCCAAGTTAAAAGCAATTCTTATATATCCCATATCTCACTATCTCATTATAGTCAATAGTTGAACTACAGTAAAGCTACTAGGGTTGTGATTCTTTGGGTTGAAAGCAAATTATTATATTCAGGATTCATAGGTTTTTGATGTGATTCAAAATATATTTCTATGCAAATTCAGAATGAATCTATTTAATTCGATGAACAGTGAAATTTGATTCAATTCAATTAACGATTTTCAATGCATTTATGGTATTCTTAAAATACTTCTCCGAATGTGGCTTAAGCAAGAAAAAGAAAGACTTAAGATTGTTTATTGCATCAAAAGTAACATGAAAGAAAACATTGAATAATTTTACATACTTGGAAAACAAGAAATAGTGCAATGTGCTATTAAAACATTTTTAGCATAACAAGAAAAATATTCCATATTCCATAATTCACTATAATTAAAAAAATTCTTGATTTTTAAGATTTTATTAATTTGCATGACTTTTAAAATGTCCTGATATTTTTCAGGTTGTCTATGACCGTGGGGACCCTAAATCAATGAACTAATCCAAATGTTACAACATTTAAGGGTCAGTGTACTTTTGTGACCATTCATTTTTCAAGCCATAAATAAATTTTTTAAACAATGAAAGAAAACAAAAATGGAGCCATTTCCCCCTTTCTCTTTATTCCTTTTTAAATAGAAAATGAAAGTCAACAGAAAATGAGTTTGTATCTGCTTAAACTATTCATCAGTGTTAAAATCAATAAAGAAGAAACAGCATTTTTTGTTTTTCATTTTTGGGTTTAAAAAGTAAAGAATGGACGCAAAAATACACAGATCTTTAAGTAATATCATTTCTTTCAAATCGCATATATAACTAACTTAATATTTATATTTTCTTAAATGTTGTATACTATTTAGCTGAATCACGATTCATCAGATTTTTAGCTGTTTAAATGTATTATTGACCAACACTAACGATCCTCGATACAAAAATCCTATTCCAAGATCGATGCATATGAATCGGCAGGATTAGAAATGGATTCGTCAATGAGTGTGTCGTTATTAAGGATGGGCATTTTGAATAATTTTATTGTCAAGTACTCTTGTACAAAAATCCCATTCAGATAGTCTGACCTTGTCTGACCTGGCCTGAGGAAAGGTATTTTAAGAAAGAGAGGAAGCCTGAAAAAGAGGGGCAAATAAAAGAGACACATATTTTAGAATCTAGTTTAATTGAAGGAGTGAGAAGGATTAAAAGAGCTGCTGAAAGGTCTGAGTTTTATGAAGGCTACTGTTGTTCTGCGGTATGACAGGGGGCAGTGAAAGGCTGCGGCACACGTCACAGCCATAAGACAAGCTAAATCAAATCAGTACGGTCAGCAAGAGGCCATTCTAGTGTCTTGTGTTACTATAAAATCAGTCTCCACTGATCTCTGCTTTTCATTGTCATCTAACTCTCATCCAACAGCACTCATACACTTGATCCTACAACTCCGTATATGGACATATAATTACCTCATACATCTTCAAATGTTCTGGGTTTATATGTGGGCATCCATGATGCTTGTTCATGGGAAGTGCATAGATCATAGAAGTGGAAAGTAAGGTTGTGTAGCCGCATTTGTATTTGCATGAGATACATAATCATGATTTGTACACTGTTGCTTTTATATGGTTTTCTTTTTATTGATATTGCTTCATATCAATAAAAAGAAAATTATTGGACATTCTGATTGGGTTAATACTTCATTTCTACTTAAGCAGCATCCTAACTGAATTGAAACCTATAAGCAAAAACATTATGAAACCTGCCTAATATGCTGTTGGTCCTCCGCATGCTGCCAAAACAGCACCAGCCCGCTGAGGCATGGACTCTACAAGACCTCTGAAGCTGTGCTGTGGTATCTGGCACGAAGACATTAGCAGTAGATCCTTTAAGTCCTGTAAGATGCGAGGTGGATCCGCCATGGATCATTTATTTATTTATTTACCTTTATTTTACCAGGAAATAGTCCCATTGAGATTCAGAATCTCTTTTTCAAGGGAGTCCTGGCCAAGACAGCAGAATAATAGTTCCATATTAAAAAGTACATATACAAACATTAACAAAAACAAGACAACAAAAAAAAGAAAAAAAAAAAAAAAGAATACATTTTGGCAATTTAACATACTCTGAACACAATCACCAGCCGCTCTCAGTAACAGCACATGTGCATCTAGTACTCAAACAGTCCTTTATCCTCAGTTTAAATTGTGTCATTGTCAGTAAACAGTCAAATTTTAGCTGATTTTGCAATTTATACCAGGAAAACGGTGCAAAAACTTTAAAGGCACTTTCACCGAAGACATTTCGTGGGATTTCATACATGATTTGCCCATATGATCTAAGATTACATTTCCTGGTAGTGACTTTAATAGTCAAAAGAGAGCATAAGTAAGAAGGCAATTTACAAAGGATGGCCTTAAAAAGAAAAATATACCAGTGCTCCAGCCTGCGATTGTGCAGAGATGGCCAACCAACACTCTCATACAAGCTACAATGATGAGTACGGAAACTGGAATTAGTTACAAATCTTAGTGCTGCGTGATATACTGAATCCAGCATTTTCATCATTTCCAGCATGCATGTATAAAAAATATCACCATAATCCAGCATTGACATAAATGTTGTTTGTATAAGTGTTTTTCTCGTACTAAAAGAGAAACAACCTTTGTTTCTATAATAGAAACCCAACTTTAGTCTTAGTTTTTTTGTTAGACCCTCTATATGCTGTTTGAAGGACAAATTTTCTTCTGAAAGGAAACCAAGATATTTATAGGCTGATACTCGTTCAATTACTTTCTCATCTAGTTTAGCAATTGGACAAGCATCTTCTGTTTTCCTTAATTTAGAAAAGTACATCATTTTAGTTTTATCTGAGTTTAGTACAAGTCTCAATTTCTGCAGATTCATCTGAATAATTTTAAAAGCAGATTGCAGGTCCTCAATAGCAATTGTCAAGGCTGGTGCAGAACAATACAAAACAGTATCGTCCGCATAAAAATGACACTTTGCATTTGTTACATTTTGACTCAAGTCATTTATATAAATAGTAAATAAAATAGGACCCAAAATGGACCCCTGGGGGACACCATTTTGTATAAGTAATGAGTTTGAGGACACACCATCAACACAAACACTTTGTGTTCTGCCACTCAAATAATTATCAAACCATTTGACTGCTTTTGGAGACATTCCAATATCCACCAATCTCTGAGACAGGACATAGTGGTCAACTGTGTCAAACGCCTTTGAAAGATCTAAAAACAGTGCAGCACAAAATTCTTTAGAATCAATAGCACTTATAAAATCATTTAAC
The DNA here is from genome assembly GCF_025860055.1 of Xyrauchen texanus. Lineage (NCBI taxonomy): Eukaryota > Metazoa > Chordata > Actinopteri > Cypriniformes > Catostomidae > Xyrauchen > Xyrauchen texanus. Next base: position 26,543,646 of record NC_068301.1, read on the forward strand.
ACTTTCATAGTGGCAGTGACAGTGCTATGTTTTTTACGAAAACCCGACTGTGAATCATTTAAAATATTTTTTGTTAGTAAATAGTCTTTTAACTGGTCACTTATAAGCTCTTCTAAAACCTTGGCTAAAGCAGATAGCTTAGATATTGGCCTATAATTATCTGGGTTTGATCGGTCACCACCCTTTAATAAAGGAGTGACATATGCTGACTTCAAAACACTTGGTATTAATCCAGTTTCAATAGTCAGGTTGAAAATGTGTGTTAAAGGTTCTGCAATATGTTCAGCAGCAATATTTAAAAAGTATGGGTCCAACCCATCAGGACCAGCGGATTTCGTAATATTTAACCCTATAAGAGCATCATACACCTCCTTCGTTCCAATAGGAACAAGATAAAAATCGATTGGTACATTTTCTCTAGACAAAGAGTAGTCCTCTTGTCTCCTCTGTTTTGTTGCATGCTCAAACAACAACCCAGAAGATATAAAGTGCTGATTCAGTGAATCTAGTATACTTTTCCTATCCGTAATAATTTCATCGTGTAACTTCAATATATTTGGCATGACAGTATCCCTGGAGTCAGAAGACAGTGATTTTATAACTTTCCAAAATTTTGAGGGATTAGCTGAACTATCACATATTTCATTTACATAAAAATCTGATTTTGCTTTACGAATTTGAGAGACACATTTGTTTCTCAGGTGCCTAAAGTTTTGCCAGTCTGAGCTATTTTTGGATTTCTTTGCAATTGACCAAGCAAGATCACGTTCATGAATTAGATCAGACAATTTCTCTGAAAACCACGGATTATCACACCCTTTAATCTTATATTTCCTAAAAGGAGCATGCTTGTTTATGATGTCCAAAAATATTGATTTAAAATATTTCAGCGCTATTTCGGGATCTGGTATCAAATTCACTCTGGTCCAGTCACAAAGATTAAGATCAATAAAAAAGGCTTGTTTACAGAACAATTTCAGATTTCTCTTAATTATTATACGCGCTTTACATTTAGATATCCTGGCATCTCTCACACCAGCAATAACGCAGTGATCACTCATATCATTTGCAAAAACAGCAGTAGCTTTGTATTTCTGCGGCACATTTGTTAAAAACAAATCAAGAAGCGTAGACTTGTCCGGCTGTTTACAATTTGGCCTAGTAGGTGAGTCTATAATTTGGGTCAGATTCGCTGAGTCACAAAAACTTTTAATTTGATCAGATGCAGATGTTAGCCAATCCCAATTTAAGTCACCCATTAAAGCCAACTCAGTATATTTTATAGAAGTCAAACAATCAGACCATGAGGACAATGTGTCCTTTGGCGCAGAAGGAGGTCTATAGCATCCCGCAACTGTCTTAACATAATTTTGCGATAATTCAATTTTTAACACTAGCAATTCAAATTGTCTAGGCACAGACTTGGATAATTGTACTGATGCCTGTAAACTATTTTTTACATAGATTGCCACTCCTCCACCTTTAGCACGACGATCAGTACGAAATAAGTTATACCCCTCCATATAAATATAACTATCAGGAGTAGATCTACCCAGCCAAGTCTCAGATAACACCATAATATCCACATTTGTTGATTTGGCCCAAATTCTAACCATATAAATTTTTGGTAATAGACTTCTCACATTTATGTGCACAAAACCAATACCTGACCTCCTTAAAAAATCGGCAGGAGTTTGCAGTGATATCATATCTGTCACAGGACCTGGGTTAGGTTGCACATTTCCTGACATCAACAACATAAGTGTAATGATACATTTCAACACATAATGCTTTCTGCAATCTTTAGAGCACTTTTTAGAGTCCCCACTCATTGTGATTTTGGGCCAAGAGTTTTTTGATGGAATAAAAAAGTCACTTAAAAGGAGCAAGCTTAATAGATGCTTCAAATCTCCATGTTGTGAAAACAGGCTCATGTCATACATTGTGTCATACATACAGCTCACCTGACTGCCGACTTGATCCTGTGCATAACCAGTAACCTTTGATCGTGATAACATATAAAATCTATTTAAAGAAACGTTATAGTTACTCACTGGGACCTCCTGGTGAACTTCATAGTCTGAGATTTTAGACAGACAGAGCAAAGACAGAAAGGCAAGAATCATAATCGCCATGATGGAATTTGCACACCATAAAGCAGGGTAGCCAGAGTGTGGATGATGGAATGGAGGCCAGGCCATAAATAAAACCAGTTTTTAGTTGATGTAGACCCAGGCTATAGCTGAAGTAGACCCAGGCTGGAGCTGGAGCAGAAAGCCAGGCTGTAATTAATGTAGACCCAGGCTGTAACTGGTACAGAGAAAGTAATACAGGTTTAAACAAAAATGAACACAGAGATCCAGGCAAACACCTAACTCAGCAGCAGATGGTTTGTAGTTACCGTACGTTCACACCAGATGCGGCGAGAGCGTCAAATCGACCGGAAGTCATTCATTTTCAATGACAGCCAGCGTCTCTCGGCGGCGAGAAGCGGCGCGGCGAGTCTTGGGCGGCGTGGGCGTCAGATGGAAGTTCAAGTGCAGTCAACATTATGGTAATGAGCTGTGACGCGGTTCGGCGGCAACCTATTGGAATATAGAAGTGCTCCGCTGTAGCGAAGTCTAGAGAACATAACCGTGTAAACTTTGGTTCCCACCAAGCATTCGTTCCGAAGATAAAATGGAGAAACTAATTATTGCCGTGACGGGTTTCCCTGTAATATATGACCAAGACCACAGTTTTTATTACAAATGTATTTTATTTTGATAACAAACAACTGTAATTTTAATTACTTTCTGCCATCGATCGATTTCTTTTCACATTTTAAAGAGTTCATGAGTATATACGCTACTTGTGATCGGTCGGCAAAAAGTAAATGGTCGACATGTCTGGATGTTTAAATTGCAGCCCCCTTTAAATATAGTTCACAAAACAAAGCATTCTGAACAAACGTTGCCGCCTATTTCAACTACGTCAGAGCGTCCACGAGCGTCCTTGAGCGTCGAAGGCAGGGCAGCCAGAGCGAATTTGGACGCTCTCGCCGCTTCTGGTGTGAACGTACAGTTAGAAGGCTGGTAGATGCTGGTAGATGATGGAATGGAGGCCAGGCTGTAGATAAAACCAGTTTTTAGTTTGTATAGACCCAGGCTTTAGCTGAAAAAGACCCAGGCTGGAGCTGAAGCAGAAAGCCAGGCTGTAATAAATGTAGACTCATCAGACTTGTTGGTCCAGCACATCCCCAAATGCTTAATCGGATTGAGATCTGAGGAATTTAGAGGCCAGGGCAACACCTTGAACTCTTCATCATGTTCCTCAAAACCATTCCCGAACAATGTGTGTAGTGTGGCAGGGCGCATTATCCTACTGAAATGCCATTGCCGTGAAGGGGTGTATCTGGTCTGCAATGATGTTTAGGTAGGTGGCATGTGTCAAATTGATGTCCACATGAATGGCCGGACCCAGGGTTTCCCAGGTGAACATTGCCCAGAGCATCACACCCGCTCCACCGGCTTGTCGTCTTCCCACAATGCATCCTGGTGCCATCACTCCCACATGTACACAGCCATCCATGTGATGTCAAAGAAAACAGGACTCATCGGACCTGCCGACCTCCACTGCTTCAAGGTCCAACTTACCATCTAATCTACCCAGACCTTGACATGTGGCCTTGTTAGATGATCAAAGTTATTTGCTTTACCTGTGAGTGGTCATAATGTTTTGAAAGCTTTTTTCAAACATTTTGAAAACGTCTTTTTTCAGTCAATAGTTCAGTGTAGTATTTTATGCCGAGTCATGAAAGCCTTTGTTATAAAAGATTGTGCTGATAGAAAGGTTTATAGTGCATTTTCAACATGTTTTCCGCTGAGTTCAGCGTGTGCCGAAGAATACATGCAACCTTTAAATTTGGCCAAAAATAGATGTCTTAGATTGTAGCTCATGTTCAGCCAAACTGAAAATGTGTTGGGTTTCCGTGTACCACTATGTCTTGTGTACAGTTTGTGTGACTTTAATGTTGTCATCAGACCAGTATGCATGTAATGTCTGCATGCAACCCAGTTTTTCTAGACACACAAACTGTCCACATCTTTGCGCTTCTTCTGCACATGCACCTGCCATTGACTGTACAAAATAGCATCACAGAGAAATTGTAGTGTGTGGTCATCGAACGCATCCGTATGGCCTTGTGGTCAAAAGAGGAATAGGCTAGAGCACTTATGGCCGTGTGCCAAGCGTAACAGCATGCAAAACTGCAATCTTTAGATGGCAGCCTTTTGTTTCTGCTTAGACTACCTTTTAAAATGGCTTTCCATGGGGGAGGGGTGCACCTATGATGCCTTAAAAATGCTGTCTAGGTAGGCACCCCACTAGGTTTTGGAACAGGGCTTGTGTACAGTTTCTTTTTTGAGGAGAGACAAATTGAACTGATGGTTAAATAACCTGGCATCTTTTCCAAAGGATCTTTCTCTCTTGTTCACTCTCTCTCGTCCTGTACAGATTTCATGCTTTTAGGTTTTAACAGTAGGGGTGTTATCCCATAATCCCCCTTCTGACTGACAGACTATGAATCCAGCTGCAGAGAGAACACCCCTCTTGCACCCATGGATATCACATAGCCCATATGTTCCATAGTGATGAAATCACAAGCTTTCTGCTGTAAGTATTACAGCGGTTTATCCCTCCAACATAATAATCTGGTGAACTGGATGTTTTTGTTTTTCACTGTTTGTTTAATCGGTCATTAGCAGGAGTGCAGGACGATTATTGGTTGTTAGGATTTCTGTATGAAATTTCATTGGTTGATTGAATGAGGTCCTTGAATGTTGTCATGTACAACATATTCTCCCTTAGATGATGGCTGTTTTCCTTAGATTTTGTCAACTATGATATGTAATCTGCTCTTTGCTAACATAATCATTGTGCTTTTTAAAGTGTGCTGTGCACCTTCTGGGTCTTTGCTGACATCAGCTGTACTTTGGTAGTGATGAAGTATATCTCCTTCCATCAAACCCACAAGAAATTAAGATAAGAAAGTTCTTATTAACTGCAGCTAGATTTCTACATATTCTTGAGAAAATATGAGTGGTGCTTGCCTGTATGAAACTCGCTGCTATAATGCTAGGGTGTTGTTACGTCTTCAGAATGGTTGTTAGAGCTTTGCTGTGCAGTTGCTAGGGTGTTCTGGGTGGTTGCTAGGTGGTTGCTTAATGGCCTAAAAGAGCCCAGCTCCAAATGTTGATATTCTGGGCACTAGATATGGCTCGGATTCCAACCAATGTACGTTTGTAGTATTTGTTTATACAGTTTTATTGATTATCAGGCAAAAATGTAAGGTATTATTCATGTCCACAACACAAAACAAATGGTGAGGCGAGTTCAAAGTTTAATACCTAAACTAATAGTTCAATCAAAAATGAAAATTCTCTAATTTATTCACCCTCATACCATCCCCAGATTAGGGCTGAAACGATTAATCGATGTTATCAACAATTGAAAAATGTATGTTGAATAGTTGTTTGATCTCATTTAATGCACAAGAGCAGTACTGCAGTTCATTTTTGTTTGTATTTTGTGCTGTTACGCTCGTTTAAACTCTCAAAGAAACTCGTCACACACACAGATCACTTGATGATTATCTAATCAATATTTAAACATTTAGGTAGGACTTGTGTTTTTTTGTCACACTGTTCTAACCACTTGAGGATAGCTTTAATGTTTGCGTCCTCTCAGCCTGGTCTGCAAACATACTGCTGTTCTCTATTAATGCAGCATCTATTCAAGAAATTAAACAGACTCACGTGTCAAAACAACCACCATCAGGCATCAGTGATAGTTTTTATTTTACCTTTAGAGGCCGCTCTCATGCTGTATAATGACAGTGCGCCCTTCCCAGACACTCCATCACCGGACACAATGGGACACAACAGGGGAAAATTATCAGTGTCTATTTTGCTGATAACGATAGTTCCAGAAATCGTTATCAGTGCCGATTAAATGGCAAAACCGATATATCGGTCAACCTCTAATTGAAACTGCACCCGGCTGATACACACTCTGGCGTGGGGATGGTCATCCCTGCGGTTGCTGCAGCTAGATTATAACGTGATGCTTGTGACTTATTGTATCATGACATATGTGTCACTGTGCATTTCTTATCGTGAAGAGAATTGGCAATACACATCTTTATTAATAAGAGAGAGTTTGTTTTTTTTTAGTTAAAGATGGATTGAAGTGAACAGAAAGGTGAGAGAGGGTTGTTCGCCCAATTATGCACTGAAACAAAATATGTTTTTGATTTGTTTTTGCTTGTTTTCCAATATAAATATCTAAAACTCCTTTAAAACAGCATACATTTACTTTAGCAGCTATACTGTGGAAGAATAAATTGTTATCGGAGAATGTTGAAAATAGGATTACAAATGCTAATATTTTAAAATATCTCAAAATTCTTAAAACAAGATACATTTATTTGAAAAGCAACATATAAGATATTTAGGCTTTCTTTTAGAGAATAGATCTTGAATATAATTATATTTGTCTTTAGTGCATTCGCAGAAGTATTACCAAGTGGAAAAACACACTTGTATACAAAATACACTTATATTTATTAGTCATTGTAAGTCTATCATATATTTTATATGTTGCTTCTCAGGTACTTAAATCTTGTTTTAAGGATTTTAGACAATTTTAAATGGAAAACAAGACAAAAACACTTGATAACAATATGATTTTTTGCAGTGAATTTATTTACTGAATTAAACTTAATAAAAGAATTTCATTTTGAGGTATTTTTAAAAGATGATTTTGCCCTCTTTATTGTTATTAAGCACGTTTAAAATAGCCTTTTAAGTCAGGGCAAAAGCTGAGGACCTGTGGGGGCAGGTAAGATGAAGTTGTTTCACCTGATTGAAGAGATCGGCGATCTGAGAAATGACCATCCTCCAAGCTTGATACGACTGAGACAGAAGCTCGTAGTGACATTCCAATAGCTCCGCTTGTTGTGCCAGAACGGAATCGGTTAAGAGCTAATGATTAATCGTTGCAATAATTGCTGAATAGTCGAATAATCATTATAATAATCATTAGATTAATCGATTATCAAAATAATCGTTAATTGCAGCCATATTCCAGATGTGTATGAATTTCTTACTTCTGGACACCAAGAAAGATTTTTAGAAGAATATTTCAGCTCTGTAGGTCCATACAATGGAAGCAAATGGCCACCAAATGAAGCTCCAAAAAGTGCATAAAACCAGCATAAAAGTGATCTATGACTCCAGTGGTTTATCCATGTCTTCTGAAGCAATCTAATCAGTTTTGTGTGAACAGACCAAAATATAACTCCTCTTTCATTTTAAATCTTGAAATCAGCATACACTAACTATAGCTCCATCTAGCACTCTGCACATTCGTCAAGCACTAGGAAGTGAAATCGAGCTTGAAATTAAGATGTTCCAATACAAATCTTTGTGTTCAGCAGAAGAAATAAAATTATACACATCTGGGAGATGGCATGAGTGTGAGAAAATGATGAGAGAATTTTCATTTTTGGGTGAATGTCTTTAATGTTAGGCATTTGAACAAACTCCTGATAATAAGTATGAGCTAGTAATAGTTATTCTTGCCTTAACAAACACCACTAAATAAACTGAATAATCAACTGTAGCTGAAAGTATTTTTATTACAGTTTGGTTTCTTCTCCCATCTTTTTGGATGTGTATTTGCACATACGGTGTGCTTTTCTTTTTTTGTACACTCTTTTGAAACTTCAAGTTCAAAAGTTCAAAAACTTCAAGCCATTGGTAAGCTCTATCTCAATAAAGAGAGCCCAAATTAAGTGAAACTTGTATCAGTCGCTTAACAAATATTCAGGACTGGAATAGCCCCACAGTGACAATCCACATTTAATGTTGAATTTAAAAATATGCACATAATTTTTTGCCGGCTGATCATTGTGTCACAGTTGCTTAAAGGAATATGCTAGTTCCCCCAAAAATGAGAACTCTGCCCTCATTTACCCTCATGTTGTTCCAAACTCTGTATTATTTTCTTTCTTCTGTGAAACACAACCATAGCTATATTGCAGAATGCCTGAGCTGCTCTTTTCCATACAATAAAAAGGATTGTTCAGTTTTATGTTAGTGATATCAAACATAATTGTTACTTGCTTGTTACGTGACCAGTTGTGATGTAACTGTGGTGATGGGGGAGTGGCTTAGTGACGTCTGTAGAGAGCGAGGCCAGGAGAGGAAGAAAGTTAAGGATTGACACCTGTTGGAAATTATCTCTAACATCTGTACTGTGTTGCAGGGAGAGCTGGAGAGGGATAAAAGAGGTAATCCAGACCGTCGGAGTGGAGGGAGAGAGTTGAATGCAGCAGTGTAGATGTGTACATTTATTTATGTGTATTATACTGAAAAGCCAACCTGTGTTAAAAATGAAACGATTTATGTTGACTGTTCACCTGGCCCTCGCTTCTTCCTTCAAAGAGAGTTTGTGACTTGTCACAGTAATGTTTTGAATTGAACAAAAGTAAGATTTCAGAGCTATGGGGGAGGGGAAAGGTTTATTGAATAACAACATACATTTCAGTATTTTCCTCACAGAAGACTTGGAATATAGCATGTGAGTCATATGGAGTAATTTCATGGTACTTTTATGCAGCTTTTTGTCATTTTTAGAGGTTGACATATCACCATCCACAGCCATTAACAGCCATGTCAAACCTGAATGTGGTAACATTTCCCAGATGCTCATCCAAGTCCTTAAGAGGATGAGTTTGAGATTACAAATGCCTAATGTGTCTTTAAGAGGTTATCATTGATTAAGTGTGTTTCAGGCATCCGGAAATCATTTATTTCTGTCTTCAGTTCACACTCATCAATCTCTGAGTTTATATCAGCGTCTCCCGCTGAACGTGTTTACATGCATGCCTTCCTGAGAATGTCAACGGGGAATACCCCCCACACTCCTGCTGCCCCAAGGCTTAAGCCCCGGTAAGCCGGTGCATTAATATGGCCCTGTGCTTACATATTTTCTCAATTGACTAGTCAATGGGTTGTCTAAAGTTAAACGACTAGTTTTATTGGTTGGTCTTAAGAAAGCCCTTTACAATTTTAGGGTCCATCACACATTGATATGATGCTTTTTTGGTTGCTTTTCAACGTGAACATGCTCTAGACAGAAATCTTTGGCTATGTCTCACTGTTTTTTGAGCATCTCGCTCATGAGCACCACGTTTTTAAGATGCTGCGTCTGGTTTAAAGAACTTGATATTTTAAGCATGCATTTCTCAAGACACCTGCATTCTGTTCCATTTATTGTGCAGCATCTTTTCTAACTTAAGAACATGTTCTGTCCAAACGGTGCTTTAAAGGCAATGAGTTTAGAGAGTTTTAAAACACTATTACTGAAGCTACAACACACACACACACACACACACACACAAAACTACATAAACTAGTCAGTCTCACTGATTTGTTGTCAAGTTGACGTAACTAACCTGACCCATTCCTAATTTCTACTTAATATCAGTGCAGGCCGCTGAAGTCTAAATTAAATTATTTAATGCTTGGGTTAGTTACATTTTTATGCTTTCATCCATTTTGCGTCTCCTGTGTTCCAAAACCACACCTCTATTAAGCAACAGTTGTCTGGGTCAGTTGTCCCAATTAGTTTATTCCTCAGCTGATAGACTTACAGTGCCTCCCAGCTTCAGCAAAACTGTAATTATTTTCAGGACATTGATAAACAATAGCAGCCACTGTCATGACCACATGATCTTTCGTCCAGAAAACAAGAACATCCATTCAGTTCTCGGGTGCCTGCTTTAGAATCATGTTTCACTGTGTTTATAATCTTTGTGCTTCTCATAATAGAGTCCTATCCTCTGCAGGGATTTTTATTTTTTGTTTGAGCTATCCCTTTAAAGATATACCGCTCCACTCTCCTGGCCCATTTGGAGATGCTGCCCAAATGCATATTACTACAGCATGACTGGAACAGGGTCAGTCGGTCACTTCCACATGGTTGACATTTGTTCTCTGCTCTGGCATGGAGGCCAGCTCATCACTATTCCTGGGTGGAGTGTGGAGCAAGTGTCAATGTGGACTGGGACAATGGGCAAACTGGACAGACAGCTGCAGGGATGTAGGCTGGGCAGTTTGAACTCCTACTTAAACGCTGAGAGGAAGACAACAGAGTCTAAGATCAGAATAGTGGGAGGAGGTCTGCTGTGAAGGATCCATAATTGCAATGTTGTTGTACTGAACATATTGGGTATTGTCTGTTGTTACTATAGAAACTATAATTTATACAGTCATAAGGAATGATACTGCTGTTAAATTGCAGTGTGCTTGTGTGGGAAATTAAACCTCGATGTCACACAAAAAGGGCTTCTCACACAAAGTCCACAGGACCCTTGACTTACAATTGACTTCAATAAAGTTGGGTGTTTGTTAGTTGCTAAGCTAAATATAAGCAAAAATATACGTAGTCCACACACATTTTGGTTAAATATGTAAAATATGTATAATTATATATTTTTTTATTGATTCCTTTTCAAATTAAATGAATTATAAGTATGGCAAAAAGTTAAGAGAGTGTCAATGTTAGAGAGGCACAACGCTGATATTGCATACACCCCTGTAATTGAGTAGCTGACCATGTCCTAACCATATGAAATTCAATAAGATTCCAATAATTTGCAATCTGTCTGTCCACACTGAACATAAGACTGCTATGCGAAACAAAACAATCACAGCCAATCAGAACATGCTGATGCCTAACATAGGAGAAGCAAGATTTTGGACCAATTAAGAGATCACAGTGGATGGGGCTACCTTGCGTGACACCACAGAATTAAAATCCAAATGATCGACCTAATGTTCTGTTGCTCAGCGCTTGTTTCCCTCATGACTGGTACTTTGTCACATTCGTGGCTGTTCAAGACTGTCCACGTTTGATGATAAACTGCTGTGCGACACAACACATTCACAGCTAATTGAATGTTAAATGTGTGAAGAGGGGGATTTTAGACCAATGACGGTTCACAAGGTTTGGGACTACATTGTCAACATAGAAATAGAAACCAAGCTATTGACCTAATGTCCTGTCGCTCATTGCATTCAAGGCTGTTGTCACGTCGCCATATTTGCGGATGTTGCTGGATGTTTGGTAAAACGTATTTGATGTTTAATGGATGAGGAGCAAGATTTTGGTCAATGAGAGCTCACAGTAGACAGGAATACCTGGCTCGATGCCACAAAAATGGAAACCAATTGATCAACCTAATGTCTTGTCACCCGTTGCATTCGTGGCTGGTTAGGATAAAAAGGCTGATTAAAATGGAAGTGATAACTGTTATCGCAAATCGTATCTAGGGTGGGGGGTGGGGGGTTTACCCACATTGGGTATAATTTTGGAACAAATTTCATGTTGGAAGCACACCTTTGATGGGGGTCATGAAGTGCTATTTTTTTTTTTTTTATAATTTAATAATTATATTTTCCCTGAGGTCCGATTGTAATGTTATTATTTGTTTTTTGCACCAAAACAGGCATCATTTAGTAATACATGATCATTTTCCACCCTGTCTCTGGCCCTTGGTCTGAAACACTCGGTTTTGGCCTCAGCAACCTTTTTTAAACTTCAACGTAAAGGCCCAATGTTATTATTGGCTAACATTGTGCAGCCCCTTAAATACAGCCATATTTGAAACTCAATCAGATGAAAATGAACAAAGCTCCACAACATTATACAACTAACTTTCAATGTTTCCACATATCCAACACATTACATCCGAATATATTAAACCATTCATATCAAGCACAACTGTTAACATTCAGCACCATAAATTATAAACAGTCATGACATTTGAAATATTCATGAATGAAATGGTTTACTTACTGTTTTGCAATTTGGTCCAATAGTTATTTTAACTGGCCCAATTTTTTATATCAGTTCCTTTGCAAAACTTTAATCATATTATGACTGTTTCACACGCAATCCACACTGACATTAGCCAGAAAAATCCCCCTGCACATAAATAGTGCAATGTATGGTGAAATAATGCACACACATAGGCACTCTGAGGTGTACATCAAAGAAAACACATCAAAACTGTCAAAGAGGTTAATCTAGTGCATGTTTACTTATACCAACCATTAAAAATAGCACAGATGTGCGAAAGAACGCATCCAGGACATGTATGTGCTTAAAAGAGCAAGATCCAGAGCAGCTGATGAAACTGAATGGGCTCTCCTTTTTAGAGCTATAACTTGACACCACATCTTTTAAAAGCAGTGAGATACATGATGGTCAAAGACATCTATATAGTGCGTGTTTATATACAAAAATTATTCAAAACAAATAGTTAGCCATACAAGGCCTGCTATCTCAAACTGAGTGCCAGTGGGTGGGGTCAAGAGTCTGATAATGCATGTTGTGGGATGTGTAAATACAAATGAGCAATGTCTCGTCAAGTCACAAGCACACAGATTTCAAAACGAGATGTTTCAGCAGGGTGGTAACTATCGATGCTCTTTTTAGAATGGGGAGGAAGTTTTGAGTTCTGAAATGTACAGTATATTTTTATAGTACAGTTTCCTCTTATATGTCTAAATATCAAGGAAAATTTGATTCTCCATTTCATGACCCCTTTAAAATGCTGCCTATGGGAGGAGCTCACTAGAATCTGGAACAGAGTGAAAACAACAAGTATTCCAAAGATTGAGGTGCAGAAAGGAAATGGCTTGTACAAAACCCTGAGGTTATGTGTTTGATTTGAATCACATACTACATGAAAAGTGACTAAATTGATTCCTCTTCTGTAAAAATACTCTCAGGATTTTTGAATAAGAAAGGCACCATGTTGTGTTCAACGCACCCATTTCACTCTTTGCAGTGTGTTAGGTTAGTCAGACAGCCAGCATTCATAGTACTACTTATTTTAACCTGAATGCTCTGCATCTGCGTACAGTCAAACACAAGCCTGTTAAAGTATACTCTATGTAACTGTGGGCATACACAGGCGGTTGGCACATGCACGCTAAGACTGCTTTGAGACACCGTACTTTCTCTTCAAGGTTTTAGACTTATATAGATGTCTTTATATTCCTTCAGACTCTAGTAATACAATTGCAGAGATCTCCAGACCTTTTTACATATGCTCTCTTTACTTGCACATCCACTATTGTTGTTTTTGCCTTCATCTCCTTAAGTTTAGCACAGATTACATTTTCTTCTAGCACTTCTACGTGACAGCAATGGCTCAAATGTGAGTGTTGCCACCCTGTGGACCCACTAATTAGTGCAAATAATTCCAGGCACATGCATGTTCAAAGACGTGAGGTAAGAAAAATAGGACTGCGCATTCAGTGCTTTTTTACTTTTCCCTGATTGGGTTTATATTATTCCAGTCTTTTATTACCTTGGTTGTCTGAGTGATCAAAATATTTGTCAGATGATCAGAATGAGAAGTACTGAAGTCCACATTTGAGAGTCAAAGCCAGTGCCTATAAAAAGCCTGGCACACGTCATACAATGGTCTTTTGTCTTTCCTCTGCAAAACAAGATCCATCCCAGAGCCCCATTGCTTTCATGTCTAAGCAGTGATGTATCTATTGCACTGTGCTCTGAGCAAAGACCCAGAGGTGTATGGTTCCCCAACACATCACCCCTGCATGCAGTGTGTAACCAGAGAGCTACACAAACACAGACCTAATGTGACAGTTATATCTGCACACCACCTCCAATCTGGAAAATATAGACTATTTAGAGAGTCCATGTTTGAACCATAGGCGTTGCTTGACTCAAAACCCATAAAAATTTGCTGTGCTCCTGTAAAGTTTTCCAATTTTACTGATAAATCCTAATCGCACTTATAGGGTTTAGATGTGAAGAAAAGGGGAGAAAAAAAGATTTAAAGCTCCTTAATGAAAACAGACCAGGAGAGAGACGTGAGTGAGGATTTGGGGAGAGAAATGAGAGATTACAAGTGCAGTGGATTTGTGGGATAATGTTAATTAAATCAGGTGATCAGATAGCAAGACCACAGTGTCTGATGTGTTTTTTATTTAAACTTTACGTTTTTTATTGTTGCAATAATTTAAACTTTTCAAATGAATTTGTGTGTGTGTGTGTGTGACCGAATTAGCTGTATAGAATAGATAAAAATGTTTAAAAGGACTTGCGCTTGTCAGACGTCCATGCTTTTTGTTCTTTAAATCTTGATTTACTTCCATACTAGCCTTTTCTTTTTTTTTCTTTTTTTGTCAAGTCCTGTTCATTATCGATCTAAAAACTATATAATTTCTGGAAAAGTATAATGATTGTTTGTAGCGCAACCTCAGTATGTACTTGCATAGTTATAAGCAGATAATGAGAATGCATTAGCATTTACACCTTTGTCAAATGAAGTCAGAATCAGTTTTTGTTTTTTTGTATATTTTTTGGCATTTGATGGTGTCAGGTGCCATCCTTTTGTGATCTAATCATGAAAGGCACTTGCTAATGGAAGGTGTAAAGGGGGCAGTACTTAAGAAAATGTAAAGAATGCTGCTTCAAAAGTCAACAGAATTGAACACTTTGGGTTCTCCAGAAGAACTACACCCTAGGACCCCGCAAGAAAATCATGGTACACATTTTTACTTGTTAGTGAGGCTGTGAAAGTCTTAAAACGGCCCTGGTGGGCACTTCTACTGTTTGTAGCATAATCCAGATATTTCCCTTTTTATGCTCTAGATCTCAGTGCAAGGGAGTATTATCAGAATTATGCTCTGATCATGGGTCAGAATGAGTATGTCTCTCACATCACTGATCTCATAGCTTCATTACCCTCAGATCATGGATTTGCCTCTGCTCTCCTCATCCTGCTCTACTCTGATGCATTATAGAAGGTTGTTGATCAGCTATAAAGGAGTTGAGATAATATCTTGATGGTTCACCTTTCTGTATGAGGGAGATTTTCATGTCCTCCCTAGATGAATGCACATGATTGAATTGAGTGATGACGTTAGGCTTTCTGTGCTCCATTAGACCACCTCCAGTGTCTAACGTCTTCAGCTGTGGTGGGCTCAGGTGGTTTTGAGCAGTTTATAAAACCCTCTAAATGTGCACCGTATGGGGTCTTCTCAGTCTGTATTCTTGTCTTCATATTAGAACTGAGTGGTTGCTTCCCAATCACTACACACTAAAAGTAGGCCTTTGTACTTCGCTGGTGATGGAAAAGTATTTCAGACAATGTATCAAGTCAGTATGCCAATATTGGGACATGCTACTGCATCATAAAATAGAGTTTTGATACCACAGACCTCTTTGTTGTGTAGTGTTTGTGTTTGCATGTAAGTGTTAGCAGCTAACTACATTTAAATGCATTATTACTTTTTATCACATTTAAAAATGACTGATACAGCTTTTGCCTCACAGTCCTCATATTATTATTATAATTTTGTAGACAACTGAAAGGGAACCATCACAAACTCTTCCATAGTGTGTTGATGGTTATGGAAATTATTAGCCAAAAAAGCATGCACAGATTCATACTTTGAAAATCCAATGGAAATAATGTTAAGTATCTGGGTCATTTTGGCACACTATTTAAAAAACACCATTTGCAATGTCCTTATCCTAATTTTGGATGTAATAAATAGGATAAAACCCTAATGTCCTAATTCAATAAAGTATATGGATAGTATGCAAATTGGAATGTAGCCTATATCTTTCAAAATGACATGCTTGTTCAAAAAATTTAAGAATTTGTTCACATCATACAGCACACCCACCATTTTTGCATTGTTCTCTTTAATACAACAGTGTATTGGTAGCCATTTAAATGGACTACTGGTTTAAAGTTTGAATTTAACCAAATGCATTCAGTCATTCCCAACCCCTCATCACCCTACACATGAAATCCTTCCTCCTTATCAGTACCAGTGGCCCCTCTCTTATCCAGAATTCTCTCTGTTTTCTTGCAGGAGTGTCGTCCCGCTTCCCAGACATCATGGCTGCTGGCACTCACTCTCCTGGAGGGCCCAATGGCATCATCAGGAGCCAGTCATTCGCTGGATTCAGCACGCTGCAGGAGCGACGCTCACGGTGAGGTCACTTGTCTTATCAGAGGATTAAACACTTGGATCCCTCTCCAGTTGACTAGATGATGATCCTCTGAATGAAAATAAAACATCTCTTAAAATAAAAATAAATATTCACACAAAATATTAGACATTTACACATTTGTTTGTAACCATGCATAAAATCAGACAACTCTTTATAAACTGTCATTTTCACCGATTTAAGCCCACGAGAAAGTTGAAAGCTCCAGCTTTGGGTGACTAGATGCTTTAAAAACAACTGGGAATTATGTAGTCAACCTCAGGAAGAGCTTTTGGCAATTTGCTGGATAATGTATCATGTTCAATTCTTACTACCATTTCTGGGCATTTGCTCAGAAATGCAACTAGCAACTTTGGTGACTGGAGGCAAAGCCCCTTTTTAGCTTAATTTTGCCTTGGTTTCTATTTAAAGAGATACTGTTATGCCCATTGGTTACTAAAGTTGCTCTTTGGAAATACAAGCAAATAATTCTCACTAACACATCTCTGGGAATGGAGAAACAGTGGTGGCAGTAATAGCATTCAGAGTATGTGTGTGTGCACGTGCGTGCGTGTGGGCAGATTTGGGTGGTTTACGAGGACATTTATTTGGTTACAAACTGGTAGTTACAAGGGTATTATGCTATAAATGTGGTTTACTAGGACATTTATAGTGTCCCCATAATTCCTAGCTTACAAAACATACTAAACAATGTTTTTTTGAGGGTATAAAAATCGTACAGTATAAAAATCATTATGTCTATTGCGAGTCCTCATAAGGATAACCGCACCAACATGTGTGTGTGTGTGTGTGTGTGTGTGTGTGTGTGTGTGTTTGTGGAGAGCACGCTGGCTTATCTCAGCATGACGGAGTGCATCGTGAGTGGATGACCCTTAGGCAACAACATGTGCTAATTCTACACAATGGCCTAGATTTACTGCAGCAGAATTTCCAATGCTCTGTTTGCCTGCCTGCATGTGCGTGCATGCAACACGTTCAGACATGTCAAGTAACCAACTGCCATTGTGTCATTAAGAAACAGGAATGCGGGATATTATTAGAAGTAGGAGCACTGTCACATCAGAACTAGGCTAATAAGCACCCTGCCTTCTGACTTAAATGTCAAGAAGCATTGAGGTAGAATGGAGCACAGCAAGCTCCATCCCTATCTGACTTTTTGTGGTTTTAACTGATATTATGATAAGAATCATTGAAGCTTTAGCAACTTCATTCAATTATTTGCATGCATAGTGCATAGACAAGCATTAAGGGCACTAAAATGCCAACATAGACTACTAGCCGACAGCATCTTGTATAGTAATAAACCTAAAGTCCCTTTAAGGCAAGTCACTTGGTGGCCATATTCATAAAACCCCTGGGCAGCTATTTTCAGTCATGCAAATACAGCTTCTGTCTACTTAAATGAGGATAGACATCAATCTCTAAAACAAGATTATGTTGAAATTTCATTTTTAAAATCAGCTATTAAATCTGACAGCAATGGTATAATACATTTTGGTTCTGTGGCTCAAATACAACTTCGTCAGTTAACGCGCATGCACGTTGTCGAGTAAACAGATCTCTATCTAGATCTAAGGTGATTGGTTCTTTTAACTCTAGTGTGTGTGCTGGGTATTAATACAGATCTCTGGATTCGATTCCAATTCACAAGCTCTTCAATTCGATTAAATATAGATTAATATGGGTATATTTAAGTTATAATGTCCCTTTTGCTTATATATGAAATAATTTATCTCTCAACTAATGCTATTAATTATACAAGGTCCCTTCTAACTAGGTATATTAAGAAAATGTTAATTAATTCTTCATAATTTTTGTCACATTTTAGCTTTTTAAAGATGAACAAATCCATGTTTTCAATAAAGACTCCAGGGGTGGTAGTCAGCATCAATACTCGCTGCGCTACCCAGGCCCCGCGATGTTAGCTTCTTGATTAAATTAATTTTGTTTTCTACAAAATTAATATCAATCATTTAAGCATCAATCAAAAGGTTTTTATGAGACATGAGAAACAAATTCAGTCAAGTGTGTCCAAACCTTTGACAAGTACTGTATATAGAGTTTCCAAGGGAATACATTGAAGTAAATGGATTGCTTACATTTATGTGTTTCCAGGTGTAACTCCTTCATGGGGAACTCAGCAGTGCAGAAGAAGCCAATCTCAAAGCCAAGGAAGCCCCATCTGTCCGGGCACAAGTCCAGCAGCAGCTCACGAGAGCCGCAGCCCAAAAGAGTGGAAGAAGTTTACGGAGCCCTCAAACAAGGCCTGGAGTGAGTCTCCTCTGACTCACATTTCTCCATCTGGACTTTTCTCCATAGATCTTCACTCTCACCTCCCCACGCAGTCATGCACACATTTTGGATGAATCACTGTTGTTCAGGCTACAGTTATAAAATCTTTGTGTTCAGTCATTGTTCAGACAGCACTGACATTTTTCATGTTTTCTCTCTGTCAGTGAGTATCTGGAGGTGCATCAAACAGAGCTGGATAAACTCACTTCCCTCATGAAGGACATGAAGAGAAACTCCAGACTGGTGAGACAAGATATGACATCTTCACCAGCATTACCATTATCCACAGTTTTCCTGACCAACCACTGGGCACTGCTATGATGATTCTGATTGCTGCTAGACTGTTTTCTGTTTCCGGTCTCAATGTAAAACTACTGAAACGAGCAATCAAGATGGAGAACAACATCCAATTTAAGTGTTATTTGGAGTAAAAATTAGTTCAGACTCAACTGGTGCAGTTGTTAGCTGTCATCTAGAAGTAGTTTAAGACATTAAGGTAATTAACCACTGGCCATTGCTTGGTGTCATCTACCTATTCTTTATATGTTGATGGGTGAGGCACTGTCAAAAGACAAACTGAAAACACTAATAAGTTGACTGTACTCAATTGATTGAGTATACTTGTTCACTCAATTGAATTGAGTTATGATGTTTCCAAAACTAAGTTCATTAACTTGGTAATCATATAAAATTAACTTAACTATTTAAGTTAAGGTAACAAGATGCAAGAGCTTTACTCATATTTGCTATTTAAATGTTGTTTCTACTTAATAATTTTATTTGAATGGACTCAAATTTAGGTCATACAATAACACAGCTTAAATAAAGAAGATTCTAAGTGATTGTAAGTCAGTCATTAAATAAACGTATTTCTCCACAGAAATGCATAGATGCACCTTAGTTGCACATGCACAAGGAGAACTGAAATAGTGTTAAAAGGGCCCAACTTGACTAAAGGGGACACAATCACCCTAATGGTGGCATCACACGAAACAATTATTTGCAACAAATCAACATAAATAATACTACAAATGAGCTAAAACCTCTATGAATTCTTAATGACAACTAGTTAAATGCCCCATATGTTTTCTTTAAGTCCATGTTTTTTTAAGAAAAATAAGTACAATGAACAGAGCTATTTAAGTATTGAGCCCAAAACTTTAATGTTTACCTAATTTAGACAATATTATTTTTCCAGTAATGACAACATTAGGGTTTACGTTGCATCCATCGTGACTGTATGTATTGACACTATAGAGCCACATGCCTTTATGGCCATTTATTCAAATTTAATACGCTAAACATTTAAATATCTTTTAAGAAAATATGTAGATGCGAGTGAAATTAGACTGAGAGATCGGAAAATGAAAACAGGACTCCGGTATGAATCTTCTATGTTCAGGAATAAGATGGATATGCTCTGCTGAAAAGAACAGCTTAGACCAGTGTTCATTTCTGTGTTGTCTATTTTCTATGCTGGTTAGTGCTAGTTTGATTGTACTCTAGCTGGTCAACCAGCATGATCCCCCTGTGAAGCTGGTTAACCAAGGAAGTCTTAAGCTAGCTAATAAGCCTAATGGGGACACTAGCACATAGGGTTGCCATCTTCCTCAGAGTATAATGAGGGACACTCTAATTTTTTAGTTATGGAAAATAAGGGACTCTCTCCTATTCTTTATACCAGTTTTTCCATTTGACATTTAAGTAAACCATTTGTGGCAGGTGACAATTGACCACATTGTAAACAAAAATTAAATGCTACACTGTCACAGTGTAAAGTTGACAGAATTAAGTGATAACATTTAGTTGATATAGCAACAGCCAGCCAATGGCAAAAAAAAAAAAAAATCTTTCTTGATTTGATATTGCAATTTGTAATTTTTAACATTGAAACTTTTATGTAAAACTGATTCAGCATACTCAGCTGTTTGGGTATAAGACACTAAAATACATATGGATTCAATATGAAACACAGTTTTGTTCTCTTAACTACAGGTCAACTCTGTATTATAAGTGACGGTTGGTAACACATGCAGGGGACCAACATCCAAAACACAAAATAAGCCAGTTGTTTCAGCAGAGTTGTTTTATAAAATTATAAAATGGTATTTCCTTGCATTTCCACTGATTTTATGTATCTATTTTCTTCTTCAGGGTGTGCTGTATGATCTGGACAAGGTAGGGTCCCTAAACACACTAAGGCCTTCTTATCCCATCTAATTTAACCTGTCTTAACCTGTTTTAGAACTTTGAAATCAGAAATGTGCACTAGGACAAATAAGCAGCTTTGCATTAATTATGTGCTGCATTCCTGCAGCAGTGATCCGTTATTGCGACATTCTGATTTCTGCTGGTGTCAGTCCCTGATTGATCCCTGTGTGAATAACGCATTTGTATTTTCATTTTCATCTTTTTTGTCTTCTTTCCAACAGCAAATTAAGACTATAGAGAGATACATGCGACGACTGGAGTTCCACATGAGTAAGGTGAAGAGTGATTTACGTATTTTTCTTTTATGTATATGTATGTATTACATTGGCCCCCAAAAGTATTTTGACATTAAAGCCACACTTAAAAAGGTAGGAATATTATTGCATTAAATAAAAGATATCAAACCAAGTGACTTTATATTAAAGGACGATAGCACAAACACTTTTTCAAGCATAACGCTCACCAAAAAAAGTCTTATGAAGTTTTGCTACTACAGTAATTTTTTGTTGTTTTAAGGATTTTTTTAATATTTTTACTGCATAGCAATATTTTAAAATATAATCATGCCTGGTAACAGATGCATGTAAAGGCAAGAAATGTCATTTCAGCTTAGCATAAAGCTAAAAGTAAATTTTACAATTAACACAAGGTTAACTATTTTGGGGCTCCAAACTTCAAAACCACACAGAGTGTGCACAACAACATCCTTTTCTGATCATATGTGAATTATCTTCATAGAATGAGGCAGAAAAGATATTATTTGTTGCTTTTAATATGACGTTAAAGGCTACATTGGTTAGCAATACCCTAACCGCATACAAAACATTGCCAAGTCATGTAATCGTGTATTTATTGGATTTATATTTCATCTTTCAAAGCGTTTATAACAGTTTTTTGTTAAGGTGTAAAAACGATGTAGCTACTCTGTTAAGCTCCCAAGGGAAAGTTACTTAATGATGTCATATCCACCTTTTACTCACAACCGTGTGAAAGCGCTCACAAAAAAATCATAAGAAAGTGTTTCAGCGCTGTTCAAAATCTCCTCAGATCGCATCATTCATATGGATACTTTTTTCCACCTGACTAAATATTAAACAAATGACAATAAAATGCAAAGTAATCTCTTCAGTAATCAAAGTACTTTTTGAATATAACTGTATTCTGATTACCAATGATTTAAATTGTAACTGTAGTGGAATAAAGTTACTTATATTTAGTATTTTAAATACATAATTCTTTTACATGTATTCCGTTACTCCCCAGCTCTAGCAATTAGACATACTGTTCTAAAGTAATACAAACACAAGTCACTTTTTGTTTGTCTAGTTATAGAGGAACATTAATGTGATGAACTACACCTGTGTTTTTCTCTGCAAGAGCAGCTGTGTGAAATTGAGGGCATCAACTTCATACATCCAGTAAAATGACCTTGCTTTGATATTTTCTATATAATGCAATGACATTCATGCATTTTTCATGCGTTCATCATTCATGCAAGAGTACATGTTGTTTGGAGCCATGGCATATAAATTAGTTTATTTTTATAGATTAGAAAAGGTAAGACTTTTCACTCTTTGAAATTGCTTTTAAAGTGTGCTTTGGTGAGAGGGTTAGTGTTTTCTAAGGACAGGGGCACTCTGTGTTTCCAATAAATGTTCTGACTCATTTCAAGTCCCCTGGTCTGGCATTCTCTACTCTTTGGAGTCCTGCTGTGTCCTTTTCCTCTGCAGTGTGTTTTAGTGGCATACAGGTGGGTGTCTGCAACAAACTACAATGCTGATTGGCAACTCGGCAGCACATCTAGTCTCAAAGTAGCCATGGCAACATGACGATGGCAGCTTTGAGGCTGTTGAAGGTCAATTCATAGCTCAAATTAGCCATACACACTTGAAATTAGCCCCACATTCACCCAGTCCACAGAAACATTTTGAACTGTCTCGTAGCATACAGATCTCAGAGAGGCAATCAAATCATTATTTTTCTGTTTACAGTCTTTGCAGTTATAAATAACATTTTGTGTCAGACTTGCTGTCATTGGGAGGAGTGTTTTGTTTCCCCCTGTGCTTTACTCTGTTTATGATTGGTACCGGATCTTGGTCAAAGCAATCCTCTTGAGTGACAAGCAAATCTCTGATGGCTAAATCCAAGGTGTTAATGAGCGTGAGCATGACTAATTAGGAAGGGGCAAAGCATTTTATTTATGGTTTCGATGAAACCGTGAGAAAGATGAAAAGTTAATGTTAAAGGAATAGTTCACCCTCATGTCAAATCCAAACCCATATGACTTTCTTTCTTTTGCGGAGCACAAAATAACAGATTTTTAAGGATGTCCTGTTCACTAATTTCAATACAATGGCAGTTTTCAGTGGCTCAGTTTAAAGGTTAAAAAGAACCCAGAAGTGGCATAAACGGTTTGGTAAGAAACAGCCCTGAATGTAAGTTAATTTCTTATTAAAATCTGCCTTCTTTGCCAATTAAAGAAGTTCATTAACAATCGCTTGCACTTAAAGCTAACGCCAAAGCAAAAACAATGCTAATTCCAATGTTAAACGTTAAGCAGACTTCCATCCTCATCAATTATCTCATTATATTCTGCTCTGAGCAACCCTTTATACACAACAAAGTCCTCAGAGTTGTTTGCCACCCTTGTTTGTGTTGTTGTTAATGGCTAGAAGAATGAAGGTACTGAATACAGGAATGAAACCCAGTCATTTTTACTCCCTGATACTGTTAATGTATGTTTCATAATATCTGTTCAACACAGTCAGCTCTAAGAACAATGATATCTGAGCACATTGATGCCTGTAAGTGCTGTTGATAAAGTGGCCAGTGATGGGTATAGGAAAACCAATGTCAAAGATTCGGTCATTGTTTTATGAATCGCTATATATTGGCATTGTCTGGGCTACAGACTCTCAGCTGTGGCTTTCTCTTTTGACAACCTTGTCATCACAACCCTAGGTGACCCTTCTTCCCACAGGAAGTTGAGCAGTGCCAACAGGAAGTTTTGCAGCATGTTGAGCAGGTGTCTTCTCAGAGGAAGGGCAATATTTTAAGAATTCAATCTAACCCAACAAACACTCAATCTGAATTTATGACCTTATGGGAGACTAAACAAACACCTATAGAAATATTGACTCGTAGGCCTCAGCCTACAGTCCGATATCTGTGCTGTCATTGTCAGAAGTGGGCATTTTTTCTCCTCTACCCCTTGCTCTTTGATCTGGCTTTAGTCTCCATAGAAATTTGGGTGAACTGGAGGTTTAAATCTGTTTAATCGGCTGTTGCCCCCTTGCATTTACAGTAGAGGGGCTAAATCCTCTGATCACAGCTGATAAATGCCCATAACTTAAGAGGATTTTTCAACAGCCAGATTATTTAGTGGTCTTTTTAAAATGTCCCCATCATGCAGTAAATATGAGTCTTGTTTGTTGCCAAAATGCTAAGAGTGTTTTAGCTGGTTGCTTGTGGCTTTGCAGGGGATTGCTAAGGAGTTCTGGTGGTTGCTCACTGGCCCAAAAAGGCTATCTTATGATATTCTGGTTCTTAGATATTGTATGGTTTGGGGTCCCATTCTTCAATGTAAGTCTATGGGATATTTTTGCCCTCTTATTATCTATCAGGCAAAAAACATCTGAGCCCTAAGAAATGTACTGGGACCCCACTTCTCAATAAGCCGCATGATTTGAGGTATTATTGACTCCGTTCAAGTGTGTTTACAATTTATTCCAGGGTTTTTGCAGAAAAGGAGTTCTGAAACGTCATGTAAATGAGAACGCTGTTTCCTTTACATCGTTTAAGGGATTAATAAGAGCGGTTTAACACACCCAGGTTTCTCCTAGAGAAACACGGCTTATGTGGCTATGGTTTTCTCACAGGTTTTTGAAGAGTGCGCATGTGTATGGGACAGACCAGATAACTATCTGTCATATGATAGACCCTTAAATCATATCAACGAGTCTACACAACGTAAAGAATTCAATATTTTTGGAAGTGGGAAAATCACGTACTCTATAAGATATACTCATTTATACACAGTGGAGAAATATCAACTGTCCCTCACATTCACGTATATGCGCTCAAGTACAATGGGGGAATCTTGGAGTTTTACATAAAAGGGAAAGCTCACTATTGCAGCGCAGTTCCAATGATGGCCACGATAGAAAGTTAAGGAAACAACACAGCAGCAACTCTGGAATATCTTGAGATAAACCGAAGCAACAGAAAATAAAATTGCGAAATCTTTCTCAGAGCCCATGTTTCTTATTTACACAAGCTTCACAGGCAAATTATGTTGCCGTGGAGAAAGCTGATTACTCACTGAGCCTTCAGTACAGTATATGGTAAAGGGAAAACCGTGAACACTATGCATGTTCCTGTTTTCGTGAATTCATGTCTGTTCCACTAATGGTGAGTGACAAGGGTTTTTTTTAATCCCTGTCCCTAAGTATGAGCAATAATACTAGTGATGCATGCTTAGAACGCACCACTAATATGCCATGTATGTGTGCATTTGCAGCGTCTTCTGTTGTTTTTTAATATATGGGCCAGCTGCATACTCTTGGCTTGTTATTTGACTCAGTAGGTCTAATCTAAACCCCCACACTTGCGATGGACAGAGTGCTGCCAAACAGCTGTTCACAAGTATGCACGGGTTGGTTGAGTCGGGCCTTGGACCTCTACTTTCAACTAAAAGTAGATCAAAAACACTCCCAGCGGGAATGACTGTTTGCAGGAATGTGTATTTGGGTGTATGTCATTCAGTATGCCCCAAACACAACATTAATATAGTGTCATATACATTTCTTCCTCAATTCCTGCACTTTCCCCATGACTTCAGCTATATATATATTTTTTTTTTGGCTGATGCTTTTGTTCAAAGCAACTTACAGTGCACTTATTACAGGGACAATCCCCCCCAGAGCAACCTGGATTAAGTGTCTTGCTCAAGGACACAATGGTGGTGGCTGTGGGGATCGAACCAGCGACCTTCTGATCACCAGTTTTGTGCTTTAGTCCACTACGCCACCACCACTCCATATTTTCTACTAAGGATGGAGAAGCTAACATCTTGACTGGTTTGCCAGCCTCTCTGTCAGTCTACATGGGCTCCAAATGGTATTGGTATTTTTAAATCTATGTACCGGTAATAAAATCCATACAGGTGTGGCTGAAGTGTCCAAATACTTCTTGAGGTCATAGTATTTTCACCAGTAGAAATGGACATTCTGATCAGTCATTGCAGGGTTGTCTGTTTCTGTCACCCTAAGCTTTGCCTATGAGAATAGTTGCTGTGGGTGCAGCAGATGAGATAGATATCAGCCATTGAATGCACATGAATATTTAACTGAGGCGGTACAAGTCTGGCACAGTGTCAGCTTATGAAAAGTGGATTGTAATGGCTCAGTGCTTTTTATCTGCTGTGTCTGTATAAAAAAAAGCTCAAAGAATTTGGTTCAAACAAACACAAAGCTCTGACAAACCCCATGCTGACACCAATGGCTAACCTGAGTGGCCCATTATCCTGTTAGTCATGAGTCACTCCTGTTTGGACTCATTCCATTCATTTAATTGGTAAATTTGGGAAGACGTTGAGGATTGGTCTGAGGAACATTGTGTGAGTGCCCTGTGGATAACACAACACATTTATACATTAGAAAAATGTAGAAATTTTAAAGGGCTTGTTTAGAAATCCTTGGTTTTCTGACATCAGAAACCCCTCAACATTAACATATTTATATGTCACCTACTGATTATGAGTAATTATATTGCATTCTTGAAATTTACCTAAAATTCAAAACCATTGTTTTCAATGAATGTACGCACATGGGCACACTGCCGTACGGCGTCCATTGATGAAGCCCTGCTACAACATCGGGGTCTTTTCCTTAAAAGTTTTCCATTTAATTTGACCCAAATCGTTATCATGGGACATAGATTATTTACTTTAGCCATGGGTAGAAGATGCATTGTGAATATGTAACTTTCATATAGCCTACACAATGTATTTTCAGTAACAAGTATGTGTTTTTGTGGTTTGAGAGCTTAAATAAAGCCTATTCAAGGCTACATATAGAGAAATTGCATAATAAACATTACCATTTCTAATCTTTTACCAGCTTACAAACTCATCAAGATCACATTCTTTAAGTGCAGAAACCTCGACTGGCATATTCTATGTGTGATACCCTACCTTGTCCTACCTGTGACTTCATGCACGTGTCGCAGTTCTCGTCCGGTGTGCAACTCACTTATGAATCAAAGATAAAATGGTAAATTGTCAAGACAAACTAAACAAAATGGCTAACATTGTAAGTGAACCCAGCAACAACAACAAAAAAATCATAAAAATATGTATGAAATGAGCCCTTTAAATGCAGACACTGGACTGATAGCTAGAGCTTAGTGAAAATGTGTTTTTCCTAGGGCTTATTTATTGTCCAAATGCAGCTTATAAAAAGTCATGCATCAGACCGCACTCATCTGACAGAATGGAGCAGGCTTGGGGCGGTCATGGTGATTCATTTCCCATGCTGCTTAGCTGCTATTGCAGATAAGAGGAGTCAGACAAGAGAATTTAATGGAGCCAAATAACAATCAGCTGTTGTATCATAACAGGGTTGCGATTGGTGAATGTGTGCATGTGTGTGGTAAAAGATCTCTAGACTTGGGTGGGGTCTTTCCTCCCAATGTAATTAAACCCGCAGGACCACTGTCCAGACACTCTCTTCACACACACATACTTGCTTGTCAGTCGTGGTCGATGATGATGCTTTCTTCAAAGGAGTGAGGGTATTTGGGTAAAGTTGTCAGCTACAGTAGGTTGACACTGGTGCCCATTCATGTGTCTGTGGAGGCCGATCCTAGAGCCACACACTCTATTGCAAATTGGGCAGGAGAGCCCTGATGCTGAAGCACAGCTGATCATGTTTTTTGTTCTGCAACTGCTGAATGTTGTGATGCAGTTCTTCAATCCCTTTGGCACAGGAGGCTCACCAGGCTGGTCTGTCACGAACCAGGGTCTCAACATGAGTGGGATCAATACCACAGCATTTTAGAATGATTTTGGTACAGTCCTTAAAGCACCTCTACTGCCCACCAGCAGCACAATTTCTTGCAGGGATTTTAACCTTAGAGGGCTTGCTGTGGTAAGCGAGGATCTGGCATGCAGGTGACATGCACAAGCCAATGTAGATAACGCTTGGTCAGCATTGTTTCAATACAGAGGGAGTTAGTTTTAGCAAGGATCTCTGTCTGGGGCGTCCGATCCTCCCAAGAGAGTATTTTTTGGAGACATCGCACATGGAAGCCCTCCAAAAGTGTAATGTATCGTCTGTACAGGGTGCATGTCTCTGCCCCATAAAGGATGTTGGAAACACATACCGCATTGTAAACAGCAACCTTGGTGGCTATTCTCAGGTTTTTTGTTCTCAAAGAGTCTCACACATAAGCACCCAAAGGCTGTGAAAGCTTTATTGATGCTGTTGTTTATTTAATGAGAAAGAGAGCAATCTGAGGAGCGTGTGGAACCAAGGTAGGTAAACCTGTCCACCACTTTTAGTGGAACACCATCGATAAGGAAAGTTGGAAGGGTGGAGGTGTATCCTGTGGGCTGTACAACAACTTCTGTCTTCTGAATGTTGATCTGAATGTTGATCTGGAGGCCAAAGGACTGATAAATGCTGGAGATTATGTTGAGAGCGTGCTGCTTTAATTGTGGTGTGTGAGCTACGACAGCACAGTCATCTGTGTATTGCAGTTTGCATATCTGCCATGTCAGTGTCTTAGTGTGAGCCTGGAGCCATCGGACATTGAAGAGATTTTCATCTAGGCGGTATTGGATATGAACACCCTCCGTGTTTCCAACGGCGAGATGGAGTAGGTGTGTGATGGCTGACAGCAGGGGGTTGAATAGAACAGGAGCCAAGACATAGCCCTGCTTGACAACAACTTCTACGGCAAAAGGCTCTGATTGGAGGCCTCCGGCAATTACTCTGGCTTGCCTTCATATAATTGGCGAAAGATGGAAAGAAACTTGGGTGGCACTCCAAGTTGCAAAAGATATTTCCAGAGCATCTCACGGTTGATGGTGTCAAATGCATTTGAGAGGTTAATAAAGGCCTTGTAAAGGGTTGCGGTGATGCTCTCTACTTTTCTCCTGTAGCTGCCATATGATGAAGATCATGCTTCTGCCATCTGCTGTGTAAAGTGGATCAACAGTGTGTTTTCTAGGACCATACAGGGTTTTGATGGCATCATAGAAGCCCTGTATGTTGTTGCAATCTGCTAGTCCTTTTATTTCCCTTGGTTTGTTCATCCATCAGTTGTCTTTCATCTCTCTGAGAACCCTCTGGCTCTCAGCTCTCGGCTCAGCAAAAGCAGATTTTAGTGTGGGTAATTCAGGGTTAGACAGGATATTGTTATGGGCCTGGTGTTTTATTTGTAAAAGTGGGTGAATAGTGGGACAGTTGTTGTCAAATCAGTCCTTATGATGCTTCTTAGAGAAGCCGAGAGCTTCTGAGTCTACACTGTGAATGGCAGAGCTTAGGGTTGGCCAGTTTGTACAATACTCTGTAACTTCATCCAGCTTGTTGGCGAGAAGACACCTGAAGTTGTCCTTAATGTAGAGGTTTATAAGGGCAGGGCAGTTGAACCGTTTGTTTGGAGCTTTTCTACAAAGATAGGGTTGAATATCCATATAGAGCTTTGATCTGACCATCCGGTGATCGGTCCAGCACTCAGCTCCATGCATGACTCAATAAGTGTGTCACGTCTTTCTTTTTGACGAATAATGATATAGTCCAACAGATGCCAATGCTTTGAACGGGGGTGTTTCCAGGTGGATTTCAGCTTGTTCGTCATCTGGAAGAAGGTGTTAGTGATTGCCAGTTGGTGCTCTGAACCTAAGGAGAGTAGTCAGAAGCCATTGCTATTAATTTTCCACACTCCATGCTGGCCCAGGACTTTGTTCCAGATATGGTAGTCAGTCCCTACTCTGGCATTGAAATCTCCCATGATAATGAGCTTGTCTGCAGTTGTGGTTTTCTGTATAATGCAGTCAAGAGACCTGTAAAAGTCTATTTAACATCCTGTTCTGCATCCAGAGTTGGTGCATAGGCACTGATTATGGTAGCAAAGCAGCCCTTAGTTAGAGGAATACCCCATATCATTAATCTCTCATTGATGGCAATGGGAGATTCAGGGATGTTCTTCAGTAAGTGCGTTTTTATGGCGAAGCCCACTCCATGGAGGCACCCCTTTCCAGATGAAGTTATAACCCGCACACACTTCAGTCCAGGAGCCCTCTCTATGTAGCCTGGTTTTACTGAAGACAGCTTTATCAATATTGTATTTCCTCAATTCGAGAGCCACAAGAGCTGTTTTTCTGCAGGGCCTCTCAGATTTTTCTGCCATGCCCAGAAGAGTTTGGACATTCCAAGCAGCGATGTTCATGTGAGTGTATCTTTTCCTATTTTTCTTTTTTGACCGCAGGGTGGAATGCTCCGATGACTGCAGTTCGTCGTCCGGAGTTAATGAAGCAGATAATTTTTAAACCACCTTTTCTTGGTCCTTCCCCGCCAGGGGTGAGCAGTGTGGAAGCTGTTCAGTCATAATGGAAGCTGCCGAAGAGACACACTGCTCCATCTTGCATCTCAACGACCATCACTTCACTATCGCATGTTGGCTAGGCACTCCCATTCACATCCTTGGCCTGTACCCACCATTCCATGTTACCACAGGTCTTGAAGGGGCTTGAAGCAAGAAGCTTGCATGAGGAAATGATTAAAGTGTGAGTTTGGGTGCACAGTCCATACTCACACCATCTTCACTCCGCCAGACAGACTCCAGTGGCATGAGAAACTCACGACAACCTTCATCTGGTCAGAGCTGCAGGATATCACCGAAAACCCGGTCCGTTGGATCCCGCCTGTGGATGTCCCTAAATCTAGGTTTGTGATAAGGGTTTGCTCCCCTAGCCAACACACCATTACCTGGTTTACCCATGTGGCAGTGGGACAGTGATTGGTGAAACACCTCTAGGAACCACTGTTGCTCCGAGACCACCTACTAATTCAGCCTGAGGTCACAAAACTCCAATTACCATGGCTTGCCACAAGGAGGCCTAGTAGGAGTCTTGGTGAGGGAGAGGCTATATACTGACCAAGGAAGACTTACACACTCTGCTTCCTGAACCTGGCTGGTGTGGCCAGTGGCAGGAGCTAAGTTAGAGGAATTGCAGGCATCCCTACATGCAATAGCTCACTAGCAAGCTGCACTAGACATGTCACGACACCCTGTAGGCAGGTGCCTACTAAACCACACACACACTTACATTTACAAAAGTACAAATTTGAAAATACCTAGTCTTCTATTTTTTTTTTAAAGAAAAGCTAATTGGAATTAAATACTGTAATCAACTACCTAATTCTCATAACAATATGACTAATATTTCTACTTTAATCTTGTACTGCTATGACTTAAATTACATAATTTTATAAATTCTCATAATTTTGATTTTTATTCTCAAGATATTACTACTTTAATCTCAAAATATTGCGACTTTATTCTCAAAAATGTATGGCTTTATTCTTGTAAAAGGCCAATAATGAGATTATTCCCTAAACATTAAGATTTTTTAATTTACAAAGATGACTTCTTTAATCTCTTAATACTATGACTTCTGTCTCATAATTCTATTAATTCTTGTCATTTTGACTTTAATCTCAAAATATTATGACTTTGTCAGGGTTCCCATGCGTCCTGGATAACTGGGAAAACCTGGAATTGTGCAATGCAGTTTTCCAGTCATAGAATATTTTTTGAAAAATGTCCTGGAAAAAAATGTATGGTCCTGGAAAATATTTTATTATAATAACTCTGATTGACTGTGTCGCTACAATAATTTTGTTACATGTTAAAAAACAATCAGGACTCAGGATAGCTGGCAAATACACAATTCATTGCCGGAGGCTGTGCATTGGGAAACAACATCAGCAGTTGACCATAATGAACAAAGCCCTGTCACATAAATTCTCTGCTCATCTGCTATAATCTCTGCTTTGCTCCAGCTAAATTGGTTAAGTATTGATATAGTACAAAATAGGATTTTTTGTTCCAACATTGCTGTTATGCTAACTACAAAAACATTTGAGTTGTAAATTAAATTTTAGACAATGACAATGAACTAACTGCAAATTTGTTGTTTTTTTAGTGAATTCACAACCCAAGGTGGTAGCATGGTTATGTGGCCTTTACACCTCGGGATGTGAATTTGTTTATAATAATTAAATGATCGGAGTCCGCATATTCCGCGGCTGCCACGTGTAGGGTCATTTGATTTCTGCGATGTGGAAAACACGGATGAAATCAGAAAATCTGGCATTAGCTATACAATTTTAAATTTCAAGGAATTTTACATATTTGGAATGAAAATTAATGTTTGAATGCACAATTAATCAAATAAAATTTTTAATCTAAAGAATTTAATCTCGTAATGTTTATATTTTATTCCTGAAATATTAGATTTTCTTTTTTTTTTTTTTTAACATGGCACTAAAATGCTGTTGTACTCTAGAGTATAAGGCCACATCCACACTAATTCTTTTTAGTGCTTGATTTTGCTACATTTATGCTTCTCATTCACAATATAATGACGTTTTTCTCCACTGAAAAACTCTCCATAAATGCTTACTTTGGAAATGATAACATTAGTAAACTGACAGCTGAGTTTTCAGACTTTTAGGATTAGTGAACATGGTCTAACCGTACTCCTATACGTTTTAAGAGTAAAAGTATTTGCTTTATTTATTAAATATTTTCCAATTGATTTTCTAATTTAGGATGTCCACACTTTTGTCAGATTTAGCTCACTTTAGGGAACAGATTTGACCCCAAACTATTGCTAAGTGTGTATACACACACACACACACACACACACACACATTATCTGCCATTTATCATGAACCACCCCCACAGATCATAATACACACATTCACATCCATCATATAAACAGATAATACACCCAATCCACACACACACAAATTGGGTTAGATTGTTCCATTTCTCACCCTCTCCCCCTAAGCACATTTTTTAAAAAGGTTTCTTATTGAAAATAATTTCTGTCGCATCTTGCAGTTTTTTCAGCATTTCGCGCCATGGTTTTAGATGACAAGTTAAAAAGTATTTAAACTGGGGGGTTTTTTTAGCACAAGAATGCATTAGTTTTGAACGGGTCCTAAACTGATTCAGTAAAGAAGTGAGTTTTTCAGTCTATGATTCAGACCAATATCTCTTGTAATTGATTCAGTCTGTGTCTTCTCACATGTTTGTCTGTGTCTCACTTTATCTGTGGCCAGACTGTGATCACTGAGTCTGTATTTGGTGAGGATCCGTTTCTGTTTTGGATCTCTTACAGTGTAGAGATAATTATTTCTGTTTAGGGCCTGATAACATTCCAGTTTGGTTTGGTTTTTACTTTAATTTTCCCAATTTTCCAAATATGACTTTTTTGCTTTCTTTTATGATTTGGTTTATTCTGATTTGGTTTTGTTCGGCAGTGCTGGTCTGAAACTGTTTTTTTTTTTTTTGTTAGTGGGTTTGTGAGTTTCAGAGTCGGCTTACAAAGGGGACTGGTTTAAGGCTTCAATTCTTGGGCTTTAAGGACTTCATGTTGCATTCGGTGTGTTATGGGAATTGGAATGTAGGTGTGTCCAGAATTTGAGGGATCATTTTTCAATATGTATAATTAGGGGTATCTGCCTAGTTATGCGTGCATTAGCAGGTGTTCTTCTCTGAACTCTTAGAATGTTTCAACAGAATTCTGCATGCTGGGCTTCTATGGGGTGTTTGTCCCATCTTGAGTAATCTGCCAGACAGAGTGCACCCCAAACATCACTTCCATACAGAGCAATAGGCATAATAATACTATCAAAGATTTTACACCAAATTGTTACAGGAATGTCTATTTGGGTAAATTTGCCATTAATAGCATAGAATGCTCTTCTAGCTTTCTCTTTTAGTGCACTCACTGCCAGCCCAAAACCCCCTGAAGCACAGTTTTTTAGACCGAGGTAGTCATTGTGTAGGGTGTGTTCTATTGCAGTGTTCAATTTAGTGAATGTGTATCTGGTTTCCTGTAATCTGGCTATTTTCTGGAAGATCATAATTTTATATATACATTTTTTTTTAAATTGACTGTCAGGGCCCAGTTCTGACAGTAGTTCTCCAGCAGGTCCAGGTGCTGCTGTAGCCCTTTTGCAGTAGCTGACAGCAGCACCAGATCATCTGCATAGAGAACAAATTTAACTTCAGAATGATTTAGAGTAAGACCGGGTGTTGCAGATTGTTCCAGTAGCACTGCTAACTCATTAATGTAAAAGTTGAACAGAGTTTGACTCAAAATGCAGCTGTTGTCTGAATACATAGATTTGATAGTGTTGTGCATTTTACAGTAGAATTTTATAATATAGTCCATCATGCCAAATGGAATCAGATGCTTTTTTTTAAATCAGCAAAATGCATAAATTTTGCCTTTGCTATTTTGATGAACTTGCTGGTTGACTATTGTGTGTAGCGTGTGAATGTGGTCGATGGTGCGGTGGTTTGGTAGGGATTCAATCTGATTCTTACTCTAATACATTGTGCTTGGTAAGGAAGGCCTGTATCCAGGCGTTTAGGATACAGCAGAAAGTCTTCCTCAGATTACTGTTAACACAAATGCATCGGTAGTTATTGGGGTCGAATTTGTCTCCACTCTTATATAATGCATGTATTAAGCCATTACTCCTGGTATAAAGAAAGTAGCCAGTTTGCTGAACCAGATTCAATAGTTTTAACAAGGTCTCCTGCATTACTGCTGGACTGTGCTTCAGCATTTCTGTTCTTATGTTGTCTAAACCACATGCCTTTGTGGGTGTCTAAAGGGATTTAGTTATTTTTTTATTGTAGATTTCAATTGACTGCTTATTTTGCATGTTTTTTCTGGTGTGAGATTTTCTGGAGATATTTCTTTTGAAAAAGTTTTTAAAATAGCCTTTCCATTATTCTCCATTATGTATGGCTATGACCTGGATGTGCTGTTTATTCAGGTGGATCCAGAACTGATTATCATTAATTGAGTCTTCATTTTCATTAAGAATGTGGTTTAGATGTTGTTGCTTTTTGTGGCGTATTGTATTTTTATAATCCCTGAGTGCATCACAATAATTGTGTTGTTTTTGGTTGGAGAGGTGTCTCTCTCTCTCTCTCTCTCTCTGTCTCTCTTTCTGTCTCCACCATTGATAGGATTTGCATAGCTAATTTGTGCCGCCCAGTGTTCAGTGAGTTGTGAATGTGCTAAATGTGCATTTCCATGATCCGCTCGTCCATCACAGAAGTATGGCATAAGCACTTGTCCTGAGGGCCGTTGAGCCACATCATTGTGCATTCGCTTTTGAAGTGTTCAAATTCATTTCTCAACACTCTGTACAGTATTCTGCTCCATTGTACTGCTGAATGTTACAGTACATTATAAATGTTGTGTTTCTGTGCTGAATGGGGCAACCCAGAGTTCTGTAATAATGTATGCCAGCACTTTAGACTTCAAAAGTAGCATTTATGCAATCTTTATTCATCGTTGCCATGTGTATACATGAGCAGTACTGCTTTTGTGTAATATAGTTCCCTGTGCCAATATTGTGTGTGTGTGTGTGTGTGTGTGTGTGTGTGTGTGTGTGTGTGTATTGATGTTTTCACAGGTTGATGAGCTGTATGAGGGGTTTTGTATTCAAAGCCGGTTACGTGATGGGGCCAGTAAGATGAAACAGGCATTCACTGCTTCACCCTCCACTAGAGGCACACGTGAGAGCCTGTCCGAGGTCAACCGCAGATATAAAGAGTATACAGAGGTACACCATCATCTGTCAACATACAAGTTTCTTTTTGGCTACATTCACACAGTAGCAGAATATGAATATATCTTCTGAATTCCTGGGATTGTCCTCATGTCTTCAGATTTTTAAGATGAAGTTATGTTTATTTAGCTTATGAATGTCTGTTCCCTTCTCAGAACATGAGCACTTTTGAGGGTGAGCTGGAGAACCTGCTGGGAGAGTTTCATATCAAAATGAAAGGTACTGGGTTTCTGAATCCTCTTTGTTATAAGGTTTGGTCCAGTTGTGTAAATGCTAGGGCTGTCAATCAATTCAAATTCTTAATGGAATGAATTAAATGATGTACTGATTAAATAATCAAATTAATCAAATATCAATATTTACTGCGAAAGGCTCGCAAATAAAGTTAATTCAGAATATAATATTAAAAATAATAATAAAGATAATATTATAATCTATTTAAATACATTACATCATATACATACACTCACCTAAAGGATTATTAGGAACACCTGTGCAATTTCTCATTAATGCAATTATCTAATCAACCAATCACATGGCAGTTGCTTCAATGCATTTAGGGGTGTGGTCCTGGTCAAGACAATCTCCTGAACTCCAAACTGAATGTCAGAATGGGAAAGAAAGGCGATTTAAGCCATTTTGAGCGTGGCATGGTTGTTGGTGCCAGACGGGCCGGTCTGAGTATTTCACAATCTGCTCAGTTACTGGGATTTTCACGCACAACCATTTCTAGGGTTTACAAAGAATGGTGTGAAAAGGGAAAAACATCCAGTATGTGGCAGTCCTGTGGGCAAAAATGACTGATTCAAGCTGATAGAAGAGCAACTTTGCCTGAAATAACCACTCGTTACAGCCGAGGTATGCAGCAAAGCATTTGTGAAGCCACAACACGCACAACCTTGAGGCGGATGGACTACAACAGCAGAAGACCCCACCGGGTACCACTCATCTCCACTACAAATAGGAAAAAGAGGCTACAATTTGCAAGAGCTCACCAAAATTGGACAGTTGAAGACTGGAAAAATGTTGCCTGGTCTGATGAGTCTCGATTTCTGTTGAGACATTCAGATGGTAGAGTCAGAATTTGGCGTAAACCGAATGAGAACATGGATCCATCATGCCTTGTTACCACTGTGCAGGCTGGTGGTGGTGGTGTAATGGTGTGGGGGATGTTTTCTTGGCACACTTTAGGCCCCTTAGTGCCAATTGGGCATCGTTTAAATGCCACGGCCTACCTGAGCATTGTTTCTGACCATGTCCATCCCTTTATGGCCACCATGTACCCATCCTCTGATGGCTACTTCCAGCAGGATAATGCACCATGTCACAAAGCTCGAATCATTTCAAATTGGTTTCTTGAACATGACAATGAGTTCACTGTACTAAAATGGCCCCCACAGTCACCAGATCTCAACCCAATAGAGCATCTTTGGGATGTGGTGGAACGGGAGCTTCGTGCCCTGGATGTGCATCCCACAAATCTCCATCAACTGCAAGATGCTATCCTATCAATATGGGCCAACATTTCTAAAGAATGCTTTCAGCACCTTGTTGAATCAATGCCACGTAGAATTAAGGCAGTTCTGAAGGCGAAAGGGGGTCAAACACAGTATTAGTATGGTGTTCCTAATAATCCTTTAGGTGAGTGTATATTGTGACAACAAACAAGTGAAGTATTTAGACCAGTGAGTCGCAACCGGGAGTATGCAAAAAAGAATTGGATTTTGCCCTGTTTAATCTATATGATTTAAAATTAAAATAATAATGAAGCATAAAAATATAGATTTCCCAAAGATTTCAATATATATTCTTAAAATCCCACAATAAATCTTTTAATATGCAAAGTTTAGCATCGAGATCCTTTCACTGCATTTTGAGAGTTTGGTTTGACTTGTTTCGTTTAATGGGTGTTCAAAGATTAGATCCATAAATCCAGTTGTCATTAGCTATGTTTCCATCCAAGTTGCAAATGTATTTTATGCGAAAAACCATAAAATCGCAAAAACAATGAGCAAATAAAGCCACGGTTCCATCCCATGTGTTCAAAAGAACAAAGCTGTCATTCTGGAGAAATTGTAGCCACTGTGACTCTTTTATTACTAAAATACTTGCAGTTTAGAACACAGATAAAACACTGTAGAAAAATGTCTCGTGTCTGGGAGCGACAGCGTGACACAGGTCTGTGTGCTTTCATCCATCCTTATGTCAATAAACCTGCTCTTTGGCACAGTTCAAGTTTGTATTCGACTTATTTGCTCTGCAAAGTCTATGCAGGCTTTGGGTTTTCAGGACACTGTTATTTCAGGATGACCAGAGCAACATTTCAGATATGAGGATTGGCTGGTTTGTCCAGTCATAAATTCTGTAGGAGTTTATTCTGTAAAAATTTTTCCATCATTGTTTATGTGCATCTCATCTTCTCAAATAAAAAATGTATTCACGTCAAACAACTGTATACATTTTTATGCTCATTTTGGAGATTTTATTTGCATCTTGGTGTTTCCATCCAGCAGTTTTTATTCAATATGCCAAAATGCGCATAAAAAAAAAACGTTGATGGAAACAAAGCTACTAATAATGTCTCTTTTAATATCCTTTCTGTTCTTCATGGTCAGATTTTCATCAAATCAACAAAATTTTATTTTTAAAATTAATATGCACTAACAAAACTAAACGCAGAACAGCCAGAAGTCTTAAAGAGATAGTACCTTTTTTCCACTGGTTCCACATATCAATTTAAATACTTGTAAATAGTAAAAATTATGCATGTAAACATTTGAAACATTTAAAAGGCCCCCTGTATAATTTAACAGCTTTAGTCTGTTCCAGTAATTTCACAGATTATATGGCCTGGTTTTGTTTTTGTTGGTGAATAAACATCATAACCAGAAACGTCCTATGACAAAATTCATGGTAATGATAATGATACTGTATCAAGGTGGTGCATCAAGTTTGAATCCTGCTGATAGTAGGAGCATTCCTTTTTACTAAATGTACATACAGGTTGGGGGCATGGTTAATTGCGTTAATTTTCATATAATTAATCACATTCAATTAACTAATTAAATCTACAGCCCTAGTTAAAACTATGAAACATTTGAATTGTATTTAATTAACAAACACCATCTTTTCCCCCTGTGAATCCCATCTCAGGATTGGCTGGCTTTGCCAGGCTTTGTCCCGGTGATCAATATGAGGTGAGTTGTTTGGAAAGTCTTTTTTTTTTTTCAATATATTGAAAAAAAATTAAATTAATGCAACGCTCTTCAACCACATAAATTAATTCTTGCAGTAATTGCCCGCCAAGTATGTGAAAAATAGCAACATTTTCTCTTCCGCAAGTGTGTACACCCACCTAAACCAATTATGGCACTTTTCCACTGCACGTTACGGTTCGACTCGACTCGTTTTTAATTTTCTAAGCTTGCTTTTCCACTAGTGCTGCTTCAACATGGGTGGGAATATAGTCTGATTAGAGTCATAGTTGTGCCGTCTCTATTCCATGGTGATTTTACACAAGTGTAACAGTTAAATTGGCCTGGTTGTTTTAGAAGCAAGCTTCCAGTAGCTGGTCAACTAAATAAAGTGAAGCTTTCAAGCAGAGTATAGAGATAACGTAACAAAACATACCATCCTCCATCGTGAATTAATGCCAGTCCAGGGCACTCTCCCTCCCATTGCTCGCCGGGTTTAGATAGCGTCCATTTGGTTGAACCACTTCCACTTTTCCTTGATGGTTCTGTAGACACTTTTAAGTTTTTTTTACTTTTCCCTACACTGCTGGTAGGTCCGGTGGTAGCCGTGTGCGGCCAACAGATGAGACACTTCTTGAGAGACTTTGTTGTTTCGTTCGTCGTTAACGAGAGGAACGTCTGCACCTCGTTTATTGACCACGGCATGGTTTTTCACACAGCCATTTCTTTACACAATTTGAAATTCGCGTGAACAAATGATACTGCTGTCGCTGTTGCTCATTTTAAAACTAGCGTGTTGATGTCCCGTGTTGCAAATCCAGTGACGCTGGTAGTGACTATTCTCTCTGACAATCAGTGATCTGCAGGGTTTTGACATCACATTTAGTATCGGCTAGACTCGCTTGGAACCTCGACCGAGGTGGTACTAAAAAAAGTATCAGGTACCAGGTACTATCCACAGTGGAAAACCCCCAAAAAGCGAGCAGAGTCGAGTCAAATCGAGTTATACCGTGCAGTAGAAAAGCCCCATTAGATAGATTTTGTAAGTCTGTATCAAACCAAATCTGAAAACTCCCTCTTTCTCTGCTGTGACACAATAATTGAGTTTGTTATGTTTGTTTTCGTTTTTGTTTTTTCTAACTCTGTAATATTTCCCTGCCTAAAACACACTTTCTCCCTCTCTCTTTATTTTTCTCTTCCTTGCAGATTTTCATGAGATACGGCAGACAAAGATGGAAACTGAAGGGGAGGATCGAAGCAAACTCCAAACAGAGTTGGGATGGAGAGGAGATGATCTTTATGCCCCTCATTACAGACCTCATCAACATCAAGGTGGGCTGGAGTTCAGTCACCACACAGTGTCTACTTACACAAATGAGTTCCAATGCTACTTTTTCTGAACATTCACACTTGGTCCCTTCCAATCTTGAATATCTGGGTACATCCTTGATTACAGAAAAAAAAGCATGAAGAAGGTAATACATAATACATTTATTTATCTATTAGGTGACAGAGTTGAAGGGGTTGGCCACTCATATCCTAGTGGGCAGTGTGATCTGTGAAACCAAGGACCTGTTCACCGCTATGCCTCAGGTGGTTGCTGTAGATGTCAATGACCTGGGAACCATTAAACTTAACCTGGAGGTCGCCTGGTCGTAAGTGACGCTATGTATTAAAATGGGATAAGAATTGTGGCGTTTCAGCCAGTTCAGCAATGTATGCTACCCTATGTTGGACAGTCAAGGAAGTGATGCTGAATTACTGACTTGAACACTTTTTAAAGGCCACTTCACATACTTTAATACACATTATCCATTCTTTATAATAATGTTACAGGTTTAATGGTGTACATGAACATATGTCTCTCTTGTTCTTGCAGTCCATTTGATGTGGAGGACCTGACCCTGTCCTCAGGAAATGTGAGCAAAGCCACCGCCCTGCAGAGACGAGTGTCTGTGTACAGCCAAGGCACACCTGAGACACCCACTTTCCAGGACAACTCTTTCTTTGTGAGTGCCCATTTAGAAAGGAACAGTTCTTTTCCAGACTAGAAGACAGCTTTTGTTAACTTACTGGACCAATCAGCTCTATTTGTAAAAACACATTTGACATTCAGAAGGCCCAATACCCACTAGAGTACCTACAAACACTGCAGGAAAATTCTGGGTTCAATTGTAGTTAAGCTCAATCGACAGCATGTGTGGCATAATGTTGATTACCACAAACATTTAGTTCAACTTGTCCCTCCTATTCTATTTTTTTCTTTCTAAAAGCAATGATTTAAACAACTTTACAGTTGAAATAAAACATGAGTTTTAACAGAAAAATATATG
Source organism: Xyrauchen texanus (assembly GCF_025860055.1). Classification (NCBI taxonomy): domain Eukaryota; kingdom Metazoa; phylum Chordata; class Actinopteri; order Cypriniformes; family Catostomidae; genus Xyrauchen; species Xyrauchen texanus. The sequence continues at coordinate 26,584,677 of NC_068301.1, forward strand.
TAACTGCTCTTTTTTTCTTTAGTTTTTTCTTTGATCCCCTTTTCTCCTCAATTTGGAATGCCCAATTCCCACTACTTAGTAGGTCCTCGTGGTGGCACAGTTACTCACCTCAATCCGGGTGGCGGAGGACAAGTCTCAGTTTCCTCCGCTTCTTATCACGTGGCTCGTTGTGCATGACACCACGGAGACTTCGCATGTGGAGGCTCATGCTGCTCTCCACGATCCACGCAGAACTTACCACGTGCCCCATTGAGAGCGAGAATCACTAATTGCGACCACGAGGAGGTTACCCCATGTGACTCTATACTCCCTAGCAACCGGGCCAATTTGGTTGCTTAGGAGACCTGTCCGGAGTCACTCAGCACACACTGGATTCGAACTCGCGACTCTAGGGGTGTTAGTCAGCGTCAATACTCGCTGAGCTAGCCAGGCCCCCACAATAAGTGTCTCACTGTAACTTACATTTTTGCGAAATTATTTTTTGTGGTAATCAACATAATGCCACAAATGCTGTTGATTGTGCTCAACTTGTATTGAACCCGGAATATTCCTTTAAGTCACATGTAAAATGGCCCCAAAATTTTTTTTGTTTTTTTTACTAAATATTTCACAATAAGAAGTTTGTCAGGTTTCAGATGATACAATGATAGATCAAATATGTTTTGAAATCAAGTGTTGGAACCTAACACACTGTCACTGACAAATTGCACACATTCCCCAACCTAACACCTGAGTACTAACCCAACCCTAACCCTATTGATTCCAGAGTAGCTGTTCTGGATTCACTGTGTATCATTTTGCTTGGAGCTTGTGTGTAAATGCTTGTGCCTAATCCACACTGTTGTGTCTAATTGTAACCACCTTGTGCCACCATGTCCATCATGGCTGCTGTATTTGTATGTGTGTTGATGTAAAAGAAGTGGCAGCCTAGGCAGTGGGAGGGTCAGCGGCTCTCATTCTTGCACACACTCAGAGAGACACTCATAGAGAAACTGAGACGCAGTCGCTCTTTTGGCGATCTGGCTGCGCTGAGACCTCGTTCAAGGTCCAGTTTGGAAGTCTACGTGAGTTAGGTCACTGTGTGCCCTACCATTCTGAGTAAACACGTGTGTGTGTGTGTGTGTGTGTGTGTGTGTGTGTGTGTGTGTGTGTGTGTGTGTGTGTGTGTGTGTGTGTGTGTGTGTGTGTGTGAGTGTGTGTCTTTAAATGTTGCCTAATTGTCTTGCTTGCATGTTGTGCTCTATAGTTTGTCACATTACTCAACCGCTTCCAAACCCATTTCTTCTCACTCACACACACACACACACACACACACGTTGATTTTACTATATTAAAGAGGATTTAGAGTAGACAATACTTTTCATAATGATATTTATTTTAACCTAGCCCTAAAACAAAACCTGTTGACATTATTAGATTTAAAGGCACAGTTCACAAAAAAAATGTAATTCTCTCATCATTTACTCACCCGTTGCAAACTTGCATGATTTTCATTCTTCTGCGGAAAACAAACAAACATATTTTGATGGAGAAATGATGTACTGTAAATATACCCATACATGACTCCGCTGAGACTCCCAGCATGTGGAGGCTCATGCTACTCTCCGCGATCCACGCATAACTTACTGAAGCGATATGATTGGTTTTGGATGAGAACAGACCAAAATGTAACTCCTTTTTCACTATAAATCTTGCCATCTGCAGTCTCCTAGTCTTGCAGTCCAGATTTGAAGCTCGATTATACTTCCTTGCATCTAACACATGCGATGCGCGTGTGTGCAGATATGTTCACATCATGTCTTCATCAAAATATCTTTGTATGTGTTCCGCAGAAGAAAGAAAATCATACAAGTTTGAGACACCATAAATTATAAATTATGAGGTTATTATCATTTTTGGGTGAACTATTCCTTTAAAGAAAATCATGATATGATCTTTTATATATGTCTTTCAAATAGTGAAGACCACCTCAAATCCTTTAAAAAATTGTTTTTTACATCTTTTGATATATTTGTAAGGACATTTTTTTTTACAAATTTGGCCCTCACAAATATAGCCAAATCTGTACACTATAACGTTAGCTATGTAGAGACCCCGTAAAATCACATTTGGAGTTTTGTGGCTTTTAGTCCATGTGTATAAGCTTTAAGGTCAACTATATGATAGCATACTTCTCAAAAATAAATGTAAAAATTAAAAATAAACTGCTTCCTGTTTGAAAAAGAAATATGTCAACAGAGGAAATAATATTGCATTCATCGAATCATTTCATGAATTCCTTTCTTGCTCTTTAGTGTGTTGTTGTGAAATCTTTAGGACTAGGAATGTTTCACACATCTTTAGACCACTGAAATCGTAGAAATAACAGTTATTATAGAAATATATGACATGAAAGAGCCAATTTTTACTCTCCTTTATCTCGTTCTTTCATATATCTTCACATAGTCCACTTTACCTGATGACGTCTTTGAGAACGAAGGTGTTGCAGAGTGCAAACGCCTGTCTTTCACCTTCTCAGACACCTCCACTTCAAGCTCCGTCCCCATCCAATTAAACCCTGAGATCAAAGTCACACCCCCTGAGACAGACCCGCCCTCTGAGTTGAGCCCCTCCTCTGAGGAAGATGGGGGTGAGGAAGCAGAAGAGAGCTGCAGTGTGAGAGAAAGTGTGGCCAGTGCTAATGAACCAGACCTGGAGTGGGATCTGGTTGAGGGCCAGGGGCCCAGCACAGGCTCCGAGGCCCACTCTCTGTGCTCTGAGAGTCAGCTTTCTGCAGTGGGACCAGAGGATGTGGTGTTCCTGGAGTCCAATGTGCCTGATGAAGACTTGGAGCTGAAGCCTGTGGAGCTAGATGGGGAAGAAGGCAGTCTGACGAGGCAGCTGGTGAGGAGGCTGACCTCGTCTGACATGCTGCCCGAGGCTGGAACTCTGAGCTGGGAGGGAGGGGGCAGCAGGGCATTCCTGGAGAGCAGCCTGGAGGAGGCTATTCAATCCCTGCTAATGCAGCTGGAGAGCTTGGGCCAGCGCTGTGGGGAGCTACAAGACTTGGAGCAGGAGGTTATGAGACTTGAAGACCTGCTCAAGGTGAGTAAATTTGATTGTGGCATCCCTGTTTTTATTTCATTTCAACATCTATGAGCAAGTTTTAAGTTGTCTTCCCTACATTTTTCCAGTAGTTTTTTATAAAAATGTTTATAATTTTTTTTATTAGTTTGAAAATTGTAATCTAAACTCAGGTGCACACCTAGTAACCGCACTAATGTCAGATGGAAAAGGGGGTTTGGGGTTTGGATCATATACGTAGGGTTCCCACATTTTTTGATCAATGAATTTTAATTACTTTTCCAGTCATTTTTGATTTCTATAAAATTATATTTAAAAATTATTTTGATTCAGACCGATATTTAAACCATTTTGACTAATTAAAGAAATAGATCACCCAAAAATGAAAATTCTCTCATCATTTACTCTCCCACATGCCATCCCAGATGTGTATGACTTCCTTTCTTCTGCAGAACGTAAAGATATTTAGAAGGAAATCTCTGCTCTGTAAGTCCATACAATTCAAGTGAATGGTGACCAGAACTTTGAAGGTAAAAAAAAGCACACAAAGGCAGCATAAAAATAATCCATATGACTCCAGTGGTTTAATCCATGTCTTCTGAAGTGATATGATAAGTGTGGGTAAAAAATAGATCAATATGTAAGTCCTTTTTTACTATTAATCTCCACTTTCACTTTCAAATTCTTTTAGTTTTGTTGATTCACATTTTCTGTGCATATTGCCACATACTGGCCCAGTAAGTCCTTTTAAAAAGGACTTAAATATTAATCTGTTTCTCACTCACACTTATATGCTTCTGAAGACATGAATTTAACCACTGGAAACAAATGGATTACTTTTATCCTGCATTTATGTGTTTTTTGGACTTTCAAATTTCTGGTCACCATTCTCTTGAATTAAATGGACCTACAGAGCTGAAATATTGTTCTAAAAATCTTTGGTTGTGTTCATCAGAAGAAAGAAAGTCATACACATCTGGGATGGCATGAGGGTGAGTAAATGATGAGAGAATTAAAATTTTTGGATGAACTATCCCTTTAACTGAAAAGAACCTATTCGAAAGAAGGTTCACCCTTAACAAACTGGACATCACTATGGCTTGTGAGCCAGTTCTAACCAAGAGCAATATTTAGGTGGTGAAATATTTTAAAGCAGATCATAACAAGAAAAATATACATTCACTATAGAAATGTCCTGTGTATGGACAGGGTATGAAGGTTGTTTGTCTCTTCTTAGTGTCGGGTGCCTACACATAGGAGTCGTTCATCAAGTCTCAGTTTGACTGTGGAAAGCGCTCTGGAAAGTTTTGACTTCCTCAACACCTCTGACTTTGATGACGATGACACAGGAGATGATGCTGGCACCCTCTCACGATCGGTTTTCTTTGACATGGAGTCAGAGAGAATCGGGTAGGTTTAATTTTACACCCTTTATTGACCTACTGTATTTCCACTTGGTGTCCTCCATCATATAGCTTTAAAGGGTTAGTTCACCCAAAAATGTCAATTCTCTCATCATTTACATACCCTCAGTCCATGACTTACTTTCTTATGCTGAACATAAAGATTTCTTAGAAGAATATCTCAACTCTGTAGATCCATATAATGCAAATGAATGGTGACCAGAAATTTGAATTTCCAAAAAGCACATAAATGTAACAGAAAAGCAATCCATACGACTCCTGTGGTTTAATCCATGTCTTCTGAAGTGATCCAATTGGTTTTGGGTGAGAACAGAACAAAATGTAAAACACATCTTGTCATTGCAGTCTCTAGACATGATCATGATTTCAAGCTTGATTACACATCCTAGTGCATGACGCATGCACAGAGTTCTAGATGGTGCTATAGGAAGTGTATTCGAGCTTGAAATCATGATCGCCAAGAAGACTGCTGATGTCAAGATTTATATTGAAAATGTAATTATGTATTGGTCTGTTCTCACTCAAAATCTATTGGATCACTTTAGAAGACATGGATTAAAACACAGGAGTCATATGGATTATTTTTATGTTAACTTTATGTACTTTTATGTGCATTTTCTGGTCACCATTGATTAAACTTCTGGAGTCTTATGGCTAATCTTATGCTGCCTTTATCTACTTTTTGGAGCTTCAAAATTTTGGTCACCATTCACATGCATTGTATGGACCTACAGAGCTGAAACATTCTTCTAAAAATATTTGTTTGTGTTCTGAAAAAGAAAGTGATACACATCTGGGATGGCATGAGGGTGAGAAACGAATAGTTCACTGAAAAATTCTCCTATTATTTAAAGTACATGACAGTTCATGATTGTTTGGTTTGAAGGATGGACAACACAGTGATGGCCAGTTTAAATAATTCTGGAATGTTCTGTACTTCTACATTTGGCATATAGTGCCCTCTGGTGGTGACTGAGTATCTTACTTGTCCAATAGGCCAGGCCAGCATCCAGAAGCAAGAGGCCACCTGAGTGAAGCCCTGACAGAGGACACCGGTGTGGGGAACAGTGTGGCTGGCAGTCCCTTGCCTCTCACAACAGGAAATGAGAACCTAGACGTGGCTATCGTTATTCATCTACAATACTGCAATCACCTAATTCAGGTGCTACTTTATTTTGACATCTTCCTTTCCTCCCTCCTCTTTTTATCTCAGACTCTGTGATATGTGGTTTTCTTAGTTTTTATCAATGAACAGGGTCACAACAGCAACAGTATTGTACAGCATAACCTAAAAAAACAAAAACAACAAAAAACATGTATAATTGAGTGTTTATGATATAAAAGGCTAAAGTTTCTCTGTGTTTGTGTTGTAGTTGTTGGACTCAGGAGGAAGTCCATCGCAGCATAAGGCATACCTGCACAAACTAGCAACCCAAACAGTCCTATTGGAGGAGCTCAGTGAGAAAAATCTTGACAGATCGGGCTGCTTTACCACGGCATCTGATGGTTAGTGCATCATAGTATATGCTTTTTTAGACACATCATTATAACATTTTGATGCTATGTTTTAACAGCTTTAACTTCATTAAAGCATACTTTTTTTAAGAATATGCCAATTTAAGCGTATTTTTGTCGAAAAAAAGGTCACAATAATGTTCAAAAAAAGAGTTCTGTTGTGGTACATGTACAAACAATATTTTGGTACCTTTTTTAGTCCTATATTATGTGTGACTATGCTTAAACATATAATAGCATTATAACATATTATAATTAAAGCCCTTTGTAAATGCTCCTACATCTCTTGGTTTGTTAAACAGTGCTGCCTGGATTAGCGGAGCAGCCGGCGCTGATGTCTCTGTGGTCAGACTTCAGTGGTGGCATGTTCTATACTACACTGGACCGTGTATTTAAACAAATGCATCTCCGTTTTGCCTTACCACTGCAAGAGATTCCCCCTCATTCACCTGATTCAGGTAGAGCCTATGACTTCTGCATTGTGACCTCGGTCTTGCCCTTACTGTATATGTACACTACCGGTCAATAGTTTTGAACCACTTATTCTTTATTAGAATTTTTTATTTTTTTTTAATTATAGTAAAGTCCTCAAAACTATGGAATAACATAAATGGAACTATGGGAATTATGTTGTGACTAAAGATGCTAAAACAACTTATTGAGATATCCCTGGGATGCTTTTTAAACAGTATTGAAGGAGTTATCATCTATATTGGGCAATTATTGGCTGCTTTTCTTTATTATTCGGTCCACTTTAAAAAAAAAAAAATTAATATGGTGGCACAATTATATTTTGTCTACAAAACTAGTTTCAAACATTTAAGCATACGCCTTCAGATCAAACGATTTTTAAGATCATGAAAAACATTTCAGTCATGTGTTTCAAAACTTTTGATCGGTTGTGTATAGGTATATAAAAAATAGTTGCCTCAAAATGTATTTGGACGCTTTAGCTAAACTTACAAATGTATGCATTTAATTGCATAAGATATCATTAGAACAAAATGTCAATCCAAGTAGGATAGATTAATAAATAAGTGCCTTAGGAAAAGTTTGACAAAGTAATGGCAAAAATGTATAAATAAAGTGAAGCTAAGCATAAGAAAACTTAAGCATTATTTGTTTGCTTATGCCACTTAGTTTGATATTTTGTTATCTAATGGAACAACATTCACAAGTATATTGTATTTGGCTTAAGTGTCCAAATGCTTCATTGGGCCTTGTATGTTTGTTGAATGAGATATATGCTGTCTGTTTATATACTAATTATTGTGGTTTGATTGTAGTAGTCCTGTTTATATTCATCAGTCTGTGTGTATATGCAGTGATAAGGATGGTGGTGAGTGAGATGGTAGACAGGAGAGAGCTGGCCTCATCCCCGTGTCCATCAACGTCCTCTCTGGCACAGGATGTGCTCAGCGTTTTTCAGTTTCATAGATACACCGTTGAACACAATATCACAGACATGGAGCAACACCTGCTGGATTTAGCCAAAGAGAGTAAGAGACTTTTTTTAATAGTGTGTTGTCAGGAGTCTTGGCTTTATAGATTATTAACATCATTTTAATATAATTTATAGGGCTGTGAATTGATTATAAAATATAAATAACTAATTGCAGTTTTTTGTGATTAATCATGATTAATCATGGTACATGGTATATTAAAACAAACATTCAAATATAATCATAAATCTATTTATTTTATACTTTGTTTCAAAGAACTTGCAAGAAATTTGTTATTCATCATTTATGTTGATTATTTCAATATAAATATTTAAAAAATGTGCAGATAGAGTTAATTAGACACATTTTTACTGGTATAAATCTTTAATACAACTATATGTTTATATGCCATAAAATCAGTGGACATGCTGTCATTAAAATTCTAGCCAAATCTTCTGGCAATTTCCAGTGGACTTTTTTAATAATAGGATCAAATATGCAGATTCAATTTATACAGGTGAAACTCGAAAAATTAGAATATCGTGCAAAAGTTCATTAATTTCAGTAATTCAACTTAAAAGGTGAAACTAACATATTATATAGACTCATTACAAGCAAAGTAAGATATTTCAAGCCTTTATTTGATATAATTTTGATGATTATGGCTTACAGCTTATGAAAACCCCAAATTCAGAATCTCAGAAAATTAGAATATTGTGAAAAGGTTCAGTATTGTAGGCTCAAAGTGTCACACTCTAATCAGCTAAACACCTGCAAAGGGTTCCTGAGCCTTTAAATGGTCTCTCAGTCTGGTTCAGTTGAATTCACAATCATGGGGAAGACTGCTGACCTGACAGTTGTGCAGAAAACCATCATTGACACCCTCCACAAGGAGGGAAAGCCTCAAAAGGTAATTGCAAAAGAAGTTGGATGTTCTCAAAGTGCTGTATCAAAGCACATTAATAGAAAGTTAAGTGGAAGGGAAAAGTGTGGAAGAAAAAGGTGCACAAGCAGCAGGGATGACCGTAGCCTGGAGAGGATTGTCAGGAAAAGGCCATTCAAATGTGTGGGGAGCTTCACAAGGAGTGGACTGAGGCTGGAGTTACTGCATCAAGAGCCACCACACACAGACGAGTCCTGGACATGGGCTTCAAATGTCAAACGTCTTACCTGGGCTAAAGAAAAAAGAACTGGTCTGTTGCTCAGTGGTCCAAAGTCCTCTTTTCTGATGAGAGCAAATTTTGCATCTCATTTGGAAACCAAGGTCCCAGAGTCTGGAGGAAGAATGGAGAGGCACACAATCCAAGATGCTTGAAGTCCAGTGTGAAGTTTCTACAGTCTGTGTTGGTTTGGGGAGCCATGTCATCGGCTGGTGTTGGTCCACTGTGCTTTATTAAGTCCAGAGTCAACGCAGCCATCTACCGGGACATTTTAGAGCACTTCATGCTTCCTTCAGCAGACAAGCTTTATGGAGATGCTGACTTCATTTTCCAGCAGGACTTGGCACCTGCCCACACTGCCAAAAGTACCAAAACCTGGTTCAATGACCATGGTATTACTGTGCTTGATTGGCCAGCAAACTCGCTTGACCTGAACCCCATAGAGAATCTATGGGGCATTGCCAAGAGAAAGATGAGAGACATGAGACCAAACAATGCAGAAGAGCTGAAGGCCGCTATTGAAGCATCTTGGTCTTCCATAACACCTCAGCAGTGCCACAGGCTGATAGCATCCATGCCACGCCGCATTGAGGCAGTAATTAATGCAAAAGGGGCCCAAACCAAGTACTGAGTACATATGCATGATTATACTTTTCAGAGGGCCGACATTTCTGTATTTAAAATCCTTTTTTTTATTGATTTCATGTAATATTCTAATTTTCTGAGATTCTGAATTTGGGGTTTTCATAAGCTGTAAGACATAATCATCAAAATTATATCAAATAAAGGCTTGAAATATCTTACTTTGCTTGTAATGAGTCTATATAATATATTAGTTTCACCTTTTAAGTTGAATTACTGAAATTAATGAACTTTTGCACGATATTCTAATTTTTCGAGTTTCACCTGTATCTAACTTTATTGGCAAGATAAACTTAAGTGTACATTGCCAGTGCAATATTAGACACTATATATACATATATAAAACATATTGAATGCTAAAGTTTCAAATCTCAAAACTGTTATTTTCTCTGGCTGCAGTTCAGTCTCTATCACTTGGTTTTGTTTTTGACACTGGTTCAGATGACAGCGAGTGAGTGTTTTCAATGTGTTCAATGTTCATTTGGGAATTAATCTTTTTTTGAAGACAACATAAAAAATAAAACCAATTGTGTCATTATTTTTACATGTAACCCAGCAACAAGGTATTATTTTTGTTTTTGATAATTTCTATAAAATTGTCAAAGAAATAGCAGACGGCAACAGTTGCTTAGAGAGAACTGGTCAGAAATGTTTTTAAGGTGGGTCTTAGCAAACAGTCAATTGTAAACTGAACTGCTGTGAACTGTGGATCAGTTACAGGCTTATGTTCACTAATTTGAAAATAATCAATATATTGATTTCTAAGGCCACTTTTTGTATTGTCTAATCAATTCTTTAATCGTCTCCCACAATAATGTAATTTATTTTAATTAACTGAATTATATATAATATTAATTATTTAATCATAATACTGTATATTAAATTATTTTTATTTAAGGGGCCTTTCTCTGCAAATATTAATTAATCAGCATATCATTTAATTAATTTGATTGAAAATGTGAATTGATTGACAGGCCTAATAATACAATTTCTTATAATTACATAAAGGAAAATAAATGATTTAATATGTACTGTATATACAGTGTTGTGAAAAAGTGTTTGCCCCATCCTGATTTCTTCTGTTTTTGTGTATTTTTCATACTAAATTGTTTTAGATCTTCAAACGAGATATAACATAAAAAGGCAATCTACAATAAACACAAAATACAGTTTTCTATATATATATATATATATATATATATATATATATATATATATATATATATATATATATATATATATAATATTATTATTATTATATTTTTTTAAATTGAAGCAAAAAAGTTATCAACACCTATATCACCCATGTGAAAAACTAACTGCCACCTTAAACTTAATAGCTGGTTGTGCCATATTTAGCAGCAACAACTGGGTCCAAACGCTACAGATAACTGGAGATCAGTGTTTCAGAATACTGTGGTAGAAATGTGGCCCACTCTTCTTTGCAGACCTGCTTTAATTCAGCCATATTGGGTTTTCGAGCATGAAATGCCCATTTAAGGTCCTAAACTCCAAAACTTTAATTTAGCTTCTTTTGAGCAATTCAGAGGTGGACTTACTCCTAAGCTTTGTATCATTGCAAAGCATCCCCACACCATCACACTTCCATCACCATGTTCTTTTTGTGGAATTTTGTGTTTGATTTACACCAGATGTAACGGACCCCTGTCTCCAAACAGTTCCACTTTCGACTCAGTCCATAGAACATTCTCTCAAAAGGTTCTGGGATCAACAAGTGTGTTTTGGCAAAATTCAGACAAGCCTTCGTGTTCTGATTTAGCAGTGGTTTTCACCTTGCCACTCTTCCATGGATGGCATTTCTGGCCAGTGTCTTTCTGATAGTGGACTCATGAACAGTGAACTTTATTGATGCGAGAGCGGCCTGCAGTTCCCTGAATGTTGTCCTTGGCTTTTTTGTGATTTCCTGGATGATTCGTTGCTGTGCTCTTGGAGGAAGGTCGGCCACTTCTGGGAAGTCTCACTATCATGCCAAGTTTTCTCCATTTGGAGAAAAACTTACTGTGGTTCTTTGGAGTCCCAGAACCTTTGAAATAGCTTTGTAACCCTTCCCAGACTGATGTATTTCAATCACCTTTTTCCTCATCATTTCTGGAATTTCTTTTGACCTTGGCATAGTGTGCTACTGGGTGAGACCTTTTAGCCAACTTCATGCTGCTGAAAAAGTTGTATTTAGGTGTTGATTTGATTTATCAGGGCTGGCAGTAATCAGGCATGTGTGTGTCAAGTCCAGTTGAACCCCATTATGAATGCAGTTTCATAGATTTGGGGATTTAGTAACTAAGTGGGTAAATAATTTTTCACACAAGCCCAGTTGGTATTGGATAATTGTATTACTTCAATAAATAACATTATCATTTAAAAACTCTATTTTGTGTTTACTCAGATTGCCTTTGTTTTATGTTAGATTTTGTTTGCATTTTTGAAACAATTTAGTGTGATTTAGTAGAAATCAGTAGGGGGGCAAATACTTTTCCACAGCCCTGTACAATATGAAGTATATTGAATATTATCATTTATTACTAAATATATTTTTTTTGTGTCCAACCAGTCATGTTTGCAGAGGCCCTCAGCTGTGGTGATACAAAGCTTGCTCTCAAGCAGCTACAGGATGTGTCCTTCACCTCTCTCCAGCCCCGCCCTCAAACCCTGGGGGCTGTTGCTGGACTGCTGACCTCTGATGACCCTGACCTGAGCAAGGCTGCTACAGCCTTCCTGTCCTCTGCTGCCTCACACAAGCCCTTCAGATCAAAGGTCAGTTTTGTTGGACCCTTTCGAAGGCTCTGTGCAGTTGTTGATGGTGGTTGAATGACTGGACACACTGACACTAAAATTGGCTTTAATTTGAATCCTCACTGTAACAGTATGTACAAAATGTTTGAGGACACATGGAGGAGATAAAATGGATAATCTTGTCTATATGTGTGTCTCTGTTTACTGTATGTTTATTGACAGGCTTTGAATTGTTACACACAAGCCTTATCAGAAGCAGGGTTACACAAACCAAGAGCTGCATGTGCTGCTCTTAGCTGCCTGCAGGTCAGTTTAATACCTTGATTATGCAACTTGACTGTGATTTTATACATTACTGTTGCAAAACCTCTCTTGTCATTCAACATATTTTATAGGCTGTGGAGAGCATTGATGCTGTGGTGTCATTGTGTGACTCAGCAGATGAAGAACTACACCAGGTTGCCATAGAAACCCTCCTCACTTTTGGTAATACATTCAGTCTAAGCCAATGCAAATGATACATGCACTGCACCAACAATTAGTTAGTCTTTTTTATTTCTAAATTAAATGCATAATCCCTGAAAACAACAATAATTGCTGTCCCTTAACCCAACCCTAACCATTAACTACCTATAACCTTGTGCGACACCGTGTACACATGCGTGGACACTGTATTTTGGCTTCGCTATACACAGTGGTTAAATTGGCTTATGTAGGGAGGGGGAGCCCTTGTTTACGGTGAATGGTCATCATTCAAAATCCCGCCGTAAAATGACTTAATGTGTTTTTACACCAAAGGGGCTCTTTTTCCAGTATTAATGTGTAAGGTAGGGTTGAGTAGTTATTCAAACAAAGACAAATACTTTACAATTCACTTATTTTATTATAATTTTTTATCTTGAATGTTAACAGGCAGGCAAGGGAATTCACCCTCGTAAAATGTATGAAAGGAACATGTTTGAAAATATTGCAAGCCATTTACATATGTAAATGTATTTTTTATTTGTACAATTTAGAAACGTCCCTTCGCACCTGTATGTAAATGTAACTCTTGCAGTAATTATTTATCATATTCATGCAGCCTGTGTGTCACGTTCCTCTGTTGTCTGCCCTGTGTCATCATCACTGCCATTTTGTTAAAGAACTACACTTCCCAGTATCCACCTGTCATCATCACTGCCATTTTGTTAAAGAACTACACTTCCCAGTATCCACCTGTCATTATCACTGCCATTTTGTTCATTGTTCTCACCTGTGTCCTATTTAGTCATCACTCCCTGTGTATTTAAGCCCTGCTTCTTGTTTTCTCCTTGTCTGTCGTTGAATGTTGTTGATGTTCGCTCCCATGCCCGTGTGCCCGTGTGCCCGTGTGCCCGTGTGCCCGTGTGCCCGTGTGCCCGTGTGCCCGTGTGCCCGTGTGCCCGTGTGCCCGTGTGCCCGTGTGCCCGTGTGCCCGTGTGCCCGTGTTCCCAGCTCCAGTGTTTTCGTGTTTTGTTTTCATTTTGCCCATCGTGGTAGTTTTGTTTGTTCATGTCTGTTTGTTTCCTTTCGTGTCAATAAAGAGAACTGCTTTTGGATCCGCACCCCCTCGTCTGCCTTCGTTGCCTCATTCGTAACAGAACGACAGACCCACAATGGATCCAGCGGTTCAGCAAGCCAACTATCGCCTGCTCTGCCTGCGGCAAGAGGACCGACCGGTGGAGGATCATGTCGGTGACTTCCTCGAGCTGGCGAGTGTCTCTGACTTCCCTGACTCCTCCCTGGTCGTGTTTTTTCGGGTGAACCTGAACAGTGTGATCAAGGAGCGGTTGCCACCGGCAACGCGCGGCTGGACGCTCCGCGTTCGTGGAGGAGACTCTACTGGCCTGCGGTTCCTCATTCACTGTGGACATCGTCGAGGAGAACCCCGTAGCTCCTCCCACAGTGGTAACCCGCCATTCGCCCGTGGTTCGTCCCTTCACGTCTGCCAGCGAGCCAACCTTCATGCCTGCCGTGGTCAAGGAGCCAATGCTGCCAGCTTCGTCCGCCTGGAGGAGGAGGAGAAGAAAGGCTTCCGCTCCCCAGTTCACGCCTGCCACGGCCAGCGAGCCAGAGCCCACGCCTGCCACGGCCAGCGAGCCAGAGCCCACGCCTGCCACGGTCAGCGAGCCGTTAGCCCCGACGTCAGCGAGCCAGCGCCTGTAGCCCTCGACGCCAGCGCCAGTAGCCCCCGACGCCAGCGAGCCAACGCCTGTAGTCTCCGGCGCCAGCGAGCCAACGCCTGTAGCCTCCGACGCCAGCGAGCCAACGCCTGTAGCCTCCGACGCCAGCGAGCCAGCGCCTGTAGCCTCGACCGTCCCTGTGCCAGCGCCTGTAGCCTCGACCGTCCAAGAGCCAGCGCCAGTAGCCATGACCGTCCAAGAGCCAGCGCCAGTAGCCATGACCGTCCAAGAGCCAGCACCCCTCGAGCCTCCCAGGGCTCCTCCTTCCGAGCTTTCCAGAGCTCTGCCTTCCGAGCTTCCTGAGCTTTCCAGAGCTCCGCCTTCCGAGCTTTCCAGAGCTCCGCCTTCCGAGCTTTCCAGAGCTCCGCCTTCCGAGCTTTCCAGAGCTCCGCCTTCCGAGCTTCCTGAGCTTTCCAGAGCTCCGCCTTCCGAGCTTCCTGAGCTTTCCAGAGCTCTGCCTTCTGAGCTTCCCAAGCTTTCCAGAGCTCCGCCTCCTGAGCCTCCTACGGCTCCGCCTCCTGAGCCTCCTGCCGCTCCGCCTCCCGAGCCTCCTACGGCTCTGCTCCCAGAGACTTCTGAGCTTTCTGGGGCTCCGCCTCTCGAGCCTCCTACGGCTCTGCTCCCAGAGACTCCAGAGCTTTCTGGGGCTCCACCTCTCGAGTCTCCTACGGCTCCGCCTCCTGAGCCTCCTACGGCTCCGCCTCCTGAGCCTCCTTCGGCTCCGACTCCCGAGCCTCCTTCGGCCCCTGTCCTGTGGCCTCCTCCCAGGCCTCCTGACCCGGCCCCTGTCCTGTGGCCTCCTCCCGGGCCCCCTGACCCAGTCCCTGTCCTGTGGCCTCCTCCCCGGCCTCCTGACCCTGTTCCAGTCCTGTGGCCTCCTCCCAGACCCCCTGACCCGGTCCCTGTCTTGTGGTCTCTTCCCAGGACCCCTGACCCAGTCCCTGTCCAGTGGCCTCCCCCCAGGTTCCCCAAACCTATCCTTGCCCTGTGGCCAGCTCCCAGACCTCCTGAACCTGTACTTGCCCTCTGTGCCCCCTTGGACTTCCTGCCTGCCCTCTGTGCCCCCTTGGACTTCCTGCCTGCCCCTTGTGCCCCCCTTGGACTTCCTGCCTGCCCTCTGTGCCCCCTTGGACTTCCTGCCTGCCCTTTGTGCCCCCCTAGGACTTCCTGCCTGCCCTTTGTGCCCCCTAGGACTTCCTGCCTGCCCTCTGTGCCCCCTTGGACTGCCTGTCTGCCCCCTGTGCCTCCTTGATCTGTTGGTTTGCTCCTTGTGCTCCCTTGATCTGTCGGTTTGCCCCTTGTGCTCCCTTGGTCTGTCTGTTTGCCCTTGGTCCCCCTCTCCTTGGATGATTTTTTTGTTTTTTTTGGAGTATTCCCTTTTTTCTGAGGAGCGTCTGGAAGCTGCTCCTTTGAAGGGGGCTATGTCACGTTCCTCTGTTGTCTGCCCTGTGTCATCATCACTGCCATTTTGTTAAAGAACTACACTTCCCAGTATCCACCTGTCATCATCACTGCCATTTGGTTAAAGAACTACACTTCCCAGTATCCACCTGTCATTATCACTGCCATTTTGTTCATTGTTCTCACCTGTGTCCTATTTAGTCATCACTCCCTGTGTATTTAAGCCCTGCTTCTTGTTTTCTCCTTGTCTGTCGTTGAATGTTGTTGATGTTCGCTCCCATGCCTGTGTTCCCGTGTTCCCAGCTCCAGTGTTTTCGTGTTTTGTTTTTATTTTGCCCATCGTGGTAGTTTTGTTTGTCCATGTCTGTTTGTTTCCTTTCGTGTCAATAAAGAGAACTGCTTTTGGATCCGCACCCCCTCGTCTGCCTTCGTTGCCTCATTCATAACACTGTGTTATACTGTTGAGTGTTGAAAAACCATTCAGGAGAAACGCATCATGACACTTTTAGCACGTAAACGGGTAAATAAAAAAAAAGAGTAAACTCGCCCGCTTTGCGAGAAACATTAAACGTTCTATAATTTTTTTTTTAAATTATTAGTAAAACTGAATAACTAATTAACAGGGAAGTAGAGTTGGAAAAAAAATTATAATCTCCGCCTTTATTGAGTTTTGTAATGCCTGATAGAAAAGTATCTAAGTAGAGCAATACAATACTTTAGGCAATTGCAGAATAGTCCCATTAGTCACAGATACACTTCAGAAAATTGAGTACACAACTATTTCTGGCCTTAAAAGTTACAAAAACCAAATCAATGCAGAACATTGTATCTCAAAAGCATTACAATGTGGCCTCCCCATGCACTACTTAAAACCCGATGTGGCCCCTTTACCAAAATAGTTAAAAATATTAATAATTACACTTATCACCTTTACAAATTTGTTTCAGGATTTTACAGTAAAAGTAACTGTTATATTTTGACAAAATGTTTCAGTTTCAAATGAAATAATCTAAAGGTAAAATGTATTAGACATCAACAGTGGCAGTTTAAAGTTTCAAGATGTGTTTCAGCTAGTATTTATTTTTCATAAATACATACATTTATTATTAGTATTACTATTATTTAAGACTAGCACACTGACCTAACCATGGTAATGAGGAGCCTTTCCTTCTGTGTAATATGTGTATAAATATTAGGTAACAAATGGGATAATAATGGGCTCATATAAGTATAGACAGGAGCAGTCTGGCCTCACTGTCGTGCACCTACAGTATATGCAAACTGTTAAAAATCAATATATTACTTTAAATGCTCACGCAGCTGATGTTATTCTTCATTTAGTAGTTCATTTAACATGTAAACTAACATGCTTTAGTTATATAACATGTTCTAGCTACATGCTATTTTTATATTCGATCGCTCTAGCCGTTAGCAGGATTCCATGGTAACGTCGCTGTCTTAGAATAGTGACAGTTCCCCGTCTGTCGCTCTGTCCACGTTGTGTCGGAGAAGCGACACTAGGGGTCTCTCTTGAGCGCCGAATATGCCTCTGATCCATTGAAAAAAGGCCAATGAGAAGTTGGCAGTCAGTATTTACATTCCCTGCCCCCGGACATACGGGTATAAAGGTGAGGCAAATACTAGAGTTCATTCAGAAATTTTCTTCGGAGCCGATGGTTGTACATGCTGTTCGCAGTGAAACACACCCATTCCTGTAGTCCTCTGACGCTACTGCCTGCTGTTGGATTGAGGGCGCATTACAGCGGCGATTCTTCTCCTTGCACGGCAGTGCATATTGCCCCTGGGCGCTTCGGCAGCGCAGTATAAAAAAAAGTTTTAAAAGAGTGATTTTCTTTAAAAGAGTGATTTTCTTTAAAAGAGTAATTTTCTCTAAAAGAGCAAAATACACAGCGGCGTTGAACGTCCTTTTCAGGACGCGTCTTTTTAAAGATGACTTTCCGCCCCTGTGTAGTTCCTGGATGCGGTAGAGTGCTCTCCGCTTCAGACGGCCACAGGCGCTGTCTCGTGTGTCTGGGTAGCGATCACACCGAGGCTGCGTTTGTGGATGGTTCATGTTCTCACTGCGAGAACATGACCATGACAACGTTGCGGTCGCGGCTCGCTTTCAACCGGAAGCAAGCCACTCCAGCCGCACCTCGCATTGCTCCTTCTTCCCACGGGATTGAGGACGGTGCGAGTGGCACTGGAAGTGATTTGGGGATGGCAGCGGGCGCGGCTCCGTCGGGTACCCCCCCTCGGACCACCCGTCCCCCAGCACGCTCATTGACTCCCGTCCGTGCTCGAGGCAACAGCAGCTCGCCTCACAGCCAGCTTGCCTATCCTCTAGAGCTAGAAGTGGATGAGCTTGCCGCTGCATCGGAGAGCGTGGCGTCTGATGCGGATGACTCCCTTGGGCTGCCGCCTTCGGGCCAGCACGCCCAAGCCGAGGCTGACGCTCAGATGTCCGACATGCTTTCCCGGGCCGCCGCCAGCGTGGGTTTGGACTGGCACCCCCCTTCCTCCCCACAGCCATCGCGGTAGGACGACTGGTTCCTAAGGTCCGGGCGCCGCTCACAGCCGTTTTTCCCGGAAGTGCACGATGAGCTGACGTCGCTGTGGAGGGCACCGTTCACCACACGACATCACAAAGCCACACGCACATCCGCTCTCGCTACCCTCGACGGCGGAGCGGCCCACGGGTACACGGCGATCCCCCCGGTGGATAGGGCTGTTGCGCTCCATCTATGCCCCGGAAACCCTACCACCTGTACTCCCTTCCAAGGTCTGTAGGACAACATCCTCGCTGACAGCGAAGGCCTACAGCGCCGCCGGAACTGCCGCTTCCACCCTGCACGCCATGGCCCTCCTGCAAGTCCACCAGGCAAGGCGCTCAAAGAACTGCACGTGGGTAGCCCTGATCCCGACGTGCTGCAGGAACTGCGCTCAGCGACCGACCTCGCCCTCAGAGCCACGAAGGTCACGACGCAGTCACTCGGGCAGGCGATGGCCACCCTCGTGGTCCAGGAACGACACCAATGGCTGAACCTGGTCAAGATGCGTGAGACCGACAAGCTTCGCTTTCTCGACGCCCCAGTCTCCCAGTTCGGTCTCTTCGGTGACACCGTTGAGGACTTCACCCAGCAGTTCTCCGCGGTGAAGAAACAGACGGAGGTGATATCACATATCCTGCCCCGCCGCAAACCTGCCGCCCCGGGCCCTGCCCCGTCTGCTTGCCGAGGGCGAGGGAGGAGAATTTTCCTTTAAAAACGTTTCTTTTGCCGCTCCCCTTAACCGGGGCAGCGGTACCCAAATTCTCAATAAAAGAGCTATTTCCTTTGTCTCTGGGTCATCTGGCCCGCAAATGCCATTCTCACGGCACTCTGCCCCCAGATCTCAACAGTCCCGGCACGCTGGACGCGGCCTCAAGCCTGCTTCCAGCCCCACGACTGTCCCCCGGCCGGCCGGTTCTGACGAGTCCAGAGGACGCCACTACAGGACCTCCTCCTCAGTCACCAACCCGCCCCCTGCCGGATGTGCGGAGCAAGGTAAGTGCTTTGAGTTTTTTCTCAGCACCTGAGCCTCCCGACGGCATATTACCTACTCCACCCCGCTGCGAAGCCCCGCCGGGTACGTCAAAAATAACCGTCCCCTTGGTGCCCCTAGCACGGAGATTGGATGCGTGGCTTTCACTTCCCAACCCATCTCGCTGGCTGGCCCGGACCATCCGACTCGGTTACGCAATTCAGTTTGCCAGGCCCCCGCCCCCCTTCACGGGCGTCCGCTTTACCGCAGTGCACAGCCAACATGCCAAATTCCTGCGCGCGGAGATCGCTACTCTTCTACTCAAAGATGCGATAGAGCCTGTCCCTCCAGCCGAAATGAAGAAGGGTTTCTACAGCCCTTCATTGTACCCAAGAAAGGCGGCAGCTTACGACCAATCTTGGACCTGCGAGTTTTCAATCGAGCGCTGCTCAAACTCCCGTTCAAAATGCTCACGCACAAATGCATCTTGACAAGCGTCCAACACCTAGATTGGTTCGCAGTGGTAGACCTGAAGGACGCGTACTTTCACGTCTCAATCTTGCCGCGACACCAACCTTTTCTACGGTTCATGTTCGACGGCCAGGCGTTTCTAGTACAAAGTCCTCCCCTTCGGCATGTCTCTGTCCCCTCGCGTCTTCACGAAAGTCGCAGAGGCAGCTCTTGCCCCGCTCCGAGAAGCCGGCGTCCGCATACTCAACTACCTCGACGACTGGCTCAACTCCCGAGAGTTACTATGCGCTCACAGAGACCAGGTGCTCAGGCACCTCAGCCGCTTGGGGCTTCAGGTCAACCGAGAAAAGAGCAAGCTCACCCCGGTCCAGAGCATCTCCTTTCTCGGCATGGAGTTAGACTCAGTCTCAATGTCCGCACGTCTCACCAACGAGCGTGCGCAGTCGGTGCTGAAATGCCTCGCCAAATTCAGGCCAGGCACAATGGTCCCTTTAAAACTCTTCCAGAGGCTCCTGGGGCATATAGCATCCTCCGTCGCTACCACGGCGCTGGGGTTGATGCATATGAGACCGATTCAGCACTGGCTTCAGACTCGAGTCCCGAGACGAGCATGGCGCCACGGCACGCACCGTGTGACGATCACCCACGCCTGCCGAAAAACACTACAACCCTGGACAGACCTCTGCTTTCTACGGCAGGAGTGCCCCTGCAGCAGGTGTCCCGACGCGTCCTGGTCACTACCGACGCCTCCAGATTGGGTTGGGGCACCGTGTGCAAAGGGCACGCAGCCGCGGGCCGTTGGAGAGGGGCCCCGCTGCGCTGGCATATCAATTGCCTAGAGTTGTTGACTGTCTTCTTTGCCCTGTGGCGTTTCTCCCGCTAACTCGAGACAAACACGCCCTAATCAGGTCAGACAGCACCACCGCGGTAGCGCATATAAATCGCCAAGGCGGCATACGCCCCGCCACATGTCACGCCTCGCCTGTCGTCTCCTCCTTTGGAGCCAGCAGCGACTCCGGTTGCTGCGTGCCACTCACATCCCCGGCAAGCTCAATGTGGTAGCGGACGCACTGTCACGACAGAGCTTACCCAGTGGAGAGTGGAGGCTCCACCCCCAGTCGGTCCAGCTGATTTGGGAACGGTTCGGCAGAGCCCAGGTAGACCTGCTTGCCTCCCGAGAGACCTCCCACTGCCCGCTCTGGTACGGCCGAACAGAGGCTCCCCTTGGGACAGATGCGCTGGTGCACAGCTGGCCCGCGGGGCTACGCAAGTATGCTTTTCCCCAGTGAGCCTTCTTGCACAGGTGCTGTGCAAGGTCAGGGAGGACGAGGAACAAGTCACACTAGTGGCTCCCTACTGGCCCAACCGGGCCTGGTTCTCGGACCTCGTGCTCCTCGCGACAGCCCCTCCCTGGCTGAATTCTCCTGAGGAAGGACCTTCTTCTCAGGGGCAGGGCACGCTCTGGCATCCGCGATCCAGACCTCTGGAAACTCCACGCCTGGTCCCTGGATGGGATGCGGAAGATCTAGCCGGTCTACCACCTACCGTCGTGAGACACGATCAACCAAGCCAGAGCCCCTTCCACCAGGCAGCTTTACGCCCAGAAGTGGCTCCTGTTCAGTAGATTGGTGTTCTTCCAGGGCCGAAAACCCACAGAGGTGCGCAGTTAGGTCAGTGCTCTTATTCCTGCAGGAGAGGCTGGAGGGAGGCTGTCCCCTTCCACCCTAAAGGTGTATGTCGCTGCTATCGCTGCTCACCACAACGCAGTAGACGGTAAGTCTCTTGGTAAGCACGACTTAATCATCAGGTTCCTAAGAGGCTCGGAGGTTAAATCCCTCCCGGCCAAGCCTGTTCCCCTCCTGGGACCTCTCGGTAGTCCTCACGGGCCTCCAGAGACCTCCCTTCAAGCCGCTAGAATCAGTTGGACTCAGGGCCCTCTCCCTTAAGACGGCCCTGCTGATCACGCCGCTTCCATCAAGAGGGTCGGGACCTGCAAGCCGCTCTCTGTCAGCTGACACTTGCCTGGAGTTCGGTCCGGCAGACACTCGTGTGATCCTAAGACCGCGACCGGGCTATGTGCCCAAGGTTCCTACCACGCCCTTCAGAGACCAGGTAGTGAACCTGCAAGCGTTGCCCCGGAGGAGGCAGACCCAGCCCCTTCGTTGCTGTGTCCGCACGTGCTTTGCGCATCTACCTGGACCGCACGCAGAGCTTCAGACACTCTGAGCAGCTCTTTGTATGCTTTGGGGGACAGCGAAAGGAAACGCTGTCTCCAAACAGAGGCTCTCCCACTGGGTTGTAGATGCCATTTCATTGGCTTATCACACCCAGGCCGCGCTCCCACCCTTGCAGGTCCGAGCTCACTCGACATGGAGTGTTAGCGCCCTCGTGGGCACTGGCTAAGGGTACCTCCCTGGCAGACATTTGTAGAGCAGCGGGTTGGGCGACACCCAACACCTTTGCGAGATACTACAATCTCAGGGTTGAGCCAGTTTCATCCCGTGTTTTCTCAGGTCCGAGCCAGTAGAACTCGGTAACACGCTGATGGGCTGGCCGGGTGAATCGCTTGCGTATACGCCCTTTCCTCGCTTGAGGTAAAACAGTGCGTCTTTTTTCCCAGGAGACTCCACTCAACGTGAATCCCTGGTTGATTCCGGACCCATGAGGGTTGATCCCACCCTCATGGGTCCGCAGTTCGGCGGAGGAACTTGCCGACCCAAGCCACTGCGGGTACCCTGATGGCTACCCTGTACTGGTATAGGTGCTCCACAGAGTAAGGGCCTCCTACGCTGACTCCCCTGTGTGTATTTTTCCGCGATACGGTCCCCTTACGAGCAGACCCTGCGCTTTCCTTGGGTAAGTTTCGGCTGCCCCCGGTCGCCGTGTGTAGCAACTCCACCCTCGCTGAGGCAGGATCTGCCACCGCGCCACTTCCACGTGTCGTCTAAGAACACATGTGACGTATTCACCACCATACCTCCCCAGTTGGGCAGGGGTGGTCTCTGCGGGTCTTCCCCCCCCTGAAAAATAGAGGAAACTGGGTAAGACCCCCTTCCCTCAGTGCGTGTAAGGGCTCCGGCTGTCTATTGCTCTATGCAAGAAACATAGAGAGAAAAGAGGCCCAGCCAGGCTTGGCCCGTTCCTAGGTTGGCAAGCGTCACCTTGTTCCCCTGCCTAGGGTAACCAAAAGGATCCCGACGACTTTCTGGGGCATTGGGGAAGGGTACGTGCCCTGGCACAGCTGGTCGTTTGGCATGTAACAAATACATGCCCGCTCCTGTGTCAGCAGAACACGTACACGGCTCAGCGCATGGCGGATTTAAATTGGACCCCTAGTGTCGCTTCTCCGACACAACGTGGAGAGAGCGACAGACGGGGAACGTCTAGGTTACGGATGTAACCTCCGTTCCCTGATGGAGGGAACGAGATGTTGTGTCTTCCCGGCCACGTCGCTGAGCCGAACCGCTGTAGTGGCCAGAACCATTTCCGGCTCCTCAGAAAAATCCTGAATGAACTCTAGTATTTGCCTCGCCTTTATTCCCGTATGTCCGGGGGCGGGGTATGCAAATACTGACTGCCAACTTCTCATTGGCCTTTTTTCAATGGATCAGAGGCATATTCGGTGCTCAAGAGAGACCCCTAGTGTCGCTTCTCCGACACAACGTCTCGTTCCGTCCATCAGGGAACGGAGATTACATCCGTAACCTAGACGTTTTCCCTTGATGGTTGTGGGCGGGGTGCTGAACCAGCGATTAATGCATTTATGACGTCTGATAATTCCATGTAGCCTGGGTGTCTCTGTGTAGTCTTGCTAATTATTCAGTCTCATATGCCATGTATTTGCCAGGAGTCAGGATATGAAAAATTATTTAAGTGGAATAACAATATTTGGTGCTGAAGGAGACGGAGCTGAGCTCCGGCAGGGTGTGTTGTGGACCTGAGGAGGCGGAGCTGCGCTCCGGTGCGCTCCGGCCCAATTTAACCTCTGGCTATACATAACTCATAATTTAAATTATGTTTACCGACCGATCTCAGTTCAGAAGACTCTGTCAGTAAAGTTTTAAACATGCACGGAATCATGTAACAAAACAACATGACACCTATCACAGCTGAGTTTGTCTTTGTCAGAAACCCCAACAAAACTGCATCTGGTAAGAAACCTACGTTTTTACATTGAAACCTGTTTGAGTAAAAAGATTAGTCTCTAATTTCATCCGATATGCCATTTGTTAAATCTGAGCAATTTATTTTGAAACGCCACACTGTTAAACATAATGTACACTATCATGTACCATAGCACAAGTTTTTATTAGAAATCCTATATTTACTATACATTTTCCAAGGCTTAATATAGAGTTAGGATAAAAATACAGTGCATTTCTAACTGTTTCTGTTTCGAACTCAGACCAGTGCAGACAGAGAGCACTGAAGGTTGTCATTCACTAAATAGGGAGCAAGGGAGTATCCTATAGCTCTCTATGCAGTTAAGTGCTTTCACTCCTAAAATCTGACCAAAGGTTCCGTGTCAGGCTGCAGATGATGTTTGGATCACTCAACATGTTTGGCAGACATGGGCCAATGGTAATCAGTACATAGAATAAGAATTTAAAATGTATAATTTTATTTTTAGATGGTTGGCAGTGCAAAGAGAAAACATTGAGATTTTGATTTAGATTTTTTTGCTAAAGTAGAAAAACCCATAGAAACATAAGTAAAATCAAGTCAAATAATTTTTATTTGTATAGTTTTTTATTTGTGCTTTTCCCAATACACATAGTATTGCAAAGCAGCTTTACAGAAAATCAGCTGTAACGTCTCAAAAACATGAATGACCAACACTGCTGGAAACATAATAAATAATTTGATTAAAAAAATCAGACTTTCTATAGCTTGGTATTATTTAAAATTTCACAAAGTAGTCCTGCTTTCCACATGTGAGGACATACATTTTTAGAAAAGGTATTTGCAAACAAAAGTTTGGATTAATGTACAGATTTAGCTTTTATGGAAAGAAATTGGTACTTTTATTTACAAAAGTGGCATTCATCTGATCACAATGTATCGTCAGAACATTAATAACATGAAAATGTACTATTACAATTTGAAAAAGAACTTCTTAACCTGTTGAAAATGACATACCTGAACTTAAATGGTTGTATTTTCTGAACCCTTTGGACACAGTTGTAGTATTTTTTGAAAGAAGACACTTTGGGCTTTATTTTCTAAGTTCACAATTAATATATGTTGTTATTTTTTAAAGTTAGAGAAGCTGAAGTTTATAGTAATGGATATATTTTGTGCTGAACATGTTTTTATAATCTAAAAAAACAATAATAAATGTTCCAAGACAACCCAGAAATACAATGCTCTCAAAGCCACAAGTCTAAAGAAGTAATGTTTCAAATTTGAAGATGATTAACAAAAATTATGGTTTCTTAAAGTTTTTTCTCTGTAAAATCGCTGGAAGCATACAGAGTAAAGTTAAGGCTCCGCCTTTCAAGACGACACAAAATCTGACTTCACTGCTTGGCTATTATGAATAAAACTACGCCCCATTTTTAAAAATAGACTTTGGAGACAGCTGGTTTTGTTTATGAGACTCTAATATATAATATAATATACAGTTTACAACATGAATGCTGCTCAGATGGCATAGTTTGTTGAAGAACGATGACGAAGGGCAATTCTTTCAGGCGAGATCTCATGTAAACAATGGAGAATATATCAATATTTCTCAGATTTATCACTTTTATGGACAAAAAGTGCTTTTGGATGTTTTTCAATGAACGCTTGTCATAGACAACTGACCCAAGTGTGGCGAACTGGATTCATCTGGCGATCGCGTTTTCATAACAAAGGTATAAAGTCCCGTTTTGATATTGCATGTTTTCATTTGTACTCCTGGCACAAATAACTAAATTGCTGTTTCTGGAGCATTGCTATCATGAAACAGAGATCGGAAATCAATGTTGAGCCCTTAGACCTTTGAAAGGATGTATAATTTGTTAACATTAATTACATTTATAGATGGTAAATTATATATTAAATGTAAGCAGAGTGACGTCACTATTGCGTGCGGGGTGATTGCGTATCAACAGGTTAAACTACTTCAAAGTGTTCTCATAAAAAACTCTTCCACATGCAGCAATGACAGCTTTACAGATCCATTCTAGCTGTCAGTTTGTCTAGCTGATCCCACAAAAGCTCAATGGGGTTAAGGTCCATAACACTCTTTTCCAATTATCTGTTAGTTGTACATCTGGTCTTCCACATCTCTTTCTGTCCTTGTTAGAGCCATTTTCCCTTTGTCTTTGAAGACTGTTGTGTACACCTTTGTATGAAATCTTTCTAGCGTTGAAAAGCCTTAATTCAAAGCTGTTTCTTTTTTGCCATTTTTGACCTAATATTGACCTTAAGACATGCCTGTCTATTGCATACTGTCTGCGTCAAATCTAAAACAAACACAAAGACAATGTTAAGTTTCATTTAATGAACCAAATAGCTTTCAACTGTGTTTGATATAATCAAGTGATTTTCTAGGACCAAATTAGCAATTTAGCATGATTACTCAAGGATAAGGTGTTGGAGTGATGGCAGCTGGAAATCGGTCTGTCTTGATATGATCAAAAATAACTTGATGATGTTGTTTTTTACATCAGTAATGTCCTGATTATAATTTGTGATCAGTTGAATGCCACTTTGGTGAATTAAAGTACCAATTTCCTTCCAAAACAGCAAAATCTGTACATTATTCCAAACGTTTGGCCGCCAGTGTATATATATATATGCTTCTTTTTTTTTTTTTTGCATGTTTAATAGGTGCTACTAGTTACAAATAAAAAAGGGAAATGGAAAATGTAAACAGCAGTCATGCTCAGGATAAACCTGAGGGAAATTAGACTTTCCCTTTGAGGGAACTCAAAGGGATATGATACGTTAATTAGAATGGTATACAAACACCTAACCCTAACTCTCACAGTAACCCTAAACCTAACGCCAAAATATAATTTGGTTAATAGGAATGTTGTTCCAGGATTAACAAGGATGTTAATCCCGGAACAGGTCCTGCTTGACAAAACCACATTCACAGAATCTTTAAAGGGTCCTGTATCTTACAGAGCTTGTGTTTGTTCCTGTTCTCAGGTGAAGAGGGGCGACTGGCATACGAGCAGTTGGACACAGTGCCGAGGGAGATGGTGCGGCTTGGCACACGCCGTGGTAACACTGTTACCACTACATTTTAGAAAATCTAGTTCACACAAGAAACCTTTTCTTCTGTAACCCCAACATCATTAACCCATTATTACCCCATGACCCTGCATATTTAAATAATAAACAAACAACCACTTGCAAAAGAAGACAAGTGACAAAGGGCTTTAGGCTTCTCCTTCGATTCAGACCCTTATCATGAGATCCCAGCTGAAGCCGCTTTCTTCAAAACAGGATATTTATCATTTACATTGTTCTTGTCACAGCGGTCATAAGTTATTTTTGCTGATTTAACAATAAGGGTGTTTGATTAGTTGTTTACTAGTCATTTGCAGATATCAGTAAATTGCACTGTCAGAGGAACATAAATAGCCCAGCTATCTGTTTATCAGAGCTGCAAATCAAATTTTTGTTTCAGGGATTATAAGGGACAGTTTTAATGCTCCTGTTGAGAATCTGTTTGCATTTTTTCCTGGACAGAGTGAAACTTCTGCCCATTTGGAAAGATTTGAGTGAACTGTTCCGAGCCCTAATTCTCCTTTTCTTTTGCTGGTCATATGGACTGTTGAATGGCCGTTGTGGACAGTGGACCACTGATTTATAGATTGCTCACTTGCCTTTCTCTGGTCAGGAACAAAAATGTCCATAAATTGAACTGTGAGCAGCATACAGTGAACTGCCACTTGTGACAGAGGAAGCAGGGTTGCTGGACAACACCCCAGCGAGTATTGAATCTATTGCATTAACATGGTACTAATGCCTGGGCACATGGGATCTTACAACTAAGGGCTCGAGGACAGACTGGGCCCTTGCTGAGTATCTGAAAATGCACTTTTTTATGCTATATTCAGTCAGAGAAAAGGTGATGAATTACTGTGAATTTTGATTTGTGCATAAATGAAGACTGGAAGTATAGTGCTCTATGATCTAAATTGCTTCTGTACCTCTGTACTACTGAGTCATGTGACTGTAACGAGTAATATCATTTCTTTTATTTATTTTTGTTTCTCTTTGTTGTAAACTGTAAGATGCTGATACTTTCCCTTATTTTGCTCTCTTAAATAATAATAAGTGAACAGATTGTATTAAAGATATACTAAACGGGCTAATTTATTCTTGGTTTGTTCACAAGATATGAATATGTACGGTAATCAGAATTTGGTATTCTTGAGGGGCTGTTCCCCATGAAATTATAACACAGATAGCAATTTTTTTTTACATATAGAAAGAGGTTTTATTTAAAGTATCATGTTTTAAGTGTATTTTCTGAAATTTCTACATGTGAGAGTTATACAGTATTTGTGTTCAAGGAGGAAACATTTAAAAAAATTATTTTCAGTACTTGTATAGTCATGAGAAATGAGAGAACGCTCTATGCTAACAGAACATTTGCCTTTCTCTGTGCTGTTTACACAGACAGTGTTGATATTAAAAGCTTGGAAAAGTGAATTTCAGTATGGCAGGAATTAAAATGCAATTTTGTAGATTACCCCATTGTAAGAATTGTCATTGTGATCTGTTTTCACAATAAACATTGTACTACCACTAAGAATTGTACCAAATTAGGGCTAAAATCCGTTCCTTAAAAGAGCACATTTTAGTGGAGCTACTGGAAGTATATGCCTCAAAAGCCCAACTAAACTATTATGGTAAGATTGTTTCTTAACGTGTTAAACGTGTTATCTGGCATCTACTGCACAAAGTCCCAAAGCCATAATGATACAAAGGCAAATATATTTAAGGCTGTTTTGTCATTTCTATTTTTCAGAATTATCTATAAGAGGATTTCAAAATAATTGTTTTTATTTTTTCTGTATTTAGTCACTGAAATTTTCACTCTAGCTATGGCTATAGTTTCCTCATTCTTTGCACATTTGTCAAATTGCAATAGTTACAGTGTTTGAACTTCTGGCATTGGCGATCACTCAAGTGAATTTCTTTCTTTGCTCAAATGAAAAGGTACAATTCACATTTATTGCCTTTTATTCATCTCAGAAAGAAGCTATGTAAATTTAAACTGGATTTTATTGTTGTCACAAACCTCATTAGAATTGTAAATCCGTGTTTCTTTATAGGAAAACTATTACTATGGTTTTGTGAGTGTGTGTGGCAGTAAGCAATTTTGATGTCTTGAACACACAGCTTGCTGTTGCAATAGTTTTAGCAACTGCTGTTTTGAATGAATGCAGATGCACAATTTCACTTGATGTCATAATGACTTTGGTAATGTTTACTCACTGTTTGTTTAATTTTTTTTTTTTTGTTGTTGTTAACTGTATTTCCTTTGTCTGCTGAAAGTGGCAATAAATTTTATTTTTGCATAATTATCAGATATATTTAGCTGTTTTTTCATCCTTTTCATAGATTTACCATAGTAAATAGTATGTTTCTGCCAAAATACCATAGTTTCTGCAGTTATTGCCACAACAAAACTGTGCTAAGAAATTAAAATGGAATTCTGACTTGTGACTTTCCCTTTGAGGGAACTCAAAGGGATATGATACATTAATAAGAATGGTATACAAACACAGACAGACAGAAAAATAACGTGTCAGACAGATAGACAGATAAAACATCAGACAGTCTTCCAGTAAGATAGATAGACTGATAAGTAGATAGATAAAAAGTGAGATAGACAGATTGTCAGACAGATAGATAATCAGACAGACCGCCAGATATGCATACAGATAAAAGGTGAGACAGACAGATAGACTGTCAGGTAGATAGACAGATAGGAAGATAGACAAAATCAAAAAGATAGACTAATAAGTAGATAGATAAAAGATTAGGAATACTGTCAGATAAACAAAGTCAGAAAGACAGACAGACATGCAGATAGATAGATAAGACTGAAATTTAGACAGATAAAATGTCAGACAGACATATAGAGCATCAGACAGACACACAGAAAGTCAGACAAGCATATAGATAGACAAGACAGACAAAGTGTTAGATAGACAGACCAAAAAAAATTACAGATAGATAGCCAGACAGACCGTCAGATACAGACAGACAGAAAGATATACTGATAGATAGATAGATAAAAGGAGAGACAGACAGATAGATAGATAGTCAGACTGTCAGACAGAATAATAGGCCAATAGATAGCCAGACAGACCAACAGATAGACAGACAGATACACAGACAGAAAGTCCGACAATATAGAAGGAAAAATTGACGATGGACCGTTGAATTATTGAAAAATAATGCACAACCGAGGTGGTAATGCATTCATGAAGTGCAGCTTATACAACGGTTACAACACCTTAAGGCATCGTTCATTGTATCACATGAGCAAGAGTGCAATATGGCCCTATATCAGCATTGCTGTGATTCGGCTGCAGGCAGAGTGCCGTAGGTAACAGTTTAGGACGACAAACACAAGCGGAGTGATACACACAGTGAAGCGTCTGAGTGCAACAAGTGTCTCTCATCCAATTAGATTCGAGGACTGGAACTAACCGCTGTGTGCTTAACCCGAAGTGTGAAGCTGAAGCCTATTTAGATGTGAAGCTGAAGTGCACATACTGTTGTGAAGCATGTGACTAACAGAAATGGAATAATGTGTACCATTACACCCCATTCATTGGCCATATACATATATACTTATTTATTTATTTATTTATATGGCCAATGAATAGCAAGTGCTCTAAACAGAGAGGACACCTGAAGAAAGAGACGTTACGTCTAGGTTGTAAAACCTTGCGAATGTGTTTTGAGAGGACCATCCTGCTGCAAAACATATGTCTTGTAAGGACACACCATTCGTCCATGCCCATGAGGAGTTGAGTGTGCTTCAGTACCAATTGGGCAAGTCTGACCCTGCAACTCGTAAGCCAGGGTAATTGCATTGACAATCCATTGAGAAAGTCTTTGCTTATATAGCACCTTTTTAACCTTAACGGTATTCAAAGCGCTTTACACTGTCTCATTCACCCATTCACACACACATTCTTACACCATGCAAGGTGCTAGCCTGCCATGGGGAGCAATTTGGGGTTCAACTTGGCATGCCCACTTCGGCATGTGGAGTTGTGTGGGCCGGGATTCAAACCACCAACCCTGCGATTAGTGGCCAACCCGCTCTACTAACTGAGCCACAGCCACCCATGTTCATAGCATACAAAGAGCTGATCAGACATTCTGAACTGGCATGTACGCTCAATGTATGTGTGTAGCCTCCACACAGGGCATAACAAATGCAATGATTGTTCCTCATCTGAATTAAATGGAGGCGGGAAGAAGGCCTGAAGGTGAACCACCTGCGCTTTGAAGGGTGTGGTCAGAACCTTGGGTACATAGCCTTCTCTGGGTTTTACAGTGGCTCTTGAAAGCCCGGGGCCAAACTCAGACAGGAATTGTCGACTGATAGTCCATGCAGGTCACCTACCCGTTTTACTGAGGCCAGAGCCAGCAGTAGTGGGGTCTTAATGGAGAGCATGCGCAAATCAACGGAGTCCAAAGGCTCGAAGGGGGGCCCTGCGAGAGCTTTTAGGACAAAAGTTAAGTCCCAAGTCGGGACTGTAGCCGGTCGAGGTGTGTTTAATTGTCTTGCTACTTTAAGGAACTTAATAATTAATTCATACCTGCCTATAGAAGCACCAGTTTCATGTGTGTGATACACAGATATATTTGTCACATACACTTTAAGCATTGATGGGGTGAGTCCTGCGTCTAAACGCTCTTGAAGAAATATTAGAATTTCATGTATAGGGCATTTTAATGGGTCTTTGCTATGCGAGAAAAACAATCAGTGAAAAAACATACATTTTACTGCATAGGGGCATCTTGTGGACGGTGCTCTGACTTGTAAAATGGGGTACATGAATGAATGCGTTAGTTCTGTCGCATGTAGAGGACTGCAGGTTCCACAGCAGGGGCTGGGGATGCCAGATTGTGCCCTGCGCCTGAGAGAGGAGATACCATGGTGGGCTCCATAGCATCTCCATCATTTCCGGAAAAGATGGCTGGTCGGGCCATTTCGGTGCAACTAATAACACCGATTACTTGTCCTCTCGGACTTTGCATATGACGGAGGGGATCAGGCATATCAGAGGCCATTTGTGTGCCATTGCATCCTGTTCCCAACGGGGCTTGGGACTTCCAATACCAAAGGGAACAGTGGGTATTCTTCACTGAGGCAAATAGATTGATTTCTGCTTTACCGAATATTTCCTAAATCCTCAACACTATTTGAGAATGAATTCTCCAAGTGCCCGGTATCACCCTTTGGCGTGACAGTAGGTCCGCGCTGTAATTCAGGTGGCCTGGTACATATGTCGCTCTCAGGGAGAGGAGATGACACTCGCTCCATAGGAGGAGTCCCAATGCTTTCTGAAACAGCTTCAGTGGAAGTGTTCTACCCAGTTTTAACTGAGACAGACATTGTGGAATGGCCTGAATGCGCACGCTCGTGAGGTGCACGCGCCTGCTCGTGGAGTCGAGGTGGACTCCCAAAAAGGAGATTTTTTTTGGCAGGAAGAGAGTGTGCTTTTCGGCCAGTTTACATTGAGGCCCAAGCTGTTTAGATACTGAAGCAGTAAGACTCTGTGCTGGCATAAAAGTGCCTCTGATTGCGGCAGTAACAGCCAATCGTCGAGGTAGTTCAAGATGCGTATGCCACTCAGTCTCAGAGGGGCGAGAACAGCATCGATGCACTTCGTGAATTTGCAAAGAGCCAGAGACAGCCCAAAGGGCAGGACTTTGAATTGATAAGCTGTTCCCTCGAATGTGAATCTAAAAAACTGGTGTCATACAATTTGGATATGAAAGTACACATCCCTCAGATCTATCAACGCAAACCAATCATGTGGGCTTATATGTGACAAGATCCGTTTCTGAGTAAGCATTTTTAATTGCCGCTTTATAAGTGCGTGATTTAAATGTCTCAGATCCAGGATTGGCCGGAGTTCGCCATCTTCCTTTGGGACAAGATAATAACGGCTGTAAAACCCTTTTTGTGCTTGACAATTTGGAACAATCTCTATCACGTTTTTCACGATGAGATTGTGTATTTCGGCTCATAAAACGGGCGCGTCTATGGATGAAACCCTGGAAGACAGAACGCCGTGAAAACAGGGTGGCCGGCGTGCAAATTGGATCGTATAACCATGTTCACCACAAGTCTGCGTAATGGGACGGGGCAATTTGGTTTGCTCACTGTATGATATAATGTGTTGCTCACCATAGGGAAGCAGTTGCGCATAATGTGTGTGCTTTGAAGAGGAAAAGGGCTCTTTTTTGAGAATGTATGAGCATCTCATGCATTTGCAACAAGGGTTATTTTCTCTCTAATCGAGCCTTCTTTGGAGCACTGGAGGGAACCACGGGCTCTGTTTTCTGCTTCAAAGCATTGCGCCCGTCAGGAGTGCTTCCGCTGCGCGGGAGAGTTCCTCCCTTCGGTGCGAGGTGGGCGCTGGTGCGGCTGTTTCCGTCTGGACCACAGCTTGCGTGGCTTCGCTGGTGGCTTGGCAGGGGCAGGTGCTAGCGCTGAGTTAGCGGCCATGGGTCTTTTAGCCAGGCACTGGCTTGAGATAGAGCGGGGGCGAGCCATTTGCACTATGCTCTGTTTGGGTATAAAGTGTCTTATGGCTTGTGACTGCTGCTGAGTTTTGACGTAATGCTCAGCAAACGTATTCACTGCACCGCCAAAGAGGCCGCCTGGAGACACTGGCGCATTCAACAGAGAGGTTTTTTCTCAGTCACTCATCTCCGTGAGGGTCAGCCATAAATGCCACTCCAGGACAACCAGGTTGCCCATGGACTTGCCGATGGTCTGCGTCGTGACTTTCGTGGCACGCTCTTTGAAAGTCTCTGGATCATAGCCTTGCTCGTCCATTTGTCTGGGGAACTTTGCTTGGAATACCTGGAGCACTGCCAGTGCGTGGAGTGCTGATCCAGCTTTTCCTGGTGCCGAGTAGGCTTTTCCCGCCAGTGTAGACGTCCATCTACACGGATTAGAAGGATGTACAGGGCTTGATTTCCACGCCCTGTTACTCATAAGACAGAAATATGCCGCTACCGCCTCCTCCACAAGGGGTAGTTGGGATTCTTTTCCCCATGGTCCACATTCATGAGAACGGCATCACTGCGTGTGCATGCTGAGAAGGGCGCATGCCAGGACTTAGATAGTTTGCTGTGCACTTTGGGGAAAAACGGGGCAGATCTGTAGGACGCGGTCGCTTGACGGCATCCAGACTGCAAGAACCACTCATCAAGGCGAGACTGCCCAGGTTCCTCTGGGGGAGACCACTCGAGGTTGAGTTCTTCGACCACCCTTGTAAGGACAAGAAGCATCTTCTTGTCAGTGGCAAGTACACGGTCCTCGCCCTCGTTCCTCAGAACTAGGGCGATTCGTGAGCGAAGTGACTTGAGACTCATGTCCTCACAGTGAGAACAGTCTGTCTCCATGAGAGCTGACTCTGCATGGGCGCGGCCCAGACAGAAAGTGCAGCTCTTGTGTTTGTCTGATGGTGGGATGTGCGCACAATGAACACTTATGGAACGACATCTTGATAAAGATACGAACACGTAAGTGAATCTTTTAGTGATCTCTGCAGAGAATCATGATGCTGAAGTCCGTTCACCAGTGAGGCAAAGAGATGTTTGCCGGAGCATGGCAGGGGAGATGAGAGACTTTTCGCTGCCATGAAGGAAGAAATTCTGAGGAAATGGTGTCTGTGCACCTGTTTTTATAGCGGTCAGTTTCACGCCAAAACAGGCAGGGCTCAAACACCATAGCCAATATTAAAATATTGGCATTATTATACAGAGGTTTCACATAGGTCGTGTATGGAGGCACTCCCCATATGTGTAAATACGCAATGTCAAGTGAACTGAGTCGTAAGAGACCTGTTTCAGTCAGAACTCAATTTTGCATTTTGACTTTGTAGGGCAGTGCTTTATGTCAAACAGAATAAATTGTCATAATTTAATATTATATATTTACTTCTTAAAGTAGTTCCCATCTGTGTCAAATTTTATGATCTTAATCTTATAGATCTCTCCATTTTTACTTTCATCGTTTTTGCCTCATATTATTTCTCTCCACTTCGTTCTTGCATTCGTGGGGGACTCTAATTTGTCTTTAAGGCTGTAATTCAAATGTATCTAAAAGTGTATAGCATTATTTTGTTTCTTATTGAAGGAGGTAGTATACAACCTCCATTACTTCAATCTTATGAGTGAAAATAAATTTCAAAGCAGCTGTACATGAAATTATGCTATGAGAAATCAATTAATATAATGCTAATAATAGTTTTGTTTAGAACTATTAGTGGTTAAAATGTGTAAACTACACTGTAAAAAGTTTGCTGTAATTTTTACAGTAACTTACTGGCAGCTGGATGCCAGTAAGTTACTGTAAAATTATTTACAGTAATATTACTGTATTTACATTTACAGTAATATTACTGTATTTTCATTTACAGTATATGTACCGTATTTTAATTTACAGCATATGTACTGTATTTTAATTTATAATTAATTTAAATGTTATTTAGTTAAGATTTCATTTGTATTTTTTTTTATTAATATTTTCCACCTGTAAGAAAATCTAATTGTAGCAACACCCCCCCAACCCCAAAAAATCACAATTACTCATGCAGATTTTACATTTATTGTCTTTGTTGAACATTTACTTAGTAAAACAAGTTCCAATGTATCTGTAATGTAACAAAACTTACACATTTTCAAAGTGATACAAGCCAAAATAAAATGCAATAAAAAAATCAGTGTAAAGGTTTCCACTAAGGAAGACACGGGAAACAGCGTTTTGGCTTCAAAGGTAACACTCTTTAATTTACACTCTTTTAGACTTTCACAATGTAACAGTTCCACCACTTCTTCTGGTGGCTATGTGGCAGCGGGGGTGTGGTCAAGCGCCCGCTGCCACAATCAGTTTGTTGTTACTTTTTAGTAATTTTGCCAATAACAATCAACAATCTCTCTGATGAGAGATGCTACAGGGAGATTCAGACTGATGCTTTTTCTTTGCATCCTCTATCCAGATTTTTAGCTGATGTGTGACTTTGATTGCTATTTGGTGCCATCAGGGTTGATTCTCAGAATGAACCTGCAAGCACAAGAAAAAATAAATTATTTCTCATAGCAGTGTTTCTCCAACTATTGTTGGGGTCAATAAAAGCAATATGTACTGAATACCTACAGGTAAAGTGCATAATTAGTTGATGATCCATGACATTCAAATCACTGAATCATTCAAATCACCATTACAACAAAATATATTTTGGGTTACCTTATGCTGCAACCCTCATTTGGAAAAAAAAAATACAATTTAAAAAAATATATAAAAAGATTTATAGACTCACTAATTAAACTAACCTATATGTGGGAAAAAAGTATAGCAATGGGGGGAAACTCAAAGAAAGGCCCTAGCTGGCCAGCACATGCATACGCAGGATGTTCTTACTTCGAGGCAACAATTCTTACCACTGAGCTGCCCTTTTTCAGCCTAGACAGGTTGGCATTACAACAAAATCACTGTCCATTTTCCCACCAATACACTTCACATCCCTCATTTACTAAATTGACGGTTAATATCAAAATGAGAATCAGAATCAACTTTAATGGCCAAGTATTTGTACACATACAAGGAATTTGACCACAGTTATTTTCATTGCTCTCAATGTGCTTACACAGGATTTATATTTGATCAATAAAATATATATCAAAGTGGATTGACCCTAACCCTAACCCAAATTAGGAATATAAATTCTGCGCAATTTGTTGCCACACTGTCATTTAACAATTGGTGCTACGCCCGTTTCACACATACTCCGTTTGCGGTGCGTATACGGTACAGGAGCAGCACGTGCTATAGTGCTTTCACATATGCTGCGTTTGCAGTGCGCTACTGATCTGCAGTTTCTGTGTGCCACAAAATAAAAAATATATTAGTAATTTTTATTTTAAATCCAAACGTTAACTTTGACATTGTTTATGACATTGAAACAGTATGAAAATTTATTTTAATCATTGTGATTCTTTGTTTTACATGTAGTTCGAGTTGTTGACAGAAGAAAAACTATCGCGCTATATCTTTTGCTAAGAAGGAGAAGAACGAGATGCATTTGGGTTCACTCAGTCAACCGAGGCAGGAGACAGTTCGGTGCTTATTACCATCTTGTCTCAAAACTTCGACTTTACAGTGACCGGCACCTAAAGTAGCCTACTTTCGGATGAGTGCCGAACAGATGGATAATGTTCTTTATCTGTTTGGAGCAGACATCACAAGGCAAACCACAACGTATCGTGCGTCCATCGAATCATATATGATGGCATTTTGCAACTTTCTGGACTATAATCATACTTTTTTTTTTCTTGACCCTGTAATTTAGTAACTGTAGAACACATTAACTGTAATTATGCGTATTTGATGAAATTATTACAGTTTCTTGTCAATCTATGTCTATTTTAATGTGAACAATGCGCTGCCACTTTAATTCAGTGCGGTGCAGCACAGCAAATATAGACTCGGTGCGTAAACGATCGCTGCACTGCTGTATACGCACCGCAACTGGAACGGATCGACGGACTGCATCCGCGTGCAGTCTGAAAGCTCTAACCTGTTAACATGGGTACGGAAACAAATACGCACTGCAAACGGAGTATGTGTGAAACGGGCGTTATGCTGCTTTTTAAGTATTTAATGATGTACGGACATCTGAATAAACTCCAGTGTACTGGCCGCCTCTTCCTGGTACTGCACATTGAATACATAGTAGCAGCCAAACCGGACAGCTAATGCTGATGAAAAATCTGTTAGCTCCTGCAGCTGGATGATGACGCCGCCCTCCATAGTTAGCATCCATGTTTTTGCTTGGAGAACAGAATCTCCTGTAACAAACACCATCACAGCAACTTTTTAGTATTGTTCAGCCTATGCGTAAGATCTTAAAGCTGGTGGTATACAGACCCACCATCTGATCATAATCTCAGCCATAGTATCAATTAATTTAATTATTTTCATAGCCTTACCAAGTGCAATCACCTTGGGATGCTGGGAACAGTGAAGTTTCTCTCTACATCTGCTGGAGTTGCAGTGACCTAAGTGCAGCAATTAACAAACAGTAGGAAGAAATTCATTAAATATATAGAGAACATACTTGTGTCTTTCTTTACAATACTTTCTAGGCTCCTCTATAGAGGTTATGCTTACATGTCACTATGTGTTATATCTTGTGATACAACCCCTTGACCAGCTCACGTATGTCTGCCTATCTTGCGATTCACAGCTAAATTCCATATCAGGCTTATTACCTGTAAAGTTTGATTTTTGAATGATGCAAATAAAATGGTGTTGTGTATTGAGTTACGGTTGTAACCTGTAGAGGGCGACGTAGCTCTCTGGGACTGTATGATACGCAAAAAAAAGAGAAGAGAGGAGGGATAATAAAAAAAAGACTTAAGTGAAGTTGATTCTAGTGTGTGGCTCTCGTCTGTTCTGCTGTGACTATTACAAGATAAAATATAACAAATTGGCGACGAGGATGGCGACTGCCGGTGTGCCTCTTCCTGCGTTGTTCCTGCCATGCAGTGGACAACCCACTATCCCGTTCGATATGTGGATGAAAATGTTCGGGAATTACCTGCTCGCGATTCACGCGGAGGGGGATGACTGGCCCGATACGAGGAAGCGTGCAATTCTCCTACACTGCTTGGGCACCGAAGGCCAACGTGTATTTTATACACTCACCGAACGTAGGTACAACCTATGATTCAGCAGTGGCTGCACTGCGTGCACACTTCAGTCCAGCAATAAATGTCGTGGTGGAACGACACAAGTTCAGGCAAAGAGTACAGAGACCACATGAGACTGTAGCTGAGTATGTGGGCGCGCTACGTGAGTTAGCTACTACGTGCGGGTTTGCTGGTAATACAGATGAGATGATACGGGACCAACTTATTGAGCACGCTAGCTGTGTAAAACTACGTGAGAGACTGTTAGTACAAACTGAGGCAGATCTCACTCTGGATACAGCAGTAAAGTTGGCGTGTCAAGTGGAAGCAGCTATTGGACATGCTCAAACTCTAGCTTCGGAGCCGCATGCTCCAGTGCACGTGGTGAAGGCAAGACCGAAACGTCCATTCAGAACCAGAGCAAAGAGCAGTTACTCTGCAGAGCCTGCAGCAGCACTGAGACAGGATCAAAGCTGTTTTAGATGTGGATCAGCTGCTCACATGGCAAATGCTCAGGACTGCCCTGCAAGGAAAGTGACATGCCGAAATTGCAATAAGGTTGGACATTTTGCCCGTGTATGTAAGTCCAAACAAAACACAGCCAAAGTAGGAGAAGTGGTTATTCTGGAAATGAATACGGTGCTGAATGATAGAGAATGGACAACGAGATGACAAAATTACATGCACATTAGCCATAAAAGCAAAAGCAACTTCCCGTACTGTGGAGTTAGTGGTGGATACTGGATCGGCGGTGTCAATCATTCCTGAGCACCTCTACAGAACGCACTTCAGTGGTGTTCCGCTTTCTGAGCCAGAAAAAGGTTAGTGACTTACACCAAAGCTGACGTTCCAGTGCTAGGTTGCATGTTAACTACAGTGCAGTATGCGACCATTACAGTACCAGCTACACTGTACATCGTAAAGACAGGCACGGCTTTGCTGGGAATGGACTTATTCAGAGCACTGAGACTTTCTATTGACAACAACAGCGTGCTCTCACCTCGCGGGTCCAGTAACAGAAATCAGAGAGATCAAAGCCGAATCTGTGACTGGGGAGAAGCTAGGACTTGCTAAAGGTTTCATTCACCGTGTAAAAGTCAGGGAAGACGTCCAACCTGTTCAACAAAAGCTGCGGAGACTTCCACTTTCTGTTAAACAAGCTGTTTCTGCTGAATTGGAGAGATTGTTAGAAATGGATGTAATAGAGAGGATTGACGCATCTCCATGGGTATCACCCATCGTTGTCACACGAAGAAAGAATGGTGCAGTGAGAATGTGCGTGGACTTACGTGAACCAAACAAGGCGGTAGTGATGGACAGTTACCCACTTCCACATATGGATGATCTCTTCTCTGAAATGTGTGGAGCGACTGTGTTCTCCACCATTGATTTAGCAAATGCTTATCATCAGGTGTTACTGGCAGAGGAAAGCAGAGATATGACTGCATTTATAACGCATCGAAGGGCTGTTCAGGTTTCGTCGGGTTCCATATGGACTGTGTTCAGCTCCAAGTGCGTTCTCTAAAATGATGTCTCTGGTCCTGAAAGACCTCAAGGGGTCCAGAATTATCTGGATGATGTAATAGTCTATGGCACAGGAAAGGAGGAGCATGATCGTAACCTGCAGATGGTGCTTGCTGCGCTAAAGGAAGCTGGTCTCCAGCTCAACAATGAAAAATGTCACTTCAACCAGACAAGCTTACGGTTCCTTGGACACACCATCTCAGCTCAGGGTTTGCTGCCAGACAAAGATCACCTCAAGGCTATAACAGCGGCTCCAGCGCCTAGCGACGCCACCACACTGCGCTCATTCCTGGGGCTCACAGCCTGGTACGCAAAATTTGTGCAAAACTATGCATCTCTGGTGGAGCCCATGCGAGACTGCCTGCGTGACGACATATTTCAGTGGACGGCAGCAGCACAGTCAAGCTTTGACACGGTCAAGACTCGCATTGTAACCAGTTCAGCGCTATCCGTCTTTGACCCCAGCCTTACTACGATCGTGTCTACAGATGCCTCGGATTATGGGTTGGGGGCCATACTGACACAAATGCATGCTGATAACACGGAGCGCACAGTTGCTTTTGCCTCACGTTCACTTACCCCTGCCGAACGAAAATACTCCATTGTGGAAAAGGAGGCGTTAGCCTGTGTGTGGGCTGTGGAAAAGTGGAGGACGTTTTTATGGGGGACAAGATTTACACTGCGTACAGACCACCA
This sequence comes from Xyrauchen texanus, assembly GCF_025860055.1. Taxonomy (NCBI): domain Eukaryota; kingdom Metazoa; phylum Chordata; class Actinopteri; order Cypriniformes; family Catostomidae; genus Xyrauchen; species Xyrauchen texanus. The sequence goes on from NC_068301.1 coordinate 26,625,398, forward strand.
GGCTCTGACTACACTGCTACACACAAAAGGACTTGGGCGCGCAGGAATGCGTATTGCCCGGTGGTCAGCCAGACTCCTTTGCTTCACGTACGACGTGGTGTATCGTGCAGGAGCACAAAACTATGCTGCTGACTGTCTCTCCCGTCTGCCTCTACCATCAGAAGAGAATGCGGAGGCAGTGACTGAACCCGAACTTGTAGCTCTGCTGGATACAGAACTGAAAGCTCTCTCAGTGAAGGACTTCGCTGTGGCATGTGAAGCATGCCCAGAGCTTACTGCCATCAGGGCACAGATGAAAAAGGGGTGGCCTAAAACAGCAAAGTCTCTACCTGCAGTGCTCAAACCCTACTTAGCTACTAGAGATGAACTCTCAGTTCAAGATGTGACAATATACAGGGGCCCTCACCGACGGCTAGTGCCTGTGGCCCTGAGAAAACAGCTGGTGGACCTGGCACATGAAACTCACCAGGGTGTTGTGCGCACCAAGCAGAGGCTGCGTGATTTATACTGGTGGCCCGGCATGGACATGTTGGTGCAGGACAGCATTAGTGCATGTGTGACCTGCCAGATGAATGATAAGAGCGCTAAGACGCATGATGCTCCACTTCAGCCAGTTTCACTGCCAGACGGTCCATGGCAGAAAGTAGGAATTGACATAGTCGGGCCGTTTGAGTCAGCGAACTGGGACTGCCGCTATGCAGTGACTCTGATTGATTATTATACAAAGTGGCCGGAGGTGGCTTTTACACATTCAATCACAACCACGGCGGTCACTACCTTCCTGTCTGCTGTGTTTGCCCGCTCGGCAACCCCACAGAACTCATTAGTGACAATGGGACGCAGTTTACCTCCAGCGAGTTCACAGAATTTCTGGCAGTGAGAGATATTATACACAGGAAAGTGTCTTTGTATTACCCACAAGCAAGCGGAGCTATTGAACGCTGGAACCGCGTTCTCAAAGAAACTCTTCTTACTGCTGAGCAGGAGAGGAAACCGTGGAAATCATTCATACAGGACTTCTTGCTTACATACCGTGCAACCCCACACAGTACAACAGGAGTGTCACCATATGAACTCATGTTCAATAGGAAAATGCGCACAAAGGTGAACATCGGTCCAGCAAGCAAAGCTACTCTGCTGACAGAAAAACAACTGCGCAACCGTGTCATCTCTAAACAAAATGCATCAAAACTTTACACAGATGCGAGGAGAGGTGCACAAGTACCAAAGATCAAAGAGGGAAGCCTAGTAAGAGTACGGAAACCCTTCCATGTCAAGAAAGGACTGTCAAAGTTCCATAGACCTGCCAGGGTGGTACGGAGAGCTGGTGCAAATGCGTATGTGCTGGAAGATGGACGCACTTGGAACGCTACTCATCTTTCACTGGTTCCTGACAGGGTAAAAGATACCATTGACAGTTCTGTTCCGGTACCTGAATCGGGACCTGTACAATCCTCCGGTGATGTGCGGATGCCTGCCAGGGTCAGGAAAAAGCCTGCATGGCTTAATGATTACGTACAGTAATCTTTCTCATGGTCTTTGGGGGAATCTAAAAAAGGACATTGAAATGTCACTGAAAAAAATAACAATAATCTGAATGTTGTTTTGCTTGTGAATTTGTTTGTTTTAAATTCACTTAAGTTTAACGCTTCTGTTAGAAGTGTGATCATCATAAGGTTGCATGTTATAGCCTACTGTTAAATGGTTACAACTACCGGAAAAAAAAAACTAATGTTAAAAAAAAAAATATAAACATTTAAGTTTGTATTATATTACAACCGAGGTCTAAGTGATTTAAGAGACGACGTAGTCATTTTGATTTTACCTGGTAAGCTCCTAAACAAGAGGGGAAATATGTTGTGTATTGAGTTACGGTTGTAACCTGTAGAGGGCGACGTAGCTCTCTGGGACTGTATGATACGCAAAAAAAAGAGAAGAGAGGAGGGATAATAAAAAAAAGACTTAAGTAAAGTTGATTCTAGTGTGTGGCTCTCGTCTGTTCTGCTGTGACTATTACAAGATAAAATATAACAAATGGACCCTCAAATGCATGACACATGTATACAAAACAGGAATAGTCTTTGAAATGTCAAACTATGATCCTAATTACAATCAATATTCTCTAGAAACAGCTGTTTAAATTAGCATTAATACTTACATCAGCCAGCCCTAGGTGTGGATGTGGAGGTGAGTGTGAGTGTGAGTGTATGTATGTCTGTTTATGTGTGGCCCTGCGATGGACTGGCGACCTGTCCAGGGTGTCCCCCGCCTTTCGCCCAATGTTAGCTGGGATAGGCTCCAGCGCCCCGCGACCCTGTACACAGGATAAGCGGTTGACGATGGATGGATGGACTTACATCAGCCAAAAGATAGAGTGAATCCTCTCTCTCTCTGAAGTACGTCATTGTGGTAATCACCGATGAAAACTGCAAGGTCAAGTTGGCAAATCTAGAATTAGTCAGGTTCATATTTTGATATGGTGGTAAAACCAGGAAAGCGTTCACACAGATAAATGACATTATTTGCACACAAATCGTGCGGTCATTTTTACAGTAACCACTAACTACCCAGATAGCAATAAGTCGGCGGTCCGCTGGCGGTGCTCCGGCGGCAGTAGAAGCGGCAGAATGGCGATATCGTAAACACGTTTGACGGCGCACCGCCGGCGGCAGCCGCTTTTTAAAAGCGACAGCCGCCTTCCTACCGCCTTCGTTCCGCGGCCGGCCCGCTGGCTATCCGCCGTTATATGGAAGGCGGACCGTCGGAGGCAAACGCTTTTTTCGAGCGATCTGCCACCGCTTATTGTAAATATATATATATATATATAGCATGCAGTTTATCAAGAATAATGATTGATCAAACCAGACAAATTTCCATTTGGCGTTTTAATTCCACATTTCAAAGTACAGTAACTGTCATTGAAACAAGATGTCAGATCACTGAAATATAAATAACAGAAAAATACAAACATTATATACACACACACACACACACACACACATGTTGTGTTTCCATGTTTTATGGGGACTTTCCATAGACATAATGGTTTTTATACTGTATAAACTTTATATTCTATCCCCTAAACCTAACCCTACCCCTAAACCTAACCCTCACAGAAAACATTCTGCATTTTTACATTTTCAAAAAACATAATTTAGTATGATTTATAAGCTGTTTTCCTCATGGGGACTGACAAAATGTCCCCACAAGGTCAAAAATTTCGGGTTTTACTATCCTTATGGGGACATTTGGTCCCCACAAAGTGATAAATACACGCTCACACACACACACACACACACACACACACACACACACACACACACTAAAGAACATGCAGGTTTCCAATTCAATTTTTTTTTTTTTAAAAACACTATTGTAACACTTACAATAATTGTTAATAATATAAAGAGGTCAGCTCTGGGATGAAAAGAATTACCAGTAAACATAAGCAATGAGGATATTTGGTACCAAATAACGTGCAGGATACCAAATAAATTGAGGTACAACATCATATTTACAAGTCATTTCTAACAATAGGTTAAGTGGTAATAATTTAGAGTAAAGCTCTGGAGTAGAATATACCATTATAACTGCAATGCTGACCTGTGGCACAAGGATTTACAAGCTATATGTAACAATAGAATAACAGTTAAACACTGTGATGGAATGAAAGTAGAATTTTTGATACTAGTTAATGTGCAATATCAAATATCAGGCATGAAATAGGATTTACAAACTATAATAGAATCGTTAAGCACTGACGGAATGAAATAAGCCAATACTAAAGTCACGGTAAGTACAATATTTGATACCAGATAATGTGCAAATATCAAGTATTAGATGTATAATCTAGGATTTACAAGCTATATTTAAAAATAGAATAGTTAAGCACTGTAACAATGAAATAAGCAGCAAATTGTAAATAATTGAGATCTTTGGTATCAAGGAATGTGCAGGATAACAGGTATAATATACATTTTGACATTCAACTTACACAATGACAACAAGTGGGAATAAATATAATTAACAGCAGAAAATCTGGCTGTAGAGAACACAGCCAATCAGAATGTCTGGAGAGGTTGGGGACTTCTGGGCTAAGAATCGCCGGTTTTCCCCGACCTCCAGAATGAGGCAGTGCAAATTGGCATATCTTCAGTGATTCCTCGTGCGCCTGTATAAAAGCACAAACCATCCCATATTCATCCAAGGAGCTGCCCTCAAAGCAGGGTCACGAGAGAAAAGAAAAAAAAAAAGCAATTTCCACAGTGAACAGTGTGGATTGGGTGAGTGTAGTCTGACACATTTAGCAGGCTTTTTTAGGGGTCTTGATGTTACTGACTGCAGGATAAAGAAAGGGTTCCAGTTGTCAGTGATGCTGGGGTGTCAGTAGTCAGCCTAGGTTTAAGGGGTCGGCTGTGGGTCCCTCTCAGCTGTGTGGCGCCTTTTTCCACCTTCATGTTCAGATGCTCCTTTCAGGTAACGCGTAACATTAACCTGGATCGCCTCATCAGTGGCATCCTGGGTTGCCGGGTTCTTCCGGATGGCTCCTGTAGAAAATAAAGATCTGTCATTCCATTTGAATGGCATAAGGTCATACACATCTACTTAAAAAAAATGTCCAACTTACTTTGAACAATGGTCTTCAGGAACATGTCTCTAAAACATGCTTTATCCCCTACACCAGTCCAGGTTGTATTGATGGAAAGGTGATTAGAGAAGATACTCTGAAGCATTCGCCACACGGTTGTCTTTAGGTCCCTCCCACATTTGATTGCCAAAAACCGAAGCTGAAAATACAAAAAAACATGTTACAAATTACATTTCTCTGAAGCTTCTCATAAATTTAAAATGTGACAGGCTGTGGATTCAGACTGTAGAATATGCAGTGTACGATCTTAATTTTACTTTTTAGATTACCCTATACCGTTATAAACGAAATCGGCACACTTACAAATCGTTGCTGGAGCTCTTTATCCTGCCTCAAACTGTTGTCAAGCAACGCCAACTCTTCCTGGGTGTCTAGGGGGGAGTAACAGATCCCCTGGCAGGGATAACTCTCCAACAGACACATTGGCACTGAAATGTTGCAGCATAGCATTTTGTTGTCCATGCTACGCACAACATCGCCAAACTCCAAGACGTCGCAGCATTAGGGTTTGATCTGCACCTACAGGGGTTCCCAGAATAAAAGAATAAAGTAGTCAGTCCTGGTCCTTCAACTACTAAACTATGACATTTATATCTAGGTCTACTACATGTACAGGTGGCCCCAGTGGGAATTAAACCAACAACCACAGGTGTTGTTTGCAAGTTGTACCTGATTGCCCAGTGTGAGCAAATGTCTTCAACATTGTCCCAAATTGCTTCACCTGCTCTTGAAGTGAGCCGCTGTCACCTGGGAAGTAAAAATATATTGATTAGCAATACACTAAATATAATAGCAATATAATATAACCACAATTATCATACCAGTAACTTTCCCTGTAATTTCTATCCACAGTATGTTATGCATGGCATACAATTTCATAATGAAGAACCCTTATGATAACATCAATTTTTTTTTTTTCTTTGAAGCAGAATATTTGTTTGTAAAAGGGGAGGAAAAAGAAAATAATGAAATATTGGTATACAGATTTTGGTTGATATATCATACTGTACAGTGAAATTTGCTATTGTTGTATCCCTACTCACCTGAAGGACGGATAGATCAGGCAAATCTCCAGTCAGGCCTTTGTAGAGTGTGTGCTCCTGCATATCCACAGGTATTTTAATTCAAACATGCAACATATTGTAATAAATCTACAATATTCAGCCTTTACCTTACACCCTCGGTTGTTGCTCTACACTTTTATTATATTAAATACTTATTTATATAGCTTGCTCACTGTATAATCATGATAGCCTAATACTTATAACACAAGATTGCATCTTAAACGAATGACTGAGTTGAAAACTTGAATAAGAACGCATTTTACACAGAGGGGACCAGTTAGGGAAACTTACCTGCCTACAATAACTGTTTTCATTTGATTTGAGTTACATTAAACATGAATAACCTTAGCCGAGTCGCCAGGAACATCGGGCTATTAAAGTTACAAGCCTGTAACTGCGGTCTTATAAATTCTAGCTTCACCATACACTCAAACTGTGAGGTTTATCTGTATTTCCTCGTGGACCTGTAGCACAATGCCCTGACAGTGATTTCACCTGTGCCCTGATCTTTATTAGAAACTGAGAGGAGACCAAGTTAATATAATTTATATTACAATTATCACAAAAATTAACAAACAGTCTGCTTTAAAACTAAGAAAAAAGTTTCTATACTAACCTTACATAAAAAATGAACACGTGGTGAACTATCTTAGCTGCTATCTGCCAGCACACCACATTAGATTAAAATACTTACCCTTGTAGTTGTGCAGATAACTCGATATGTAGAGTTTAAAGCCCTTGTCCCTCTTGCTTGTCGGAGCAGGGGACCAGGCATCAACAATGCGATGAACATCGCTGACGTGTATTTTCGGAAGATTCTGGAGACATCGAGTAAAAACAGACATTTTGGGCGACGCGCAAGTAAACCGAAAACAGATATGGCGACAGCGGAACTTCACAGTTCAGTCTTTGTAATGTGTTTTAGCAATACATTTTTAACATTTATAATGCGTTTAGATTTTTTTTTTATTGCCTTTACAGGGACTTTAACACTTTCTTAAACATTTGTACAGGTCATAATTGCAAAACCTGTAAAAGGTAAAATTAAAAAAATAAATAAATAAATAAAAAAAATCGAGGTTGGAAAAAATGTAGACATAAACGAAATTTCTGTGCAACTGTGAAACCAGAGGATAATTTCGCTTTTTCATTGAGTTTATCCTTCACGTCAAAACAGGGATTTTCATGTTTATGACAGATATCACCATGGTTGCAAATTAATAAAAAAAATTAAAGTATACCCGAGTTCCCTATCGAGAGGTCTCTCCTATTGCGTAAGTAGCTTACGCTATGGGAAAACTCCGTTTCTCGAGAAATATTGAAGTCTTTATGTAAAACGCATTGCAGCTGCACAGCAGACAGTGATGAGCGAGGCAGCTCGGTCATTGGCTGTGCTGCGGCAACTGCTCGAACCAGTGACGGGGCGACTTAGAACGCGCGACCAATGGGGGCGCGTCCCGCAATCGCGCGCTCAGAGCCTGCTGAAATTAGCATATGAGGGCTATATAATGAACGTCCCGTCATGCCAGTTCTTTTAGATTTAATCTCCTTCAGCGAAGACCTTCCCTTCGCTGGATCCTCCGGATTTTTGGAGTCTTTCGCTGCCGTGGACAAGCTTACAGCGGGACTGCTGAGAGGCAGCCGGCATCTTCAGCCGCCTTCGAAGCCTTCTGCTACGCTATCCGGCGCGCATCGCATATCCTTTACTGAACAAGCGTTCGCCCCCGCGACGCTTTTTAAGAGTAAGAGTTATTTTCCAGGCGTTGTTTCAAATGCCTTCAGCCTGCGCCTCGTGCAGAGGCCCTCTTCCGACGGAGATCGGCACATCATCTGCACTCGCTGCCTGGGTCTGGACCACGCAGAAGCTGCACTCATTCAGGGGCGACTCCTTGGGCCACGCCGAGCTGCGCACTCGCTTTGCCGTTTTCACCGCAAGCGAGCCGGCTGCCCCGGTGCTGCCACCTCTGTTCGAGCCACGCAAGAAAAAGCGCCGCTCACAGAGGCTGCCAGAGCACCCCGACTCCGGTGATATCACGCCGGCTCAGTCCCCGCGGGCATCACCGCTACCAGATGTCTTCCCGCCGCCGGTCCATTTCGCGAGAGCGGACCTGCACCCCTCCAACAAAGCGGTGGGTCTCGTCTCGTTCGGCACATCAGGGGACGACGACGGAAAGGATGACAGCCTCTCTCTTGACGCTGCATCCGACGACTGGCCGGGCTCGTTAGACTCCGCGCCATCGGCATCAGCGGACATGAGCGCGGGCACCAGCATGGACTCGGAGATCATCCGTATCCTGTCTAAGGCCGTGGAAGACCTCGGGCTCGACTGGTCTTCTCCGGAAGAACCCGCCCGCAGCCGGCTGGATGTGTGGTTCCTGCAGGGGCGCCGGCAGGCCCCCCGACAGAGACCCTCTCCTTTCTTCCCTGAGGTGCACGACGAGCTCACAAAGTCGTGGAAAGCCCCGCACTCGGCTCGCCTAAAGCCTTCTTTCTCTTCTTCGCTCTCCTCAGTGGACGGCGCGAGAGAAAGAGGCTACGAGGCAACTCCGCCCCTAGAGGAGACTGTGGCCAACCATCTATGCCCACCCTCCACCGCTGGAGGGGGTGGGCTCTAGGCCAGAGCTTCTCACCCATCGAAGCCGTGCAGAACCACATCAGCTCTCACCGGTCGCGCATACGCCGCCGCCGGTCAAGCTGCGCCAGCGCTGCATTCGATGGCGGTTCTACAAGTGTTTCAGGCCAAACTTCTCCACTCTATGGACGAGTCTGGACCTGAACCCGACGCTTTTAAGGACCTGTGCAGTGCTACGGACGTAGCTCTGCGAGCCACAAAGGCCACCGCCCAATCCATTGGCCGGGCCATGGCTAATTTGATCGTCCTTGAGCGCCATATGTGGCTAACGCTAACGGAGATGAAGGACGCGGATAAGGCACCCTTCCTTGACGCACTTGTCACTCCGAGCGGCCTGTTTGGACCTACGGTGAGAGATTTCACGGAGCGCTTCACTGAGGCGCGGAAGGATTCGCAAGCTATGCATCACTTCCTGCCTAAGCGCTCCAGCTCATCTCAAAAACCGCCCCAGCAGCAGCAGCGAGCCAGGGCAGAGCCGCCCGTCTCCCAGCCGAAGAGCAGACCTGAAAAGGATGCTCGACGCCGCTCGCGTTCCGCTGGCCGAAGAAAGCCGCAGGAGCAACGAGGCCCTCGAACCAGAATCACCCTGAACACAGAGCCTCGTAAGTCTTCCTAGCAGCAGGAAGAAAGAGAGGGAGTACGCGTCTCGCAAATGCCAGACCGCTCCCTCGCAAACATTTAAAACATTACCCAGTCCCCTTACAGGCGGCTGGAAATGTCTATACAGCAGTCAATGGGCCAGTCATAAAACTCGCTCACCTGCAATCAAACGCCGTTTTCACGGCGACACACAGAAATCACCAAAAGAGTCATTTTCTGCCTGTGTCACTAAGGGTTCACATGTCCACACTAAAGTGCGCATTCCCACATATCAATACTGTCCAAACAGTGCCAAACACCTCCCCAGCTCAGGCTGGATGTCTCAAAAATGTAGATCGTATGCCTATTGTCATGTATGCACCACTACACACAAGCACTGTTCCCACGGTTTTAAACACTTCCCCAGTAAAAATGGGAAGTGCTATAAGTGTAGCGCGTGTGCCTGCCGTATTGCACGCACCCCTACACACAGCTACCCACACAGTTTCAAACAGCTATGCCGCAAACATCACAGATGCAATGCGCGAGCTAAGAAACTCCCCGCTAAATGCGGAAAGCTTTATGAATGTGGCGCGCGTGCCCATAATGATGAATGCACCCCCACTTCAAAACACTGTTCATACAGTTTCAAGCACCTCTCCGACTCATGCTGTGAGCATTTCGGAAATAGCGCATGTGCCTGTACTCTCACACGCACCTCTGCACTCGGCACTCAATACGGCTGCTCAGCGTGCACCTGCGCCTCTGAGAGCCGTAGATTCTGTGTTAGCACAAAGCGATTTGCCGGCGGGGCCCATACGTCACTGCGACACGCCCCCAGCCGGCATTCAGCCCATATCTGTGCGAGCAGAAGCCTGGGAAAAAATCCCCGACATGCCAAAATGGATTTTGAACATAATAAAACACGGATACTCACTTCAATTCGCTCGCAGACCACCCCGCTTTTCAGCGGTGGTCCAGACGAAAGTGAGGAAAGATGTGTCACATGTTCTACGCACCGAGGTGCTCAAACTGATAGAGAAGGGCGTTATAGAAACTGTTCCTCCCTCTTTGAGCGAGGCGGGTTTTACAGCCGCTATTTTCTCGTCCCGAAAAGGACGGTGGCCTTCGCCCCATCCTGGATCTCAGACATCTGAACAAAGCGTTAATGATTCGCTCGTTCAGAATGTTAACAACCAAACATATCCTCGCGCAAGTTCGCCCCGGGGATTGGTTTCTATCAGTGGATTTGAAAGACGCTTACTTTCACATCCCGATAGCGCCTCACCACAGGCCCTTTCTGAGATTCACTTTCGAGGGACAGTCATACACAGTACTACCATTCGGCCTATCATTGGCCCCCCGTACATTCACGAAATGTATGGACGCAGCACTTTTCCCCCTGAGACAGCGGGGAGTGCGGATACTGAATTACCTCGACGATTGGCTAATCATAGCACAATCAGAGGTTCAGTTAATGACACACAGATCTTGGACTATCAGCCATTTACAATGCCTGGGTCTGAGAATAAATTTTGCAAAGAGCGTGCTATCCCCCAGCCAGAATATTTCTTTTCTGGGAATAGTGCTAGACTCAGTGCAGATGACAGCGCACCTCTCATCAGAGCGCATGCTCTCTATTCGACGCCTTGCAACATCGTTCAGAACGGGCGCGCACGCCCCTGTCAAACGATTTCAGAGAATGCTCGGTCTCATGGCCTCAGCATCAGCTGTACTCCAGCTAGGATTGTTGCACATGCGTCCTCTCCAGCGCTGGCTCAAGAGCCGTGTCCCCACTCACGCGTGGCGCTCGGGCCACTTTTTGATCAGAGCGAATCACGGCTGTATAAAAGCCCTGACGCCCTGGAAAGCCATAAACTGGTATCAAACCGGCATGAGTCTGGGCGTGAATACGCGGAGAAAAATGATCACAACAGATGCCTCCAAAATAGGATGGGGGGCCCTTTACGAGGGCAGGCCTGTTTCCGGCTTTTGGTCAAACCCGGAAAAGCGCCTACACATAAACTGTCTGGAAATTAAAGCGGTCGCCTTGGCTCTCAGAGCCCTGCTTCCGTACCTGCAAAACGAACACGTCCTGGTCCGAACGGACAACATGACGGTAGTTTCGTATATAAATCGCCAAGGTGGACTCAGGTCGAGCTCCCTGCACTCTATGGCCAGGGAGCTCATCCTATGGTCACAACACCACCTGCACTCGCTAAGGGCAGCGCACGTGCCAGGCGTCCTGAACCAAGGAGCGGACATGCTATCCAGAGACAATGTTCTCCCAGGAGAATGGTCTCTCCACCCTCTGACGGTTCAGTGGTTATGGTGAACCTTTGGCGAGGCAGAGGTCGACCTCTTCGCCTCCAAGGAAAACGCGCACTGCCCTCTCTTCTTCTCAAAAAGCGGACGCTTCGCCCAAGTTTGGCCGAGCCGCCCCTTGTATGCTTTTCCCCCGATCGCGATGCTGCCTCAGGTCATCAGTCGGATCAGGGAGGTGAAATGTGCAGTGCTCCTGGTAGCCCCACTCTGGAAAAACCAGACGTGTTGCAATCTGCCAGATGATGCAATCTGCCCCATGGCCGATTCCGCTGAGGCAAGACCTCCTCGGACAGGCCAGCGGGATGATTCTTCATCCCCGCCCCGATCTGTGGGCTCTCCATGCATGGCCCCTCAACGGGTTCCCGAGAACCTCCCCAATGGAGTTCTGAAAACCATTACTGAGGCGCGAGCCCCCTCTACGAGGTGCTTGTATGCCCAAAAGTGGAAAGTGTTCAGTGACTGGTGTGATACCAAGAGCTTGAACCCCAAAACGTGCGAGATACCAAGTGTACTCGCCTTTTTGCAGGAGCTGCTGGAGGCGGGCCGCACACCCTCCACGCTCAAAGTCTATGTGGCTGCCATAGCGGCGTCACACAATCCTGATAAAGGACATTCATTAGGAAAAAACGATCTGATCGTTCGTTTCCTAAGAGGCGCTAGGAGGATGAACCCTCCTCGCCCACCTTCGGTGCCGATCTGGGACCTGGCCACGGTCCTGGACGCACTCAAAGGTGCCCGTTCGAACCTCTCCGAACCGTGCACCTCAAGCAGCTCTCGCTCAAAACCACGCTCTTGCTGGCACTCGCTTCAGTTAAAAGAGTGGGCGACCTGCACGCGCTGTCATCAAGCTGCTTGCCTGGAATTTGGACCTAACGACTGCAGAGTTGTCCTTAGGCCAAAGCACGGGTATATTCCTAAGGTGCTCTCTACACCCTTCAGAGCACAGGTGATATCTCTGGCAGCTTATCGTCCTCAGCAGACGAAGGTGATGCAAATTTACTCTGCCAGGTCAGGGCCTAAGAGTATATTTGGAACGTTCTGCCCTGTTCAGACAGACGGAACAATTATTCGTATGCTTTGGCGGCCGAACTAAGGGTCTCGCTGTCTCAAAGCAACGAATATCGGCTGGATAGTGGATGCTATAGCGCTAGCTTATGGAGCCAAGGGCCTTCAATGCCCCTTAGGCGTCAGAGCTCACTCTACGAGGAGCATGGCCTCCTCGTGGGCATGGTCGAGTGGGATACCCATTGAAGATATTTGTGCGGGGGCAGGCTGGGCCTCGCCTCGACATTTATCAGGTTTTATAACCTACAGGTCCCCTCACTGCATTCCAACATTCTATCAGTCTGACTGTGGAATGAACTGGAGTATGTATATGCTGGGCATCATCTCCTCCCTTATAAGGTCCGTCTCTGACCGACTTAGAGGGTTTATTATGCGTACCAGTACACAAAAGCTCAGTACATGAGATATGTGCTTGTGTTTGTACAAGGAGCCCCACCTTGAAGGCAAGGGCCCGTCATACCCCACTATATAGCTCGCCGCTGGCCGGCTCGTGGAATATCACTTTGCTTTAAGGCTCAGGCACCTGCCTCTGGCTTTATAGAGCGAAGTCAGCACGCACGGCGTTTTACATGGTGTTCCCATAGCGTAAGCTACTTACGCAATAGGAGAGACCTCGATAGGGAACGACTCGGTTACTAACGTAACCTCGGTTCCCTGAGAGGAGGGAACGACTATTGCGTAAGCTGCAGTGTCTGTGCTTGGTCAGTTCGCTTCAGTCGATTGAACCTAAAAGAACTGGCATGACGGGACGTTCATTATATAGCCCTCATATGCTAATTTCAGCAGGCTCTGAGCGCGCGAATGCGGGACGTGCCCCCATTGGTCGCGCGTTCTAAGTCGCCCCGTCACTGGTTCGAGCAGTTGCCGCAGCACAGCCAATGACCAAGCTGCCTCGCTCATCAATGTCTGCTGTGCAGCTGCAATGCGTTTTACATAAAGACTTCAATATTTCTCGAGAAACGGAGTTTTCCCATAGCGTAAGCTACTTACGCAATAGTCGTTCCCTCCTCTCAGGGAACCGAGGTTACGTTAGTAACCAAGTTGATTTTGGCCATGTTGCAGATGTCTTTCACTGATAGTCAGGCATTCGTGAAAAGTCTAACTTCATCAATTTATTCTGCTAAATTGTTCATACCATGAATTAAATATCTATTTTAAAACCTAATCAGAATCATAAAGATATTTATTGCCAAGTACGTTTTACAAAAGGAATTATTTTTGGTTTATTGGTGCATGTCTCAAATGCGCATCAATCAAAGAAATGTAAACAATTTTCAAGTGCGTAAAATAATTCAATATATTTTACATATATTACTGTATAATCGCTTCAGAGTTTCAAAGTAATTTAAATGTCATTTCCTAAACCTTACCTTATCATGGAATCAAGAGTCAAGACTCTGTCATAAACCCTAATGGCTTTGGAGCAAAAAATAATAATAGCCAACATGGCTGGTCGATTTTGAGAGTAGAAATCCTTGTATTTCAAAGCGGCTTGCCGCCAGCCGCCCGCGGTCGATCAGCCCGAGGCAACCGCCAGAGAAAATGAAGCGGGCGGCCCGCCGTCTGATCGCCGGCGGCATTTCGCAAGAAATGGGAGTGACGAATTCGGCGGCAAACGTTTCATTTGTCGGAGAAATGCTTGAAACTGTATGGACAGAGTTTTCGGGTGGGGGTGCATACATCGTAATAGGCACGCGCGCCACATTCATGAAGCTTCCCGCTTTTAGCGGGGAGTCTCTTGGCTCGCGCATCGCATCTGTGATGTTTGCGGCATGAGACAGAGAACTGTTTGAAACTGTATGGGCAGCACTTATGGGTGGGGGTGCATATACTGTAGTAGGCACGCGCACCACTTTCATAAAGTCTTCCGCTCGCGCCGGGGTTTTTTTGGCTATGCATACAGTGTTTGTGTGTAGGGGTGCATGCAGGACAGCAGGCACGCGCGCTACATTTATAGTATTTCCCGCTTTTACTGGGGAAGTGTTTATAACTGTGGGAACAGTGCTTGTGTGCAGTGGTGCATACATGACAATAGGCACACGATCTACATTTATTGGACGTCCAGCCTGAGCTGGGGAAGTATTTGGCACTGTTTGGACAGTATTGGTATGTGGGAATGCGCACTTTAGTGTGGACATGTGAACCCTTAGTGACACAGGCAGAAAATGACTCTTTTCGTGATTTCTGTGTGTCGCCGTTAAAACGGCGTTTGATTGCAGGTGAGCGAGTTCTGTGACTGGCCCATTAACTGCTGTACAGACATTTCCAACCGCCTGTAAGGGGACTGGGTAATGTTTTACATGTTTTAGAGAGAGTGGTCCGGCCTTTGCGAGACACGTACTCTCTCTTTTCTTCCTATTGCTAGGAAGACTTACGAGGCTCCGGGTTCAGCATGATCTTGGGCCGAGGACCTTGTTGCTCAGGCGGCTTTCTTCGGCCAGCGGAACGCGAGCGGCGTCAAGCGTCCATTTCAGGTTTGCTCTTTGGCTTTTGGGAGACAGGAGGGGCCGCCCTGGCTCGCTGCTGCTGCTGAGGCGGTCTCTGGTGAGACGAGCTGGAGCGCTTGGGCAGGAAGTGACGCATAGCTTGCGAATCCTTCCGGGCCTCAGTGAAGTGTTCAGCGAATTCTTTTACCGCTGATCCGAACAGGCCGCTTGGAGCGATAGGCGCATCAAGGAATGGCGCCTTATCCGCGTCCTTCATCTCCGTTAGCCTCAGCCACAGATGGTGCTCAAGGACAGTCAAGTTAGCCATGGCCCAGCCGATGGATTGGGCGGTGGCCTTCGTGGCTCGCAGGGCTACGTCAGTGGCGCTGCGCAGGTCCTTGAAAGCCTCAGGTTCAGGTCCAGACTCGTCCATGGTGCGGAGAAGTTTGGCCTGGTAAACTTGTAAAACCGCCATTGAATGAAGCGCTGACGCAGCTTGGCCGGCGGCGGCGTATGCGCGACCGGCGAGAGCTGAGATGGATCTGCAGGGCTTCGAGGGATGAGAAGCTTTGGCTTTCCATCCGGCGGTGGAGGGTGGGCACAGATGGTTGGCCACAGCCTCCTCGAGGGGCGGAGTTCCCTCGTAGCCTCTTTCTCTTGCGCCATCCACTGAGGAGAGCGAGGAAGAAAATGAAGGCGAGCAGAGTGCGGGGCTTTCCACGACTTCGTGAGTTCGTCGTGCACTTCGGGGAAGAAAGGAGAGGGTCTCTGTCGAGGGGCCTGCCGGCGCCCCTGCAGGAACCACTCGTCCAGCCGGCTGCGGGCGGGTTCTACCGGAGAAGACCAGTCGAGCCCGAGGTCTTCCACGGCTTTGGACAGGATGCGGACGATCTCAGAGTCCATGCTGGTTCCCGTGCTCGTGTCCGCTGATGTCGATGGCGCGGGGTCGAAACTCGAGCCCGGCCAGTCGTCGGATGCAGCGTCAATAGAGAGGCTGTCATCCTTTTCATCGTCGTCCCCTGACGTGCCGAACGAGACGAGACCCACCGCTCTGCTGGAGGGGTGCTGGTCCGCCTTCATAAAATGGACTGGCGGCAGGGAGATCTCAGGTAGCGGTGAAGCACGCGGGGACTGGGCCGGCGTGACGTCACCAAAGTCTACGTGCTCTGGCAGCCTCTGTGAGCGGCGCTTTTCTTGCGCTGCTCGAACGGAGGGGCGGCAGCACGGTGGAAGCAGGCTCGTTTGCGCTGAAGCGGCAAAGCGAGCGCCAGCTCGGCGAGGCCCAGGGAGTCACATTCGGGGCATCCGCCCTGAATGAGAGCAGCTTCTGCGTGGTCCAGTCCCAGGCAGCGAGTGCAAATGATGTGACGATCCCCATCAGGAAGAGGGCTTCTGCACGAGGCGCAGGCTGAAGGCATTTGCAACAACGCCTTGGAAAATTACTCTTTTACTAAAAAAGCGTCGCAGAGGCAAGCGCTTGCAGTAAAGGATATAGCGTTACGCATCGGATGGCGTAGCAGAAGGCTTCGAAGCGGCTGAAGGCGCCGGCGTCCTCTTTAGCGGTCCTGCTTTAGGCTTTTCGACGGCGGCGAAAGACTCCAACAATCCGGAGGATCCAGCGAAGAACAGGCCTTTGCTGAAGGAGATTAAATCTAAAGAACTCTCATGACGGGCTCTAATATATAGCCCTAAGCCACGCCCACCTTGGCGGGAGCTCTGAGCCGCGCCCATTGGTCGCTGCGTTCAGAGTCGCCCGTCATTGGTTCGAGCAAGTTGCTGCAGCACAGCCAATGACCGAGCTGCCTCGCTCATTGCTGTCTGCTGTGCAGCTGCAATGCGTTTTACATAAAGACTTCAATATTTCTCGAGAAACAGAGTTTTCCCATAGCGTAAGCTACTTATGCAATAGGAGAGACCTCTCGATAGGGAACTCTCTTGCCATTGGTCAGTTTTTTTGTAGGCAGGTTCACTACTGTAAATGGATTTACAGTACAGAAGAATTACTGTAGAATTACAGCAATGACCATATATTTTCCCATAATCCTTTGCTATTTACAGTAATGTACTGTATACACATTTTACAGTATCTGTACGTATTACAGTAAAATACCGTTCAAATTACAAAAATAAGTTACAGTGTAATTAAGTGCTTATATACAATGTTTATCAGTTTATTATTTCAATATGTTTTTAATATGGGGGAAAGTGTGAAATATAGTTATATTGGGTCTTATGATCTTGACAATTGCGCAGTGTCATGCCAATTAAAGACATTAAATTAGTAGTCGGAGTAACCCCCCTCAGCCCACCCTAGCTGTCAGAAACCGGGCCTGGTCTTAACGACTGTTCCACAGGTGCGTGTTCATTCATTGTTTATGGTTCATTTAACAAGCATGGAA
This sequence comes from Xyrauchen texanus, assembly GCF_025860055.1. Classification (NCBI taxonomy): domain Eukaryota; kingdom Metazoa; phylum Chordata; class Actinopteri; order Cypriniformes; family Catostomidae; genus Xyrauchen; species Xyrauchen texanus. The sequence goes on from NC_068301.1 coordinate 26,642,536, forward strand.
ATATTGTTTAAACCCTTTACAATAAAGATCTGTAAAGTTATTTGGATTTTTACAAAATTATCTTTAAAATAGTGTCCTGAAAAAGGGACGTTTCTTTTTTTGTACATCAGTGGTCGCGACACGAGTCTCAATTTGTGTGTGTGTGTGTGTGAGTGAGAGCGAGAGAGAGAGCGAGAGAGAGAGAGAGAGAGAGCTTTTCAACCGAAACTGGAATAAATGTAGGATAGACATTGTTTGAATTTCTTAACGATTTACTTAACCAGTGTCTTGGTTTATATTTTCATTTTGTTGTAGTAGCCTGTAGGTAGCTTTGAAATAATTTGTCTTAAGTGATATGGAACCGTTAAGCCGTCAAGACCTGGAACTCCTGTATAGCCGTGAAAAATAATTACACCCCTTAGAACGTCCGTGAACCAATCAGAATCAAGCATTTAATAACCCGTGGAATAAAGTAGAATAAAAGGCCTTGTGCACGTTTGAAAATTGACAGTTGGGAGTTTAAAAAGTCCATTATTGAAACTTGACAAGAACTATATGGTACCAGCATGATTAGGTTTCTATTCTCATTTTACAATAACATCAAGTCTTATTTATCCCATGAAGTAGAAGCAGACCAAGACAACAGAACTCAGCATCAGAAGATGATCTGCATGGCTGGTCAAATTGTCCAGGACACAGATCTGCCCATAAAAAAGAGAGTGGATGCAGCTCATGACCTTGGGATCCTAGGTTACACAGGTATTTGAGATTTTACAAAGTTGGCCATTAATACGTTTTTACAGAATCTCTCCCTTGTGTTTGTTTCAATTTTCTGACTACGCATAATTAAGTTTAATAAATTCTTGAATGGATGCATGATATTAACAGACAAGAAATTGTATTACAGTGTATATCAGCTACCCTAGTCATTAAAATGGCCATTGAACAACCCATATCGTTTAACCATGAGCAATATAATAAAAGTTAAGACACAGACACATCGTAAAAAAAAAAAATTAAAGAGATTAAAGTCCAATTTAACAAGATACAGTACACTTGGCTGATACTGTTGTAAACCATCTTCTAGGAAGTTATGCACAAGCAAAAAATACAGCAGAAGAGTACATGCCAAACATTGTGGAGCTACTGAGAACGCCCAAGCTTTCAGATGACCACATCATTAGAGTACTGGAGGGTCTCAGTGGACTCTGCTTCTTCAACTTAACCAACCAAAATAAGGCACAAACACTTGGCCTCTATTACACCATACTGGAGTTCATGGCTCCAGCCAGCAACGTGTCCACTACAGCAAAGCGCTGGAGCTGCTATCTGCTCAACAGCCTCTGTTGCAATAACATTCCAATCATCAATCACCTCAGGAATTCAAAGGAGCTTCAGATATATCTAGAGCAACTGGCAATCCTGGACTGGAGCAGCTGGCCTTCCAACTACCCTCAGGAGCTACTAGGCATTATAGGGTTCAGGCAAAACACAAGTAAAGATGTTTTCCATCAGGAAACCGAATTCTAAGTCCACATCCGAAAGAATACAGAAGGTGTCAAATTACCAAATTAAAGTGCACTTGTACAAAATAAGGAGTTTATTTCCATTGCATTCAAGTTTACATTTACACTGGCAGTTTAAAAAAAAAAAAAAAAAAAAAAAAAAGCACAAAAAGGTACTGAAAATAAAGCCAATTTAAAGAAAGAAAAATAAAGTATTAAAACAAGGTGCACGTTTTTTTCCGCAAGGCAAATAAACTAAAGAGAAATCATTTCCGACCAAAACCACTGGTCTCACAGTTCTTTTCAATATTTTCTAAAGGAGCTTTCAAACAGCTCTCTTCTGTTGTGGAATCCTCCTTATCTTGCACATCATGGTCAGATGTCTTTTCTGGGCCCAGATCCACACTTTCTTGACTCTCTTCTTTTTGATTTGCCTCATCTTCATATTCTTCACCTTCAACCTCTGCATCAAAGGCCATCTCTCGCAGCTCCTCTAGATTGTCTGGACTCTTACCGGTTAATCTCTGAAAAGAAAAAAGGAAAATTAAGGGCAGGTCCATAACCACCATATACATCACAAATATTCCCATTTCTGTATCTAGATGCCATTTCTTACTTCAATCATGTCGGCCATGTGTTGTACATGCTGTGCCAGCTCCTGCAACTCCTCATTCTCATTCTTCAGTTGAGCCATCTGTTCATCTTTGGCTTCAATGTCTTTGTGCAACTAATTTTGAAATTGATTCAGACCAATAAACAATGCATCATCTGCTAAAATCAGTTTAAAATTAGGAGCATTAGTGAAACTAAAAGTCAGATTAGAGGAAAAAAAAAAAAAACCCACACACACCTGGGGTCACTTAAAAGGCTCATGACAGATTCATCAGCCCTGTCGAGAGGTGGTACAGGATGGCTAAACATTAGCCATCACCTTTTAGTAATTAACTCACCTTTTCATTCTCCTGGAGAACACTGAACAGGGCTTTCCGCCTCTCTTCTGCTACCTCCTTCCAGTATGAGGAGCCAGGAGTTTCTGGAGAGAACATGTATTAGGGTTACAAAATGTTATTCAACAAGTACCTTCCCTTACCATCCATCTTCAAATATCAAATTCACAATGTACAATAAATGCATACCAAATCAATGCCAGTGAACTGTACACATGTGATTGGTTACCTTTGATCATAAGCTCATAGGCTTCTTGGGTGATCCCTTCAGGCTGGTTCTCATTTTCTGGACTTGTGGATTTTACTGCGACCTCTGCTTTGACTCTCTTGGAGCACTTTACTTGCTCCTCGCTCCACATCTTCCTTTTGGGAACAGCTTTGCCATTCTTAAAACAGTTTTAAGAGTGTGACTACAACATTGAAACAAACAAACACACACACACAGACAGATCTCACAAGAGCATGTCCAGCAGCTGCATGCAGAGGACTATTCCTAAGAGTATTTCTGAGAAGTTAAGCCTCGACTTGGTCAATTCTTTAACAAAAAGTCAGATGTGTAAGAGTAGGAGCTTCTTTTAAAAGATGAGCAACTTCTCAAAGTCTCAGCCTGGTTAAGTGATGACATGTTGTAAAGGATTACAATAAAGTATAGCAAAAACAGCCATCCTCAACCACTGAATAAGCTAATAGAGGGCCTGCAGGAGTAATGTATCAAAGAGTAGTGTGACATTCATGATGCAATACAAAACATTAAATTGGATAAAGAAATTAGATCATTTCCAGCCAAAATTTCCTTTGTTGAGGAGAACACTTGGCAAGACAATGTGCAAACTGTTTTATTAAAAAAGAACTGCACTGTATGCGTAACATTGCAATATTGTGTTAACTTTAAAAGAACAAGTGTTTGTCCAATGTATCAACACAAGAGGAACATTTTAATGACTAAAATAAAATATAAAAATGATAAATCTCACTACAGGTACAGTTTTAGAATTACTTTCATTACATGCATGATTTCAGTTAAACACTGAACAATTCACCGGTACATGACTTAAAATTAACATCATTATTTCAGTCAAAACAATCATGGCCCCTTTCTCCATGCATTGCACTTAGGGCTGCAACTAACAATTATTCGACCATTCGCCGATTGCAAAGATTAATCATTAGCTCTTAATTGATTCAGCTTGTGGTCCGACATAAAGGTTTGATTAAACATGCTTGCTAACAATAAAAAGGACAAACCAGCTTTTAAAAATACCTCCAAAATGAATAAGCAGGGGAGAAAAAAAAGTAAAACAAGACAAAAATAATTGATAATAGGATTTTTTGCAGTGACAGTACTTTTCCCTTTAATTCATTGAATTTCACACGAGGCATTTTTAAAAGATGGTCCTTTTAAAGTTAGAAAGCACATTTAATAAAACCTTTGAGTGAGGGCACAAGCTGAATAGTCTGTTAGCAGCTAATGTCTTTGCAATAAAACACCCAAATAGTTGAATAATCAGAGTAGTCGATTATAAAAAGTAGTTAGCTGCAGCCCTAATTTAATTGCATACCATTTATCTGACCTTTATGATATGACCAGTCTGGTGCCTTTACACTATATTAGCACACAATTTTTTTGCTAGTGAGAAATACATCAACTCTGTTTGAATGTTATTTTAGACTGAGAGGAAATTAAAAGAATGGATATCTCAGAATATTGTTAACATACCCCCAATCACCTCCCATACCCCCACGTGCAACCCAGTCTGGAAAACACCACTTTAGATTTTGGGGTGAAATATGACTTGGGCATGTTCTTGACAGGTTTTGCATTCTATTGATGTTTGTACCTCAACTATCCGTCCCAGATTCTTATTTACTGCTGATGGCTGAAGGACCTGGAATGTCCTCCTCCCTGATCCGGTTCCAGGTGTTGGCACAAGGAATTTCTGGAGAAAAAATAAATAAAATAAATACATACAAATCAGGGCTCAATGCTAAGTATTTTTTTTCTACTGGCCCAGTGCTCCAGATTTTCACCGGCCCAAACACAAAAATGAAAAATAGCAGTTTTTAACATCATGGCTTTAAAAAAAAATGTCTAAAAACTTGTGTTTTTAATACAAAAATGTCCCCCAGGGGCCTGGGTAGCACAGTGAGTAAAGACGCTGACTACCACCCCTGGAGTCACGAGTTCGTGATAAGATGCATGGATTGATGGTCTCAGACGCGAGGCAACCGAGATTCAACCTCCGCCACCCAGATTGAGGTGAGTCACTATGCCACCATGAGGATTTGGAGCACATTGGGAATTTCAAATTCGGGGAGAAATTTTTTTTAAAAAATAAAATAAAATCCCCCAAAATTTAAATAACATTTATAATTTGCAAGATAAGATTTATGCCTCATGCAATCCCATATGTGCTTTACAGATATAAAATAATAAGTGCATCATATTAACCTGAGCCATCCTGCCATTACACGTGTGCGTTTAAACCAAGAGTTCTGTGGAGAGGTGTTTTAGGTCACCCATTTAGTCATGCGACTTTTGCCCATGTGTAGAGTATTCACAAGAAGGATCAAATATTATTTCAGAGTTAAGGATTTGATTGGCTGAGAAAACAGACTTGTTACTAAATTGGTTGTGATGTGTAATATACAGTAGGTAGTGTGTAATATCTCTCTCTCTAAACAAGACCAACACTAACTGATATACAAAGAACAAAAACACCTGAATGGTCCAGAAATTAAACATAACAGGTGTTAGAGGATTATAGGAAGAACACAATTTCAAATATTCATCTTCCCACTGCAGCTGAACAGCTCTGATAATAATAGCCTATTAGCCATAGTGATCTTGCCTTTCATATCAAACGCCATCATGCCGAATTAGTTTACGTTTGGAAATGTTACCCAACTCTACTTTCCAGCCCAACGACACCACTCGAATCGCTGCCTGTCAGGCAGAAGTCTCAGCCTGGATGAAGGAACACCACCTGCAACTCAACCCAGCAAAGACCGAATTCGTTGTCTTTCCAGCCAACCCTGCTGTTGAACACAACATCACCATGCAGCAGCTGGGTCCAACTACAGTTTCACCTTCCAAAACTGTCAGAAATCTAGGGGCAGCCATTGACGATGAGCTAAATTTCACAGACCACATCTCAAAGACTGCAAGATCATGTAGATTTACACTCTACAATATCAGGAAGACCCTTCCTCTCTGTACATGCCACACAACTGCTCCTTCAGTCACTGGTCATAACTAGACTGTACTACTGTAATGCTCTCATTGCAGGCCTTCCTGCATGTGCTATTAGACCTCCCCAAATGAACCAGAATGCATGTCTGGTCTTTAATGAACCTAAGAGAGCACATGTTACACCACTCTTTGTCTCTCTCCACTGGCTGCTGGTTTATGCGCATACTAAATTAAAGGCCCTGATGCTGGCATACAAAAGTCACTGGGTCTGCTCCAGCATACCTAAAAACATTTATGCAGAGCTACATTCCCACCAGAAGCCTGCGGTCGGCTAAGGAACGTCGCCTTGTCGTACAAAAACAGAGGGGCACCAAAATGCTTTCCCGGACTTTCAGTTTCATCATACCACGTTGGTGGAATGACCTTCACAACTCAATCAGTGAAGCTGACTCACTTAATCTTCAAAAAACGGCTAAAAACACATCTTTTTCAAAAGCACTTAACCGTCACAAAAAAAAAATTATAAATTACATTTCTTGGTGCACTTAAATCTGTTTTGTATACTATTCTGATGGTGAAACTTTGTAGTATGGCACTTTTCATACCACTGTCTCCTTAAGATGATTCACTTATGTTTCCCCTCTTTTGTAAGTCGCTTTGGATAAAAGCGTCTGCCAAATGAATACATTTAAATATACACTTACATTTTGGATATTGAGCAGCTTGTTATTTCCAGATGCGTGTATAACAACGTTTATTAAGCCTCATTCAGCGCTTAATCTCTAAAAAGGCGAATTAATGAGAAAAAGGGTTGGTTTTGTTTTTATACAGTGGGAATAAAACAGCGCTGTCCCTTTACGAGAGCACATGCATGTTAAACAGGCTACGCTGCACAGAGAGAGATGAGATATGCATGGAGAGACATGGATTTTCAGTCGAATAGAAAGAAACTTTATTTCTTATTTTCCAATGTGTGGATTTCTCGTTTTCATGAAAAAATTAGGGGATTTCACACACTTAAAAGTATCCCCTCCCATTCAGTGTTGGCAATGTTGCAAAACATGTTTAAAAAAAAAAAAAAAAAAAAACACACCACACCACACTACAAAATTCATTAAGTGGGTTCGTTTTTCCTAACATTTTCTTCACATTGGTAATAGCTGCGACACTTGGAAAAGAGTGAGGCCTGTGCTAGGAGAGCGCTCCCGGTCTACACGTGACTGTGCCTTGACGCGTACAGTATATTATACATTTGCGCATTTTTGCAAGATAAATATACTTGCGCTCGCTCCTCGGTTAGAAGACTTAGTTCACTCGGTGTAATTTGTGCTCTCTTGCTTGTTGTATGCTTGAACTAATGTTATAAATGCAGCACAGTTCTAGCAACTGGCCCGTCTCTGCGGATCAAATCTTGAGATGGAATTTGGGAAGAAGGAAAGCTAAGCTGCAAGTACACAGTAACCCCGGCTACTTTCACCAGCCTTAACAGGCACTATACTGCCATTACACTTGTTAAGCCAGCAACAACTGAGGTATCTGATCAATTTTGCATGTCCGCCGTTCTAACAAGCATGGGAAAGGGGCAGAACACACATCAGCAGCATGGGGTAAACACCTCAGATTCCCATGGGCAGCAATTGGTACCTGTAATTACTGTGGAAAACACACCACAGAAGTCTACTTACGACAACAAATTTGAGTTGGTTAATGTATTCACTTGCAAAACAGTGGCAGAAAAAAGGGTTACTTAATTTGTACACTTTAAGTTTATGCACATCAGTAGTGATTAATTCAGAAACAGATCAAGGTCCAAGTCAGTTTGTTCTAGGTGGGAAACAGTTTTAAATTAAGGCAATTTGTTGACCCCATTCATCCGCTCTTTGACAAAGCCAACCAGGTTCCATTTAATTAACCAAAACACCGGAATTATAAAGAAATAAATTTACAGCAATTAACAGTTCCTTATCACCACTAACTTTTAAAATGTACCATTTATCAGAGTATGTAGATGTTGAAACCAAATTTGAAAGAAATACCCAGTAATCCAATCATAAATAAGACAGACGATGTCATGAACAATCAATTAAACGTTTAGTAGTCTAACTGAATAAAGGGTTAGGACTCTGCAAGAGTCTAGTTGAAATGGCCCAGATACCTTGATGTTTTCAGATGTATTATCTGCATGCTTAATCCTTGTGATTGAACTCATGTTTTACCTAAAAAAATAAGATAAGAGTGCATTAAAAACTCAATTTTATCAAAACAGCCTGAAGACAAAAACTAGACACGGGTAGTTGACATGTCCTTAATCAAGAATGGATATCCAATTTACATGCAAAAAAAAGGTGTAAATTAGGTCATGTCACCTTTTCGCCTAATGTGTCCCAATGTTAATTTTTTTTTAAAGTACATACAAACGTCATGTACAAAACTTTGCATTCGAGACAATTTATAGACATGAGCAAACAGCGTAAAAAAAATAATAATAATAATAAAAAAAAAAAAAGTCGTTCAGATGTAAACACACATACACATCGAGTTCTCAGTGTAATGTTCAAAACAACTACTGTTGATTAAAGTATGGCTCATTTAAAAGTTATGTGATAGACCATTAACTAGCGACAAAAAACAAAGCCAAAGAAGGCATTACATTCAATTAAAACCCGCATAAAACTTTACGGAGTCTACAATAAAAATCACAAGCTTAATCTAAAAGGCTGACTAGGCCTCTGGCTGTGCTCAAGCCACCAAAAAGTTCATTCAAACCCGTACAAAAGCTGTCCGTTTTGAAACGAAAGGAAGTCATAAATAACTTTAATCCTTCAGAACTACCGGACACCGAGCAAAACAGAGATAATACTCACTTGATATAGCCAGAAATAAATTCAGTAACTTCTCAAAAATCAACTCGGGCTGTATGGTTTGTGAGTAAAGTGCGCGCCAGTGGATTAAATACTGCCTTAAAGCCATCACGTGTCTCCAGAATTCGCGCGTAAACAAACTTTTTTTTTTTTTTTTTTAATTATTATGCAATATAAAAATAACAAATACATATACAAAAAAGAACAATGAGGGTTACATTACGCTTTGACAAAGCTTGTTATATTAGTTTATATGCATTACACCATAAAAAATAAAATAAAAATAAATAAATAAAAAACAGCAGAAAAACATGTCCTTTTTTTTCCTTTTTTTTTTCTTCCTTTCTCTTTTTCCCTTTTCCTTCCAAAAAACCATGTAATAAACATAGTCAATTTTGCACAATCATAGGATACAGATTGACAAAATAAAAAAAAAGAATAAACAAACAAAATTAAAATAAAACGGTAGAGATATAACTCATGGTACATGAAGGATCTCATCATATTTTTTCAGAAAAGACGTATATTTTCTATTATCGATTGTTCTTAGTGATTTGATTAAATATTTGACTTCACAAAGGAAATCATTAAAAGTAGGAATTTTCTTACGAAACCTTTGTTTGTGAAAGTAAAATTTTGCCACAAGGATAAGAAAGTTAACAGTAGATTCTAAAGATTTGTTTGGGTTTTCAAAGAGACAAATTACATCCTTTAAGCAAAGATTACTGATCATATTAACTTTAGAAAAACAATAAGAACTTAATCACTCCAGAAAATTGAAGAAACATTACAAGAAAAAAACAAATGACAGACGTCTTCGACTTCATTATTACAGAAGGTGCATACCTCATCTACATCACAATATTTGGACAAATGTGCGTTACAAGGGTATATATTATGCAAAATTTTAAAATGCACTTCCCTCATTTTATTGGGTATACAATATTTAAATGGAAGTAACCATGTTTTCCTCCACTGAATGTTATCTATTATAGAATTCCAAAAGAATTTTGGAGTACATAGGTTTGTAGATTGAGAAAGTTGACGAATAAATTTATTATTACAATCTTTACTTAAAAGTGCAACACCATCCAGACATAACAAAGATAATTGTTTAGGACATGCCTCGGTAAGGGAAGCTTTCATCATACATATTAAACCACTTGGAATAGCCTTTGTAACAGAGTTAAATTCTTTAAACTGGATAGGAAATTTGTAGATATTCATAAAACTCTCATAGGATAGCAAATCACCATTAGACTTGAATAGATCTGCAATAAAAATTATGTTTTTATTAAACCATTTCTCAAGAAATAATGATCTATTTCTAATTTTAACATCTGAATTATTCCACAAGATGGTTTTATGGGGGGAGAAGTTGTGGTTGTAAACCAATTTCCAAGCTAACAGAGCTTGTTGATGAAAACTAGCCAATTTAATGGGTAATTTACCAGTGGAGTAATTACATTTCATCAAAAAGGAAAGGCCACCTATCCTTTTAAATATGTTATTTGGGATAAAATACACGCGCGTAAACAAACACCTCTGTTGATGTTGCTAATGTGACGTCATCGTGACGTTTTACCAGTGGTGAACGCAAAGCATTTTGGGAATCCGCGGCACAAACAGAAGGCGCCAGGGGGGAAGAACGCAGTGTTCAAGATGCCCTCTACCTGCTGTGTTATAAACTGCAATAGTCGTTCACACGATAGAAGTGGCATAAAGCTTAAGAACGTAAAATCCTTTTATCGTTTTCCAGCGTGGAAAAATAATAGTACAAGCCATGTTTCAGAGGTGACAAAAAGGCGACGAATGGCATGGATAGCAGCAGTAAGGAGGCCCAAGATTACCTTCGATAACACTCCACCACACATGATGGTGTGTTCAAAGCATTTTCACAAAGGTAAGTTCTAATTACTCTCTGTAAATGTTATGTTGTGGACAAATAACCAGGGTGTTTTGTTTGATGTAACCAGAACATTAGATTAGACGTTAGGCCAATGTTAACCGTTAACTATCATGAAATGGATAGAAAATGAGCTTAAGTTACCAATGTACTAAAGCGTAACGTTAATCAGTTTTAAATGTTGTACATTTAGGCTACATAGCAATTTATTTGGTGACTGTGTTTGCAGGCAAACCTGCCTATGAAATGTTGGAGTGTGATCCTGACTGGGCCCCTTCTCTGTACCTCGGCCATACTGAGGGCAAAGCTACGAACACAGACCGGTTCAAGCGGTTTAGGAGAAGAGCGAGGTCACAACAACAGCAACCCCCATCGCTAGGCACTGACAACTCTGGTCCTGAGGCTGATTTGGAAGCTCACATGAATCAACCCCCATCGCCATGCACTGACCACACTGGTCCTGAGGCGGAGTTGGATAATGCAGCACATTTATACCCAGGTAAATAGTAAAAGAATACAATATATGTTGCCCCCTGTGTATATCTAATCTGGATTACTTTGGAATAAAGGTTGTGATATGACACAATTTATTTTTATTGTTACTGTCAGACAACACTACACCTGCAACTGAGATGGAAGGTCCCGTGAATCCACCCCCATCGCCGGGCACAGTCCACACCAGTCATGAGACTGAGTTGAATGAAGCAGCACATTTGTTCATGTATTTTTTAAATAAGTTTTATTAATAAAGGCATAGAACCAGTTTATTTGTAGTGCACTGACAATAGCTTTATATAATTAGTTTATCAATTAAATTAATAAAAAGACAAAAAGACCTTGCGATATGTTTGGTAATTGTACCTGAATGAATTTAAAATTAATTTGCTATATTTCAGATCAATATATTTGTTTTCCTTAATTTTAATTAACCCTAACTTTATTCTCATCTGAATTATAAATAATTGATTTCCGTATAAAATAATACTACCATTAAAAACACATTTGATTTTCTTTTTTAATCAATGTAGAATATGTAACTCTGCTCTGAAGACAAGAAATGAAAACCAATGCGATATGATTAATGTCCAAAAGATGAAACCCACAGACTGTTTTGAAATGGGGTTGGATAAATATGTTTTGCTTTTAAAACTGTTTGTGTTTGGTTGGGTGACAGTTGTATGTTACAGTTTGACGAGCTTAGAGTGTGACAAAAGCACAATGTTGTGTTTTATTGCGAGTGTACACAAATATAAGTAAACACTTTGCAGTTTGAATGATGTCCTCTATGAACAAAATGACGGAGTATGTTTTTATGTTTCCACTGTTCGATCGCGCCTCTCTCTCTCACACACACACACACACACAGTTCGATCGCGCCCGCGCCTCTCTCTCTCGTGGGCGCGCGGGCACACACACTCCAGCATTGCAATTTTGACATGAATTCTGACTGCATGCAGATAGATGAGAGAGAGCGAGGAGTGTGGTGCTTAAAACATTAGCATACCGTGGAACGGACGACAGTTTTCTGCCCCACTTTTACAATCTCCAGGTCCTGGACCCATCCATCTGTAAAAAAAAAAAAAAAAAAGACCTGGGCCTGCTGCAGCGACTTGAAGTTACTGAAAACTTCGTGTGTGTATGCACTAACACTTAATATCATGTAGTTGTGTATATATATATATGGGTGCTGGAAGTTAGCAAAAGTTTGACGTCCCCTGACCAATCACTATGCTCGTAAGGATCCAGTCCTTTGATTCCCTTTATTATCTCGTCTTTGCATTAGGATTTAGTTTTAGGCGGTATGGTCCGACAATGTTTTCTTTAGCCCGCTGCATTTTGTAGGATTATATTCTGTTTTGCCAGAACACTAGCCTGCTATGCGATGCCAGCCCATGTAAACGGGCCAAACATACCCATAATTGTTTGCGTTCTGATGACGTTGCCGCCCAGTTGGTCACATGTCTTAGCGATCTCTATACTTGCTTCTCAAAATAGTAAAAATAGGTTTTGTGTGTTCAAACTTCATTCAATTAATTGTGTCTATATTTAATATAAAAAAAATTGTCCCGCAGATTACAAAATTTCAGCCTCATTCATAAAACACGAGTAGAGCTGAAGCAGAAGCCTACTGTAATTCGTTCTGCTTGTGTTTCATGAACTAATGAAGCCTACGTTCTTTTAGTAGACACTGACTTAAGATGAAGGGTCGTTTTGGACGCTGTACCGTGGTAATACCAGATTTGTTGGAAAGTGTACATTGGCAATAACTTGTTTTAGGGCATCATGGTACTGTTTTAAAGGAGGAATTCACCCCAAAATTAAAATGATCTCATTTACTCATCCTCATAATATCACAGATGTGCATGACTTTCTTTCTTCTGCAGAACACAAACGAAGGATTTTAGTAGAATACATCAGCTCTGTAGGGCCATTCAGTGTAATTGAATGGGGTCCAAAACTTTGAAGCTACAAAAAAAAAAAAACACATAAAGGCAGCATAAAAGTAATCTATTAGACTCACGTTGTTTAATCCATGTCTTCTGAAGCGATCCAATCAGTTTTTGGTGAGAACAGACCAAAAGTAATGCATTTTTTCAGTACAACTTGCCATAGAGCACAACAGTACTGCCCACTTTTTCAGCCGTATTGGTTCCAGAAGTATTTTTCTCATTAATTTTTTGCATCTTTTGATAAAAGAGGTGAATCACAAGATTACAAACTTTGTATTTGAGGCAAATAAAGTATTTGAAAATAAGATAAAAAGATAAAGGTACAAAACTACAGTCCTGTGAAGCATTGCGAATGACAGTCAAATAAAAAAAATATTGGAATATATTGATTTTAGGTTGTTAATTACAAGTAAAAAAAAACTTTAAGTTTATTGCTAAATATTACGATATATACAAATATATTTAATTTAAGGGTAAAGAGACACCGACTCCATTGCGTCATTTACACTACATCATGGGAGTGGGCGGTTGCTCCTGGGCTGGTTTCACGGGCTTTGTTGGGTGCAATTCTCTGATTGGTGGATCTTTCTTGACCATGGGGAGTTGTTCAACAGGAATTCCGCTATCAAACATGGTTTTCAAATAAATGAAGTTGAAATAATGCAGACATCAATTTATGAAGCTCAAGGTAGGCCTGGCTTTAAGCTGTCTTTTAAAAGTTATCGTTTAAAATCAAGAAGTCTATGGAAAAAATGTATGTAATGTTTACTTCTGGAACCAGACTGTTGCGATCAGTCCGCATCATGATTTCAAGCTCGATTACACTTGCACAGAGCGCAAGGAAGAGTAATCGATCTTAATATCATGATTGTACCTAGGAGTGTCCTTTTTCATTTTTGGGTGAACTGTTCCTATAATTTTATTAATTGAGTATTGTTTTTTGGTTTAGTTTTTTAAAAGTATGTTTATCCTAAAATAACCAAATACTTTATTCATGTTTTAGTTTTTTTCCGATTTGTAATTCCTAATTGAATATGAAATCAACGAATTCATGTCAGTCGGTACAACAGGAAATGAATAAAGTTGACAGAAAAATGACGTGCGCCCTTATCCTCTCTCACATGTGCACAGCTGCGTGACGCGCATCAGCCATTTTAAGTTGTTTGTTCGGCGAGGATCGCTTGTTATTTTCCCGACAAACACAGATCTAAGGCCCGAAACGCTCGAAAGAACGCTCGAAAGACATTTCACCGTTTCCCTCCATCATTATGGGTCCACCACGATGCAGATCCCACCGTCTGTCACCTGAGAGAACGGAGGATTTCGGTCGGTTTGTCAGTTTATCTTGACATGGCATTCGGGTGTGTGACGACTGTGGAAAAGCTCGAAAACAAACGAATACCATCTAGCTAAACCTCCGCCGAGGAGGGATCAAGCCGGGCTGGTTTTTTGCACTGATATCGGTGTATTAAGACGTGAGTTTCTTGTTAGGATCGTTTTGCAGTACTAGCTCGGATCGCAACGGGCTAGGAAGAAAACTCGAGAAAATGAGACACAATAGTTAGCCAGTTAGCCAGCCACGCATGAAAGCCAGTCTCCGCTATCATCGAGATACATAAAGCAAAAACAAAATGTAACCGTCAGACCTTCGATTCATATTAGCTTGACTGATCTTGTAGATTTAAAATCATATAGGACCCGAAAGAGATGTAGCTCCCTTCAACCAGGTTGTCAGTTAGTGGCAAAAGTGTGTATTCAGCTAGGCTAGCATTAGTTTGCTAGCCAGCCACAAAATAAAAGCCTCGAAATGGCACTCAACTGTGGCAGGACAGTTCATATGTCCATTTTATGCCCTTAAATCCAAAAATGTCCAGCAAACTCCGTGTTCTTACTCGATGCCAAGATCTCATGGCATCTGTATTTCTCTGCCATGGTTGTCTTTCTCACCTGTCGTTCAGATGTGCTTTTATGAGACTGGTTATTATACAAAAACATGGATACAAACCAGAAGAATCGATCCTGGAAGAGACTTTCAAAAGTCCGCAACAATAGTCAAGTCTCTTTGTCAGCTTTTTAGATACAGTTAAACTAGGTTTATTTAACTAAAGCAAGAGATTTGACCCCTTTCACAAACAAACACGTCCACAAATCTGTTTGTATGGATTTTCAGTGTAGCAGGCATTTGTGTCACCCGTCTAATTTTCATTGCTAAAACACAGTCGACCATATAACAATTTAATATTTGGATTGGGTCGTGTTATATGAGTGGTTTCCTTTAGTTCAAAAAACAGATGTAAAGCAAGAATACATTGCAAATGTACATGGTTCATGTGCGTTACCCACATTGATCTGAAAATGATGATTTGTTTTTGCAAAATGTATTCCTTAATTCAAATTAGTATATGCTGCAGGTAGTGCTTGGTTATAGTTTTCTTTAGTTTTGAAAAGTCACTTAGTTACTGTCAGGATAACATAAAGAGTGAGAAAAATAAAACAGTCTGCATAAGGAATATTATTACTGTCAGTAACAATGGGAGACACAAATTCTCGAAGGAATCAAACGAGAAATCGACTCCGAGCCCAGCTACGAAAGAAAAGAGAATCTCTGGCTGATCAGTTTGACTTCAAAATCTACATTGCCTTCGTATTCAAGGAAAAGGTAAATTTTATGTGGTTCAAATAAGCATGTGAATTTGTGAAAACAACATTCAGAATTGGGAACCACTTTGAATTCTTCTCAGTTTGTGATGACGGGGATTGTTCTGATGTTACTTTGAACCACTTTTGCAGAGAAAGAAGTCCGCGCTCTTCGAAGTAGCTGAGGTGGTCCCTGTGATGACCAACAACTATGAGGAAAATATCCTTAAAGGTGTGAAGGATTCAAGCTACTCTTTAGAGAGTTCTTTAGAACTTCTCCAGAAAGATGTTGTGCAGTTGCATGCGCCTCGTTACCAGTCAATGCGTAGAGTAAGTATTGCTATGCACTGGTTTTATTTCAGCATTGTCAGTTTAAGATTAAAAAATCTCATTATTTACTCGCCCTCATGCCATCCCAAATATATTTGACTTTCTTTTATTTTGCAGAAACGCAAATTAACATTTTTAGGAAAATATCTCCGCTCTATAGGTCCATAAAATGCAAGTGAATGGTGGACAGAACTTTAGCACTCCAAAAAGCAGCATAGAAGTTATCCTTATGACTCCAGTAGTTTAATCCATGACACATGAAGTGATATGATAGGTTTGGGTGTCCTTTTTTACTATAACAGGGTTCCCACGGATCCTTAAATTGTCAAAGAAAAGTCTTAATTTTTATTTAAAAGGAGTCTTAAATTTGGGGCGAAAACACAGGACTCATGATATGACAATGCGATTATCGAACTTCAAAAGAATATGATTTAATTAAATAAATGCATGCGCTGCCTCCTTCAAAGTGAAAACATGGCATGTGAGGGCTTGTGAGTATTTCCAGCTGTTGCAGAGCAGTTCGCAATCATTAAGCCATATCAGAAATGTATGACAAAGATCAACAGTTGATGATGATGATGATATAATGTTGGTGAAATATGACAATGTTTACTTTTAATTGTTTATATTGTAATAAGTTGTAGATTATTGTAGGAGTGCACATTTTATTTCCCTTATCTGTTTGAATGAACATCTGGAAGCATAAGTCTGGAGTCCGTGGTGCATTTCAAAGTTAAAGTGCCTCTAAAATTAAAAGTTCCACGCTATTAATAAAATCTTAAAAGGACTTAAATATTGATTGGTTTCTCACCCACGCCTATCATATCGCTTTTGAAGATACAAGTTTAACCACTGGAGTCTTATGGATTACTTTTATGCTGCCTTGATGTGCTTTCTGGAGCTTTACAATTCTGGCCACCATTCATTTGCATTGTATGCACAGAGCTGAAATATTCTTCTAAAAATCGTAATTTGTGTTTAGCAGAAGAAAGTTATACACATCTAGGATGGCATGAGGGTGAGTTAATGATGATAATTTTTATTTTTGGGTGAATTATCCCTTTAAGCTACTACTGCGTTGCAATTGTAATGCTCTGTCTTGTCCAGAAATCCATGTGTCATCACTTGATATTTATCTCTCACCATTGTTTCTGAATCCTAATAGGATGTGATAGGTTGTACCCAGGAGATGGACTTCATCCTTTGGCCCCGCAACGATATTGAGAAGATTGTCTGTCTCCTTTTCTCCAGATGGAAAGGGGCTGAACATGAATCATTCAGGCCTGTTCAGGTATGTTTTTCTCCTGCCCAAAAGCATAATTAGTGGTGCTTTGAGCATCACTAATACTATTTCTCATACATTGGGTCAAATATTTGAACAAACCTCTAACGCCAAGTATTAAACTTTGGCTTGAAACCCCACACAGCTTTTGCTACGGACATGAATACTTGTGGTGGAGAGGTGTGCTTTCACATTTTGTTTGATAGCTTGATCCGAACTCAATTTCTCTCATTTCTTTATTGAAGTATGTGTAAAAAAAGTCTCCCTTTTGAAAATAAAATAAATAGAAAAAATAAGAAAGATAACAGAATTATAAACATGATATAAAATGGCATGTAACTATAATGGGTTATATAACTAAAGCATGTTAGCATAGCATGTTAAATGAACTACTAAATGAAAAATAACATCAGCTGTGTGAGCTTTTAAAGTAACGTCCTATGATTATTAATAATTAACATATACTGTAGGTGCGTGACAGCACAGCCAGACTGCTCCTGTCTGTAACTTTAACTCTGTGCTTCTCAACTGGTTTTGCTTCAGGAAACATTGGAAATCAAGTGTAGTAGACCTGCCATAGATTAAACATAACCTGTATTTAATGTATCCTGGGTTGCATTTTCTTTTATGTTGTATAGTTTTGTTCATGGTTTTCCAGTACAAGGACATGCATCAAGTGACATTGTTTTTGTTGATGTCAAAGTCTACAGGAAGTTTCATTCCCCCTTTTAAAAATTGAAGAGCATATTTACTTATATGGGCCCATTATTGTCCCATCTGTTACCTAATATTTATACACATATTACACAGAAGGAAAGGCTCCTCATTACCATGGTTGGGTCAGTGTGCTAGTCTTAAATAATAGTAATAATAATAATAAATTAATGTATTTATGAAAAATAAATACTAGCTGAAACACATCTTGAAACTTTAACTAAAACTGCCACTGCTGATATAAAATGAGGTCTAATAGATTCAACCTTTTAGATTATTTCATATGAAACTATAACATTTTGTCAAAATATAACCGTTAATTTTACTCATGTAAAATATATTTTGGCGCATAGCACAGTGTTGCTCTTTTCCTCCTCAGTGCTGTTTGGCATGTCAGGGCTGCTACTGTTTAGAGGTTCGAATTGACAATCTCTGTAACACTTTAAACTAGAAAAGTCTAACTAGAATTGAAATTGGTCGCATCAGTTTTGATGTCTGCATTCCACAATATCAAGTTGTTGAACGCGCACGCAAGTGAGAAGAGCAGATCATTAGCGCGAGCTTGTTACACTCGTGAAAGTGCAGATGAGAAGTCTTTAGCTGTTTGCGAGATTATCGTTAAATCTGCCTTGGCGGTCCTACATTGTCAATCACTTGTGCGGCCGCCTAAATATCTTCAATGGGAGAACCATGGCATTGTTCTTTCCCTGCTGTTCGCGACCCACTCACTCACACACACACTCATGTCAGACCCTCTCGCCTTGCTTCTCTCTGACATTTTCTCTGCTGCGTGTGTGTGTGGTGCAAGTTGACGAGTCTGACAGGCAGACAAGGAGGAAAGGAGATGCACACGCGCATGTGAGATTCTCCGTCCGGTTGCATTTTTTTCTCAATACTATAGATAAGCAAATGCACATGGTATGATAACCGTCTATTTTCAAACAGTGGTATACCGTGAAACCGGTGTACTGCTGCAAACCTAGTGTGAACAGCACATTTGGTACATTTACCAGTAAAGGCAACCCAATGATTTGCCTGTATTTTACCTGGTTGCATGTTTGAAAGAGGCTACTGACACCACGTGGGAATTTGCTGTATCTAAATCTTTCATCATTGACAATATTAATCAATATTTTTATTTTCACTTTAATGTATATTTTGTTCAGTGTATAGTTTTAGTTAATCAAGTGTTTTAAGTTTAATTGAGAGCATGCAAGGAAAATGTGACTATGGATGCGTGCCCCGTCAACACAAAGTTGAAGTCAGAAGTTTACATACACAAGGTTGAAGTCATTAAAATGAATGTAACCACTCCACAGATTTTATATTATTAAACTATAGTTTTGGTAAGTCGTTTATGACATCATCTTGGTGCATGACGGAAGTAATTTTTCCAACAATTGTTTACAGACGTTTAATTGAAAATCACAATTCCAGTGGTTCAGCAATTTACCTAAACCAAGTGTGCCTTTTAACTCATTCCCCGCCAAACACAGAATTTTCCGCGTTTTATGAAAAAACGCTTCCCCGCCAATCACGGAATTTTCCGGGTTTCCGTGTTTTAGGTGTTATACGGTAAGGAAGACCCCTCCGCATGTTTTGAAAGAGTATGCAACTCTTTGATCAAAGAAACAGACTGCGATCGTCTCAAACATGAAGAAGTGGAGTATTGAGAAGCTCAAAATATCAGACATAAACATGCCTTTTTATCAGCTTTTCGTCTGAAATGTTGTTTTTTGACAAAACCGACCTCTGTTCAAGTCGCAATAAAAAAGAACAAATGAAGATAAAATAAAATCGTTTTTTTTTTGCCTAAAAGCAGAGGCTCAGATCTTTATTGTGATATATAGCATCTTCATATATTCATGGAAGAAAATATTCTGCGGGCCATTAAAATTTAGCGAAAATCGTCAAAAACCCTGGCGGTGGCTGGCAACTTTTTTTTAAAAACGCTGGCGGGGAAAGAGTTAAGCATCTTGGAAACTTCCAGAAAATTATATCAAGCCTTTAGACAATTGGCCAATTAGCTTCTGATGGAGTCAATTGGATGTGTACCTGTGGATGTATTTTAAGGCCTACCTTCAAACTTGGTGCCTCTATGCTTGACATCATGGTAAAATCAAAAGAAATCAGCCAAGACCTCAGAAAAAAAAATCGTGGACCTCAAAGTCTGGTTCATCCTTGGGAGCAATTTCCAAATGCCTGAAGGTACCACGTTCATCTGTACAAATAATAATAGTATGCAAGTATAAACACCATGGGACCACGCAGCCATCACACCACTCCGAAAGGAGATAATGTAGTTTGGTGTGAAAAGTGCAAATCAATCCCAGAACAACTGCAAAGGACCTTGTGAAGATGCTGGAGGAAACGGGTTGACAAGTATCTATGTCCACAGTAAAACGAGTCCTATATTGACATAACCTGAAAGGCTGCTCGGCAAGGAAGAAGCCAATGCTCCAAAACCACCATAAAAAAGACAGACTATAGTTTGCAAGTGCACAAGGGGACAAAGATCTTACTTTTTGGAGAAATGTTTCTGGTCTGATGAAACAAAAGTTTTAACTGTTTGGCCATAATGACCATCGTTGTGTTCTGAGGAAAAAGCGTGAGGCTTGCAAGCCAAAGAACACCAACCCAACCGTGAAGCATGGGGGTGGCAGCGTCATGTTGTGGGGGTGCTTTGCTGCAGAAGACAAGTGCACTAAACAAAATTGATGGCATAATGAGGAAGGAAAATAATGTGGATATATTGAAGCAAGATCTCAAGACATAAGCCAGGAAGTTAAAGCTCGGTCACAAATGGGTCTTCAAAATGGACAATGACCCCAAGAAAACCTCAGGTTGTGGCAAAATGGCTTGAGGACAACAAAGTCAAGGTATTTGAGTTGCCATCACAAAACCCTGACCTCAATCTGAAATTTGTGGGCAGAACTGAAAAAGTGTGTGTGAGCAAGGAGGCCTACAAACCTGACTCCGTTACACCAGTTCTGTCTGGATGAATGGGCCAAAATTACAGAAACTTTTTGTGAGAAGCTTGTGGAAGGCTGCCCAAAACGTTTGACCCAAGTTAAACCATTGCTAAAGACAATGCTATCAAATACTAACAAAGTGTATGTAAACTTCAGACCCACTGTGAATGTGATGAAAGAATTTAAAGCTGAAATAAATTTCACATTCTTAAAATGAAAGTAGTGATCCTAACTGACCTAAAACAGGGACTGTTTTCAACAGTTTAATGTCAGGAATTGTGAAAAATGTATTTAAAAGTTTAAATGTATTTGGCTAATGTGTATGTAAACTTCTGACTTCAACTGTACATTTCCTTGTGAACTTCATATCTTGTGACCCTAATTCCTCATTAAACATCATCTGCTGAAATATATAGGCTATGAAAAAAACCATTTATTTACCATACATTTTGTAGATATAATGATGTAAATATAGAGCATTGGAACAGAGCCAAGTCTCCAATGTTTCAAAATAGGAGTGGTGTATTTTGGACTAGTTTTCATTTGGCAGACGCTTTTAAGTTAACGTAATTTGTTTTCTTTTTCTTTATTGAGGTTTTGGTTGCACAATATACAGCATTTGGGATTGTATTCATTGTGGACTCGGCCTTTCCTTACCAAGACAGGCACAAAGACATTTTTTATTTTTTTTTAAACATTCTATTGATACATTTTAAATAACTATCATCCAACAGATCGGTTATTGGTCTTTGCCAGCACCTTAGTTATTGGTAAAATCTACTAATGGTTGACCTCTAATATCAATGCCCTGACAACCACTCAAAACACCATAGTATTGAAGAGACAAGTTTTGCACAGGCAAACACCACTCTTCAGAAAATGTCAAAATAAATTTAAGACGGCAGGGCCTGGGTTGCTCAGTGAGAATTTATGCTTGCTACCACCCCTGGAGTTACGAGTTCGAATCCAGGGTGTGTTGAGTGACTCTAGCCAGGTCTCCTAAGCAACCAAATTGGCCTGGTTGCTAGGGATGGTGGAGTCGCATGGGGTAACCTCCTTGTGTTTGTTATTAGTGGTTCTTGCTCTCAATGGGGCGCGTGGTAAATTGTGCTTGGATCACGGATAGTAGCATGAGCCTCCACAAGCGGAGTCGCTGCATACATAACGAGCGACGTTATAAAATGTGCGGATTGACTGTCTCAGAAGCGGAGACTACTGAGACTTGTCCTACACCACCCGGATTGAGGGGAGTAACTGCACCACCATGAGGACCTACCAAGTAGTGGGAACTGGGCATTCCAAATTGGGAGAAAAAGGGGATTAAAAAATTTTATTGTAAAACTGTAAATGAAAAATAAGACTAAAGTTGTTATATTTATGTTCACAGGCCAAATTTGAATTTCACCACGCAGACTATGAGAAACAGTTTTTGCATGCTGTTGGTCGGAAGGACAAGGCTGGCATGGTTATAAACAACCCTAATCAGTCTGTCTTTCTCTTCATGGACAGACAGCACTTACAGGTTGGTTAAAAACAAGGAAATAAAGGTGAACATTGATACACATAACAAACCTCTAATATTTGCTTCTGTTCTTCCACAGACTACAAAAACCAAGCTCACAGTTTTCAAGTTGTGCAGCCTCTGTCTCTACCTGCCACAGGACCAGCTCACCTGTTGGGGGGTTGGAGACATCGAGGACCACCTCCGTCCATACTTGCCTGACTAGTAGAAACGCATGGAAGACACCCTTCAATCTAGACATCCCTCAGTTGAATAGAATTGAACTTGTGCTTGGAACTCTCCTTTTTGTTAACCACTCATTTTCATCTTGAGATTAATTTAGTTTTTTTTTAACCCCTCCAACCAATCTTGGTTTGGTTCACCTCATTTACCCTCTGTTTGATAATTTTTTTTTAATTTTTTTTTTTAACTTCCATGAACATTGATTTTGAGTGGTTGTTTTCTTGGAGCTGCACCGTCAATAATACCAGATACAAAAGGAACTCTACGTTAAGGAAAAAAAAATCTACAAAATATGAAGGAAAAAAATGGAAACCAATGACAGATGTCTCTTAAATGTGTTCCTCTTGTGTTGGAATGGCTTTAACATCAGTGTCATGAGGGATAGCTATATTGTCTCTATTATTGGGGAAATTATAGTACTAGGGATTTCATGAGTAATGACAACCAGTGACAGGGCTTGGGTAGACTTCCTCTAAAGGCTTCTATTTAGAAGGTGATCAGTAGAACTAATTTGGTGTAAGCATTGCTTCTCATTCTGTGGTACTGCTGGACAATTTAATTTGTGTTATTCCTTGCCTATAATATGACAGACCTTATTTTGATATATTTTATAATATCTGGAGGTGTGGGGGGTAAACATGTCTAAGAACGTTGACAAACTCGTGTCTGGTGGAGGAATTCTGATGCATTTTTTTTCTTCTTGGTGTTGAGATGGTAATTGTCACCAATCAATCACTATATACATAAAAGCTTCTGATAACGGATTAAATCTTTGGTGGGGAGTATGTGATGGGAGACAAGCTCATGTACCTAATAAGAAATTTTGTGGCGATCTCAAAATGGATAATTAGTTCTGTTTTTCTTTTATAGATAACCCTGTTCTGTGACTGAGTACTAATTATAGCAGTGCTTGGGGACTTGGTATCTGTAAGCCATCTTCGTTGGGTCATATGGTATAAAATCATTATTTATTTCCCACTTTGAAATTTTCAGTCAGCAAAGGGAAAGGTGTATATTTTGTCTTTGTACCCATTGTTTGAAATAAACAGCTGAACATATCCTAAAAAAAGTGCAAAACATTTTTATGATTGAGTTTATTATATCATCAAGAAAATGTTATTTGCATGACATGTACATAATTAGCTGCCAAGATGCTTGGTGTGTCTTCCCTGAGCTATAAGCTTTCCATTTGCCTTATTAGTTAGATCTACTGTTGCAAATGCCAAAGTCCGTCCTTGTTTTAATACCTGTGCAGTTATCAGGATGTCTTCTCCAATTTTAGCAGCATTCATGTATCTGTTAATAAGTGGAAAAATATTCAGTACTACCAACTATAACCTTATTTCATGACATCCCACACATTTTTAATCATATTATAGTTATATTACCAATCATAAGTTTGGACATGCTTGACTGAATATGATTGATCAATTGAAAACCTCTGGATCAAAATGGTTAAGTTTAAATGCTTTCAAATAGCTTTGTAGCAAGATGTAAATTGTGCCCATGTATTTGAAAAACTTGATTTTTGAAGGCGTTAAGCTGTCAACAAGTGTCCAGCATAAATGGGAACTTCTTTAATACTGTTATGCATGGTGAGTACCTCGTGAATATTGGTTGAGTGTGCAAAGCTGTGATATTGGCAAAGTGTGGATTCTTAAAAGAAGCTAATATATATAATAGTTTTGGTGCATTTGTGTTTTTTCACAGGCTTGATGACTTCAAAAGGATAGTTCACCCAAAAATGAAATTATCTCATTTACTCACTCTCATAATATCCCAGATGTGTATGAGTTTCTTAGAAGAATATCTCAGTTGTGTATGTCCATACAATGAAAGTGAATGGTGGCCAGACCTTTGAAGATCCAAAAAGCACAAAGGAATCATGAAAAAAAATCTATACAACTCCAGTGGTTAAATCCATGTCTTCAGAAGTCATATGACAGGTGTGGTGAGAAACAGATCAATATTTCAGTCCTTTTCCAAAACATTCTCCTCCCTGTCCAGTAGGTGGCAATATGCATGAAGAATGCAACTCACCCGAAACAAAAGAATAAGAAAGTGAAAGTGGAGATTTATGGTAAAAAGAACTTGATGTCAGAAGTCATTGCCAGAAATATTGTTGCTTCATTAGACATTGATTAAACCACTGTGTCTTATGGATTACTTTTATGATGCCTTTATTTACTTTTTGGAGTTTCAAAGTTCTTGCCACCATTCGCTTGCATTTTATGGACCTACAGAGCTGAAATATTCTTCTAAAAATCTTCGTTTGTGTTCAGTAAAAAAATAAAGTCATACAAATCTGGGATGGCATGAGGATGAGTAAATGATGAGAGCATTTTCATTTTTGGGTAATCTATACATTTAATGTAATTCTAAAGTTTGAAAGTAAAGAATGAATCCAAACTTTTGACTGGTATTGTACTTCTAAACACACACCAAAAACACTCACGTTATATTCATGTCGACGCTGACTCCAGGCGCTCCTCTCTCAGTGTACATGATGGCAGTAGTGGAGATCACATCCACCAGCGTGGCTGTCAGTCCTCCGTGAAGAGTGCCTCCTCTGTTTGTGTGTTCCTCCTCCACTTTCATCTCACACACAACTCTGCCAGGGGTTGCAGAGACTATTTCAACCTGGTCACAACATGAACGGTTAATTTTGCTCGTCGCAGGTTTAACTGGTTTTGCTGGTACGCATATCAACCAGTGGATCTCCTAGGAGAATCACTAACTTCAAGGTTGCTGTGTCTTCGCGCGACTCTTACCTTCTGTAAAACTCGGTCAAATCCAGGGCTGTCCACCATCATTCGCATGATCTGTTTTAATGAATTTACAGACAAGGAAACCATTACTAAATTGTGCAAGTATTAAAACACAGTGAAGGACAAGTGTACACTGAGACTTTTTTGAAAGGTGGCCCACAAATTAAGAGTGGATCGTTTTTCCGGTGTAAAGTCAATCCTTCTGATTTAATTTTTATTGACATTGACCCACAAATGAGAACAAATATAAACAACTTACATATATTAAACGTGAATTTACGGACATTTGTATGTATTTTCCCTGAACATGTAAACTTTATCAAAAGAATAAATTAATGATTAATATTACAAACATTAACGTTTCGCCTATGTGGACCTTTATTATGAAATTTACAGTGGATCCGTTCAGTCCTGCGTTTAAATGTTCCTCGATGCCACCAGTCCAATAATAATAGTTCCTCATTTCTACTCTCTGGATGCAAATTTCATCATGACATTTACGCTACTAATACTTTTGTTATTGTTCTTATTTTCTATATAAATGTTTACATTTTAATTTGTAATATGTTTAAATGATCCATTGATTAAAAGTCCATCGACAACAAGCATACGTTTATAGTAATATTTTCTCCATACTTTAGCGATTGTTTTAAACAATAATAAATAAAAAAAATACAAGCAACAATAACAAGAATCTCCAGAGAGAGAGAGAGAGATCTCAAATGTATTGACAGCGGTGTATGGGGAAAATTCTATGATGTCATCAAATCAATGTACACAGTCAATGTGCTGTTAAAATTGGAAAGAAAAGACCAGACTTTTTTCTCCAGAGGCGTGGAGTGAGGCAGGGCTGCAGTTTAAGCTCCACCCTCTTCTACATTTACATCAACCAATTGGCTATTATACTAGAACATTCTCCCATTCAAGGTCTCACTCTACATGACACAGAAATAAAGTGTCTCCTCTATGCAGATGACCTAGTTCTCCTGTCAACCACTAAACTGCAGGACAGCCTGAATCTGCTGGCGGGTTACTGTCAGTCCTGGGCCCTGACAGTCAACCACCAAAAAACTAAAGTCATGATTTTCCGGAAATGTTCCAGATCTCAGGGACTAACACACAAATTCACACTCTCTCACAGAACCATTGAAACCACAAAAACACACTTACCTCAGCCTGAAACTCACCCCAGTGGGTAACTTTACTTTGGCTGTGAATGAACTCAAAAAGAAAGCTCAAAGGGCTTTCTATGCCATTAAAAGGTCAATTAAAATTGATATTCCAATTCAAATTTGGCTCAAACTTTTCAAATCAATAATTGAACCAATCGCATTATATGGCAGTGAAGTGTGGGGTGTACTGTACACATAATTTTTTTTTTTTCTTGTCTTCTGGTTTCTTATTTAGGTGACTTTCTTAGGTCAGATGCTGTGCTTGATGACTTCACATTTGGAAAGCTGTAAAAACCAATCGAAGGAGAGAATGAAACAGTTGAGATTTGTTTTTCAAAAGATAAAAGAAGAACCAGATGATGTCACTCTCATTTTTGGCGGAGATACCAATCTCAGAGACTCCGAGTTAAATGAAAATTGCTGTATTCTATAGGCTGTATAAGGAATCAGGTAGGCAACAAGTTGCATCAGAATCCAGTATTTGAGTCACATTCTGTCTTCTGAGATACCTTAATCTGGTCTGTATTTGAAGGCAGCATAACCTTCACTGCCTTTGATGTTCCAAAATCAATGCATGTGAATTTAGCTTGTTGGTTGAAAGAATAAACATGCCATATGATGAAGCAGTTGAAAACAGTATGGTAATTAGTTTATAAATGTCCTGTTTTTTCATTTTTTCAACTTTTGACTCTAGCAATATTTAAGCATTATGCGTGAATAAGATTGATGTTTCTTAAAGGGATAGTTCACACAAAAATTTAAATTCTCTCATCATTTACTCATTTTCATGCCATCCCAGATATGTATGACTTTCTTTCTTCTGTAGAACACAAATTGATGATTTCTAGAAGAATATTTCAGCTGTGTTGGTCCTCATAATGCAAGTGAATTGGTGCCAGAATTTTAAAGCTCCAGAACGCATATAAAGGCAGCATAAAAGTAATCCATTTGCCTCCAGTGGTTGAATCTATGTCTTCTGAAGTGATATATGTGTGGGTGAAAAAACAGATCAGAAGTCTTTTTTTTTTAAATTATTATTATTTTCTTTACTATACATCACTTTCACATTCTTCTTTTGTTTTTGGTCATTTTTATTCTTCATGCATATCGCCACCTACTGGGCAGGGAGGAGAACTGATAGTTAAAAATGACTTAAATATTGATTTTAAAATGTTCTCAAAACTACTTCACATTTCTTTATGTGAAAAGCTTTTTAAATGAGGAACATAGTACTTGTGCATCTTTTAAAATGTACCAAAATAGACTCAAGTGGCCTATAGTTCACTCACAAATTCAAATTCTGTCATCCTTTACTCACCCTCATATTGTTCCATACCTGTAAGACTTGTCTTTCTTCCGTGAAACACAAAAGGAGATCTTAGACAGAATATTAGCCTTAGTCACATTCACTTTCATTCACATTTTTCCTAGCTATGAATGTTAGCTTAAATCTGCCTAAATTTGTTTTTTGGTAAAAAGTCATATAGGTTTGTAACAACATAATGTAAGTGATCATAGGAAAGTCCTTTTTTTTTTGTCAACTATCCCTTTAAATTTGTGTCTTGCCTTTGAAGGTTCGAGGTTTGCCTCCAGATGTAAATGATGTGTGGGAACAACTGGGCAAACAGGAACACTGCAGAATCACTTGGGACACAAAAGCAAAATTAAATTGAGTAAATTGAAAAGTGCCTGCCTGTGCAAAACTTAGGTCATAATTCTGAGATGTTGTTGTGCAGTTGCTAAGGGGTTTCATGAGTTTGTAGTGCATTTCTATGTGGTTGCTAGGGTGCTCTATGTGGCTGCTAGATAATTACATACTGGCCCATGTCCAAAGGCCTTTAATGCGTCCTTTAATTAAAGGAATATTCAGGTTCAATACAAGTTAAGCTCAATCATCAGCATTTGTGGTATAATACTGATTACCACAAAAATGTATTTCCATTCATCTCTCCTTTTCTGTAAAACAAACAAAAAAAATCGAGGTTACAGAGTGGCTCTTACAATGGAGATGAAAGGGGCCACATTTTGGAGGGTTTAAAGGCAGAAATTTGAAGCTTATTATTTTATAAAAGCAATTATATTAATACTTCTGTTAAAACTTGTGTATTATTCGAGCTGTTAAGTTGTTTATATATTTGTTTTTACTGTCCTTTTAGAGCTTTTGAGTTTAGAGTGTTACATCGTCATGGCAACAAAGTTGTAAAATTGGCTATAACTTTACACAGAAAAGGTTAGTAAATGATTTTATCTCACTAAATCATGCTAACATAGAGTTTATGTCTTGTGGCTATAATTTTGAAACAGTGAGTATTTAAACTTTTACAGATTAGCCCCCATTCACTTCCATTATAATAGTCTCACTTGAACCCATATTTTTGCGTTTTATAAAAAAATTTCTGTAAAAAATCGTTGTTGAACAACAAGCTGAAATAAAAATTACTGGTAAACAACTTTATGCCCCAAATGCTGCTGATTGAGCTTAACTTGCTTCTTGCTAATTAATACAATCTAATTACTGTAATTATATGCTTATCAGAATCGGAATCAGCTTTATTGCCAAGTATGCTTGCACATACAAGGAATTTCTCTTGGTGACAGGAGCTTCCAGTGCACAACAATACACAAACAGCAGCAAGACATAGATTATAAAAAGAAAAAGAAAAAAAGAAGAAGAAAAATAAATAAATATATATATATGTACATACACTCAGACACACACCTACATACATACCCACATACGCACAAGTAGTGCAAATCTAATAAACATCTGTTATATAAAGAAAAAAATACAGTATATTATGTACAGTGTATGTAATGGCAGAAACTACATTGTAGTAGTAGTCTGTATATACAGGAATATTATATCCTGAATGGGTATTCCTGTCTCTCAGTTTTTAAGTCAAAAAATTGTTAACTTACAGTATGCCATATGCCGCTACATGATTCTCAAGCTATGCCAATCTGACTATTTAATATGTGAAATTAGTGGTGAGATCTCTTCCTAGCTGTTCTAAATGAGCTGAAAGCATAAGAGTGTCAAGGGAGCAGCTGTCTTAAGCAGGGTAGACATGTGACTCCTTGAAAGGCACCCCACTGCCAAGGCTAATAAACCATTTGCATGGTCAGATGGGTAAATATTACATCTAAGCAGGTCAAAATACCCACAGGGTCTGAATGACTGGCTTACAGAGGTCTGTTCCACAACACTGCTTGTGGCACTAACACACGCTATCCTTGAACCTCTGTCATAGAAAACATTCATTGGCACTTCTTGTTTAAAGGGCGAGTCCTGAAATTGATTTTGTTTGAACATTCTGCTCATATTTACTTTGAGTTAATAGCAGGCCTTGTGTAGTTGTTTGAGACAGTTTTAGAGCATTACACCACACTCCAGAAAATTCTTTAATTATTTACTGTCACATTGTTCTCTTTCTTGCATGGAACACAAAGGGAGTTATCTATAGCAGCATTATAGAGCACAACAGTGTGTTCCCTTTACAGGCGTTTTGGTGCCGTATGGATTTGTTTATTATCATTTTAAATGTAAAACTATGGGAAAACATAAAACTATTGATTCAAAGTTAAAATTCTGAAGTTGTTTAAGTAAGAGTTCACCTAAAAATTAAAATTCCAGAATTATTTACTCACCCTCATGACATCCCAGATGTGTTTGACTTTCTTTCTTCTGCTGAACACAACGATTTTAAAAGAATATTTCAGATCTGTCGGTCCATAAAATGTACATTTTGGCCAGAACTTAGAAACTCCAAAAATCTCATAAAGGCAGCATAAAAGTAATCCCTAAGACTCTAGTGGTTTAATCAATGTCTTCTGAAGTGATATGATAAGTGTGGATGAGAAACAGATCAATATTTAAGTCCTTTTTTACTATAAATCTCCACTTTCAGTTTAACATTCTTCTTTTGTTTTCGAAGATTCACATTCTTCATGCATATTGCCACTTACTGGGCAGGGAAAATTTATAGTAAAAAAGGGACTTATTGATCTGTTGCTCACCCACACCTATCATATAGTTTCAGAAGATATGAATTAAACCATTGAAGTCATGTGGATTAATTTTATGTGGCCTTTATGTGAAATTTGGATCTTCAAAATTCTTGATACTATTCACTTATGGACTGTGGCAGCGGGGGCGTGGTAAGCGCCCTTACCGCTTTTCTCTCCCGGACGGGCGCTTGACCACGCCCCCGCTGCCACATGGACCTACAGAGCTGAAATATTCTTCTAAAAATCTTTGTTTGTGTTCTACTGAAGAAAGAATTTCATACACATCTGGAATGGCATGAGGGTGAGAAAATGATGAGAGAATTTTCATTTTTGGGTGAACTATCCCTTTAACAACCTCAGAACTCATGGTAGGTCTGTCTTTAAAGGTTTATAAGTTGTTGTTAATTATTAATTCTCCCATGTAAAATAAATATAATTTTTACTTCCAGATCCCGACTGTTGGTTTCTATGTCCAAGCTGCTTGTTTCAGTACAATGGAAGGAACATGGCTAGTCCACACTGTAAAAAAATCCTGTAGTTAAAAAAAAAAAAAAAAACTGGCAGCTGTGGTTGCCAGAATAATGATGTAAAAAATAACAGTAAAAATGTAAACAACTTGACAGAACAACCTGTACATTTGACAGTTTAAAATGGTTGTAATTTACATGATCACGCTTGCACTGTAAAAAAAATACATTCTGTTAAATTTACAGTTAAAAAATGTCATAAACTTGATATTAGCCTTCTGAAACTGTAAAAATCTGCTTTTTACTTTATAAGTTATTTGTTAGTCAATGTAGTTACTACAGAAGGACACATGATGACATGATGTTCATTAGTAATGGCTCTTCCAGGAGCATTGACCAATAAACATATAGAGACAGCATGCAGAGAGTCACTCACACAAACACTAAACACCATCATGGTAACACATGTGAGATTTAAATAATGCAGTAAACATGAACTAAATTACATCAAATATAACACAGAACACCCCAGTGTACGTAACTGATATGAAAAATATGATGAAACATAGCTATTCCCATAAAATATAATGAAATGTAATGGGCCACACAGGGAATTCTGGGAACACCCGATTATGTTTTTGTACTGTAATTTTAACAATAATTTACTGTAAAAAGTACATGTACTCTCTTGTTAAACATAATGTACATTTTCACCATTAATTACACAGGAAAATCTTAATTTTTACATCTAGAAAATTTTATTTTTACAACATTTTATTGTAAAAACTACTGTATTGTCTTTTAAAATATATAAAAAATATTACTGAAATTTTACAGTTAATATTTGTTAATCAATTAACATTTTATTTCTGTAGCATTTTTACAGTATTTTACTGTTAAAATTACAGATTTTTTTTTACAGTGCACATCTACTTTCATTGTATAGAAATTCCTTTTGTGTTTCACGCAAAAATAGTCATACTGGATGACAATTTGCATTTTTGGGTGAACTATTGATTTATAAGAATTAGTCATTGAAAAACTCATATCAGTCAAGCACAATTCTGAATGTCTATGGTGGTTCCAACCTTTTCATGATCTTCTCCAATGTGAAATGTTAGTGATTTGCAATGCTTCGGTTCAGGACAACTATCCCCTCTGTAGTCATCACTCACCACACTGAATTGCTTTGACACATGGCCAAGAGCACATGCTATTTCAGTGTTGGGGAATAGCACCTCTGCTCCTTCTAAAGAATCTATTACGCCATATATGCAATCATTGATAATGCAATGTCAAGAACATGGCATGTTTGTTTGATAAGATAAGCATTTAGGGGTGGGTTGTTACACATCAGTGACACAGTCGTGAAGCAGTCAAGGTTATGGGCGTTGTCATGGCACGCTCCTTTGTAACAGGGATCTTCCCATTCATTTCACAGTTCAGATTGCATGCTTTACACTAGAGTATAGTGTAGTTTGTTCCATGTCACTGTAACCCAAGACAATGAGGTCTGAAAGGAATGGAAGGAAACCTTGATGCAAGACACAATTATGTAACCAGACAATTCAGCACTGTCAATCTGTAACTAAATTGAATTTATCAGTGAACAATGCATCTACAGTTAGGATAACTTTCTATGATGTTTTACCTAACCTGACTCATTAAATTAAAGTATTAAATACAGGGTATTTACAGTGGCCTGCAAAAGTATTTGGATATTCAAGCCACACTTAAATTTGATTGAATTGACATCTAGAAACATGATTCTATACGTTTTCTCAGTACTAGATTCAATTAGATTAATTGTTGCAGTTACTTTTAACCAACTGGTCCATATCAGTTGTCCTCAAGGTCACACATGTCCTAAGTGTAGTTCATATAGGTTTATAATATAATATAGGTTTATGCAACCTAACAAAGTTCTTTATGTGAAAGTTTTGCTTTAACACTTGTGTTGTGTTTATTTACATTTACGCATTTGGCAGACGCTTTTATCCAAGTGACTTACAGAGCACTTATTACAGGGACAATCCCCCCGGAGCAACCTGGAGTTAAGTGCCTTGCTCAAGGACACAATGGTGGTGGCTGTGTGGATCGAACCAGCAACCTTCTGATTAACAGTTATGTGCTTTATCCCACTACGCCACCACCACTCCTGTTTGTGCCTTGAACACCTTTTGTGTTCCCATAGGCCAAAATGACAGGCCAACTACAGTTGTTTTTAAATCTCTAATATTGCATAAATTATCCCTAGAAATAAATGTTATGGTAAAAATTTATTTTTCGATAGGAGGATTCATTGAACTGAGCTTACACTGGGCTAGTGGGGGTAAATCCCTGCATATTGTTTTTTTTTTTTTTTTTTGAATAATATTATTTTTGTATATAATTAACCACTTACTTGATCTAAACAAAATAGGTGTAATTTTAAAGCTTAGAATCTGGACTTTACAATACATATATCTGAGTCTAACAATTCTTTAATAATACTTTTTAATTTGCTGACAAATTAGAACTGTTTTGTTCTCAAAATTGATGAGCAAATTTGTTATCAAAAGAACTATATTTAGAGTTGGTAAAAACATATAAAAGATGAGATAGCCGTGTGTTATATATCACTGAAAAGTACTCAATTAGTAAAATGCAATGAGAACATTTGTTTCACTCAGAGGCCAAACTGCAGTGAGTATTAGTGTATTAAATTCCCACTGACAGAAATAAATATAATAAACAGTGTCTTTTTGTTTTTCCTTATAACTTCCTAAAACATACATACAGTAACACATAGACAATAACATATCATAACTTACAGCAGACTATCCCGATTCAAACAAGCACAAACACAACATAATATAAGTAGGTCTAGAAATATTCCTCAATGAACATGGAAAGATGATGCACAAAAGGGCGCTCAACACATGTTGTGTGTGTGTAAACACACATCCACATATGTGCCAATCTAAAGGATTGGGATGCTCCTGAACATTTCATAAATTTCTGTATTTTGTAGTCTAATCCATTCATTTTCAATGGCAGAGCATTTTATATGGGGAATACCACAGGTGTAACAAAGTGAAATAAAACCAATACAATTTTATGAAAAGTATTTTAAAAAAAAATGTGTGTGTTCGGATTCCCTGAATGAACCATGTCATTGAATTGTATTACACCTGGATTAAATAAACTACAGCTTTCAGGAAAAAGAAGGAAAAAGTGAATCGCTCAGTTTTGACCGGAACACAATCTAAGGGTTTAAAAGTGTGCTTGTGCTATCTATCTTTAAAATACATGCCACTTGGTTTGATATTTTATGTAATGCAATGACATTCATTAATTTTTAAGTGTTTCTTAAGTGTCCAAATTCTTTAGGGCCACTTTTATGTGGATACCATAGCAAAGCCCAAGGCATTTATTTGTTTTAAACATTCTTATTTCATAAATAACACTGAACAAGCATGGTACAGTAATACATATTTATTTACTCATTGCAAAATTATCTGTATTACAGTGTCAAATGTCAAATAGGTAAATAAGTTTCATTAAGGTACCTGATTTGACCTAGTCTGAACACTTGTGCATTTAAAAAAAGTTGTAGCTTTGGTCTGTAATCTCAGATTGGGTTTGCCAAGAACCATGCAGGGCCATATTTAACAGTTGCATTTTTGCATATTCCATACTTTAAAAAGAAGAAGAAAGAAAGACAAAACACTGATACTTATCCTCAAATTGTCATTTATTCATTTTCTGATTAATTTTATGCAATAATTAAAATTCTTATAACTTTTGCATTTTTCTTGTTTTTTTGTTGCATTTGACATCCCAAGGGTCTTCAGAATTTGTTTTTCCATGACTCTTCAAATTAGAGTCTGAACATACTGCAGGCAAGTGTCCTGTTTCAATGTCCTAGGCAGCAAGAGCTACAAGGCAGGTTGACATCGTAACAAAAGACCGGGATTGTTGGATCTCTCCAATGTAACTCAGAGTGGCAAGTCAGCACGTTCAGTTTTTAGTTATTGCTAAATTCAGAAAACAGAGGGGCTATTCCATTTCCAAGAGAGAGAAAAAAATCTGGATACATATCAAAACCATTCAACCAATTTTTAGGATAAGGAATGTGTCCACTTGTGCATCTGCACTTTTCAAAATAAATGTAACCTATTCATTTGCACAGATTTGCCATTTAAGAAAAACCCAGATGGTATGTCATATTGTAATAAAATTGCAATATTACTTTGAGCCCTTGTCAGCATTTCACCCATACCCTACAATCTAAGTAGCAGCAAAACTATGACTGAACACTAACAAGACATTGTCCTGTAAAATGAGCACACCAGTGATCATGGATCCACTGATTGCCAGAAAATGGTGATGTGGTAGTGTTGATACTGTAAACAAAACGATGGGTCTCAAATGACACTCTGAATGAGGTCACCACCAAGTATATATTTCAGTTACTGAGAAATCCAACATTGAGAACATCTGGATCTTAAAACCTTAATTCACAACATAAATATGTGAAACAACAGGAAGAATTTAAAACCATTACTCCATCTGTTCCTTACAAAACTGCAGAGTTGCAAAAGTGTTCCCAGTTTGGCAAAAGCCACAATTTTATCCAGGTGGTACAAACTTCTTCCTCTAGAGTAAACATATGAAAAGAATCCATCAAGAATTACCATTAGTTAAATTCTGAAAAGTATCAAAATAATTAAATTTAATTCTTCATTTATAACAAATGACAGTATATAGAACAATATATATATAGAACAATAACAAAAAAACAAAAAAAACTCAGAAGCATATTAACCTGATAAATTAGTTGGGCCCTCTGCAATATTTGATTACAATTCTACAACATTCTCTTTAAGTTACCCATTCATGCTTTAGTTTAGGCCTCCTATAAAGTGTTATATAATTTATATTAGCATCATAAAAAAAGAAAATGTACCACAATAACTAATATCTCTGTCAGTATCATACATTTTTTTCATAGAATACTGGCCCAGGGTCCCAATCTTTGGGCAATGTTTCCAATAAAGTCTGATAGTCCCTGATGGGCGGCTCTTTGTCTTATAAAGTCCATTGCCGCTCCATAGCTAAACCACGAACATCTCTAGAACAGCTGGTTTGGGCAGTAGCAGCTTCAGATGCCTGCAGGAGCCCAAACTCCCTGACGAAGCCTCCGCATCCC
Organism: Xyrauchen texanus; assembly: GCF_025860055.1. Lineage (NCBI taxonomy): Eukaryota > Metazoa > Chordata > Actinopteri > Cypriniformes > Catostomidae > Xyrauchen > Xyrauchen texanus. Next base: position 26,678,662 of record NC_068301.1, read on the forward strand.
CAGCATTCCAATCAGGACAGAGCAACTGGATGGAAGAGGAGTTGAAATATGTTCATCAACAGGAAACATGTTGATTTCTATCAATCAGACTACATTGATGCCCCCTCCTGCCGCAGCCCTTTTGCTGCAGTAGGTCGATCCGCTGTGGTTCGCCGTGTTCCCGTTCATGTACGATGTTTTCAGCTCCATCTGGCAGGCGGCGATGGCGGCGTTTAGTTCTACCTGTGCTCGATGAACAACGTAAAACATAAGGCCGATGCTGATGAAGATCTGATGAGAGGAACAGAAAGAGTGAGTCACTGGACTGATTTGCTGACTGTGCATGAGTTGATAAGATTCAGATGAGACGTAAGTGCGGTTGTAAATTTAAGCAATATTTAATTTCTTTGGCTTCTCTATTTCAACAGCATGCTTCACTCAAGAATCCATTATTGGTATCTAACATGAATTTCCCAATCTCAAGGGAATGGAGAACTCATGCTATTTTTACACGTTAGTCAAAGCTTTGCCAATGACTACCTATAATTATGGTTTTACTATAGTTATTTTCACAGGAATGACCCCTACAATCTACACAAGACATAACATAAATCTGTATTTCTTCAACTCCAGGCAATTTCATGTCCAAGCAGTTGATATATCTTCTTTTGCTGTAGAAAAGACTATTTACAATGTCTGCACCATTTCTTTTTGTTTTTTTCAAATTCCTTTTATGTAAAGATTTGATTGTTTTAGCCTTGTCTCAGACATAGACCTTAAACCATGAAAATCCATTAAAAACACCATTTAAAAACTATGATAATCTAAATAAAGTGGGAGATATACAAACCACTTTAAAATGTATTTTGTAAAAATATCATCTATCAATTAAAAATTGATAAAATAATGATAAAAGTGCCAAAAAGTTGAATAGCTAAATATGCTATCCTGTCCATACAGTCCAATGGGTCAGTTCTTCAGATTCAGCATATATACGTGTAAATAAAACGTGCACTGGTCACGTTTCATCTTAAAATAAATAAATAAATAAACTGCAATTGTGACATTATCTTCATGACACTGAAGTACATTTAGGCTTCCCTGGAATTCTCATTATGCAATGAATTGGGTACTGGTACATCTTGTATTTATTTATTTTTTATTTAATTTTGTTTTAACAAATAAAGCATAAAGGGAATACAGCAAATACTATCATGGTGTATAAATTATTTACATTTTAAATAATATATCATGTTTTCGCATTAAGATTATGACAATGGCAAGTGGGATGCTTAATATTCATGAATATATATGTTTTTTTTTCATGAATATTAAGCATCCCACCTGCCATTCTCTTAATCTTAATGTGAAAACATGATATATTACTTAAACTTTTTTTATTTATTTTTTGACAGGTTTTAAGAGATTCACATACAGGGTGCTTGCTAAAGAAGTTTTGCGAAATGTATGCTTACCTGTAGACTGAACACAAAGTATCCACTGACACTCTGTTCTGCTATCACATCCTCCATTGTGCGCAGTGTGGTGCCCAGATATGAATTGAGGAGTTGTGTTGGGAGAAGTCCCACTGAGGAAGCTACTAAATAATTTGGCAAGGACACATCTGTGATCTGTCAAAGAGAGCAAGAACTAGAGTTGGTCATATTGTGTCAAGATTAATCACAGTGGCTCCATATTGCCTGCAAGAATGTGTCATCAACCTCGTTCAGCCCTGTCGCTGTCCTTCACTTGTCTTATGTGCACTTTAGTACTTTCCAGCACTTGTGTAATGAAATTGAAAATGGGTATTTGACGCAGATGCAAGACTGTTAATTTATCTGGAGGTATTAGGGAAAGTATATATATATCTTAGGTCATGAAAACAGTCACAATTTCTTTTAAAGGATTGTTCAGTGTTCAATAAGAGTTCAATCAAAAGAATGTGTGACATAATGTTGATAAATATTCTTTTGGTAAAGTTTTGACTCATCTATTAAAAAAAGCAAAAATCACAGTTACAGCTCTGCACTTACAATGGAAGAGAATGGGACCAGTTCATAAACATTAAAACACACACTGTTTTAAAAGTCACGGCAACGAGGTTGCAATACTGGATATAACTTTACCCTGATAAGATTAGCAAGGGATTCTATCACAAATGTAAATCATTTTAACCCAATGTTTGTCTTGTGGCTATACCTTTGAAACAATGTTTTTTTATTATTTATTTTTTTAACAATTGTAACAATTTACAGATTGGGCCTTGCTATAACTGTGATTTTTTATTATTTTTCTTTTTAAATAAACGAGGGACAAGTCAAATATTTTTGGTAATCAATATAATGCCATAAATCCTGTAGATTGACCAACATTTTTACCTCCTGAGACCCCGTGTCCACATACGTGGAGATTAAAATTTTGGCTTTGCTATAGGTAATTAAATTGTATTTAATTTAAACGACTGATCTCAGTTCAGTTAGGAATTATTTACACTAATTTCTAATGTAATGTCTGTAACATCTTAAGGAAAAAGTTATGAAGACAATCCACGTAAGATCAGATCCTTTTTAAAGGGGATGCAAGGCAGTGATGCAGCAATATAATTTAAATGTTAAGAGAGCATATGAGAAAAAAACTATTAAGTTTTTAAGGCATTTGATGAACAACAAATGAACTACAGTACACATCCTCACTGCTGGTTACTTCAGCATTTGATGTCGGTGGTCAAAACAGATTTCTGTGCTTTAGTGCCACCAGTTGCTCTGATTCTGGTAACCACAACGGTTTCTGACACGTGATTTAAAGCTTATATATTATTGGTAAAGGCATTATTGTACACACTCACAGTGTAAAAAAAAAAAAAAGATTCACTTTGTCACCATGCGATTCAGCGTGAAAATGTTTGTGTGAAATCCGTTTTGATTTAAATTGTTTATCATGGCGAGAAATCGCATTGAAAATGCACAATTGGTCAGCAAAGGCCTTTAGTCCCGCTGTTGGCATATGTGGACATACATTTTTAGGAAAAGTATTTGGTCTAAAAATGCCAACATTAGTTCATTTCAAATGGTCCTGCAGTGTGACAAATACATTTTTAGCTGTACAAAAATTCCATATCTCTCAATTAATAAAAGTCATATATGTTGCATGCATAGTTCTAAAAGAATTAGATTAAAATGGTTTAACATGGAGGTATTTTTTCAGTAACAACTCAAATGTGACATTTTTAATTATTCCCTTTCTTTGTCATCACAAGTTGACATGCTACTTAAACAGTACAATAATAAATGTTTCAAACATTTTATATCCATAGTAAATATAATGAAATCTGTGGAAACACAATGCATTGCACTGATTTTCAGTGATGCACATATAGGTTTAACCAGTTGTTTTACATTGTGCTAATGCTTTGAAAGAATAAATATTTAAGCAGCTGTTCCATCTTTAAGTCTGTTAATCTCTGAACAAACACACAACATTTGGCCTATAAATAAACACATAAAATTATTTCATAAATGAATCTCCTTTATGTGGGAGTTCAGGTATATGGTTTATACAATGTAAACATTTGCTCAAACAAGTGGTGAACTATGACTTGTCAGACAGTGACAACAGTTTTGTTTATAAATAGCCAGGTGGAGTCAACCTATTATTATTCATGAATAAGATAAAAGATGCATTTTCGTTCTGAGTTGGTGCCTCATTGTAAATCGCTGTCGAGCAATATTTATTTCTAAGTATGCAGACCAATGCATTGTGTTGGGATACCCATTTAACACGATGCATTCTGCCTCAGCAGAAAATACAGGGCACATTGCCCCTTCTATAGGACGTGCTTGCTGAAGGTGTGTGAAATATAATTCCAGTGTGACCTGCATAGTACCAATGTACATCATACCCTTGGTCTGTGATCCCCTCTGTTAGGTAAAGAAACGAGAAGCAAAATACCAATAAGGCCAAATACAATTAGTCATTGTGGTTAGCATATACAGACGGGTTGGTGTTAACTCCCTTGGCCTTTACACTTCTATTTTGGATTACATGGAAATATGGCTGGTGGAAAAGAAACAGACTCATCTACATAAACACTTAAGTCTATAGGCAGCTGTAACCTACTGGAGTTAGTCTGCTGACTCATGGTATCACGTTCAATCCCAGGTAAAAGCAAACTAGGAACGTCATTACAGTGTCTTTGAACAAGAACCTTAACCTAAGGTTGCTCCATGAAACTCAATGATGGCTTCTGAATGACAAAACCAGCTCTTGGTTTAACATTTAAACTGTCAATTAATCTTTCAAATGACCAAAACTCATAAGCAGGGGCTCAATTACAGCACTCCCAAAACAAAGAGTTAGAGCTCTGCACTTAATAAAGCCACCCACAGTAAGACAAACTAACCTCCATGGTCAAGTGGAAACAATGTAAATCATTCAACCTGGACAAAGACATCTGTTCATCATAAAGGTAAGGTAAAACAAAACAACTTCAAAAGGAAGTGGAATACATTAACATTTGAAACAGCCAGTGCATAGATTATGCAAATGTAACACACAATAGTCAAATATGCTCCAAACAAACAGGCTAAATCCTTGAGTTCATATAAGTAAATCTACAGGGAAAATCTAATTTTCATAAGCAGATGCATGTAGGCCTAAATTTTAAATCTATTCAAATGTAACGTAAGGACAGCGATTAATATACAGAGCATTTAGAACATTTTGTTTGTTGCAGACTTTTTAAGCTAAAATGTTTTTAAAAAAAATATTCCACATCAATCTACACTCCATACCCCATGAAACCAGATTTTTGATAACTTTGCAAATGTATCAAAAAGAAAAAACAGAAATATCACACTGATGCAAGTATTCAGACCCTTAACTCAGTACTTCATTGAAGCACCTTTGGCAGAGATTACAGCCTCAAATCTATTTGGGTATGATGCAACAAGCTTTGCACACCTGTATTTGGGGATTTTATGCCATTCCTCTCTGCAGATCTTCACAAGATCTGTCAGGTTGGATGGGGACAGTCGGTGCACAGTCATTTTCAGGTCTCTCCAGAGATGTTAGATTGGGTTCAAGTTAGGGCTCTGGCTGGGCCACTTAAGGACATTCAAAGAGTTGTGCCTAAGCCACTGTGTGCTTAGGGTCATTGTCCTGTTGGAAGGTGAACCTTCGGCCCAGTCTGAAGTCCTGAGCGTTCTGGACCAGGTTTTCATTAAGGATATTTCTGTATTTTGCTGCGTTCAGCATTCCTTCAACCCTGACCAGTCCCCCAGTCCCTGCTGCTGAAAAACACCCCCACAGCATGATGCTACCACCACCATGCTTCACCGTTGAGATGGTATTGCACAGTTGATGAGCGATGCCTGGTTTTCTCCAGACATGATGCTTGGAATTGAGGCCAAACAGTTCAATCATCATTTCATCAGACCAGAGAATCTCACAGTATGTATTTTTTTTTGCCAGTATCTGGCCACTCTGCCATAAAGCCCAAATCGGTGCGGTGTTGCAGTGATGGTTGTCCTTCTGCAAGTTTCTCCCATCTTCAAACATGATCTCTGAAGCTCAACCAGAGTTACTATGGGTTCTTGGTCACCTCTCTTACCAAGGCCGTTCTACCCTGATTGCTCAGTTTGGCCAGGCGGTCAGCTCTAGGAAGATTCCTGGTTGATCCAAACTTCTCCCATTTAAGAATTATGGAGGCCACTGTGCTCTTTGGAACCTTCAATGCAGACAAACATTTTTGAAGCTTTCCCCAGTTCTGCACCTCGACACAATCCTGTCTCTGAGCTCTGCAGGCAGTTCCTATAACCTCATGGCTTGGTTTTTGCTCTGATATGCATTTTCAGCTGTGAGAGCTTATATAGTCAGGTGTGTGCCTTTCCAAATCATGTCCAATCAATTGAATTTTCCACAGGCTGACTCCAATCAAAGTGTATAAACATCTCAAAGATGATCCAGAGAAATGGGATGCACCTGAGCTCAATTTCAAGTGTCCTAGCAAAGGGTCTGAATGCTTATGTCAAAGTGATATTTCAGTTTTTTCTTTTTAATAAATTTGTAGTTATCAAAAATCTGTTTTTTGCTTTGTCATTATAGGGTATGCAGTGTAGATTGTTGTGATTTTTTTTAAGCATTTTAAGCAATAACATAACAAAATGTGAAAACATTAAGGGGTCTAAATACGTTCTGAATGCACTGTATAGCCCATTGAAATCTCAAAAGGGCTTTTACAATTTTGAGGATGCTACTATTACATTTTCATTGAACTCATATTTAAAGCGAGGAACAATATAGCCTAGTGTAATAATTTCTCTATTAATAATACCATTGGACAAAATGGTCTAGTGTCAAATTAAAATGTTGCAGTAAGCGTTTAATTGTTTTTATTTATATGTGTGATCATTCCTCTAGTTAAAGAAACTAGGTCATTATTAATTCATTCAAAGCTGTGTAAGTCTTTAAAAAGATGATAAACGCTTGAGACTGCATTCAGTGTGTATCACTGTTATTTATTGTCCTTCGTTAATCTTAATTTTGTCAGTTTTTTCTCCTTATGTGTGCCACTTAATTAAAAATGTATTATGTTGGAGGTGCAATGCTTTTGAAGGTAACACTACAATGTACACTGAGTCCTGCATTTACCCTTGATCCTGCATGAAGAGCAGTCATGTTAGTTTTAAAACCTGCTCTTGAGTAGGATGTCTTAATTGTTTAATTCCAGCTAAGCTGGGTAAAGCTACCTCAATGCAATTAAATCACAGACCTCTGTGCTGTGTCGTTTACCTCCAGGAAAAAGGTAAAATAAAATGAACCTTTGAGGTATAAAACAAAAATTATATAAATCTATACAAGTAAAAATATGATATATGCTATAAATAAAAGATTCTATATAAATATTAGACAAATATTATTATTTGATATAAAAGATTTATGCAAGTAATCAAATTAGTATTGCTATTCTAGAGGTAAAACAAAATACAAGATTAACATTTTCTATAAGGTAACACTAACTTTCATAATAATTACAATGCTTCACAGATCAGCTGATTTATATTCAAATTTGCAGAAATGTCAGTAAAGTTGATTTTCATATTTCTATATATGAATATGTTGAATAAGTAATATTAGCTAAATATTTGTTCAATTGATGACTCATTTATGGAAGATAGTATAGATGAAATTAAATGACGTCACACCACGCTTCCGGGTTATTTCGAGCAGCAGATTTCAATGGTGGAAATACGGTTTTAATAATCTTTTATGCTTTATAGAATATGATAATATATTTTTAATGTTAATAAAAAGTTATTATAAATAAGAATCTATGGTTTACAATGTATGTGGGTTATTTTCTGAAATATCAGCAAAACTTGATTCAATGAGCCTGTATGATCATATCGGACATGAAACAGGTTGATGAATACATCCTCACATGTTTAACACCCTTATGAAGCCTAAGACACACACATACATATATATATATATATATATATATATATATATATATATATATATACACAGGTGAAACTCGAAAAATTAGAATATCGTGCAAAAGTTCATTAATTTCAGTAATTCAACTTAAAAGGTGAAACTAATATATTATATAGACTCATTACAAGCAAAGTAAGATATTTCAAGCCTTTATTTGATATAATTTTGATGATTATGGCTTACAGCTTATGAAAACCCCAAATTCAGAATCTCAGAAAATTAGAATATTGTGAAAAGGTTCAGTATTGTAGGCTCAAAGTGTCACACTCTAATCAGCTAAACACCTGCAAAGGGTTCCTGAGCCTTTAAATGGTCTCTCAGTCTGGTTCAGTTGAATTCACAATCATGGGGAAGACTGCTGACCTGACAGTTGTGCAGAAAACCATCATTGACACCCTCCAGAAGGAGGGAAAGCCTCAAAAGGTAATTGCAAAAGAAGTTGGATGTTCTCAAAGTGCTGTATCAAAGCACATTAATAGAAAGTTAAATGGAAGGGAAAAGTGTGGAAGAAAAAGGTGCACAAGCAGCAGGGATGACCGTAGCCTGGAGAAGATTGTCAGGAAAAGGCCATTCAAATGTGTGGGGAGCTTCACAAGGAGTGGACTGAGGCTGGAGTTACTGCATCAAGAGCCACCACACACAGACGGGTCCTGGACATGGGCTTCAAATGTCAAACGTCTTACCTGGGCTAAAGAAAAAAAGAACTGGTCTGTTGCTCAGTGGTCCAAAGTCCTCTTTTCTGATGAGAGCAAATTTTGCATCTCATTTGGAAACCAAGGTCCCAGAGTCTGGAGGAAGAATGGAGAGGCACACAATCCAAGATGCTTGAAGTCCAGTGTGAAGTTTCCACAGTCTGTGTTGGTTTGGGGAGCCATGTCATCGGCTGGTGTTGGTCCACTGTGCTTTATTAAGTCCAGAGTCAACGCAGCCATCTACCGGGACATTTTAGAGCACTTCATGCTTCCTTCAGCAGACAAGCTTTATGGAGATGCTGACTTCATTTTCCAGCAGGACTTGGCACCTGCCCACACTGCCAAAAGTACCAAAACCTGGTTCAATGACCATGGTATTACTGTGCTTGATTGGCCAGCAAACTCGCCTGACCTGAACCCTATAGAGAATCTTTGGGGCATTGCCAAGAGAAAGATGAGAGACATGAGACCAAACAATGCAGAAGAGCTGAAGGCCGCTATTGAAGCATCTTGGTCTTCCATAACACCTCAGCAGTGCCAAAGGCTGATAGCATCCATGCCACGCCGCAATGAGTTAGTAATTAATGCAAAAGGGGCCCAAACCAAGTACTGAGTACATATGCATGATTATACTTTTCAGAGGGCCGACATTTCTGTATTTAAAATCCTTTTTTTTTATTGATTTCATGTAATATTCTAATTTTCTGAGATTCTGAATTTGGGGTTTTCATAAGCTGTAAGCCATAATCATCAAAATTATATCAAATAAAGGCTTGAAATATCTTACTTTGCTTGTAATGAGTCTATATAATATATTAGTTTCACCTTTTAAGTTGAATTACTGAAATTAATGAACTTTTGCATGATATTCTAATTTTTCGAGTTTCACCTGTATATATTAAAATGAGAACTAGCACTAGAAAGGCAATATGTGTCTTTACTGCATAATTTATTAACCCACATTCAATAAATAATTATATTCTTACTTCAAAATGATTCCATATCAAAACATAAAAAAAGCTGTTTTCGATCAAATAATGTTATTTACTGCATTATAAATGCAAAGACATCACTTTTGCAGAATGACATTACGTTTATTCACATATCCGTTCACAAACAGTAGTCCATGTTCTGCGGTGGTGGAGACAGGTTCTGTTCCTCCTGTTATTTCATATATGATAATATAATATCATCATTAGATTATATTTGACCTCGTATCGGTCACAGCGACAGCACTTTGTAAATTAAAAAAAGCAGTTTACAATCAGAGTTCGTAAAAAAATATAATATCAACCAACAACTTTTGCATGTCAATTGTGTCTAATAGAGCAGATGCGATAACAATCACGGTGGCCCTTGAATTATCATAATTTATGTAAAACCCTGAGTTTTATCTGACACAAAGATCTGGTGGAAATTTAAAGAAGCCCTAATCTCCAATAATCTGTGGAAAAAATCCAAAAACGTTCCACAAAAACATTTTTGGGCAGTTTCAGAGCAATTTGAGCAAAGTGCCCATAGACAGCGGCTCTTTTCTGGGCTACCACAAGAACCCGAAAGGGACAGGGTGGAGCGTTTGTTTTTAAACAGTAAATTCATCTATAAAGTGTTACTTAATGTTATTATTAAGGATAATTCATATATCAGTTACTATCAAATCTATATTTTTGCAGTAATATCACAATTACAAGTTACAGTAATCGGTAAATAACAAGCTTACAGTAGTTTACTGTAACCAGTAAACTTGCTATATGTTACTGTTAAAAGCATGCAGATCTGTTACTTGTCACTGACAATTAATAGAAAAAAAAATCTGGTTTAAAACACGTTTCAAGATCATAGATGTAATCTTTGAGTTTGTTGTTTTAAACTTGTATAGCTTTAAAAATGAGGTGCAACCATTAACTCTTCATTATGATGAACTTCATCATTATTTTCACAAATATTATTTCACAACATATTTTAAGATCATTTTTCATCATGCACTTTTAAATTAAGAATCTCAAGAATTTCTCATGGTTGCACCAACTGACCTTTTCATTAAAATGACAAAATATTTTGTGTACCTATATGTTGTTTGTACCACATGACTTTAATTTGGTGGAACTGGTTTTCAAATATTAATCATGTTTTCAAATAAAACATTTTCTCTCTCAAGAATGTCAGCTTTTAATTAGACTTTGATTTTTTTTTTTTACATCATGTGGTTGCACCACATGACATTACATATTTCACATTAAGCCCCAGAAAACAAATATCAAAAAGACTTTGAACTCAGTAACTGAAAAAAAGTTCATCATAGAAAATGTTTAAGCAAGTAATTGTTTTTTGTGAATTGCATTTTTTTTATACAGATTTTTAAATAATTTAATAGGTCACGTTATTGACCCACTTATTATCACTATTATTAATAATAACCCAAAATTGAAGCCAAAACAGACTTACCGAGAAGACTGCATTCTGGAGACCGAACGGAATCGGCGTGAGTCTCGCTAAGGCCACAACTTTGAGTCCACTTCCACCCTCCACCACCCGAATAACAGCACTCAACTGTTCACTGCTCCCGATCTTACTTAAAACCCAGTTCGTCAGTAGTCTCTTGCACACCATATGAGCTATGAAGGTCCCGATCAAAACCCCCACCATCACCAGCCCCATACCCAACACAAAGCCATAGAGATACCCCGCGGCCACGTTTAACACGATATACCCCCATCCGCAGGGGAAAGACACTGTGATCAAGCCCACTATGAAGAGCATCGCTCCCACAAAACTGTCCAAACTCTCCACCCACAGTAACACGTCCTGCAGGTACTGACGCACGAGTGCCACGGATGAGAAGCACACAGCTGTCAGGACGCACGCCAGCAGGGCACTTTTAAAGCAACAGGTGGTGATGCAGCACGGATGTCTGAATTCAGGGGTGAAGGACACGCCGCTGTCGCTCGGGTGCTCGAGATCTGGTTCAGACCTGCCACCACTTCCTCGGTCATCAAACACATTACAGATCAAGATATCGATCTTGTCGCATTCCAGCGGGTCCGAGCTCCGCTGCAGCCAGCGGGTCATCTGGATCTGCCCTTTACTCGCAGCGTGCTTCAGGGATTTCAGCACCCCCTGCACTGACCCGGAGCTCCACATCTTCAGCCCTTCATATGCGCTGCATAAGAGTTCACCCGATTGATTGACTGGTTGACCCTTGATTCTACACGTTGCCTACAAGTGATTACTTAGATAACACACAGAACAGGGCTTGTCCCAAAGTCAAGTGATTCAGAAAGCAATCATAAGCGTGTTTATCTTGGAGTCGTATCACCTCAAGGACTTCAGATCCAAACGTGTGAGCTGCTGCTGTTCACATACAAACGTCATTCTCTCCCAGTGTCCCATCACAGCCGTGTCAACATCAGAGGAGTAAAACCCCTCCAGACATCTCAAATAACCAGGCAGCTACTTGAGAGATGATCCGACGTCTTCAAATCGCTCCTGTCATTGCGTCTGGCTCATAAAACACACACTCGCTTAACTTTCCAGACTCCACACAGCAGTGCTCCAACCAGCCCAACACATCACATCGCTTGACACGAATAATCACAGTTATCAAAGCGGAAGCGAGATCAGTTGATTTCGCGGTATTCAGCGAGCTCTTGCCCACATCACTGATCGATGTTTACACGCCCGGCGTTATTCATTCCACTGTTTGTTTCCCAGTATCCCATGCGAATGTGATCACGTGCTCTCATTGCCCACGGAGCATCGCGAGAGCACGTAACGACGTCACAGCCAGAATATTTGTATTTACTGAGATAACAACCGTCAGTGGAGTCTCGTACAGATTTATGGTTAATATCGGAGGACATTATATCTCATGTAGATAGCGGTGCTTTTGATCCGGCAGTTCTTACAGACCATAAGTCTATTCAAATGTCTATTAACATTAATGCCAATAGAAAGAACATGAGTAGAAATGGATACTGGATTTGAAACAATTCATTATTATTAAATTATGTTTTGAAGAGTGAAGTTTTAGGGATAATAATAAAAAAACGTTATACAGGGTTCAATTACTAGCCAATAAATTACACATGATTAATATTGTCACAGATGATTTACTGACAATCTCAATACATGTATTGGAGTTTTATCAATCTTTGAATTCTAGCTCTGGAATACAATACTCATTAATTGAAGCCTTTAAAAAAAAGGCTTCTGATGGCACGCAACTCAACTTTTCTTTCCAGCCCAACGGCACCACAGTGACTGCTCGAATCACTGCCTGCCTGGCAGACATCTCGGCCTGGATGAAGGAACACCACCTGCAACTTAGCCCAGCCAAAACCGAACTCCTTGTCTTTTCAGCCAACCCTGCTGTTGAACACAACATCACCTTGCAGCTGGGTACAACTATAGTATCTAGGGGTAACCATCGATAACAAGCTAAATTTCACAGACCATATGTCAAAGACAGCAAGATCATGTAGATTTACACTAAAATATCAGGAAGATAAGACCCTTCCTCTCTGAACATGCCACACAACTGCTTGTTCAGTCACTTGTCATAACTAGACTGGACTACTGTAACACTCTCATTGCAGACCTCACTGCATGTGCAACTAGACCCCTGCAAATGATGCAAAATGCAGCAGCACATCTGGTCTTTAATGAACCAAAGAGAGCGCATGTTACACCCCTCCTTGTTTCTCTCCACTGGCTGCCGGTTGATGCACGTATCAAATTCAAGGCTCTGATGCTGGCATACAAAACAGTCACTGGGTCTGCTCCAGCATACCTAAAATAATTTCTATAGAGCTACACGACCACCAGAATCCTGCGGTCAGCTAAGGAAAATCGCCTTGTTGTAACAACACAAAGAGGCACCAAAACACTTTCCCGGACTTTCCGTTACTTCATACCACGTTGGTGGAATGACCTTCACAACTACATCCGTGAAGCTGACTCACTCTCTGTCTTTAAAAAACAACTTAAAACACATCTTTTCCATGAGCACTTAACCAGTCACTAAAAAAAAAAAAATTCTTTGTGCACTTGAATCTGTTTTGTATACTATTCTGATGCTAGTAAACATTGTAATATGGCACTTTTCATACCACTGTCTCCTTAAGATTATTCGCTTATGTTTTCCTCTTTTGTAAGTCACTTTGGATAAAAGCCAAATGAATAAATGTAAATGTAGTATTAAACAAAGTGTTGATAATATTAAGAAGCTCAAGGACAACAAATCTCCTGGTAATGATGGGCTTATGAATTAATTTGATAAGACTTTCAGCGATGCCCTCTGCCCATTTATTTTATCTATATTTAATGAATAAGTAAAGGAATATTACCTCCTTCTCTCAGACAAGGGGTAATTACCTTAATACCCAAGCCGAATTAGAATACTCTATCACAGTTGGAGACCTATAACTTGATTTGTTTTTTTCTTCTCCCCAATTTGGAATGTCCAATTTCCAATGTGCCCTAGGTCCTCATGTTGGTGTAGTGACTCACCTCAATCCGGGTGGCAGAGGACAAATCTCAGTTGCCTCCGTGTCTGAGACCATAAACCCACACATCTTATCACATGGCTTGTTGAGCGCATTACCGCAGAGACATAGCTCATGTGGAGGGCCATGCTATTCTCTGCAGCATCCACGGACAACTCGCCATGTGCCCCACCGTGAGTGAACCAAATTATAGCGACCACGAGGAGGTTAACCCAACGTGACTCTGCCCTCCCTAGCAACCGGGCCAAATTGGTTGCTTAGAAGACCTGCCTTGAGCCACTCAGCATGCCCTGGATTCAAACTCACAACTCCAGGGGTAGAGGCAACTTTACTCACTGAGCTACCCAGGCACCCTGACCTATAACTTTATTAAACAGTGATGCCAAATTGTTTTCTCTTATTTTTAACAGCAGACTGAAATTAGGATTATTTTCACTGTTTCTTTTTTGCTTGTCACATAAATTCTTTCTTGTTATGAATTGAACTGGAACAATAAGTATATCACACACCAAAATAGATCTCTGGTTTTTAAGACAGTGGTTTGAGTCTGATATAATATTAGTTGGTCTTTTATTGAATTCTGAGGGTCAGTTTTTGAGTATTAATGAACTATGTTCTCAATATAAGTGCCATATTTTAGTTAAAGAATATTGTATTGTCAGGAATTCAATATCTATCTCACTTCAGAGATCAAAGCACTTTGTACATTGGTATTTACATCAAACCATGCAAACCAGATGGGGTAGGAGTATATCTACACCCTTCCTCATGACCAATGGGGTCTGACAAGGTGGAATACTGTCACCTGGTCTTTTCCATTTGTATATGGATGATTTTTCAAAAAAATTTAAAGAGTGTAAGACTGGATGTATGGTGGGAGATAGTCTTATTAACCATTTGATGTACCCTGATGACTTATAGTGACTTATGTCTCCTTATATTGCTGGATTACAATAACTGATTAGAGTCTACTCAAGCTATGGTTTGCATTATGACTGTATGCACAAGCAAAAATGCTGCCAAGCAAATTTCAGATGTGTACAGTTTATGTAAAAATAGCCCTTTTGAGAGCCTACTGTACTTCACTTTATACAGCCCACTTGTGGTGCAGGTATAGCAAAGCAAAAGTGAAAAGTTTTAGGTGGCATTTAATGATGTGTTTAGAATTGTGCTCAAGTTCCCAAGATGGACAAGTGCAAGCCAAGTTTATGACCAACAATGTTCTCACATTTTATACTTTGTTGAGGAATTTTATTTATAACTATGTGTTGATTTAATGATTCTAAAATTGTAACCATAATGGCCTTAACAGACTCCAAGTTTAGTGACACAAGGTATTCCTCTTGTTTTTGGAAACATTGAAACCAGTAAAGCCTGTTTGTGTTTTAACATTTACATTTATGCATTTGGCAGATGCTTTTATCCAAAGCGACTTACAGTACCCTTATTACAGGGACAATCACCCTGGAGCGAAGTGCCTTAGGCTACTCAAGGGCACACTGGTAGTGGTTGTGGGGATCAATCCAGCGGTGAAATTTCAAAAAGAAAAGTGTATGCTATTGATTTCTTTGTGTTATTAGGAATTTTTTATTTTCATCAAAGTGGAGCGATTTAAAACCCAACTTTGTTCATTTCCAAACAGCCCTCTAAATTTATTTTGAATCTATAAAATTTGTAATAAACAAAAAAGCGTCTTTGTTAAATTAATTGAATATATGTTTGTGACGCCCCTTTAATTTGTATTTGTACTGTTTGTTTCAAATGACTGAAAACTTGTTGAATTGTTTTGTATTTTTGAAATTCATTAATAGAAAATAAAATATATACATAAATAAATAAGCTTAGATAACAACCTCCGCGGCTCTATCTTGGCGTAACGGTCAACAAGCGTGTTACGACAGCAAGTTCCCTATCGAGAGATCTCTCCTATTGCGTAAGTAGCTTACGCTATGGGAAAACGACTCGGTTACTAACGTAACCTCGGTTCCCTGAGAGGAGGGAACGACTGTTGCGTAAGTAGCTTACGCTATGGGAAAACTCCGTTTCTCAAGAAATATTGAAGTCTTTATGTAAAACGCATTGCAGCTGCACAGCAGACAGTGATGAGCGAGGCAGCTCGGTCATTGGCTGTGCTGCGGCAACGGCTCGAACCAGTGACGGGGCGACTTAGAACGCGCGACCAATGGGGGCGCGTCCCGCATTTGCGCGCTCAGAGCCTGCTGAAATTAGCATATGAGGGCTATATAATGAACGTCCCGTCATGCCAGTTCTTTTAGGTTCAATCGACTGAAGCTGAACTGACCAAGCACAGACACGGCAGCTTACGCTAATAGTCGCTCCTCCTCTCAGGGAACCGAGGTTACGTTAGTAACCGAGTCGTTCCTCATCGAGAGGTCTCTCCTATTGCGTAAGTAGCTTACGCTATGGGAACACCATGTAAAACGCCGTGCGTGCTGACTTCGCTCTATAAAGCCAGAGGCAGGTGCCTGAGCCTTAAAGCAAAGTGATATTCCACGAGCCGGCCAGCGGCGAGCTATATAGTGGGGTATGACAGGGCTCCTTGCCTTCAAGGTGGGCGCTCCTTGTACAAACACAAGCACATATCTGATGTACTGAGCTTTTGTGTACTGGTACGCATAATAAACCCTCTAAGTTGGTCAGAGACGGACCTTATAAGGGAGGAGATGATGCCCAGCATATACATACTCCAGTTCATTCCACAGTCAGACTGATAGAATGTTGGAATGCAGTGAGGGGACCTGTAGGTTATAAAACCTGATAAATGTCGAAGGCGAGGCCCAGCCTGCCGCCGCACAAATATCTTCAATGGTATCCCACTCGACCATGCCCACGAGGAGGCCATGCTCCTCGTAGAGTGAGCTCTGACGCCTAAGGGGCATTGAAGGCCCTTGGCTCCATAAGCTAGCGCTATAGCATCCACTATCCAGCCGATATTCGTTGCTTTGAGACAGCGAGACCCTTAGTTCGGCCGCCAAAGCATACGAATAATTGTTCCGTCTGTCTGAACAGGGCAGAACGTTCCAAATATACTCTGAGCGCCCTGACCGGGCAGAGTAAATTTGCATCACCTTCGTCTGCTGAGGACGATAGCGCTGCCAGAGATATCACCTGTGCTCTGAAGGGTGTAGAGAGCACCTTAGGAATATACCCGTGCTTTGGCCTAAGGACAACTCTGCAGTCGTTAGGTCCAAATTCCAGGCAAGCAGCGCTTGATGACAGCGCGTGCAGGTCGCCCACTCTTTTAACTGAAGCGAGTGCCAGCAAGAGCGTGGTTTTGAGCGAGAGCTGCTTGAGGTGCACGGTTCGGAGAGGTTCGAACGGGGCACCTTTGAGTGCGTCCAGGACCATGGCCAGGTCCCAGATCGGCACCGAAGGTGGGCGAGGAGGGTTCATCCTCCTAGCTCCTCTTAGGAAACGAACGATCAGATCGTTTTTTCCTAATGAATGTCCTTTTTCAGGATTGTGTGACGCCGCTATGGCAGCCACATAGACTTTGAGCATGGAGGGTGTGCGGCCCGCCTCCAGCAGCTCCTGCAAAAAGGCGAGTACACTTGGTATCTCGCACGTTTTGGGGTTCAAGCTCTTGGTATCACACCAGTCACTGAACACTTTCCACTTTTGGGCATACAAGCCTCGTAGAGGGGCTCGCGCCTAAGTAATGGTTTTCAGAACTCCACTGGGGAGGTTCTCGGAACCCGTTGAGGGACCATGCATGGAGGGCCCACAGATCGGGCGGGATGAAGAATCATCCCGCTGGCCTGTCCGAGGAGGTCTTGCCTCAGCGGAATCGGCCATGGGGCAGATTGCATCATCTGTACCAGCTCTGGAAACCACGTCTGGTTTTTCCAGAGTGGGGCTACCAGGAGCACTGCACATTTCACCTCCCTGATCCGACTGATGACCTGAGGCAGCATCGCGATCGGGGGAAAAGCATACAAGGGGCGGCTCGGCCAAACTTGGGCGAGAGCGTCCGTGCTTTTTGAGGAAGAGAGGGCAGTGCGCGTTTTCCTTGGAGGCGAAGAGGTCGAACTCTGCCTCGCCAAAGGTTCGCCATAACCACTGAACCGTCAGAGGGTGGAGAGACCATTCTCCTGGGGGAACTTTGTCTCTGGATAGCATGTCCGCTCCTTGGTTCAGGACGCCTGGCACGTGCGCTGCCCTCAGCTGCCCTGGCCATAGAGTGCAGGGAGCTCGACCTGAGTCCACCTTGGCGATTTATATACGAAACTACCGTCATGTTGTCCGTTCGGACCAGGACGTGTTCGTTTTGCAGGTATGGAAGCAGGGCTCTGAGAGCCAAGGCGACCGCTTTCATTTCCAGACAGTTTATGTGTAGGCGCTTTTCCGGTTTGACCAAAAGCCGAAACAGGCCTGCCCTCGTAAAGGGCCCCCATCCTATTTTGGAGGCATCTGTCGTGATCATTTTTCTCCACGTATTCACGCCCAGACTCACGCCGGTTTGATACCAGTTTATGGCTTTCCAGGGCGTCAGGGCTTTTATACAGCCATGATTCGCTCTGATCAAAAAGTGGCCCGAGCGCCACGCATGAGTGGGGACACGGCTCTTGAGCCA
Source organism: Xyrauchen texanus (assembly GCF_025860055.1). Classification (NCBI taxonomy): domain Eukaryota; kingdom Metazoa; phylum Chordata; class Actinopteri; order Cypriniformes; family Catostomidae; genus Xyrauchen; species Xyrauchen texanus. The sequence continues at coordinate 26,696,928 of NC_068301.1, forward strand.
GCGCTGGAGAGGACGCATGTACAGCTGATGCCGAGGCCATGAGACTGAGCATTCTCTGAAATCATTTGACAGGGTGTGCGCGCCCGTTCTGAACGATGTTGCAAGGTGTCGAATAGAGAGCGCGCGCTCTGATGAGAGGCGCGCTGTCATCTGCACTGAGTCTAGCACTATTCCCAGAAAAGAAATATTCTGGCTGGGGGATAGCACGCTCTTTGCAAAATTTATTCTCAGACCCAGGCATTGTAAATGGCTGATAGTCCAAGATCTGTGTGTCATTAACTGAACCTCTGATTGTGCTATGATTAGCCAATCGTCGAGGTAATTCAGTATCCGCATTCCCCGCTGTCTCAGGGGAAAGTGCCGCGTCCATACATTTCGTGAATGTACGGGGGCCAATGATAGGCCGAATGGTAGTACTGTGTACTGGTATGACTGTCCCTCGAAGCTGAATCTCAGAAAGGGCCTGTGGTGAGGCGCTATCGGGATGTGAAAGTAAGCGTCTTTCAAATCCACTGATAGAAACCAATCCCCGGGCGAACTTGCGCAAGGATATGTTTGGTTGTTAACATTCTGAACGAGCGAATCATTAACGCTTTGTTCAGATGTCTGAGATCCAGGATGGGGCGAAGGCCACCGCCCTTTTCGGACGAGAAAATAGCGGCTGTAAAAACCCGCCTCGCTCAAAGAGGGAGGAACAGTTTCTATAGCCCTTCTCTATCAGTTTGAGCACCTCGCGCGTAGAACATGTGACACATCTTTCCTCACTTTCGTCTCGACCACCGCTGAAAAGCGGGTGGTCTGCGAGCAAATTGAAGTGAGTATCCATGTTTTATTATGTTCAAAACCCATTTCGGCATGTCGGGATTTTTTCCCAGGCTTCTGCTCGCACAGATATGGGCTGAATGCCGGCTGGGGGCGTGTCGCAGTGACGTATGGGCCCCGCCGCAAATGGCTTTGTGCTAACACAGAATCTACGGCTCTCAGAGGCGCAGGTGCGCTGAGCAGCCGTATTGAGTGCCGAGTGCAGAGGTGCGTGTGAGAGTACAGGCACATGCGCTTATTTCCGAAATGCTCACAGCATGAGTCGGAGAGGTGCTTGAAACTGTATGAACAGTGTTTTGAAGTGGGGTGCATTCATCATTATGGGCACGCCGCCACATTCATAAAGCTTTCCGCATTTAGCGGGAGTTTCTTAGCTCAGCGATTGCATCTGTAATGTTTGTGGCATAGCTGTTTGAAACTGTGTGGGTAGCTGTGTGTAGGGGTGCGTGCAATATGCAGGCACACGCTACACTTATAGCACTTCCCGCTTTTACTGGGGAAGTGTTTATAACTGTGGGAACAGTGCTTGTGTGTAGTGGTGCATACATGACAATAGGCACACGATCTACATTTTTGAGACATCCAGCCTGAGCTGGGGAGGTGTTTGGCACTGTTTGGACAGTATTGATATGTGGGAATGCGACTTTAGTGTGGACATGTGAACCCTTAGTGACACAGGCAGAAAATGACTCTTTTGGTGATTTCTGTGTGTCGCCGTGAAACCGGCGCTTGACTGCAGGTGAGCGAAGTTTTATGACTGGCCCATTGACTGCTGTATAGACATTTCCAGCTGCCTGTAAGGGACTGGGTAATGTTTTAAATGTTTGCGAGGAGCGGTCCGGCATTTGCGAGACGCGTACTCTCTCTTTCTTCCTGCTGCTAGGAAGACTTACGAGGCTCTGTGTTCAGGGTGATTCTGGGTCGAGTGCCTCGCTGTTCCTGCAGCTTTCTTCGCCAGCGAACGCGAAGCGGCGCCGAGCGCCCTTTTCAGGTCTGCTCTTCGGCTGGGAGACGGGCGGCTCTGCCCTTGCTCGCTGCTGCTGCTGGGCCGATTTTTGAGATGAGCTGAGCGCTTAGGCAGGAAGTGATGCATAGCTTGCGAATCCTTCCACGCCTCAGTGAAGCGCTCCGTGAAATCTCTCACCGTGAGGTCCGAACAGGCCGCCGGAGTGACAGGTGCGCCAAGGAAGGGTGCCTTATCCGCGTCCTTCATCTCCGTTAGCGTTAGCCACAGATGGCGCTCAAGGACAATCAAATTAGCCATGGCCCGGCCAATGGATTGGGCGGTGGCCTTTGTGGCTCGCAGAGCTATGTCTGTAGCACTGCGCAGGTCCTCAAAAGCGTCGGGTTCAGGTCCAGACTCGTCCATAGAGCTGAGAAGTTTGGCCTGAAACACTTGTAGAACCGCCATCGAATGCAGCTGACGCAGCTTGACCGGGCGGAGGCATATGCGCGACCGGTGAGAGCTGATGTGGTTCTGCACGGCTCGATGGGTGAGAAGCTCTGGCCTTCCATCCAGCGGTGGAGGGTGGGCATAGATGGTTGGCCACAGTCTCCTCTAGGGGCGGAGTTGCCTCGTAGCCTCTTTCTCTCGCGCCGTCCACTAAGGAGAGCGAAGAAGAGAAAGAAGGCCTTAGGCGAGCCGAGTGCAGGGCTTTCCACGACTTTGTGAGCTCGTCGTGCACCTCAGGGAAGAAAGGCGAGGGTCTCTGTCGGGGGGCCTGCCGGCGCCCCTGCAGGAACCACTCATCCAGCCGGCTGCGGGCTGGTTCTTCTGGAGAAGACCAGTCGAGCCCGAGGTCTTCCACGGCCTTAGACAGGATACGGACGATCTCCGAGTCCATGCTGATGCCCGCGCTCGTGTCCGCTGATGCCGATGGCGCGGGGTCCAGTCGTCGGATGCAGCGTCAAGAGAGAGGCTGTCATCCTTTCCGTCGTCGTCCCCTGATGTGCCGAACGAGACGAGACCCACCGCTTTGTTGGAGGGGTGCAGGTCCGCTCGCTGAAATGGACCGGGCGGCGGGAGACATCTGGTAGCGGTGATGCCCGCGGGACTGAGCCGGGCGTGACATCACCGAGTCGGGTGCTCTGGCAGCCTCTGTGAGCGGCGCTTTTCTTGCGCTGCTTGAACAGAGGTGGCAGCACGGGGCAGCCGGCTCGCTGCGGTGAAAACGGCAAAGCGAAGTGCGCACTCGGCGAGGCCCAGGAGTCGCATTCAGGGCATCCGCCCTGAATGAGTGCAGCTTCTGCGTGGTCCAGACCCAGGCAGCGAGTGCAGATGGTGTGCCGATCTCCGTCGGAAAGAGGGCCTCTGCACGAGGCGCAGGCTGAAGGCATTTGAAACAACGCCTGGAAAATAACTCTTCTACTCTTAAAAGCGTCGCGGGGGTGAACGCTTGTTCAGTGTAGGATATGCGATGTGCGCCAGATGGCGTAGCAGAAGGCTTCGAAGGCGGCTGAAGATGCCGGCGTCCTCTCAGCAGTCCCGCTGTAAGCTTGTCCACGGCGGCGAAAGACTCCAAAATCCGGAGGATCCAGCAAGAGAAGGTCTTCGCTGAAGGAGATTAAATCTAAAAGAACTGGCATGACGGGACGCTCATTATATAGCCCTCATATGCTAATTTCAGCAGGCTCTGCGCGCCGAACGCGGACGCGCCCCATTGGTCGCGCGTTCTAAGTTGCCCGTCACTGGTTCGAGCAGTTGTCGCAGCACAGCCAATGACCGAGCTGCCTCACTCATCACTGTCTGCTGTGCAGCTGCAATGCGTTTACATAAAGACTTCAATATTTCTCGAGAAACTGAGTTTTCCCATAGCGTAAGCTACTTACGCAATAGGAGAGACCTCTCGATAGGGAACTCCGTTTCTCGAGAAATATTGAAGTCTTTATGTAAAACGCATTGCAGCTGCACAGCAGACAGTAATGAGCGAGGCAGCTCGGTCATTGGCTGTGCTGCGGCAACTGCTCGATCCAATGACGGGGCGACTCTGAACGCGCGACCAATGGGCACGCGCCTCGCGTTCGCGCGCTCAGAGCCTGCCGAAATTAGCATAGCCAGGCTATATAATGGGCACCACGACATATGAGTTCCTTTAGATTTAATCTCCTTCAGCGAAGACCTCCTCTTCGCTGGATCCTCTGGATTGTTGGAGTCTTTCGCCCGCCGTTGACAAGCCTACAGCAGGACTGCTAAGAGGACACCGGCGCCTTCAGCCGCCTTCGGTCTTCTGCTACGCCATCCGGCGCGATCACTATATCCTTTTACTAAGCTACTTTGCAAGTGTTCGCTTTGCGACACTTTTTGTATTTAGTAAAAGAGCAAATTCGAGGCGTTGTTCCAAATGCCTTCGACCTGCGCCTCGTGCAGAGGCCTTCTTCCTGACAGGGACGTCACATTATCTGCACTCGCTGCCTGGGACCTGACCACGCAGAAGCTGCTTTCACTGCGGCGGATGCCCGAATGTGACTCCCTGGGCCTCAACGAGCGCGCTTCGCTCGCCGCTAACGAGCCTGCTACCACCGCACTGCCGTCCCTCTGTTCGAGCAGCGCAAGAAAAGCGCCGCCACGGAGGCCGCCAGAGCACGCGGACTTCAGTGACGTCACGCCGGGCCAGTCCCCGCGTGCTTCACCACCACCCGAGAACTCCCCGCCGCCAGTCCAATTCACGCAGATGGACCAGCACCCCTCCAACAGAGCGGTGGGTCTCATCTCGTTCGGCACGCCAGGGGACGAAGGTGAAAAGGATGACAGCCTTTCCAATTGGCGCTGCATCCGACGACTGGCCGGGCTCGGCCTTCGACCCCGCGCCGTCGACATTAGCGGACACGAGCACGGGCACCAGCATGGTAAGAGAGTTCGCTGAACGCTTCACTGCAGCGAGCAAAACGTGTAAAACATTACCCAGTCCCCTTACAGGCGGCTGGAAATGTCTGTACAGCAGTCAATGGGCCAGTCACAGAACTCGCCCACCTGCAATCAAACGCCGTTTTAACGGCAACACACAGAAATCACAAGTCATTTTCTGCCTGTGTCACTAAGGTGTCACGTGTCCACACTAAAGTGCGCACTCCCACATATCAATACTGTCCAAACAGTGCCGAATACTTCCCCAGCTCGAGCTGGACGCCCCATAAATGTAGATCGTGTGCCTATTGTCATGTATGCACCACTACACACAAACACTGTTCCCACAGTTATAAACACTTCCCCAGTAAAAGCGGGAAATACTATAAATGTAGCACGCGTGCCTGCTGTCCTGCACGCACCGCTACACACAAACACTGCATGGCCAAAAACCCTGCCGCTAGCGGGAGGCTTTATGTAAGTGGCGCGCGTGCCTGCTATGCACCCCCACCCATAAGCGCTGCCCATACAGTTTCAAACAATTCTCTGGCTCATGTCGCGAGCATCACAGATGTGACGCGCGAGCCAAACTCTCCGCTAAGAGCGGGAAGCTTTATGAAAGTGGCGCGCGTGCCTATTACAATGTATGCACCCCCACCTGTAAACACTGTCTATACAATTTCAAACATTTCTCCGGCTGCGAGCATTACGGAGATAGCGCGCGTGCCTGTAATCTCACACACACCCCTCCACTCGGCACTCAACACAGCTGCTCAGCGCGCGCCCGCCCGCGCCTCTGAGAGCTGTAAGCTCCAGTGTTGCCAACTATTTTCAATGGAAAGTAGCTAAAGCCTGCTCGAAAAGTAGCTAAATGTCGCCAGATGACGTCATGCGTCATTAGCATATTAATGACGTCATCGCGTCGTATTTGCATTCTGCCTAATTTGTCGGTACTGTAGCCTACTTCAGTTTATAATAACGGTTGTCTCCCCTAAACCGTGCTCATACTGTTTTTATATAAGTATATAGCCGAATGTCCAGTAAAACGGTTCTCAATTACATATTTTCTGTTAGACAACGGAACTGAACTTAGCTAACGTTACATGTTTATGAGTTTGAAGAAGGTTTATTGTTGTGTTTGGATAAGTAAAATGTATAGAGTCTGTAAATATACGATCTGAAGTCGGAGAGTTCAGAAACCGAACCGGAATGAACTAAAACTCTGATTAGTAGTGAATATAAGCGCATGCCAAGAAAAAACGAAGGAGAAACCAGCTGCTATGTGATCACTGATTGGTTCCTGCTAACACAGCGTGCACATGCGCAGCTCATTCATGTCTATGTCCGCTGGCGTGCAGTCAACGGAATGTGCTGCTCCTCTCAGTCGCTCACTGAACAGAGCAGACGCAGCGGGGAAGTAAGACCTCACGCTTGCAGTACTGGCGATATTTGGAATTTGGAAAGTTGCTAAGGTTTGTCCAAAAAGTCGCTAGATTTGTCGCTAGTCGCTTTTTTGAAAAAATGTCGCTAAAGGGGTCTGAAAAGTCGCTAAAAATAGCGACAAAGTCGCTAAGTTGGCAACAATGGTAAGCTCAGTGTTAGCACATTTTCTGCCTGTGTTACTATGGGGTCACGTGTCCACACTAAAGTGCGCATTCCCACAGTTACAAACACTGTATGCGTGGCCAAAAACACCCCGCCGCGAGCGGGAGGCTTTATGAAAGTGGCGCGCGTGCCTACTACAGTAGATGCACCCCCATCCATAAGAGCTGCACATACAGTTTCAAACAGTTCTCTGTCTCATGCCGCAAGCATCACAGATGCGACGCGCGAGCCAAGAAACTCCCCGCTAAGAGCACTGCGGTCAAGCCAGCCGCCACTTCGAAATGAGCGGTCAAACTAGCCGCACCTATATTTCGTGGTGCGCGTATACACTGGTTATTGCGGTATGACCGTCAGAACTAAAACAAGTTAATTCCTGCTAAGGCAATTTCACATGCATTCATTTATTCTGTCTGTCTGTCTGTCTGTCTGTCAGAAAGAAAGGAAGACAGAACGAAAGAAAGAAAGACTTCAGCACACCTCACAACCTGTCACTGCATGATATATTGAAGTCCAAAATAAGAGCCCCCCCAAAACTCATATATTACCTTTTTTGTCCATACATTCAGAAAATCATAAAAAAAAGTCCTAGTTTCCACAGACCAATTTCACCTCAGATGGGGAGGACACCTTCTCAAGGTGTGAACTACAATGTTTCAGGACATTCTGATGTTGAATTCCAAAATAAGAGCCCCCCAAAACTCATATATTAGATGTTTTGTGTACACATTCAGAAAATCATAAAAATAAAAGTCCTAGTTTCCACAGACCAATTTCACCTCAGATGGGGAGGACACCTTCTCAAGGTGTGAACTACAATGTTTCAGGACATTCTGATGTTGAATTCCAAAATAAGAGCCCCCAAACTCGAATATTAGATGTTTTGTTTACACGTTCAGAAAATCATAAAAATAAAAGTCCTAGTTTCCACAGACCAATTTCACCTCAGATGGGGAGGACACCTTCTCAAGGTGTGAACTACAATGTTTCAGGACATTCTGATGTTGAATTCCAAAATAAGAGCCTCCCAAAACTTACATATTAGATGTTTTGTGTACACATTCAGAAAATCATAAAAATAAAAGTCCTAGCTTCCACAGACCAATTTTACCTCAGGTGGGGAGGACACCTTCTCAAGGTGTGAACTACAATGTTTCAGGACATTCTGATGTTGTCTTCCAAAATAAGAGCCCCCAAAACTCATATATTACCTTTTTGTCCATACATTCAGAAAATCATAAAAATAAAAGTCCTAGTTTCCTCAGACCAGTTTCACCTCAGATGGGGAGGACACCTTCTCAAGGTGTGAACTACAATGTTTCAGGACATTCTGATGTTGTATTCCAAAATAAGAGCCCCCCCAACACTCATATATTACCTTTTTTGTCCATACATTCAGAAAATCATAAAAATAAAAGTCCTAGCTTCCACAGACCAATTACACCTCAGATGGGGAGGACACCTTCTCAAGGTGTGAACTACAATGTTTCAGGACATTCTGATGTTGAATTCCAAAATAAGAGCCCCCAAAACTTACATATTAGATGTTTTGTTTACACATTCAGAAAATCATAAAAATAAAAGTCCTAGTTTCCACAGACCAATTTCACCTCAGGTTGGGAGGACACCTTCTCAAGGTGTGAACTACAATGTTTCAGGACATTCTGATGTTGTCTTCCAAAATAAGAGCCCCCAAAACTCATATATTACCTGTTTTGTCCATACATTCAGAAAATCATAAAAATAAAAGTCCTAGTTTCCACAGACCAATTTCACCTCAGATGGGGAGGACACCTTCTCAAGGTGTGAACTACAATGTTTCAGGACATTCTGATGTTGAATTCCAAAATAAGAGCCCCCAAAACTCATATATTAGCTGTTTTGTCCATACATTCAGAAAATCATAAAAATAAAAGTCCTAGTTTCCACAGACCAATTTCACCTCATATGGAGAGGACACCTTCTCAAGGTGTCAACTACAATGTTTCAGGACATTCTGATGTTGTCTTCCAAAATAAGAGCCCCCAAACTCGAATATTAGATGTTCCCTTCTGTCGCCTCTCCACGCTGTGTCAGAGAAGCAACACTAGGGATCTCTCTTGAGCTCGATATCCACCTCTGATCTATGAAAAAAGGCCAATGAGAGTTGGCAGCCAGTATTTGCATGTCCCGCCTCGACATACGGGAATTTAAGCGGCGCAAATACGGGAGTTCATTCAGAAAATTTCTTCGAGCCGATGGTCGTGTTCGCAATTGCTGTGTGTTACACACCGAAGTTCCTGTCATTCCTCTACTGCATGCTGTTGGATTCTACGGCGCACAACAGCTGCTTTCTCCTGTTTGCACAGCTGTGCATTTCCTGCACCTGAGCTTCGACAGTGCAGATTATAAAGAAGTCTCACGAGTCCTTTTCTTTCATAAAAGAGTGATTTTATTTAAAAGAGTAATTTCCTCTAAAAGAGCAAAACACAGCAGCGTTGAAGTCCTTTTAAGGACACGCCTTTATAAAGATGCCTTTCCGCTCTGTGTTGTTCCTGGATGCGTAGAGTACTCTCCGCCTCGACGGCCACAGGCGTTGTCTCGTGTGTCTGGGTAGCGATCACACCGAGGCTGCGCTTAGGATGGTTCATGTTCTCACCGCGAGAACATGACCATGACAACGTTAGGTCGCTGCTTGCTTACAACCGTAGCAAGCCACTCCAGCCACCCTCGCCGCCTCCTTCTTCCTACGGGATTGAGGACGATGCGGCTGGCGATGGAGGCGATTCGGGATGGTAGCGGTGCAGCTCGCCGGTACGCCTCGACCACCCGCCACGGCACGCCATTGACTCCGCCCCGCCGAGGCGGCGGCGACTGCCACAGCCAGTCTGCCTACCCTCTTGCGATGGAAGCAGACGAGTTCGCCAGTGAATCGGAGGGCGTGGTATCTGATGCTGAGGACTCCTCTGGGCTGCCGCTCGGGCCTGCATGCCCAGGAAGAGGCCGATGCACAGATGTCCGATATGCTTTCCCGGCAGCCAACAGCTGGGCTTGATTGGAACCCTCCATCCTCCCCACAGCCATCACGGCTGGACGACTGGTTCCTGGGTGCTGGGCCACTCACAGCCTTGCACCCCCCGGTCACGGCGATTCCCCAGGTGGATAGGGCTGTTGCGCTCCATCTATGCCCCAGAAGCCCTACCACCTGGCGGGCCGCCCTGTACTCCCTTCCCGACCTGTAGAGCAACATCCTCGCTGACCGCAAAGGCCTACAGCGCCACCGACGCCGCTCCGCCTCTGCATTCCATGGCTCTCCTGCAGGTCCACCAAGCCAAGGCACTGCAAAACATGCACGGGGTGGCCCTGATCCCGACACGCTGCAGGAACTGCGCCAGCTGACTCGACCTCGCCCTGAGAGCTGACGAAGGTCACAGCACAGGCGCCGGGCAGGCGATGGCAACGCTGGTGGTCCAGGAACGCCAGCAATGGCTGAACTTGGTCGAGATGCGTGAAGCTGACAACACTCGCTCTCAACGCTCCTGTCTCCCAGTTTGGCCTCTTCGGCGACACCGCTCTCCATGGTGAAGAAGCAGACGGAGGCCATTTCCACATCATGCCTCGCCAGCAAGCCTGCCGCCACGCCCATGCCCCGTGATGCTCGCCGAGGGCATCCTCCCGCGGCCAGAAGACCTTCTGCTCCACCTCAACCCGGCCCAGCTCTCAGCCCCGGCGTCGAGCAAACCGCTGGAAGTGTACGCTCCTGTCTCACGGACCCCTCGAGGACCCGGAAGGCTCCCAGGCGCTCCTGAGACAACGCACTCCAGAGTTCAAGAAGTTAGCTCCGAGGTGGTAAGACCGCCCGCCCCCGGTGGAGGGCCGGAAGAGAATCTTGTGTTTTTTCATTTGCCGCACCCCTCAACAGGGGCTGCGGTACCCAAATTCTCAATAAAAGAGCTATTTCCTTTGTCTCTGGGTCATGTGGCTCGCAAATGCCGCTCTCACGGCACTCTACTTTCAGGCCTCAACAGTCCCGCTCCCTGGACGCGGTGCCCCCGCCTCAGCCCCACGACTGTTCCCCGGCTGGCCGGTTCAGACGAGTCCTGAGGACGCCAGCATCAGACCTCCTCCTCAGTCACGTAACCCGCCCCTGCCGGGTGCGCGGAGCAAGGTAAGTGCTTTGAGTTTATTCTCAGCACCAGAGCCTCGGACGCTACGTTGCTTCCCGATGCCGTGTTACCTGTTCCGCGACCGCTATGAAGCCCCACCGGTACGCATAAAATACTCGCCCCTTGGTGCCCCTAGCACGGAGCTTAGAGGCGTGGCTTTCACTGCCCAACCCGTCGCGCTGGCTGCACCGACCATTCGACTCGGTTACGCAATTCAGTTTGCCAGGTCTCCGCCCCTTCGTGGGCGCTCATTTTTCCGCAGTGCACGCACAAACATGCTCAGTCCCTGCATGAAGAAATCACCTCCCTTTTAATCAAGGACGCGATAGAGCCGTCCCTCCAACCGAAACGAAGAAGGGTTTCTACAGCTCTTACTTTGTTGTACCCAAGAAAGGCGGCGGCTTACTTGACCGATCTTGGACCTGCGAAGTTTTCAATCGGACCTTGTCCAAACTCCCGCTCACAATGCTCACCCAGAAACAAATTCTATCTGGCGTCCGCATCTAGATTGGTTCGCAGCGGTAGACCTGAAGGACGCTGCACTTCCACGCCTCGATTCTCCCTCGACATCGCCCCTTCCTGCGGTTCGCGCTCGACGGCCAGGCATATCAGTACAAAGTCCTCCCCTTCGCCTGTCTCTGTCCCTCGCCTTCACGAAAGTCGCAGAGGCGGCTCTTGCCCCGGCCCGAGGAGCTGGCATACGCATACTCAATTACCTCGACGACTGGCTCATTCTGGCCCCCTCATGAGTTACTATGCGCAAGACAGAGACCAGGTGCTCAAGCACCTCAGCAGTTTGGGGTTTCAGGTCAACTGGGAGAAGAGCAAGCTCACCCCGTCCAGAGCATCTCTTTTCTCGGTTTGGAGTTAGACTCAGTCTCAATGACAGCACGTCTCTCCAACGAGCGTGCTCAGTCAGTGCTGAAATGCCTCGCTTCCTTCAAGCCAGGCGCCGTGGTCCCTCTAAAACGTTTCCAACAGCTCCTGGGGCATATGGCATCCTCCACGGCGGCCGTGCCGCTGGGGTTGATGCATATGAGACCACTTAAGCACTGGCTCCAGACTCGAGTCCCGAGACGAGCATGGCGCTGCAGCACGCACATCGTGAAAGTTACCACTGCCTGCCGCAAAGCCTTCAAACCCTGGACAGATCTCTGCTTTCTACGGGCAGGAGTTCCCTTGCAGCAGGTGTCCTGACGCGTTCTGGTTACAACCGACGCCTCCAAACTGGGTTGGGCGCTGTGTAACGGGCACGCGAGCCGCAGGCCGGTGGAACCGTGGCTCGCTGCGCTGGCACATCAACTGCCTAGAGCTGCTGGCTGTTTTTCTTGCCCTGAAGAGGTTTCTCCCGCTAATTTGGGGCAATCACGCCCTAGTCAGGACAGACAACACCACGGTGGTAGCCTACATAAACCGCCAAGGCGGAGTACGCTCCCTCCACATGTCACAGCTCAGCCTGGCCGTCTCCTCCTTTGGAGCCAGCAGCGACTCAAGTCACTGCGCCACTAGTCACTGCGCCACTCACATCCCCGCAACCTCAACGCGGTAGCGGACGCGCTGTCAAGACAGAGCTTGCCCGGCAGAGAGTGGAGGCTCCACCCCAGTCGGTTCAGCTGATTTGGGACAGGTTCGGCAAGGCCCAGGTAGACCTGTTTGCCTCCCAGGAAACCTCCCACTGCCCGCTCTGGTATGCCCTGACAGAGGCTCTCCTCGGGCAGATGCTCTGGTGCACAGCTGGCCCGCAGGGCTGGGCAAGTACGCATTTCCCCAGTGAGCCTTCTTGCACAGGTGCTATGCAAGGTCAGGGAGGACTAAGAGCAGTCACTCTGGTGGCCCCCTACTGGCCCACCCGGACTTGGTTCTCGGACCTCACACTCCTCACGACAGCCCCTCCCTGGCTGAATTCCCCTGAGGAAGGATCTTCTTTCTCAGGGATGGGGCACGCCTGGCACCCGCACCCAGACGCTCTGGAACCTCCACGCCTGGCCCCTGGACGGGACGCTGAAGATCTAGCCGGCCTACCACCAACCGTCATAGATACTATCAACCAAGCCAGAGCCCCTCGACCAGGCATCTTTACGCTCTAAAGTGGCGCCTGTTCACGATACTAGTGTTCTTCCCGAGTCGAAGACCCACAGAAGTGCGTGGTTAGGTCAGTGCTCGTGTTTCTACAGGAGAGGCTGGAGAGGAGGCTGTCCCCTCCACCCTCAAGGTGTATGTCGCCGCATCGCTGCTCACCACGACACGGTAGATGGCAAGTCTCTTGGTAAGCACGACTTCATTGTCAGGTTCCTAAAAGGTGCCCGGAGGCTGACTCCCTCCCGCCTAACCTGTTCCCTCCTGGGATCTCTCGGTCATCCTCACGGGCCTCCAGAGACCCCCTTCGAGCCGCTAGATTCAGCTGGACTCAGGGCCCTCTCTCTCAAGACCGCCCTGCTGATCGTGCCGCCTCCATCAAGAGGGTCGGGGACCTGCAAGCGTTCTCTGTTAGCTGACACTTGCCTGGAGTTCGGTCCGCAGACACTTACTTGATCCTAAGACCGCTGACCGGGCTATGTGCCCAAGGTTCCTACCACACCCTTCAGGGATCAGGTAGTGAACCTGCAAGTGCTGCCCCGGAGGAGGCAGACCCAGCCCTTTCGCTGCTGTGTCCAGTATGTGCTTTATGTATCTATCTGGACCGCACACAGAGCACTAGACGCTCTGAGCAGCTCTTTGTCTGCTTCGGGGACAGCGAAAGGGAACGCTGTCTCCAAACAGAGGTTTGCCCACTGGGTTGTCGACGCCATTTCATTAGCTTATCACACCCAGGCTGTGCCCCCCTTGCGGGTTCAAGCTCACTCCACCAGGGGTGTTAGCGTCCTCGTGGGCACTGGCCAGGGGCATCTCCCTAGCAGACATCTGTAGAGCAGCGGGCTGGGCAACACCTAACACTTTTTCGAGGTTCTACAATCTCCGAGTTGAGTCAGTATCGTCCCGTGTTTTCTCAGGTCCGAGCCCGTAGAACTCGGTAGCACGCTGACGATCTGACCGGGTGAATCGCTTGCGCCTAGCGTCCTTTCTCTCAACTGAGGGAAAACAGTGCGCCTCCGTTCCCAGGAGATCCCATCTTCGGGTCGCTGGTTGACTCCTCCCTAGCCCTTGTGGGTCCGCAGTTCAGCGTGAGGAACTCACCGACCTAAGCCACTGCGGGTACCTCAAGCTACCCTGTACTGGTGGAATGACCTTCCCAACTCAATCCGGGAAGCTAACTCACTCTCTATCTTCAAAAAACGGCTAAAAACAAATCTTTTCCAAAAGCACTTAACCGGTCACTAAAAAAATAAAAAAAATAAATAAAAATAATTATTTACATTTCTTGTTGCACTTAAATGTGTTTTGTATACTATTATGATGATAGTGAAACTTTGTAATATGGCACTTTTTGTACCACTGTCTCCCTAAGATGATTCGGCTGATGTTCTTCCTCTTTTGAAGTCGCTTTGGATTAAAAGCGTCTGCCAAATGAATAAATGTAAATGTAAATGTAAATGTAGAGGTGCTCCACAGGTAAGGCCTCCTGTTCGGACTCCCCTGTGTGTAATGCCACGGTACTGTCCCCTCACGAAGGACCTCGTGTCTCCCTTAGGCAGTTACAGCTGCCTCGGTCGCCGTGCTGTTCGCTACCCCCCCCTACGAGGTTGGGTCTACCACCGCACCAACTTTTCCGCATAGGTCCTAAGTTAGGCCATCTGATGTATTTGACAATTTTTGCCTCCCCTGCCGGGTAGGTGTGGCCTCCGCAGGGTCTTCTCTGCCCTGAAAGAAGGGCTAAGACCCCCTTCCCTCAATGCGTGTAAGGGCCCCGGCTGTAGTTGCTCTATGCGAGAAACATAGAGAGAAAAGAGGCCCAGCCAGGCTGGAGTCTGATGGCTTAAATGGGGCATTGGGGAAGGGTACTTGCAGCCTGATACAGTTGGTCGTCCTGCACGTAAGAATACCTGCTCGCTCCTGTATTAGCTCACGTACACGGCTCAGCGCATGGCACTTTATAAGTGGACCCCTAGTGTCGCTTCTCTGACACAACGTGGAGAGAGTGACAGAAGGGGAACGTCTAGGTTACGTATGTAACCTCCGTTCCCTGATGGAGGGAACGAGACATTGTGTCTCCCCCGCCAAGTCGCTGAGCCGAGCCACTGTTTTGGCCGGACCATTTCCGGCTCCTCAGAAAAATCCTGAATGAACTCCCGTATTTGCGCCGCTTAAATACCCGTATGTCCGGGGGCAGGACATGCAAATACTGGCTGCCAACTCTCATTGGCCTTTTTTCATAGATCAGAGGTGGATATCGGCGCTCAAGAGTGACCCCTAGTGTTGCTTCTCTGACACAACGTGGAGAGAGCGACAGAAGGGGAACATCTAATATTCGAGTTTTGGGGGGCTCTTATTTTGGAAGTCAACATCAGAATGTCCTGAAACATTGTAGTTCACACCTTGAGAAGGTGTCCTCCCCATCTGAGGTGAAATTGGTCTGTGGAAGCTAGGACTTTTATTTTTATGATTTTCTGAATGTATGGACAAAAAAGGTAATATATGAGATTTGGGGGGCTCTTATTTTGGAATTCAACATCAGAATGTCCTGAAACATTGTAGTTCACACCTTGAGAAGGTGTCCTCCCCATCTGAGGTGAAATTGGTCTGTGGAAACTAGGACTTTTATTTTTATGATTTTCTGAATGTATGGACAAAAAAGGTAATATATGAGTTTTGGGGGGGCTCTTATTTTGGAATTCAACATCAGAATGTCCTGAAACATTGTAGTTCACACTTTGAGAAGGTGTCCTCCCCATCTGAGGTGAAATTGGTCTGTGGAAACTAGGACTTTTATTTTTATGATTTTCTGAATGTATGGACAAAAAAGGTAATATTCGAGTTTTGGGGGGCTCTTATTTTGGAAGACAACATCACATTGTCCTAAAACATTGTAGTTCACACCTTGAGAAGGTGTCCTCCCCACCTGAGGTAAAATTGGTCTGTGGAAACTAGGACTTTTATTTTTATGATTTTCTGAATGTGTACACAAAACATCTAATATGTAAGTTTTGGGGGGCTCTTATTTTGGAATTCAACATCAGAATGTCCTGAAACATTGTACTTCACACCTTGAGAAGGTGTCCTCCCCATCTGAGGTGAAATTGGTCTGTGGAAACTAGGACTTTTATTTTTATGATTTTCTGAATGTATGGACAAAAAAGGTAATATATGAGTTTTGGGGGGCTCTTATTTTGGAAGACAACATCAGAATGTCCTGAAACATTGTAGTTCACACCTTGAGAAGGTGTCCTCCCCACCTGAGGTAAAATTGGTCTGTGGAAGCTAGGACTTTTATTTTTATGATTTTCTGAATGTGTACACAAAACATCTAATATTTAAGTTTTGGGGGGCTCTTATTTTGGAATTCAACATCAGAATGTCCTGAAACATTGTAGTTCACACCTTGAGAAGGTGTCCTCCCCATCTGAGGTGAAATTGGTCTGTGGAAGCTTGGACTTTTATTTTTATGATTTTCTGAATGTATGGACAAAAAAGGTAATATATGAGTTTTGGGGGGCTCTTATTTTGGAATTCAACATCAGAATGTCCTGAAACATTGTAGTTCACACCTTGAGAAGGTGTCCTCCCCATCTGAGGTGAAATTGGTCTGTGGAAACTAGGACTTTTTTTTTTAATGATTTTCTGAATGTATGGACAAAAAAGGTAATATATGAGTTTTGGGGGGGCTCTTATTTTGGAAGACAACATCAGAATGTCCTGAAACATTGTAGTTCACACCTTGAGAATGTGTCCTCCCCACCTGAGGTAAAATTTGTCTGTGGAAGCTAGGACTTTTATTTTTATGTTTTTCTGAATGTGTACACAAAACATCTAATATGTAAGATTTGGGGGGCTCTTATTTTGGAGTTCAACATCAGAATGTCCTGAAACATTGTAGTTCACACCTTGAGAAGGTGTCCTCCCCATCTGAGGTGAAATTGGTCTGTGGAAGCTAGGACTTTTATTTTTATGATTTTCTGAATGTATGGACAAAAAAGGTAATATATGAGTTTTTGGGGGGGTTCTTATTTTGGACTTCAATATATCATGCAGTGACAGGTTGTGAGGTGTGCTGAAATCTTTCTTTCTTTCGTTCTGTCTTCCTTTCTTTCTGACAGACAGACAGACAGACAGAATAAATGAATGCATGTGAAATTGCCTTAGCAGGAATTAACTTGTTTTAGTTCTGACGGTCATACCGCAATAACCAGTGTATGCGCGCACCGCGAAATATAGATGCGGCTAGTTTGACCGCTCATTTCGAAGTGGCGGCTGGCTTGACCGCAGTCTAAGAGCGGGAAGCTTTATGAAAGTGGCGCGCATGCCTATTACAATGTATGCACCCCCACCTGTAAACACTGTCTATACAGTTTCAAACATTTCTCCAGCTCACGATGCGAGCATTACGGAGATAGCGTGCGTGCCTGTAAGCTCACACGCACCCCTGCACTCAGCACTCAACACGGCTGCTCAGCGCGCACCTGCGCCTCTGGGAGCTGTAAACTCAGTGTTAGCACAAGGCAATTTGCCGGTGGGGCCCATACGTCACTGCGACACGCCCCCAGCCAACATTCAGCCCATATCTGTGCGAGCAAAAGCCTGGGAAAAAATCCCTGACATGCCAAAATGGGTTTTGAACATAATAAAACACGGTTACTCACTTCAATTCGCTCGCAGACCACCCCGCTTTTCAGCGGTGGTAGAGACGAAAGTGAGGAAAGATGTGTCATATGTTCTACGCACTGAGGTGCTCAAACTGATAGAGAAGGGCGCTATAGAAACTGTTCCTCCCTCTATGAGCGAGGCGGGTTTTTACAGCCGCTATTTTCTCGTCCCGAAAAAGGACGGTGGCCTGCACCCCATCCTAGATCTCAGACATCTGAACAAAGCTTTAATGATTCACTCGAAAGCGACGCTAATTTACTCTGCCCGGTCAGGGCGCTCAGAGTATATTTGGAACGTTCTGCCCTGTTCAGACAGACGGAACAATTATTCGTATGCTTTGGCGGCCGCACTAAAGGTCTCGCAGTCTCATAGCAAAGAATATTGCGCTGGATAGTGGATGCTATAGCTCTAGCTTATGAAGCCAAGGGCCTGCAATGCCCCTTAGGCGTCAGAGCTCACTCTACGAGGAGCATGGCCTCCTCGTGGGCTTGGTCGAGTGGGATACCCATTGAAGATATTTGTGCCGCGGCGGGCTGGGCCTCGCCTTCGACATTTATCAGGTTTTATAACCTACAGGTCCCCTCACTGCATTCCAACATTCTATCAGCCTGACTGTAGAATGGACTGGAGTATGTATATGCTGAGCATTATCTCCTCCCTTATAAGGTCCGTCTCTGACCGACTTAGAGGATTTTTTATGCATATCAGTACATAGAAAAATGCATTCCAACATTCTATCAGCCTGACTGTAGAATGGACTGGAGTATGTATATGTTGAGCATTATCTCCTCCCTTACAAGGTCCGTCTCTGACTGACTTAAAGGATTTTTATGCATATCAGTACATAGAAAACTCAGTACATAAGATATGTGCTTGTGTTTGTACTATGAGCGCCCACCATGGACCACCTTGGAAGGCGCTCTATACTATCCCATTATGTAGCTCGCTGTTGGCCGGCTCGTGGAATAATCACTTTGCTTTAAGGCTCAGGCATCTGCCTCTGGCTTTATAGAACGAAGTCAGCACGCACGGCGTTTTACATGGTGTTCCCATAGCGTAAGCTACTTACGCAATAGGAGAGACCTCTCGATAGGGAACGACTTGGTTACTAACGTAACCTCGGTTCCCTGAGAGGAGGGAACGAGTATTGCGTAAGTAGCTTACACTATGGGAAAACTCAGTTTCTCGAGAAATATTGAAGTCTTTATGTAAAACGCATTGCAGCTGCACAGCAGACAGTAATGAGCGAGGCAGCTCGGTCATTGGCTGTGCTGCGGCAACTGCTCGAACCAATGACGGGGCGACTCTGAACGTGCGACCAATGGGCGCGCGCCTCACGTTCGCGCGCTCAGAGCCCGCCGAAATTAGCATAGCCAGGCTATATAATGGGCACCCAGTCATATGAGTTCCTTTAGGTTCAATCGACTAAAGCGAACTGACCAAGCACAAGCACGGCAGCTTACGCAATACTCGTTCCCTCCTCTCAGGGAACCGAGGTTACGTTAGTAACCGAGTCGTTCTCTTACGAGAGGTTCTCTCGTATTGCGTAAGCTAGCTACGGGAAAGATTCATCTTTTCTGAGATATTGAAGCCAAAAAATTATCCTTAATTTTTGTATCCATTGTCAACGCAGTGCGGCAACTGCAGACCTTGAGCGGGCTAGCTAGCGAGCTCATAGGTTGCTCTGCGGCAAATAGATGAGCTTGGGCGAACTCGCATCCAATGAGAGGCGTCCGCAGCTCACTGCATCAAAGCCCGCCAAAATGGGCGTGACTTGAGTGCATATAAGTGTAGTTCGTAGGCTGGAACCCTGATTTTCATCTCTTCAGCGAAGCTCTTCACATCGCTGACCTGGAAGCCGTGTCGCCGTTCGAGGGGCATCAAGCAAGCGTGGACAGCGCTAGAAGAAGCCGGCCGTCTCAGCCACCTTCAGCCATCCTGCGAGCTGCGCCATCCGACGACGTATCCTTTTATTCAGCAAGCTAGTTCTCACGAACTATTCACAAAAGAGTACGAGCGTCTTTTTCAAGATACCTCGCTCCACTTGCGCCTCATGTCACGCCCTTCTCAGCACAGGAGACCGCCACATCATCTGCGCTCTCTGCCTGGGACTGGGGCACGCAGAGCTCGCCCTCACTGAGGCGGATCGCGATTCTGCGAGGAGCTACCGATGTCGACCCTGCGGGCTCGACTCGAGCGCTCAAAGCAGAAACCGCCGCGCCGCCTTACCTTCAGCCGCGCAGGAAGAAGCGCCCGCTCACAAAAGCTGCCGGAAACTGTGGTTGAAGCGACTGCCTCGCCGAGCCTCTCCCTCGAGCATCGCTTTCACCCTCCCCGCCCCGGGACGCGCAGTTGCCGCCGGCGGCCGCACTGCTGCCATCTCGGATGACGAGGCAGAGGATAAGGGCCGCTGTTCCATCATGGCTTCGGACAGTGAGGAGTGGTCAGGCTCCCAAGCCTCCTCCTCGGCCCAGGAATCCAGCAGGACCCGCGCCGGGTCGAAGGGAGTTAACACGCCTCCTCACACAGGCCGTCGACCGCCTCGGGCTCGAGTGGTCACCGCCCCTGAGCAGGCACCCAACAGACTTCGGCGGCTGCTTTCTTCAAAGCCATCGCCGTTCTACACCCGCGGCCGGGCCTCTCCCTTCCTGCCGGAATTACACACGGAGCTTGCAAAGTCGTGGAGCGCTCCTTTTTCAGCCAGGTCCCGTTCCCACATCTCCACCTCTCTGGCGTCGGTGGGCGGCGCCACTGAGAGAGCTACTCCTCCATCCCCGGTCGAGGACTCGGTAGCAGCACACCTTTGTCCGCCCTCCGCGAGATGGCGTTCCAAGCCTGTGCTCCCGTCTAAGGCCTGCAGAGCGACTTCCGCCTATGTTGGCCGCGCCTATTCCGCCGCCCGGCCAAGCCGCATCTGCTCTGCACTCAATGGCCGTTTTACAGATCCTACAAGCAGACCTTCTTCGGGAGTGGGATGAGAAAGGCAGGCACCCAGAGGCTGTTATTGATCTCGGCGCGACAGACCTCGCCCTTCGCGCTACCAAAGCTGCAGCCCAAGCTCTAGGGAAGTGCATGGCCTCGCTGACTGTGACCGAGAGACACTTGTGGCTAACACTAGCCGACATGGGAGAAGCAGAGCGCTCCACGGTCCTCAACGCACCGCTCTCTCCGACCGGTCTCTTCGGCTCCGTGGTGAGTGGCATTGTTGACCGCTTCTCAGAAGTCCAGAAAGCCACCCAAGCCATGAACCTCTTCCTGCCGCGCTCGCTTCGCTCGAGACAGCCGCCGCGAGACCGCTGCGCCCCAGCGGGCCTCGATCTAAGGTAGCGCTGAAACCCGAGCAGCCGAAGTCTTCCTAACTGTGTTGAACAAACGACGGCTCAGTCCCGCGGCGGACCACCGTCAAAGCTTAGCCCCTGTCAGTCCCCTTCTCTCAGGCTACTGCAGTGGTGAATTTAGCAGCCAACAAGCCGGTGACACTGCCCGCTTGCCTGCACTCAAACGCTGTTTTCACGGCGACCCAAATAAATCTTGTAAAGAGCAAACATGTCTTATGTGTAGAAAATGTGCCCACAACCCAGTGTTCACCCCTACACACAAGCATAACACAGCCCGTGCCCCTATCAGAGCACGCTCTCATAAAGCGATTACTGAACCGCTCGAGCGTCAGAGTCAATGAAAGCGCCCACAAATGCGTCTGCGCGCCCATTCTCTGGCAGCTCTGTCACACGACCAGCCCTATGTGTAGAAAATGTGCCCACAATCCAGTGTTCACCTCTACACACAAGCACTGCATGTCTCGTGTCCCCACCAGAGCACGCTCACATAAAGCGATTCACGAACCGCTCGAGCGCTAGAGTCAATAAATGCGCCCACAAATACGTGCGTGCGCCCATTCTCTGCCCGCTCTGTTACACGGCCAGCAAACATTCCTCTGTGTGTAAGTCCTGTGCCCATGACTATGCTTAGCATCACGTAACAGACGTGACTCTTTCCCCATTCATTCCAATCGGAAGTCACTCACAAAACAGCCTGTTCATGCTGTCTGCGAGCAATCATGCATAAACACACTAAGCGCGCTCACACATTTTGTTCAGCGCTCTGTGTGCGGCAATCAGAGCGAATTGGCCATTCACCCTCTAGCGTTACGCTTCAAAGCGTGGGAAGCTATTCCAGGGATATCCAAGTGGGTGTTAAGCACAATACAACAGGGCTATTTGCTACAGTTCGATCGCCGCCCTCCTCGCTTCAGAGCGGCTCGAAACCACTGTGAACACGGAAGCTTAGCGTGCATGCTTCGTTCAGAAATAGCAAGCCTTCTGTGCAAAAGGGCCATAGAGAAAGTGCCACCCTCTCTGAGCGAGTCGGGGCTTTACAGCCGTTATTTTCTTGTTCCCAAGAAAGACGGCGGCCTCAGACCCATATTAGATCTCAGGGTTTTGAACAAGGTGCTTGCAAAAGACCGTTCAAAATGCTTACAATCAGGAAACTCCTCGCGCATATGCGCCAGGGGACTGGTTTATTTCTCTCGATCTGAAAGAGGCATACTTTCAGATTCAGATAAATCCCGTCACAGGCCATTCTTGAGATTAGCCTGGCGGCCAGGTTTATCAATACACCGTCCTCCCGTTCAGCCTGTCCTTAGCACCCGTACTTTCACGAAGTGCATGGATGCGGCGCTCGCACCCCTCGTGAGTCAGGGTTTGCGAATTTTGAACTATTTGGACGACTGGCTGATTATGGCACAGTCACATATGGAGCTTCTGTCTCACAGAGCAGTCCTCCTCAGCCATCTGAACAGTTTGGGTCTTGCAGTCAATTGGACCAAGAGCTCACTACAGCCCAGTCAGACAATTTCCTTCCTTGGAATAGAACTAGACTCCGTGGCAATGGCGGCTCGCTTATCTACACAGCGGCGCGCCGTGTTCAGCGACTAGCCGCATCTTTTCAGATGAACAGCCTCACGCCTCTGAAGAAATTCCAGAGAGTGCTAGGTTACATGGCCTCAGCCGCAGCAGTACTTCAGCTGGGTTTACTGCACATCGCCCGCTTCAGCATTGGCTACACACCGCGCGTCTCGCCGGGCTTGGGCCACAGGCGCCAGCCCATCAAGGTGACTCAGACCTGTATTTCAGCTCTGCAGCCCTGGACAGTGGCCGAATGGTATCAGCGGGGAGTGACAATGGGAGCTGTATCTCGCCCGAAAAGTCATCTCGACAGGCAGCGTCCAACACGGGTTGGAGCGCGGTCTCGCGAGGGCTCTCCGGTTTTCGGCCTATGGTCAGTTCAGGAAAAGCTCCTTCACATAAATTGTCTGGAAATGATAGCGGTCGAGTATGCGCTCGTGCGCTTTCTCCCGGTCATTCAGGGTCACCACGTCCTGGTCCGTTCGGACAACAGATCTGTGGTATCCTACCTAAACCGTCAGGGCGGTGTCAGATCCAGGAACCTATTCCATCTGGCCGAAGCGCATACTGAGTTGGTCCCAGTGCCACCTGCGCTCGCTGAGGGCGACGCGTGCCAGGCCACCTGAGCGGCGGCCCGGACAGACTGTCCAGAGACAATATTCCCCAGGGGAATGGTCCCTGCACGCTCAAACAGTCCAGGCGTTATGGCACCTATTCGGCAGAGCAGAGATAGACCTCTTTGCGTCCAAAGAGAACTCTCACTGCCCAATATTTTTCTTGAGCGAGGGCAGCTGGCCCAGGACTGGCCCAAGCGCCCGCTTTACGCCTTCCCTCCCGTCTCGCTATTGCCACAGGTAATGCAGAGGATCAGGAAGCGCGTCACTCAGTGCTCCTCATAGCCCCGCGTTGGGAGAATCAGACATGGTTCCCGGGCTTACGCAGCTGTCACTGACAGCGCCGTGGCCCATCCCGGAGAGCAGATCTCCTCTCTCAAGCTCGCGGCACAATCTGGCATCCCCACCCAGAGCGCTGGGCTGCATGCGTGGGTGATCAACAACTACCCGTCGCTCTGCCAGAAGGAGTAATAAACACCATCATACACGCTAGAGCCCCTTCCACGAGAAGACTCTATGCGTCAAAATGGTCTGTGTTCTCAAAATGTTGCACCGACAGAGACCTGGACCCGCGGACATGTGGGGTGTCGATCGCTGCTCGTATTTCTACAAGAGCTGCTGGATAAGGGCAGATCCCCATCCACGCTCAAAGTGTATGTGGCGGCCGTTGCGGCGTTCAGCTGAACCCTGCACGGCCAGTCATGGGGTAAAAGCGAGCTGGTCATCCGCTTCCTCAGGGGAGCTAGAAGGATGAACCCCAGCGCCCCCATCGGTTCCTATCTGGGATCTTTCTATAGTTCTCGAAACTATGAAAGCCCCCTTTCGAACCACTTCAATCTGTGGATTTGAAATACCTTTCACTCAAAACCGTTTTTCTGACTGCCCTGTCATCAG
Organism: Xyrauchen texanus; assembly: GCF_025860055.1. Classification (NCBI taxonomy): domain Eukaryota; kingdom Metazoa; phylum Chordata; class Actinopteri; order Cypriniformes; family Catostomidae; genus Xyrauchen; species Xyrauchen texanus. Next base: position 26,720,494 of record NC_068301.1, read on the forward strand.
TCAAGCGTGTGGGAGACCTTCACGCGCTGTCTGTCAGCTGCGTGTCTTGAGTTTGGACCAAGTGACTCCAAGGTCATTTTAAAGCCTAGACACGGCTATGTTCCCAAGGTGATCGGTACTCCTTTCAGAGCACAGGTCATTTCCCTATCGGTGCTGCCAGCATCCGATAGCGACGCGGCGCCAATCTCCTTTGCCCGGTCAGAGCACTGAGATTGTATACTGCGCGCTCCGCCGCTTTCAGGCGCTCTGAGCAGCTTTTCGTTTCGTTGGGGCGCGCAAAGGTCTCGCCGCCTCGAAACAGACACTATCTAGATGGATAGTGGGCGCTATTGCTGCTGCATACGGCGTCAAAAGACCTGCCATGCCCGTTGGGCATTAGGGCTCACTCCACTAGAGGCATGGCATCCTCGTGGGCATGGTCCAGCGGGATTTCCATTCACGACATATGTGTGGCAGCGGGATGGACTTCCCCTCCACCTTTGTCAGATTTTACAATATGGAAGTGCCCGCTCTGCAGGCAAAACTACTAGCGGTTTAATACGCTACAGCTCCCTGGTGAGCTGCACTGATGGGACACATTCCACACAGACGGCACCGCCGCTCTGTTGTTCCCTTCCCACTATGTGCTTATGTATTACACAATCAATGACCCGCATTCTTGCCGGCCAAATATTATTTCCCCACTCATAAGGGCTCCCGGGTCCCCCTTAATTCCCTGGGGCTCATACAGTGGATGCTTGGCGCGCACGGCGTTGACAATGGGTTCCGTGGCGTAAGCTAGCTTACGCAATACGAGAGAACCTCTCGTAAGAGAACGTATCGGTTACCTAACGTAACCTCGGTTCTCTCTAGATGAGGAACGAGTATTGCGTAGCCGGCCGTGCTTTCGCGCCACGGCGACTTTTCAGCTTCAGTCAATGAAAACCAGGGTTCCAGCCTACGAACTACGCTTATATGCACTCAAGTCACACCCATTTTGGCGGGCTTTGATGCAGTGAGCGCGCGGCGCCTCTCATTGGATTGCGAGTTCGCCCAAGCTCGTCTATAGGCTGCAGCAGTTGCCGCAGAGCAACCTATGAGCTCGCTAGCTAGCCCGCTCAAGGTCTGCAGTTGCCGCACTGCGTTGACAATGGATACAAAAATTAAGGATAATTTTTTGGCTTCAATATCTTAGAAAAGATGAATCTTTCCCGTAGCGTAAGCTAGTTTACGCAATACTCGTTCCCTCATCTAGAGAGAACCGAGGTTACGTTAGGTAACTGATACGTTACTGTTTACGGATACCATACAAATGAATAGGGAGAGCCGTAAACCAATCCCTACATGACACAAAATTCCATTTCTCTTTTCTTATAAAACAGCAATTTATCGTAGTAAATACCACACATTCTTCATTCCAAAAGGATTTTTTTTGTGTGTAAAACATGTATAACATGTGTAACAGTATAATCTACAGACCTCCATTAAAAAAACGGCCTCTTGTCTCATCCACAGCGTGAGACCCATAGAGGCCCATACCGCCCATAGAATGTCTACGGGACTACTTATAGTTTAAATTGAGTAAAAAGGCTGTGGTCACAGCGCTCTGTAAAAAACAAAAACACGTATTTGGACATGATTTCTGTCTTGTTATCGAACGATTACACTCAATAACAGAAATGTATTAAAAAGACATCTAGAATCAACTTTTGGTCTAGTTGTTAGAAATGTATCAGATTATAAAAACATGAATTAAAATAAACTGAGACTCTCTTGAATAAAGTAATGTACTCGTCTGCGCTCTATGATTATTTTATTAAATAATTATATACAAAAAAATAATCAAGTAAAAGCTGTCTTAAAATATATGTTTTAAGATAAGATAACCTAATGTCTGTGCTTCTCTCATATCAGCTGGAAGCAATTCCACAGTTTTGGAGCATAAGATGAACAAACCCTGCCACCTTTCTTCTAATTTTAAGCATGCTCTCTCACTCATGACATTTTCAGGGTGCCTCTTTATATAATAAGCAGACTTCATTGAATTAATCGTTTGTAATCCTAATGAACATATAAGGACAGGATAGTGAAATTGCATATAATTAAACAAAGCCATGCTCTTCATCAATGTCAGAATTATATTTATATTTACAGATAGTTTTGATATTCAGGGTCATTTTATACCTTGAAAGGTCAATTCTTCTCTAACCAAAAATAAATAAATAAAAATTATGCCAAATACTTCAATTTAATGAATCAATAACACACATTCTCAATGTAAATGACTAGATTGAGAATGTATTACCTCTTACCCATAAATTCAATCAACATGCACTTTATACAATAACATACACATATTGCATAAATGGAGGAATTAATTACTGTATGTTGGCAATTTTTGCCCCAATGCATATTTTGAATTTCGGCACTGTTTCCCTGAGCCCCTTTTTAATTTCTGACCCTGCAACCTACAGATAAAATAATAGAATCAGGGACCTTATCTAGTGTAGTGACACCCTTTACCTTTAGAACAGATTTCTGTCCTTCTCTGAATGCTGCCATTCAAGTCCTTTTAACTGTGTAGTTGTAGCAATTGCACAATTATTGAAGACGATAAGATAAGCCTCTGTTTTTGGGATATGACGGGGTGTCTACTTTGCACTCTGCACTCTGGAATGACCCTTTAATGTTCAATGATTATAATGATCTTTTGAGGCAATGCAAGGCATCAGACTTTACCCTGGCTTTCATAAAAGTATTTATGAATTAGTTTATCATTATAAACAGCATTATCAGTCTGGAATATAACTTCATCAGAAAACAGTGTATCGTTTATGGTGTAACTAGCATTTGAAAATGGTGTCTTTACCATTTAGTAGTCATTAGACCTTGTCTTGTGTAGCCATCTGATCTAATGACCATAAGATTACTGCCATTGAGGATCCCCATAATGGAGAGATTTTGAGGGCTGTAGGCATCCTTTGGCTTTTTTCATGCATAAGCAAATCTGAATACTGAAAACAGGGTGAAAATGACTCATCAGACCACAGTACAATTCATACATACATATTGCTAATGTCACAGGCATTTACAGATATACAGATATGGGCCTACACTATGTGCGTTGACCTTGGACTGATATTTCTGTAATAAATTCCAATTCAGCACACATTTTTTAAATGTGACTGGATCACAGCTACTTTTTCAATTAGTTGCTTGTTCTGGCAGTTTGTGTGACTGGTCTTTTTGGGATATTTAGCACTTAGTTCCCAACCTGAAAAACGTAAAAAAACAAAAAACAAAAAAAAACAAAGGTCTTCCAGATGTAAACACACACATCGAATAGACGTCTGGGTGATGAACTTGAGCTATCAGGGTAAGTAAAACTATGGTTAATTTTCTTAAGGGTTAATCATTCATGGTTTTACAGTAAACATAGTTGAACTACGGTATTTGTATGAAAACCGTAAAAATGATCATTTTTATTACCATAGTTTTCATTTTCAAGTATTATTAGGCTACTATGGTTTAACCAAAAACACCAGAGTTGAAATAGTTTCCAGAGTAAAACCAGGGTAAAACTTAATGCAAGAGCATGTAAAACTAACTGTGAGGTCACGAAAAACTACTTCAGAACCCCCCAGGGGCTCAGTATTCCTGCTTGTGTTTCTGTCATTGCCACAATTTACCACAAGATGTCGCTGCTGTGTAACTTTCAAGTCACTGAAAGGTTTTGGGCTTTTTCGCAAGGAATTGTCATCTATCAGTTACATTGAATTTTATTACGTTACTTTAAAGAATAATAAAACTTATAATACCGTTTTACCCCACATGAAGCACAGACATTATGTGAACTGGATGAGCATTATTTCCATAAGGTTAGAAATGATTTTAAATTATTGTGACACTTTTTTGCTTCACGCAAAAATGACATTTCTCTCATCATTTAACAACCCTCATGCCATCTCAGATGTGTATGACTTATGATTTTAGAAAAATATTTCAACTCTGTTGGTCCTCACTATGCAAGTGAATGATGAATTTTGAAGCACCAAAAAGCACATAAAGGCAGCATAAAAGAAATCCATACGACTCCAGTAGATTAATCCATGTCTTCAGAAGCGATATGATAGGACTTACATATTTAAGTCTTTTATATCATCAATCTTCACTTTCACATTTATCTTTTTTTTTTTTTTTTTTGCTAATTCACATTCTTTGTGCATATCACCACCTACTGGGCAGGGAGGAGAATTTATGATGAAAAATGACTTAAATATTGATCTGTTTCTAGTCTGTTTTTAACCACTGGTGTTTTATGGATTACTTTTATGTTTCCTTTATGTACCTTTTGGACCTTAAATGTTTTGGTCACATTCACTTGCATTATATGGACCTGCAGAGCTCAGATATTCTTCAAAAAACCTTCGTTTGTGTTCTGCAGAAGAAATTCATACACATCTGAGATGGCATGAGGGTCAGTAAATGATGAGAGAAGTTTCATTTTTGGGTGAACTATCCCTTTAATTTTACTCTTCTGTGAACGCCAAAACGAATTCACGGTGTATGCAAAAAATAAAACAATAATAAAAAATATACAAGCACTGGTATCATAACAAGATAAGAAACTTTTGTGAGAAAAGGTATAGTAAAAAAATAATTCCACACACTGAGAATAATAGGGAATATTGATTTGCGTGATAGATGCGTGTCATCGGTGCGCAGTGCACATGCAGCATCAGAAGACCTGTGGCTCATACTTTCACGCGCGTTGCCTACATCAACATTCGCGCTCATTCTGCTTGCATGCGCAGTTGTGTGGAAGATTTAGGGGTTACGATACTAAACAAAAGCAAGTGTTACATATTACTATTCATCACAAGGAATAAATATGGATTGCTCTGAAGAGGTGCAGTCACTCTCAGATGAAGCCAGTACACCCATGGAGTTAAAGAGAGGAATGTCAATATTTTTGGATGTAAGTGTTTTTAACTATTATAATTATTATTATTTTTTTTTATATCCCGTATCACAATAATAGTACCAAATAATTGTTTCGAACGATAAAAGTAAAACAGAGTGGTTAAACAATCGAAATATATATATATATATATATATATATATATATATATATATATATATATATATATATATATATATATATATATATATAAACTGTTGAAAATCGATCACGATTGACCGAATTTTGATAATTTGCTCATTAACACACTATTAACATAATCGGAATCCAAGTGTTACATGATTTAACATTTACATCTTATCTATCTATATATGGAACTAGTTGGACGTCTATTTCGTGGACCAGACGTATTCCCTTTAATTATTGACTAATTGATGAATGTTGTGGTCTGTAGGTATGGGTGACATATATCTGTAGGTAGGCTATATGGCTATATGTTTAAAGTAATGTTGTAAATCTGTCTATCTGTCTTTCATAAGACTGTATTGACTGATGAATATATCGGTTTAAAAATTTGGTTGGAATATGAACTGATCTCTGGTCTTGGTTGGCTCTTGAAATTATGTTAAGGTAATGTGAGACTAGCATCCTCCATAGATATTCACGTTTGACTTATGTAATGCTCTGTGATCAGTGCATTCATCATATAGATTCATGCATATTTAAAAGAACCGTGCATTTTGTTAATTTGTTGCATTGTTTATTTTTTTTTATTATTAAATAGTAAAAAATACAATAAATAAAACAGTCAATTTTCTGCTTTACAATGGATGCTGGTCATCTTTAACCACAATGAGATTCTCACTTAAAGACCAGTTGTAAGTGAGGTTTCAGTTATTAAATGGTAGTATGCAGTTTAAAAAGCTTCCTCTGGTACAAGTGGTGTTTACAGTTAATTATGATTCCATTCCTTGACAGAGTGGTGGCATAGTTTCCCCCCTCACTCCTCTAATGAGGAGGCTAAATTCAGCATAATCTTGGCATGCCTATCAGAGGACCATATTTAGAGTGTGAATATTCTTGCTGTGAATTGAGACCTTATCTACCAGACCACCACAGTGCGCCTGAGCTTAGACTGGGTGTTCAAAGTCAACATAGCCATCATCACTTTTTCTTTCATCTTTGTTTTTTAGGGCTCGACCTAAATAATTTAGAGCAAGCAACCCTTTACATGATAAACACAGCATCCATTTTTCCATAGCCTTTGTTTATGTACTCATATTCTCCTATTTGCTTTCAGATATTGAGAAGAGCTGACAAAAATGGTAAGACACCATTTGTTGTTCACCTGCATAACTGTATTATAGATTGGTGCACATTATTCATGGTGTTTTCATATGTTTCATTGGTTTTCCTCGCCAGCCAATGCTGTTGCTCTGTTGTCATGGAAACACTAGCCTGTCCATACGTTCTTTAATTATAGACAAAATTTTAATAGGGTGTCACCAAACAAATGTCACTGTACTCCTCCCTGTTGCCCACTTCCCCTGCTTTGGATTTTGCCACCGTGGACTGGTGCTAAACTTCTTGAAATAAGTAAAAATCTGATTTAACTTTGATAAGAATTTTAAATATTGTTACAGGAAAACAATACAAACATTATTAGTTTAGCATAAAGCTGACAGTTTACACAAGGTTCATTTCTATTTCTTCTGCTCCAAACTTACTTCAAAGTTACTTCAAACTTACTTCTCTGTCTGCTGTATGAATGTAACACATCATAAGAAAGTGTTTCACCGCTGTTCAAATGCTCTTTGGATCGCATCATTTGGATAAATGTTTTCCATCTGAAAGGACTAAATATTAAATTAAATAAATGACAAAAAAATGCAAAGTAATCTCTTTAGTAATCAAAATACTTTTTGAATGTAACTGTATTCTAATGACCAATGATTTAAATTGTAACTGTAGTGGAATACAGTTACTTATATTTTATATTTTAAATTCGTAATCCTGTTACATGTATTCCGTTACTCCCCAACCCTGGGTTCAGAAACGAAATACATGTAATGTCACGAGTTGCAGACAACGAAGGCAGACGAAGGTTGAGGATCCAAATGCAGCTTTCTTTAATATAAACAAAACACAAAGGAAAACCCTCAATGGGGAAATAAACATGAACAGAGAACTAGGGCAAGGAACACAGACCAGGCTAACTACATTTCACAAACATTCAACGATAGACAAGGACTGAACCAAAAACCGGGGTATAAATACATGAACAAGGGACAAAGGGGCCAATGAACAAACAGAACTCAAAACAAGATAACAAGATGACAAATAGAAGCAAATGGCAAACTAATGAGGACAGGTGAAAACAATGACAGAAAAAGTCTCGGGTTACATGTGTAACCCTTGTTCCCTGAAAAAGGCGGAACGAGATGTTGCGCTGCTAAGCGCTACGGGGGGAACAGCTTTAGCTGTGAGCCGAGCTGAATAAATGTGTGGAACACGTCAATGAACATTGACCGGAATTTATAGCCTCGGCTGATGTAATCATTAGATGCACCTGAGGCCAGGCTATAAATGGATACGTCACCAGGTGTCGATCAGATACTTCTTTTGAAGAGCAGTCCTGGGACGCCCCAGTGCGGCAAGGCAGCGCAACATCTCGTTCGCCTTTTCAGGGAACAAGGGTTACACATGTAACCCGAGACGTTCCCTTTACAAAAGGCTTCACTATGATGTTACGCTGCTAAGCGCTACGAGGAACGCAATACCCACGCCGCCGCACTTGGGGCTGTCCGGACCCCTACGGTTGTGCAGTGTACTCACAAAACGCGAGAGGTCTCAGACATGAGCTTGAGATGTCGACACAAGGGCATAAGAGCCCGGAGTAGCATAAACATCTAAACCATTCAATTTTGATGAATGTGTGCGGAGAGGACCAGCCTGCCGCATCACAAACTTGTTCAGGCATGAGCTGAGATGTCGACTCAAGGGCATAAGAGCCCGGAGTGCAGAACATCCAAACTAAAAAGTCCAATGAATGTGTGCGGAGAGGACAACCTGCCGCATCACACACTTGTTTAGGCATGGGCTGAGATGCTGCACTCAAGGGCATAAGAGCCCGGAGTAGCAAAACATCTAACCCATAAAGTTCGATGAATGTGTGCTAAGAGAACCCTATCGCACCACAAACCTGTCATAAAAACTGATGAATGTGAGCGGAGAGGGCCAGCCTGCCGCATCACAAACTTGTTCAGGCATGAGCTGAGATGTCGACTCAAGGGCATAAGAGCCCGGAGTGCAGAACATCCAAACTAAAAAGTCCAATGAATGGGTGCGGAGAGGACAACCTGCCGCATCACAAACTTGTTTAGGCATGGGCTGAGATGTCGACTCAAGGGCATAAGAGCCCGGAGTAGCAAAGCATCTAGCCCATAAAGTTCGATGAATGTGTGCGAAGAGAACCCTATTGCAACACAAACTTGTCATAAAACTGATAAATGTGAGCGGAGAGGACAAGCCTGCCACATCACAAACTTGTTCAGGCATGAGCTGAGATGTCGACTCAAGGGCATAAGAGCCCGGAGTGCAGAACATCCAAACTAAAAAAGTCCAATGAATGTGTGCGGAGAGGACAACCTGCCGCATCACACACTTGTTTAGGCATGGGCTGAGATGCCGACTCAAGGGCATAAGAGCCCGGAGTAGCAAAACATCTAACCCATAAAGTTCGATGAATGTGTGCGAAGAGAACCCTATCGCACCACAAACCTGTCATAAAAACTGATGAATGTGAGCGGAGAGGGCCAGCCTGCCGCATCACAAACTTGTTCAGGTATGAGCTGAGATGTCGACTCAAGGGCATAAGAGTCCGGAGTGCAGAACATCCAAACTAAAAAGGTGCAATGAATGTGTGCGGAGGGGACAACCTGCCGCATCACAAACTTGTTTAGGCATGGGCTGAGATGTCGACTCAAGGGCATAAGAGCCCGGAGTAGCAAAGCATCTAACCCATAAAGTTCGATGAATGTGTGCTAAGAGAACCCTATCGCAACACAAACTTGTCATAAAACTGATGAATGCGAGCGGAGAGGACCAGCCTGCCGCATCACAAACTTGTCCAGACATGAGCTTGAGATGTCGACTCAAGGGCATAAGAGCCCGGAGTGGCAAAACATCCAAACTATAAAAATCCAATGAATGTGTGCTGAGAAGACAACCTGCCGCATCACAAACTTGCTGCAGAGGGAGACCTCTAGCCAAGGTTTTAGAGGAGGAGAGCCCTCTGGTAGAGTCGCCCTGAAACCTACTGGAGAAGCTTGACCGCTACCGTGAGGCCCGGCAATAATGAGGATGCCTCTTTGAGGGCACCCCGCCCACCAAGCCGTGGCAAACCGCAGTGGCCACATAGAACCTGGCAGTGGCGAGGCAAGTGCCCGCTGACAGTTCTTTCTACAGAAAATCCAGAACTGAATCAAACTGGCAGTTAGCTGGTTCTGTAATAAGAACTTTAGTAGAAGGAAACGCATGCAGGTGCATTTGCGCTACTACGTTCAGCCCCTCCCAAGGGGAGGGGAGGGGGCACTGGGGGACTCGGGAGAAGTAGAGGAGACATTGCGCTTATCAACTGAGGCTGAAGAGGTCCTCTTCTGCCCTGTAAAATCTACCCAGATCAGTTCCAAGTGGAGGGAGCCCTAGCACTTGAAATGGTCTCGATAATCTCAAGAGAAAACCCCGTGAACCTCATTTGGTACCCTTAGGGGCCAGACATGAAAGGTTTCACAATTTGGGCCGGGGATGAAATATCGTCCCCTGTGCCTAAGACAGAAGGTCCCTCCTGTCCGGAATCGCCGAGATATAATTCTAGAGATATAATTTCTGAGAACCAAATCCTGTTCGGCCAGTGAGGTGCTATCAGTAAAAGGCAAGACCCTTGCTGGCTAACTCTGGCTAAGACTCCCGAGCAGAGAAACCGGGGAAAAGCATACCGACACATTCTGGGCCATGCATGCGCCATCGGCCCAGACCCAGGGGGCTGGGTGACTCAGAGAGAAGTAGAGGGACATTGCACAGTCTCTTGAGAGGCTAAGAGGTCCACTTCTGCTCTGTAAAATCTCTCCCAAATTTGTTGTACTACCCCGGGTGGAGTTTCCACTCGCCCTCGGTATGTTCTGTCTGGACAGCAAATCTGCTCCCACATTTAGGCGTCCAGGGATGTAAATTGCCCTGAGTGACAGGAACTTGCCCTGGGCCCAAAGGAGAATCCGACGTGTCAGAAATACAGCTGACAAGAACGTGGGTCTCCTTGATGATTTATGTAAGAGGCTACCGCTGTATTGTCCACCAAGCACCAAGACATGGCAGCCTCAGGAGGAGGTATTTCAGGGCCAGAAATACAGCCATCAACCCGAGACAGTGACTGAGACAACCGAGCTGACGACCCTCCTATCCCCTTAAGCTGGACGACCACTTAAGGCCGCTACCCCGCCCATCAGGGAGGCGCCTGTCGTTAGCAGTCTGCGACAACAAGACGCACCTAGAGTGGGACCCAAGGCAGAAAACCGGGTCTGAACCACATAGAAAGGGAACGAAGCCTGAGGCGCGTAACCCTATTTAGCCCAGTGGTTTTGGCCCTTGGAAGAAATCCCCTGGCTTTTGGCCACAACAAAAACGGTCTCATGAGCAGAAGGTCCAGAGGGATCACCGTGGACGCTGTTCAGCCCTGAGACCTGGAAATCGCTGATACTGATAACAGTGCAACCTAGCCTGACTTTGCTCAGGGTGATCTGAATGGACTCAATCCTAGCGGGAGACAGTTGTGCCTGCATAGTGATTGAACTCCATACGATGCCCCGATAGACAGTGTTCTGAGTGGGAGAGAGGACGCTTTTCTTGGCGTTGAGCCTCAACCCCAGAGAAACAGATGAGCTAAGACGATGTCCCTGTGCTGAAATGCCAGTTCCTGGAACTGCGCTAGGATCAGCCAGTCGTCTACGTAATTCAGAATGCAGATGCCCCGGAGTCGCAAGGAGCCAGCGCTACATCATGCATTGTGAATGTGCGGGTAAAAAGGGCTAGGCTGGGTGAAAGAACCTGACCCTGGAAGACTTCGCCCCCGGAAGTGAACCTCAGGAACTTTCCATGTTGTGGCAGAACTTCTAAATGAAGTATAGAAGTGCGTCATAAGATCGATGGTGACCAGGCAAACGAGTTGTAGGGCTTGAGACACGACCGTCTTGACAGGCATCATCTTGGACTTGAACACCCACGGGTAGTTCAAGCTTAAGATATAAGCCAGACACCACCCCCTCACCCTCCATGGGAAACGGGAAGTATTTAGTGTAATAACCTAACTCTCTCTCTGGAAGGGGAACACATACCATGGCCCCTTTAACTAGGAGATTGAGAGTTTTTTTTTTTTTTTTTTTTTTTACAAAAAAAGAAATCCGGCTTACGGTAGTGAGAACACGCCGTTGAAACACGGAAAAGCTGGCAGAGAATTAAATCCTGACGCCTTTATAAGACCCACAGAAAAGGATATATCCGCAGAAGTTTCCACGCTGCCAGGATCTCTGAGATGGGTATTATATTTTAACACTTCCTGTTGAGGGTTGTCGGGTGTTTCAGGCCCTGAATAAAATGCAGGAACAGCTGAAAACACCCAATTTTGACAGAAGCCTCTGCAACCCGAAACACCAAGAGGTGGCGGGAATGGAGGGGCTTCGAGGGGGTACCGGAGGGGTGAAGTGAAGCACGCCCCGTCCCGAGGGGAGCTACCCCTAATCTAGGCGCAAGACCGCCAGGGTCTTCTCTTACTAGAATTTATAGTCCTGAGGGCTGGCAAGGGTGGCGAGACTGTCCCCAATCCCTGGGAGGAGGAGCACGACTCGCCACGCTTTGCTTTTGAGCCTCTTCAGTCAGGACCGAGGTGGGTCTGAGGCTTGCTCGTCAAGTGCAGAACCCACACTCAGGTCGTCCAGGAGGTCAGCCTGGTATGCCTGAAAAACAGCATAGTGTGCAGAGCAGCACCAGCCTGACCTGCTGCTTGATAAGCCCTTCCCACTAAAGTGGAGGTTGTCCTATAAGGCTTTGAGGGGAGAGAGGGCTTCTTAAGTGACGATGTCGAGCCCGGCGAGAGATAGCCCGCAAGCGTCTCTTTGACCGGCGGCATCACTGAATACCCCCGTGCCTCAGCACCCACGATAGTCGAATATAATGACGTCGAGGGTATGTGAACACGGGAAGAAAATATATATATATATATTTTATTTATTTATTTTTTTTTTTTTTTAGGGGTTCTCCATGAGCGAAAAAGCTCTTCAAGGAGGTTATCAAAGAAAGGGAAGGGACCCATGAGGCGTTCCCTTTCTTAGACTAGAAGATAAAATCTATCCCCTAATTGGAGCGTTTGGGGGTCTCTTTTTCGCGTGGCCAGTCCAATCTGGCAACCGCACGAGTAACAACATCGAGCAATTCCTCCGTAGATTTTTTTTCTCCGTAGGACGGAAAGCTCGGAGGCGGGAAGAGAATAGCGATCCACCTCATGATCCGAAGAAGCGTCGGAACGCGCTTCGAGATCATTGTGAAGGACCAGCTGGGTTTGGGGAGAGAGTGAGAGAAAGGGATCAACCCGTCTCTTGCTCCTCAGCCAAATCCATGCACGAGCCCCACGAACGATCTTTTCGTGAGTGCTGACTCCCGGAAGCAAGCGAGGCGAGCACGCCCTGCTGCAACGCGAGAGCAGCGTGCTCTACCCCAAACAAACAGCAAAAACTGATGTGTGCCGTCTTCAGCTATAGAGCAAGAAGAGGGAACACGCACCGCTTGCTTTCAGTCATTCTCTCTTTCTTTTTTTTTTTTTAAATATATATATATATATATATATATATATATATATATATATAAATATATAATATTTTCTAAACAGAAGAGAAAAATAGAACAACGTTCACTGCACACTGCCTAACTGAATCTATCTCCTAACAGAGGAAAGAAAGTTTTGACAGGGTGTGTGAAACACACAGAAACAGAATCGCTCTGAAAAAAAGAGTTTCTGACGACACCTGGTGACGTATCCATTTATAGCCTGGCCTCAGGTGCATCTAATGATTACATCAGCCGAGGCTATAAATTCCGGTCAATGTTCATTGACGTGTTCCACACATTTATTCAGCTCGGCTCACAGCTAAAGCTGTTCCCCCCGTAGCGCTTAGCAGCGCAACATCGTAGTGAAGCCTTTTGTAAAGGGAACACGAACGCTAACAAGATGACTGTGGAGCTACAAAAGGGACAAAAGTGAAAACTATGGAATAACAAAAGGGACAAAAATGGAAAACAAAGGGGCAATGGTAAAACAAGACAAGGTCATACATAACATAGCCCCCCCTCAAAGGATCGGATCCCAGACGATCCGAAATAAAAGAAACACAAAGAAAAAAACACCAGGAGCAGACAGGCAGACCGGGGGGGGGGGCACGAGAGCAGGCAGGAAGTTCAGGGGGGCACAAAGGGCAGACAGGAAGTCCAAGGGGGCACAAAGGGCAGGCAGGAAGTCCAAGGGGGCACAGAGGGCAGGCAGGAAGTCCAAGTCCAAGGGGGCACGAAGGGCAGGCTGGAAGTCCAAGGGGGCACAGAGGGCAGGCAGGAAGTCCAAGGGGGCACAGAGGGCAGGCAGGAAGTCCTGGGGGGCACAGAGGGCAAGGACAGGTTCAGGTGGTCTGGGAGCTGGCCACAGGGCAAGGACAGGTTTGGGGAACCTGGGAGGAGGCCACTGGACAGGGACTGGGTCAGGGGGCCTGGGAAGAGGCCACAGGACAGGGACCGGGTCAGGAGGCCTGGGAGGAGGCCACAGGATGGGAACAGGGTCAGGAGGCCTGGGAGGAGGCCACAGGGCGGGAACAGGGTCAGGAGGCCTGGGAGGAGGCCACAGGACGGGAACAGGGTCAGGAGGCCTGGGAGGAGGCCACAGGACGGGAACAGGGTCAGGAGGCCTGGGAGGAGGCCACAGGACAGGGGCTGGGTCAGGAGGCCTGGGAGGAGGCCACAGGACGGGAACAGGGTCAGGAGGCCTGGGAGGAGGCCACAGGACAGGGACTGGGTCAGGAGGCCTGGGAAGAGGCCACAGGACGGGAACAGGGTCAGGAGGCCTGGGAAGAGGCCACAGGACGGGAACAGGGTCAGGAGGCCTGGGAGGAGGCCACAGGACAGGAACAGGGTCAGGAGGCCTGGGAGGAGGCCACAGGACAGGGACTGGGTCAGGAGGCCTGGGAGGAGGCCACAGGACGGGGACTGGATCCGGAGGAGGCCACAGGACAGGGACAGGTCTAGGAGGCCTGGGAGGTAGCCATCGGACAGGGACAGGTCCAGGAGGCCTGGGAGGCAGCCTCAGGACAGGGACAGGTCCCGGAGGCGGAGCTGTGGGAGGCTCTGGAGACTCAGGAAGCGGAGCCAAGGGAGGCGGAGCCCTAGAAAGCTCTGGAGTCTCTGGGAGCAGAGCCGTAGGAGGCTCAGGAGGTGGAGCCGTAGGAGGCTCTGGGGCCGGAGCCGTAGGAGGCTCGAGAGGTGGAGCTGTAGGAGGCTCAGGAGGCAGAGCCGTAGGAGGCTTGAGAGGTGGAGCCGTAGGATGCTCGAGAGGCGGAGCCCTAGAAAGCTCTGGAGTCTCTGGGAGCAGAGCCGTAGGAGGCTCGGGAGGCAGAGCCCTGGAGGGCTCGAGAGGCTTGAGAGGCGGAGCCCGGAAGGCTCGAGAGGCTTGAGGGGCGGAGGAGGCTCTGGAGGCAGAGCCCTGGAGGGCTCGAGAGGCTTGAGAGGCGGAGCCCCGGAAGGCTCGAGAGGCTTGAGGGGTGGAGCCCTAGTAGACTCGAGTGACTTGAGGGGCGGAGCCCTGGGAGGCTTGAGAGGGCGGAGCTCTGGAAAGCTCAGGAAGCTCGGAAGGCAGAGCTCTGGAAAGCTCGGAAGGAGGAGCCCTGAAAGCTCGGAAGGAGGAGCCCTGGGAGGCTCAAGGGGTGCTGGCTCTTGGACGATCATGGCTACTGGTGCTGGCTCTTGGATGGTCATGACTACTGGTGCTGGCTCAGGGACGGTCGAGGCTACAGGTGCTGGCTCAGGGGCGGTCGAGGCTACAGGCGTTGGCTCAGGGGCGGTTGAGGCTACAGGCGTTGGCTCACTGACCTCTGAGGTGACAGGCTCTGGCTGGATGACCGTGGTATGCGCTGGCTTGGGTTCGCTGACCGTGGCTGACGAGGGCTCTGGCTCGCTGACCGTAGCTGACGAGGGCTTTGGCTCGCCGGCCGGGGCAGACGAGGGCTCTGGCTTGCTGACCGTAGCTGACGAGGGCTCTGGCTCGCGGACCGGGGCAGGTGAGGACTCTGGCTCACTGACCGTAGCTGACGAGGGCTCTGGCTCGCAGACCGGGGCAGGCGAGGGCTCTGGCTCGCTGGCCGTAGCTGACGAGGGCTCTGGCTCGCTGACCGTAGCTGACGAGGGCTCTGGCTCGCAGACCGGGGCAGGCAAGGGCTCTGGCTTGCTGGCCGTGGCAGGCGTGGGCTCTGGCTCGCTGGCCATGGCAGATGTGGAGTAGCGAGCAGAAGCTTCTGCCCTCCTCCTCCTCCTTCGGGCTGACGAGGTTGAGCGCGCTGGCGCAGGAGCAGAGGAAGCTGGGCAAAGACGACTGTGGAGCTACAAAAGGGACAAAAGTGAAAACTATGGAATAACAAAAGGGACAAAAATGGAAAACAAAGGGGCAACGGTAAAACAAGACAAGGTCATACATAACATGTAACGAGATTTCATATTTATATGGTAAATACTATGGCTGTGTCTCGTTTGGAAGGATGCGTCCTATGGATGTCACATTTGACGGCCGCATACATCATCGAGGCGGTCTTGTTTCAATTTTTTTTTATTGGGAATGGAAAAAAGGTTCATATAAAACCTAAAAGGTTATATACATAAATTGCATTGACAATAGATAAAAAATAAGAAAAAGGATGACAAAAAAAATTCAACAGGACAGATTCGTTGACATATGCGTTTGACAAAAGCGACCTCCGGAGGACGCATCCTTCCAAACGAGACACAGCTTACACGTTTTCAGCACAAATCAATATATACAGTGTTTAAAGGCTATCATTTTAGTTTGCGGATATTCACCTTCATTTGCATTCACTTTTATTCTTCCCTCTAAGATTCTTGTACTGCATTTTTTTCCATGTAATGAATTAGGGGTGTATCACGCAGCATGTGCAGCAGTACATTTCTTCTATTTTAAGGATAGCTTGGCATGACTCACCTGTCACTGTTTGTATAAAAACCTCTGGGCGTCCACACAAACTAACACAAACCTCAGCCCTGTCGCTAATATTCTCTTGTAGCATCTGTATGTGTTTGTGCTGTTCACCTCAGATACGAGACGCACGAGCTGCATTGTCATAGCCTGAAGCAGTGTCAAAAATTAACCTTTTAGTAAATGGCAGTTTTTCAGAGGCATTTTTATATTAGGGCATATCTTTGTTTCGAACCATATGAACGGTGTGTGTGTCATCCATTCATGTCAAATACTTTTGAATCAATGGAATTAATGAATTGAACTACTTTTATGACTGCTACTTATTGAATCCAATCAACATAAAAAGTACAGTAGCTGTAAATAATCCACAAGATATCACTATCAATATTATACGGCTCTCAATACTTTCTACTGTCATTGGTAGATTGTGATATACAGATGGTGTTGGGAGTGTTTTCTTCACATTCTCCTTCAAAAATACTGGAATCAAAATTTCTGGCAGCTATAGATCCCTTTAATACCTGCAGAGGCACCAACCCCAACTAGATAGGATTATAATAGAAAATTATAAAATACATTAAATGTTAAACAGCTACATTTTGAATACCTTAATTTTTTGCCATATCTCCATTTTGGCATTTATGCTCCAGGACCTGGTTAATTTCTCGTCCTGGTCTTAACGATGATGCACTTCCTTTTTCATTTATAAATGCAACCAGTGATGCATGCAACACTTTACTCATTAAATATGCAAAACTATTTTAAATTCGATTTTAAGGCAACTTTCTTCTGTAACCACATTTTTATCTCAATAGATGATGGGAAGCTGTCCTTAGATGAGTTCAAGTCTTATTTCTCAGATGGCGTTCTGTCGGGAGATGAACTGAAGGAGCTTTTCCATACAATTGATACTCATAACACAGAGTAAGTATCGCTGTGTACCTTGCTATATTTGCAGCATGGTCTCATGAACATTAAGTCACTCTGGTGACATTTTTTTAAAAGAAATTATGTGCATCATTACACGTTTATTTGCAATTTCCTAGTGAAATATCCAGCGGGTGAAATGGTGTTGTAATAAGTCGAGGTTTTTCAGGTGAATATTAGTCGGTGGTTTTAATGAGTAACATTTACCTCACTAACCTAAAACTTTAGCCTAAACCTAATCAAAAGTGTTTTAAAAAGTAAATGAAAGGGTGAAAAAAACAGACATCATTACCCTTAACCTAACTGATAGTGCTGTACAATGAAATCAGCATGAAAAGAACATTTTTGAAGCAACCACATCATCTCGTTATTTCTATGATACTTCCGTCTCACGTGTCAGCTTGCGTGCTTGATTGGTCTCGAGACGCAGTCCAAAGTCCAACACTCTATCAGGTGAGCTACCGCACAAACTAATCTTGTTGGAATACAGGTGAAACTCGAAAAATTAGAATATCGTGCAAAAGTTCATTAATTTCAGTAATTCAACTTAAAAGGTGAAACTAATATATTATATAGACTCATTACAAGCAAGGTAAGATATTTCAAGCCTTTATTTGATATAATTTTGATGATTATGGCTTACAGCTTATGAAAACCCCAAATTCAGAATCTCAGAAAATTAGAATATTATATGAAATCAATAAAAAAAAAAGGATTTTAAATACAGAAATGTCGGCCCTCTGAAAAGTATAATCATGCATATGTACTCAGTACTTGGTTTGGGCCCCTTTTGCATTAATTACTGCCTCAATGCGGCGTGGCATGGATGCTATCAGCCTGTGGCACTGCTGAGGTGTTATGGAAGACCAAGATGCTTCAATAGCGGCCTTCAGCTCTTCTGCATTGTTTGGTCTCATGTCTCTCATCTTTCTCTTGGCAATGCCCCAAAGATTCTCTATGGGGTTCAGGTCAGGCGAGTTTGCTGGCCAATCAAGCACAGTAATACCATGGTCATTGAACCAGGTTTTGGTACTTTTGGCAGTGTGGGCAGGTGCCAAGTCCTGCTGGAAAATGAAGTCAGCATCTCCATAAAGCTTGTCTGCTGAAGGAAGCATGAAGTGCTCTAAAATGTCCCGGTAGACGGCTGCGTTGACTCTGGACTTAATAAAGCACAGTGGACCAACACCAGCCGATGACATGGCTCCCCAAACCAACACAGACTGTGGAAACTTCACACTGGACTTCAAGCATCTTGGATTGTGTGCCTCTCCATTCTTTCTCCAGACTCTGGGACCTTGGTTTCCAAATGAAATGCAAAATTTGCTCTCATCAGAAAAGAGGACTTTGGACCACTGAGCAACAGACCAGTTCTTTTTTTCTTTAGCCCAGGTAAGACGTTTGACATTTGAAGCCCATGTCCAGGACCCGTCTGTGTGTGGTGGCTCTTGATGCAGTAACTCCAGCCTCAGTCCACTCCTTTTGAAGCTCCCCCACACATTTGAATGGCCTTTTCCTGACAATCCTCTCCAGGCTACGGTCATCCCTGCTGCTTGTGCACCTTTTTCTTCCACACTTTTCCCTTCCACTTAACTTTCTATTAATGTGCTTTGATACAGCACTTTGAGAACATACAACTTCTTTTGCAATTACCTTTTGAGGCTTTCCCTCCTTGTGGAGGGTGTCAATGATGGTTTTCTGCACAACTGTCAGGTCAGCAGTCTTCCCCATGATTGTGAATTCAACTGAACCAGACTGAGAGACCATTTAAAGGCTCAGGAACCCTTTACAGGTGTTTAGCTGATTAGAGTGTGACACTTTGAGCCTACAATACTGAACCTTTTCACAATATTCTAATTTTCTGAGATTCTGAATTTGGGGTTTTCATAAGCTGTAAGCCATAATCATCAAAATTATATCAAATAAAGGCTTGAAATATCTTACTTTGCTTGTAATGAGTCTATATAATATATTAGTTTCACCTTTTAAGTTGAATTACTGAAATTAATGAACTTCTGCACGATATTATAATTTTTCGAGTTTCACCTGTATGTGTGAAAATGACAGTGGGTCTGTAATACAAGCGTTAAAATATTATAGTTTTTCAAATGTGTTTCTATATCATAATAAAGTCATAATCAGCAGTTGTAGTCATGATTTGTGTGAAAGTGAATAAAAAGCACAGTGTTCATTTCACCAGGAAACTGCAAAAAAAAAGTAAGTTTACAAAAATATTTTTTTATTCTATGGTTATATATTTGTTATATGATTTATCCAAAAAAAACATAATTCATGTTATTAACCATGCAAGAGTGGCTTAAAGGGATAGCTTACCAAAATATTTCAAATGTCATAATTTACTCACCCTCATTGTTGCAAACCCGTATGACTTTCCCTTTTCCGTGAAACACAAAAGATGTTAGACAGAATGTTAGCCTCAGTCACTATTCACATTCATCGCATCTTTTTCCACAAAATGAAAGTGAGTGGTCGCAGGAAGGTGTGGTTCTGGGGGCAGTGCCCCCATGTCAATAGGCCTGGCCCTCCCAGGGTCCCCCCTAAATTTGAGTAATAGTATGGTAAGTGTTATTCTCATTTTCCATCCTACTGAGAGTTCAGTGACCCCACATCATATCATAGATAGTCCAAACAAATTATATTTAAACAAAACATCAATGCATTATGAATGCATAATAATATTTGGCAGGGTAAAATTTAATTAAAGTCAAATATATATTAAATATTCTCATATGGTTTCTAAGAGATAGTCTAAAAAGTCAACACACTGTGCTAAAACGTCAACAGTGTCCAAGTGTTCAATGCAATTGCCTTGCATGTTCTGTCTAAAACACTTTTTAAAATAAATTTACACATTCTAATGATTGTAAATTGTATGCATAACTTACACTTTAATTTAATGAATAAGTGAATCGGACACTTCCGATGTTTTAGTGTTGTGGGTGGAATTGAAAGCCCATTGGTGCATTTCAATGTTTTATGCCTGTATGATATAGTCATATATTCTTTAACCTAATTGTGCTAATGAATTGTCAGCTCCAGAAAGTATAGGTGGGAGAAAACAAATGTCAAACAAATAACGAGCCAACAACATCTGGAGATAAGGTAAAAGTTCAGCATTAGTTTCGCATCTTTGGACCCGTCAGCTCCAGTTTCAGTTCTACTTCATGTGGATTATACGTGCTGCTGTAAATGTACTTGTAATGTAATACAAGTTACTTTTATAGCACAATTTCCCTAGTTATTATCACGAAACCTGATCTGGATTTGATTTTCTGCCTTATTGAATGCACCTGAGCCAAACTCAGAGATCGCTTTTATTTGGCAAGCATTCATTATAAACATTTTTTAATGTATACATCTGTTAGGTTTTATTTGCCTCTGGAACAACATACAGCATACACTTATGTTAATTATAATGAGGTATTTCTTTCCACTTTAATTGAACATTTTGCACTATACAATGCAGAAACAAGACAAAGACTGTGCAACAAGTTTGGCAAAATAAACAATGAAGTGACTCTGATGAAACAGCACGCAGGAACAGATGTAAAGAAACAGGTATGAAGAAACAGCAGCTAGTGTTACACAGGGTCACACCGCACCTGCAATGGCAAATGTATTATGAATACACTTAAAACATAAAATTGGAACCCTTATAAACAACCTTCAGTGAGAAAGGCTCTTGTACACTAAGCTCACCACATCAACCTAATAATACATACAGATTAATATTGGTACATTGGGTAAAGGTGGAATAATAAAAAGAAAACGTGCAACTAACCGGGAGAGAGAGAGAGAACAAAGCTTCAGACTTGAACCTGCTGCTTCTCTAGTAAACAAAAAATGCAAGAGAAGCACTAAATAGTTCACAGTCAGTAGTGTAGTCTAGGGCATATGCAGCCATATGCCGTATGCCCACCTATCTTTCTTATGATTTTGCGTATGGCCACCTTTTTAAAAAATAATTTAATGTTACCGCCAGAGCAATTAGTCTTTTGACTCGGAACTTTTTCAATCTACTAACGGGATGCCACAGCACCGTTGAGTGAATTGTGTATATATAAATATACAGATATTCTCTCTAAACGCACACGGAGCCATGGGAGCACAACTGATGTCACTGGCAAAACAGACAGTCCGACCAAACTGATCCACCAGTCAGAATGTTTGTTTCAGATGTAATTGGATATTTGCTAACCAATAATATTTTCCATTCTTATGTAGGCTACATATGGTAATACAAGATAACCTGCAAAGTGAACATTACTACACTTATACTTTACTATACTTACTACACATATTTGCTACAATTAGTGTATTAGTTATAATAATAAAGTATTAACAATTTTCATAGTATCCCAATAAAAGGAAGATTAATAACACTTAATTTAAATACACATTTAACATCAAGGTACCATTATTCTTGATAATCTACTCTAGACCATGCCAGCAAGAAACATCCTCTTTATGAACACTGGCCCACCAGTCACAAGGGAGATGCACATGTGTGCTCAATAACGGAGAATTGAGTTTGCTGTTGCTAATATTATTCTCTAATAAGAGGTGCACACCAATCATGCTCAATAAGAAATGTACAGACACTGACAGACATAATGATTAAAAAACACATTAAAGTCATCATATTGGTCACTTATAATTACGATGCATGCAACTTTTTTAACTCATTGTAATTGAGATATATACATGCATTTAAAAATGCACTTGTTACACTGGACATCAAAATATTTTAAAAGGAAATGATGACCATTTACAAGACTTGTACATGCTGATTACAGCCTACTGATTAAATGTTAGGGTGTAATGACTTATAAACAAATAGGTTCATGACAAATGTTTCAATATCTTTTAAAATTAAAATGTCAAATTTGTACCCAAATTTGGTCAATCTTTGTCTTTAAAATTGCATGTCCACAAATATTAAAACAGCAAATTTATTTATTTGTGTACAGGGGACATTTAAGGTATAATCAAGTTGCCCCCTACAAGCACACCCAGCCCCACCCGCCCCTGGTCGTAGTTAGACATTAGTGTTCCAGTGTGTCTATTGAATCAAGGCCCTTTCTAGAGCCCAGATTTGTGTTCTCTGTATATACTGATTAATGTCACATTTATCAAGTCAAGATTTAGAGGGAGTACAGATCGCTGAATGTTCCTCACTCTGGCTTACCCAGCAGCCACTATGTCCTGATGATGTCATACAGCTCTGTTAGTAACATCCATGAGGGCGAGGGTGCTTTCTCGAACACGAAGCACTCATGTCAAACTGATGCTCATCTTGCTTCTGGCTTGTCAGGCACATCAGTGGTCCATGTTGTGAGTGTGTGTGTTTGTGTGAGAGAGAAAGAGACATACGGTTTTAAAAGTTTGACTTCTCTTTATTTCAAGCCTCTTTGATGAAAATATAAGGGTATTAGAAATAATGGGAAAATGGCAAGGATTATTTTGTGAGAGGTGAAATAATAAACACACTTTTTTATATTTTCCGTAGACTTAGAAGTAACAAATACTGGCTTACCGAAGCAAGATGTATGATTTTTCTTCTTGAAAAAATGCATATGTATTATTTAGGAATATATCTTAGGAGATATCCATAATATTTATGTGTTGCATTAAATATCCTCTTTCCAGATTAATTTATGTTTAGCAACTATGTGTAGCATATGTGATGAGTAGATCTTTATCTCGCTTTCACCTCCTCGCCGAATAATTCCATGTCACTTAAGTCATCTTGGTTTCCATAGCAGCAGCTCTCCTGGCTGGTGCATGGTCGCTTTGTAGTAGGTGTTTGATGGGAATGTGCTTGTGATTTTATTTTCCATTCATTGTGTGGCTGGGGCAGATTTGGTTTTGATGTAGGATTTCAAAGAAAAATCACTATCCTGTACAAACAAAATGGTCGGCTTTTCCCTTTAACACAAGCATAATATTGTTTTTGGTCAAACAGTTATTTATCCTGACAGATAGTAATGATAAAGTGATAGTAAACCGAATACTTTTTCTCCAGAAAAATTCCACATAACCGGTTTTACTCTGATACAAGCCAAACTAAATATTGCCCACTTATCATGCGGAGCATTCACCTAATATTTTAAATGTTTACATTTACATTTATGCATTTGGCAGATGCTTTTATCCAAAGCGACTTACTACAGGGAAAATCCCCCCCGGAGCAACCTGGAGTTAAGTGACTTGCTCAAGGACACATTATAGGGCAAAACATAAGACATTTGTGTAGATTGGAGAGTTCGAACTTTATTAACATGTTGACTTGAGGGCCTTTATCAGGTTTAAAAGAATAAGTAGCAAGAAATATTATAAATACAAACTAAAACAAGAGTTTAAATTTGAAATCAATTATGTTTAGCTCCCTCCCCTGGCACCCGTTTTATCCCCTCTTTGAATGGCGCCCCGTGATACTTGTTTATACTTGTGTGAATTGACTATGAAAATGACTGAGTGTCTCATTATATTGAACAAGCTGACAGATAAAAGTTTTTACAGTATCAAATCACAGATCAGTTCATGGTTTGCCACAGTTCTTTGTTCACAGCCAGAGAGGGCATGATTAAAAAAAGACAATAACAACATGATTAAATTACATCTCATAAGTATCTTAACTCAAATGATAAAGAAAAAAAAAGATAACAGGAAAATAAAAAGAAAAATTTATGCCAATAATTTTTTTTATCTCGTCTGCTTTTCTGGATTGAATTCAACAACACTTAAATATACAACTTCTAGGCTCTGTTACATTGTTGTGGTGTCTCTAATGGAAATATACCCTGTAAGAACCTATCAATCAGGTTCAAACTATTACTTAACATGAAAATAAAACTAGAAAGGATCAGTAAGCTATAAAGAGATGTTCACCAAAAACCACGGCTGCTACTCTCATTTCCATCCGACTAATGGAACAAAGGT
This sequence comes from Xyrauchen texanus, assembly GCF_025860055.1. Lineage (NCBI taxonomy): Eukaryota > Metazoa > Chordata > Actinopteri > Cypriniformes > Catostomidae > Xyrauchen > Xyrauchen texanus. The sequence continues at coordinate 26,744,574 of NC_068301.1, forward strand.
AATTCTTTCTGCGTCTGCAGCTGAAATCGAAAGAACAGGCAGAGGGATATATCTCATGAGACTCACCAGCAATTAGTCAACGGAGAAACTAAAAGAATAGATGAAAACTCACCTCTATAACTTTGAGCCTTGCTCAAAAAAATAAAATCTATTTAAGATTTACACATTTCAATTATGTAACAAATTTCCATTAAACTGATGGGAGAATGGACTAATATATTATTTGAAAGGAATTCTCATTACAGCCTTCTCTGGTTGTGACCAAATAATTGTGGTAAACCATGAATGGTTCTGTGATTTGATGGTAGATTGGGCACATTTATATACTGTAAAAACTGTCACCTTGTTTGACAGGATGGCACTCCTGACTATGTCATTTTCATAGTCATATAAAATATGTATCTTACTATTCCAGTACTTCTGACCAGAGGGACAAAAACTAGAGCATAGTAAGTCAACTTAATTACTATGGGGGGAGCCATCCCCCTTGTTGCAAGAAATACCAAAAAACATCCCCTTTGTAAACCCCCTTTGTTTCAGCACTGCTCTTCTTGTGGATGAATCTCATGATTTTAGCTTATTGCCTGTGTATGATCATGACTGGAGATATTCAGAGCCTGAGTCAGATCATTCGGTTTTCATGTTGATATTCTTTTATATAATTACACATTTAAAACTGAAATGTTACTTGGCTTGAAAACCCCACTATTATTTACACATTTCTTAGTAATTTTACACTTATAGCGCTTTTCTGACACTTAAAAAAACACTTATATAGTGTATATAGAGAACACGGGACTCAAATCACCTCAAACAGCACCAGTTACCAATATATTAGATTTTTCAAGCATTTTATCCATTAATGTTTGTATTGTACTACACTTATCAATTTAAGAGGTAATATTTGTGATATGGCTGATGCAAGTTCAATGAAAAAAACTTTATAAGTTTTATATTATACAGCCTCAGTTGATAATGCAAGTGAACAGTAATACTAGAATAGTATGTGTATTCAATGCACACAATAACACCATAAACTAAAAACATAAAACATACTTCTATATAAAATATACTTCAAAATAATATGCAATATAGAACAAAAGCACGCAGATCCAACGGCAACAAACTCAGTGTGGGTGCCCAACAAAATTGTTATCAGAAAAGAGAAATGTCAGCAGACCACGGATCCAAAATGAGAATTTAAAAAAAAAAGTTCTCACCTTAGATGACGTTTCAAGCCCATGGCTTGACACTGTATATAAAATGCATACACATACATAAATTCGAAGTGCAAATAAAGATGCATTTAAAAAAAAAAAAAAAAAAAAAAGTATAATAAAAAAGTATGAATAACAAAGTATCTACAAAAACAATCAAAATCCAGAAGGCTAAAAAACATCAGGTTAAGATACCAGCATAATACCATCAGGAGCGTTGACATTAAGTAAAGGTGAGAACCCAATCAATGGACAAATGAACGTCCTTGTACACGGACAACCTTACTGCAGACTATTTTTATTACAGCCAGACTATAAATTGCACAGAAAATAATAACTATTTTAAGTAATGATTTAGATAAATGTTAGGGAAATGAATAAATGTCAAAATCTACATTCTGGCCTTTAGGTGCTACAACCCCTGGCAAAAATTTAATCACCACACTTAAGAGGATGTTCACCCAGCTTTTTTACTTTGTAGCAAAAAAAAAAAAAAAATAAAAAATAAAAATAAAAATTAAAATTAAATGATATGATTGTTTAATAGCTGAACATTCTGGCTTCGTTAAACATCCCTCAAATAAATTAAATTACATTATTTTAATGAATGGCATATTTTTTTTTCAAGATTAAGTAGAGGAAAATATTATGAAATCACTCAATGTTGAGTAAAATTATGGAATCACCTTGTAATTTTTATTTCTAAAACAAATACCAGCACAAGTCTAAAAATGGAAATAAGTCTGCAGTTAAAAGTGTGCTTACAGACCTTAATGAGCTGTTGGACTTGGCTAATTGAAAGGAAACATGGCCCAAACAAGTTGCCAATTGATAAAAAAAAATGGAGAGGATTATAAAACTCCTTAATAATAATAATAATAATAATAATCCGGAAACAGGAGTCAATGTTTTTGTCAGATCTGTATGAAATTGGCTGATTGAAATGGGGTTTACGTATACTAAAGCCAAACAAAAACCAGCACTAACACCTAACAGTGGTGGCTCAGTGGTTGAGGCTCAGGGTTACTGACCAGAAGGTCAGGGGTTCAAGCCCCAGCACCACCAAGATGCCACTGTTGGGCCCTTGAGCAAGGCCCTTAACCCTATCTGCTCTAGGGGTGCTGTATCATGGCTGACCCTGCACTCTGACCCCAGCTTAGCTGGGATATGTGAAAACTAATACATTTCACTGTATATATGCAAAAAACTGTGTGTATAATGTGTGACCACAATAAAGGATTCTATTCTAACAGCCAAAGAGAAGCACTCATGGTAGTGTGGAAGATTGGATTATAGTGATGAATCACAAATCTGCATTTGCCAAGTCAGTGATGTTGGAATTTTTGTCTGGTGCCATTCTAAAGAAACATAAAAAGATGACTGTTTGAAGAAAACAATACAATTTCCCCCAGTCATTTATGATATATGGTTGCATGTCAGGTAAATGACCAGGGGAGATCAATGCACAGGTGTACATTGAAATTTTGGACACTTTTCTCATTCCATTGATAGAAAATAGGTTTGGTGATGAAGTCGGTTTCAAGATGATAATGCATCTTGCCACAGAGCAAAGAGTGTTACTGCTTTTCTTCAGGAAAGGCATATCAACTCAATGGCATGGCCAGCAAACAGTCCAGATCACAATCCGATTGAAATTTATGGTGTAAATTGAAAAAAATTGTTCCATGACAAGATCTGTCAACCGCTATTCTAGAAAGTTGGAACCAGCTCGATGGAGAATATTATAATGTTATATAATATTATTATGTTTTTCATTAGTGAAGTCCATGCCTCAAAGAATTCATGCCATCATAAAAGCCAGCGGAGGAGCAACAAAGTACAAATTGTGATTTTTTTTGTTGATAATTCCATAAATGTTTTACTCCACATTGAGCGATTCCATATGTTTTTCCTCTACTTGATCTGAAAAAAAAAGCCTTTTTTTCCAATGTAATTTAATGGGTTTATCGAAGCCAGAATGTTCAGCTATTAAAACAAAAATTGTGTGTAATATCTGCGATTTGTTTATTTGCTATGAAGTAAAAAAGCTGGGTGAACATCCTCCAATTGTGGCGATTCCATAATTTTTGCCAGGAGTTTTATAGTATCTAGAGTGTAAATCCAAAAGGTTTCAACAATTTGACCTACTTCTAAACAGGAATGCAACCAATGGAATAGTGAATTGAAAAAAGGACATTATTCCCTCCAAAAAGATCAAATTTGATAGGAATGCATCGGATTATGCCAATGGTAGTGTCTACCAGTGAAAAAAAAAAAAAACACCATCCAGCAATTCATTCGCTCGCAATTCAATTTGGATTCAGATTCTAGTACAGTGTCTCAGCCAACACGTTTTTTTAGATGCAAGGCATCAGTCAGATACTTCTCGCCCAAGAAGAAATGCAGGAGGGGCAAAAAGTGCCCACATGAAATCAATATGCCATACGCAGAATCACCCAGAGGAATTAAAAGTCATCAATCTCTTAAGTAGGTCCAGTTCAGAGGATTGTTAAACTGCTTTAAATTTGAAAAACTACATTCTTTTACACCAACTACTCTCTGCAAAGAATTTGATTCGTACATTGTCATGCAAAAATTCTTCTGCAATTTAAGAATTTCAGTGGGCGCACCATTGTGTACCATAAGTGCCCAGAGGACAATTAACATTTCTTCACATGGACTGTACAGTCCCAGGAAATTTTGGTAGAACTAACGGACGATAACACTTTCACTGTGCGACCTCGGAATCCATTGAGATGCAATTTCACATTTATTCCTCAAAATAGAAACTCTTCTCTGGACCCTTACAGTTGAATTGTGAAACTTGATGTCACATTGATATTGAAGTGGAAAAGACAATATAAATTGGCACACAATCTTACGGAGATGCAACGGGTCGATCTGGAATCCCTTCAGAATTACATGTCTGTAATTTTCCCAAAGTGCTGACAAAGGAGCAGCTGTGGTTATACTAAATCATCAGGTATACGAGTTAGAGATTCAGAAACAACTTACAAACACAACTTATGAGAATTTAAATAGTAATCCTGTGCTTCGATTTAAAACATCTGTACTCACATTAAAACATCTTTTTGAGTTGGATCAATGAACTAAAGTTTGATTATGTGTGTGCTGAACATCCTGTCACACCAGCCTTGTACACTTTGCCTAAAATTCACAAAACTTGGTGCATTCACAATTATTTTTATTTTCGGATCCGATTTTTATTTACAGGTTTCTGGAGATCATGGGTTCTAAAATGGCCCCTAGTTTTGCCTCTGTACACATTGTTGTTCAAGTAAACCCCAGTATAGTCAAGAATGTAACCCTCTCCTCCTGTGGAAATATTACATTGATGATTTTTTTTTTCATATGGAGTGGTACAGAGTCCCAGTTACTGGAATGTCTTGTTAAAGACAGCAGTAGTGCATTAATTTACTATGGAGTTCCATTGTGACAGAATTCATTTCCTAGACGCATATCAACGATACCGCGAATGGTCTTGAAACAAGTCTATACTGAAAACCCACTGAATGTAATAAGTTACTACATGGGTCTTCTTACCACCCTGTTCAACTGAAGCGCTCTTTACCCATTTCTCAATTTAGCCATATCCGGAGGATCTGTAGTAAATATGATGACTACCAGCATCAATCAGATATTCAGTCACATAGGTTTAGACAAAGAACCTACACTGAGGAGTGGATTCAATCTGCTGCAAATCATTTCAAAAACATGTCACAACAAGAATGTCTCAAATCTACCAGCCGTATGCAGGGTACACATTAACATACAAACAAGAACAGACCAAGGAACAAAGAAATACACACACACATTCTGTCACGTTTTGGACTCCTGTTAAGACTTTGAAAGTTCCTTTGTTTCAGTCTTCATGTCCTCCTTTTATTGTATCCCAGGTGTTCCCATTTATCTTGTTATCCTTTGTGTGTGTGTGTGTATATATATATATAAGTTTGCATTTTTTCTTGGTCTTCCGTTTGAATGTTTAGTCTCTTTGTGTACATTGAGGAATCACAACATTTTCTAGTGTTTATCTCTGGTGAATCATGTGACGTATATTGATTGCTTTTTCCGGGGTACATGAGGGCTGACCTTTGAATGATTTTTTTTTTGTTTGAAGGAGAGCCATGGGCTCGAAACGTTACCTTTTCTAATTTTGAAGCAGTGGTATGCAGACTATCCTCTCCTTTTTTAAATATGCAATAACAATTACTAGAAGTACATTTCAGAAGTTATACATATTATACTTGTCACAGTAACTTCACCAGACATAGATTCATCCCAGTCGGTTAACACATGAGTAATGTTCGATTCATAAAAGCATGACAAACAATATAAGCTTCAACAACCCTACCAGAAAACATATCCAAGCATTATAGCAGGTAAACTACTCCGCCAAACAGATAAATATCCATACAGATTGGAGTGATTCGGTCCTGAACGGTGTAAGTGTGACTGACTGAACGAGGTTTCTAGACAACTGGTTCATCTTTCCTGTGTTTACGGGCATGACGCAATGATTTACAACATAAGCCAGCGATTTCACGCCGTATCCAACCCGACAACTCAAAATCCAACTAGTTATTATAAGCTTACCGTAGTGAATCGGGATAAGGTAAGAACGTCTAGGTTACGTATGTAACCTCCGTTCCCCGATGGAGGGAACGAGACGTTGTGTCAGAGAAGCGACACTAGGGGTCTCTCGAGCGCCGATATTCACCTCTGAACTATGAAAAAAGGCCAATGAGAGTTGGCAACCAGTATTTGCATGTCCCGCCCCCGGACATACGGGTATTTAAGCGGCGCAAATACGGGAGTTCATTCAGGATTTTTCTGAGGAGCCGGAAATGGTCCTGCCACAACAGGGGCTCGGCTCAGCGATGTGGCAGGGGAGACACAATGTCTCGTTCCCTCCATCGGGGAACGGAGGTTACATACGTAACCTAGACGTTCCCCTTCTGTCGCTCTCTCCACGTTGTGTCAGAGAAGCGACACTAGGGGTCCACTTAAAAAGAGCCATGCGCTGAGCCGTGTACGTGATCCGCTGATACAGGAGCAAGCAGGTATTCCTACGTGCAGAACGACCAACTGTATCAGGCTGCACGTACCCTTCCCCAATGCCCCATTTAAGCCATCAGGATTCCTTATCGTTACCCTGGAGGGGGGAACAAGGTGACGGCCGCCAACATGGGAACGGGCCAGCCTGGCTGGGCCTCTTTTCTCTCCATGTTTCTCGCATAGAGCAACTAAGGCCGGGGCCCTTACACGCATTGAGAGAAGGGGGTCTTAGCCCTTATTAGGGCGGAGAAGACCCTGCGGAGGCCACACCTAACCGGGAGGGGAGGCAAATTTTGAGTGGCAAATACATTGTATGGCCTATACTTAGGTCTTATGCGGAACAGTAGTGCGGTGGTAGATCCAGCCTTGCAGAGGGGGGGAAACATACATCACGGCACCTGAGGCAGCTGTAACTGCCTAAGGAAAACACAGAGTCAACTCTCGTGAGGGGACAGAACCGTGGTTTTACACACAGGGGGAGTCCGAACAGGAGGCCTTACCTGTGGGGCACCTATACTAGTACAGGGTAGCTAGTGGTACCCGCAGTGGTTTGGGTCGGCGAGTTCCTCTGCAGAACTGCAACCCACGAGGGCTAGGGAGGAGTCAACCAGTGTCCCAAACCTGGGATCTCCTGGGAAAGAAGGCACACTGTTTCCCCTGGTCAGGGGGAAGGGCGCTGGGTGCAAGCAATTCACCCGGTCAGATCGTGGACGTGCCACCGAGTTCTACGGTCTCGGTACCTGAGAGAACACGGGACGATACTGACGTAACTCGGAGATTGTAGAATCTCGCAAAAGTGTTAGGTGTTGCCCAGCTCACTGCTCTACAAATGTCTGCTAGGGCAATGCCCCTAGCCAGTGCCCATGAGGATGCAACACTCCTGGTGGAGTGGGCTCAGACCCGCAAAGGGGGGGGGGGGCACGGCCTGGGTGTGATAAGCCAGGGAAATGGCGTCGACAACCCAGTGGGCGAGTCTCTGCTTGGAGACAGCATTCCCTTTCTGCTGTTCCCCAAAGCAGACGAAGAGCTGCTCAGAGCGTCTGGTGCTGTGTGCGGTTCAGGTAAATACGTAAGGCACGTACTGGACACAGCAGTGAAAGGGCTGGGTCTGCCTCCTCCCGGGGCAGCGCTTGCAGGTTCACCACCTGATCCCTGAAGGGTGTGGTAGGAACCTTGGGCACGTAGCCCGGTCGCGGTCTTAGGATCACGAAAGTGTCTGCCGGACTGAACTCCAGGCAAGCGTCGCTAACAGTATGCATGCAGATCCCCGACCCTCTTGATGGAAGCGAACGCGATCAGCAGGGCGGTCTTGAGAGAGAGGGCCCTGAGTCCAACTGAGTCAAGCGGCTCGAAGGGGGGTCTCTGGAGTCCCATAAGGACGACCGAGAGATCCCAGGAGGGAAACCGGTTGGGCCGGGAGGGAGTCAGCCTCCGGGCACCTTTTAGGAACCTGACGATTAAGTCGTGCTTACCAAGAGACTTGCCGCCTACCAGTAACGTGGTGGGCCGCGAGAAGGCAACATACACCTTGAGGGTGGAGGGGACAGCCTCCTCTCCAGCCTCTCCTGAAGAAACACGAGCACTGACCTAACTGCGCACTTCTGCGGGTCTTCGGCTCGGGAAGAACACCAGTCCGTGAACAGACGCCACTTCAGGGCGTAAAGATGCCTGGTCGAAGGGGCTCTGGCTTGGTTAATAGTGTCTATGACGGCCGAAGGTAGGCCGGCTAGATCCTCCGCGTCCCGTCCAGGAACCAGACGTGGAGATTCCAGAGGTCTGGATGTGGATGCCAGAGCGTGCCCAGTCCCTGAGAAAGAAGGTCCATCCTCAGGGGAATTCGCCAGGGAGGGGCTGTCATGAGGAGCGCGAGATCCGAAAACCACGTCCGGTTGGGCCAGTAGGGGGCCACCAGAGTGACTTGCTCCTTGTCCTCCCTGACCTTGCATAGCACCTGTGCAAGAAGGCTCACTGGGGGAAAAGCGTACTTGCGCAGCCCCGTGGGCCAGCTGTGCGCCAGAGCATCTGTCCCAAGGGGAGCCTCTGTGAGGGCATACCAGAGCGGACAGTGGGAGGTTTCCTGGGAGGCAAACAGGTCTACCTGGGCCTTGCCGAACCTATCCCAAATCAGCTGGACCGATTGGGGTGGAGCCTCCACTCCCGCCGGGCAAGTTTTGTCTTGACAGCGCTCCGCTATCACATTGAGGTTGCCGGGATGTGAGTGGCGCGCAGTGACTCCAGTCGCTGCTGACTCCAAAGGAGGAGACGACGGGCGAGCTGTGACATGTGGAGGGAGCGTACTCTGCCTTGGCGGTTTATGTAGGCCACCACCGTGGTGCTGTCTGTCCTGACTAGGACGTGCTTGCCACGAATGAACGGAAGAAATTTCTTCAGGGCAAGAAAAACGGCCAGCAGCTCTAGGCAGTTGATGTGCCAGCGCAGCGGGCCTCAGTTCCACCGGCCTGCGGCTGCGCGCCCGTTGCACACGACGCCCCAACCCAATTTGGAGGCGTCGGTTGTAACCAAAACACGACAGGACACCTGCTGCAAGGGTACTCCTGCCCGTAGAAAGCAGAGGTCTGTCCAGGGTTTGAAGGTTTGGCGGCAGGCAGGGGTAACTTCCACGCCATGTGTGCCGTGGTGCCATGCTCGTCTCAGGACTCGAGTCTGGAGCCAATGCTGAAGTGGTCTCATATGCATCAACCCCAGTGGCTGCCGCCGCGGAGGATGCCATATGCCCCAGGAGCCGTTGGAAACGTTTCAAAGGGACCACGGTGCCTGGTTCGAAGAAGCGAGGCATTCCAGCACTGACTGAGCACGCCGTTGGAGAGACGTGCTGTCATTGAGACTGAGTCTAACTCCAAACCGAGAAAAGAGATGCTCTGGACCGAGGTGAGCTTGCTCTTTTCCCAGTTGACCTGAAACCCTAAACGGCCGAGGTGCTCGAGCACCTGGTCTCTGTGTGCGCATAGTAATTCCTGCGAGGAGGCCAAAATGAGCCAGTCGTCGAGGTAATTGAGTATGCGTATGCCCGCTCCTCGTAGCGGGGCAAGAGCCGCCTCTGCAACCTTCGTGAAGACGCGAGGGGACAGAGACAGGCCGAAGGGAAGGACCTTGTACTGATATGCCTGGCCATCGAACGCGAACCGTAGAACGGGTCGATGTCGAGGGCGAATTGAGACGTGGAAGTACGCGTCCTTCAGGTCTACCGCTGCGAACCAATCTAGATGCCGGACGCCAGATAAAATTTGTTTCTGGGTGAGCATTTTGAACGGGAGTTTGGACAAGGTCCGATTGAAAACTGGCAGGTCCAAGATCGGTCGTATGCCGCCGCCTTTCTTGGGTACAATGAAGTAAGGGCTGTAGAAACCCTTCTTCGTTTCGGTCGGAGGGACAGGCTCTATCGCGTCCTTGATTAGAAGGGAGGCAATTTCCTCGTGCAGGGAGTGGGCATGTTCGCCGTGCACTGCGGAGGAACAAACGCCCATGAAGGGGGCGGAGACCTGGCAAACTGAATTGCGTAACCGAGTCGAATGGTCCGGTGCAGCCACCGTGACGAGCTGGGCAGTGAAAGCCATGCCTCTAAGCTCCGTGCTAGGGGCACCAAGGGGACGAGTATTTTGGATGTACCTGGCGGGGCTTCACAGCGGTGCGGAACAGGTAACGCGGCGTCGGGATACGCTGTGGCGTACCGAGGCTCTGGTGCTGAGAATAAACTCAAAGCACTTACCTTGTTCCGCGCACCCGACAGGGGGTAGGTTCGTGACTGAGGGGGAGGTCTGATGCTGGTGTCCTCTGAACTCGTCTGAACCGGCCGGGGAACAGTCGTGGGGCTGAGGGCGGGAGCACTGCATCCTGGGCGCAGAGACTGTTGAGGCCTGAAAGCACAGTGCCGTGAGAACGGCATTTGCGGGCCATGTGACCCAGAGGTAACAGAAATAGCTCTTTTATTGAGAATTTGGGTAGCAAATGAAAAAACAAAAGATTCTCCTCCCGGCCCTCCACCGGGGGACGGAGTGGTCTTACCACCTCCGGAGCTAACTTCTTGTCCTCTGGGTCCGCTGTCTCAAGGGACGCTTGGGAGCCTTCCGGGTCCTCGAAGGGGTCCGTGAGGCAGGGGGCGTACGCTTCCTGCGGTTTGCTCGACGCCGGGGCTGAGAGCTGGGCCCAGGTTGGGGCGGAGCAGAAGGTCTTCTGGCTGCGGGAGGACGCCCTCGGCAAGCAGGTGGGGCCTGGGCCGTGGCGGCAAGCTTGCGGCGCGGCATGATGTGCGAAATGGCCTCTGTCTGCTTCTTCACCAGGGAGAACTGCTGGGCAAAGTCCTCAACGGTGTCGCCGAAGAGGCCGAACTGCGAGACAGGGGCGTTGAGGAAGCGAGTCTTGTCAGCTTCACGCATCTCAACCAAGTCCAGCCATTGCTGACGTTCCTGGACCACCAGAGTGGCCATCGCCTGCCCGAGTGCCTGCGCTGTGACCTTCGTCGCTCTCAGGGCGAGGTGGGTCGCTGAGTGCAGTTCCTGCAGCATGTCGGGATCAGGGCCACCCCCGTGCATGTTGCGAAGTGCCTTGGCTTGGTGGACCAGCAGGAGAGCCATGGCATGCAGGGCGGAAGCGGCGCGTCCAGTAGCGCTGTAGGCCTTCGCGGTGAGCGAGGATGTTGCTCTACAGGACCGGGAAGGGAGTACAGAACGGCCCCACCAGGTGGTAGTGCTTCCGGGACATAAGTGGAGCGCAACAGCTCTATCCACCTGGGGGATCTCCGTGTACCCGTGGCGCGCTCCGCCGTCGAGGGTGGCGAGGGCGGATGAGCAGGTGGCGGTGCGACGAGTGGAGAGGGGTGCTCTCCACAAAGACGTCAGCTCATCATGCACCTCCGGGAAGAAAGGAACCGGGGGGGGGGGGTTGGGGGCGAGGCTGTGAGGCGAGTCGCCGCCACCTCGAGCGGGGACGGGAGTCAACGAGCGTGCCGGGGCGCGGGTGGTCCGAGGGGGCGTACCCGGCGGAGCTGCACCCGCTGCCATCCCTGAATCGCCTCCATCACCAGCCGCATCGTCCACAATCCCGTGGGAAGAAGGAGCGACGCGGGGGCGGCTGGAGTGGCCTGCTTACGGTTGTAAGCAAGGCCAACTGTCGATGCGCTCAGGGGCAGGAAGTGCACAGCCGTGCAAACAGGATAAAGCCGCTGTTGTGCGCCGTAGAATCCAACAGCATGCAGCAGAGGATAGCAGGAACTCGGTGTGTAAAACGCAGCAGTCTGCAAACACGACCATCGGCTCTGAAGAAATTTTCTGAATGAACTCCCGTATTTGCGCCTCTTAAATACCCGTATGTCCGGGGGCGGGACATGCAAATACTGGTTGCCAACTCTCATTGGCCTTTTTTCATAGTTCAGAGGTGAATATCGGCGCTCAAGAGAGACCCCTAGTGTCGCTTCTCTGACACAACGTGGAGAGAGCGACAGAAGGGGAACATTGTTTATATACACAAATCAATAATGGCGATGTTAATTTTTAACCAAAATTTTTACATACTGCAGCTCTAAATCGCTATATTAAACAAGAAGCCACATTTTTTTGGAGCATAGGGGGCTGCGATCCCCATGTCTTTTATGAGTACAATTTTTATTACAACACAGGAAAAAAAACCAATACACAAAATCAACTTTTAACACCCACTACTACCCCTCCTCCTACCCATCCCCATGTCTAGTGGGCTTACACACTTTTGCTACACTATGATCAAGGACTGAGTCCATCAATAGATTAAAGTCTCCTCCCAATATTATATCATGAGTGGTGCCAACGGTTTGCAACATCCCTTCAAGATCTATAAAAAAAAATTATTATCAGCATTCGGTGCGTAAATTAGCCAAAAAACAACCTTTGCCCCTTAATTTCAGCTAAAACAATAATGACTCTCCCTAATTTATCATTAATCTGTTTGAGAAATTTACATAACAGAAAATACTTTGTAAAACAAACTCAAGCCAATAGAAGGCATAAGCACAAAGAACAAGCAGATTCTTCCACATCTGCTCCGAAGTTATGTTCCTCCACAAAACAAACTCCAGCCACTAGGCGGAAAAAGCACAAAAAGAAACAGGCATCTCAGTTCCTCAGACGGTCAAGTGTATATTTAACGAGAAGTTGACTAGGAGGCCACATAAGAAACACCATGATTTTCGCAGTCCATCAACTCTATAAAAGACATCGCTTGTTGTTGGCATGTAAATATTTTGCGGTCATCCTCATCACTGGCTGGGAACTTCAGTGTAAAAACGATCTTCCATCAATGCAAAAAAAGTTTATTGGATTGTTATTCCACAAAACAAACTCCAGCCGCTTGACTGAACCAACACAATAATAAATGGAAATGGCGCCCAGCTGCCTCAGATAGCCAAGAGTAATTAAAGAGAGTCAATCCACTCAAATGAGAAACACCAAAGGCTTCCTCACTCCAATGCTTTTATGAAGTACAGTGCTTGCTTGTGGCATAGAAATACTCTGCGGCCATCCTTAGTATTTATACCTAGTATGGCCGGAAACAGTGAGATTCTTGCAAATTTAAAAAATTAAAAAAAAACTGCAAATTTTCCTTGCCAACAGAGGCACAATTCAAACAGTTATTTTACACTTTCAGAAAGCATTTCACCATTTTATAAATATATATTCCAGTAAAAAAAACTTTTTATATTTTGGGTGCATGCCCACCCCGGCCCACCCTTGGCAACACCACTGATTACTATACATACAATACAGGACAGAAACTGCCACTCGTCAAGCGAATTCATGCGGTCTCTGAGTATTATCCTTCCCTCTAGTCAGTGGTGGACCCTGCATATTCAATATTTCCAAGAACGACGCTGTATAAGACTGTAATCCTAAAATCAACTGCATCCAATGAATTTCATAAAGTGTATTCTTTTAAGTGTGACAAGAGCTCAGTCGAGTTACAAGAGGTCAGTTCAGCTCCATACTAGAAAGAGGCGTGAAAAGGTAGGGATTTACTAATAATAGTGATTTTAACAATTCCCATTTTAATGACCACTATATCAATTCCTGTACCCCATAATCCTTTTAATTTAACAACTATAAACCAAGATCAAACAATTATTGCTTCAATAAACAAAATCGAATTGATTACTATTGGTTTATTAGATGTGTCTTGATATTGTGTAATTTCTCTAGGAGTGAGTTGAAATGAGAGGAGATATGTGCTGTATATCATTGACAGTGTAGAGTTACTCGGGGCTCATTGATCTGTTCTCTCGGTCTGTTTATCGAGGGCTTAACCCCCTGTGAAGAGGTCTAGCCCAGGCAGTTAGCAGTACAGCCAGGCAGTTAGCAGTACTCCTGTGATGATGTTTTATCCAGAATGTCTAACAATAGTTATTCCTTGTTGTTCCACACTCTCTGCCATAGACTCTTAACAACCAATGAATTAAGTCAATGCCTGCAGACAACTGCCAAACACAAAAAATCTTCCACCTATGTGAAAATGGAATTAAACTGCTAAATCACTGTGACTGTGAAACTACCGGTACTGCAAACTCTCAAATTTGACATTTCTCGCAACCAAAAATAATAAACGTCAACATAAGAGTATATTTCTGTCATCAAAGCCTGATATACAAAATCTTAAAAACAAAGCAAAACAACATTGCAGCTTTAATGCACACTTAGGAAAAGCACATATAGGGGAGACTGGTGACAGTTGACACATGGGGAAGGGCTTTATCTCAATAACTAGAATGTTTTAGAAATGTTAACTATAAAAAGTTATAAAATAATGTTTTGAGTCAAGTCCAATTACATAAATGCTTTTTCTGGTCTGTGCTTACTGAAATTTAAACCACTGCCCATAGTGGCTGGAACTGTTGCCGTCCAGTGTCCGGGTGAAATGTAAAATTTTTGTAACATGCTCTTATCCAACCCCAAACCTAAACCTAACCTTTAGTGGAGTAAAAAAAATGTAACTTAAGAATGAAAATGGACCTCCGAATCATGCTCATTGTTTACAAGACTGCAATTATTTCCTGGTTTCCATGGAACGAGAACCTGTGTCTCATATTGTTCATGCAACACACAATAGCTAGCACCATAGGGAAAGGTAAACAATTAAATTAATACAAAAATGTTTTGTTGGGATGCCGCTTGTCTGTAATTCTGCAGAATTATCGATTTCAGGGTACATGAACATTCAGAAGCAGTATGTCGATTTTATTAGTAGTGCTTTTGTATGCTGTTCTCAAACAAAAATTATAATATTTTTGTTATAGTCGTTGGGTTAACACAATATATCCACACTGTGATTTTAATTCATTATTTACCATTTCTGTTGACCAAAACAAAGGTTAAGTTTGTGCATGTTTTCTTTTACTTTTTGCCGTTTCATGTTTAGGTTCAAGCCTACTGTTTGGCAAAGGACATTAAATATACTATAATATATTTAAAATACAGATATGTTGTGGAAGATAGCTTTTTAACATTAAGATATTTTATATATTTAAAATAAAAAAAATGCCAACAGGTTCCAATAGTCTTCTCACGCCCAACTCTATAGGGTCAGTTTTGCCACTGTGCATTTACATTGGAAATGTTTAAGCTTTTTTTATAACCAAGGCTTTAAAATATGTGTATATTCATATTTTAACTTAAAAACTTAAACCCTAAACACACACTTATGACACATTATATGCCTATATTCTCAATGTCTAAGATTACAGTCTGCTTTCACTCACTGCCTTGGGTCTCTAATCAGGGCAGAGTTGAGACATGGAGTTGTCAGTGAGGCTCAGTGTTGACTTGTGGGTCTTACCCAGGGTCAGAGTCTCGCTGTCTGACGATGACCCTCTCTCATTAGGCACACATCGCATTCCCATAGGACCCCCCTTTGAGGCCTGCATAGTTTGCGATCACCACACAATATTAGATCACATTTAAATGTAACGGAGATGTCTTCTATCATGTTGTTATGGAAAAGAAATTAACATGTTTGTTTATCTACTTTCAGCAATGTGGACACGGATGAGCTCTGTGGTAAGAGTTAACACTTATTGAAAACATCAAAACTACCATTCAAATTGTGCTTGATTGTAATTTAAAAAAAGCAAATAAAAAATGTATTGTAGTAATACCACAAGAACTGCACTTTATTATATTGAAACATGCAAAAAAAAATATATATTTTTATACATTAGCTCTCAATTGTTGCTTTGAACATGGTCAATAAAAGTTCAAATGTTAACGCTAATGCCTAGATTATAATGATATACTGTTTTGTTGATGCTGTGATGAAACAGAGTTATATGTATTTAATTATTGCACACATTCTTCCCTTCTCCTAGAATACTTTTCTCAGCATCTTGGAGAATATGAAAATGTCCTTGCTGCCCTGGAAGACCTGAACGTCTCCATACTGAAAGCCATGGACAAAACCAAGAAGGTGAGCTGCCTTCTAAACTTACTCTGCATTGCAGCATTCAACAAATGGAGATTACCTCAATTATACAGGTGACCAAGGCCACATCTATCAGAAGAGACATTTCTCTTGTCTAAATATCCTCAGAATGAAATCAGTGTTTACTAAATGTTCTTGATCAGAATGCTATGGCTCTGTGCATTTGTGTAGGAGATGTTTCTGCGTACTTGTTTTCTCTCCGTATAAGATAAATGTGATGCCTCGAAGCATTAGAATTTGGTTTCTGCATGCATTCCTTGCGGATGTCAGTATCTTAATCACTCACAGCATTTGAGTCATAATAAAGCTGTGGGAACTCTTAGGATGGATGACAAATGCTCACTAGCACAAACTCAAATCTGTTTGACAGAAATACAGTACCATTGTTACAACCCATGTGGATGTCTAGGGTAAGGGGGGTTGCATTTCTAATTGTGACTGGATTTTGTGGTGTGTTGGCAAATCACAAAAGAAAGGATGTATACGGTGCAAAAGTAAATTTATTTTGTATATCACCGTAACAAAAAGTCCATGATAAATGAATAAAGAGTATTTACATAGAATACGAAGTATTCAATAACATGAGCCAAAGAAGAGATAATTAGAACTCATTTGTTTCACCCTCTAATCTCATTAAATTGTCAGTTCAAACAATCCCACAATATTGAAATAAAACAGGTCTTCAGTGTTCGAAACAGCAATATCTATACTATCCTACCTGATCCCAAAAACATCAGAAGTAAAGGGGTTGGCACTCACTCCTAACCTAGGGCGTCTAATACAAATAACAGTGTACATGATGCATAGTGTACGTCACATCTTACCTGTCCACTTTTCCACTCTGGTTAGAAGAGCAGCGAGTTCTATAAATAACACCAATGAAAAGTCACATAAACAGTGAATGGGTAACGAGAGACTAAGTAAACCAGTATACAAAATGAACATGCAGAGGCAAAATGAGCCAGTAACAATACACACAACTGGGAGCTAACAGGCAAAGCTGTCATCAATCAAAAAGGGCTCCAAATATATGAATTCAACCGGCTTTTAAAGGGTAGGAAGCACCATTCATTGGGAGAGAGAGGGATGATGTCATCAGGGTAATGAAGATTGGCAGCTCAGAGAACCAATAACAGCAACCTAATTATAGAGCGTGAAAGAGAGGGAAACAGAGAGTAAAGAAAAAACAATATTATATTATATTGTATTATATTATGTAATAGTATATTATATTATACTATATTATATTATATTATTTACAAATGAAAATATCAAATTAAGTTATTCTCCTGAGACCTGATCGTGACTGCTGTGTAGTACTAGTAACTATTAGCGCCTAATAAACATGCAAAAAAGAAAAGGAAATATTTTCCCTAAAAATGTATGCCCACATATATCACATTTTGAATAATACCAAGCTATAGAAAGTCTGATTTTTTGTAATCAAATGTATTTATTATTTATAAATTTATATATTATTTATTTTGTTTCCAGGGGTGTTGGTTATTCATGTTTTTGAGACGTTGCAGACATCACATAAGAAATTAGCATAATTAATTATGATTCAAAATAATGGCAAGCGTCATTCAATCACTGCCAACCATGTTAAAATAAAATTATACATTAAAAATTCTGAATCTATGTACTGATTACCATTGTCCCATGTCTACTAAACATGTTGAGTGATCCAAACATCTTCAGCCTGAAACATTTGGTTAGATTTTAGGAGTGAATGCACTTAGCTGCATAGGGAAACTGTAGGATGCTCCTTTGCTCCCTATTTAATGAATGACAACCTTCAGTGTGCTGTCTGTGTCACTGGTCTCAGAACAGTTCGAGATGCACCTTATTTTCATTGTCTATGATAGTGTAGAGGTCTGTACAGAACCCGAGAACCTGACGGTTTTCAGGCCAGGTTGGGGTCAGTTTTTCAAGTAGGACTTTGGGTTCGGCTCGGGTTCAGGTTTGTAATTAATGAAAAAAGAAACAGGCTTCCTGAACTTGTTTTGCACGCACTCTCAATCACAGACACGTGCGAATGGACGAGTTAGGGGCCGTTCACACTGAATGCATTTTTGCGCGTGGTTGTTCTGTTTTCCATTCGTTTAAACACTTGCTGGACGAATGTCTTTGACATTTGCATCATGTCTCGCTTTTTCTTCAGCGTCTTGCACAGGACCGGCATATTTTAAACACTGTGCCAAATTAAAAAGTCAATTGTCAAAAAAGCATGTTCAGACACCTGCGCTCTGTTTCAATCTTTGTGACAACTGCACTAAAAACAATTTAGAAGAAGCGCAAAGATTCAACATTCTAAACAAGTTCAGGCTGCATAGAGGGGACTGTTGCAGTGGTTCATATTATTCCAGATTGTTCTGCACCAAGTGAAGTTTCAGCACATAAATGGTAAGTCAATGCTTTTTTCCGTTCTGCTCTAGTGTAGGCTACTTATGGGCAGCCGTGCCTTGTTAAAACTGTGTATGTTTACTGTTTCAGTACTGTTACGAATGTTGCATATATGCTTACATAAAATACAGCCTATTGCAACAGTACTTGCTAGGAGAAGAAATTAGATAGTAAGCAATTTCGGGTTCAGACATAAAATCTGACGGTATCGTTCGGTCTCGGGTGTGGGTCGGGTTCGTGTTTCATTTTAATGCACTTAAAAGTAATTAAATTACTTGAAAGTCACTAACTGTAATCTGAGTACAAGAATATTACATTTACTGCAATTTTAAATTTTTACATTTTTTTTACTTAAAAGTAATTACGTTGTAATTAGATTTCACCCATCATTGGCAATAACATACCTTTCATTTTGAGGCATGACCAATTCATTCATATTTTGAATATCATGACGGAAAGAGAAGGGAGAATAGATCATATTTAAATTTCACAGCCTGCAACGCTTAAAATAAAATATTTAACAGCCATGTACTTTTTCCATGGATATACTTGTCATAATTTCAAGCAGGTTTCTCAACTAGTTTAGCTTCAGGAGCCAGATTTGGCATCAAGTGGAGTCCCAACACAGAACCAAAATTGTTCAAAAAAAATTCCTTAATTCCACACATTTTCAATCATTTATACACTTATTAATTTATTAATGGTATCTCTATTTATATAACTGGGACAAAACACACTGTGGTTGGCACAAACCATGGTTTTCTTATTTTAACCCATATTTAATTCAGCCTTGTTGTATTTTCATTTCAGTTCTGTTCATGGTTTTCGAGGATGTGGACATGTCAGTTAATCTTGGCATTTGAAATTTAGCTTGCTTCTACCAAGTGATCTTGCAGAGTTTGATCTATAGTTTGATCTACAGTGACATCATCAACAAAAACATTTTCTCCAGATTTTTAAGTTTATAAGCCTATTTATTTTGCTGTCCTGGCTATGCATGATTATATTGTTATTTGCAATTAGCATTTTTTCTGCAACCAAATTCTGGGTCATAACTTACTAGTTTAGAACCACTGATTTCCAGCACTACATCTATGTGATCAAGTTGTCAGTAAATTTCATAAAGGAAAAATAAAAAATATACATATTTTGTCAGTGGAATATTCTAACCAAACAGTGAAAAGACATAACCAGACAAGAAAAACAGTGAAGATGAATAACAGTGGTATCTACAATTCAGTTACTGCTTATACTTGACAATACAGTATATTACACTCTGTTGTGGAAACTTGGCAAATAATAAAAATATCATATCCTTATTTCATGGAAAAACAAAGGCAATTTTTTCCAATTTCCTCATAAATTATTCAGATTGCAAAGGCTTATAACATTTTCAGTGACCATCAAATCATTCATCTAAGGTTCGTTGTGACTATCAAGAAAAAATACATGTTAACAAAGGCCTGCATAAAATACATCACCAAGTGTCATTTTTTCTGTAGTCTCTCTCTTCATAGTTGGTGATGTGTAAATTTCTATTGCATGGACTCCATTAGTGTTGTGTGTGTGTTGCATAGCGCTATGAGTGGGTGGGCAAACCAGCTGCTATGATGCATTTGGTCTCTGCCCTCAGGCCCTTCTACAAACAGCAAACACACATCTGAACGTCTAATATGTGGGCGCTGGATTGGTATCATCCAGCCAATTTCTCTTGCCTTTAGTTTGCAGGTGAATTCATGACAGATTTCTAATCTGAATATTAAAAATAGCCGTTTCTTTGTTTTTCACTATTATGATTTTCTTTTCAGATGTTTTCAAAGAGTGACATATCTTTTTAATGTTTAAATGTGCCATTACGTAATAAATTTGTGGTTGTGTAAACAGATGCCAGTCACAAGCACAACAGCTGAAAGATAAAAAATCTACAGGTTATTTATATCTCTCTATGTGTGTGTGTGTGTGTGTGTGTGTCTGTCTGTCTGTCTGTCTGTCTATCTATCTATCTATCTATCTATCTAATAGTAGTTAATCGCTATTAATTGCAGATTTTGAAAGTGCTGAAATTTGACTCTAAATATAATTATTTTCTTGTTAAAATGCATTTATTTCCTTCTTAGGAAAGAAAACAAAACAATATGTAACAAATAAATGCTTTATTGAAATGTTCTGAACAAAGCCCTCCACAGTATAAAGAGAGAAATGCACTAAAATAGCACCAATTCAAGTAACATTAAACATTTCACAAAGTCTAATTGGGAGGTTGACTAATTGAAAGAACTAGTTTAACTATAGGTTGCATTTTCATCGCAATGTAAATTAAATCTCTTAAAATCTCATCATCCGCAACGTTGATCAGCCAGCAGACTGTGGCTATCTGCTTTGTTACAGCAATTATGAAGCTGTGTTCATGATTCACATCAGGGTGTCAACGTCAGCGTCAAGCAACACTTTGAACTCTACATGAAACATATTTGCAGACAAAAACATCTCATTCTTCGTTTTGGTTATAGTTAAGACTTGACATGCTTCTGTGCTAATTAAAATATTTAAAATACTTACTTATGCTGAAAAATACTTTTTCTATCACAAATCCCATCTGGGGGGACTCTGGGTGGACACATCACAAAGTTCCTGCTCTTCCATCCAGTAAATGCTGTATTAATGGTAAATACATTAACCCTTAAATGCATGGTAATTTCCCCAATATTCTTACATATTCAGGTTTTTAGAGACCCCCTCATGACGTAACTATGTTTACCTTAATGTGGTACAGGATGCTTGGCAGATTTGATTGGATTTCTTAAATTGATGCAATGTCTTAAGGCCAATTATATGTAGCCTACCTTTTAAACATAAACCGTTACAAAATCACGCATTATTAATAGGAAAGTGCATCGTATTCAAATAAGGTCTTCAACCGATCTGAATTTGACGGTACCCAACAAACCTACAGGTTTTGGGCCAGGTTTGGGGCAGTTTTTTAAGTACATTTATTTACATTTACTTTTATGCATTTGGCAGACACTTTTATCCAAAGCAACTTACAGTGCCCTTATTACAGGGTCAATCCCCCCCGAGCAACCTGGAGTTAAGTGCCTTGCTCAAGGACACAATGGGGGTGGATGTGGGGGTCGAACCAGTGACCTTCTGATTACCAGTTATGTGCTTTAGACCACTACACCACCACCGTCTGCAATGTTTTTCAATTGTTTTTCGAGACCATGTAAACACGCACTGGATGGATGTCTTTGATCATTGTGCCACAACTCACCTTTTTCAGCATACTGTCAGATTTTTTTAGACTATATTAAGTTTAAAAGAACTTTAATATTTAGAAACGCATCTCTAGAGACCTGTTTTACAATTCGTTGTGCAGGACTATCACATTTGAAATGTATGTGTAACTTATGTGTAGCTTATGTGTATCTTGAGCTTATGTGTATGTTATGTGTATTTTATCAGCACTTGTTGAGTCTAAATAGATGCACAACTTGCATTATTTCAGTAGTACACCCAATTGGCAATAGTCATACCATACTTTTCATGTGTACTTGCTATAAGTTTACTTTGATGTTGTTGCTTCGTCAAATACCAATGTCGAATGTAAATCAAGTCAGTCACTGAAACATCAGTGCCACCTTGAGTAAGAAATAACATATACACATATGTGTAATATGCATATAAAATACTGATAATTCACCTTAGTTGACAGTCCACTGTTGCACAGAAAGTCGTCATTTAGTATTTTATTTGTATGTATATAGTATTTCTTTCTCTTGTAATACATATAAATAGATATTAAATAATTATAAAAAATATAATTTATGGAAGTGCAAATAATTAAAACTGACACTATACACTTGTTGTCCTTAAACCATTATAATTTTTGGTTGTTTTTGCAACTTTGGCATTTTTTGTGTGCCACACTATTTATAAGAGATAGATGGAGGAATACTAAAGAGGTGTGGGCACAACTCCAAAAAATGGATGAGGTACAGGAGGTGGAATGAGGTCCTGGGTTTTTAAAGACCTGAGGTACGGATTTAAGGGTTCATCACGATTAAGAATAATGTACGTGTTAAACTTCTTAAATTTATTGCATGCTTTGACGCATACATTTTGATAGCTCTTATTATAATTAATCTTGTCCCTTGTCCTGAGAACACAGTTCAACTTTTTGATTAAAATCTACATTTATTATATACTGTAGTTGACCCTTGCTTGAAAGTATCCCAGTGTGGTTTTATTGTGTTCACTTGTTTACCCAAGAGCTGTAGCAGAAACTTGATGTTGGATTTTTTGTTTTGAGGACAGAAATCACAAAAAATATCCTAAATTAAGAAGAATTTAAACTAGTTGTTTTAAACCAACATATAAAACCTCTGCTAGAACAAACAAGCATTTGTGTAATTGGACCTTTGACTCAAAATAGTCCTTGTGACAACAAGGACTATTTTCCCTTATTGTCACGATTCCCCGTTGTCTGCTCAGTGTTTCTCCCCTGTCACCTGTCCCGAACTACACTTCCCATAATCCCCTGCCCTCATCTCTGCCAGTGTCATTGTTCTCACCTGTTTGTAATTTAATCATCATCCCAGTGTATTTAAGCCCTGTTTTTTGTTAATTCGTTGTTGGTCATTGAATGTTATGGTTGTCCTTGATTGTGTTCCTGCCCGTGCCCTCCGTGGATGTTTTTCCATGTTTATACTTTGTTTTCCCCTCGTGGATGTTTTCTTTGTTCCCTGTATTGTTTTATTTTTAGTTGTCCTGTTCACCGTTTGTTCCTTCATTAAAAAGAACTGCATTTAGATCCTCACTCCTCATCTGATTCATAACACTTATACAGTATATGCATGTACTATATGCATTAACTAATTATTTATGATAATCTGTTGTAATCCTGGTTAGGGGAAAATTAAAAAAATCTACAGGTTGTAGTGGTTTGGTTGCTTTATTATAAAGGCCTGCCTCACTCCAAAATCTGCCTAACCAGGTTTGCACCTCTGCTTTGTAAATATGTGCTATGTACCGGTGAATGTGTTCTGATTTTACTGATGCAAGCAGAAGAGGGATTTCTTTTGACCGTCAACATCTCGATCGTGTTCTTAATAGATGCGTAACACCTGGATGCTCAGAAGTATTATTTGTCCTGTTAGCTGAGGGATGTTCTCGGCTTTAGTAATGGCTTTTGATAGTGACAGAACAAGGCTCATTCTGCTTACATCATAATTATACAGGCGACTGTTGATTCCTAATGCTGAATAACCGCACAACCCACAAATAACATACCACTGAGCTCAGCCTTTGGGACTACGAGTGCAAAACAAGTCTCAACCAAAACAGATGAAGAGACTCATTGGCAATGTCTGAGTGTTTTCACTCTCAAAAGATATATGATCTAACAAAACACTTTCATTAAAGATGTGATGCATGAACTGTTTGTATCCACTCTATGCTATAATTGCAAGTCAAGTCATTTTTATTTGTATATTGCTTTTGTCATGTTTTGCTTAAGGCAATTGTGGCATGGAACACAAAACTCCATAAGATGTTGGTTAATGGAGAAACCAGGCTCACTGTGGGGGCCAGTTTCCCCCTGGCTAAACAGCATGAATATAATTCCAATATTAGTTATTTATGTGTAGTATAAGTAAATATTTAAAATGAGTAAACCGAAAAAGTGTTAGGGGCCAATGTTTAAACAAAAAGATTTTGTATTAACTGTAAGATTAATTACTAAAGTCTTAGAATTTACATTCTTAATTAACTGCAGAAGTGTAAACAGATGCATTTTCTTAAGTTCATCCTCTGTGAAGTCCATTATAGTAGACTGAAGAGATATCTGGCTGGCACAGGCTGCAGTTAGTCATCATCACTCAGCAACATGTAGTATTGGGAGTCAAATATCAGGACATCATGCACGACCAGAGTTAGATCTGGCAGGCTTTGGTAACCTCAAGAGATACATCCCAAGGTTAAAAAAGTGAAACAAATAGAATAATATTAGCGTAGATGTCATTCACTTTAAAACAGGGTTATAGAACATGAGAAGTGCTTCCAGTTCCGGTAGACTTAACTAATGCAGCATAACTATGAGTTGATAGAAAAATTAGGCGTATACCTGGCTGAAAAAATTAGTCTTAAGTCTAGACTTAAAATGAGACAGTGTGTCTGAGTCCTGAACCATCTTCGGAAGAGTATTCCATAGTTTAGGAGCCAAATAGGAAAAGGATCTTCCTCCTTTTGTGTATTTTGATATTCTATATATTTTTAACAGGCCAGAATTTTGTGATCTTAGTGAACATGATGGAATATAGCATAATAGAAGGTCACTTAAGTACTCTGGAGCTAGAGAATTCAAAGCTTTGTAAGTAGTTAAAAGTATTTTAAAATGAATACGAAATTTATTAGGTAGCCAATGTAGTAATATCAGGCTGATATGATCATATTTCTTGGTTCTAGTCAGCATTCTAGCTGCTTATTTATGGTAATGCATTACAATAATCTAGTCTTGAGGTCATGAACACATTAATTAGTTTTTCGGCATTAGAAACAGAGAGCATCTGTTTTAACTTAGCAATATTTCTGAGATTTCAGATGCTGTTCTACAAACATTTCTATCAAATATAAAATTCTAAGTTCTTCACTGTAGAAGACAACATGACAGTACATCCATCGATAGAATTTTTGTGAAATTTTGTTGGGGTTCAAGGAAATATAAAGTAGCATAACAGTGAAAACTAATTCCACAGTTCCTGATAATGTCTGGAGAGGCAAAACTGATCCCTGTGGCACTACATACTTAACTTTAGTTTGATCTGACAATTCCTCATTTATTTGCAAAGAGCTTTGTGACTGACTTTCTTAGAGTTCTTAGATTGAAACTTTTTGGTTCCAGTAGTTATAATTATAGTAACGGCCTGGGTTATAGTAATTAATTCAGGATCCAAATACTTTTTGGGGCCACTGCCCAGTTCATGAGCAATGTGAGTTCTTTGTCAGTGACAGTTAAATCTCTCCCTTTATCTGCAGGAGTATCAAGAGTCAACACATTTGGAACAGTTTGTGACACGCTTCCTCCTGAAGGAGACCACCAGTCAGCTGCAGTCTCTGCAGAGCTCTTTGGAGTGTGCTATGGAGACCACGGCTGAACAGACCCGACAGGAGAGGCAAGAAACATCACTAAATATACAATTGTAATAGTCCCCACTCCCCACAGATGTACAAATATTATTTCACTGTTCAATATGTAGACAGTACTTCATGGTTGGGCAAAATTTTGAATGGCCCTTTCAGCTTATGATTGGGAATTTGAATTGGCTATGGCCCATTCGATGTTAAATTGAAAGTTGAATTAAAAAAACAAAAAGAGAAAGATACTGAATTGTATAAAAGAAATGTAACACAATCACACAAAGTTTTTGCAACAAAATGATTGACTAATTGTGCCTATTTATTTTCTTATAAATTTAATATACACTTACTGAGCACTTTATTAGGAATACCTGTACACCTACATATTCATGCAATTACCTAATCAGTCAATCATGTGGCAGCAGTGCAATGCATAAAATCATGCATATATTTGTCAGGATCTTCAGTTAATGTTCACATCAACCATCAGAATGGGGGAAAAATGTGATCTTAGTGATTTTGACCTTGACTTGATTGTTGGTGCCAGACGGGCTGGTTTGAGTATTTCTGTAACTGCTAATCTGCTGGGATTTTCACACACAACAGTCTCTAGTGTTTACTTAGAATGTTGCCAAAAACAAAAAACATCCAGTGAGTCGCAGTTCTGCGGACAGAAACGCCTTGTTGACGCCTTTAACCGGACTCAGTGAAACTCTGTCTTTGACTTTGACCCCACTTCAATCCCCAGTTGTAATAAGGGTAATAAGCGGGCCAAAGGCCATTAGCCATTGGTCCCGAGAAAGCCCAGAGGAGGCACGATGAAGCCCCGGAAGTAACAATAGGAACACAACTGGCACGCACTTGCACACCTTCATTTGGCCCTTCATCAAAAATGCAACTAGTGAGTGTATATGAGAAATAAGTGATCCATGGTCAATAAAATGAAAGTTCATTAAATGTAATTAAACCCCATATGATAACATGAGAAATACAAAATTTAATTAAAGCCCACACTTACAGTAGTTTTTTTTATTTTATTTGAATTTCATTCCATTTTGACATTTTTAAATTATTATTTCAATTCTACATTCTGCCTCAATTAAAATTCAGGAACTGAAATTGAGATTAAAGGGCATTCCTGGTGCACAACCTGGCAGTACATGTGTATTGGCTCATCATAAATTGAAGCAAAAAGTTTTCCAGGCAGAGCAATCCTTGATACTGAAGAGCATCATGTGCATTTATTCTTAATAGACCAGGTGACCAATATGTGATGACCAGGCCCTGCTTATTAACTGGGACAGAAGCCAGTTTAAACCATCAGTGAAGGCATCAAAATAAAGTCTAGCCTGTGTGTGTATGTATGTGTATGTGTTCATTTTGATTGTCAGCGTCTCTGACTGATGGCATTCATGTGTGGATAATGGTCTGCTGTAAGGCCCGCCATGGGGGTCAGCTTCTTAGAATGCAAAATTTTGAATGGAAAATTATCTGTTTTGTTCCAGCACCTGGATAATTGCATGCTGCCAAGAAATGTGTGCCTAGGATTGTGAGCATAATTGAGTGTGTGTGTGTGTGTGTGTGTATGTGTGTGTGGGTGTCATAAAGTGCCCACTACATCTCCGCTCGATCTGTGGCAGCTGTGCTGCTCTGCTCACCTTACGGTCTCAAGAAAATGAGCAGGAGCAGCTGGCCTAGAGAAATTATGGATGCTGAAGCTTCATTTTAATTTCAAAGGAAGTGCTTCCTTGTCTTCTTTGGTCTGTTCTTAAAAGTAAACACACTGGCTTTGATATAGCCAGTGTGGCAGCGGGGGCATGATCAAGCATCTGTCCAGAGAGAGAGAAAGTGGTAAGGGCACTTGCACCTGTGCTAGATTATGTATAACACCTGTCTTTAATTTCAGTGAGCATGGGGAGAGCGGCATATAAGTAGCCATGCCACCAGCAGAGAGGGAGAGAGAGTCTGGCACGAGACTCTCATTGTGAAGCTACTGAGTTTTGATGTTAAAGAATTGTGATAAAGAATGTGTGATTATTGAGAGGCTGTGACTAGCAGCCTGTGATGCTAAAGAGTTCGTGAAGCTGAAGAAGTTACGATGCTAGTTGTGACTGTGTTAAACCAAAATTTGTGAATAAAAGCTCACCTGATACCTGAAGCGGCCTGTCCCAGTGTCCTTCTTCCCTCATTTTGAGTGTCTTCACTTACACTGCCGTGGCAACCCGGGAATACAATCGAGTTGGAGGAAGTGCACCCCATGGAGTCCCTGTCGTTGGCAGAAATCCTTAAGTCCCTCACCAGCCTACACCAATCCCACTAACGATCCCTGCTTGTGCTCCCTATTGTGAGATAGGGATGTGAAAGTGCGACATTCAGCTGGAGACATTCAACCATAGATCACTTTCACTTGGTCGAATGCGTACTTGAGGGTTTCGTCCGTGACTGCTCCAAAGGGAAATCCCCTTCGAGAAATCCCCGGAGGATGGGAGGGGCTTCATCCTGATGTGGCGCTGATGAAGAAGGCTCCGTCATCACTTTTATGCAGGACCCATCCGCGCATATTCCCTTTAACACATTTCTGAATTTAGGCCAATTAGTTCCCAAAATCAGAGGATGGATGAGGCGGGAACTAACCGTGGCATTAACTCTATGTTTGGTTCCCCGAAATTTTATCACAAGGTTCACCACGTGGTAATTGTGAATATCCCTCATGCACACACTTCACCCTCACACTTTTGGTTGTGCCCAAAGCCTCATGTTGGACCAAGCATTGGTAGATAGTGGTTTGATTACAACCCGTGTACCCCTTGACTCTTACCAGTATCCGGAACGCTCTGGCCCGATCGGGGGCAGCCTGTGGAGTGTCGGGGATCCGGACCACCGTCTCCAGCTCCATCACAGGGCATTGATCCTGGAAGTGTCCCCGATCCCTGCAACTCCAGCAGACCGGCCCAGGCACCACCCAAGAGGTCTAAGTACGCCTCGGGATCCATCTTCTGAAGCGGGGCATGGGGGATGTGGTGTCCGGGGTCGAGGTCAGGGCTTTCTCCAGGCTAAGGAGGCTCCGGATCGCATGCCGTTCCTCTGCTTGAGCTCGTAGTATCTTGAATAAATGACATTATCTGCATTATCTGCAATGTTGTAAAGTATAATTGAATACAGATGAATGGCTTTAATTGAACAGGCTCCAATTTCACCAAAAGTAACACTAATCACCCCCATTTTGACTTTACACAAATCACAAATATCAACCAGCTACAAAAAACAAACAAAAACAACAACAATAATCACAAGAATTGAAACGTCTTGGTTACGGATTTAACCTCCGTTCCCTGATGGAGGGAACGAGATGTTGTTTCGAAGAAGTGACACTAAGGGTCTTTCTTGAGTGCCGAATATACCTCTGAAAGGCCAATGAGAAGTTGGCAGACAGAATTTGCATGTCCCCACCCCGGATGTACGGGTATAAAACCGGGAAAATACGTCTGTATGATTCAGGATTTTTCTGAGGAGCCGGAAATGGTCCGGCCACAACAGTGGCTCAGCTCAGCGAGGTAGCCGGGAGGACACAACATCTCGTTCCATCCATCAGGGAACGGAGGTTACATCTGTAACCTAGACGCTCCCCGTCTGTCGCTCACTACAGCGTTGTGTCGAAGAAGTGACACTAGGTGTCCAATTTAAATCACGCCATGCGCTGAGCCGTGTACGTGTACTGCTGACACAGGAGCGGGCAGGTACTTGTCGTGCCAAAACGACCAACTGTTTCAGACTGCACATACCCTTCCCCAATGCCCCATAAAGTCGTCGGAATCCTTATAGTTACCCTAGACAGGGGAACAAGGCGACGCTTGCCAACCTGGGAATGGGCCTCTTTTCTCTGTATGTTTCTCGCATAGAGTCAATGGCTGGGGCCCTTACATGCATCGGGGAAGGAGGTCTTACCAAGTTTCCTATTCTTTCAGGGAGAAAAGACTCTGTGGAGACCACACCTGCAAAGAGAGGGGGAGGTAAGAGTGGTGACATACACCACATGGGCTTTTAGGTCATATGTGGGAAGTGGCCTGGTGGAAGATCCTGCCTCTTCGGAGGGAGGAGTTGTTACAGACATGGCGACCGGGGGGCAGTGGGAACTGCCCAAGGGAGACATGGGTCCGCTCTTAAGGGGACCGGACCGCAGAAAATACACACAGGGGCGAAGTCCACGTAGGAGCACTGACCTGTAGAGCACCTATTTCAGTACAGGGTAGATTTGAGTACCCGCAGTGGATTGGGTCAGTGAATTCCTCCGCTGAATTGCGGACCCAGAGGGCTAGGGAGGAGTCATCCAGGGAGCCGAGTGAGTGGGATCACCTGGGAGAAAAAGCGCATGGTTTTACCTCAACCGAGGGAAAGGGCGCTAGGTGCAAGCGATCCACCCGGTCAGTCCGTCAGCGTGTTACCGAGTTTTACTGGCTTGGACCGAGAAAACATGGGACGAAACTGACTCTACCCTGAGATTGTAAAATCTCGCAAATGTATTAGGTGTTGCCCAACCTGCTGCTCTGCATATGTCTGCCAGGGACGTGCCTCTGGCCAGTGCCCACGAGGATGCAACACTCCTTGTTGAGTATGTTCGGACCCGCAAGGGGGGGGGCAAAGGCCTGGGTGCGATAGGCCAATGAAATGGTGTCCACCACCCAGTGGGAGAGCCTCTGTTTGGAGACAGCGTTCCCTTTCCGCTGTCCACCAAAGCAGACAAAGAGCTGCACAGAACGTCTAAAGCTCTGTGTGTGGTCCAAGTAGGTATGCAAAGCACGTACCGGACACAGCAACAAAGGGGCTGGTTCTGCCTCCTCCTGGGGCAGCGCTTGCAGGCTCACTACCTGGTCTCTGAAGGGCATGGTAGGAACCTTGGGCACGTAGCCCGGCTGCGGTCTTAGGATCACATGTGTATCTGCCGGACCGAACTCCAGGAAAGTGTCGCTGACAGACAATGCTTGCAAATCCCAGACCTTCTTGATGGAGACGAGCGCAATCAGCAGGGTCCAGAGTCTAACTGATTCTAACAGCTCAAAGGGGGGTCTCTGAAGGCCCGAGAGGACCACTGAGAGATCCCAGGAGGGGAACAGGCTTGGCCTGGAGGGATTTAACCTCCGGGCACCTCTTAGGAACCTGATAATCAAGTCGTGCTTACCCAAAGACTTGCTGTCTACTGTGTCGTGGTGGGCTGCGATAGCAGCTACGTACACCTTCAAGGTGGACGGGGACAGTCTCCCTTCCAACCTCTCCTGCAGAAATGAGAACACTGACCTGACTGCACACCTTTTTGGGTCTTCGGCCTGAGAAGAACACCAATTAGTGAACAAGCGCCATTTAGGGTGTAAAGTTGCCTGGTAGAAGGGGCTCTGGCTTGGTTGATCATGTCTATGACGGCAGGTGGTAGATCAGCTAGATCTTCCGTGTCCCGTCCAGGGGCCAGACGTGGTCTGGGTGCGGATGCCAGAGCGGGCTGTCGCGAGGAGTACGAGGTCTGAGAACCATGCCTGGGTGGGCCAATAGGGAGCCACTAGAGTAACTTTTTCCTCGTCCTCCCTGACTTTGCACAGCACCTGTGCAAGATGGCTCACTGAGGGAAATGCGTACTTGCTCAGCCCCGTGGGCCAGCTGTGTGCCAGTGTGTCTGCCCCGAGGGAGCCTCTGTTCGGGCATACCAGAGCGGGCAATTGGAGGTCTGATGGGAGGCGCACAAGTCTACCTGAGCCTTGCCGAACCGTTCCCAGATCAGCTGGACCAACTGGGGGGTGAAGCCTCCACTCTCCACTGGGCAAGCTTTGTCGTGATAGCGCATACGCCACCACATTGAGGTTGCCAGGGATGTGAGTGGCGCACAGTGACTTGAGTCGCTGCTGGCTTCAAAGGAGGAGACGACGGGCGAGTTGTGACATGTGGCAGGAGTGTACGCCGCCGTGGCGATTTATGTACGCTACCGCGGTGGTACTGTCTGATCTGATCAAGACTTGTTTGCCCTGAACCAGCGGGAGAAACCTCCGCAGGGCAAAGAATACAGTCAGCAACTCTCGGCAGTTGATGGGCCAGCTGCATGCCCGTTGCACAAGGCGCCCCAACCCAATTTGGAGGCATCAGTCGTGACCAGGACGCATCGGGACACCTGCTGCAAGGGGACACCTGCCCGCAGAAAGCAGAGGTCTGTCCAGGGTTTGAATGTTTGGCGGCAGGCGGGGGTGACCATCACACGGTGCGTGCCGTGGCGCCATGCTCGTCTCGGGACTCAAGTCTGGAGCCAGTGATGAAGCGGTCTCATATGCATCAACCTCAGCAGCGCGACCGCCGCAGAGGATGCCATATGCCCCAGGAGCATCTGAAAAAGTTTTAAAGGGACTGCAGTGCCTGGACTGAAGGCAGCGAGGCATATCAGCACTGACTGCACGCGCTCTTTGATGAGGTACGCTGACATTGAGACATGCCAAGAAAAGAGATGCTCTGAACCGGGGCAAGCTTGCTCATTTCCCAGTTGACCTGAAGCCCTAAGCGGCTGAGGTGCCTGAGCATCTGGTCTCTGTGGGGGCATAGTAACTCTCGGGAGTGGGCCAGGATGAGCCAGTCATCAAGTTAGTTGAGTATGCAGATGCCGGCTTCTCGAAGCGGGGCAAGGGCTGCCTCTGCGACCTTTGTAAAGACGTGAGAGGACAGGGACATGCCAAAGGGGAGGACCTTGTACTGATACGCCTGGCCGGCAAACGCGAACCGTAGAAAGGGTCGATGTCGAGGCAATATTGAGACATGGAAGTACGCATCCTTCAGGTCTACCGCTGCAAACCAATCTAGATGCCGGACGCAAGTTAAGATGTGTTTTTGCGTGAACATTTTGAACGGGAGTTTGTGCAAAGCCCAGTGGAAAACCCGCAAGCCCAAGATTGGTCGTAAGCCACCACCTTTCTTGGGTACGATGAAGTAAGGGCTGTAGAAACCCTTTTTCATCTCGGTTGGAGGGACAGGCTCTATCGTGTTTCTGGATTACATTACATTGCATTACATAGTCCTTCAGAACCAATACAAAGGGATGTCCACGTGCTGTCCACTCTAATGGCCCAACAAGGTCCATACCAATTCTTTCGAAGGGGGCGCAATGGCACTCTTGGGGTGGCTGGCGGATTTAACAGCTGACATTCACGGCATGCAGCACACCACCTTCGAAAATCCCAGCGAATGACTGGCCATTATAGAATATAATGAATAGAAATGGGCCATTAGACGGTTCAATGGCTTTTCCTGCACTAAGCAACCCGCCATTGTATTATATGGAGCCGTCTGGAATAACATTAACAATTGAGTTGTATCCTCCTTTGTCTGAGTGTCCTGCATCACTCGATTCAACCGATCCTTGATAACTGAAAAATACAGATATGCGAGTGCTATGTGGAGGCGTTGACCATCAATCACTTTCACTTGATCAAAGGCATGCCGAAGGGTCTTGTCTCGCATCTGCTCCTAAGTGAAATCCCCTGCCAGGAATCATCTAAGGGCTGGGGAAGCCTCAGCTTCCCCCTACCTTACGTTCTCCTGATGTGGAGCTGACATAGATGGCACTTGCACCTCCTCCCCAGCCAGCAAATCACACACCACACACCGAAACGTTTTGTTGCAAGACCCGTCCACACACATTCATCTTAATAAAGTTGTAAATGCCGGCCAATTCGTACCCAAGATTAGTGGATGAGAGAGGGGGGGACTAATCGCAGCCTCGACACTATGCTTATGTCCCCAAAATTGAATAATGACCATCACTACAGGGTTATTTTTTTATATCCCCATGCACACACCTTAACTTCCCCCACTGGCTTGTATCCAAAGTCTCGGATTGAACCAAGCTTTGGTGAATGGAGGTTTGATTACAAACTGAATCAAACAAGGCTTGAAATGTTCCCCCTTAATACTCACAGGTATCCAGTATTCTCCTGCTCAATCGGGGGCAGCCTGTGGTGTGTCAGGGACCCAGACCAATGTCTCCACCTCCATCCTGGTATTGGTCCTGGAAATGCCCAGGTTCCCCGCAGCTCCAGAAGACCAGCCCAGACTTCACACTAACACCTGCGACAGTGGATTCACCATCCTGTGGTGGTGAGTGGAGAGGGTTAGGGGATACCGGCCAGCTGAATGGCCTACGGGTCTGGGGAACCTGTTTTTGGGTAGAAATTCCCCGTTTCCGGGGAATAAGAACAAGATGAGGGGAAGGAGAGGAGGAGGGAGGAGACAGGGGAGAGAGAGAGAGAGAGAGAGAGAGAGAGAGAGAGAAAGAGAGAGAGAGAGAGAGAGAGAGAGAGAGAGAAGAAGAGGGCTCGCCGGTCCCTGAATATGCTGCCATATGGTCCTTTGCCAGCTGGATCGCCTCATCCAGCAAAGCCGGGCAGTGGCACTGGACCGATTCCACTTACCCTTTCGGTATTCAGTTGATAAGCTGCTCCATCACCACCATGTCGACTACGGCTGTGGTGTCATATTCTGCTGCCAGCAACCATCGCTGGTTGGAGCATGGAGCTGTTGGGCAAAGGCAAATGGGCAGCCGAGCTCGCCAAGCGTTAGCAAGTGGAAGCGTGGGCGGTGCTGCTCTGAACTGTGGCTGAACTGTTACAAGATGGCACATTTCAAGTCCTGATACCCCAGGAGGTTGGCAATGGGCAGTTGTTGGGCTGCCAGTTGTGCTTCTCCCGACAGCCTAAGCAGCAGGCGGACCACCTACTGGGACTCTGGCCATTCCTCTGCTTCCGCCGCATGCTCAAACAGTTCTACAAATGCCTCCGGGTCATCCTCTGGCCCCAACTTGGTGAGCGTGAAGTAGGTCATAGCGAGGGCGGCAGCCGAGGTTGCACCAGTGCAAGCCCCCTGGGGTATCAAGCTCCATTGCACCTGCCGGTCCTCTGCTTGGGCTTAATGGATGACATGAAATCGCTGCTCCTGTTCCTGGAGCAGCTCAAGCAGAGCTTGATGTTGTGTTTGGTGGATGCTGTTGTGTTTGGTGGATGACTGCCCTTTTAACCCCCTCCAGCTCTCACTGCAACACAAAACAGCCTTTAGAGGTGAATTACCACAGGTGTCAATCCTAACCACTCCTCCTCTTCCGCCTCACTTTCCACAGACATCGTACTGCCACACCCACATAATCACAACGTGTGTAGCACATTTAAGCCACAAGGTTCACATTGTGGCATCTCATAGCATTAGTGTTATTTATAAAGTCTATTCACATTTTGAGACAAAAGGCTTTCATATGGCTTGACCTACTGTTACAGGACGAGCACATTGTGTGCTACTGAGTGCTGTTTCATGGGGCTTGATTCCCACTGTGTTAGGTGTACTTAGGATGGATGGTGGCTAGAGCAATTTGAAATAGCATGGTCCATTCTCTATTCTGTGTGAAGCATTGAGTTAGGCTTTCAGAGGAGCAGCAGCACACAGAGGGATGAAATGCCAGTGATGAGCACAAATCTGAATCCAGACCTAACAGGAGTTCAGCCATCATGAGCTCACCCCATTCAGTGTGAGAAGAGCATCATTATCAGCTATTAGGAAACAGCACTCCTACTGATATATGGGTGGATCTTATGAAAACAAGCCAGGGTCATATTTCACTCCAAAATTTAACTTAAAATGAACCTATAATGAAAAGCAGCTAGTTTTTTAACATTTAATTTTTTCCTCTGTTGATTCGATAAAATATTTAATATAAGCCAGACGTATTGTTGACAGGCTTTGTGACATTTGCCCATGTCTCCATTTTGTTTTCTACTGTCTTAATTTAAATATTATTTAAATCAGATAAGAGGGAAGTGATCTCTTAGCATTGGTCAGTGCAACTTCCATCATTCCATCAGCACGGGTCCATGGATTATTCACCTGTGTGGCTCCATGGTGTGGCTTATTCATTTGCAGCTGTGTTTTATGTGCTGATGAAGCAGTTGTGATCCATTTTTAACTCTGGAGGATAAGCTCCTCTCAGGACATGCTCCGTGCAACAGTGTCTTTAGGGATAATGACGAACCAGCTGAGCCATACTTTTGACACCTGCCTGCATTCATTTATTTTTTCTCAGAGTTAAAATAGACACAGCATTCTGCTACTTATCGTGAACAGCTGAACAATAGATATAATTAGATTTCATATAATAATTTTCCACTCCCAAAACCGAGTAGTGTAATCTTTAATTCTAAGGATATCATCACTTTGGTCAATGGCACATTCATTACAACAAAAGAGCTATTCAGATTACACTAAAACATATAAGAGCACTGACATTTTCGTATCCTTCTCGTATCGTATTGTTTTTTCAGAATAATGGTCTTTGATTAATTATTATAATAGGTGAGTGGTTTTATTCTGCAACAAAATGCTAAATAAGAGCTACAACTACCAAAATGTGAGTTTGCATGCTTAATGAATCGGATAACCTTTGCAGTCCTTATGTAGCAACTTATTAGCAACTAATGTTTTAAAAAACAAGGTTTGAATTTAAAAATTCCCATCTGAGTTATCACTGCATGTAATTTATATTGTAGAATAAAATGTGATGAACAAGTAATGTTAGCCCCCTACCTTATTTTACTTATAAATCGAAAACTGCTATTCTAATAGCTCTTTTGAAATTCCTGAGGGAACCCATGGTGAATAGATCGCAATGGTGCCCATCCACTTTTTCAGCCATTTTGATTCCGGAAGTAATATTCCCATTCATTTTTGTATATGCAGGTTTCAAAAAACTACCTTTATAGAGTTCTAAGCCATTAACAAAATCAATATCACAACTTAAAGAAAGACTGTGTACTTAATTTCTTTAATGAGGGTAGGAACTACAGTTCCATGAAACATTACGATTGACAAAATAAAATACAGAACAAAACAATGTAAAAATATAAAACTATTGATATAAAATTGTTGAATACATGTATTGAAACAATATATTTTATGATTAGTGCAAAATATATAGATAAAAATGCAAGTAGTTTGAAATGTTAGGGAGACTGATTCGACTCCATCATTCGTAGTGTGTCATGGGAGTGAACGGTCGCTGCAAGGCTCTTTTGATGCACTTTGTTCCCTGTAATTCTCTGATTGGTGGATCTCTCTTCAGGATTGTGGGTAGTGTAGTCATTCACAACAAATTCTGCTATTAATTATCATTTTTATTAAATAAAGATGAAAAGACGTAGATGGCTTCAAGTATAGCATTTACTATTGATTAACAAACTTGGACCTCACGGTAGGCCTGTCTTTTAAGGTTTATGGAAATAAATTATGGGATTTTTACAAACGATACAAGACTGATGAGCTCTATTAACCTTCTGTGTTGGCCAACAAATTCATACCATGACTGAACAGCTCTATAGAGAAATAAAAAACATCTAAACACCATCAGTAAGACGAAAAGTAAATTGTTTTCTTTCAGAAAGGAAATCACCATATTCCTTCTTACTGCCAAAAAAGAATATGTTCTGCTGGCATCAGCCATCTAAAAGGCGACCATTTCTTGAACTCTGAGCATTAAAGAAAGCTTCAAGTCCTGATGACTTCCTTCATACACTTTAACTGTTAGCATGTGGTGCAGGCCAGAAAGGTCAGTGTTGTCATGATGCTTGGAAATTGCATTTTGATGATGGCTAAAAATGTGGAAGCATCATTTGCATGTAAATATGCTCTGTTTCTACTCTAATGGAATTCAACCAGATTCAATGTGTGAATGATACTGTATTAGCAAAGACATTTGAGCTTTCTTAAGTGCAGGGAAATAAATATATTTTTTGTCTCCTCATGTATTACTGTGCAATTGGAAAGAGGCTCTTGCTATTGCTTGTACTTAGGGTTAGGGATTTGAGCAAACCCCCAACCCTATATTAAAGCTCTACATGTAACCTGCCACACTCCATTATACTACAGACATGAATGATACCTCAAATCATGCAGCTCGTTGAGGTGAGGTTTTATTTTTCTAAGCAGTTGGACTTTTGAATGGAGGTGCAGCAGATAAAGTAATCCTGCAGATTTGTATTAAAGGAGGGACTCGAGCCACACCTAGGGACCAGAATATCATAGAAACTTTGGGATAAACTTGACTTGGGCCAGTAAGCAACCACCCTAGCAACCACCTAGCACTGCCCAAGTAACCAACCAAAACACCCTAGCAACCACACAGACATGCACAAAAATAAATAAATAACAGAACATCTTTGGAACAGCATTGCATAACCGCAACGACATGTGAGTTTTGCACAGACAAGCACCAGAACATTTCTTCAGAGTATTTAAAAATGTTGCTTCTTTTATGTATTAATTTATATACTTTACATTTGTTTGTTTGTTTTTACAAGAAATTGGATTGTTTATTCTTCAATTGCTTGTTAGGGGCATGACCTAGAATATTAAGGAACATAATCCTTATTTGTATGTGACATTATAATGACACTCCTGTGGCTATGTTGTAAATTATTGTTTCTGTAGGGTGTTACATTTCCAGAGGACATTCATCAGTTGGTAATATGTGATATTGATTGTTTTTTTACTCTCTAATGCTCAGGGCAGAATAATCAGAATCTAATAATGAGATGAAGATGTGAAAAAACCCCCACTTTGTTCACATTCCTGAGCAGCTGCCTTGTGTATTTTATTCCTTTGCACGTGTCTGTTTTGCTGACGTGTGCATGCTGTTTTAATCACAGAAAAGGACCTGTGAAGCCCGAGGTGCTGTCGATTCAGTTGTCAGGACGGAGATCAAATCGAAGACTTCAAAGGAACAACAGCTTGTCTCCAAACAACCCACTTATCAACCATGTCAATTCAGGTGATTATTCTAATCCTCAATGCTTCAGAGGGACGAAAGGTTATTTGTCTACATCCAGAAGACATGCAGCAGATAGGAGATTTAGGATGGTGGTCAGGGAGTGACTCTATGTGAGACTCCAGAGGATGGAAGAGGATCTAATTGGGATTCTAGAATGGAGTCTGTGTAGGACCCTATAAATTAGATGGAAACTTAAGTTCTGTGATTATCTTAGTAATAGAGTAAAATTTATTTTCTGAAGTCCATTTGATTCAAATGCATTCAATTACACTGGGTCAGAGCAAGATCAGCCAAGTAACAAAAAACAAAAAAACAAACAAACCCAGAGCAGGAAAGAGCTGTATTTGACTGCTGAAGTGTGTGTTTCTGCAGGTCTATATGAAGAGGACAACCAATGGATGACTCAGATCAACAGACTGCAAAAGCTGATCGACCGTCTTGAAAAAAAGGCAACTGGCTACACACATGATATCACTTTCTCAGTAATCTCTTTCTTTCTCTCCTTCTTGTCACACTTACCTCAAACTAAGTTTACATTTTAAATCCGAAAACCTGTCCAGAACATGCCTGAGTCATATTTCATTACAAAAGTCACAAAAAATGCTTTGTTTTGAAAATATTCCCAGTCCTCATTTACAATCATTATATGAAAAAAGTGTTCATGTATTCTTCAAAATTTCAGCTTTTGTATTTCACATAAGAAAGAATGACATTAGGGAAAGTAAATAATGCACTATACATTTTTTAAATATAATTTTGAGGTAAAATATTCCTTTAAGATTTTTGCATTGTGACATTATTTTCGTGATAATTAAGCACCCCTCCCAATTCTGATTACTTTTGATTTTAGAAAAATGTGTTAGATCCAGCTTGTTATTGTTTTCATAGGAGCTGCGTCTGGAGCCTGTGGAAGAAGAGGTGTTGGAAAGCACCACCAAATCAGTAAGTCAGTAATGGTGTCTCTGTCTCTCACCATATTCTCTGAGATTCATACACAGAGACCACAGATCCCTGTTGTCTAGGAAACTGTGAGGATCAATAAACTTTCTCTAAGTTATTCTTTATCTTTTCTTCTCTCTCTATCACTCATTTGGCTCTGCCATCTTTTGCAAAGTACTTTTAGAGCGCTTTTCACTCTGGCTGACAAGATGTTGTTGGCATACTTTAAATAGGCGGTTTGTGTGTCTGTGATTCAGTGCTTGCGAGAAGAGAGTGGAACCGGGACCCCTGTGGAGACTGGCTGCAAACATGTGATTGCTGACAGACACACAATACAACATGGATATTGGACATGTTGAAGCATAAAATTACACTCTAAGTAGTAGTTCCCTTATAAAATAACACTCCCATTCAATATATCATGCTTTTAAAGGAATAGTTCACCCATCGCTTATAATTTACCCACCATTATGTTGTTCCAAACCTGTATGACTTTGTTTTTCTATTGTGGAACACTAAAGAAGATTTTTGGAAAAATGCCCAAAATGAATATGGACTGGGGCTGCTGAGCTTTAAAAAAACAAAAAAGACCAAAAATGTAGCGTATATTGTCCAAGTCTTCTGAAGACATGAGATAGCTTTTGTGTGGGAAACAGGCCAAAATTAAGGTTGTTATTCACTGAAAATCTTGCTTGAAAATGAAAGATGTCCTGATACAATACTGCTACTAATATCGGAATCGGATCCGATACTTTACTCACGTACTCGTGCTCGTACCAAAAAACGATACCACACGAATTTCATTGCATAAACATTCAGTGCAAATTAAATCCACGATGTGTCCTAATGTCATTATTCAACAGCAAAGGCTGCAACTGAATTAAATAAATATGTAGTCTGCATGTGTGCATTTAAAATCATGCACATTAAAAAAGGTGTTTAAAATCACATTGTGTCATGCAGTGACCTGCTCTTCTGGAGGTGTAGAGCTATCGTCTCAAACCAGCTTCACTCGGTGTCCCGCCAAAATAATAGCTCCATTTAAATGGACAAAAATACTACATCATTTTATCACTACTGTATACTTATGTAATATTCACAGTAATAATATTAATAATAATAATAGTAAAATAATAACTGCATTATATTTAAGCACTTCTTAACATCTGTGATGCTTGTGCAGCTCTTTATTTGACAAAAACTTGTTATTGTTGTTTTCATTGTTCAATTAAAGTTTTATTTAATACATTTATTAAGACACCCTTTAATGATCAAATTTAATTAAACTTTTGAATAGGAAATTTGTGAAAACAAAAAAAATAATTCTTGTTTCATAGCCTTGTTATCATGTTCATTAGTTTAGACTTGTCGTTGGTTGTCTCTGTCTTGTAGTTAGTCATGTTCATGTATTTAAGCCCTCATGTTTGCCATTGTCTGTTGTCAAGTATTGTGTTAATGTAACGTTGTGTCATGTCGAGTTTTTGGATATATCACTCTTCATGTAAATAAACTGCACTTGGGTTCTCACTTCATCGTCTTGTCTGTTCCTGTCTTCAGCCTGTCCTGCCTTGCCTGAATATTAGGGGTATTGCATTTGTGCTTGTTTGCACATTCTGATACATAGAGGAAGAATACACAATTATAAATTATTTATCTCTCCGTGGTCTATGAAATGATAGAACAATTCCACTTCAGTAATGAACTTTCTCATCAATTTGTCATTTGTCAGTTATCTAAACAGACTGTGACTTACACTCCAGCACAAACTTTATGCATGCAATAACTATTTCAGCATTGCTAATGCATTTGAATCATTTCATTACTGTCACTAATGTCATGTTAATTCATTATTCACTGTCTTATTTCAGCTGTATTTTATGTGAATATGACAGACTATGTTTAATTTGTATTGTTTTTAATGTTTATTAGGACAGCTATATGTGTATTTTTAAGCATCAGAGTGAGATGAGCTCTCAGTATGTAGACTCAAATGTTTATGAAAGATGAGAAGTGGCACCAGCACAGTGCCTGTGGAGAGGTCACCAATCCCTGCAGGGAAAGAACTCTCACTTCCTGTTTCATTCAGCCACAATTTACCTGTCAACAACCTTCCACCATCCCTGTTTTTAAAAAGCAACCATTATGACACGATTTTTCATGGCTCAACCTAACGCTTGAGGGGTTCCTCTCTATTCCCAATGCAGTTTAAGTCACAATTTCATAGGTGGATAGTTCATGATTTAGTCTATGAACAACATGGCTGTTCGGCCCCATTAACCTCACCTCTCCCTGGTTGATTTTAGATTAGATTAGATTAGATTCAACTTTATTGTCATTGTGCAAAATACAAGTACAGAGCCAATTAAATGCAGTTAGCATCTAACCAGAAGTGCAAATAGCAATAAGTATATATATATGTGTGTAAGTATATAATATGGGTTTTTTGAGTGCAAAGATATGATGTAGAGAAGCAGAGACCAGCTCAATGCAAATGTCTATAATACAGTACATGTGCAAATGAAGAAGCATAAACTGTAGGAGCATTGTACAGAATGAGGTATAAATATATAAATGTGTAAATATATGTATATGGCCAGTGGCCATAACAGTACAAGCAGCATCAGGAGGTAGACGTTATGTGCAAGAAATGTGCAAGGGAATGTGCGAGAAATAATAATTAAAACAAAATTCTTCCTCAATTCAGTTTTGAACACTGACCTGGTATCTTGCACTTAAAAAGTAAAAATGGGCAGTTGTTACCGACCCTTGAAGGGATATTTCACTGAAAAGTGAAAATTCTGTAACTCTCATGTCGTTCCATACCCGTATGATATTCTTTCTTGAATGGAACACATAAGGAGATGTTAGATAGGATATATTCTGCTATTTTCTACACAAAGAAAGTGAATGGAGACAGATGCTGTAGAGCTCCAAAAATGACAGAAAACACCATAAAGATGTTCAATAAGACTTGAATGCTACATTTGAAGACTTAAAAAGCCATACGATAGCTTTGTGTGAGAAACAGACCAAAATTGAAGATGTTATTTACTGAAAATCATATCTCATTTCATATTTATTCTGGCACACCATAATTTGTAATGACACACTTAACAATCAAAGGCATTTGGCACCATTGATGTGAAACCTGCTGTGATGTGATTTCACTTGTCATTTTTTTAAATAAATGCATATGTAAGTGAAATTTGAGAGTTTCAGTGAATAAAATTTTTTATTCTGTTCCTCAAAATATTGTGTGGCTTCAGAAGACTTGTAATATACTACAAGTGATATGAACTAAATCTTTGGTGCTATTGTATTATTTTTGGAGCTCAACACATCTGTCCCATTCCTATTTACTCTCAAATGTATGGAAAAGAGCAGCATAAATATTCTCCCTCCTTTTGTGTTCCATCGAAGAAAATAAATAATATGGGCTTAGGTTGGTGCTACTAATGAAGTCAGGTTGATTCAGTCGAGTCATTAATTTTTTTTTAACCTAATAAAACCAATTAATTTAGATGTTACCACATAATCAGAAGCACATGTTTCTTGCACTGTATGTTAATTTCTTAGAAAACTGGTCCAGAAACAATTTGGTACTCTTTTATAAATAACGCATGGTCCTGAATCCTTTATGTAACATCATTTCTGGCTGCTGATCTCTGATGTCCTGCTCTCTCCTTTGACCTCTTTTCTAGCACATTCTGATCGTACAGAGGCAGCTCTCCGTTCTGGAAGAGGAGGTGGAGGAGTTTCGTCTGGCTCTCAGGCAGTATATCGACTGCGCCAGTGTCCAGACCGGCTGCCTCCAGTGAGTTCACATCACCACTGGATCTGCGTGAAGCTTTGTGCTGTACAGAGGGATTGAATTGGCCGATCTGTACTTGAATTACACCTCCTTTGATTCAAACAAGAAATTAAATGATTGACAGTTTGTTTGGTAATCCAATCCATTTCATGTGTGTATACTCCAGTCCAAGTTTTGTTGGTTCCAATGCACACATTCTTGGCTCTTTTTAGTGAGTGAAAAAAGTATAGTATATATTTCGGTATAGTCTACCGAAATATAAAAATTCTTGCATCCTTTACTCACACTCATGTTGTTCCAAACCAGAATGAGTAGTATGAATAGATTAAATACATTTTGCATGAATATTTTTTTGGGAAAATTGACTACTACTGAGAGCAAGTGTGTGAGAATATAGAATATATAATTGCACAAAGCTCTGAAGTCCAGCACAGATGAACTAGAAAAAATTGTGTAAAAGGTCGCAATATATAACAGTTTTAAATAACTACACTAAAGAAATTGCAATGTTAGTGACATTGTTCCACATATATCAGTGTAATATTGCTAGGTCCCCACTGATTTCTACCCCTAGTCAACTTTATGATGCATATATATCTTTGCATATATGCATGCATTTAATTTAAATTAATGTTATTATTTCTGCTTTCTTGCCATTGGATCTTGAGTTTTCTCACTTCCAAAATCTAATTTTAAAGGGATAGTTCACCCAAAAATGTTAATTCTCTCATCATTTATTCACACTCATGCCATCCCAGATGTGAATGACTTTCTTTCTTCTGCTAAACACAAATTTTCAGCTCTGTAGATCCAGACAATGCAAGTGAATGGTTACTAGGAATTTGAAGCGCCACAAATCACATAAAGGCAGCATAAAAGTAAACCATCCAACTCCAGTGGTTAAATCCATATCTTCAGAAGCTATATGATAAGTGTGGGTGAGAAACAGATCAATATTTAAGTCCTTTTTTTCTATAAATTCTCCTATCATATCGCCATCTACTTCTGTCCAGCAGATCGCAATATGCACAAAGAATGTGAATCATCAAAAAACAAAAGAAGAAGAATGTGAAAGTGAAAGGTGAAGATTTATGGGAAAAAACTGTTTCTCACTCCCACTTATCATATCACTTCTGAAGATATGGATTTCACAATTGGAGTCATATGGATTACTTTTATACTGCCTTTATGTGCTTTTTGAACCTTCAAAGGCCTGATCACCATTCACTTGCATTGTATGAAGCTAAAGAGATGAGATATTCTTCTAAAAATCTTTGTTTGTGTTCAGCAGAAGAAAGAAAGCCATACACATCTGGGATGGCATGAGGTTGATGAAATAATGAAAGAAATTTCATTTTTGGTTGAACTGTTCCTTTAAGCCCTGGGTAGCTTTATATATGAAGGGTCAGTGTGGGCCACTTCTCCTCATTTGGTAA
Organism: Xyrauchen texanus; assembly: GCF_025860055.1. Classification (NCBI taxonomy): domain Eukaryota; kingdom Metazoa; phylum Chordata; class Actinopteri; order Cypriniformes; family Catostomidae; genus Xyrauchen; species Xyrauchen texanus. The sequence continues at coordinate 26,788,881 of NC_068301.1, forward strand.
ATCAAGCAATCAGTATTCTCATCCATGTGGTTGAAATCATTTAATCGATTGTTTCAGTTCATAGATGGAAGCACATTTTTTCTCACACCAGGAATCCTCATAGTTTTCTGCATGAGTAATCTCTTATAAAACAATGATACCCATAATTATTACCATTACACCCCAATTATACTGTTCCAAGCTTAGAAATATGTAAGATAAGATATCCAATTGTTCACATGGCTTAGCCTATGTAACGTCATAGAGCTTACAGTGCTCTGTGTATGAGTGGCATGCTGGGAGGATGCTGCCGTGTGTTTACAAGCCATCAGTCCAGGTTTGACTTTTTAAACTGATGTGTCATCGCATTAGTTAACACCACATTTCTCTGGGACATTGTGTACTTTTTTAAAGCACTGGAGGAGGCCCTCTCCTTTGGTTTTATCTTTAAATCTTTACTAATTGGCCAACTGGAATGCTTGGATGAAGAGTTTTTGCTTAGGCTATTAGATACTGTTGTAAATGACATGCTTCAAGCTCTACAGCTCAAATGACTGACTCATTTTTTCAACCTTTCACACACATTTTGTTTGATGACTTTGGAATATTTGAATTAGGTAGTAGCTAACATAAAATGTAACATAAGGAACCATGGTAGTACAATAGTTTTTGGGTCATTGTACCATGCTAGTACTATGTTTTTTGGGGCATGCACCATGGCAAAAACATGGTAGTCTTTTAAGAACCTTCAGTACCATAAGATATGTCAATGCACTGTGATATTACCAATTGATAGCATCACTGTATTAAATGGTAGGGAGGAATTGTAAGGGATTTTAACTAGACATTGATAGTAATTTTTCACTGGCTATGCTCTATTGGCAGTGTTGCAGTTCAGAGGCTTGCCAATGAATCCCGCTTCATACTGTACGAATTCTGGGAGCAAAGCAATGTGTGGAAAAAGTAAGTAACTTTTATTCCATTTAGTGATGCAACAGACTGATCAGACAGTGAATTCGGCAGCAGTAGATAGAAAGGTTTGCCGCTGAAATTGGTCTGTGTTTACCGAAATTCTAACCACTGCCCCCAGTGGCCAAATCTGGAAGTGTTGTTGAACGAATGTGCATGTGTGATCTCCAGTTTCTTGGTGAAATGGCCACAGAGTGGTGCCAAAAGCGAGTTGTATTTGTAGTTGAAAATAGTGCTGTCAATTTAACATGTTATTTTAGTGCGATTTATTATATTAAAAATGATGCTTTAAGAAACGTTATCTCCGTAATCATGCCTCCTGAACTGTATCTGTAATAAAAGTACATATTTTAATATTACTGGAGCAATTCAACGAGAGGAGCCTTTCTCAGCAAATTATAATGTATGTGAGTAACTGTGTTATCAATTAATCAGATTACATTTTAATCGATCGACAACCCTAGTAATACAGTGAACAGGAATGCACATTTAATTAACCCTACACATAACCCAAACCCAAATCCCAACTGTCAGTGGAGAATTACAGTGATGTATGAATTGCAAAATGCAAAACTGTCTCATGCAATTCAGCTGAATTGGATTGATTTCTGGGAACGTGAACCTACGGTAGGATCATGTCGTATTCTCGTTTGATCGTGTTGTTATGCTAATGGAACACATGCTAATCACTTCAACTTTATGTCATTGTTTCACATTAAAGTGCAAGCATTTTTTTCTGTCTGTAGTCATCTCCAGACCAATTACAGCAAAACCTTCCAGAGAGGCAACGTGGATTTCTTAGAGACACCAGAGATTATGACGACAATGCTGGTTCCAGGTGAACTACAAATTCTCTCTGATGGCAAAACCAAAAGCTGGCACAGTAGTAAGATTTCACATACATTCAATCTCTATTAAATGTTGTTCTGCTTCTTTCTACAGCATCATGGTGGGTCCTCAACAACAACTAGAACTTGTCAACTCTATTTACTTTAGGTGATGCCAGAAATTACATGGACCACACATGCCAAGATTGATATCTGTATCCTTCTGTCATCAGGAAGTGACCACTTGTGTTCATATTTGCTGTGTAGTCATAGTGACTAGTACTTGTTGTCCATTATTTCAATGTTGTTACATTATTAGCTCTATATGAATAGTGTAAACTTTAGATTATATCAAATAAAGCAATGAGATCTGATAGCACTCTGACACCAATAGTTCCAAATGTTTTAATCAGAGATACATAAGCTATTTGTTCATCTTTGACATGACATTACAATGATGTGTACTGTCATATTATGTACTGTTTGTCTATAGAACAGGACTGTGTCTCTTACTCATAATAATATTAACCATTATTTTGAAAATATATTCTTATGTTATTTTGTAGTTTGTCATCTCTGAATAAAAATATGACATTAAATGTGTCCAACCACCATTTTTATGATACATATTTGGGTTATTTATCTTTCTAAGCAAATGGCATGTACTTAATTTAACCTACCGTGAGGTTTAGGGTTTTTTCTTTCTTTCTGTACATGTCATATGGTATTTGAACAGCACGTGAATGATTTTCTTGGTCCAATGAGAGAGGACTGATTGTGCTAGACTATTTTCCAGAGCCAGATGACTCACAGAGGGCTGTGTGTTTCTACCTTTCAAGTATCAACACTGCCATCCTGTGGATGAACAAGGATCAGGATCTCATGATATCAAGCACTAGAAATTGGTCATTACATATTGACACTGTCAGTATGGAATAGTTTTAAAATTTTATTTGTCACACCAGAGGACAATTTAAAAATGAAATAGTGAAGGCTAAAGGGTAAAATAAATAGTAACCAGCTATATGACTTAAGATATACCCTTTCCCATATAAATTTGTTTACATTTTAACCTAGAATCTTAATGTCGATTAAACAAAAGCTATTGACACATTATGCGTCAACCACCCTTACACATCATAGTAGTATGTGTTGTACTGAATTTAAATTATGCTGATTTGTGCTGAAAAAAATGTCATGGAAAAAGAATCTTTCTTGATTTTTCATTTTTTCTTGATCATAATGATACAACATCCTAGTGCTTTGGCCCATTTACATCATGTACAAATATTCGTGCTTTGTTAAATCAAAATTATGAGATAGTCATTATGTTAAAATAAAAAGTCAAAATTATAAGATACATAGTCATAATTATGAAAAAATGAATAATTATGAGATAAAAAGTAATGTTAATGATACTGTCAAAATTATGAGAAAAAAAAGTCATAATTATTTGCAAAAAAAATCGTGTTTATGATATTAAGTCAAAATTATGAGATGCTAAATAAACAATTATGGAATTAAATTCAAAATGTAAAGATAAACAGTCATAATTATGAGATAAAAAGATCAAATGACACATTGTAATGAATGAAAAGAAATAATGAGGCTATTGTGAGAGTGGGGTCCAAATTCATATTGACAATCTAATTCAAAATCAACGGTAAATGGATTTTGAAAACAAAGAGCATTATGATGTAAAATAAAGAAGAAATACTGTGTTTAAGAATCGTCATTATTGCTATATCACGAATCAAATGTACGCAATTTTTTCAAATCGATGCATGTTAACATCTTTATACAAAAGGTCAGATTTCATTGTTCCATTGAAGCACACAGGATCATTCTAGTGTGAAACATTCTCAAATCATACTTGACAACATGGATCACAAGGTTTTGCACAAAATTGTGGTGTCCATGACATTAAATCAAAAGGGGGACATCCCAAATACTACTTTTGTACTCAAATTGTTATGCTGATAATACAATTTGTATTGAAATAAATTTGTATTACATTAGAAAAATTTACAAAAGAAGGATTTTCACTAGATATACAAAACAATGAAAGATATTCATTAAAATTCTGATTAAAGTCAAGCAAGCATGAAGCATCTGACTGTCATAGGGTTAGTAGTTTTCAGTTTTATTGAGAAATTATTGTTGTTTGAAAAAACAAAAAAACCAAGCCATATTACAACTTGAAGCAGACTTTGTGTGCTGAGTTGCCTATGTACAAAACGTTTACTGGCTTGTCACATTCAGAACAAGTTTATTTCCAATTGTCTTGACAAAATACAGAACTACTGTAAATGTAAGCTACAGCAATACTAGCAAGGTTTTTACAGAGTTTTGGAATGAGGAAGCTAGCAGTGAGGCTTTTACATTCTACACACAGGAAGAAGCACTAGACACAAATGGCGTAGCACTTCCACTGTGCCCTTTCAGTAACAGACTAATAAAATACTGTTGAGTACAAAATAATCCAAGTAAAATCATGCACATGTAATTAACATCCATTCAGCATGTGTCAAAAGGATAGTTCACCAAAAAAAATAAAAAAATTATAATAAGATAATTCTGTTATTGTTCATTCAACTTTATGTCCTTCCAAACCTGTATTACTTACTTTCTTCTGTAGGCCACGTTCAGCAGAATGTTTAAGCTACTTTTATTTTTTGTGAATGTTGACCATGGGTTTCACTGACCATAGTGAAATATCAAACACTTCATTCTATTCCTCACATACAGCTATCATAAGGCTTCAGAAGACTTAATGGTATGGTGCTTTTCGTCCTTTTTGGAGCTTGTTACCCCCTAGTCACTATTCACTGCCATTATATGGAAAAAAGCAGAGTGAACATTCTACTAAACATCTCCTTTTGTGTTCCATGGAAGAAAGAAAATTAATGAGCATGGAATGACAGAATTTAATTGATAGAATTTTCCTTTACGAACTATTCCTTTAAATTTCATTAAGAGGAACAGTGACCCTGTACATGCTTCTTTTTTACTTTTAAAGCCACAAAAACATATGATTATTGCTCACAGTGAGTTTCAGCAGCCAAAATGGATTTTAAAATACTGCTAAATTTAATCCGAAATTCGGATTCGGACCTCCCCTAACAGACACTGAAACAAAAATGTTGGCACAGGATTGTAAGAAGAGTTAAATATATCTGAACATTTCATATGACAGACAGTGCCACCATTGGTGATGGCAGGCTTTCTTAAGACATAACATCTCTCATCTCGTTACAGTTGTGGTAACTAGCAGCAACAGAACAGAATAATTGCATAAAATCGTAGTGCAATGGGCAAACTGTTCATAAAAGATCATCTCATTTGGTCAAGTTTATAACAAAATGCAGTACTTAAAATATGTCCACCCACCATGACAACTTCAAGACAAATCCAAGAGGTGTAACAAAAAGAAGAATGGATTATTAAAATTATTATTATTATTAAATCTAATTTTAGAATCACTTGTTTCACTTTATTTTCTCTAGTCATCATAAAGTTCATATCAGTTAGAGAAGTATCAGAGCCAATCAATAACTAATTCTTTTGAAGTAAATTCTGGCTCTTGTAAGATGAATGGGCATCCAGCTGTTAGCTTGTTTAAATCAGGATTAATCAAATACTAAATGGACTCTTTGAAAGATGGACAAATCTTTGTCTATGCAAAGGTGTTCTCTGGATAACTGACTTTAATAGCTCCCCAGTAGCAGGCCCGTACCAGACAGATAAGACCAAGGAGATATGCAAAGGCCCAGGACACATAAGTAGCATGATAGCGCCTGGCGAAGTCCTGAGTGCCCACCTGTGAGGAAACACACAAAAGATCTGGTGAGAACAGTTAAGGGGGAAATTAAGTTGAAGTTAAATTTAAGTTAATGGTCCTAAAATAGACAAAAATGTAATATATATATATATATATATATATATATATATATATATATATATATATATATATATATATATATATATATGTATATATATATTATTATAAAGTTAATTTAAATTCAAGTTAAAAAAATGTAAAAATTGTCACCCATTTGACCATTATTTATTCCACTTATGTGGATCCAAACCAGTAGGACTTACTTTATGTCATATAATAAAAGTGAAAAGTGACTTGTTAATGTCATGGATTTAGCAAACTTTTTCATGATTTTCAGTGTTTCTATCCTTTATGGAGCTTGACAGCCTGGAGTCACTATTTGGTTTCATTATATGGCAAAAAGATGTGAAGATTATCAGAATTAAAACATTTTGGTCAACTATCCTCACAATGTAAGTGAATGGTGACCAGAACTTTGGAGCTACAAAAAGCACATAAATGCAGCTTAAACATTATAAGACTCCAGAGGTCAAATATATTTCTTTAGAAGCATTATGATAGGTGTGGGTGAGAAAAAGATCACTATTTAAGTCATTTTTTACTATCAATCTCCACTTTTACATTCACATTCTTCTTTTGTTTTTGGTAAATTGCATTCTTCATGCATATCACCACCTAATGAGCAGGGAGGATAATTTATAGTGATATAAGTATAAGTATTTAAATCGGTGCAGCAATATATCAGTGTGCTTTGTCCCACGGCCAGCATGTCATAAGCAGTATTTATGCATTTACTCTGCGCCCTTGCGGGGGCACTGGAAACTATCGCAGCTACTTCAGGTGGATTAACTGTATAAATCCATGTAAACATCCAAGTTAACTGTAAATCACTGCCATTCGCATGATCGACAACTGGAGCGCAAATAGACAGCATTTCTGCGCGTGCACAGTGAGGTGCCCTTGGTGAGCGTGTGAGATGTGCGGGCACGAGGCAATCATGGTGCAAAAACGTCACATATAAAATTTTACTTACTTGTTATACTTAATAAATAATATATTAATACAATAAATCATCATTCTGTTCGTAATTTTTTATATATACAGTGTGTTAATATAAAGAGTACATTTTAAAATGTATCTGTATGTTTTGTCTCTAAATGTTATTATGTTAATCAAGTAATGATTTGACAAAAAGTAATTTACTACATTAAGAATGAAATAAAACATTGCTGTAGAGATGGAAGCAGTAAACTTCCAGCTTGTACATATTCCCTGTGGTGGATTGTGGGAAATTAACCATCATCGAGTGTACATCAAATGTACACTTGAAATTAGAGTGCATTGTTGGTATGAATGAGTGAACAATAGCAGGGAACGAGTGGCTCACTCAGAATTCAGACACACCTACAAAATATCAGACACTCGAAATAGTGCACTATTTAGTGGATAGGGGAAGTTTCAGACACACAAGTGTTCCACGATCAGGGTTTGTGCCCTACGTAGGCTGCGTACTCTGCATTTAGAGAGCGGTGGTATTGCTGTACAGAATTAATTATCTAAATATTTACGACACTAAAAACTGTAACTACACTGAAATAAGAATCCACACAGGACTTTAAAAGCTATGAAATAGTGAAAGGCTTTAATGAAGCATGATCTTGCTTTGGTTTATATTTCAGCATTATATATATAAAGTCCTTGTGGGACATTTTCACAGTAATAATTACAAGAAATGTTTCCAAACCTTTCTTGTTATTGAGAAATTCATCCAGACCTGACAAAAGCCATTAATGGGATAGTTCACCCAAAAATTACAGTTCTCATTATTTACTCACCCTCATGAAACCCCAGATGTGTATGTCTTTCTTTCATTTGCTGAACTAAAATGAAGATTTTTAGAAGAATTTCTCAGCTCTGTAGATCCATACAATGCAATTGAATGGGTGGCAACATTTTAAAGCTAAACAAACAAATATAAGTCATCATAAAAGTAATCCATAAGACTCTAGTGGTTAAATCAGTATCTTCAGAAGTGATGTGAAAGGTGTGGATGAGAAACAGAGAAACAAATCACTTCCACATTATTCTTGTGTTTTTGGAGATTCACATTCTTCTCTGCATATCACCTCCTGTTGTCTAGCAAAAAAGGACAAATATTGATCTGTTTCTCACCCACACCTTTCATATCACTTATGAAGATATGGATTTAAACACTGTAGTCTTATGGATTACTTTTATACTGCCTTTATGTGCTTTTTGGGCCTACAGAGCTAAAATAATCTTCTAAAAATCTTAATTTTTGTTCTGCAGAAGAAAGTCATACTATTTCTTTAAAGTGATAGCTCAGCCATAATTTAAAAATCTGTCATCATTACTCTACACTCATGTTGTTGCAAACCAGTGTGATGCTTTGTATTATGTGGAACACAATGATAGGGACTGACAGTCTCGGTCACTATTCACTTTGAATATATATATATATTAGGGCTGTCAATCGATTACAACTTTTAATCGAATTAATTACATGGTGTCCCGATTAATTAATCACGATATCGCATATCCAGATATTTGCTGAGAAAGCCCCTTATATAACAATAATTCAATATATAATGATGAAATAATTATACATAGTTATCTTTAAATATTAAAATGTATATATATATATATATATATATATATATATATATATATATATATATATATATATAAAATACAACATATTCAGATAATCAAAATGCATTACATTCTTGTGACAGAAGAGTTAATCATTAATAAGACAATACAAAAAGTGGCTTTAGAATACAATGTATTGTTTACTCTCATATTATTGATCATAAGTCAATCATTGGCATACAGTTCACAACAATCCATTTCACAAGGGAATTTGTCAATCAGTTGGAGATTTATTATGAGAGCTTGTTTAAGGACCCCCAATGTACACCTGCGTCAGACATTTTTTCTTTTTTTTTTAGAAACAAGCCAGGGGTATACATAGTACACAATACTACAGATATATTTTACAATAATGCCAAGACATTATATTCATTACATATTGCAATGGTTTTCAATGCTTTGGAGTTGTTGGAGGTACAAAGAGTATTTAAATTATATTTCAAGTCTTTACAAAAAAGTGCATATAGGGGCATTATAGACATAAATTTACACTTATGTATATAATAACTTTGCAAGAAAACGGTGTAACAGTTTAAAGGACACCTCCTTAACCTTGTTGGTAATTAAATATTTGTGAGGTAAAGACCAACGCAAGCATCAGATATGCTTGCGTTGCGTCTCGAGTGTGTTGCGTCATAAAAATAAAATGTTTAGGTCACTGTGTCAAGTTAAATATAGTTTAAAACTCAATCTTTAAACATCTTGAGATCCCTTAGTTTGCATTAGCACTCCAAGTGTTTTGAACGCAAGAACGTAAGGCATATTTGTGATGTGTGTCCGCTGAAGGGTTGTTCATGTTTTATTCAATGTAATAAACTGTGTGTTGCTCATACAGCTGAAATTTCACTTACTGCCCTCTGGAGTAAACAGGTGGTACTACACGCTTGCATTTCTCAGGAATTTCTCAGGAAAGCATTGCGATTAATTAGTTAATTTTTGTTAAATTAAACGCGTTAAATCGACAGCCCTAATATATATATATATAAATATTTATATATGTATATAAACATTCACTGAAAGTAAATAGTGAATTGGAACAACATGATGGTGAATGATGACAGAATTTCCAATACATAAATGTGTATTATGTAATGGAATATTGGGGAGTTAACGTCTATTATGTCATTTGTGAAAGTAACGAGTTACTCACTACTTTAGTACTCTTTTAATTGGATACTTTCTTACTTACTCAAGTAATTATTTTTGTTATTACTTTTACTTGAGTACAGTTTTTGGCTACTCTACCCACCTCTGTTAAACTGTAAAGTTTCATTCATACGTTCAGCAATGGAACTTATTTTCTAGACAGTGGAACTTCTGGTATATAAGTTACCAACATACAGCGACTCCCTTTCTGGTTCCCATGTGCATATCATGGGAAAGTGACAGGGTTTACTGACTTTAAATGTCAACAGTTGAAAAATTTTGCATAGACAAGGTTAGTGTGCAAATTTACTTGCATTCAACCTAGATAATTTTTTAATATTTGTATTGTATTTTCTAATATGATATTCCTCTACTTGTTATAGGTGTCGAATTTAGTGCAAAATTATTTTCTGACAATAAGATTTCTTATGCGCATTGTCAAAATGGACATACAAATAATTGGATGGAAATATAACCATGATGAATACTCACCGTTAAACCAACACCAATGAAAATGCAGATCATTCCTACTGTAATGTAGGCACAGCAGCGTCTTCTGGGTAGGGCACTGCCTACAGAGGATCTGAAAACAAAGATTACATACCTGGTAAGGCTGTCAATGCTCTTTAGCATAAAACCTGTGATTTACTGCTGGCTTTACCACTCTATTGGGCAGCAACCATCTCTATTTACACAGGTATAATGGCCTCATTACATGGATTTGCAAATAACTTAACAGGTATTATTACACTTGCAAGCTGGGCTAAGATGAAGCTACCAATCCCCTCAAACGATAAAACCAATCTCTCTTGGTTAAGCACAGCTGAAAGGGAACACAGAGCCCTTTGTAATTTTTTTAAAATCTTTTTGTTATGTTGGAAATATTTTACCATGCTTTCATAATTTATTTTTGCTGCTTTTGAAATATCTTGTATGTATAAATAAAAAAAAAAAATAATACAAATTCATGACATGCCTTTTTTATTATTTTAATATGTTGCATGATGTTCACTTATGTTATTAGTAAAGTTTTGTTCACAAAAAACAGTCATATATTTGTAAACATGATCATATTGTACCCTCATACTGAACCTGTCAGAAACGCTTGGTTTTGGTGCTGCTGCTGTTTCTTTAAGACTTCACAGCAAACGCCCACTGTTATGATTGGCTGTCTGTTCTTGACTGACCTGCTCTCTCTCTTTGCCATCTCACTGCTCAACGCTACTGGGCGAGCTATGGGAGTAATTAAAGGTAAAGTAGGCACTGATGTACTGTTGTGGAGGCAGTCAGATGCAAATGTCTACCACAGTGTGACATCACAATGTGGAGGAAGTACAGAACAAGTTGTTTTGGTAGCTTGGACTACACAAAAATGCTCTTTTCTCAGTGAGGAGGAAGTTTTGAGTTCTGAAACTTCAAGGACATTTTAGAATTTTATTCTTCATGTCATGATCCTTTAAAATAAGAAACTTCATCATAAAAATAATATTACATTTCAAAGCTATGATAATCTAAACAACAAGTTCATTGAACAAGTCATGAACCAGTTCAATATTTATTGTGTAAAAATTATTTATATAATATTTTACACAAATTTCATGGTATCATATCTATCTCAACAAACAGTTTTGTTATTAATACATTTTCATCAAAACGATCATACTTGGTTATCAAAGGAATAACAGTGTCTGGAATTACAGTTTCATATTTCTTAAATATTACTCATGAACATAAAATTGTGTGCAAATTGTGCATACTTTTTAATTGTGTGTATTTAGGATACATACAAAGCTAGCCATGAAAATGGATTTAGTAAGACAAAAGTAATAAGCCATTTCATTCATTTCCACCACCACAAAATGTTGTTAAACATAATACAACATTTGTGATATAGAAATGTTCATGATATTTCAGAAAAAAGACCAAAATGACAGAATTCTCCAGTGATACATTTATATACAGTTGGATGCTATTAGTGGAAACATTTAAAGGGATACTTCACCCAAAAATTCTCCTATCATTTACTCACCTTTATGCCATCCCAGATGCGTATGACTTTCTTTCTTCTGCAGAACACAAACACAGATTTTTAGAAGAATATGTCAGCTCTATAGGTTCATACAATGCAAGTGAATTTTGACCAGACCACCAAAAGCTCCAAAAATCACAAAATCAATATTTAAGTTAATAGTTCAAAAACACTTCAGAATGTGAAAGTGGAGATTTATAGTAAAAAGGATTGAAATATAGATCTGTTTCTCACCCACACTATCATATCTCTTCTGAAGACATTGATTAAACCACTGGAGTCTAATGGATTACTTTTATGCTGTCATTGTGTGCCTTTGGAGCTTCAAAGTTCTGGCCACCATTCACTTACACTGAATGGACCAAGAGAGCTGAGATATTCTTCTAAAAAACTTAATTTGTGTTCTGCAGAAGAAAGAAAAGTAATATGCATCTGGGATGGCATGAAAGTGAGTAAATGATAAGAGAACTTTCATTTTTGAGTGAACTATCCCTTTAACTCTGGAGAGAGTGAACATTAAGTCTATTTTCTAAAACTCCACAGGGCCAAAAGTGGCCATGGTTAAAGAAACACTCCCCCATGCTTGCAGTCAAAAGGATTGAGTCACTGGGTCACATGGCCTTCTTGTTGTTTGAGTCTCATTAAGTCTTCCTATGAACCTTCACATGCCTCTCTTGGTACAGGATTTTGAAACATTCTTTTGGAATCACAACAAACCATACAGTCTTTATCTCCTCCTGCTTTTATCTCCTTCTCTGCCTCTTTAAAGGCTCGGTTTCCAAGTGGATTTTTTAAAATTGTGATTTACTTCAGAAGATTCAGGGCACTAGGCTTCATCTCTGCTGCCTCTGCCATAACTCTCTGTCATAGCATCACTAGTGTGTGTAGTGCTCATGTTCCAATATGTCAGCATGATTTGCATTGTGATGGCCCTGTGGCCTCTCAGGTGACTGGCAGATTGGCATCACATTGCAAATTCCTCTCTAACCGGTACCACTAGCAACGGTTTATTTATTTTCACTTCCCAGGGAAAACTCTAACCTGACCTACAGCTAGTAATGCACATTACACAATTAGATTTATGATATTTCTCCCGGGAACAACAGTTCAGCTGTTGGCATGTTGAGACAACACAGGCTCAAGTCGCTACAGACAAGAACCCTGACTGATTCGGGACAGTCAACCCCATCTTGAGCCAGCAATTTTGACATACAAAGAGTGGAGAATATGAAAAATTATTGCAACTCACATTTTTTTGCAGTGTGGGCATTTGGCCAGTGTATTGAATCGGAGCTCCATCCACTGTGGACAGAAAACAGAGGAAGTTACTTATATACCAAGCAAACACAAAGCATGGTAGAGCAACAAGTCAATTCATTTGACTAAACTACACCAAAGCGATTCCACGGGTCAGTGCATGGTATTTAAAATTAAAGTCAACATGAAACAGTGTTTGCAACCCATTTTATTTTCCGTAATGTGATGTATCTCTGCTGTGACATCTGCCGAATAGGAAACATTGTTTCAGAGGTGGAGCAAAACGATTACATTTTGCTAAAAGATTATGAAGACAAAATAATTTCTTTGAATAACGCTGTGCACTGCCACCGTTGAATTGTTCACCATAAGGCTAGGAATTTGAATTAGAAAAGGACTTCATGTTGACTTTAAATGACTACTGATAAATTATTCAAGATAATTAGCAATATCTTTTGTATATGAGGATTTCAGTACAAATAAAATGTATAAGAGGGGAAAAAATGAAATGTAAATTAGTGTATTTAACACTATACAAAGGGCTTCTCCACCAAAACATTGCACAAGAATATGTGGCACATATTTTGTGTGACATAAGAAGTTCCTGCATCTTGCCTCTGTAGACCACAAAGAGTTATGTTCATTTGAATCATGCGTAATGCTTCCATTTTTGCAAATTAAAATTACATGCTTCATTGTATATTTGGCTGCAGTTTCCAAGTGAAATGTCCAGTGGAGGGCACCAAAAGGGAGTGAAATTATGTTGGAACCAGACAAGGTTTTTAAAGTGAATATTAGACGGATGTTTTAATGAGTAAAACACATATCTCCCTAACCTAAAACTTTAGCCTAAACCTAACTGATATTTTCACTTCACATTCACTCCGAGCATCCTTGGCTGGGCTTGAGGCTCAAGGTGCGTACACACTGCCAGCGACTTTGTCGCTGCAGGTCGCCAGTGGCTGGCGGTGAAGTCGCTAGTGGGTGTTCCCACTACTGGTTGCCTAGTAACGATTATAAATAACATTCACGGATGTCATTCCATTGTTGTTGACAGCGAATCTCTTTTCTTGCCACTAAAAACAAACATTTTGGAGGTAAAAGACTAAATATAAATGGAATCAGTACATAAAATCCTTTATATCAAAAATGAATGAGAAACAAGGCATGCTGTTTGCCATAGCGGCTGTTTATCTGCAGCGAAAATGCAAATGCCAGTCTGTCTGGGTCCATAAAATCCCCGCGATCTCAGATACACCTTTCCACGCAGTATTTTTCTTAAAAATGTCCTTGTACGTGGGAAGAGACATATCATAGAGCACTGGAAAATTTCTAACAGCAAGAATTAGCCTTTCATCCATCTTTCCTTTACTGCAGGAGCTGAGAGAGAGAGAGAAGGATCACGTGAGCTCTCCCGTCTTCTCTCCTATTGGCTGTCGCTTCCGTTAGTCGCTCTTCATTTGAATAAAGTTGAACTTGTCTTAACTTTGTCGCGTCGTTGGACACGCCCATATCTAGTCGCCAACGGTCGCGACAGCTCGTGTCACCGGAAGTCGCTGTGCTCTCATTGAAAATGAATGGTATGGAGTCGCTGTCGCTGGCAGTGTCTACGCACCTTCAGTCTTGAGTCCAAAGTACAACACACGATCAGGTGAGCTAAAGCACAAACTAATCATGTTGGAATGTAGGTGGGTCTGTAATACAAATGTTAACACGTATTGTTTTTCAAATGATGCAATACAGTAAAAGTGTTTCGAAAAAAGTGTCCCTAAGTAGCCCTAATACCCTCAATTTGTGTGAAAGTTAATAAAACGCACAGCTGGTGTAGCGCCTTTAGTGTTAATTTCAACAGAAAACTGCAGCAAAACGTAGATTATCTCAGTAACACTTTACAATAAGGTTGTATTTTTACATTAGTAAACAGTTTAGTTAACATGAACAATACTTTTACATCATTTAACAAAGTCAATTTCAACATATACTAATACATCCTACAAATTAAACGTTGTATACCTTATCATTAGTTAATGCATTATGAACATGAACTAACAATGAACATTAGTGTTTTAATAAATTGTCATTAACACATTAATAAACACTGTAAAATGATATTATATATATATACTAAAGTTAACTAATGGAACCTTACTGTAAAGAGTGACCATTATTTCTGATTAGTTTTTTAGTTTGTTCAGTCTGCCCAAAGGGTGGTAGATAGGGGCATTAGGACCTTGAAGACAGCAAAGGAAACACCAATATCCCGGCCTGAGGCAGTCTGGGATGACTCATCTTCGCTGCCCTACACACCGGGGGCATCACAGAAACACTAAGAACATGTTCTACAAAACTCTTCACAGTTCACAGTTCTTCTATGCTTTAATGAACTAACACCAAAAGTTTTAAGAGGGGCACACCCTGGAAGAAACTTTATTAATATAACGATTAATATAAAGACCGTACAAGGAATGTGTTTCCGCAGTGGCCGCAGATCACGCGCATGCCCTCGGGCTGGACTGGTAGAGCTGGCTGGGTGGGCTGCTCCTCTGGGATAACCATCACTGGACTTAGATTGATGATCCGTCTGCTGGGGGTCAATAAAAACAATTATGTCAATTGTAAGCTTTCTACAATTTTTGAAACAATTTTTGAAACAATTTATGAACCCCTAAAAATATCTAAAAACCCACCATTATTTGTTAAATGTTTTAAATTTAAGTCATAAAACTATACTCTGCAAGCTCACAACTTGATGTAATATATTTCTTTTGAGGCAGAAAAACATGGTGAATGAAACATGGTGGTGTTTATAGAAGTTTAGACTGCTTTGTAAAACCATGACAAATATTTTAACACCACCAAGTGCTAATTCATCAGCTGTAAATTAAAACAGCACTGCTCGTTTGAGCATTCATGGTACTGCACTTTTGCTGTGATATAATGGTGTTGCAGCTACCATAACACATGTCCACAACATAACTACCCACAAAAGTGCCCCGTTACCACTTACCAGTTGGGCCGGGGGCATCCTATCCTCCTAGATGTGTCTTTACAAATTAACAGGCAATTGCAAGGACATCTAACATACTTCTTTCCCGTTGGTGGGTTTTTTATAGGCTGTAAAAAAAAATGTGATACATGTCAAATTTTCAGATGGATCTACACTAACTGAATATGAAACATGCAAGATACAACATAACAGAGCAATAATATCTAAAGCTGTAGTCTGTATTTTTTAAATGTTATAATACTTTCTCCTATCTCAGCACAGAACACTATAAGTATACCATTCTGAGGTTGATTTACATGAAAAGTGTAATCACTGTGCCACTATAGCATAATCAAAGCATTGCTCTGTTTGATTGAGCTTCCCTGCTCGACACAACAACACTGACTCAACTAATGCAGTGAGCTTGGGCATGGGACTATCTGTTTGTTTGACCAATAAAAGACAAGGAGAGTGTGAGAGAACCCTATTTAACATAATTTTTTGCAATTCCATTGGCTGACGCTAGTTCATGTTAAATTCAATTGAAAGCATTTGTGGCATAATGTTGACTACCATAAAAAAAAAAATTTGACTTGTGCCTCCTTTTCTTTAAAAAAGTCAAAAATCAAGGTTACAGTGAGTCAATGGGGCCAATTTGTAAACTTTAAAATACTCACTGTTTCAAGAATATAACCTCAAGACATAAACAATATGCATGTTAACATGATTTTAGTGTGATAAAACGGCTTAAACTAACCTTTTCTGTGTAAAGTTCCTTTTACAACTTCTTTGCCATGACAACATAACGCTGTAAACCCTATAATCCCGCAAAAATTAGGATTTATGAAATTACGAACTTTACAGCACAAATAATACATACGTTTTAACAGAACATTTAATGCAAGTGCTTTTATAAAATTATAAGCTTCACAATTCTTCCATTAAACCTTACATAAACTGGCCCCATTCACTTCCATTTTAAGTGCGAATTCATCATTTTTTAAAGTAAAGGAGGGACGAGTCAAAATATATTTATGGTAAACAACACTATGCCAAAAACGCTGTTGATTGAGCTTAACTTGGATTGAACCTATATTCCTTAAAGATAATGCAAGTTGCCCATCTCATTTTAAATTTCATTTTGTGAATAAGCAAATAATCGTACCAAACCCATAATTATGCATAAAGAACTTTCTTTACATACCCCCTTTACATACATGCTCTTATTTAAGTATGTTCTATAAGCATGTTCAATCAGCAACGTCTTATGCATTAAATAATTCCATTATTGTGGGTAGTAGTTAAAGGCTGCATTTATAGCTGGACTAATTCATGAATATTGCACGTGGTCTGAATTCTTTACACAGAGAGTCCTCTCATTTAGTCTAGACAAAGCAGCTCCAAACTGTTACTAATACCCATTATTGAGGTCAGGTCTGCACCAGAATTTATGAAACATTTGAACCAAGCTGAGATTTTATTGTTAGCCAACATTTACAGTACATGCAGATGACCAATTATGAAAAAGTGCTTTGTTAAGCCCTTTGATTTTGCTTTAGCAGCTCAATTTCACATAAATGTATACATTAAACTTTCTGGGACACACATTTATGGTCCATTATAATAATCAAAAAGCTACAAGCATGTTTTCAGGTGACATTGCAGAGCATCCATTCATCGACTTGTCAGTGTTTATGAAAAGTATTTTTCATGTAGGTGTAAGGCAGGGTGCCAATGTGTTTGCATTCAAAGGCAAAGAGCAAATGTATGATCTTTGAGAAAATCAACAAACTAACTTTCTCGCAATTAGCAACTCTTCCTGAGGCACCACACCCCACTGAGCGAAGACTGCAAATTCACACCTCATTGTTGCCTTAGACACATCTGGGTGATTCTCACGAAATCCAGCTTTAGAAGGTGTCCAGCATCAGAACTTTTAAAATGCCCTTAAAGCCAATTTTCTTTTTGCACATATAAGATTAAGGTCTGAACTTACTATAACCATTATTTTTACAAGATTTTAAAAAATATTTCCTATATAATTATTTACATTTTTAGATGAAGTCCATAAAAAATTATCATCACCGCAACATGACATTACATTAAATACATGGTTAAAATTTTTTATTTTTGGCTAATGTTAAAGTAGACTCTTATTACTCGTGCTCAAAGCTATGTAAAACTCTGGAGGGATTACTTTTTCATATTTATTATTTTTTGTAATTTCCTTATTTTCTCTCATTACCGAAACATACGTGATGATTTACCATTTCTTTTATTTAATTGTTTTACTAAAAGATAACATACACATTTGTTATGTAGCAGACCTTAAATAAGTAGTGTTGTGTAATATGTATATACATTTAAAAAAAAAATATGATTATCTAATTATTACTTAATTTGTAAAATAGATACATGTTGTGGTAATGAAACTGCCATTTCGGTAATGAGGATCAATGTTTCGGAAATGAGATTTAGCTCACACATCAACTGTTGACAAAGGGGTTTGATGCCTAACCCTATTTTACATATTTAAAACGCATACAATTTTTAAAATAATATTTATTTCATGAACAGAGTTTCATTTTCTCATTTATCGTAATCATCACAGTACCATGCCTTGTGTTAACAAGTGTTGTGTATATAAGTTACAATGTTATGCTCATAAAGAATCATGTCATGTAGCCTACACTGTAGTACTAACAAATATACAACCATTAGTATAAATATTATCATTCTAGTATAACATATAATCATGTGTTCATGAGAACTTTTTCAATGTAACATATTATCATGTGGTCCTGAGAAACATTTAAATGTAACAGCATCATGTGCTCTTGTAAAAAGATTTTAGTTTAGCTAAAACACTTTGGTCCTGACATTCAACCACACAGCCTTTTTCTGAGAATAATTTCATGTGAAGAACTTGAATAGCAGCAACTCTATTTATGAGTTGTCAAACAACTAAAACAAACAACTGGAACGACTGCTTTGTACTAGAGATGCACCGATCGACCGTCCAGGGACCGGAATTAGCCGATTTTCCGCATGCTCGGCCCGGACCGGTAACCGGCCGGTCAGCCTCACGTCTTACCGATTCCAAGCCAGTCCGTTTTGTTGCCAGTGGCGCAGGCAATAACGTCACAGCCGCATGTAAACATGTCATTGGCGTGGGAGATCTTCACTGTGTGAGTGAAGTACACTCACCTAAAGGATTATTAGGAACACCATACTAATACTGTGTTTGACCCCCTTTCACCTTCAGAACTGCCTTAATTCTACGTGGCATTGATTCAACAAGGTGCTGAAAGCATTCTTTAGAAATGTTGGCCCATATTGATAGGATAGCATCTTGCAGTTGATGGAGATTTGTGGGATGCACATCCAGGGCACGAAGCTCCCGTTCCACCACATCCCAAAGATGCTCTATTGGGTTGAGATCTGGTGACTGTTGGGGCCATTTTAGTACAGTGAACTCATTGTCATGTTCAAGAAACCAGTTTGAAATGATTCAAGCTTTGTGACATGGTGCATTATCCTGCTGGAAGTAGCCATCAGAGGATGGGTACATGGTGGCCATAAAGGGATGGACATGGTCAGAAACAATGCTCAGGTAGGCCGTGGCATTTAAACGATGCCCAATTGGCACAAAGGGGCCTAAAGTGTGCCAAGAAAACATCCCCCACACCATTACACCACCACCACCAGCCTGCACAGTGGTAACAAGGCATGATGGATCCATGTTCTCATTCTGTTTACGCCAAATTCTGACTCTACCATCTGAATGTCTCAACAGAAATCGAGACTCATCAGACCAGGCAACATTTTTCCAGTCTTCAACTGTCCAATTTTGGTGAGCTCTTGCAAATTGTAGCCTCTTTTTTCTATTTGTAGTGGAGATGAGTGGTATCAGTCGGCCCATTCTCCTCTGACCTCTAGCATCAACAAGGCATTTTCGCCCACAGGACTGCCGCATACTGGATGTTTTTCCCTTTTCACACCATTCTTTGTAAACCCTAGAAATGGTTGTGCGTGAAAATCCCAGTAACTGAGCAGATTGTGAAATACTCAGACCGGCCCGTCTGGCACCAACAACCATGCCACGCTCAAAATTGCTTAAATCACCTTTCTTTCCCATTCTGACATTCAGTTTGGAGTTCAGGAGATTGTCTTGACCAGGACCACACCCCTAAATGCATTGAAGCAACTGCCATGTGATTGGTTGATTAGATAATTGCATTAATGAGAAATTGAACAGGTGTTCCTAATAATCCTTTAGGTGAGTGTATATATAAAGTTCGAAATGTGTAATAATTGTAAGGCCAAAGTAAACCGTGGGGGAACCACCACAATAAATTTCAGAACAACAAACCTAATTAGACACTTATAACACCATCACCCAGCTGAAAATGCCCATTTTAAAAAAGAAGCTAAAAAGTGAAAGCGGCTAAAGCTAGCCAGGGCTCAGAGCCAGCCACAAGTCAGCAGCCTCTCCTATCATTCCTTGGAATGAGCAGCGAAAAGACCAAAGCAATTACAAGGAAAATTATGCAATTCATGGCCCTGGATGACCAGCTGTTCTCCATAGTTGAGGAAAAAGGGTTCAGAAATAAATTTCCTCGATACAGAGTATGAGGTACTTTCCGACGTCGCGTTGCCAGAGTTGTTTAATCTCGTGTCATGTCACACACGCAGCCTGTTATCTGTCAACATTTGGGTACACAAATCCGGGAGAGGGGAAGGGGGGTGCTGGATGGCAGAGGCAGGCTAAATACATACAAATTGTGCCGTTGTGATTTAACGTAATTTTTCCCACCGTGTCCGATATTAAAATCAGTGCGACACACATTACAAAAGGCGTGGGCATTGTCGATATGGCTTCGGGATATGAAATTCAATTCTTCCATCCAGCTGTTGTTAAATTTACATGTATATTTAGTTTTTTCACCGGAGCACCAGCTGATTCTTCTCCTCCCATCTACCAGTGATGCTTGATTTAACATCCCGCGTCTACTGCCTGCGCAGATATCAACAGTGCAAATGGGTTGTAGGTTGCCAGATCGTGGTCATAAATGATTTGTAATGTGTATGATGTGTCGACTGTGTGAGTAGGATGCGTTTCATTCAAGATCTGGCAACTGGACCACCTTGGAATAATATATTGATGTGATTATTCATATAACGTGGTTTGGGCCATACAAATTACGGGAGTTTTTTTGGGAGAAATAACAAAACGGGAGACTCCCGGGAAAAACGGGAGTGTTGACAGGTATGCAAGCCATTCCTGAAGCAGTGCTCTGTTTTACAACTGATATTTGTACATCTAACGTAAGTTGAGCGTATTGGACACTTCGGTTTTTCAGATCTTTGGAATTGTTTTGTTAGATGAGTAATAAAGAGAAAAATGTCCATTTATAAAAATAGTGGAAAATGACATCTGTTATATAAAGCAACTCATTTGCAGTTAATTGTTATTTCTACCCCGGAGGATGAGCAACCTTAAACATTCTTGCTAACTGTGGAAGCTAAATGAGGGTTAGCTAAACTTTCCCTCTCTTTTTATATTTAGACCATAATGGGGTATATAGTAATCAAAAAATTAAAACGGCAACTTTTTTAAATCTTCACAAACTCATGTTTCAGTAATGAGAACTAAAAAGTTGTGTAGGTACTATGACAAACAAAATTTTAACTTTTATTTGGAGAGAAAAAATAAGAACTGCTTACCTGGTAGCCATCTTGAGTGTCACAGTCAATTATGTCCCTTCCAACAAAATTTCTTGAAAATGTTAGTTCCTTGAGGACTTAAACAATGATTGAAAATTGTTGCAGAGGATGAGAAAATTGGTCTTGGACACATTTATATTCCTTATTATTGTCACTACATTTACCAATGATCAACAAATACCACATGTTTCTTTACTGTAAATGTTTATAGTATAACATGTACTGAAGCATTTTATTTTTTATATTTTTTAATTATAAATATTTCCATCTCAAAAAACACAAATCCAGTCATGGACACGTTGCGGTAACGAAAAATTTCCCCTTAAATGTGGAAAAAACAACAAAATTGGTATTTATGATGTCATTTGAAATCATGTGCAAAATAGTACATGAAGAGATGTTTATAACTGTATCCTTCTTATTTTGATAGCATTTACTTTTATCATCAAAATGTTTCATGACACCTCATATGTCTAATTTCGTGAGAATCACCCATCTGTCCCATTCTCTCCTCTCTCCCCCATTCAGCTCAGAATCACCTAAGAGCTGTATGTAACAAAAGTCTATATCTGATGTATACAAATAATGTAACTAGTGTAACATGTTTGGAATCATTTAAAATGTCTCAGTGCGTCTGGTATTGTGCTCTTATTCCCAGGTTTGTAAACTTAATGACAGCAAAGTTATAAGGTCTTTGCCAAATGCTTTATAATTCTGGAGGTCTGTCTCCATCCCTGCTTGTATGTTAATGAAGTATGTCCCCACTTCCAAACCTAACCACTCCCAAAATCCCCTTTGTCCATGGTTTGGGTATTTAAGGAAAGGCGACACATTGCTCAGGGCTCTCTGTAATCAGATGATCCCAAACAGTTTACTGTTTGTAGTTTATTTCAGGTCATAGCAATTCGAATTTCTTATGTTTTGATAAAATGTCTAACTTTGACTTATCAATGTCTAATTGGAATTGATGAATTGATTATGTTACCTGATCAATAAATTGTCAACATTTGATTTTATTCTGACTGACTCTGACATTGTGTTTCCCAAAAAGATTAAACGATTCGTATGTTACCGCAAGTCTGCGTCAGATTAGTGACGACTAATATTTGGCATCGATTCAAGTGTACTTGGTTTGCAAAGACAAAAAGGGAATTTCCGTTTAGAACAGCAAATGCTGCTTGACCAATCTAAATTTGGGTGTCTAACCTCTGTTTTAATTTGATGTTTCTCCAGATAAGTGTACGTGGGAAACCACGCATGGCCAATCCAAAGCTATTATAAGAGAAGTTATGTTGGTCAACTTACATCTGTAATAGTGGCCGTGACCTCTACTGAAGAAAACGTTAAGTTACATTCAAGTGTATGCAATTCCATGGGGCTATACTGAAGTATCTTTGATTGTGTGAACGTGACTGATCTCAGGTATATAGCAATTACCTCTGTTCTCAGGTATATAGCAATTACCTCTGTTTGATGATCCAATACTGGCCGCTTGTGATCGTGAGACCCGCGGTGTAGAGAAAACACGCGAGGACCTCAAAGCGACATAGTTTCTTAATCTAAACGGGTAAAGTATAATTAAAGAGTTAAAGGAATAATCAAACATTCGCTCACTTTTAATGATACTCAGATATCATTAAAAACCTTTTTCATTTATGGAGTCAGATGAATAAACGAGATAATAAATAAGAGAAAATGTATTTCATTTAATATTGTTGTGTTGCGTAACAAGAAAGACAGTAACACGCAGAGACCTATTATTGGAGACCGCCATTGGACCGATAAACGGGCTTACATAGGCAATCCAATTACATCACAATTCAGTTCTATGTGCATACAACACTTATGGGTATGTAAGTAGATCCTTTATTTCCATGAGAGCCGAAACACAATTACTAAAAACTCTATGAGAACTATATATCTGATGTTGATGGCTGATGTTTGGTTGGATAACCAAACTTTGTCCCCTCAAAGTTTGCCAGAATTCATGCAAAACAAAAAACAAAAAACAAAACAAAATGAATGTACTTAGCTTGAAAAAGAGCAAGAGTAAAAGGGAGAGAAGTTGTGGAGGACTATGCACGAGCTGCAGATAGGTCTTTTACCGTTGCCTCGTTGCAGACGGTGCACTTCACCACGTGCTGATGGAGCTTGCCATCCAGATTTATAAGAGACTGGCACACACGACAGTTGATGACAGGCACCCCTCCTGCATCTGGACTGGCAATGGCTGTGTAGGGCGGAGGTAATTCGGCTGTAAGAGAGAAAAGAAAACATAAATGTCTTGAAGTTGTTTAGAGCACTATTTAAAAGTTTTTTTTTTATAAAAATAACAAGTAAAAATCACGGTTATAATAAGGCACACATCAGAAGTGAATGGGCCCAGTTCATTAAAATACAAATGGTTTCAAAAGTACATAAACATTATACAGGTTGTTAACATGATTTTAGTGTGATGAAATGCTTCCTAACCTTATCTGTGTAAGGTTATATCCAATATTACAACTTCTCTGTCATGACAACGCAACACCAGTATTCCCTGTAATCTGCAAAACGCTTCAACTCTAGTAAATAGCAGATTTTAGCACACTAAAATCATGTAAACATGTAGAATGTTTGTCTTGTGGCTATTCTTTTGAAATAGTGTCTACGTAACATTTTATAGACAGATTTTATCACACTAAAGATATTTTATCACACTAAAATCATGTAAACAGATTTGATCACACTAAAGACAGATTTTTTCACACTAAAATCGTGTAAACTTGTATAATGTCTTTCTCTTGGCTCTTCTTTTGAAACAGTGTCTATGTTAAAGTTTATAGACTGTATTGAACACGGGACATTTCTTTAAGGACCCAGATATTAAATTGGACATTAAGTGGTGGCCCAACAAAGTACCAATTGTTTATCGTACATAAGTTTAAAATAAAAAATTAAAAATATAAATATTATCATGAACTATGTCAACTACATGAAATATTTAAAGATGGCGCCGCGAATGGCCGCCTCGGTGTGGAGCTCTCCATTAATTTTGGTGTTTTTGTTTGTATGTCCTGTGTTATTGCCGATAGACAAGTTGCTGATTATTCGGCAGCACACACCAGACATTCCTTTACCGGTTTTTGTTTATTCGTATGTTTGAAATTTTAGTCGGAGGAGTAGCGTTGCTATTTAAAGCATGCTAAAAATGCAAATGTGGGAAGCGAACCGGCATGCTGGTCAAGCTCCGACAGTGCGGCTTTCGAACCGCGCTGCCAAGCAACCATCTAGTTCTGCTTCAAGGAAACCTGGTTGAGTGAAGCCATTCTGGACAGCGCATTACATCTACCGGAGTTTTGATGACTTTACTATTATTCTAAATTGTGAAATAAAATTAAAATAAAGAATGTGTAAAAAAGTTTCAAAATGTTTGACCAGTTGTGTATGTAACAACACTGAAGAAGATGTGCTGTCCTAATGTAGAGGTGCTCTTCATAAACTGCAAACCTTTCTACTCATCATGGGAGTTTTTCTCGTTTAGTCTTGTGTGTTAACATTCCTCCACAAGCATGAGTGAGCACGGTGCTACAACAGCTGGCTGATCAGATCACAGAAATGGGGCAAGAACACCCAGACTCATATTATTATTCATGTAGATTTTAACAAGTCAAATCTCACACGTGAACTGCCCAAATACAGACAGGACATTACATGCCCCACCAGAGACCGAAATACACTGGATCACTGATACACTACATTAAAGGATGCATATTGCTCTGTCCCTAGAGCATCTTTGGGACTCTCTGACACTGTCTGGTTCATCTTCTTACAATCTACAGGCAGAAACTAAAATCAGCTAAACCTGTAGTAAGGACCGTAAAGAGTCCCTGCATCAGTGTGGAGAGGGCATTCTCTGAAGGGCATTACCAACTACAAGACACCATCCTCCAACTCTGTAGGGAATAACCCTGTCTCTTTCGCAGTGTAAAAAGTGCACAGCTGGCTGGGGCTGGCAAGTGTTATGTTGGTTCAAGAATATTAAAATAACCATGTGAAATCCCAACAGTGGTGCTCATAATTCAGCAGTGGCACAGCGCAGCTGCAAAATACATATAGGGGAAACACTATTTCAACATCTAAACTGACCAAGGACTCATGCAAGGATACTATTTTTTGACTTCAGTTTGGCTTTTAACACCATCAAACCCACTCTCCTATGGACTAAATTAACCCAGCTCTCTGTTCCTGTCTCTATCTGTCAGTGAATTACCAGCTTTCTGACAGACAGGCAGCAGTTAGTGAGAATGGGGAAATTCACCATCACTCCAGCAGAAGTATAATCAGCACTGGTGCCCCCCAGGGATGTGTGCTCTCCCCACTACTCTTCTCCCTGTACACAAAAGACTGCACAGCCAAGGACCCCTCTGTTAAGATCCCGAAGTTTGCAGATGACACAACAGTAATCAGCCTCATCCAAGATGACGATTAGTTTGCATACAGAAGGGAGGTTGAACAGCTGGCCATCTGGTGCAGTCAAAACAACTTGGAGCTGAACATGCTTAAAACAGTACAGATGATAGTGGACTTTAGGACACCACAGTATTAACTCCGCACATATTCTGAACAGCACTGTGACAGCAATGGAGTCATTCAGGTTCCTGGGCACTACCATCTCACAGGATCTGAAGTGGGAGACCCACATAGACTCAATTTTGAAAAAGGCCCAGCAGAGGTTGTACTTCCTTCCCCAGCTGAGGAAGTTTAACCTGCCACAGGCCCTGCTGATACATTTTTATTCAGCAGCCATTAAGTCTGTCCTCTACACTTCTATAACTGTCTGGTTTGGTTCAGCTACCAAGTCAGACATCAGAAGACTTTACAGGATAGTTTGTAAATATTGCTCTATTCTATATTTCTCTTTTTATATGTTATGTCATATTTTTTATTTTTATGTTACTATTTGTATACTGTATGTTTAAATGTATGTATGTATGTATATATGGTTGCATTCTCTTTGCACTGCAAGCTTCTGTCACCATGACAAATTCTTGTGTAAGCATACTTGGCATCAAAGCTCATTCTGATTCTTAGACTTAGAAATAGAAAAATCTATAATTTTGTGAATAAACAATGGCAGAAGTGGGATTTGCCAGTCTAACACATGGAACAAACACTGAGATGAATATTGTATTAGTATTAGCTATATTATCATGCGAGAGATGAATTAATCATTCTTTTCATTGTTGAATGCTAAATTTACAAATCTATAAAAACATTTTTTTAAATAGACAATTAAAGCTGCTATGACTTCTGCTGAGTCAGGACATCTAGTATTTGTGACCTATGGAGGAGTAGACTTTCCTCAGGGATAATATATGTAATATATATAATATTTTATGTGTCTCAATTTCTATACTCCTCCAAAGGACCCACACAGAAAGAAAACACTCATTAATTTTGTTTAGCAATAAGTATATCCTATTTACAATTTAAATTGTACTGTAGCTGGCCCGTCAGCCAAGCTCTGCACTCAGTAACCTCTTGTGTACATTATTACTAAAATTCTGAGTTTAGCCATCCCCATTCCCCACCGCTTATTCTCAGTGATATAAAGACAAGTTCCTCCTACTGTCTGTCCATTCTCATTCTAAGAGCACGCTAGTCACCAACACAGACATACTGTTGCCTACCTGAACATGTGATAGCACAGCAAAAACAACTGACAGGAGCTCTGGACTAATGACCTAACTCAGCCCGCTGGGATAATCCAGCTCTTTTTGGGCTTCTACAATATTTCAAAGATACGTTGTGTGTCAAAGAAGTAAGATCCAGTATGATATGTAATAAAACTTGAATGTATTCCTAATTGGCTCAGACTGTAGAATGGACCTTATACAATTGCCCCCTTGGGATTCAAAATTTAGTACTGTTTGGTTAAGGGGACAAGATACATGATGATGTACCCTGATCTACAATGATGGAAAATAGAAAGTGCAGAAAAAAAGGTTATAATACATGGAATTTAATTCAAAAATGTTTGGGATTTTCTTTACATTGTTCCAAGAAATAACAAAATGTAAACTATATGATTAGGGAAATGTTTTTACTTGGGCACACACAATGTGTTTTATTCTGCTATAAAAATGCAGCTGTTTTATATTTACTTTTTATTTATTTATTGTTGTTTTACAATTAAAGGTGCACTCAGTAACTTTTGTATTTGTGTCATCTGTTTGGATGCAGCATCATTTAAAATAAATAGATGACTTTAATCAATGAGTGAAAGTGTCAGGTGTCAAATAACAGGACGGTTACTGAGATTTAGCAAGTAGTATTCAGCTTGTCATGTGATTCTAACATGGCAACCCCCATGTGCGGACCCTCTCATGTAGAATAAAAAAGCTTTTATAGGTTACTGATATGACTGGAGTCTTTATTTTAATTTAACTAGTAGTGAAGCAAGCTGTTTTCAGCTTTACAGGATCTTATACAACGAAGAGAAAAGCATACGTTTATAGATTCTATCCCCCAACACAAAAACAAACCTTACCTTAACAATTAGTGGAGTAAAACATTAATACTAGAATAAAAAGTGAAACCTCCGAATCATGCTCAACATTGATTATTCAATCATGGTTACTGAACCCTAGTCTCCCACGCAGCTGATGCAACGAACTGCCAATTGCACCAGGTGGAAAGTTGAAACCACTGCAAACATGTCTGATAAGAATACTGCATGTCAGCGCAGCGGCATACAGTCGCCAATCCTATGGTACCGAAACTATAGGAAACATCATTCTGACTTCACGTGTGATCATGTTGTCCACAAGCAAAATTGTCTTTAGAAGTTACATTTTTATAATGAGGAAAAAATTACTGAGTGCACCATTAAATAGCACATCTGTCACTGCTGAACTGTCACTGTATGATACGGAATTCACTTACCTAATATTTATTGCATTTGATCGGTTTCTACTGCAGAGCTCCTGACCCAATACTGCTTTCTTTCTTTCTTTTTACACTATATGACTATTTAATTTACTTACTTTAGCTTTGCAAATGTAAAAAACATACAAACTTGACTTTAAACACAATGTAATCATGAGATAAACTAAAACAATGCAATCAAGAGATGCAATATGATACAATGCAGGGTTGTTTATTATTGCACAATCCATACTTCTCACTTTGTAACTGTAGGAATGATTGAGCACTTGAATATTATTTTCTCTAAATTCTTTTTTGACCGCACTAGATGTGTAATAACCACATAGTAACTCTATATTGTGTAATACATAAGCCCAAAGTATACTTCGGTCAGAGGGATGAGTGAAGCAAATCTCGTCATCAGCAGAGTGCGTGAGCACTGAACGTGCTAAATTTTGACCTGTTGCCATCATGAAGAAAACAAGAAAATGAAGTTAAAAAGAACAACACTGGATATGCAAGTCAAGAGTGCATGAGTGAGGAGGTTTGGATATATGTCACTGCATTTGTATAACTCGAGTCTAAAGGAAAATAAAAACCTGGTTATAGGTCCAAAAGTCTGGTGTCACATAGCAGATGTAATGTGCATGTGCCAACCTCCTGTGTATATGCACACACAGTTTTATGGAGTATACTTTGACAGACTCACGTTTGACTGTATTTAGACGCTGAGCAACACTATTACTATAAATAAGGTTACTATAAATAAGTTCCATCAGTCGATTACATTTTTTAAATGTGATTAATCACACAATTTTTGGTAGTTAATCTGAAATTTTACTCTATACTTCTTTTCCTGTCGGAAAGCATTAACTTCCTTCTTAGGAAAGAAAACAAACCAATATGTGACAATATAATGCTTTATTAACATTTTCCAAACAAAGCCTTCAACAAGAAATGCACTAAAATAGCACAAATTCAAGAAACAATAAATGTTGCAAAGGCTAAATGTTAGGCTGACAAACTGAAAGAACTAGTTCCCACATAGTTTGCATATTCATAGCGATGGGCATTAAATCTCTTAAACTCTCATCCTCTACAATATTAATCAGCCGGCATCGTGTCAGTGCATCAGTGTCTAGCGCCGCCTCGAACTCCACATGAAAAGCGCTTGCAGACAAAAAAGTCTCGTTCTGCATTTTGATGATAGTTAAGACTAGTTAAGACTATAGATAAGCTGTGCTTCTGTGGTAATTAAAATGTGCCTTACACTGAAAAATACTTGATTTCTATAACAAGTCCCATCTGAAGTTTGCTTTGTACTATAAACAGCACAAAGAGCTCCTTTCCCATCATGTTATAACTGACACTGAATCACTGTTGTGTGTTTGAGTGTTTATGCTGGTTTATTCTTTATTAATGGTAAATGCATTCCTCGTAATTAAGAAAAATTAATGTGTTCATTTTTTTTACATTAATTGCTTGCATTAACATGTTAATTATGACAGCTCAAGGCAAATCTCTTTGACAAAGCAGGGCCGAGATGGATTTATAACCCTTTTTGGATGTGGTTGCCATCTTTAAATACAGCGTAAGCTTGAATTGCTGACTCACACATGATTGGTATGCATTCATATATTTTTTAATAGGTGTCCTCATGACAGATTAAGGACACATACATTATGTCTCACAAATTAATATAGTATCTGCCAACTCTCCATGGACAGGTTGAAAGTCCAATTCTTGTTCCTCTGACACCAGCCCGAACCGCATGTTATATGAGAGAGGCCTTTTTCCAAACCTGGAGACTGCAGCCAGCTGTTGTTGCAACTCCCACTCTGTCCATCTTACTATCATGTATAAAATCTGAGAGAGGCTGGGCATCCCAAGAGCAGCAGATATTGATTTAGCATTAGCATGCATTTACAATAGTCTAAGATTGTAGGCCATTCATTATACCTTGAACTGAAGCATAGTTACTGCGTTTTGGCTTTGTAGGGCATTATACTCAGCGTCTAAGTGACATACACATTCTCTGTGATTTGTAAACTTATGTTGCCCATCCCAGTTTTTACTCTTAATCCTTATTCACAGATAATTTGCTGTGCTGACTGTGCTTCTAGACTCACAGTCTATTTTTAAATGTTATGTGCATAAAATTAAATAATTATTAAATCTGAACTATAGATACTCTTAAACCTAATCTAAACCTAAAAATGTATATCGAATTATTTACATTTAAATGAAGCTAAACATGTTCCAACAAAGGAACATTAACACATTGGTAATCTAGCTTGCTAATGAGGTCACTCACAGAAGAGAGTGCTTTCAAACACAATAATATCAATAATGATTCAAAATGTGTATTTGTGTAAAAAAAAAAAAAAATATGGTAACTACATTAAGGTTCCATTCATCAACATTAATTAATGCATTAGGTACTAAAAATGAACAATATATTTTTACAACATTTGTTAATCATTGTTAATTGTTAGTTCATGTTTGTTTATATTGCATTAACTAATGATAAGATTTACTAATACTACTGATTTTAATAATGTATTACTATACGTTGAAATTAACATTTAGCCAAGATTAATAAATGCTGTAAAAGTTGTTCATTGTTAGTTCATGTTAACTAATGTTTTATTTTTATTCCAATCATCTTTGGTATATACAAATATGTGTCTGCACCTACACCTTCAAGAGTTTTGATCGACTAATATATTATATTTTCAAAAATGTCTTTGGAAATCAAATGACATGACCATATCAGAGACAATTATTTGGTCTGGTATTTTCCTCAGAGGATTAATCACATGTCACTAAAATAAAACCCACTTATTTAATGTCAGACAAGATCAATGCTGTTTCTTATCCTTTTTCCTATTCTCACCGATATCTCTGGATATCTGGATAGCTCATTAATCAAGAGCTTACAATGTAGTTCAGTCCACACAGGTGTTTTAATTAATGTAGCTTTGGCTTCATACAGCAATTGCAGAATAAAAAAAAACAATAAGCACACTAAGCAATGTTGTGCACAGACTAAAGCCCAGCTCAGCAGTTCCTCCCTCAACAGGCAAAGCTAATCCCTCTCATTCACCTTGTGAGTGATTGCTCACGGTCAAAAAGAGCGAAAGAAACAGACTTTATCCAGGGGTTTGAAATACTAGGCCAGATCATAAAGCTATAGTACACCAGGACAAATAGCTTATGGCCTCCTCATAACCTTATCATGGTGTGAAAATAAAGCCAATATGAATAATGAGTTGTAGTCTAAGGGATCATTACCTTAACGATGTCAATCTTTTGCTGCTAATCAGGAAGTAAAAACGGACTTACAAATCAGCACAAAATGGGTTGACATATCTGACTGTTTAAGACTCCCACTGTGTCCTAAAGCAGGACGTGTCCTGGCGGCCCATGTTTATCATTGGGTTGAAAAGGCTGGCTCTTATGTAAAATCTGCAATACTTAAGAAAGTGAGAAGCTATGTTATCAGGTTCTTTCGTATTACTATTAGGCTATGTTCGTGAAGGAAATACCATCATCTGTACTTCTCTTCTTAAAAGAATTTCTAAATGTGAACTTATCATTACAGCCTAGGGATGTCTCAATACCATAGTTTTTTTTTTTAGAACAAGTATGAGTAGCGATACTTCCTTTTCAGTACTCACTGATACCGATACCTGCTTTTTTTTCCTTTTCTGAATTCCATATCAACAGTTTATAAATGTTATCATCAAAATGGTGTCTAAATAAATTCATTCATTAAAACTTTACTCAAATGAAAATAGAACAATTAATTTGCAACATAATATTGTATTACCTTATATATACACCTACTATTGATCTATTATTATTATTCATACTACTTGTAGTATTAGAGTAAATATTACATAACTACACAGTGGTGATATATTTCGTCTTACTTTTTCCATTTAAATGTAGCTTTTATTTTGAAGCTCTTTCTGTTTTTGTGTTTCTGACAGTATTCTCACCTCTGGAAAAGCAGGTCTCTATGTGGCTCAAAGTGAACCACAAAAGGCTGTTATTTAATTAAATAAATATGTAGTCTGTATGTGCCACACACTACCAAGCGAATACAAACAGATCATGCTATGCTCATGATGGTGTTTTCTATGTATGATCCAAGGAGCTATACAACCTACGAGCAGACAGTGCAATTACAACATGTAATGACATTTGTACATCAGATGTAATGGTTTTTGGTATCTGAGCATTTTTACAAGCATGAGTAGAAGTACATGAGTGCTGTATCAGATCCGAATCTGATACTAGTCTGTATCTTTTTATAATTATATGTAAAAGTTTGGAATTGTTAATTAAAAAGAGCATTTTTTTTTATAATTATATATTTTTTTATCCCCTTTTCTCCCAATTTGGAATGTCCAATTCACACTACTTAGTAGGTCCTCATGGTGGCGCGGTTAATCACCTCAATCCGGGTGGCGGAGGACAAGTCTCAATCGCCTCCGCTTCTGAGACAGTCAATCCACACATCTTATCACACGGCTCGTTGTGCAGGACACTGTGGAAACTCACAGCATGTGGAGGCTCATGCTAACCTCTGCGATCCAAGCACAACTTACCATGTGCCCCATTGAGAGCAAGAACCACTAATTGCAACCACAAGGAAGTTACCCCATGTGACTCTACCCTCCCTGGCAACTGGGCCAATTTGGTTGCTTAGGAGACCTGGCTGGAGTAACTCAGCACACCCTGGAGCTGAGCTACCCAGGCCCCAAAAAGTGCATATTGATTAACATAATAATTTGAAAAAAGGGGGCACATCACATGCACTCCTCAGTGTATACAGAGGTTATGCCCATTCACAATCACTGTGAGAAAAGCATACATTTAGCAAACAAAGGATTTAATTATGATTTTTGATGTTGCAGTACAGTTGCAGAAAGCTTCAGAAATCAGAGTTTAAACTAATAGTTAATCCAAAAATGAAAATTCTCTCATAATACTTACTCTCATATGCCATTAAAGATGTGTTTGACTTTCTTTCTTTTGCAGAACACAAATTAAGATTTTTAGAAGAATGTCTCAGCTCTGTTGGTCCATACAATGCAAGTGAATTGTGACCAGACCTTTGAAGCTCCAAAAAGGAAATAAAGTCAGCATAAAAGTAATCCATAAGACTCAAATGATTTAATCTATATCTTCTGAAGCGATCCAGTTGGTTTTGGGTGAGAACAGACCAAAATGTTTTCACAGTAAATCTTGTCATTGAAGTCTCTAGCCAAGATCATGATTTCAAGCTCAATTACACTTCCAAGTGCTTGACGTATGCACAGAGCGCTACATGGCTTGGAAGTGTAATCGAGCTTGAAATCATGATTGCCAAGGAGAGAGATGATGTCAAGATGTACAGTGAAAAGGAGTTACATTGTGGTCTGTTCTCAACCAAAACCAACTGGATCGCTTCAGAAGACAATAATTAAACCACTGGAGTTTTATGGATTACTTTTTTGCTACTTTTATCCCTTTTTTGGAGCTTTTGGAGTTCTGGTCACCATTCACTTGCATTGCATGGACATACAGAACTGAGAAAATCTTCTAAAAATCTTTGTTTGTGTTCAGCAAAAGACAGAGAGTCAAATGCATTTTAGATGGCTTGGGCGTGAGTAAATGATGAGAAACGTTTAATTTTTAGGATAACTATCCCTTTAATGGAACCTTAAAGGAACATTAGGGAAACCTTTTGCACAACTTGAAACAAAAATTCTGTAAAATCAACTTTCCTGGCTAACCAAAATTGTTCATGGTAACTTTGTGAAATGTTAAATGTTCTTCTTTTTCTAGTTTGTTTGTTAACTTGTAACAGTGTGTGCATGTGCAAACAAATGTTATGACGATTCATCTGCAATATGCTTACAGGATAGTCCCAATATAATGTGGTCTGGGCCTACGAGATGACTGGCATTGCTACAGTGTCTCAAACTACCTGCTCACGAATGAAAGCAAAACATCACTAACAGCGAGATAAATGTCAAATTGACCACGAAATGAAATACCCCTGCAGATTATACTGAACGGGTATCAGTTGACTTAAAATTAAAAGTACACGTTTAATAAGCTACTAAGCACTGTATAATAATTAGCAGTCAAATGATATAATTAATTAATTAGCGTGTAAAGGAATGCAACATATTGCACCCATCACTTTAGGCTGCGATGGCAACGTAATGTCTGTTGGGAGAAATCCAGTGTTGATCGAGGCCCATTCTTTTTACACTCTCATCTGAGCTGTTATTGCATGTCGTTTTGAGACAATGTCTCACATAAATGGGCTGATGGCTGCTACACATCACTGCTCACTACCGCCCGACCAAAATGATTCAGCACTCCTACGTTATTCACAATTCACATTTACCTCTCGGGCTCTGATCCTGCAGGTATGGCGGAGCTGTGGGCGTGACATTCCCCGAGTTCGGTGCTGACAACAGCGGTGATCGTTCATCCATACCATCGGAGGCCATTATATCAAAAGATCAGCCGGCAGCACAGATAAACAACAACAGCAGCGACGAATGTTGGTCTCTCCGTCCCCTGCTCGTGATTGAGCACTAGGCTGTGGCCGTGGAGAGGCGGAGTCAAAGACGTAAACGGGGAGGATGAGAAATCACTGTTGGGTGGACGGGATCTCCATTCAGTCCACTGTAAATATTGCGCACCAGTTATTTCTCGACTCCTGTTATAATATTCATTTGACCTGGCAGTGGCACTATATATTTTGCTCAGAACGGGGGATAATAAATAACGATTTACTGTCATTTCGTTATACAATTCTACTATGGTGGAAGCTTTGCTTATGAATATTAATTAGCCTACGTTACGTGACGTTCAATTATCAGTCAGCCTTACTGATTTGCTTATGGGGTGCTTCATAATACACCAAACATTCTCAACTGGTGACAGGTCAGGACTCCAGGCAGGCCAATCTAGATCCCACACTCTCTGCTCACACAGCCATGCACTTGAGATCTGGGGAGTACGTTGTTTGAAGTTGTCCTGCTGGAAAATGCAGGGACTAGCCATGCTAGTTGATGTTCTGTTTCAGGTACATCAGGAGGATTCCCACTGAAACTTCCCGTGCCCCGTTTCTTGCTCTCTCATTGGCTGTAGGTCAACGCTGCAGTTGTATTTAGCCAAAACATATTTCACATTGCGCGATTTGTAATCGTATGGAGGACAAAACATGCAAAAATAATAAATAAATACATAAATAAATAAATGTAATTATAAGAAAATAAATAAAGGAATAAATGTCTTGATAAAACAAATATAATTAGTTTTTAATTAAAGTTATTCCTGAATTTATTTTTGTATGACTTTTGTTCCTTTATTTATTATTTTCTCTTTTTATTTTTATTCTTTAAAACTTTTTTTATTCTTTCATTTGTTTTAGTTTATTATTATTATTTATTTATGCATTCATTTATTTTTATATTTATTTATTCCAACATGTATTTATTTCTATATTTAAATATTCCCACATTTATTTATTTTTGTATTTATTCTTACATTTTTGTCTCTTGTATGATAATTATGTGGGCTGGTTTCCTCAACAAAACCACAAAATGAGCAAGTTTCATAAATTATATGATTTATCCTTGTCCTTTTCTTTTTTTTCTGTGTATATAACTTCATATTTTGATGTCTGCAAATCCATACTATTGATTTCTGATGTTATGATTGTTCATTGTAAAAGATACAACCATGCTTCATTTCCCTGATCGTTTATGTATGTATACATCTGCAATAAAAACATTTTTAAAACTATAGCTGACTCTTCACATATATCTAGAGAGTTGCGCGACATGCGAATGAAGTCGATAACCACGCATCAAATAACTATGTTTCATTTAGAGGTGCTTATTGATGTTTTAGGAGAGCTCTATGCTGGTATGAATGTCGAAGCACATCCTGGATTGTTAAACTCTCTGCAAAACGTTTCCCTGCATCTTCAAAATCTGTGCAAGTCAAACCATGCTGAGGTGGGATGTCCATCTGCTTCCGATAAGTACTATTGAGCTCTCAACCAATGATGCACTGGAGCTCCGCAAGGACCGCCTCCCTCATTTCCATGTTGCACACAGATAAGTAAAAAATAAATACATGTATAAACAAATAAATATATATGGGAATATATAAATATGGAAATAAATATATGTGGGAATAAATAAATATAAAAAAATAAATTAACACATAAATAAAACAAAAATATGCAAAATAAATGAATAAATAATTAAAAGTTAAAAAGACTAAAAATAAAGTTAAAAATAAATATAGAAAATAATAAAGGAATAAAGTCAAACAATAATAAATTCAAGAATACATTTAATTAAAAACTAATTATATTTGTTTTATCAAGACATTTATTCCTTTATTTTTTTATTATTACATGTATTTATTTATTTATTATTTTTGCAGGTTTGGGCCTCCATATAATCGCAGACAGGTCCAGATATTTAACAGTCTAAATATCTCACTGACATCGGCGACACGTCTGTGCTTCTCTCACATCGCGTCTTCTTTGATAGTTCATACATTGCGATCGTCGCTCACGGGAGCGAGCTCCGATTTGCCTATGATTACAGGATATTATTAGTCACCCCCACTTATCATATCGCTTCAGAAGTACCTAATTAATATTCATGAGCAAAACCAGAGATTATTTAGCAGAGACGGGCAACTTCTATTTAAACAAATGGGAGAAAATGGAACCCCCAACCAAGAAGCTCTAGCGCTCAACGGATGTAGAAAGGAAGTCCCGCCTTATAGGTAAAAGAGCCAATCACCTTTTAAATATAGACATCGCCTGTCAATCAACACGGTAAAGCACATGCGCATTAGCTATACAAACCAGGTAAATTGTGTGTTTTAGCATAATACGAGGTAAAGAAGCATAATTTATTATTCCAATATTATCAAATTTTATTGCTGATTTGCAATATGTTCGTTGAGAGTAATCTTGACCAACCGTTTTTGAGATTTCGGTCTTTCCCCATTCAAGTAGAAAGGAGATGCACTGTCATGACAGGAAATAACCTCCCGAGAGTGTTCCAAAGATGGCCGACAGTGGACTGACTTGCTAAACCTTCATAGTAGTTTGATTCGTATTTCGTTTCCAAGAGGCGTCGCACTACGCATGTCAGGCCAAGAGAAACAACATTTGCATGACGACTGAGGCGCTCACGTAAACGAATTCACGTAAGAACAGCATCTTTTACAAGTATTCATATATAATATAAGACAAATCCGCTTCAGTGTTAGACACGGGAATTATCGACTGGATCCGATCTAATTAGCTTTGTTTTTAGTGAACATGTCAGTACGAGTTGGTGTAGTGTTAAGGCCTACGAATGGTTTATATAATGGTTATGTGTCTGTTTCTTACTTCGTACTTTCTGCTAAAACATCAAAGCCGTGACCAGACCTCAGGTCGTCCAGCTGTCATAAATCACTTACAAGAGGACAGCTGTCGTTTCGGCAAATACAATGATTGGTGTCACTGTCCGATCACTGACATCGTGCCGAGAATCATTCTCTCGGTTATATACTCTGTCGTGTTGACATGAGTCATGACTGTCCCAGATGATGTATCACGGCGGATAAAAATGAGTGTAAGTGTTGCTAGGGTCCAAATCTTTTCTACTGTTATGCATTGCAGCTGCGATTGCTGAAGTTCAGGCCGTTTAAACAGCTTTATTTATTTATTAAGTGTGTTTATACCTATACAATATGTTTGGACCTGCTAAGCAAAGTTGTTTTAGTATTTGGCCATTTTATTTTATTGGTTTTTGACTTAAGCCATCCCAGACAGCGTAATTTTCGAATCCTCCTCTAGTGGATTTTTGTGACGTAGTGGATGTTTTGGTTTTTATGCGTTACACTGAGTACATTTTTACTTAGTATCAGTATTTAGTTTTTTTTTTATGTTGTCGCCTTTTTCACCCAATTTGGAATGTCAAATTCCCAATTTGCTCTAAGTCCTCGTGGTGGACCTCAATACGGGTGGGAACACACATTTTAATTGCACTTATTTGTTTTTTCCAGTTTCATTTGAATTTTTAGTTAAAATAAATAAAAAATAAAGTGCAGAGTTTGAAATCAAGGTGTCTTGCTTTATTGTGTAGGCCTAACCCTGCTTAAAGAAAATTATCCCATAGTACCACCTAGTGTCCAGCCAGCGGTAATACTGTTGTTCGTCGATTTGAACGTTGCACCGTTTTTTTTTTTTTAACTAGTGATCTTATTATTTAGATAACAAGAATATTAATGAATCTCATAAGCTTCGAAGCCAGATAGCAGCCTTAACATTGCCAAGCGCCATATTTAATGTAATATTTTCATATTTTTCAAATAAGTGTCAAAATAGCAAAGGTGTAGAATTAGTTTTTTATTTAGGATTAATTTAGGATTAAAACACTCAGATGTCATACATTTGCCAACATAATTGCAACCCTCATGGAAAAAAATAGACATACTCAAATATTTACTTAAGTGTGAAAACATGTAATGGATAAAAAAAAAAAAAAAACCTGCAGAAAGACAATATAACAAAAAGCAATAAATGTAAAAATTGTTCAACATTAAAAATAAAACCATATCTAAAGAAAATAGTAAAATATAAACATTTACTATGTAATGGATACATTAATATTACAAAAGCAAGCAATAAATATACAAATGATAAACAATCAAATAAGCTACAAAAGACAATAGAACTGAAACAAACAATAAATGTAAAAATGAGACATTAAATATTTTTGGAAAAAAATAAATGTTAAACTGAACTGGTAAAATAAAAGCAACCTAAAAATAAAAGAAACACATTTGTAAGCTATCATTCAAAATGACAGTTTTGATATTATAATTTTCCCATATATGAATTGGGAAAATTCATTTCCCTGAATGTACCACGTTTATCTGTACAAACAATAGTACGCAAGTATAAACACCATGGGACCACGCAGCCATCATACTGCTCAGGAAGGAGATGCATTCTGTCTCCTAGAGATGAACATAGATTGGTACAAATCAATCCCAGAACAACAGCAAAGGACCTTGTGAAGATGCTGGAGGAAACAGGTTGACAAGTATCTATATACGCAGTAAAAATGAGTCCTATATCTACATAGCCCGAAAGGCTGCTCAGCAAGGAAGAAGCCAATGCTCCAAAACTGCTATAAAAAAGACAGACTACATTTTGCAAGTGCAAATGGGGACAAAGATCTTACTTTTTGGAGAAATGTCTTCTGGTCTGATGAAACAAAATTTGAACTGTTTGGTCATAATGACCATCGTTATGTTTGGAGGAAAAAGGGTGATGCTTGCAAGCCGAAGAACACCATCCCAACCGTGAAGCATGAGGGTGGCAGGATTGTGTTGTGGGAGTGCTTTGCTGTAGGAGGGACTGGTGCACTTCACAAAATAGATGGCATCATGAGGAAGGAAAATGATGTGGATATATTGAAGCAACATCTCAAGACATCAGCCAGAAAGTTCAAGCTTGGTCGCAAATGGGTCTTCCGAATAGACAATGGCCCCAAGCATACCTTCAAAGTTGTTGCAAAATGGCTTAAGGACAACAAAGTCAAGGTATTGGAGTGGCCACCACAAAGCTCCAATCTGATAGAAAATTTGTGGGCAGAACTGAAAAAGTGTGTGCGGGTAAGGAGGCAACCAAACCTGACTCAGGTACACCAGTTCTGTCTGGAGGAATGGGCCAAAATTAAAGCAAGTTATTGTGAGAAGCTTGTGGAAGGCTACCCAAAACGTTTGACCCAAGTTAAACAATTTAAAGGCAATGCTACCAAATACTAGTGTATGTAAACTTCTGACCCACTGGGAATGTGAGGAAATCAATAAATCATTAGTTCTGTTATTATTCTGACATTTCACATTCTTAAATAAAGTAGTGATCCTAACTGACCTAAGACAGGGAATGCTTCCTACGATTACATTTCAAAAAATTATTTGTAATGAACTGCTCCAAATAGTTCACAAATCGGACTGAACGCTCTGGTTTCAAAAGTTCTCACGTCACCAGTACAATGAGTCGCTCGCAGCAGTTCTTGTGTCTGACATACTGAGAACTGTTGAGCTGCTGATACTTGGCATGTGTGTGCAGTGTTATTAAGCGGGGTGAAATGCATGTTTCTGATGTATTTTGCTGAACAGCAGAAATTATTTCAAAACGTACTGGAAATATGTTTATTGCTTGATTGTACTTCCGTTTTATCAACATATGATGATAACCCAGTCGCGAGAGTTCTCAACAGTACACTGATCCATGGAGAGCAGCTCTCGAGTTCACAGTACACTGAACTGAGAATCGCCTCTTTCAGTTTCGAAAGCGAGTGAGCTGAATGAGGGGGGCGAAACATTTCAGTCGAGAGATGTAAATTAATTTTACTATTGAGTATTCTGCATGCAAATTATATTTGAAGTTGTTATGAGCTGGATCATGGTTTCTGTAAAAAGGGTGAGTTGATTAAGACTTGTTTATTTACTTTATATGCTTCCGAGAAATACATCTGCATTTGTATATCATTGAGAGTATTGCGTGCTTTAGGTGCAAAACTTTAATGTAGAAAACGTATCGAAGATGTGCGATCACTGAATGAAACACTGACAATAAACACCCTTATTATAACTTCACTGAATAAAATGTAATAATCAGCAATATGCACTTACAAATGGCTTTATTGAATGTGTTTGAGCGTGTATTCCACGACTCCGGGGTATTATCATTATGTGTAGCACCGGTTCATTGAAACGAACTGTCCGAAAGAACCGGTTTTCGGAAAATAATCGGAATTCTCATCACTATGGCATGCTTGTTAGTGCTGATAATGAGTCTGTGCATAATGTATTGCTGTTCTCATTGTTGTATTTCTACCCATTCAGGAGTTAGAAATATGACAATTCTGTAGTCAATACTGATTTACGATCAGCTGTCCATTTTGTGATTTTAAAACTGTGCCATAAAAATGGCGGCCACTTTACTTCCAGAATCTGGGTCTTTTGAACTATCTGTATATATCTACATATATTTTTGAAACAATATTTCTAAAAAGGCATCTTTGTTATAAATTTCATAATGTAGC
The DNA here is from genome assembly GCF_025860055.1 of Xyrauchen texanus. Taxonomy (NCBI): domain Eukaryota; kingdom Metazoa; phylum Chordata; class Actinopteri; order Cypriniformes; family Catostomidae; genus Xyrauchen; species Xyrauchen texanus. The sequence goes on from NC_068301.1 coordinate 26,830,375, forward strand.
TGGATATGAATCGAGGCCATTGAAAGGTTGAACATGATCAGAATCGTCTCTTGTAAACACAGACTCAATCCAGCTAGAAATAAGCCGAAAGTGTGTCTTGTGTTTATCCGCACTCATGCCACAATTCAGCTGACGTCATGTCTTTATTTAATTTGGCATACCAGATCTCAGCCAATTTTGGTTGACCAGACCCAAGCCAATGTTCAGGCAAATTAATGTCTGTCTTTGCGTTGTTTCTTTTGGTTGACCAAACTCACAATAGACTTCAGCCAAATGCTATTTCACACAAAGGTGTTAAAATGTCACTGCCATAACCAAACCAGAAGTGCCAAAAAAAGCTGGATTTGGCCCACATCTTCTTGCTATCTGGGTCTGGGATCTCGCATAATTCTGATTCTGTTTTATTTGTTTGTTGTACTGTTCCATTCTTTAGTAAAGATTTTGTTCTGTTTGATTTATTCAAATTAAGGATTCTATTCTCTATTAAAGATTATATTTTGTTCAATTGCCTATTATAGATTCCATTATATTTAATTCCCTTTTAAAGATACTGTTCAATTTGATTCTCTATTACATATTCTGTTCTATTCGATTAATCGAATGGGTTAATAACTGGTTAACCAATAATCACCAATCAAACAACAAAACAAGCATGACAAAGCTCTATACTGGCTAAAACAAAACAGGCTCATGGAACAGATATGCATTTTTAGCAATAGTTATTACCTGGGTATGAAATTAACTTTTTTGTCCACCAGTTATAGTGGCACATGAATGCACAGTTTTACCAGCCACTTTCATATTATATATATTCTGTCTGTCTGTCCTTCTATCTATTTATCTATCTAATCACAGCTGTACAGAGCAGTTATCTGAGTTATCGTAGACTTTGTCAGTTCAAACCAGTCTGGCCATTCTCTGTTGACCTCTCTCATCAACAAGGCATTTCATTCCACAGAACTGCTGCTCACTGGATGTTTTTTGTTTTTGGTACCATGCGGAGTCAATTCTAGAGACTTGTGCTTTAAAATCCCAGGAGATCAGAAGTTATAGAAATACTCAAACCAGCCAATCTGGTACCAACAATCGGTCCAAATAATTTAGATGGTACTGATGGTTGATGTCAACATTAACTGAAGCTCCTGACCCGTATCTGCATTTATTATGTTTTAAGATTATATAAGTGCTTTACACTGTGAGTCATTCACCCATTAACACACACACACCCCAATGACGGCAGAGCTGCCATGAAAGGCGCTAGCCTGCCATTGGGAGCAACTTGGTGTTCAGTGTCTTGCCCAAGGACATTTTGGCATGTGGAGACATGTGGGCCAGGAATCGAACCACCAACACTGCGATTAGTGGCCGACCCGCTCTACCACCTGAGCCACAGCCGCCCTACATCCGACTACATCACTCATTTAATTAAATGTACTAGTCTGTATTGAAGATTCCCTATTATTTTATTTCTGTTCAATTCGATTCCCTATTAAAGATAATGTTCTATTAGATTTTGTTCTCTTTAAAAAGAAACCTTAATAGTAATCCTTTCCATTCTCTATTAAAGAATCTGTTCTATCCAATGCTTTATTAGGGAAGAGATTATTAAATAAATGTGCAGTTGTCTAGTAAATTCTGGGGTTTTCTGAAAGCGTACGTATATTTGTAGCAATAATTTATGTTTTTCATCCATATTAAAACATTGCTGTTATCACCAGGTGTAAAAAATGGGGAAGGCTCTTTCCCACCTGCCTAAGCATACCTGTCATGATGACTGTCAGGATAGCCTGACTTCATCACCTGTCTACAGTGCTATGCAAACTGATGAGAGCAAGAATGGGGCTGATGTGTCGCAGTTCCCATATGTTGAGTTCACTGGCCGAGACGGCATTACCTGCCCCACGTGCCATGGCACTGGAAGAATCCCACGGGGTAAATTTGTAAATTGATAATACTTTATGAAGTATCTTTTTGTCCAGAGTTTCTGTTGAAATCTAATTGATTACATAAAGTGAATGTTTTAAAATAACCCATTTAGAAATGTCATCTCTCACAAAAATGACTTGATATGTTAAATATGACACACTGTGACATGTTTATGCAGGCCAAGAAAACCAGCTGGTGGCCCTGATCCCATACAGTGACCAAAGGCTGAGACCAAGGAGAACGTAAGAGATACGATTTTCATACTGGCCACATCTAATGCATTCATGCAAGTAGTCTACACCCATTTAGACTTATTATTAAATTCTTTCATTAAAATATATTTGGCACTTTAAGAGGAACATTTTGTGAAACAGAAGTATCACCTCTAGCATGATAACACCTGTTGGTTATCTCACTCTGCTGTTATTATATTTGAACATCTGAACCGGTCATCACAAATATATGAAAACATTAATTTGGACTACATTATAGGAATAATATTATACATCCTATTACTTTGTAGATGTGAGTGTAAAGACATGGGGGAAAAATGAGTTTTTGATAAAACACATTCAGCTAATTAATGTTATATGTCTTACAGCAAGCTGTATGTGACTGCTTCAGTCAGTTTGTGCCTGCTGCTCTCCGGCCTGGCTGTGTTCTTCCTTTTCCCACGTTCCATTGATGTGAACTATGTGGGAGTGAAGTCTGTGTACGTTTTGTATGACCAGAGCAAACGCATCGTTTATCTCAATATTACTGTAAGTTCCCCTTGAGCAATTTTCAAACTACAAATGAATGTTGTACTCTCACATTTTTTTTTAAAGTGTCTGATGGTCACGAGAAGAAAAACATGTGCTGGTGTGCTCAGAAGCCTGAAAACATTTTTACAACAAAGGTGCTCTTTGGTAGGATGGACTATTAGTAGTAAAAAAAAATGGATCCAAGACACACTTCAATGTGAAAAAAAGGTTAAAAAGCCTTTATTCAAATTATACAAATGGGTTGGAAAGTCGTGCATAGCAGCAGAAAAGGCCTTCCTCAGGGTGCGTTTGAATAATGGCTTTTTTGACAATAATAATGACTTTATTCCACATTGAAATGTGTATTGGACTAGTCTTTTTCATTTCTAACTGTGTATTTTCTTTAGGAGTAACTAAAGTGATAGTTTAACCAAAAATTAAAATTCTACTAAAAATGTAGTTTGAAACCTGTATGTATTTAGTTGGCTGCCTTACAAAGGCAAAATGCAGTGACTATGCCAAGATTATAAAATATAAAAATGGAATCATATTTATTTGGATTTAGTGTAGATTTTATATTTCACACTTTGTTTATTTCGAATCTGAGCATAGCTGACCCTAAAATGTTTGTCTTAGGACAGATCATAGTCTAAGACCCAGTTTGTACCTGATATTCTGATGTGTTTCAGGTGATCCGATCAGAAGTGGTCAGTGTTAAATACAGGTGTAAATGGGGTCTAAAACATTTTGTGACTGGATCGAGAGAAAAAAACACATCGCATTTGAGGTGTAAACACTAATTCATGTTGATTATCAAGCTCACCTATCAATCAACCTCTGCGCTAAAACAAGAGATTTAACTTTGCTACTTAGCTGCTGCTTTAAAAGGAAATAATCGTCCTGTCGGAAAATTTAAAAGGCGGAAACATAAACAAGCACGAGAGCTCCTTCAGTGTATCTTACATCAACGTGCAGGGACACAGATGAGAAGCATACACATCAGAAGCAAAACTAATAGAGGTACTCCACTAAGACAAAGGATAATTTTACTCAAAATGTTGCATTTGTTCTTTAAGTTTCAACTGCATCTGAGAGAAACAGTGCACCGGTTTTTTTGTGCTTTATTTGTCTTTTCTGATTTTTCAGCGGTTTATTATCTTGCAGTAACACACTGACATAGTGATTGATGTATGTTGTCATGAGTCCCTCCCCTCCAAATCTGAACACAAGTGGTCACAGGAGATTTATTTAAGTGACCAGGTGTAAACATCGATTTGTCTTACCTGACCACTTATTATCGGATTACCCGAGATGCATCTTTTTCTCCCAATTTCTCTCTAAGTTCTCATGGTGGCGTAGTGACTCGCCTCAATCCGGGTGGCAGAGGACGGATCTCAGCTGCCCCCGCGTCTGAGACCGTCAACCCTTGTGGAAAAAAAGACCATAAGACAGTTGCAGCTCATACCGAACGCTGCTGCCAGGATTCTGAGCAGAACCAGAAAATATGAACATATCACACCAGTCCTCAGGTCTTTACACTGGCTCCCAGTTACATTTAGGATTGATTTTAAAGTATTATTACTGGTATATAAATCACTCAATGGGCTAGGACCTCAATATATTGCAGATATGCTCACTGAATATAAACCCAACAGATCACTCAGATCATTAGGATCACATCAGCTAGAAATACCAAGGGTTCACTCTAAGCAAGGAGAGTCTGCTTTTAGCTATTATGCCAGCCGCAGCTGGAACCAGCTTCCAGAAGAGATCAGATGTGCTCCTACAGTAGTCACATTCAAATCCAGACTCAAAACACATCTGTTTAGCTGTGCATTTACTGAATGAGCACTGTGCCACTGTGTGTCCTACTGTTTGTACTGTATTTTATTTTATATTCTAAACTGTTTCAATTATTCTTATTTTTTTATTCTTATTTTAATCTCTTCTATGTAAAGCACTTTGAATTACCATTGTGTATGAAATGTGCTATATAAATAGACTTGCCTGGCCTTGCCTTGTGTCTTATCACGTGGCTCGTTGAGGACGTTACCACTGAGACATAGCGCAAAGGCCCACGCCATCCACCACGGCATTCTATGCACAACTCGCCATGCACCCCACAGAGAGCGAACCACATTTTAGCCATCACGAGGAGGTTACCCCGTGTGACTCTACCCTCCCTAGCAACCGGGCCAGTTTGGTTGCTTAGGAGACCTGGCTGGAGTCACTCAGCACGCCCTGGGATTCGAACTCGCGAATGCCAGTGGTGGTAGCCAGCGTCTTTAACACTGTGCTACCCAGGCCCCAAGACACTCCCTTTATAACCACAAGACATAAAAAATATGTGTTTAAACATGATTTAGTGTGATAAAATCACTTCATTACCATGTTGATATGATGTCAACGAGCCCTAAAGCGACTTTAAAAACTACAATTTAAACAACTTTACAGGTCAAATAATACACAAGTTTTAACAGAATAATGCAATTGCTTTTATAAAATAATAAGCTTCACATTTCTGTGTTAAAACCCTCCAAAAATTTGCCCCATTCACTTCCATTGTAAGTCCCTCACTATAACCTCCATTTTTGTTTTTTTTAAAGAAAAGGAGGGATGATTCAAAATTATTTTTTGTGGTAATCAACATTATGCCACAAATGCTGTCGATTGAGCTTAACTGGTATTTAACCTGAAATACACCTTGGAAATCCCAACATCAATCTTGTTCATGCGCAATCCTCTACAATGTGAGTAAATCACTGGCATGTGCAACCAAACTTTGCACTATGCAAATAAAAATGTCTGTGATTAGCCACTGGCTGGTGGAAAAATAAAAATGCTTGCTGAACGGCCACGATTTTTAAAGAGACAGGACCATTTTAGCACTTGTTCTACTTATCAATGTAAATACTTGTAAATAGTACAAAGTATGCATGTAAAAAAATAAACATGTAACAATACATAATATGGCATTTCAAGACATCCTATTGATTGATGGAATACATTCAAGGTTTCTACATTTACATTTTTCTTTTGATGAAAGTAATGATAAAATAAAATTTATAAATTCTAATTTCATAATATACCAAGAGAGAAGGTCCCTGTTAACACCATAAACTGAGAGAGAAATTCTTACATACAGCATATAAGCAAAATAGACATTAAGTGAATATAACCAAATGGCTCTGAATCTAATCAAAAGCTTGTGGATCTGCACTGAATCTAAAAATCTGTATCAGCCAGTTTATCCTGTTTATTTATGTGTCCTTGTTTCTTTTACAGAACTTGCTGAATATTACTAACAACAACTTTTACTCTGTGGATGTGGCCAACATTACAGCCCAGGTGCAGTTTTCCAAGACGGTGATTGGAAAAACCCGTGTTAGCAACATCATCTCTATTGGCCCCTTGGACATGAAGCAGGTACAATTGGCATTTGGAAAGTAGGCAGGATTGGTGACATTTTTCAGTATATAACTTTGTTTATATGTTGTTTTTCAGATTGACTACATGGTACCCACCACTATAGCAGATGAAATGAGTTATATGTAGTAAGTTTACCCCATTTTCAAACACTAAAACATGTTTTAAGGTGTTTTCTTTCCTAGCAGACCTTTTAAAACTGCCTCTATTTTACAGTGACTACTGCACCCTGCAGAGCATCAAGGTGCACAACATTGTGGTTATGATGCAGTAAGTATCCGTGAATTACACACACTTATATTGAAGAGCTTATGTGCTTGGGGAATAATACATGCAATTTAACATCAGTATTACAGGCAAATTACAAATCATTTTAAAGGGATAGTTCAACCCAAAAATGAAAATTCCCTCATCATTGACACCCTCATGCCAGCCCAGATGTGTATGACTTTCTTTCTTCTGCTGAGCACAAAGATTTTTAGAAGAATATATTCAGATCTGTATGTCCATACAATGCAAGTGAATGGTGGGCAGAGATTTGTAGCTCCAAAAGGAGATAAAAGCAGCATAAAAGTAATCCATAAGACTTCAGTGGTTAATGTGGATTTATGTGTAATTACATAAATATGCTTGATGCCCATTTGACTAACTTTGATTCTTGTTTTCCAGGATAACAGTCACAGCAGTGTATTTTGGCCATGCTGAGCAGGTGTCTCAGGAGATGTACCAGTATGTGGATTGCGGAGGGAACACTACATCCCTGCATGAGTATAGCCTGAATACACCTTGGTCAGGCTAGAGGTGACCCTGATGTAGTATAATGCCCCACCCTGTCCCTCACCTCTCCACTCCTTGTCATTGTTTCGGCAAAATTGTTTGAATGACTACTAGAGGTCTGCAACCCTACCCGGGCCCGACCGGTTTCAGGCTGGGTTTGGGTCAGTTTTTCCAAATAGGACTTCGTATTCGGGTTTGTAATAAATAAAAAAATAAAATGGCTCACCAAACTTGTTTCTTTGTATCTTTGAGCGAGAGCACGCGCTCTCACTCAAAGATACGCGCAAACGGACGAGTTAGGGTCCATTCACACAGAATGTGTTTTCATGCGCATATGTTCTGTTTTCCCATTGTTTGCACACATGCTGGACGAATGTCTTTGACATTTGCACCGCGTCTCATTTTTTTCTTCTGCGTCTCATGCAGGACTGGCATATTTTAAACACTGTGTCAAGTTAAAACTAACTTAAAATTGTCAAAAACATGTTGTTTTGTCAAATACGAATGTTGCCTATATGCTTACATAAAATACAGCCTATTCCAACAGTATATGCTAGGAGAAGAAATTAGATAGTAAGCAGGTTCGGGCTTAAAATCTGACAGTAGGCTATCGTTTGGGCTGGGTAGGGTCGGGCCACACTGTCGGTTCGGGATTTATTTTAAGGCCAGTGCAGACCTCTAGGGACTACTACTACATTTCTCTGCCAATTAACCACTAGAACATGTTAGGGTGTTGCAATTCACAAATGCACTTTACATTTCATGTTCTTCAGGCAATATTAACATTGAGGTCTGCCTAATTCTCATTCCGTTTCACATTGCCAAACTGAATCATGCATTATTGTTTTGGTAGAAGTTGATCCCTTTTGACAAACATACATTGTTTTTAAGCACTACCTATTTAAAAGCACTCTAAAATTACTTGATTTAAAGATTACTGTTTGTAAAGTGCACTCCTGTTTCATGTTTTTTATTATAATTTTTTTTTTCTGTTTTGTTCTGTAATCTGATATTCACTACAAATTTTAAGTGATGGGATAAATCTATCCAAACTCCCTAAGAGGCCCTGCATGCTTTGGGATCTTTACATTGAGGTGAGATGCACTTAGTGTTTATTTAAAAGAAAATATTCCAGAAAACAGGTTACCTCAAGTTACTGTGCATACCTCATTTCACAGAACTCTCACAGGCTGTGAGATTGGTACAGTTTGGTACATGTAGGATGTTTCTATCTATTTCTGTTTTGCTCTTTAGTGACATTTACAAATTGTCACAGTTCATAAGCTATTAAACTCCCCTCAAAAAATGGCCTCCAAATGTAAATAGACCAATAAAGCACTAAATCTGAAGAAAACCAACAATCACTGGGATCTGAGACTATTGGATGTGTGCAAGATGTTTTTGTATGAAATTATCATTCCCTCAGATTCTCAATGTAATAACATTGATTTCATGAAATTAATTTAAATGCATTTAATTTAGAAGAATTATAGTAGTTTGCTTTTTCATCTAGAAAATTTTATGTGATAATTAAACATTTTTAACATTCTCAAAGTGACTAAAAGGACTACATTTTTAAACATTTGAATCATGTTTGTAAAAAAGTTCACAGATTGATATTTTATGAAAGATGGTCTATCGCCTCTGTAATAGGAATGGCTACTAATATGACTTTGCATTTGTGTATTTTGTCACAAGCATTTTCTTCATGTACATATTTGTATGTAGCACTTTTGATTTTTGAGAAAAGAGGTTTGGACTGCTGTTGAGATTATTAATTAACTTGACCCTGCTGAAGGCTCCGTTTACGTGTTTGAAATATGAAATATATTAGTTTCTGTTAAATAGATGTGTTTTGAGTCACTCGTTCTTTCATTACATTTATTTGATTACGAGTTTAACAAATGTGCTTGACACAGTGTATGTGCATTTCTTTTAGCATATTGCTGTGACTGTAAATCATTTTATGTTTCAATGATGTTAATAATTCTGTCAGATGATTCTGTATAGGAGCACACAACACACTTTCTTATGTGTACAAGAGTGAATAATCATTTCCAGTTTGTTTTTTTTATGTTCTTGCTTTAATATATGTGCAATTTATGCACTCATCTCAAAAGAAACACTAGATTATTTCACACCATTATTGTGCATTAAAATGTATTGAACCAGTTTAATTATATTGAAAGTGGCTGAAATGGCTCTCTCACCAATATTAAACAGGGAACAAGTTTCAAATAAATTCACTCTTATTGAAAAACAGGAAATGTGATCGAGTGTGTGATGCTGCATTTCTTCTTAAACTTTGGAAAGTTTCCAAACTTCACTTGATTGCTGAAACTACCTATTAAGCACTGTTTTGAAGCATATTTTTAATGCCATTATTTACCAACAAAGGTATAAAAGTGAAGTAATCATGTTTTTAAATGCACTGTCTAAATAGTGTTATTTTAACCTTAATAACTGCAAACTGCAATGCCAGTTCAAAGGAGCATGGTTTTGACAAATTAGCTGTCAACAAAGCAGTGCATTCAGGACACATACAAGTCCCAATGGTTGTCATGGAGACAAAACTGCCAATAAAAGTCATAATTTCTATACAGTCAGTTGCTGTAATTGTCACAAGGACATGTCTCTATAAATAGAGATTCTTCAAAGCTGCATGCCAAATTTGTTTGGGGGCACTGAGAACTTTTGACAAAAGGTCCAGCTATTAATTTACATTTCCTGAATGTAAATATTACAAGTTGAAACATCAGAATAAAGAATAAGAATGAGATTTATGAGTTCTCTACTGTCTGCAAAGATCTTCATATTTGATCAGTGGGCCTTTGTAAATCAATCTGTTGGTTTTGCCACCAGAGGGAACTATGAGTCTCAAAGTACCATTCCAAGTCCCTGGGATGATGGCTAGGGTTTGCATAATGCATTGCTATGTTCATAGCAAATAATAAAAAAACTGAGGAACAAGGTCTTGATTTATCATTCACAGAACCCCAGATCAGTCAATAGATGGTTGCCATGGAAACAGAACTGGAGGAGTGAGGACTGTAATTACCATTCTGTCAATGTGAGGATGTGGGACTAGCCCCAAAATTACCATACCCTGTGATTATTGGCCATGATTGTCCTGTTTTGATGATTTATTGTTCCCCAATAATACCTGTAATGTGGCGTTAACTCAGGCTAAACCAAAAGGGGTCAGAATGTGAATGAAGGAAACCCTTTGACTTGTCTACCTTTTTATGATTGTGATTTACCAAACCTTCCAGTGAAACCTGTTAAGTCCAAAGCAGAGAAGATGTTAAACAAGTTCCAGGGAACAGTGGTACAAGTTACTGACAGGGAGGGTCTAGATGTTTTGAGTACTAAGTGGCAAATACCAACTGACATGTCTGAACCGCAAAAAGCAGATTCTGAAATTTCTCAAATATATGCCAGTCTCTTTTAGAGGTTTTGCTTTTTGTTTAGACAATAACCTGCTGTATCGTAGGACCCAAGGGAGACAACAAATGGTTCTCCCTTTGAGTGTGCGTAAAACAGTGTTAACAATGGGACATTCTATACCCTGGGCGGGTCATCTGGGGCACCGTAAAATGTATCACCGAATCAGTAAAAAAAATTTTGGGCCAGGAATGACCAAGGATATAGCTGAATTTTGTAAGACATGTCCAGAGTGTCAGTGGACTGCCCCTCGAGGCCCCCCGAAAGCTCCTTTAATGCCTTTGCCGGTAATAGATGTGCCCTTTCAACGATTGGGCATGGATATTGTAGGCCCTCTAGAAAGAAGTAAAGCTGGTAACAAATATATGTTGGTAATTTGTGATTATGCAACTCGATATCCTGAGGTTTTTCCTTTGAAGAACATTAAAGCCAAATCTGTAGCCTTCTGTTTGGTTCAGTTTTTTGCTAGAGTGGGGTTTCCTCAAGAAATACTCACCGAAAGAGGGTCTAATTTCACCTCAAAGTTATTGCGACAGATTTATCAGTTGTTGAGGATAAAAGGTTTGAAGACCACGCCTTATCATCCAGAAACAGATGGGCTGGTTGAAAGATTTAATCAAACTCTTGTTCAAATGCTCCGTAAATTTGTGAGTGACACTGCGTCCGATTGGGACCAGTGGTTACCATATTTATTGTTTGCATATAGAGAAGTTCCTCAGGCCTCAACAGGTTTTCCCCCTTTCAGCTGATGTATGGTCATGAGGTGCAGGGTCCTCAGAGGGGTTACCAGGATATCATGTTTGGGGGGCATTTGGCTTGTTTGGGGGAGCAATATAAACAATTGAAAAAATCGGCGCAAAATTAAGCTATACTACACACAATCTGTTTTAGTGCATATCTTTTTCTAAGCCAGGTACCCAGAGATAGTCACAGGGCCCCTATTAGACTATAGGGCTTAAACTGGATTTTTGTTGTGTCAGACTTCACTCATCTGCTAGCGATGGAAAAATATGCACAAACCAATCCACTTTTAAATTGTAATTTATCATCAGATGCAGAGGCGTTTCCAGCATTGAAGGACATCCGGGGCTTAGCCCAGACAATTTTATTTTCACACTAGCAACCACTTCCCTGTAGTCCAAAGCTGGTGAGAGGGTATTCTTTGAGTTTTGCTCTGGCTGGGCCTGTTTCTACAGTTCCTAAATCTTCCACTCTAGTACTATCCTCGACTAACTCATCCTCTCTCCTCCCTGAATCATCTGTGATGCAAAAGAACAGATACAGCACATAACGCATTGCAAATCAGCTTCAAACAACTAATTCATCAAGTGCTACATACTTCAAATTATAGACCAATACCATTGAAGAAAATGTATTGGGAAGAGCAGATCAGTGGGATTGCCCTAAGATCTATCATGATTCTTGAATTTTCATGTACATTAACATAAAGTCATCACAAAAGAGTTATATTATAGTCAGTAAAGTGAGGTAAAAAAAATATTGAATATAAATAATTTATATTTTTTGACATAAATAGTCAAAATTATGTATAAGATCCTAAGTTAAAGCAATACATGAATGTCTAAGTTCATTGACACACTATGGCATCGAACTGTATATAATTCTCATCATCTCTATGAGAATAATTCATCTGTCAAAATCATTTCATTAGGATCATTGAGATAAACAATGTTTCACTTTTAACTTTCTCTAAAGTAAAGTGACTGATTAATTGTTAACAGTTTCCATGCCTGATTCTGGCACAGCTGCTGCTGCTGCTCCTCAGTCTGTTGCTCATCTTTGCTACCCTCTACAAAACCATTTAATCAAGTCAAAGTGTATATTTCATACAAACTAATATCACAAAACAAGTCACACATACATTTTATGTTAATGCTTATTGGTTAACCTTAGCGAAAACAACACCTGATAAACAAGAAAAGTACGCTTCGAACAGGTCTCGAACAGCGGTTTCCGGCGTGAGAGGCGACTGTGTTAACTCAGAGCTACCAAGCTGCGTCAATCTAAATAAGGAGGTTAGAGGCTACAACTCTTGAGGTTTAGCCTACTGTGGGTGAAAGCCAGCTAGATGATGATCTTAAGACTTTAAGGACAAAAACAAATGTGAATTCTTACCCACTGACTTCTTTCGGAAAAATCCCCAAAGCCTCATTTGCTTCATTTTTGCTGTATTTCCTGCTAATTGCCATTAACTAGCCACTAAGTAACGTTAGTTGATGTCAACGACTGTGCAAGCTCCTCCTCTACCTGCTGCATATTCAACAGAGAGGAAGAAACGGAGTCGCCCATAGGCTACCGACAGCAAAGGAACTTATTCTATAGGCTAGACTAAAGACTCATCTGTTTAGCCAGGCATACACCTTATTTATCCTCCAACCCACAATTAGGCTGCTTTAGTTAGGTCTGCCAGAACCAGAAACATTGATCATGATCTATAACTCTGCAATAAATTGAATGGAATCTATGCTTATATTATTTTATTTGTTTCCCTGTCTCAACCTCGGGACTCCTATCCTGAGGTCACAAGAACCGGCTGGATACAGCAACATTCCTGCTTCGTGTTGGACTCCACTGCTACATGTCGCTGAATGATGATGACTAAATGCAGCCAGTGCCAGCCAAACATCACTTCCGTCTATTATGATGGACTTCAGAGAATGAACTGATGCCAACTCCAACCATAAGACATGGGATATTTCATATGCCATTGTCTGAACCTCACTGAAATTAGGTTGAACTGCGTTTCACATCCCTGAACTCTGCCTGCATCCCCTCGGTCTATTGATGGACTACGATCTTGAAATGGAATGCATAGACTAACAATTGCCAACAAAAGCCTTCATCAGCCAATTAACAAGGACAATTGCATCTATGTGAACATCTGCAGTTAATCCAGGATGGACTTCAAAGACTGTGGTCATTAATCTTACAGTTTAAACTAAATTGATGTTTAAACACTGACCGTGAACACTTACTTAGTTTAATAATTTTAACCATGACTTTAACTATACATAAGTAATATTTACATTATATTCATGATGTTAGCCAGAGGGGAACTAGCCCCCACAGTGAGTCTGGTTTCTCCCAAGGTTATTTTTCTCCATTAATCAACATCTTATGAAGTTTTGTGTTCCTTGCCACTGTCGCCTTCAGCTTGCTCACTGGGGTTATTAATAGAATTATTATTTAATTACATATTTTTAAACACGATTAACAATCGTATTTTATCTAATTACACAATGATGATTCATTGACATTATAGACATTACAGTTTTATTGTCTGTTAATGCCTGATCTTCTGTAAAGCTTCTTTGAAACGATGTGTGTTGTGAAAGGCGCTATACAAATAAAAATGACTTGACTTCTTCCCTTTGGGCCTAAATTCAATATGAGTGACACATGTTCAGCATTTAAAGAAAACCATGATTCCAGGACAGTTTTTACCTGTTAGGCAGGACGAACAGACTACTACTACTACAGAAGTTAGGGTTAAAAACACGAGAACATGAGCCCCACACGTGCACAGAACTCCAATGGTGCCTCAAGTATGTTTTAATTATTACAAAGCAGCACCAGACACAGTAAAATTGTCAAAAGGAGGTTGATTGTTTTGTCATCTAAACTTGGCCTATAAACGTTTATCCAGTTTTACCACTTCGTTGCCATGATAAGGTAACACCATAAATACTAAAACCCTAAAATGACCATGAAAATGGTAATTTAAACAACTTTACAGCTCAAATAATACACAAGTTTTAACAGAATTAATGTGTGTTTTTATAAAATTATAATCTTCACATTTCTGTGTTTAAAGCCTGAAAAGGAGAAACAAATCAAAATAAATTTTTGTGGTAATCAACATTATGCCACAAATGCTGTCGATTGAGTTTAACTTGTATCGAACCCAGAACATTCCTTTAATTAGATGTGATTTTTGAAAACATTTGAGCTGTAATTACAATAATATACTCCTAACCCTAACCACAACAGTACAAAGACCAAAACTGCGTTATTTCACTTACTTATTTTTAGTTTAAAATTTAGTATACCACTAGCTGGAGATTAAAAAAGATGTGACTGACAGAGCATTGGTGATTTTCGGGCAGGATCATTCGGCACATTGTGGTGCTTGTCTACAATTTGGTAAATTGGGTCTGAAAAAAAAAACCCCACTCTCTTTCTTACTGCACCTCTCTCTCTTTACGCTTGTTTGATCACTTTGCCGTGTCTCTGAACACGCCCACTTGATGTGTCAGTGGAGTCATCTGCACACTGCTTTATTGATTCAGTGCTGTCAGGCCACAGAAGTAAACTATCTGCCTCTCATACTGCATTTACCACACCACACATCTCTGTCAGCCATGGGTCTTCATCACATACAGTTTGAGCTGGCTGGAAAGTGTACTGGTCTCCAGATCTGGAGGATTGAGAAAATGGATCTGGTTCCTCTGCCAGACAACTTGAAGGGAAGCTTCTATGTAGGTGATGCCTACCTGGTGCTCAACACTGTCAAACAGAAGAACTCATGTTCCTATGGCTTGCATTTCTGGTTGGGTAAGCAAACGTTCCTCTATACTTAAGAAATGGGCTTGTATCTAAACATATTACATGTCATGCAAAATATTAATACAAGTCATGAGACTTTGCAATTAGAACAGTAAAATGGTCTCAGCATTCTTACAACATGTTCAAAGGGTATCAGTATGGTCAAATTATAGGAAGTTCACAACCTTTTGTACATAACACATTGCATGAATGTAAAGCAATAAAACTAATAATAAAACATTAGCAAGATCTTTACTGTTTAAAAGATTAAGATGTGAAATCAGATGGCATAAATCTCAGATGTGCAATATTGTAAATACACCAGCAGAATATATGGCCACTATAAAATGCATATACAACTTCAATAAAGTGAAGGTTATAAAGTTTAAAGTTTATACTCTGCGGGAACTGAGTTAGCTGATATTAATATTGGACTTTGAATTGTGTAGTAGAAGAAACAAGACATCCATAATCACATAATTATATGGTATAGAAAATGCTTTAACTGGTGTTCTAAAAATTGTTGCCTGTTCATGACTATGCAAACAATGTTTTTAGATTATCACAATGCTGTGATTGCAGATAAGCTCTTGTGATACTTTTGTGTTCAGGGCTTTACGTTTTTTTTATTGGTGATGCCTGGTGTCTACAGAAAGCATTTTCACAGCTATTTCAACAACAATGTTCTGTGGTCAAGTGTCAAGATAGCACAAAACACAGGATATTTGTTTAACAGAGCAAATTAATATGAATATGATTTTGTAAATTTGACCTATGAAAGAGTCCAAAAGAGAGAAATGTAAGGTTACGTTTTTGTGAATGTTACCAGTTTCTTAATTTTAATTTGGAAAGAAATAATAAATTAGTTGCAATGTGTCACCAGGCAACAAATAAATCAATAAAAATCATAGAAGTCATGTATTTGCCAGAAACCAAGTGCACCGACAAGAGGCACTTAACACAGTTTCCTTCCTCTGCTGATTGAACCACTTTCTTTACTCCATTAGATATTTCCGAGACGTCAATAGAATTAAGATGCTTTGGCCTTGTGTTGTGTCTCAGTTTTAACTCTGCCACAAATCACACACACACACACACATAAAATTGTCTCCCATTATGAGTCATTAACCACTTACCATGTAATGATGTTTCTGCCCATCATGTCTTTGTTGCCACAAAATGGGCAGCATAGAATGGAGGGCCTTTAAGAAAGACATGCTGCAGTCTCGACCAAAAAAAAAACAAACATATGTGGTCACAGGCAACAGCAAATACTGCAGGTTTTAAAGTGTAAAAATTTATACTGGGTGAGAGAAAAAAAACAATGAGTTTCATCTAGTGTGAAAGACTGTACAGTGGGCACTTTTGCAGATGAAACTGCCTGTAAAATATTCGTATTGCCCTTTCTGGTAAATTTACCACTGCCAATCACACATTTTGATGGAGAGCTTTTAACTGTGTTCCAAGTTCTTATTTATTAGATTCGATTGCCTGTTTCTAGCAAATGGGCGTAACCATTTAAGGAAGCACGTGTTAGAAGTGCTCAGTTTATCTATTTTAGGATATCTTAAGGTTTTACTGTGCAAATGTTTTATCTGTCCTGTTTATTGTATTACTTGGAGAAAACTCTAATTTTATCTCTCGTTCTTATTCATTTATTTCATGTGACTTGGTATAAGCAAGTAACAATAAATCTGTTATTGTTGGAGGGGAGTATGTACTGCTTTAGTACCAAAAACAGTTCTAGCTTTTAGAATATTTTTTTCTTAAATGGGGACATGGTTACTTACACTTGGTCGCGTTTTTACTGTTAGGATAGCTATCCGATCATGAAAAGACCAAGTGTAAATGCCCTCCATGACAGAGAAATTACATAGGGCTTTTATTGCACAATAAATGACAAAATAGATGAACGTTGTAGGAGAGACAGATCATTTTTCATTTATTTGATGCAGGTCGCTGGCGAAACTGAAACTAAACACTGACAATTATATTTTTTTGTTCTCATTTATTATTTTAGTTATGGTCTAGTTTTGTTTCGGTTTTGAGCTATGGTGTTGGTAAATTTTTTTCTTTAACTATTCTTTATATTGCTGTTATTCTTAATACTTATTGTTGTGTTCTAATTTTTTTGTACCTCGCAGTAAACTGAATGTTCAAATAAAGCTTTTAAAAAAGAAAAAACACTGACAATGATTGCAGCTGACACGCATGATGCATCTGAACTACGACAAGCCCCAAAGGGAAAAATATATGCAAACACGATACCAGTGCACAGCACAAGGTCACTTAGAATCAAATAATAAATCACATATTTTAAATTCTCTGCTTGCATTAGCATAATTATGGAAGATTTATTTGCATATAGCGTGGGAATTGGAGATCAAATTTATATCCATTTAGCTGAGACAACAACATGTAACCAAGTGTAAATGGAACGTGCATACTCATCGGATAGCAATCCGATAAGTAGAAACTCATGAAGTAGCCAAATATAGATACCCCATTAAGTAACCTTGGTTTCTATTTTATTTTAAACACTAATTATTTGAACATTTTACACCACCATGAAAAAAAAATCTTTCGGATCACCATTCCTGCTTCCTGGAGTGATTCTCCTTGTGACTGCCTTGGTCGCTATCACACACATGCAACAGCTTTCCATCTTTTATCTGTGTTCTCTACCATTCAGCATCAGCACTAAAATGTCATTAAACTCTGTGATGTCATTTGCATTTAGCAGTTGACACTTTATTAGTGATGGTCAAGCATTTTATTACAAGTCAACGAAATTACTGACGAAAATGTGCATTGATGAAACAGCTTTTGATTTAATCAACAATAACGAATCTGAGATGAAAAAGACTCATCATCACAATAATTAAACTATTTTAACTAGAAAAACATACTGTTGATGAAATTATGATGAGAAAAATAGAACAGTGCAAGATTTTAACTGTGCACGAACAGAGGAAGAAATGTCTACAAAGAATTGATGATCAAATAAAAAAATTCCATTATGCTTTGTGTTTCCCTGCTAGAGTCGTGTGAGTTGAACTCGCTGAACACTGAAAAAAATGAACCACTCTTAAAAGGGTTAAAAAATGACTTCACTTAAACACATCCTATTTCTACATGATATTAATAACTATATCCACAACATATGTGTAATATTACAACTTACATCTGCACAGACAATAAAGAAAATTAACAGGTAACTTAAACCAAGTAATTTGCTCATTATAATGTGTAAGTTGCTTTCTGAATGTGCTGCTTCCATTAAAAATAAAATAAAAAGTCACCCTGTGTACTTGTAATGATGGAGGTTTGGAGATGGGATGCTTTTAAAACTATATGCAGCTTTAATGTAAAACTCAAAAACCACAAGAGACTAGAAAAACAAGAAACACAGGAAACCAAAACACACCAACACTACAACCTACAAAGGACACGAACTGACAAAGACAGAGAGCACAGGATGGCATATATACACAAGTACGAACTGGGAAATGAGACAGACCTGGGAGCAATCATGGTAAACACAGAGAATAAGAATACACAGTTAAAGTCAGAAATGTACATACACAGCCAAATCGATTTAAAGTCAGTATTTCAAAATTCCTGACATTTAATCGTAGAAAACATTCCCTGTCTTAGATCAGTTAGGATCACTACTTTATTTTCAGGATGTGAAATGTGGGTCAGAAGTTTACCAACACTTTGTTAGTATTTGGTAGCATTGCCTTTAAATTGTACCCAAATGTTTTGGTAGCCTTCCACAAGCTTCTTACAATGTGTTTCTGGAATTTTGGCCCATTCCTCCAGACAGAACTGGTGTAACTGAGTCAGGTTTGTTGGCCTCCTTGCTCGCACACGCTTTTTCAGTTCTACCCACTAATAATCAAATTGAGGTCAGGGCTTTGTGATGGCCACTCAAATACCTTGACTTTGTTGTCCTTAAGCCATTTTGCCACAACTTTGGAGCTATGCTTGGGGTCATTGTCCATTTGGAAGACCCATTTGCGACCAAGCTTGAACTTTCTGGCTGATGTCTTGAGATGTTGCTTCAGTATATCCATATCAATTTCCTTCCTCATTATGCCATCTATTTTGTGAAGTGCGCCAGTCCCTCCTGCAGCAAAGCACCCCCACAACATGATCCTGCCAATGCTTCACAGTTGGGATGGTGTTCTTTGGCTTGCAAGCCTCACCCTTTTTCCTCCAAATATAACGATGGTCATTATGGCCAAACAGTTCTGTTTTGGTACCCAAATGCTGACAGGTATATCTTAAAGGGACAGTTAACTTGGTGTATGTAAACTTCTGACCTACTGGAATTGTGATGTGGTCAATAAAAAGTGAAACAATCTTTCTGTAAACAATTGTTGGAAAAATTATTAATATCATGCACAAAGTAGATGTCCTAAATGACTTACCAAATCTATAGTTTGCTAATATGAATTCTGTGGAGTTTTAATGACTTCAACCTAAGTGTATGTAAACTTCTGACTTCAACTGTAACAATAATTTTAAAATAAAAGAGATGAATCTAGCACCATCTGCTTGATGCTAAGGAATTATAACTTATCTTACATAACTCCCCCTTTAAGGAGCACCTCTCGACACCCAACCAAAGACAGGCCAAGGAACCAAAAAAGTGAGCTGTGTCAATAGTAACTGTGTCAGGGGCAAACCCATGGGGGATCAAGAGGGTGAACAAGACACCACGGTGAAGCTTCCAGAGGTGCAGGAGACCATGGGGAAGCCTGCAGAGGCATAGTAGGTCACAGGAGAGCTGGCAAAGGGGCGAGATACCATGGGGACCAGGGCGGACCATGCGGATGACCAGGGGACCACGGGATGTCCAACAGGAGAGCAAGAGAAGATGGGAGATTCAAGCAGCTTCTAGGCAGCCAGGGACACAGGCAGGGAAACAAGGGACTCTGGCAAGGGCAAGTCCACAGGATACTTTGGTGAGGGCAAGGGTAAGCCAGCTGAAGACTCTGGTGAGGGCAAGTGCAAGGCCTTAAGAGACTCTGGTAAGGCCAGGGCAGCTGGGCACTTGGGAAAGGTC
Organism: Xyrauchen texanus; assembly: GCF_025860055.1. Lineage (NCBI taxonomy): Eukaryota > Metazoa > Chordata > Actinopteri > Cypriniformes > Catostomidae > Xyrauchen > Xyrauchen texanus. The sequence continues at coordinate 26,850,331 of NC_068301.1, forward strand.
ATGGCAGCCAGGGACTCGGTTGATGTAAGGGCAGCTGGGGAGTCTGGCGAAGCAACAGGAGACAAAGGCAGATATAGCTGTACCCCTGACAGGGGAGCGAGGCCAGGTGGGACTGATGGTAGTGATTGGCCTAGGGAACACAAGGGACTCTGGAGGGGTGATGGCCTCGATAGGAGACTCAGAGGGCAGAGCCACAGGAAATTAAAAGAGCAAGTTCACAAGAAACTAAGAGGGTGAAGCACTTAGTCAAGGCACTATGGGAATTCAGGAAATATCTAGGCACTAGAGATCTCAGACAATTTCAAGGCACTAGGAGACTTTGATGAGGGTCATGGCACCGTACCAGGAACCTTTTGGGACATTGAAGCTGGGACCTCTGGGACCACTGTCCCCCTGACAGGGGAGCGAGGACAGGTGGGTCTGACAGGGGAACGACTAGCCTTGGGAACACAGGGGACTCTGGAGGGGTGATGGCCTCAATAGGAGACACAGAGGGACCACTGGAACAGGGAGCAAAGGAATTTCCATCGCAGGGACCAAAGGAGCCTTCTTCATAAGAACGACCAGAACAGGGAGCGGAACAACAGCAACCGTCAAAAGTGATGAAGGCATTCCCGTCATTACGACTGAAGCCAATGCCTTATTTTTTATGCCTCCGGCAAAAGATTGCTGACATTATTTTCATGATAATTAAGCATATTTTCTCCTGAATTCAACATTTCACTTTTAATTTTTTTGTGTGATTCTTGTTACTGTAATAGAGTAATATTATACTGTACAACAGTAAGACGATTACTGTAATACAATGGCTTTTTTTGTGGCATAAAATCCGCACAACAACTGGTATCATGATGTTAAAATACACTGAATAATATATAATTTTCACAAGAATTATATATATATATTTTTAAAGAGAATCCTACAAATATTGTTTGGTATTTAAAATGTTTTCTTGAAAATAATTTTACAATGCAAAAGAATCTTAATAGTCCTAAACATTAGCTTAATTTGCATTAAGTAAAATGTAATTTCTTATTTTTATTTTGTAGTGAAGACCCAGACATGTTCTTAACAGATTTTGTGACATTCACCATACTACTGTCTGTCTCTGTCTAGGTAAGGAGTGCACCCAGGATGAAAGCACAGCAGCTGCAATCTTTACTGTTCAGTTGGATGACTACCTGGGAGGTAAACCGGTTCAGTACCGTGAACTCCAGGGTGTCGAGTCCACCACCTTCACCAGCTACTTTAAAGGAGAGATCACATACAAGGTTCAAGACAATTTCTGTTCCTCTAGTTCTAGTCATCTAATTTGCTCTCTCATATTTTTTTTATTCTATTGATTTTCAACAGCATATTATTCTTTATTTCACTTCAATTCTCAGTCTGTTTCAGGTCAAACATAAAGCTGCCCTTTGGGGTGATGGAAAGACATTTTTATGATATTTTAGTTCATCGGAAGGAAAGAATACATTTAGAAAAAGTTTCCAAGAGCTCACAGTATAAATCTGCAATTGGTTCAGTCTTTTTGGTCACTATGGTTCTGTATAGGAATGAGGTAAAATTAACTATTCCAAGAAGAACCCACAAATAGCTTCCTACCTAGGGCCTTCCATTTTTTCCCCAAGCACAAACTTCCATGATGGTGTGAGGGGACGTCATGTGTTATAGCACGTGTTTTGGAATGCAACTCTTCAATGTTGTGTTTGGCCACAGAAAAAAAGTGACTGTGGAAGAGAGGGAATGACAAGAAGAAGAAAACACAGAACATTTTGAAAAACATTGTTTATTTTCTTACCTTTTCAGATGGGAGGTGTAGCATCAGGATTTCATCATGTGGTCATCAATGATCTTTCTGCCAAGCGACTCTTCCACATCAAGGGCAGACGGACTGTCCGAGCCACAGAAGTGCCTTTTTCATGGGCCAGTTTCAACAAGGGCGACTGCTTCATAGTAGATATGGGGGAGGTAAGACTTGCTGCATCAACAAACCTAAACTGTGTTAGAAAAGTAAAGACAAGTCTCTTTAATATATCAATTGTTTCTCCTAGAATACAGTGAGCTTAAATGGAGTGCATACAGAGAATAATGCCCTTGTAATCTCACGTCTCTCGAAGTTTCTGAAGAGATCTTAAGAATGTCTCAAACTGTGCTCAGATTTGCCAAGATACCAAAGTCTGTATCAAAAGTCAGACTTCAATATGAACTCAACCATTTCTCATCAAATTCTCCCAAGACCATATTATCTGCTGTACCATCCTCATTCATTTTATAGCTCCATAGTATCAAAAGTCAGAGATTTCAATATGAACTCAAACATTTCTCAACAAACTCTCCCAAGACCGTATTATCTGCTGTGCCATCCTCATTCATTTTATAGCTCCATAGTCTGTATGTCAACTACTATCTCAGGTATTTATATTTATATTTAACCCAAGACATTAAAGAAACATCTGAGATAGTTAATACTTAAATTAAACAACTGAGAGATCCAAAAAGTCTCCTGAGCTTTGAAAGAGCAACCTCTGAGCAATCTCATTTTCATCTGGAGTGGTATCTAGACTGAAGGCTCAAAGAAATACCAAACTGAACACAATTTTCAGTTTAAGTTATCCTCCAACCTTTCAACACTTTATCACTTTATCCATATCTTCTTGATCTAATTTAAGATAACCCAGAGAAATGGGCAGTAATATTGTGATTACAGACAGTAACTTGCAGGTTGACTTGTGTGATGTGTACTTAATGTCCTCTCTGTATGTACTTTGGGTGGGATTGACAATTGGATTACCGTCAAATTATTTTGACCGTCAACATAATTTCTAGAGCAAATATTACGAGCAGGTAAAGGGCTGAACCACAGTCTCACGGCAAACAACAGGCTCATTCATAAAGCTTATGGGACTTCTGCCGACCATCAGTTGCATGGGATAGTTCATACAAATTCTGTGACAGTACCATTCAAATATAACTGAATTCTTTGACAGCATACCTAGTGCTGCGCTCATTCATGTTTGTAATGGAATTTACAGACCATGGTGTAAAATACAGTTCCCATTCCATAATGACAATTTAAAGCTAACATTGCATGTCTAGCGTAGAGGTAAAAGAATCTGGACAGATGGCTTCCTAGGAAATGTATTAATGTGACTCTACACACTTGAAATGAAAGCACATCTCACCTACACCACTAAGAATTAAACCGATTTTTTCTTTAGAAAATCTATCAATGGTGCGGGTCTATGTGCAACAAGTTTGAGCGCCTCAAGGCTGCCCAGGTGGCTGCTGGCATTCGAGACAATGAGAGGAATGGGAGGGCACGACTTGTGATTGTAGAGGAAGGACAAGAGCCTGATGAGATGTTTAAGGTAACAAATTAAAGTTTGAGAGATTTGCATAAAGCCAACCTTAGGCATGTGGTAGAACTTGCTTGCTTTTTGAAGAATTTTACATTTAATCCAAAGATTGCTAAAGGCTGTGCAATATCTGGTTTAGCTGCAAAGTTTTATGTAATGTATTTTTCATGCCTTGTTTTTGCACATCATAGGTTCTTGGTAAGATGCCTGAACTCAGTGATGGAGACGATAATGAGGATGTGATTGCTGACATGTCAAACAGGAAAATGGCAAAGCTTTACATGGTAAACAAGTCTATTTTAGACTTGCATTTTATTTTTATCCTCCTGGGACCCAGCAAAAATAAAATTGTCAATGTATTGTTCAGAAACATGACAGAATTTATTTACCTGTTATGCAAAAATATTGTAATAATGAGATTCTATGTGCTAGAAAATGTTTCATAGGAGAATCAATCTCATATTCACCCATAGTGCCACAACAAGTGAAAACACATACTAAATGTTCTAGTGTAGTAGTAAATGGCTTTCTTGTAAAGGGAAATACACTGCATTATCTTAAAACAACAACATATTTTTCTAATTTTAAAAATCTTAAATAATTATTGACAAGAAAAAAATCTATTAAAATCAATCCAATACTAATGAAAATTACAAAACATCACACCTTTGCTGTACGGGAATTTCAGACATTTTAAAGACCAAGGACAGAAAGTTGTCGTCACCGAACCCCTAAACATTTGCTATCTCTGAGAATCTCTGGGTGACCCTTTAAGGGTTAAAAAAAATGTAACGCGAGAAGTTTATGGATTAATAATAATAAATGAATTGGTGTGTCTCAGGAACATGTGCATGTCTTATTTAAATAGACACATGTACAAACATAAAAAGGAACTGTAACAGGATATAAAGTAAATATGATCTACAAAGACCCAGAATACCATTGTGCTTTACAGGTATCTGATGCAAGTGGGAAAATGCAAGTGTCGCTTGTGTCAGAGGAGAATCCATTTAACCAGAGCGACTTGTTGTCAGAAGAATGCTTCATTCTGGACCACGGAAAAAGCAAAGTTATTTATGTGTGGAAAGGTAAACCTACTTCATTGACCAAAAGGTTAACTGAGGCCATGAGATGTTGGCGATTAACTTTTGCTGATTTGAATGACCTTATTCTTGATGGCCTAGGTCGTAATGCTAATCCCAGTGAGAGGAAGGAGGCCATGAAAACAGCTGAGGGCTTCATCAAACAGATGGGCTATCCTGCAAACACCCAGGTTCACCACTCAAAAGAAATTAAAAACAGAGACTTTAATTCAGAAAATTGCAGCATATATAGAATTCCTGTTGTCATCCAGGTTTTTTTCATCATTCTTAAACACAGATCCAGGTTCTTCCAGAGGGTGGGGAGACACCCATTTTTAAGCAGTTTTTCACAAATTGGAAAGACAAGGACCAGGCTGAGGGTCTAGGCCGAGTTTACGTTACCGAGCGGATTGCCAAGATTCAGCAGTCTGAGTTTGATGCCTCCAAGCTACATGAGTCACATCAAATGGCTGCTCAGTACAACATGGTTGATGATGGCACTGGAACGACACAGGTCTCAATTTACATACAAGAGATCAGTAATTATATGTGAAAATATGTGAACTTGTTAGTGCAAACAGTGAAGGTGTGTTCGTTAAATGTTTGAAAAGAAAGAGAGAAACAGTCTGGAACATTCCTGTCATGTTATAACATATCAAAGAAAAATTCAGTGATTTGTATTGTTCTGTGTTCTCATGGGCTTGTGTTTTCAGCGCTTTTAGAGCAGTTCACATACATTGTGAAATAAAAGTAATGCAGGTTTTAAGCATACGCAATTCCAAACATTACTATCGGCCACAAGTTATTATACAAATCTACAAATATGCCACTGAATAACAGAAAAGGATGAGCTGAAATCGCTTTTTGTGTCAAAATAAAAGCTGCAGGTGAAAGGGATATGTTAAAATAAAATCTCCACCTTTTAAAAATTTAAGTATAAATGATATGAAGGTATATAAATAATATATAAATAATGCTTTTTATAAAGCTACCATGTATAATTGTATATATTGTATATATATATAAATATGCATATCAATGAAAATTATTAGATCTCATTCTCCCTTGTGTTAGTTTAATGAAAACCTGAGAAAACATGCCTTCATTACTTTATAATAGATTTTTATTCAATGCCTTTAATAAATTGAATCTACTTGCCTACAATGGCTGTTTAGATTAAATTATGGTTCCTTAGATAAAAAATTAAAATTTCAGATCAAATACACACTGTAATTATCATGATATATTTTGAATATCATCAATAGAAAGAAACATATTGAGGTATCATTTTTTTAGCCATATTACCCAGCCTTTCTTCAAACCCATATGCTGTTATTTATTCTGTGTACTACAAAATGAACATTTTGAGGAATGTTATCATTCAATGAGCACATTTCCATCAGCAATGCACTGATAACTATCAACAATCATCGTATCAAAAAATATGATAACACAAGAAAACTGCTTTCATATGAGATTTGAATAATTTTTTGCTTAAACCAGATGCTACTCTTTACACACAAACAGGTTTCAATGAAAAAACCTGCATCTAGATGCACTTTTGTTTTCTCCGCGGCCGCAGAAACTCTTCATGGAAATTGACGCCATGCTGTTGTGTCACGTGATTCGGTGCATCAGAAGTTAATCCTTTAAATGACAGTCTAGAGTCTTGTGAACAGTACTCAGTCAGTTTAAAGTCATTTAAATTATGCGTTGCGTATAGCAAAGCCAAAATACAACAAGAGGTTTGCACGAGGTTAAGCATAATCATTGTGTAAATGTAGTCCATACAACTTATGTGCTATTTTCCAAGTATTCTGAAATTCGGTGATAGCTTTTTTGTGGGAAATAGACTACATTTTAAGTTGTTATTCTCAAAATGTATTCCTCAGAATAAAGAGCAGCATACAGGTTTGGAACGACGTCAGGGTTATTTAATCTAACCTATTAAGTATCCGAATACACGTGGTGCAACTGTACATATAGTGAATACCCTTAAAGTATATAATCCCACGTTCATTGTGTGTAAGATAGGCTAAAGGACAGACTGAAAGAACGAAAGCCAAATGTGAATATATTTGGTAAAAATTCTTGTTCTTGTGCTACTTCACAGATTTGGAGGGTAGAATGCGGTAATACCACAGGAGATACCAAAGTTCCTGTTGACCCAGAAACATATGGGCAGTTCTATGGAGGGGACTGTTATATCATTTTATATAATTACACCAAGGGACAAATCATCTACACCTGGTAAGCCTTGTGGAAGTTTTCTAACTTTTGTCAATCACTGGCGGGGTTGTCAAATCATGCAATACATAACAAATAAGGCTTATTGCTGTACATTCTCTCCTTCAGGCAAGGTTCCAGTAGCACAATAGATGAACTGACAGCTTCAGCCTTCCTTACCGTTGAATTAGACCGCTCTCTAGGTGGACACGCTGTTCAGGTAAGGGGATTTTGAATTTTATGCACAATATGTAATTATTATTGTCTACAACCATGGCTGGATTGTGGACTGAGCCAGTGAGGAAAGAGCCTCTGGGCCTCAGACACCAGTCAGTTGGTCAGGAAAACAGCAGAAAACTGAATATCAAACTCTGTAAATCTAGAGGAAACATGATTAGGCAAGTGTAATTATCTTTTAAGAAGCCTTTCATTCTATGTCCATCCAGTGCCCTACTCTGATCAGTCTTATCAACATGTAGGTGCGAGTGACACAAGGAAAGGAACCACAGCATTTGCTGAGTATCTTCAAAGACAAACCTTTGATTGTGTATAAGAATGGGACTTCCAGAAAGGGAGGACAAGCACCTGCACCTCCAACCCGCCTCTTTCAAGTTCGAAGGAACCTGGGTACCATTACACGTATTTATGAGGTAAGTTCTGGCCTCCACGGGAAGAAAAACTCAGATGAAGCACAGCGTCAAGAAAGAGTTTGGTCACATTAAATTATAAGGGAAAAGATAAAAAATAATTCAAGCTTTTGTAAGGGCTATGGAGCAACGGTCCCTGCAAGAAATGCTCAGGACTATGGCTGATGAGTTAACGTGTTCATTTAGTGCGATTCATTATATACAAAATAATGTGTTAAACAATTATGCAATTAACCATGCCCCCTGATCATGCATAAATTACCAAATAAGGAGTTTTCAAACCACCAGAGTAATTCAAGCTTGAAGTACCACCTTCATGTTTTTACATTTCCTAGTTGGCAGCAGGCAGAAAGCGCAACTACAGCTGTACAGGCACACTTACGGAGTGCAGGCTGGGCAAAAGGAGCCTCACACAGCAGGACATGCTTGTGTTCAAATTAAGTTAGACAGAGCACAAACAAAATGCAGGGCTCTCAAGACACATTTATCAAAGTTTCAAACTATGTTTAACTTGACACAAGGTTCTAATAACACAGTGTTTATGGGGTGAGTGTTCATGGCTAAAAATTTAGCAATACTCAACACTAAAGCATCCATCTGACGGATGTGTACATAGACCAACAAAAAAAGCACAGAAGGAACACTAAAATGTATCCTGTTAGAACATCTCTTAAATCTACCTTGGACAGATTGATGAATTTCAGACATTAACTGGATTGCTGTGCCATGCAGAACAGTCATAAACATACAACAAACGATATAATGATTTCTAAAGCCACTTGTGTATTGTTTATTTAATATTTTACTCATCTGCCACAATAATAAAATGTGTATGAATTATGATATTTATTAAAAATGTATCATTTTATTATATTTACATTTACATTTACATTATTTGACATATTTTTAACTATACATTTAATTTTCTTTCTTTAATGGGGTTCTCAGCAAATACTCATATAGCATATGCTATTAATTGCGATTAATAAAATAAATTAATAGGCACATCTTGTACTTTCTTTGATTAGATTGTCAATTGATAAATTGACAACCCTATGGGAGCCTAGGTTCGAGTCAGAGCTGGGACATGTCTCGATCATGTTCCCTCTTTCACACCTACTTTTCTGTCTAATCTACACTTCCTACCAAATAAAGGCAAAAAGATGTCACCTTTTAGCAAATTTGCACAAAGTGCTTCACAAAATCTGAAATCAAACACACTCTGTGAATTTTTGTTTTTACTTTGTGCTTTACAAAGTAGTAAAATCAAGTCTATACAAACAAGTTTTACACGAGACTTTAAAACAGACATAGATTCAGCAGATCGAATATCCAAGGGCAGGCTGTTCCTTCACGGAATATGCTCTATCACCTTTTTTTTGCATCTGGATCTAAGAACAGCCAACATTTCACAAAAAGATGATCTAAGATGTCTAACTGTTTCATAATGTCTTAAGGTTCTGCTAAATATTCTTGTGCCAACCCTTGTGATGCCTATATGGAATTAATTAAATCTTATAAATCAAACCTAAAATGAATTGGTAGCCAATGCAAGAAACTAAAAATGGAGTAATATGATTAAAAGACCTAGTTCATGTCATAAGTCTAGCTGCAGCATTGTGTAAAGAGCATTGATTTAACACAAAGAAATTGGCATTACAATAATCAAGGTTAGACAAAATAAAAGCATGTACAAGCTTCTCTGTATCCCTAAAACTCCAAACATGTCTCACTTTGGAAAAGATTCTTAACTGATAAAATCAAGACTGAACTAACTTCCTGATGTGATATTAAAAAAAATTACATTTGTAGCAAAATACTCTCAAATTTCTCACCACCTGCTGATAATTTGGGACCACCAAGTGCTGACTCAATCTGGCTCTTTTTAAAAGCATGACCGATTATAACAACCTCTGTTTTATTAATATTTATGTGAAGAAATGCCAGCCAATGTTTTATATCTACTATACACGCTACATAGAACATTTAAATTAGTCAGATCATTGGGATTCAATGACAAATACAACTGTAGGTTATCTGCATAGCAATGAAAGTTAATGTTGTATTCAGGAATCACGGAACCAAGTGGTAACGTATATAGAGAAAACTAAATTGGCGCTAACAGGGATCCTTGCGGAACACCACAATTTATTGTTGAAGATGGGGACATGTCATCTCCAACAGACACAACATATGTTCTATTCAACAAGTTGGAAGCAAACCAGTCTAAAGCCACTCCTGATATATATGTTGCTTTGTGATCTCATCTAACAGGTCGAGGCTATGGCGTCAAGTTTAAACACCAATGATGCCTACCTGCTGAAGTTACCTCAGGGTGATGCGTATGTGTGGAAAGGGAAGGGGGCCAGTGAGGAAGAAGTACGAGGAGCAAAGTACCTGAGTGAGAAGCTGAAGTGCACATCCCAACCAATTTCAGAAGGAAAAGAGCCAGGTAATGCACATCCGGCATATACTACAGGAAGAACAGTGTATAACCATTCATGTTCTTTACTCCTACATAAGTGCAAATACACAAACTAAAACAGAGTATCCTCCATAATATTTTTACATACTCGTTGATAATTTATTTTTTAAAGAGAACTTTTGGAAGGCTCTGGGTGGAAAGACAGAGTATCAGACTTCTAAGATGTTAGAGAGTGAAACTATAGCTCATCCTCCTCGACTGTTTGCCTGTTCCAATAAAACTGGAAGGTTTTCTGTGAGTATCAAAGACCTGGTTAAAGAGTACCAAATGTAAGCTAAGATTCACATTGGGCGTATGCAAATTGGGGTGATTCCTGCTTTCAATCCTGGATTGAAACACTGCTGAAATACTGTATATAATATGACATACCTTCATAGCAACTGCAGCCTAATACAGCTATGACACCGTTTAGGCTTTAACCATGCATTTTTAAAACTATAGATTGAAGAGGTACCTGGTGAGTTTAACCAAGATGACCTGGCAGAGGATGATGTCATGTTACTGGATGTCTGGGATCAGGTTAGTCAGATTGCTTTCATCATTATCTTCAGCAAGGTTATGAACTATAAAAGTAATAACTCTGAAACGGTCTTCAAGATTACAAGGACAGCAAATTGCTGATAATCTTTAGTATTCCATATATATAAGATGGCATTCCCTATATCAGTATGCTGCTAACCTCTGATCTAATCTTGTAGGTATTTGTTTGGATTGGAAAGGATGCCAATGAGGTGGAGAGGACTGAGTCTGTAAAATCTGGTATGGTGCCCCCCTAAGCAAAAATACTTAAAAAAAATATTTCTTTGTAATTTGAATGTATAACTGAAACCGCTCAATGCCTGCAACAGGTTTAACCCCATGCTTACAAAAACATAGCACAAGATCATCATATGCATAAATGCAAAAGATACATTTAAAAATTGTAATCATAGCATGTTAAGTCTATAATCATCTTAAGTCAACAAATATGGAAGTTCAAAAAAGTATTTGTCCCACCTGCAGCAAAAATGTATATCGAGACAGACCCATCAGGACGAGACAAGGGGACATCTTTGGTTGTGGTAAAGCAGGGGCATGAGCCCCCCACCTTCACCGGCTGGTTCCTGGGGTGGGACGCCTCTCAATGGGACAGGGATGTTGTGGAAAGAGCAGTAAAATCCCTGCAGGTTAACTGAGAGCTGCCATTCTGCAAATCTTGAACGCAAGTGACTTCACTGGAAAGAAACAACAGGTTGCTGTTTACTAATGATGAGTGTCTTGGAGCTTTCTATTAAACTCTATAGAAACTATGCCATATGTTCAAAATGCCAAATTATCTGAGAGAAAATAGGCCTATATCACCTTGCTATGAGGATACTCTATACATATACAATATACTGATCTTAAAGCTCTGTATTTCCCATTTTTCCTATTGTGTCGTACTCTGTATTTCTGAATATATGCTTTCAAAATGCAAAACTATTCTACAATTAAAGACTCAATACATTTATGGATGTTTTGTTTTCTTGTGTCACGAGAGCCCCCTAGCGGCGAACCCTGAATCACAACACTTGCACATACATATTGCACATTATGCTATGCTGTAGTCTTGCTGATGTACAAAGACATATGCTTCAAACAGCACAATCCATCTGGGAGCACTCGCACCCAACTGCCTTGTAATGTAAACATTTAATATCTGTACTTAAGATACATAAACATTTTGGGGCGTTTTATGAGTAATAACATTTAAATACGTGAGTAATATATAAATTACGGAGGCCCTGAACTGCAAGATGGAGAAAAAAAAAAAAAGGTGAAATAAATACATAAATTGTGTCTCAGTTCCTTCCTGAGCCTAAGTTGTAAAAAAATGTTTGATATTTTTCTCTATTCAAAAAAACTCCACCAACCTTGGCCACCAGGTGCCACTATCAGTAAACATGTAATCTTATGCTTTCTCTTAATTAATTCACCTTAAACATATTATTTTGATATACTGGGTGGAAAATGTACAATTATATTTAAAAACTTAGTTTTTTAAATGTGGCTTTTAATCTCTGAATGTATCTCCCGTTATATCTTCATTGTAGTCGTCCGGTTGAGTGTGCGTTAGTCTACGGACTCATGCATTAACATTACATGAAATATATACTGACTTCACTCAGTTTTCAAAATAAATTAATTAATACAAGTTGAACCAATGATTAAAGAAATATCGAAATGTAGAAATAAAATTCAACTTTCAATTTAGCATTTCCCTTGTTTTATGTTTCATACTGAATTATTTTTACATTAATATTTTTTGTATTTGTGTATTTTGTTAATTATTTTTTTTCAGGTTTCGTCCTTCATAAAGTGGTAATTTGAAGGAAAAATAAATAAACAAACAAACAAATAAACAGAAAAGCCACCGACCGACAAAGTTAATCGACATGGAAAACGAGGGTGAGCCCCCTGCTGTTTCTTTCTAACCACGAGATGGCGCACAAGTAAAAGAAAAATGACATTCTTTCAAATAAACTCCAACAAAAATTAGATCAATATAACACTAAAGTGAAACTGTAGGTTAAACATCGCAAATGGTGCAGCCAAAATCTATAAAAATGCGAATATTTTATGATTCAATTTAAGTTTGGATCCATAAGGCCACCAGCAACCAATACATTTTTGTTCTATCAACATTACTTTCCTTTACGCTGATTACCCGTACAGGTGATGTAACAGATGTTAGAACTATTATTATTATTATTATTATTATTATTAGGGTCTACCATGTGATTCTGTACGCTCAAGCTCTGTGAACCGTCTCGGATAAACTTTGTTCAGATTTTGTTGAATATGCATCTTCCAATGGAGATTTGAATTAACTGAATCCGGCATAAAATGAGCCTATTTGAAGAGACAGACTGATTAACAGGTAGGCCCTTACTGGATTAACTTTGCTAGTTGTTTATTAGGAAGCTCCGACGACCGATCGTGCGCTCAACAAGGGTGTTGTAAAGTTAGACGTCTCTTTGAGATCTGTGTATGAATGGCTGTGTAGTTTACGTGACAGACAGATCAATCACAGTGTAATTGCTCACTGATGCCAACGCTAATTGTTTTGGTACTCAGATACACATTCCTTTCTTTGGCAGGGTGTTATGACACTATCAAAGGCCACTGCTCACGTATGAAATACTTTTTGACTTAATGTATTTACTCTGGTCTGTACACTGCATGGTCAATAGAAATGTTCGTAGTTTTCATACAAAACTTTTGTACATTCTTTCCCAAAAATAAATCTCACCTGTATGCGCCTTGAGCGACGTGAACAGGTGGCGAGGCGGTGTGTCCAAAAAGACGACGGGCTTGACATTTCACCAATCAGACTCCAAGAAAAGTAATACGCGCCCATGGAATCAGACCAATCAGCGCGATTCTCTGCACTGTGGGAGGAGCTAACGGTGCTAGAATGAACTGGGAACCAGCTCGCTGTGGTGTCAGTGAAACAGACGTGGTTACAGGGAGTGGATTCACTTGTCGGCTCAGCTGTTCTGAATGGAAACAAGATTTTGGAAATAGTCGTAAACACTGCTGGACCCGTAACACAAGATTCGCGCTAAATAAGGTGAGTGCGGAACTGGGTTTTATTTCCATACGCTGATGTTGATTACAAAGGTTACTTGATTAAAAATTACTTAGTGTAATATTGTGCAGTCTGAATAACTTATTATTTTGGCAATAAAGCTAAAGCCTTCTGTTCCATAATCATAATGGATCTCATTTTGAGTTATCACTTGTTGGGTACAGAAGGTGATCAGAATCATAATTCATGTATTTATTTATAGAGATGTGCCCCTCCTCAAGCGCTTTTACACATGGCCTTAGAGATATGCGACAGAGACGAGTTTTCCAGGTTTAGATACCAAACTAGGCCAAACTAGCTTTCATCTCCATTAACAATTAGTGCAACTGCAATTCAACTATAAAATGGCATGAAAAGAAGGTCGAGGGTTTTTTTTACACATGCGTTATACAGTTTCTGAATAGGAATGAAATGCTGGTGCCCCTGTGGCGCTACATGTGCAAATGGGCTTCCTGCTGTTTCATTCACCATCACTGGTACTGAATGACACCCAGCTAGGTTAAATCTGCCTTTCAGATTGGCAAAGAGAGCACCATGCTTACTTGGAATGAACAGGCAAGTAAAGGGGATCTGTAAAACTGTGTGTCATGGTGCTTCACTGCTGGCCTCCTTGCATCATCTCCTTTTTCATTTGGTTTCAGGTTATAGCAGCTTCTCAGGGGAACAAGAGAAGCCTTGTGAATATTTGGTGAAGCATCAGCGGTAGCAGCGACGACACCTTGTCTCCTGAGTCTCTGGCTTGGCTTTCATCCTTTTCAGAGTGGCAGAACAAGATGGGGAATGGATTATCAGAGCCCCATGCCATCTTTCCCTGCCTGCCATCCTTTCAGGCCCTTCACATTGTTATTCTTGGGTTGGATTGTGCTGGTAAGACCACCGTATTGTACCGGCTGCGCTTCAATGAGTTTGTGAACACAGTTCCTACCAAGGGCTTTAACGCAGAGAAGATCAAGTTGACGCTGGGTGGGAAAGGCCAGACTGCGTCCTTTCATTTCTGGGATGTCGGTGGTCAGGAAAAGCTCCGGCCGCTCTGGCGGTCCTATACGCGGTGTGCGGATGGACTTGTGTTTGTGGTGGACTCGGTGGATACAGAGCGCATGGAGGAGGCCAAGACAGAGCTGCATAAGATCACACGACTACAGGAGAACCAGGGGGTGCCCGTGTTGGTGGTGGCCAACAAGCAGGACCTGCGCAATGCGTTGCCTCTATGTGAGGTGGAGCAGATTCTGGCACTGAATGAGCTGGGGTCCCACACGCCCTGGCACCTCCAACCTGCCTGTGCAATAATCGGAGAAGGTCTGCAAGAGGGTCTGGAGAGGCTTCACTCCATGATTGTCAAGCGGAGAAAGACGATGAGGCAGCAGAAGAGGAAAAGATGACTGTTTGTCGATGGGAATAATAACCGAGACGTGATGCTAGAGAGGTGCACTTTTGCCTCTGTGATGGCTCTGCTGATGGGCTGTGGGCCTTTGTGGCCATTTGCTCTTGGAATTATTATTTGGATGGGCTGAGTTTTATCAGTCAGATGGTGAAAGACTGCAAGAGGACAGTATTGATTTACCACTTTGGTTATTGGATTGTAGCAGTGGTCGGACAGCGCAAATGACCACATGGAACTTTTACATAAACACAGTGTTACACAATGTCGTTAGGTCTGTGATACAATGAGTTCCCATGAAGGACAACCCTGGACTTACGAAATGAACTTGTAAATGACAAAGAAGAGTTTGTCTTTGTCCATACATCTAAAGTGTTTCACATATAACTGCTTTTTAAACCACTGTAGTCATGAAATTGAAGTATTGATTACCAAAGCTGCCATGGACTTAAATGTTCTTAAAAAAAATCCAATGTATTCATTCAGGTGATGTGTCTCTCCCACTGGTTTTATCCCAGTTGGCCACCAGTCATTTTCTCCAAGTGTTTGTCATCTCAGTGGTCATCGGAACAAGAATAAGCTTTATGGATCACTTGTTTGGGAATGCACAAATGTTTGAAATCAGATGTCACTGAAAGGGTATTTCATCCACCAATCAGACTGTAGTTCAGTTGGTGGGTGCCAATGAATATGGTAATTGTTAGATTGGTGAAAGGTTTAAAGTTAAGGGTGTACTATCCTTGTTCAAGTAGTCCTGTTGACAGCATTATGTTGGTGCAATTGGGGTTACTGGTGTTCGTTGAATACGGGTGTCATTTTTAGCTCCGCCCAGATTGTGTGCTTCCCTGAATGACAAGATCTGTTTAGATGCACTTTAGCAATTTCCTTTTCTAATCTATGAACTTGCAGCATCCATTGCTTTGTTTTGTAAAGAGTTTCTCATACCACAGAAAAGAAGTAATGCATTGCTTCAAATGAAGCGGTTTTTTTATTTTTTTTAAATGGTCCATTGTTCCACATTCAAATGTGTCAAGCTGTCGCTCAGTGCTTGTGTTGGGGGATGTTCATATTTATTTGTCAGAATTTGTACACTGAATAAATCCACAACAACACTAAACACATGTTTTGAGTCCTCATTACTACCTGTTGCATGATGAACTAATCATCATTGCTAATTATATACATTTAAGTGATAGAACTCTTTATAACTGACACCATATAATTGCATGTTTATTTCTATAATGGTGTGATGCACTGTTCAGATGACTCACTGAAAGTTGTTACTCTACAGATCCATTGGCACATTTGGACATGCAAAATTTGATGTGAAATGAATGGTTTTCTTTCTGTTCTAGGCATGTGGCTGGGCAGGCTTCTCCCAGTCTGTTGTTATACAGCTGTATTAATTTAGAGGAATTGCATTAGTGCAAATGTAGTGCCTGCCTAAAAAATGAATTAAATATAGAAGCCCTCAAAGCTAACAGACATGGGCCACAAAACTCAGTTTTACAATTTTATTTTAATGGGTTATTTAAGTCCTTTAAATTTAAAACGAAACAAAAATATAACACGTTTAATAATTCTTGCATAACCAGTGAGACTCACTTGGGCAGTTCAAGCTTAATCAAGCATTGATTAATTGAGACTGCATAAACACAATATGCTCATTACAGTGTATATATAAAAAGCATGAACAAATTGAAATGCGTAACTGCTCAAAGTTTTTCATCACAGCTGGATTTGCCTGGAGCCCCCACAGAGTTGCGTGTTGTGTTTGGAATTGACCTGGCACAGCCGGTACTTGGACAAGAACACACGGATCAATGAGGTATCAATCCGGGGGGAGGGGACTTTGGACCAGCTGACCAGTTCAGTCAGGATCCCTTCACTGGCCTTGTTTGTTGTGTTCTGGTGGCAGCTGGATGGCACAGACACAGACTGATATAAATCACTCAATGGGCTAGGACCTCAATATATTGCAGATATGCTCACTGAATATAAACCCAACAGATCACTCAGATCATTAGGATCACATCAGCTAGAAATACCAAGGGTTCACTCTAAGCAAGGAGAGTCTGCTTTTAGCTATTATGCCAGCCGCAGCTGGAACCAGCTTCCAGAAGAGATCAGATGTGCTCCTACATTAGTCACATTGAAATCCAGACTCAAAACACATCTGTTTAGCTGTGCATTTACTGAATGAGCACTGTGCCACTGTGTGTCCGACTGTTTGTACTGTATTTTATTTTATATTCTAAACTGTTTCAATTATTCTTATTTTTTTATTCTTATTTTAATCTCTTCTATGTAAAGCACTTTGAATTACCATTGTGTATGAAATGTGCTATATAAATAGCCTTGCCTTGCCTTAAAAGAAACTAAGAATAGGTCTGCAACTATAGCTTTAAAAACTCTCCAGGCTTCTAAGATAATAGAGGGGGAATTACCTTAATTGGTCCTCAAATCATGAAAAATGCAAATGACTGTTTCTACAGCAGCCAGTGCACCAAGCAACATGGAAAATCTGTGTTACAGTGTGTCACGTACAATGGAAGTGAATGGGTGTCAATCTGTAAACATTAAATTACTCACTGTTTCAAAAGTATAGCCACAAGATGTAAACAATATGCATGTTAACATGATTTTAATGTTATGATAAAATCACTTACTAACCTTCTCTGTGTAAAGTTATATACAATTTTACAACTGTTGCCATGACAACTAAAGTATGTAAACCCAAAAATCCCTAAACTAAAATGACTGAAAATTATTTCAACAACTTTATAGCTCAAACTTTTAACAGAAGAATCAATGTAAGTGTTTTCATAAAATGATAAGCTTCACATTTCTGCCTTTAAACCCTCCAAAAATTGGCCCCATTCACTTCCATTGTAAGTGTCTCACTGTAACTCTAAATTACTTTTTAATAACTTTTACTGAACCTGGAAGGATATTTATATTTTGTAGGGAAACAACATCAATACCCAATATACCAGGTTGGCTTGCAATGAGGCTTTGGAGAGATGTGAGGCTTTGGTGTGATCTGGCTGACTGCCTGCTTTAAATTGTTTGAGAACAGCACTCAGGAATTATACCTGACAACCCCTATTTCACAAGCCATGCCATTGAGCTGGGGAATTTTAATGAACCATTGCTGTGTCTTTTGTCTTTGCATGAAAGTACAGCCCACTTGTTTTAGTGCTGGGTCTCAGAAGCAAGCTGGCATTATGCCCAGTGGGCCGTGTTTTGTTCCACTAGAACATTATTTATGTAGGGGCAGAGATGCAGTGGAAGTTAAGCTTGCGTGCAGATATCATGGTCAGTTAAGGAAATAAGTGGTTTATCAGAATGAAGCTAAGGATGAAAGGTTAGCAGTTCCTATACCCCCAACCCCTCCCCGGTCGAGGACATCAGAATCAGACTTCCTGTTCACTCCACCCTACAACATGCTGACTCAGGATATGGCATGACACCCTCCCTCCACAGATTGCCCATGCTTGTCATGGCAATACTGTCATAAAAGGAGCTCCACACATCGTTAAGGTCTGCCGTTGGGGAATGTCGACTCAAACTAGAACACTTTTTATTCACAGCAAATCTTTACTGTTATATGGTGTTCCTATGACTTGCAGTGGAACTAAATGTTTCTAATAAGACACCTTACATGAAATGCTTTTGGAAAATGACATAAAAAGTTTACATTTTATAATAATTATGCGTGCAGCATTTATGACCTCATACTATTGACTATGTAATGTTCATACCTTTTGAAATTCATTTGCATACAGGAAGATTTTGTGTTCCATACAAGTTATGCTCAATCGACAGCATTTGTAGCATAATGTTACTTACAACAGACTTGGTCTGTCCTTGAAGGGAAACAAAACAAAACAGTTGCAGTAAAATTAAGGCACTTATGGGGCTTTTTCACTGCACAGTAAAACTCAACTCAACTTGACACAGCTCGCTTTTTGGGGGTTTTCCACTGTGGATAGTACCTGGTACCTGGTACTTTTTTACTACAACCTAGGTTGTGGTTCCAAGTGAGCCAAGCCAATACTAAATGTGACGTCAAAACCCTGCAGATCACTGATTGGTCAGGGATAATTGTCACTATCAGCATCACTGGATTTCAGACACGCAGCATCAACCCACTAGTTATAAAGTTAGCTACAGCGATAACAGTATAATTTGTTCACGCGACTTTCGAATTGTGAAAAAGAAATGGCTGTGTGAAAAACCATGCCGTGGTCAATAAACGAGGTGCAGACGGTCCACTCGTTAGCGAGGAGTGAAACGAAAAAGTCTCTCAGGAAGTGTCTCAGCTGTTGGCCGCATACGGCTACCACCGGACCTACCAACAGTGTAGGGAAAAGTAAAAAAAAAACTTAAGTGACTACAGAACATCAAGGAAAAGTGGAAGTGGTTCGATCAAATGGACGCTATCTAAACTGGCGAGCAATGGGAGGGAGAGTGCCAAGGACTGGCATTAATTCACGATGGAGGATGGTATGTTTTGTTATGTTAACTCTATACTCTGCTTGAAAGCTTGACTTTATTTAGTTGACCAGCTACTGGAAGCTTGCTTGTAATACAACCAGGCCAATTTAACTGTTACACTTGTGTAAAATCACCATGCGACAACTGCTTTATGCAGCACAATGAGCTAGTAACTAACAGCTAGCAGTTGTTTTATTGTTTTGGTCAGTTTGTGTCATGTTTAAGATGATATCACGGCAGTAGAGGCGGCGCCACTGTGACGATCAGACTATAATCCCACCCACGTTGAGATGGCACTAAACTGCAGTGGAAATACAAGCTCAGAAACGTAAAGCGAGTAGAGATGAGGCGAGTCGAACTGTAAAGTGCCATGGAAAAGTGCCATTACAGTGGAAGAGAATGGGGCCAGTTCATAAACTACACACACTTTCAAAAGTAGAGCAATAAAATGTAAACATTATACATATTAACATAATTGTAATGTGATCATTGGTTTTTACAGGGTTTACCAGTGTTGTGTCGCCATGGCGACAAAGTTGCAATATTAGATTCTACTTTTCACTTATAAGTTTAGTAAATTATTTTTTCACACACTACAACAATGTTAACACATATTGTATAATTTTTACATCTTGTGGTTATACATTTGAAACAATGTGCATTTTACCTTTGATGGACTGGCCCCATTCACTTCCATTGTAAGTGCCTCACTGTTATTGCGTTTTTTGATTATTATTTTTTTAAATAAACTAGAGGTGAGTCGAAATTATATTTGATAATCAACATTATGCCACAAAAACTGTCGACTGAGCTTAAATTGTATTGAACCTGGAATATTCCATTAAAATGAACTAGTGAAGGCATAAAGGTGATAAAAAGGGTGACCAGTCCAGTTACAGAACCTAAGATATAAACTATCTCTTATGCATTTGTATAAATATAAATTACCTAAAATGTTGATGTTAACTGATAAAAGTCCATGCGTTACCCAGTTACCCAATACATTCCTCTTGATCATTGGCTACACAACACAATTGTGTTGATTAGTGAAGGTATGTGGGGGATTTGAGACACAATGGAGCCACTATGAATAATAAGGGGGAACAATATAATTTAAAGATTTTAAAACGATCTATTAGCTACAACAGCTGTTTGATCTTGTTTTTTAGATGGCATTTAAAACTTTTAATGTTTAGGGCCTTTTAATGGTTGGCTTTGAAACAAACCACTGTCTCCTTTGCAGAGGGAAAGTCATGCTTAAATTCTGATTAACATATGTTTGAAGTTAGTCAGTTTATCTCAGATGTCTGGCTGCTCTAGGTAGGTGTGAACATCTGAGCAAAGGAAGTGGTGTGAATGGGCGGGGTGGGCAATGATTGGCCTGGCAGAGAAGGCAAAGCAGAGCAAGGTAAGTGCTCCACCACTCCCTGCCTTTCCCTGCGGATCCTGACCGACTTAACGCTCACCATACTATAAAGTCACAGATGTCCTTACTTTAAATGTATTCATTCCTTTTTTTCTTTTTAAGTTTTTCTATTATTTAAACACCCACATTCTCCAGTAAACTCATTACTGTATAATTTACTTTTTATTGACTTTCAGAAGTAATTATGCCCTGAGCTTAATAACTCTCAGCAAATGGGGCTAGTCAATTGGAAAATGAAAGTATGACGCTTTCACATGTAAAATTGCAAAATTCAAATTACGGTATTGAAATTTGAAACTTGTGAGTGATATAAACAAAAGTTTTTTAATATGAGCAGGAACTACTGTGTAAATTGTCAGATTTATGCTAAGCTAAAATGCTATTTCTAGCCATTTTACATGCACATTACTAAGCAAAATCACATATTTTATCAATAAAATTCAAATTGGATCATAATTCATTTTTTCTAGTAAGAACTTTGATATTATGGCAAAAATCATATTTTTTAAAATTTGTTCCTGTAAAAATATCAAAAAATCCTTACAACAAGATACATTTGATTGATCTTATTCTAGAAACTACACTGCATAAGATATTTAGGTTTTTCAGAGAATGTATTTTTAACATGTGTATTTTGAGTTCTTATAGTCAAAACAAGTGAAAAATCTACCAGTGCTGAAGAAGTAATCCAAAGTATTTAGAATACTTTACTGATCTTGAGTAATCTAATGTAATACATTACAAATGACATTTTACAGCATGTATTCTGTAGTCTGTAGTGGAATACATTAAAAAAGTAACCCTCACATCCCTGCTGATGGCACAAATTCATGCCCTAATGATAATGTGGCAACCTTCTGGTAAGGGTGTTCTTTGGATTTTGTCATGACAAGGGCATCTCAGAAGGATTTGTTTATGTTTAAAACATCTTACTTTCAGTTTTGAGTACATATCAACCAGTTTTTTAAGCTGATACTGAGTTCATTAATACTTTTATAGTATGCCTAGAATTAGCATACAATATAAAGCAGTAGTAACATTACATACAAACATTTACATACACACACAAAATGTAAAAACAGCATGTTTTCATCCTTAGACTAATGAGTTTGAACAGGTGTAAATTGCATATCAGAATCCATAAAGAAAATTAATGTACATCCCAGACAGAACGTCTAGGTTACGTATGTAACCTCCGTTCCCCGATGGAGGGAACGAGACGTTGTGTCAGAGAAGCGACACTAGGGGTCTCTCTTGAGCGCCGATATTCACCTCTGAACTATGAAAAAAGGCCAATGAGAGTTGGCACCCAGTATTTGCATGTCCCGCCCCCGGAAATACAGGTATTTAAGTGGCGCAAATATGGGAGTTCATTCAGGATTTTTCTGAGGAGCCGGAAATGGTCCGGCCACAACAGTGGCTCGGCTCAGCGACGTGGCAGGGGAGACACAACGTCTCGTTCCCTCCATCGGGGAACGGAGGTTACATACGTAACCTAGACGTTCCCCTTCTGTCGCTCTCTCCACATTGTGTCAGAGAAGCGACACTAGGGGTCCACTTATAAAAGTGCCATGCGCTGAGCCGTGTACGTGAACTGCTGATACAGGAGCGAGCAGGTATTCTTACGTGCAGGACGACCAACTGTATCAGGCTGCACGTACCCTTCCTCAATGCCCCATTTAAGCCATCAGGATTCCTTATCGTTACCCTGCGCCCCCTCCAGGTCAAGGTGCTGGCCGCCAACCTGGGAACGGGCCAAGCCTGGCCGGGCCTCATTTTCTCTCTATGTTTCTCGCATAGAGCAACTAAGGCCGGGGCCCTTACACGCATTGAGGGAAGGGGGTCTTAGCCCTTATTCAGGGTGAAGAAGACCCTGCGGAGGCCACGCCTACCCGAGAGGGGAGGCAAGTTTAAGTGGCAAAACCATCAGAGGCCTGACTTAGGGCCTATGTGGAAAATTTGGTGCGGTGGTGGATCCAGCCTCATAGAGGGGGGAACATACAGCACGGCAACCGAGGCAGCCATGACTGCCTAAGGGAAACACGGGAGTCCGCTCGCCAGAGGGGACAGAACCGTGGTGTTACACACAGGGGGAGTCCGAAGGAGGCCTTACCTGTGGAGCACCTATACCAGTACAGGGTAGCTTGCGGTACCCGCAGTGGCTTGGGTCGGCGAGTTCCTCCACTGAACTGCGACCCACGAGGGCTAGGGAGGAATCAACCAGTGTCCCAAACCTGAGATCTCCTGGGAATGAAGGCGCACTGTTTCCCCTGGTTAGGGGGAATGGCGCTAGGTGCAAGCGATTCACCCAGTCAGATCGTGGGCGTGCTACCGAGTTCTACGGGCTCGGTACCTGAGAAAACACGGGATGATACTGACTCAACTCGGAGATTGTAGAATCTCGCAAAAGTGTTAGGTGTTGCCCAGCCCGCTGCTCTACAAATGTCTGCTAGGGCAGTGCCCCTAGCCATTGCCCATGAGGACGCAACACTCCTGGTGGAGTGAGCTCGGACCCACAAGGGGGGGGCACGGCCTGGGTGTGATAAGCCATGGGAAATGGCGTCGACAACCCAGTGGGCTCTGCTCTGCTTGGAGACAGCGTTCCCTTTCTGCTGTCCCCCAAAGCAGACAAAGAGCTGCTCAGAGCATCTGGTGCTCTGTGTGCGGTCCAGATAAATACGTAAAGCACGTATTAGACACAGCAGTGAAAGGGCTGGGTCTGCCTCCTCCCGGGGCAGCGCTTGCAGGTTCACCACCTGATCCCTGAAGGGCGTGGTAGGAACCTTGGGCACATAGCCCGGTCGCGGTCTTAGGATCACGAAAGTATCTGCCGGACCGAACTCCAGGCAAGCGTCGCTAACAGAGAACGCATGCAGGTCCCCGACCCTCTTGATGGAAGTGAGCGCAATCAGCAGGGCAGTCTTGAGAGAGAGGGCCCTGGGTCCAACTGAATCAAGCGGCTCGAAGGGGGGGTCTCTGGAGTCCCGTAAGGATGACCAAGAGATCCCAGGAGGGGAAGAGCTTAGGCCGGGAGGGAGTTATCCTCCGGGCACCTTTTAAGAACCTGACGATTAAGTCATGCTTACCAAGAGACTTGCCATCTACCGTGTCGTGGTGGGCCACGATAGCGGCGACATACACCTTGAGGGTGGAGGGGGACAGCCTCCTCTCCAGCCTCTCCTGAAGAAACACGAGCACTGACCTAACTGCGCACTTCTGCGGGTCTTCGGCTCAGGAAGAACACCAGTCCGCGAACAGACACCACTTTAGAGCGTAGAGATGTCTGGTAGAGGGGGCTCTGGCTTGATTGATTGTATCTATGACGGTCAGTGGTAGGCCGGCTAGATCTTCCGCATCCCATCCAAGGGCCAGATGTGGAGGTTCCAGAGGTCTGGGTGCGGGTGCCAGAGCGTGCCCCATCCCTGAGAAAGAAGGTCCTTCCTCAGGGGAATTCGCCAGGGAGGGGCTGTCGTGAGGAGCGTGAGGTCCGAAAACCAAGTCCGGGTGGGCCAGTAAGGGGCTACCAGAATGACTTGCTACTCATCCTCCCTGACCTTGCATAGCACCTGTGCAAGGAGGCTCACTGGGGGAAATGCGTACTTGCGCAGCCCCGCCGGCCAGCCGTGTGCCAACGCGTCTGCCCCGAGGGGAGCCTCTGTCCGGGCATACCAGAGCGGGCAGTGGGAGGTTTCTTGGGAGGCAAACAGGTCTACCTGAGCCTTGCCGGACCGGTCCCAAATCAGCTGGACCGACTGGGGGTGGAGCCTCCACTCTCCGCCAGGCAAGCTTTGTCTTGACAGAGCGTCCGCTATCACATTGAGGTTGCCGGAGAAGTGAGTTGCGCGCAGTGACTTGAGTCACTGCTGACTCCAAAGGAGGAAACGATGGGCGAGCTGTGACATGTGGAGGGAGCGTACTCCGCCTTGGCGGTTTATGTAGGCTACGACCGTGGTGCAGGACGTGTTTGTTCCGAATTAACAGAAGAAACTTCTGCAGGGCCAGAAAAACAGCCAGTAGCTCTAGGCAGCTGATGTGCCAGCGCAGCGGGCCTCGGTTCCACCGGCCTGCTGCTGCGCGCCCGTTGCAAACGGCGCCCCAACCCAGTTTGGAGGCGTCGGTTGTGACCAGAACGCGTCGGGACACCTGCTGCAAGGGTACTCCTGCCCTTAGAAAGCAGAGGTCTGTCCAGGGTTTGAAGGTTTAGCGGCAGGCAGAGGTAACTTTTACGTTGTGCGTGCCGCGGCGCCATGCTCGTCTCGGGACTCAAGTCCGGAACCAGTGCTGAAGTGGTCTCATATGCATCAACCCCAGCAGCGCGGCCGCCGCGGAGGATGCCATATGCCCCAGGAGCTGTTGGAAATGTTTTAGCGGGACCACGGCGCCTGGCTTGAAGGAAGAGCACGCTCGTTGGAGAGGCGTGCTGTCATTGGGACTGAGTCAAACTCCAGACCGAGAAAAGAGATGCTCTGGACCGGGGAGAGCTTGCTCTTTTCCCAGTTGACCTGAAGCCCCAAACGGCTGAGGTGGCTGAGCACCTGGTCTTTGTGTGCGCATAGTAACTCTCGGGAGTGGGCCAGTATGAGCCAGTCGTCGAGGTAATTGAGTATGCATATGCCGGCTTCTCGGAGCGGGTCAAGAGCTGCCTCTGCGACTTTTGTGAAGACGCGAGGGGACAGAGACAGGCCAAAGGGGAGGACTTTGTACTGATACGCCTGGCCGTCGAACGTCATGACTGAGGAGGAGGTCTGATGTTGGCGTCCTCTGGACTCATCTGAACCGGCCGGCCGGGGAAGGCGGGGACACCGCGTCCATGGAGCCGGGACTGTTGAGGCCTGAAAGCAGAGTGCCGTGAGAACGGCATTTGCGGGCCAGGTGACCCCAGAGACAACAAGGAAATAGCTCTATAGAGTGTAAAGAATTTAACAAAAAATTCTCCTCCTGGCCCTCCACCGGGGAACGGAGTGGTCTTATCAGCTAGAGCTAACGTCTCGGTCTCTGGGTCTGTCATCTCAGGAGCGCCTGGGAGCCTTCTGGGTCCTCAAGGGGGTCCGTGAGACGATGGGCGTCCAACTTCTGCGGGGAGCTCAACGCTGGGGCTGAGAGCTGGGCCCACTCACTTGTTAGTTGAGGCGGAGCACCACTTTCTTTCTTTCTTGAAAGCCGCAGGAGGACGCCCTCGGCGAGCAGACAGGGCATGGCCCCTGGCGGCAGGTTTGCGTCAGGGCAGGATGCTTTTTTTTTGCTTGAAAATAGCCTTCGTCTGTTTATTCACCACTGAGGACTGCTGGGTGAAGTCGTCAAGTGGTATCGCCGAATGGACGGAGCTGGGAGACGGGGGTGTTTGAGAAAGCGTGCTTTGTCTGCCTCCCGTACTGCCTGTCCATCGTTGCGTTTCTGGACCACGGAGTGGCCATCACCTGTTTGAGTGCAGTTCCTGCAGCACGTCAAGTACAGGACCACCCAAGTGCAGATTTGTAGTGCCCTGGCCCGGTGGACTTGCAGGAGGGGTCCATGGCGTGCAGTGGGGAGCGGTCTGGGACCGTTCTACCGCCGAGGGTAGCGAGAGCGGAGGAGCGAGGAAGCTGGGCTTGAATCCGGGGGGAGGGGGGGGGGGCACGGCTGTGAGCGGCGCACATGCCCGCGGAACCAATTAAGCCCGGGGAAGCATAGCGGACCTTCTTGCGTCAGGTTCAGACTGGGCGAAGACACGAAGGTGGCGGCCCAGGCGAGTTATCCGCTTCCGGCGCCGCTGTTACGCTCTCCGATGCAGCGGTGATGTCATCATCCAATGCCGGGGAGCTCGAGGGAACGAGCGGTAGGCTGTTAAGCGGACCGCACTAATCCCGAGCTCGGGGGAAGCAGGCAAGCGTGCCGGGGAGGCGGGAGGTTTTCGAGGGGATTTACCCGGCGAAAGCGTCCCGTTATTCTCCCTAGATCGTTCTCCATCACCCGAGGCGCCTGCCTCAAACCCGTAGGAAGGAGGCGAGGCGCGGGGGGTGGCTGAAATGGCTCTCTCTCACTACAAGAAAAAGCAGAGATCGCAACGCTGCCGCGGTTATGTTCTCACACTGAAAACATAACCCATTGGAGAGAATGCTCATCCCGAGCTCGGACGGAAACAAGCAAGCGTGCCGGGGAGGCGGGGGGTTTCGAGGGGGTTCACCCGGCGAAACGGAGCCCGTCACTGTCCCCAGATCATTTTCATCGATCCCGTATGAAGGAGGCGAGGCGTGGGGGGCGGCTGAAGCAGCTTTTTCTCACTACAAGAAAAAGCCTACAACCGCAATGCTGTCATGGCTATGTTCTCGTACTGAAAACATAGACCATTCATAAAAACGCTGCCTGCGTGTGATCGCAACCCAGGAATGCAAGGCAGTTTTTATGGCCGTCAGAGGTGGGGAGAATCAATGCATCCAGAAACTACACAGAGGCGGAAAATCGTCTTTAAAAAGACGCGTCCTGAGAAGGACGTTCGACGCCGCTGTGTTTTGCTCTTTTAGAGCAAAATTCACTCTTTTAGAATAACTCTTTCGAGTTGTCTGCGCTGTCGAAGCGCCCATGGGCAAGAATGCACAGCCGTGCACGAATGAGAAAGCCGCTGTTATGCGCCGTCAGATCCAACAGCATGCAGAGCGTCAGAGGATTAAACAGGAACTTGGTGTGTAACTCGCAGCAGACTGCATGCACGACCATCGGCTCCGAAGAAATTTTCTGAATGAACTCCCGTATTTGCGCCGCTTAAATACCTGTATGTCCGGGGGCGGGACATGCAAACACTGGTTGCCAACTCTCATTGGCCTTTTTTTATAGTTCAGAGGTGAATATCGGTGCTCAAGAGAGACCCCTAGTGTCGCTTCTCTGACACAATGTGGAGAGAGCGACAGAAGGGGAACATATTTTACATTTCCCAGATTTTAAGCTCTGTAAATAAAGGTCATTTAGTCTGATTTACCTGACAGTTTTCCAGTCGCTGCATGTACATGGTGTATTTGGTAAACTGTCAAAACATTTCTGTGTGCTTATTTGCATAAGCTTTCCTATTTGTTAGCATCTGACTCTTATTGAATTTAGCTTGAAGATCAAAACTGGCTGGTGGAGATATTGAGGAAGTTTGTTTGTGCTTATTATACTCCAATCAGCAATCAATAAAAACAGAGGAGGGGGGGTAAGAGAGTCAGTTGATTTCAGATTCAGCATTCATATCTGTGATCAACGGAGAGAAAAGAACAGAGAAGTAAAGAAATGAAGAATACTTGTGCGAGTATTCCTCAAAATGTCTGACAGTTCAAAGCCGGCTCAGTAGTATATCTCAGTAGAATTGGATAAGTATTCAGTTTGAAGTTGCTCTTATCCTCCAAATGAGGTATTGCAAACTTTGATCCCTGACAAATGCAATCATTCATTTATCCAATGTCTGGTGACGATAGGCTTGACCTGAACTATAGAGTGTATTAAGTAAGGTTGATGTAAAGTATTTGCATATGAACCACACAGGCCTATTTAACTTGATGAATTATGCAAACATGTAATGACTGTAGTCAATTTAAATGTCAAAGTAATTCATTGGCACGATTTTAGTATGTACAGTAGGTCTTCAAAATAACCAAAGCATTAATACACACAATTAAAAAAGTGACAGGAAAAACAAAAGAAAACAAAAAACATTAAATAAAAATATACAATATGCAGTTAAATAATTTACAGTCAAATAAAATAGAATAAAATAAA
The DNA here is from genome assembly GCF_025860055.1 of Xyrauchen texanus. NCBI lineage: Eukaryota > Metazoa > Chordata > Actinopteri > Cypriniformes > Catostomidae > Xyrauchen > Xyrauchen texanus. The sequence goes on from NC_068301.1 coordinate 26,878,769, forward strand.
CATTTAAAATGATGTAGTCTCATTGTATAACATTGTAAACAGTGGGAATTTATGAGAATCACCCATGTCTTAGCAACAAGTCCTATTATTTTGATCTTACCCAAACACTTTGTACACTGTATATAGATTAGAAATAAATATTACAAAATATGGAAGCAAAGTCATGAAGCTTGATAAGCCTGCTAATGCCAGTGTGATAACTTGTGGCTCCAGGCTGCATCGTCCAGTGTAATTCATGGATAAATATAAATTGTAGTATTTGTCTAAAGTATAAATTGAGCATTTGGATGGGGCACAATTACTGGAGGATTGGGGTGGGAGAGGATGACAGGGCAGTAGTTGTGCACACAGGAACTAAACTGTTCTGTTTTGTCTAGAGAGCTTTTGTTAACACAGAGGGTGGGGATCTCCAGGGCTTCCTGTCATGGTCTTGACAGGACTGTACAGGAGCAGTTGAGATAAGGAGCTGACTTCAACTCAAACAGAAAGGTGTTTACAATATCAAACTTTTTATCCATCATAGCTAATGCAGCTTGGTTACAAAATCATTCTGTATGTTGGAAGTTGACTTTTTCTTTTACCAACATAGAGATTTTCAGCTTAAAATTTCTATGAACATATAAAGGAATAGGTCCTGTAACTGGTCACCATTACTTTTACTGTTTTCACCATTTGTAACCCTTCTGATTTTGGAGAAAATTCCATACAACCATTTTGTTTGGATCACAAAAGACCTACTAGAGTAATAGTAGAAATACACCACAACTTACTTTTGATTTTAACTAAAGCTTTCAAAGAATTACATGTTTTAATCGCGATTAATCATATGTTATTTTATAGTTCTCATATATATCTCATGAGTGGACAAAATGCTTCATTTAGATGTATTTATTGTTTTTCAGTCATTTACACACAACCTACCCTACCAACAGAGTTGGTACAACAGAAAACACAGCACAATTCATATATATATATATATAGTTGTATGTGTATTATGACAGGGCATATTTTTAACAGACATAATGTTTAGAGGAGCACAATGGAATTAAATAGCTCTGGTCATCTGGCTATTTGCACTACTCATGCGAAAACAAAGTCTGCACTGTCATTTACAATTGACAACTATGTTTAAAATGCATCAACAACTCCTTTTAGATCCCTTTCACCCCGTTCGGTGGGATTAAATGGGCTAATGACAGTGTAGATTACCTGAAGAGTTCCAGCATTTTCTGCTGTTCTACAGTGGCTAGTGCACTATCAAACGCTCCATTATGCAGAGACACTGACAGAACCTTGGAGACTATGTGCAGCAGGGTTTCCGTTAGCTAGAAATGTCCAACAAATTAAACAACCCGATCTTATGAAAATTTGTAAATGATTTATGAGTTGGCTATTTCGCATTGTCTCGCACGATGATGTTCGCATAAACTCGTAAGCTTCATCAAATGCAAATTCCCGGATGTCTAATGCGGAAGTAAGAGGAAGTTCTGTTCACGAGGCATTAAAGACATACTTATTAATAGTATGCCCTTACCCAAACCCCTTATCTAAACTTTACCAATCAGTAAAGTGTGTGAACATGATAGGAAGCTGTTGTGTGTGACAGAAGCAAGTAATTGTTGTGTATTAGATGGAAATGATGTCCAGCGATGTCACTGGCTGTAGTGAAAGTCGTAGGAATTTAAACGAGTCCAGTCACACAATATCATACGAATTAGCCAAATTTAGAAAAGTTGTATGTATCCTGACGATTTCATCATGAGAGTGTGTTGCGTTGCTCATTTCCGTCTCGCGTGCCAGTTTAAAACTCTTCCTTAGCGCATCGATTGATAAACAGGTGAGTAGATCCCGAAATTCATGCACAAACTCAATGGGAGAGTTCATTCATGATAACATGCAAACAAGCAACATAAAAGAATGGCTCGCAAATGTTTAGGGTGATTCAATCAGAAGATACGAGCAGAAATGTAATAAAAATTTAACAAAAAAAAAATAAAAAATAGTGAAAAGTCCCATAGACTTCCATTGAAAAGATCCTTGCATCTAGGGATCAGAATGATTTCTCAGTGATTTCAAATATGACTGTTGTTGCCAGACTGGCTGGTTTGAGTATTTCTGTAACTGCTGATCTCCTGGGATTTTCATGCACAACAGTCTCTAGATTTTACTCAGAATGGTGCCAAAAACAAAATACAAAAAAAAGTCACTGGTTCGAGCACCCAGAGATCGAATGTGTGTTTACATCTGAAGGACATATTTTTTAGATTGTTTGCTCATCTGCAATACAGTATGTCTATAAGACGTTTGCTTTCCGATGTCAATAGAACATTTAGCAGAAGTATTTGAGACGTTTATGATTTAGAATGTTTATAAAGCTGATATTTTTAAGATGTTTATCAGATGTTTTTTTTTTTTGTTAAAATGTGATGCTTTCCAGTTGAAACACTCTTAAACATACATCTCAGAGATGTACATATGCTATCTGGGTTAATATGAGGTCATAAAACTGCATGCATAATAATTACAGAAGAATGATCAAATTGCATTTTAAAATCATTTTAGTGGTGTCACTCAGCAGAACATGTCTACTTCACAAAAGTAGATAGTAGCAGCCATTATTAGATGATAGATTCAATTATTTTTGTTTAATGAAATAACAACAGTGGACTTATGGAGCATATGGTATACCTTTGAACTATTCTCATTTGACTGTCCTAGAAATGAACCTCTCTTGAATCCTAAAACTTACAGTACATAACCATTATTACCCCCTTCCATATCCCTATGTACAGAGAGATTCTGCCATGTCTAGCCAGAGACATGTGCCCTGTCATCCTCTCTATTAAACATTCAGACACAGCACAGCCCCTCTGTCTTAAAGCCACTCTGCCTATGAGCATTTTAAAGGGATAGTTCACCCAAATTGAAAATTCTCTCATCACATACTCAACCTCATGCCATCCCAGATGTGTTCTGCTGAAGAAAGGAAGTCATACATATCTGGAAAACATGAGGGTAAGTAAATGAGAGAATACATTTTTTTGGGGTGAACTATCCCTTTAAAGCCTTATTCAGAAAGGCATGCATAATGACTTCAAAACGAATAACGGATCATATAAAAATATAATATAAAAATATTTGTATAACTGATTATCCAAAAATACAAGGATTAAGCTACATTTTAACGAAACATATCCCAAATTATAATGAATTTATGAATCTGAGCAGCCAATATTTCAATATTAAGTGTAAACTTATGAATGAAAATTCGCACAATGTGATTTCAGATAAGATGGGTGCGGCCCCAATTCTGTTTGCAGTCTCTATAATTGTGTGTATCTGGAGCTTATCAAGTGGATAATTAAGATACAACATCATACACTTTCCACTTCTTGAAATGTCTATGTTAAAGTGTCACACGATTCACACAAGATTTTCATGTATTTATTTATGCTTAAATCTGAGCACGCTGTTAAATTCCTGATCTGATGACATTTTGGAGCCTGTCTATCCATCGCTTAATGTTGACCATATATGAATAAGGTTATTAACTAGTTAAGACTTTATTCCGAAAAACAGTTAAAATGCCCCAATAATTTTAAATGCTCCATAGACTATTCATCTATTAAGAATATTCTTCCTTATATAAAACAAAGAAACTGAAACTGAAATTTCTGAAAACTGAAAATATTTCTTCTTTAAACTGTGCTAAATATGAAAATGTTGAGTGTTCTTGAACTCTGGTAAGATGCTGTATAAATGTAACATTATTAATATTTAACTAAACAATGATGTCCTATCGTAAAGATTCCTAATAGACTTAGGGGACTTTCACCTGTTTGTTGGCTATATTGATTTTATTTTAATTTCTTTTGTTTGAATTTGTATTTATTATTCACTGCAAAATGTGTGCTTGACATTTCACATTTTTCTTGACACCTCCTGCCTCCAAATGAATATTCTGTTTCATGCAGATATTAATATCTGAAATACCAGGAGAAACCACAACATGTTCCACAGTTAATTATTTTAATATTTAAAATAATAACTGTATAATAAAAATAATTATTGTTATTATTATTATTAGGCAATTATTATGAAAAGGCAAATACAAGGCATATTTTATTAAGAAACTATAAATGTAAGAGTAACACTTAAAAATGGGCGTTTCATTTTGACGCACCTCCGGTTGAAGCCCCACCCACACCTGGTTCTATCCGAATACAGAGACAGATACAGATTATTTTGTCATATGAACAGATACAGATACATATACAGATAATGGCTTTGCTGCACACACCTAGTTGGCATGAAATGGAATTTGCGACCGACTTTACTTCCGTATTGTGACTTATTTCCAAGTGAAACAGATTACCAAACAAGAAAAAAAAAGTAGGGTGGGGTTTTGTGTTTATCCATTGGTTGTTGATTGGATTGTGAAAATATAGGCGTTTTAACCTTTTGAATCACAATACACTCATTATAAAGGGAAACAAACAGTTATGCTGTTCATCCCAAGATAACTGCACTCAAAAATATAAATAAACTCCAGAGGCATCGAAGCGTTGTATTCATTAGTGATCACCTCAACAATTCCGGTGTGAAATATCTGAGTCCATCGGAGTATTCACCGCTTTTTCTCATCATTCGAAATGTAAATTCAAGCCAGCTGACCTATAACAAAGGATAAATTACACATATGCATGGATAAATCGTTCACAATAAGATCAATAACATGCATTTAGAAAATGCAAATTTCATGCTGACTTCAATGTATGTGCTCTCGTAATTCATCCACCCTTACTCTTCACATGCCAAACTTTTTCCAAAATACCTCAATCCACATGCAACAGCAGTGAACTACCCGACAACAATCGTGTCTGGAATTGATTTAACATTTGAGTTCAAATGCGCTTCAGCTGTGCTTGAATTGCCAGGAAAAACTGCTGCTTAACTACTGGATTTGATAGAAAATACCTTGGAGTTATGCAATTGTTTGCACACCGTTCAGTAGACCTCTGACAAAACACACAGTATGGAGATAAGGCTAGAACCTGTGAGAGTCAGGCAGCTTTTGAGTCACTACAAACAAACCACTGAAATCCATCATTTCAGCTCTGCTTTCAGCTCTTGATCTAATGTAGGCTTAAATGGAGCGATGAATGACAGCTGTCAGGAACAGGGATCTGTAGAGAGATGTGTTTGAGTAGGAGAGTGGCGTATGGTGGATGTTTACTCGAGGGACTCTACGAGATTATTGTCTCAGCAGGTGAGAGTCTCAGAGTGGCGGCTCATTATCGCCATTGATTGGTAAGAGGAAACAAGTCATTGTGAGACTGCACAGAACCCTCGTTTACACTGTAAAATACTTTAAGGCCCGTTTCACACCACACACTTAATCAGCACATTAACAACACTAACTGCAACAGTAGGCTCACATTGTGCTTTTACACAGACTGCGCTGCTTGTAAAGAAAACATAAAGTGATTTCTGGGTCACTGAGTATTTCCCAACCTTGTCTCATAGAATATTACTATACCTACATTTTTGCTATATGATTTTCATGGCTTGTTCAATGTATCACAGTAGCTCACTGTTGAAATGAACACTAGATGTGCTAAAACAACAATTACTTTTATCATCTTTCACACAAATCACAAGTAAAAGGGCAGCATATCAGTATATAAACTTACTTTTCACCCTGTTCCTCACACAATACTGTCTCGTGCCTTATGACATCGAACAATTTTCTATAGAATATTACATTACAAACTACATTTAGAAGCAAATGCAATCAAAATGCACAGCAGCATTGAAGTGTTGAAGGTAACACTTTATATTAAGGTTCCATTTGTTAGAATTAGTTAACTATATTTGTTAACATGAACAACAATGAATGATATGTTTACAGCATTTGTTAATCTTGGTTAATGATACTTTCAACATTTAGTAATAATTGTTTTCATTCGTTAACACTAGTTAATGCAAAATGAAAAATGAACAATAGTTTTTATCAATTGACCAAGATTAATAAATGCTGTTTAAAATACAAATTTGTTAATTATTAGTTATGCATTAACTAATGTTAACAAATTTAAACTTATTATAATTTGTTACAGTGTTTCACTTCCCTTAAATCTAGAGTTCTGTCAAACTAGCCACAAATTTGTTACTAATTTCCATATGCAAATGAGCTTGTGATTCACAGATTTTTTTTTTACAAAAATGTAACTCACTTTTAGAGCCACTCCACATTGGAAATGCCATGATACATGAAAGGAGCCACATAATATAATTTTGCAAAAATGTCGCCTCAGTCAAGTAATTTTCACAAGATCAGGCTCATATTTCCTCTTATAAAGGCCATAATTTTTTAATTGGTTATATTGGGAGTGATCTATTGAGAACTAGTGTAAACTTGCAGTTTACATGCAACAGATGTATTTTATGTTGCTTCCTAAAAGCAAACATTATACAAGACTGCATTGCTGAAGAGAGTTACAGCATTTTCAAGGAGAGTACAGTGTGCTACACATGGCAAATATAGGCTCAGTGACTCAATGCTACTTGCAGCTACATTTCTGCTATGCAACTCCGCGCAGCTGTAATCTGTTTATATGACCACCGGAATAAATGTGTACCACTTATACACTGCTTACCTGTGCAATATGAAACAGGCCGACCTAATTTTGTTGAGTCAGACTAAACAAAGTTTCAACAAAAAACAGATGAAATGTGTTATGCTTTACGGGGTGCGTCTTAACAATCTTTTAAAAGTCAACAGACTTACTCTATGCTTGTGAGGTGGTTGAGTCCCAACATCTGGAGGACACAGTCTGTTTTGGCGGCTCTCCATTGACACTGACTGAAGCAATAACACTTTCTTTCTTTATATCTTTCTAAAATAATTAAATAATACAAGTTGTCTCTCTCTCTGTGTGAGGACAAATATGAGGAAGGATACTCAAGGTCAGCTACATTTTAGCAATTAAAATCTATTTCACACAGGTTACATAAAGCTTTCCCTCTGTCTTGCTGTGTTGCCTGGTTTTTTTATTCATATGAAAGCTTGATTTTCCTCCAGCTGAAGCCACCTGAGCTGTTGGATGACACAAAGACCATTTTGTCCTTGTTCTTTTGGCGCAGATACAGCAGTAATGCATTTAAGCCCTGGGGACAGTCATCGCCCATGATAATGTTTGGAATATATGGCTGTGAAGGTTCAGGCACAGTGACAAGACTATTAACCCAACAGTATCCTAAACCCGACTGCATAAGTCAGAGACAACTGCTCTCCGGGAATTTTTGTGAAGTATGAACTACATAAAGAATATAAATAAACAGATTTTTGTCCTTAAACTGTTTATTAATTCCTTCCTTACATGCATTAAAAAATAAACATAAAAAATTAGGGCATATCTCTCAATCCCTGACCCAATGTGTTAATATATTCCCAAAGCACTTGATATCTAAAAATAACATGCATGCAACCACAAGTTGAATGGCTAACAGCTTATGCAAAGTGTGCTAGACTTTGGCACACTGTCTGAATACACTAACAAACCACCCACTTACAACTGAGCTATTTTGAGATGTGTAAATTCTACCTCAGCGTCACCATTTGTCTAAAATAGTAACAGCCAGGTGAATTTTCCCTGGTGTTAATGTCAATACACTTATGAGTTCATATTAGCATTGTTATTGTCGGTTCATCTCATCATGATTTGCTCTTTATCATGTGGACTAGCTCTTATCTTTGCGCTTTCCCTCATATTCCATCCTCATATCTTTTCCTCTTTTCCCATGCCATAATGCTGTCACCTCTCAACTTTTTCCACACCAAATTTCCCTCTCTTTATTCCAGTGCTTTCCATGCTCCCTTAAGTTTCCTAACAGTGTTGGGAATGTTACTCTGAAATTTCTGCTTGCTTCAAGCTGCACATAATTTAAAGTAGTTAGTTACAGTGAAGGTACCTTTTTGGAAAGTAGTTTAGCTATGCTTGCAACGCTAAAGTTAGCTATGCTACAAGCTACTAATAAAAGCTAACCACTTTATATTGATTATCTTTGCAATCAGAGCAGTAGGCAATATTTGGCACAACAACAAAGATGTAGGATCTCAGCAAGGGTGACAAAATTAATAAAAAGCTTGTGATAAGATCAATTTAAAAAGAAATGGAGTCGATAGAACTTAAAACTCCAAAATGAATGATAAAATCAAAAACATAGTGATGAACAGCACTGTTTAACTAACACTATATTAAACATTAAATGTATTTGTAAGATTATTAATTAATAAGTATTACAATATTACTTTGTGTATCGGTACAAAAAAAAAAAAAGTGTCATAGGTGTTTTGGCAGCGAGTCAAAAGAATTGGTGAATTGTTTTTTTGAACCCATTCATTTAATTGTCCAATTTACTTAATTGTGTCAATTCAACTGAATCAGACAATGCTTCAAATTAGAATAGAGTGGACATTTTAGATAAGCATTTTTATAGAGCACAACAGTGCCCGCCCACTTTTTCAGACATCTTGTTTCCGGAAGTATTTTTTCCATGCATTGTTTTCCCATATATGGATTTCATAAAATTCTTAATAACATTTTAAGCCATGAACCAAATCAACCAGCTCAGAGTTTAATCACAGTATAACACACTTTGATCTAAAGCAAAGAAGTATAAAAGATTTGACTGCCTCCTACAGCCACATATTCGTAAAAACATTAATGTGGCACATTCAGCTTGAATTGCTCCTATAGATGGAACATTACTTATTACCAATTTACGTACGGGTTAGGGGAATGATTAATTTCTTTAAATAAATTTTATTTTTCATAGAAATAATCGCACCAAATTAAAGCGTTAAATCGACAGCCCTAGTTTATTGCAAAATGTTCAGATACACTCACCTAAAGGATTATTAGGAACACCTGATCAATTTCTCATTAATGCAATTATCTAATCAACCAATCACATGGCAGTTGCTTCAATGCATTTAGGGGTGTGGTCCTGGTCAAGACAATCTCCTGAACTCCAAACTGAATGTCAGAATGGGAAAGAAAGGTGATTTAAGCAATTTTGAGCGTGGCATGGTTGTTGGTGCCAGACGGGCCGGTCTGAGTATTTCACAATCTGCTCAGTTACTGGGATTTTCACGCACAACCATTTCTAGGGTTTACAAAGAATGGTGTGAAAAGGGAAAAACATCCAGTATGCGGCAGTCCTGTGGGCTGAAAATGCCTTGTTGATGCTAGAGGTCAGAGGAGAATGGGCCGACTGATTCAAGCTGATAGAAGAGCAACTTTGCCTGAAATAACCACTCGTTACAACCGAGGTATGCAGCAAAGCATTTGTGAAGCCACAACACGCACAACCCTGAGGCGGATGGGCTACAACAGCAGAAGACCCCACCGGGTACCACTCATCTCCACTACAAATAGGAAAAAGAGGCTACAATTTGCAAGAGCTCACCAAAATTGGACAGTTGAAGACTGGAAAAATGTTGCCTGGTCTGATGAGTCTCGATTTCTGTTGAGACATTCAGATGGTAGAGTCAGAATTTGGCGTAAACAGAATGAGAACATGGATCCATCATGCCTTGTTACCACTGTGCAGGCTGGTGGTGGTGGTGTAATGGTGTGGACGTTTTCTTGGCACACTTTAGGCCCCTTAGTGCCAATTGGGCATCGTTTAAATGCCACGGCCTACCTGAGCATTGTTTCTGACCATGTCCATCCCTTTATGGCCACCATGTACCCATCCTCTGATGGCTACTTCCAGCAGGATAATGCACCATGTCACAAAGCTTGAATCATTTCAAATTGGTTTCTTGAACATGACAATGAGTTCACTGTACTAAAATGGCCCCCACAGTCACCAGATCTCAACCCAATAGAGCATCTTTGGGATGTGGTGGAACGGGAGCTTCGTGCCCTGGATGTGCATCCCACAAATCTCCATCAACTGCAAGATGCTATCCTATCAATATGGGCCAACATTTCTAAAGAATGCTTTCAGCACCTTGTTGAATCAATGCCACGTAGAATTAAGGCAGTTCTGAAGGCGAAAGGGGGTCAAACACAGTATTAGTATGGTGTTCCTAATAATCCTTTAGGTGAGTGTATATACAATATATATACAAAAATCAATTCTTTGATTGTTGAATCTTTCTCTAATGGATCATGAACAGTGTAATTCTGCTTTTAAACATGATTTTTTAAAATATATAATTGAAAGAATGCAGATAGTGGCTTCAACAAAAGCATAAACCATCCATTAATAAACTCTGAGCTCACGGTATGTCTGTATTTTTGTTTGTATATTTGTATATAGGAACCAGACTGTTGTGCTCTGCTGCCTCAGTGTGTAGTGGGCTAAAGCACATAACTGTTAATCAGAAGGTCGCTGGTTCGATCCCCACAGCCACCACCATTGTGTAAGAGCAAGGCACTTAACTCCAGGTTGCTCTGGGGGGGATTGTCCCTGTAATAAGTGCACTGTAAGTTGCTTTGTATAAAAGCATCTGCCAAATGCATAAATGTAATGTAAATGTAAATGTAAACAGCTGCCACTGTCACGCTACTGAAAAATGCTGATTTAGTTACTCTCTAACAACTTCCTAACATCGCTCCTTTGCACACCCTCTCTTTCTTTCTTTCTTTCTTTCTTTCTTTCTTTCTTTCTTTCTTTCTTTCTTTCTTTCTTTCTTTCTTTCTCACTAATGTTTTTACCTTGTCTATAAGTTTTGCTGATATAAAGTTACTTGACCTGAAAGTTTGGAAACAATAGCAATAGTTCGCTTCCATCTGTTCAAAGGGCACAGCAGGGAAAGGATGTTGCCAGGGGGGCTTTGTGTGGTGCCAAAGGTGGCAGTCAATAGTTTAATCTGTGGCTGATGACCAGTGAAGTGGCTCCTCAGTGTGAACTTGTTGCTCTTGTATTAGCAAGGGAGCTTGTAGGCACCTTTTCAAAATAAGTGATTTTACAGTTGTAAATGAGTCTGGAGGGCAGAGCAAAGCACAATATAAACAAAAGTCTGAGAGCTTGACTGATTAGATTAGGTTTTTGAAGCAAACATTTGTAAGGCTACAAAACACATTTAAGACTAAATCTGTTTAACTTTATAGTATTTCAGTGATTGCTTTGCTCCCTGTCAAGCCAATTCTCTCCCTCTAGCTGGAATCAGTATACTGTTTAGCTTGATCTTTTTTGTCTTTTTTTATGACCAGATGAGATCGCTTGACTCCCCTAAGACTACAAACACCTGTGGTTGTGTAACCAAGCATCTGTAGTTCTAGTAAGAGTGTAAAGAACAGCTTGACATTGAACATTAGAAAATAATTTGGAGTACAGGAACATACGACTTGGACCCATTTGAACACATATTAGACCCAGAGCTTTGTACAGCAGATGAAGCCACCATGTAACACAGTTTCAGTCAAGATTGAAAGGATTTCACACCAAAATGAAAATGTTGATGTAATTTACTGCATGTATGAATTTCTTTCATGAAACACAAAAGGATATGTTAGCAGAATGTTAGGGACAGACAGTCTCTGTCACCATTCACACTGTATGGAAAACAGATACAATGAAATTAAATGGTGACTGAGATTAACCTTTGAAACAACATGATGGTAAGTTATTACAGAAATTTTATTTTTTGGAAAACTTTCCCTTTAAGTTCCACAAAGTTTTGTTGGCATGGTAGTAAACTCCCAGATGAAAGTGGAGACATCCCTCACACCTCTCCATAGTGATAAGAGCACTCTCTCTCAACAGTCATTCCCATCAGAGCAGCAGAACATCTCCCAGCTGCAACAGGAAACATTGAGGGGGTCAGGAGTGTGTTGAAGGAGTGGGGACGGGGAGTGTGTTTGTGTAGGAGTGCAAACAGTCCATGTACATACACAAATAGCATGTAAAGGTTCAGATAATTTGTGTTTGTTCAAGGCCTGGAACCTAATGCATGCCTCAGAGTTGTGTAATATGAAGTTTATACTGTGAGTGAGCTTTGTGATTAAATCTGTAAGTAGTGTTTATGTCACACACTTAGTGCTCAAAGCTCTGGAGAGGATTGGTCCATAAACACAAACTCACATAATACTGGTGAGACATGTGGTTATAAATGAACATCAGGTGTGTTGATACATCACACACAACACATATTCTAGTCAAATTTTGAACTTACATTTAAAATGTAAAATGACCAGGGTAGCAAGACAAAGTGCCAGCAGACCTTAACACCCTTAAGTTCAACTAGTGTGTTGTAATTTAACCTGGACTGGAGCTAAATGTTAAATATTCTCCATTGCAGTGGTATTTGTTCAGTTGGCAAGATGTTTGAAGTGGTTTCACTTGTAGGCACATCAACTACTTAATTGACCTGTTGTTTTTAACAACTGCTCTGGATTTCACCTGTGGCTGAAAGGCTATTTACATCTCAATTTTCAGCTCTACAAATTTTGGATATGAACCCTCCCGAGGCAGACTTTTAGTGGAAGTTTCCCATTTAATTCCCTATCTCAAGCAAACAGAGTAATTTTTGGCTTTGTATGCCACACCGCCTCTCAGTCTCAACAACATATGCTTACGAGCTCCAGAGATTAGCAGCAGCTGCCTTAAGGGGAACCGAGTCTGTTTAGACCCAGAGAGAGCCATTTCTCTTGAGCCAGCAACATTGCATAAACCCAGCATCTCAGCTTGATGTGCCAAATCTCAATCAGGGAAAATCCTTTTTAAGCCATCTCAAGAATGCAAGCACACACCTTAAATAATCACAGCCAAAATACCTTCTGTAGTTTGCAATTTAATGTAATCCTTTATTGAGGATAGCGTAAACGTGTTTAGCTCGCTGTCCTGGACGAAGGGCTTGAGACTTGACCCAAGCTTGAATACCCCCCAGGACTTAGATTAGTTATTAGTGAAATAGATAGGTGCAGATGGGGAGGAGGAGGGATGCCGGAAAGGCTTGGCACCACGTAGAGGTAAGCAACTGTTTATATACACTCAGGCAGTGTGATTGGTCAGATTAAATGTACTTTCTCATCCCAAACTTTGTCAATGAAACTCCATTCATCAATATGTAGCCACAGATGCAAAAACACACTGAGTTATATTTAAACTGTAAGTAAGTACTTCCATATTTATATTTTGGAGACATTTTGTACAGAGATGTGGGCCAAATTTGACAAAGCCGCCCTTTGGGGACATTTTAGGATGTCCTCATTAGGAAAAAACATCCATAAAGAAATTAAGTAATGACTTTGAACATTTTAATATGGCAAAAATATTATAGGGTTAGGTTATAGGGTTAGGTTTATGGTGTGGGTTACGATTAGTTTATTATCATTATAGATAGCTTTATATATAAAAAATAAAACTCTATGGTATGTCCCCATTTAGATACAGAAGCTGAGCTGTTTCTGTGTGTGTGTGTGTGTGTGTGTGTGTGTGTGTGTGTGTGTGTGTGTGTGTGTGTGTGTGTGTGTATGTGTGAGCGTGTATTTATCACTTTGTGGGGACCAAATGTCCCCATAAGGATAGTAAAACCCGAAATTTTTGACCTTGTGGGGACATTTTGTCGGTCCCCATGAGGAAAACAGCTTATAAATCATACTAAATTATGTTTTTGAAAATGTAAAAATGCAGAAAGTTTTCTGTGAGGGTTAGGTTTAGGGGTAGGGTTAGGTTTAGGGGATAGAATATAAAGTTTGTACAGTATAAAAACCATTATGTCTATGGAAAGTCCCCATAAAACATGGAAACACAACATGTGTGTGTGTGTGTGTGTGTGTGTGTGTGTGTTGTTTGTCAGTGAATACAATTCTGCTTATAGTGTTAATGTGTTAATTCTGATCAGTCTGACTTTCTAAAATTAATTTACCATGTGAATACAAATATTAAAACAATAATGTTTCAGTATGACCCAGTAAAGAGTATCCTTTTGTCTTTCCCTCATATTTTTATTATACCAAACAAATAAATGACAAAACATGTATAAAATCATGTCCAGTCACATGATATGAAGACTCCTATCAGGTTTGACAGTAACCTATCAAAAAAGCTATTTTATTGTTCACGGAGAGTGTCCCTTCATGGGGGCTGCCATGTTAGGATCACATGACCAGCTGAATACTAGTTACATAATCCCAGTAACTGCCCTGTATGGACACTTTAACTCATTGAATAAATTATTCATGGCTGACTGTGAATAGTGAATTTCTACAATGACATCAGTAACTGAAAACTACTGTGTTTAAATGATGCTGCATCCAGGCCCCTAGGTGTCAGTATATGTCCTAAGCATAAGAACAAAAATTACTGAGTGCACCTTTAAAAGCTGAAATGTCCAGTTCGTATTTTTGTTAAAGTGATTATTTAAAATAATCCATATAAAAAAATGTGAAATGAAAAGTGTGTGAAGTAGTCTAAATTGTTCTTTCAGTGGTGGAACTTTACAAGGTCATGAAAGGACTTTAGATAACTTTAGAACAGAAAAGGTGAGTAAGACATTTTTAACAAACTATAGTCTCATGTGAACATGTATAATGTTTAAAGCTGAAGTATAATTTATTTGCCTCTAGCACCACTGTTTTGTACATAATATGTCTGTACAGAATGTCCCAGGCTAATACATTTCTCAAATTCCTCAGGTTTTTTACATTTCTCTCATGTTTTTGGCAGCAGAAGAGCAATGATGTGATACCACAAACAGAGCTTGTTGAATGGTCTTAATTAAGATAGAATGCTTTTGGGTTTATTTTTAACCACGCAAACACAAAATCCCTCTGTGTTTCCGAGAATGCTCCCAGCACACCCTGTTCACAGTTATCAGCTGCATCTCATTAAAAGACGTTTTTATGAGATCTAGATCAGAAATCTGTCGTCCACATGGTCTAATCCACATTTAAAAAGCACCACACACTGAACATGTTTCAAAGTTGTTTCAAGATTCAGTTCTGGTGCAACAATTTTTTTTATTAACATTCTGTTAAATAATCAGCAATATGATTATGTAAGATTCTGAAAAATATGTAAAAAGAAATAATAATAATGATAATAGTGTCAAGTGTTTCTCCCTTACAATGACTCATTAGTGACTCTTCACATTAGCATCAGCCACATGCCACAAACAGACATACACATGAACATAATTCATGTTTTAAATGTATTATACATAATATTATTTTAGAAATATGTTTAACCCAAGCAATGTACTTTATATTACAGTACATATATATTATGTAATTAACTTAATCAAAATTCAATTACTGTTATCTCCTTACACAAATTAAAAATGAATTGTGTTACACTACTTTTGGACTAAAATGTAATTTGATTACAGTAACTAATAACTATGTAACCATAGTACACCCAACACCGCTCCTAAACAAGGTTTAAACAAATAAAAAATAAATCATTCTTAACTTTTAAAAAAACAGATTATTATTTAAATTAATTTAATTTTATTTATTTTTTTTAAGTTGTTCTGCACTGGCTCATTGAGGTAGGCTTTTAAAACTCCTCTTAAAGACCCCCTCACCCACACATACAAGGGCAGAAGCAGTATACAGTAAACCAGAGTTGGATGCATACAGGCCTCTCCATAAATACACCACATAAATAAAGAAGCCTTCAACTTTTGGCTATTAATGGCAGGACTGCATTACTAAGTTCCTATTCCACAACTGCTCCAAATCTCCTGCTTGTTAATCTTCAGATGAATACATCACCCCCGTTCCGTCCCCTCCGCCCTCGTTGCTCTAAGGCCTTTTAAGTCAAAGTCAAGTGGTTTTAATTGTCATTCAACCATATACAGTTAGTCCAGTACACAGTGAAACAAGACAACGTTCCTCCAGGACCATGGTGCAAGTACGGGACAGTACAATAAATTACAAAACATTAACAGGACAATAGACACAGTGCAGAGCCAACCAGTACACAGTAGTGCAAAAAGATGACAGTTTCTAAAAATGCCAAATGTAAACATAACATACTATGCGATATTGTTCTATGCACATAGCAGTTATTGAGGTAGCAGCCAGGTATAAAGTGAGAATTATTAAAGTGCAACTCAGGACATGTGTGTGTGTGTCAGTCCAGTCTCTGAATATTGAGTATTGAGTCTGGCCGTGAGGGACCGAATGCTTCGGTAACACTTGCCAGACGGCAGGAGGGTGAAGAGTTTGTGTAAGGGGTGTGTGGGGTCATCCACAATGCTAGTTACTTTGCAGATGCAGTGTTTTTTGCAAATGTCTTTGATGGAGGGAAGAGAGACCCCGATTATCTTCTCAGCTGTCCTCATTATATTCTGGAGGGCTTTGTGGTCCGAAACGGTGCAAGTCCCAAACCAGGCAGTGATGCAGATATAGATAATAGTCCCTCTATAGAATGTAGTGAGGATGGGGAGTGGGAGATGTGCTTTCCTCAGCCTTCGAAGAAAATAGAGACGCTGCTGGGCTTTCTTGGCAATAGAGCTGGTGTTGAGGGACCTCCGCCAGGTGAACACCAAGGAATTTGGTGCTCTTGACGATCTCCACAGAGGAGCCATCAATGTTCAGCGGAGAGTGGTCACTCTGTACTCTCCTAAAGTCAACAACCATCTCTTTTGTTTTGTCCACATTCAGAGACAGGTTGTTGGCTCTACACCAGTCCGTTAGCAGCTGCACCTCCTCTTTGTATGCTGACTCTTCGTTCTTGCTGATGAGACCCACCACGGTCATGTCATCGGCGAACTTAATGATGTGGTTCGAGCTGTGCATTGCTGCACAGTCGTGAGTCAGCAGAGTGAACAGCAGTGGACTGAGCACACAGCCCTGGGGGGCCCCAGTGCTCAGTGTGGTGGTGGTGGAGATGCTGTTCCCAATCCGGACTGACTGAGGTCTCCCAGTCAGGAAGTCCAGGATCCAGTTGCAGAGGGAGGTGTCCAGGCCCTGAGCTGAAGTCTATGAACAGCATTTGAACGTATGAAATGTCCTTTTTATCTAGGTGGGTGAGGGCCAGATGGAGGGTGGTGGCGATGGCGTCTGTTGAACGGTTTGGATGATATGCAAACTGCAGTGGGTCTAGTGAGGGGGGCAGCTGGGTCTTAATGTGCCTCATGACGAGCCTCTTGATGCACTTCATAATGATGGGTGTGAGTGAGACGGGACGGTAGTCGTTGAGGCAGGACACTGAAGGCTTCTTTGGTATGGGGACGATGGTGGTGGCCTTGAAGCATGTTGGAACGATGGCGCTGCTCAGAGAGATGTTGAAGATGTCGGTAAGAACATCTGCCAGCTGGTCTGCACATCCTCTGAGCACCCTGCCAGGAATGTTTTCTGGTCCAGCAGCCTTCCGTGGGTTGACTCTACGTAGAGTTTTCCTCACATCAGCCGTGGTAAGGCAGAGCACTTAGTTGTTGGGAGGAGGGGTGGTCTTCCTCACCACCACGTCGTTCTGTGCTTCAAACCTAGCGTAGAAGTCATTCAGTACATCTGGAAGGGAGGCATCTTTGTCACAGGCAACTGATGTTGTTCTGTGGTTGGTGATGGCCTGGATGCCCTGCCACATGCGCCGCGTGTCACCGCTGTCCTGGAATTGACTGTGGATTCTCTGGGCATGTGCGCACTTTGCCTCTCTGATGGCCCGGGACAGTTTGGCCCTTGCTGTTCTTAGGGCAGCCTTGTCACCTGCTCTGAGTCTCGGATCCTCAGCAGCGCATGCACCTCCGCAGTCATCCACGGCTTCTGGTTGGAGCGTGATGATGATCTTAGGTAGGTGACATCATCAATGCACTTGCTGATGTAGCTGGTCACTGATGCTGTGTTTTCCTCCAAGTTGGTAGAGTCACCATATGTTGCAGCCTCCCTGAACATGTGCCAGTCAGTACACTCAAAACAGTCCTGAAGAGCAGAGATGGCTCCTGCTGGCCAGGTTTTCACCTGTTTCTGGAGCGGTTTTGTCCGTCGGACGAGCGGTCTGTATGCTGGAATTAGCATAACAGAGATGTGGTCTGATTAGCCGAGGTGGGGGCAGGGTTCCGCCCGGTACGTGCCTGGGATGTTTGTGTAAACAAGATCAAGCGTGTTTGCCCCTCTCGTTGCAAAGTCCACATACTGATGGAATTTAGGGAGCACTGTCTTGAGATTTGCATGGTTGAAATCTCCGGCGACAATTAACAGTCCGTCAGGGTGAGCGTTCTGCAGTTCGCTCATAGCCCAATACAGTTCACTGAGCACTTCCTTAGCAATAGCGGTGGGGGGAATGTAAACTCCAGTTATAATAACAGTGGTGAAGGCCCATGGTAAATAAAAAGGTCTGCATCTAACAGTCACAAGCTCCACCAGCGATGAGCAGTAACTAGAGACTAGCATAGAGTTATTGCACCATTCCGTGTTGATGTAAACACACAAGCCACCACCGTGAGTCTTACCGCACAGAGCTGCATTTCTGTCGGCACGAAACGAGGCGAGCCTGTCTAGCTGAATGGCGGTGTCAGGAACTCTGGCGCTAAGCGACGTCTCTGTGAAAACAAAGACGCAGCAGTCTCTAAGCTCACGCTGCGTAGTCTGCTGGAGTCGGATGTGGTCCAGTTTATTGTCCAGGGAGCAAATATTTGAGAGCAGGATAGACAGGAGAGCCGGCCGTCTAGGGTTTGTTTTTAACCTAGCATGGACCCCCGCCCTCTTGCCGCACTTTCACTTCCTCGCACACCGCTTACGATGTCCCATCAGGTGACGCCGAGGACTAGAGGCCTGTCTCCGCACCAAGCCGAGTTCGAGTAGCAATTCCTGCAGATCATCATGCAGCTTGGCTGTTGCATGAATCTTATATTTTAACAGTGTCTGGTGATGGTAGACACAAACACCAGTTGCTCCGATGTCCATGTGCTGTAAAAGTCAGGCTAAGTGACAAAAATAGCAAAAATAGCACTATTTTGGAACCGGAGTGGCCGCTGCGTGCTACCCCACTGCCATTTTGGATCAATCTCAGCCAGGAATGATAATCCATTATTTGGCTCATCTTTGATTTTGTTGACTGCTCCTTCACTATTTGTCCAATTAAATGTATCACACAGTTCAGAATCTGAAGACAGAGGAAGCTTTGTTTTAATTTTACTTGCCAGAGTCTTTTTCTTACTTTTCTTTCATTATCATCTAATGAAAGACTGTAGCTATTTCTCACTAATATGCATTCTCCCTTTCATTTATTTAATTCATTATTGAGCCATGCTTTTTGTTTGGGTTTTGAATTCCTGAAAGTTGAAGTGTGTATTTTCTGTGGATAAATAATATATATTAATGCTTAATTAAAAGCTTTAAAAAAATTAATAAATATGCCATGAACAGCTTTGAACAATTTTGTACAATTTGGGACTACTTGTAGTTCTCTTTGCACATTAAGCTGGGATTGGAGAAATAATTTAAATTTAGAAAAATTACACCTATCCTTCATATCAAATACTGCATTCCTTACTAATATTCAATCTACCTTCATTTATTTAAGTTAATGCATACTTGAGCCATTCTGTTTAAATCCTTCCAATCCATTTGTGTAAAATCCCATGCAAACACGAACTCACATCCAAACAATCAAACGGAGTTAATTCCATCACTGGCAATCTCAGTGTAATTGCTGTCTAGCACATCAATTTTTTCACAACTACTTGACGAAGAGGGTGAAAGACATAAAGGGAAAGAGAGAGAAGTTGATTGAAGATAATGCATAAAAAAAGTAATTATTGAAGAAGGCTGTGCCCCTTTATCTGTTATCATAGCCGCGGTTGAGTCACCCATTTATAGATCAAACAGAAGTTGGTGGATTTCAGCTTTTTTGCACTCTCACAAAATGAGCCATATCGAGAAAACACCTTTTGAAGTTGAACGAAATCCTACATGTCGGCTGGCAGAATGAACTCCTGGCAAACCCCATTCCCAACCTCATTAGTTTTTATGCTTCATTTGGATACACATATACACCTTGCCTATATTTTGGGGATTTTAAATGTCTGCTAAATTAAATTAATTATATGTAAATATTCAGGGCACAATCTGTTGAGGTTTATGTAGCGCAATGCAAACTGTAAAGTGATGCCACTAGCACAGTTAGCTTCACAATATTTATGTGAAAGATTTTCAAACAAAATAATAAATGTTTAAATTAATAATGACAGTACTTGTATGCAAACAGGGTACTGTTGCTATGGTTACTCTTCTGGCGCAACATGAATGTTGATGTACCCTTGAATCCACCCCTTACAACCAAATGAATGATAAGCGGCATCCCCATCAGACATTTTTGCATCAATTCGAGTGTGAACACATTTCCCTCTAGAGCTACTGACACAGATCCAGGACCTGTAGTAACCAGGAGTATTCGAGTTCACATAAACAACTGTGAATGCAATTTACTTAAAATGTCTTAATTTTTCGAATTACTCACACAGAATGAATGTTAATATAACTTAATTTTTCTTAATTTGTAAACTGAGCTGTACGTGCTGCTTTCTATGTTTTGCTGTGTGTTTTATTCACTTTCACACAAATCACAGGTGCTGTGCCTTTCTATGACTTTATTAACACTTTTTTTCACACTATTACTCACACCCAGCTATGGGTGTCAAAACACTTTTACTGTAACGCATCATTTGAAAAACAATACCAAATCAAATCAAATCACTTTATTGTCACACTACCATGTACACAAGTGCAACAGTCAGGTGAAAGTCTTGTGTGCAGTTCCGAGCAACATAGCAGTCATGACAGTGATGAGACATATACCAATTTAAAATAAACAACATAGTTACACAACACAATTTACATATCAAATGTACACATACTTACGCAACACAATACTAATATAAAATGTACAGTAAACAATACACAGAATATAGAATACACATACAATAAAAATAAAAAATAAGAGTATATAACAATATATATGCAGTAGTTATATTGTGGAGAATATAATTATGACAGTCCAGTGTGAGATAATAAGATGAAGATTAATAAAGTGCAGTGCTGATTATTGATCGTGAGAGATCAAGAGTTCAAAAGCCTGATCGCTTGTACATACATTTTAATGCGTGTTGTAGAGTATGAACGGAAAATCATGAACTCATTAATTCTGAATGCAATGCACACATTTTTACTAAGGGTTCTAAAAACCCACACTCTGATCCTCCCCATCTAAATCACCGGGTAGCGCCAGCGAGTCTGGGAGTTAGAATGCTTTCTTGACGTTTTCACAACCCAAAGAGCCTCTCCAGAGACACTCGTGATATCGCCATCTACACACTGAATATCTATACACACACGTTCCTACCATTTAAAACCCAGAAATGGCTTATTTTTAAGGAAATATGTTTTATTCCCGTATGCTTGGGTATTTCTGCTGTTATATCAAACTAGTTAAGATTGTTTAGTTGTGTAGTTAAACTCTGTGGGCTTATATAAAGAGTCTAAGAGTATATATTCACTTTTAAGTGTACCAAATACAAGTTTCTTGGTATCAAATTAAACCTTATGACTCACCCTAGCTGAATATATATATAAGGTTACATTAAAATGTATTCTGCTATGTTTTACCATCTTTTGAGTGATTCAAACCATATCCGGACCCTGTTGTAAATTAGGCAAATGACGAGCCTTGACAAGACAAAGGGAACCATCTCGCGCCAAAACTGAGGAGCCTCATTGGGTCATTCCTCCCAAAGGAGGTGTGACCTCCCTACCTTAAAAGTCAGGATCTGGTGTTGAATCGTCCTCTTTTTGTCCTCTCTTGTCCTCTTATCCTTACATCTCTCTCTTACACTTCTCTCTTGCTTTGTCTTCTGAACCTCTTCAAGTTTTCTTCAACTTCTCTTCAAACTCTCGTCAGACATGTCTTTTGTTTTATTTGGCGTTTATCTCAGTCTGTTTCTTGTCTTTGGACAAAGCTCAACACTCTACGTTTTTGGAGCAGTCCGATATCCTCCGGGTGAAAGGACTCTCTCTCAGTTTCAACCATTACTCCTAAGATGCTTTGAACTTCCCGAGAGCGATCCACGCTCCGGAAGTACCAAGAGAAATCCTCCAGCTCACGGACGCAACGAGGACATTCACGCACACACGCAGTCTTGTTCAGCGACACAAAGGTCCATTTTGCAAGTATTATTCCATCTAAATTCAAATGCGTTAAAGTGTGTAATTCTCTTGCTGGCTCTTAAGGTTTAACTGTTGTAACAAGTGTGCTATCCCTGTAATCTCTTTATTTTCCTTACTGTTTTACTTTGTTTGTTCTATGTTAAATGTTTGTTGTTAAATGTGTTCTACGTTTGTTAAGTTTGTGATATATCCTAGTTCGTTGTATTAAACCCAATTATAAGCTTGATTGTCTGTGTTTGTTGGTCATAGAGCAAAGCCTCTTTAATGTGTGATCGAAAGTTACGAGCTGATATTATCAAAGTAAGTTAACGTGCTTTGATTAAGAAAGCTTATACTAAGAATAAACCTTCTGGAGAATTGATCAAGAGTATCGAGCAAAGTGGTTCTGTGGACGAACTGATTGCTTGCGGTATGGGTTAATTCCATTAAGGTGTTCTGAAAATGAATACAGCCTGTCTGCATATGATGTATATTCCTAATTAATTATAATTCGTTGTGTTTAATTATCCATATATATATCTGAAGCAGGCTTTTGGGCTATATAACCCCTGTTTTGGGGCAATTTAGAGTGTATTGTTATCTAGTTCAAACCGTATGATTAATCATTGATTGCAATCATTAATATTAATTGTACATTCCCCAAACCTGAACCAAGAAACCCTACAGTGTGTTAGAGACTCACCTACATTTACAAACTTATTCCAACATGATAAGTTTCTGTGGTAGCTCACCTGATAGAGTGTTGGACCAATTCCAACCTATAGAAGTCCTATAGAAGTGACACGAAATGACGTGGTTGCTTCAGTAAATGTGCTTTTCATATTGAATTTGCTTTTAAAATACTATCTTTTAGGTTTAGATGTTGGTTTAGGGTATGGATGTCAGTTTTGTTCACCTCTCATTTATCTATAAGGACACTTTTGCTGTTTTACTCATTTAAACATCCATTTAATATTTACCTTAAAACCTCTTCTGATTATGACACCATTTCACTTGCTTTTGGCGCCCTCCGCTGGACATATCACTGGGAAACTGCAGTCAAACATGTATTGAAGCACATAATATTACACATACAGTATATACATGCAAATTTTATGATATCAGGCTGAAATCTTTACTCCTCTGACTTAGGTTTGGGGTTGGGGTTTGGGGTAGGGTGTAGAGTTAATAAAATAAACATTTCTGTTGACTATATTAGATAATTTACAACTAAAATACAACTAGGGTTTGGCACCACTCAGTCAACATTTCACAGAGAAACTGGAGGTCACATGTGCCCATCCGTGCAACAACACTTCCAGCTTTGGCCATTGGGGGAAGTGGTTTGATTTTCATTAACACAGACCAATTTCAGCAGCAGAACTTTCTACCTACTTTTGCTGAATTCACAGTGTGATCAGTCTGACTGATGAACGTGACTTTTGTTTGCTTGCATCTATTTGACAACATGTGAAATTACAAGCTCTGACTAACTTATAATCTAACTGATATTTGGAAACTCAGAAAACTATGTGTACTCATGTACTATGAAAGAGTATATGTACTTTTAATACCCCCACCACCCCCAAAATGTTGGTGTCTTGATGATGAAGCCTATATTATTGGGGTCTGATCCCTCCCAGCCTCGCCATAATTCATACCCTATATTTTGATCAGTGTTGTCAGAAGCAGGCTTACAGTGGAAAGTCTGATCCACTCTGATAGACTGAGGTGTGATGGCATTAACACAAATCAACATGACAGCTAAAGATCTCTCTCCCCCAGTTATCCATGTCCTTTGTTTGACCTATTACCCTTTACCCTACAAAATGCTGAATTAGGTGTCAGTGGAAGGGTTGAGTATGTATCAGCGCAGTGTTTGAAAAAAAGGCTATGAGTTACAGTGTGGCCAATTCATTCTGACAATACTGACTCGACTTTTTCAGCAACCCAGAGGCCTGGATAACTTCTCTTAGTCTGATGTTGAGACTCCCTGAAAACATGAGTATTTTACAATTATTTCTGCAGTGAGACACTAATAGATCTCAATTAGCAATGAAAAGGAAGAAACTCAAAATTGAATGTTTTAATTTAATGCGATTAATTGTTTACTGTTTATCGCATAAATAAAATTATGAAATTAATGCAGTATCTGTTTTTTCTTTACTTCCTGAAACTTCATTAATGTGTTCCCCACTTCCTGTGGCTAAAATCTGCATATTTAAATTGTGTGGAGCAGTGCTTGCTTGTTCATTACATAAACACAGGAGTGGATTTACCTGTTGAAAAATGGAGACTTCACCAACAAGCGGTGAACCAGGTGTGCGAAATTTATGGTCAAGCTGCTGTATCTCTTTGTATTGCCTGAAAACTCACTTTCATTTGAACCAGTGTCAAAAACAAAACCACGCAAGGGTGGCCCATGTGTGTGCGTGATAGAGACTAAACAGCACCCAGAGATAATAGAGATTTTAAAATTCAGCATTCAGTTTGTTTTGTATCTGTATGCATCTCTAATAATACATTGGCAATGTAAACTTAAGTTTATCTTGCCAAAAAAGCGTGATGTGAATTGAATTTGCGCATTTGATCCTATAATTAAAAAAGTCCACTGGAAAAAGGTATACGATTTTGCTCAACATTTAATTATAACATATCCTCTGATTTAAAGGCTTGCAAATATATACTTGTATCAAAGATTTATACCAGTAAAAATGTGTCTAATTAAATCTATCAGCAAATAACTGAACATTTTAACATGTTTATTTTTAAATAATTAAAATAAATTATGACATCATTTACTTGCAAATTCTTTGAGAAAAAGTACAATGTAAATATATTCATGATTAGATTTTAATGTTTGTTTTATCGCACCATGTATCATGATTAATCGTGATTAATCACAGAAAATGTGTGATTAGTTTGTTACAACATTTTTAATCACAGCCCTATTCAAAATAGTAAAAATAAATAAACACATAAATAAAAAACTATTCTAATTATTTATCATGAGAAGAGAACGTAATTATCTTCTTTTAATGTATTGCCCCCTGGTAGCTCAACTGGTAGAGATTGGCACTAGTAACATCAAGGTCATGGGATTAATTCCCAGGTAACACATTTTCTGATAAACATTTAAAGTTCAAAAGTCATTTCTGATAAATGTAAGACTTCTTCACACATATGTAGAAATTTAAGATCAGTCAGTATGTATGCATGTGAATATCCCAGCATAATTCTCTCCAAAACAACTAGATTCAATTTATCACTTGCATAAGATATAGAGACAGTAGTATCATCGTGTTTGTGTGCTCATCTATTTGTGTGTCTTCAGTGTTAATCAAGTCTTTAAACCACTGTTGGGACACAATGGTCAGGCAGGTGAGGAGAACTATTAGTTGAATGGAAGGAAGAATGGCGTGCATGGAGACAGGAAGTCAACCAGCCTGAGGAAACTTGCTGCAATTTTATCCCCTCTATGCTCACAGGGGCCTCTGTTTCAACACTGTCTTTGTGTATAAGAGAAAGAGAGAGAGAGAGAGAGAGAGAGAGAGAGAGAGAGAGAGAGAGAGAGAGAGAGAGAGAGAGAGAGAGAGAGAAATACAGAGAAAGAGAGATGAAGGCAAAGCAAGGGAAAGAATGTGGGAGAGCAAAAGATTAAGAAAGTGATAGAGGGTGTGAGAAAATCATTGTGAATTAAAAATTACAAGATAGTTAAAAATGTGTGTGCATATGGACATGTGCTCACAATATGGTCTGTATCTGTACAAACAGTTGCACGATTTACCTGGGTATCTTTTTTGAGAAGTCATTAGCATTATCTACACTAATGTGTTTGTCTATAGTTGAAAATCAGATCAAAGTTATTAATTTAGGCAGAATTTCAGAATATCCAAATGGTTAACATACATTTCATTTCATGCAACTGTAGTTCATTTATTACCTTTGAATACAACATCTATATTCAATAATTCATGATGTTCCTTTAAAACAAATGGATACACCATATATGCATATACAGTGGCCTCACAATGTGTTTTGAAACTTAAACTTCAATTAAAATATATGAATTTCATTGCGTTGCATTACAAAATATCAATCCAAATAGCTTCTGCAAACAAACGATCCAGCTGCTTCAAAGGTCATTTTTAGTGGATGTCTGTCAGTTCCCATTTGCTAGGGGTCCTAGCAGAGTAACCAAGTGTAGTTCATCACGTTAACTATGGAAATGTTCCACTAAGTATGTTTGAACATTTTCAGAACTGTACTTCTATTGTTGTATTGTTTAGAGCCAAACAAGCCTCCTTAATTGAAAAGTTTTGCTTAAGTGATAAAGTGCTATCTTTCTTTAAAATGAATACTACTTAATTTGATATTTTGTTACCTAGTGCAATGGCGGTCATAAATTTTTCAGTGTGGTTTATGAATCCAGAGAATGTATTTTTTGGGAAAACTGTGTCTACCCAAACATCAGCTGCTTTTTGGCAGAATCAATTATTCTGGTCTTTTCTTACCCCTAAATGTAGCTTCTCAAGGGCAGTGAACATTTACTTTCACATCCAGTTTCGTGAGGGGAGAGGCTGCATCTGTGAAGACAGCTAGAAAATGCCTGCAGGTGCATTTGTGTTACACAACTATACAGAATCAACAAAAACCACTGCACAGCCTGTCATTTCAAAGGCTTGCTTAGCTTGCGTGTGTATGTGTGTGTGTGTGTGTGTGTGTGTGTGTGTGTGTGTGTGTGTGCAGTGGGGAGAGACTGAAAAACCTCCCTAGTGACAAAAATGTGGCACTTTCCATCCTTAAATTAAACAGAACTCATTCTGTTCAATAGTAACCTGTTATCATTCAACCAGAAAACTGAAAAAATTCATTTTCTAGTTTAAGGATGTATATTCTGGTACTTGGGTTGTCACTTGATGTCCAATGTAAAATCTAAGTCCTTAAGTACAACCATTTGAGAACCACTGCTCTAGTGAATATAAAGGGTAGCAGACTGATGGTTAGGATACTTAGGGATTCTGTGTGTGCATGCACGTGTGTGTGTGTGTGTGTGTTTGTGTGTAAATAGGCTTGTCTGAATGTTATGCAGCTCTGTGCTTTCAGATCGAATGTGTCTACAGCTGCTTAAAAGGATATTTGTTTGCACTTGTGCATGTCAAGTCAAAGTGATTTTCAGAACACACGTTTCAATCGTTTCAAAGAAGCTTTACAGAAAATCATGCATTAACAAAAAATACAATTCTATCTATAAAGAAAAATAATATCTATAAAGTCTTAGAGTGTTCATTGTGTAGTTCGATTAAATATAATAGTAAATTGTGCATAACATTTTTATAATTAAATAATAATTGTATTTTTAACCCCAGTGAGCAACACAAAACTCCATAAGATGTTGATTAATGGAGAAAAATAATCTTGGGAGAAACTAGACTCACTGTGAGGGCCAGTTCCCCTCTGGCTAACATCATGAATATAATGTAAATATTACTTATGTATAGTGCAAGTCGGATTAAAATGATTAAACTAAGTAAGTGTTAAGGGTCAGTGTTTAAACAAATATTTTGTTTGAACTGTAAGATTAATGACCAATGTCTCTGAAGTCCATCCTGGATTAACTGCAGAAGTTCACATGCAATTGAACTTTTTTAGTTGGCTGATGAAGGCTTTTGTTGGCAATTAAATGATTTTCTATGTATTCCATTTCAAGAGTGTTGATCATCATTAGACACATTAGAGGTGATGCAGGCTGAGATCAATGAGGTACATCACAGTTCAACCGGCAGGTCATTTCGGTGAGGTTCGGTGTGGTTCATCCTAAATCCATGGTTCAGGCAATGGCATATGAAGTATCCCATGTCTTACAGTTGGAGTTGGCAGCAGTTCATCCTCTGAAGTCCATCATAAAAGACTGAAGTGATGTCTGGCTAGCACCGGCTGCATTTAGTCGTCATCACTCAGAGACATAGCAGTGGAGTCTGACACCAAGCAGAAACAGAGCTGGATCTGGCTGCCTTGGGATATGAATATAAATAGGAAACAAATAGAATAATATTAGCGTAAATGTCATTCAATTTTATGCAGAGTTATAGATCATGATAGATGTTTTTGGTTCCGGCACACCAAACTACACTAATTGTGAGTTGACTGATACATTAAGTGTATGCTTGGCTAAATAGATGAGTCTTTAGTCTAGACTAAAACTGAGAGAGTGTGTCTGCATCCCGAACAGAGTTAGGGAGACTTTTCCATAGTTTAAGAGCCAAATAGGAAAATTATCTACTTCTTTAGTGGAATTTGATATTCTAGGAACTATTAACAAGCCAAAATTTTGTGATCGTAATGAACATGATGGAATATAGCATGGTAGAAGGTCACTTAAGTACTGTGGAGCTAGACCATTCAAAGCTTTGTACATTTACATTTACACATTTGGCAGACACTTTTATCCAAAGCGACTTACAGTGCACTTATTACAGGGACAATCCCCCCGGAGCAACCTGGAGTTAAGTGCCTTACTCAAGGACACAATGGTGGTGGCTGTGGGGTTAGAACCAATGACCTTCTGATCTTCTGTGACCTTCTGATTAACAGCCCTGTGCTTTAGCCACTAGGCCACCACCACTCCACTTGTACATAGGTGTACATTTAACAGGTAACCAATTTATTGATGATAAAATGGGGCTAATATGGTCATATTTCTTGGTTCTAGTCAGCATTCTGTCAGTGCATTTTTAACCAATTTAAATTGATTTATTGAACTTGCTGGACATCCACTCAGTCATGCATAACAATAATCTTGTCTTGAGGTCATGAACACATGAGTACGTTTTTCGGCATCAGAGTGCATGTGCCTTAATTTAGCAATATTTCTTAGGTGGAAGAATGCTGTTCTACAACCACTGGAAGTTTGATTTTCAAAGGACAGATTGGTATCAAATATAACACCCAAGTTCTTCACCTTAGAAGATGAGGTTGAAGATATTTTGAGGGGTGTTTGGTCCAATAATTACTAGCTCTGCTTTGAAGGAATTGAGTCGAAGGAAAGTTCACTCTGCTAATTTGGAGAATTGTGAATTTTCGTTGGGTTTAGAAGTAAAATAAATTTGGATATCATTGGCATAACAGTGGAAACTTATTCCATGATTCCTGATAATATCTTCCAGGGGAAGCTTGAAGAGAAAAGCAGAGGCCCTAACACTGATCCCTGTGGCACTCCATACTTAACTTTTGTTTGATTTGACAATTCCTTGTTTACACATACAATGCGGTAGCGGTCTAATAAATAGGACCTAAAGCATACTAATGCAAGTCCACTAATGCCATCATAATTCTCTAGCCTATTCAAGAGAATGTCGTGATCTATCATGTCAAAGTCAGCACTAAGATCTAAAGTCACTAGAAGAGAAATGCAGCTGTGATCAGATGATAAGAGCAAGTCATTTGTAACTCTGATAAGTGCAGTCTCTGTACTGTGATGGGGCGTAAATCCTGTCTGAAATTGTTCATATATACAATTTCTCTGTAGAAATAAACATAATTGGGAGGACACTACCTTTTCTAGTATTTTCAACATGAATGGTAGTTCCCTTTACAAAAAGCTTCACTACAATGTTGCGCTGCTAAGCGCTACGGGGAACAGCTTTAGCTGTGAGCCGAGCTGAATAATGTGTGGAACACGTCAATGAACATTGACCGGAATTTATAGCCTCGGCTGATGTAATCATTAGATGCACCTGAGGCTAGGCTATAAATGGATACGTCACCAGGTGTCGTCAAAACTCTTTTTTCAGAGCGATTCTGTTTCTGTGTGTTTCACAAACCCTGTCAAAACTTTCTTTCCTCTGTTAGAAGTTAGAATCAGTTAGGCAGTGTGCAGTGAACGTTGTTCTCTTCTGTTTAGAAAAAGAGAGAATGACTGAAAGCCATAAGCGGTGTGTGTTCCCTCTTCTCGCTCTATAGCTGAAGAGGACACACATCAGTTTTTGCTCTGTTTGTTTGGAGGTAAGAGCACGCTGCTCTGCGTTGCAACAGGGCGGTGCGAGCACTGCGATTTGCTTTAACAGGCAGAGTGCGTCGTGCTCGCCTACGCTTGCTTCGGAGTCAGCACTCACAAAAAAAAAAAAAAAACGTTCGTGGGGCTCTTGCATGGATTTGGCTGAGGAGAAAGAGACGGGTTGATCCTTTTCTCTCACTCTCTCCCCAAACCCAGCTGGTCCTTCACACATGATCTCGACGCTTCTTCGGATCATGAGGTGGATCGCGATTCTCTTCCGCCTCGAGCTTTCCGTCCACGATAAAAAAATCTCACGGAGGAAATTGCTCGATGTTGTTACTCGTGCGGTTGCCAGATTGGACTGGCCACGCGAAAAGAGACCCCCAAACACTCCAAACGCTCCAAATTAGGGGATATATTTTATCTTCCAGTCTAAGAAAGGGAACGCCTCATGGGTCCCTTCCCTTCTTTGATAACCTCCATGAAGAGCTTTTTCAGCTCATGGAGAACCCAAAAAAAAAATATATATATATATATATATATATATATATATATATATATATATATATATATATATATATATATATATATATATTTCCTTCCCATGTTCAGCATACCCTCGACGTCATTATATTCGACTATCGTGGGTGCTGAGGCACGGCGGTATTCAGTGATGCCGCCGGTCGAAGAGATGCTTGCGGCTATCTCTGCCGGGCTCGGCATCGTCACTTAAGAAGCCCTCTCTCCCCTCAAAGCCTTGTAGGACAACCTCCACTTTAGTGGGAAGGGCTTATCAAGTAGCAGGTCAGGCTGGTGCTGCTCTGCACACTATGCTGTTTTACAGGCGTAAACAAGCAAGCCGCAGCCCCGCCTCGGTCCTGACTGAAGGGAGGCTCAAAAACAAAGCATGGCGAGTGGTGCTCCTCCTCCCAGGGATTGGGGACAGTCTCGCCACCCTCGCCAGCCCCAAATTAAGACCCAAGAGAAAACCCTGACGGTCTTGCACCTAGATTAGGGGGTAGCTCCCCTCGGGACGGGGCGCGTGTTTCACTTCACCCCTCCCGGTACCCCCTCGAAGCCCCTCCATTCCCGCCACCTCTTGGTGTTTCGGGTTGCAGAGGCTTCCATCAAAATTGGGTGTTTTCGCTGTTCCTGCATTTTATTCAGGATGCGAAACACCCGACAACTCCTCAACAGGAAGCGTTAAAATATAATACCCATCTCAGAGATCCTGGCAGCGTGGAAACTCCTGCCGGATATATTCTTTTCTGTGGGTCTTATAAGGGTGTCAGGATTTAATTCACTCGCCGCTTTTCCGTGTTTCAACGGCGTGTTCTCACTACCAGTAACCGGATTTCTTTTTTGTAAAAAAAACTAATTCTCCTGGTTAAAGGGGCCATGGTATGTGTTCCCCTTCCAGAGAGAGAGTTAGGTTATTACACTAAATACTTCCCGTTACCCATGGAGGGTGAGGGGTGGCGTCTGGCTTAGATCTTAAAGCTTGAACTACCCGTGGCTGTTCAAGTCCAAGATGATGCCTGTCAAGACGGTCGTGTCTCAAGCCCTACAACTCGTTTGGCTGGTCACCATTGATCTTATGACGCACTTCTATACTTCATTTAGAAGTTCTGCCACAACATGGAAAGTTCCTGAGGTTCACTTCCGGGGGCGAAGTCTTCCAGGGTCAGGTTCTTTCACTCAGCCTAGCCCTTTTACCCGCACATTCACAATGCATGATGTAGCTGGCTACTTGCGACTCGGGGCATCTGCATTCTGAATTATGTAGACGACTGGCTGATCCTAGCGCAGTTCCAGGAACTGGCAGTTCAGCACAGGGACATCATCTTAGCTCATCTGTTTCTCTGGGGTTGAGGCTCAACGCCAAGAAAAGCGCCTCTCTCCCACTCAGAACACTGTCTATCGGGGCATCATATGGAGTTCAATCTCAATGCGGGCACAACTGTCTCCCGCTAGGATTGAGTCCATTTAGATCACCCTGAGCAAAGTCAGGCTAGGTCAAGGTTGCACTGTTATCAGTATCAATGATTTCCAGGTCTCAGGGCTGAATGCGTCCACAGTGATCCCTCTGGACCTTCTGCTCATGAGACCGTTTTTGTTGTGGCCAAAAGCCAGGGGATTCTTCCAAGGGCCAAAACCCCTAGGCTAAATAGGGTTACGCGCCTCAGGCTTCGTTCCCTTTCTATGTGGTTCAGACCCCGGTTTTCTGCCTTGGGTCCCACTCTAGGTGCGTCTTGTTGTCGCAGGCTGCTAACAACAGACGCCTCCCTGATGGGCGGGTAGCGGCCTTAAGTGGTCGTCCAGCTTAAGGGGATAGGAGGGTCGTCAGCTCGGTTGTCACAGTCACTGTCTCGGGTTGATGGCTGTATTTCTGGCCCTGAAATACCTCCTCCTGAGGCTGCCATGTCTTGGTGCGGGTGGACAATGCAGCGGTAGCCTCTTACATAAATCATCAAGGAGACCCACGTTGTTGTCAGCTGTATTTCTGACACGTTGGGTTCTCCTTAGGGCCCAGGGCAAGCTCCTGTCACTCAGGTCAGTTATATCCCTGGATGCCCGTATATGGGAGCAGATTTACGGTCCAGACAGAAAATACCAATGGGGAGTTAAGAACTCCACCCTAAGGTAGTAGTTGCCCAGAGTTCGCCAGCAAGGGTTTTTGCCTCTTACTGATAGCACCGCTGGCCGAACAGGGCTTGGTTCTCGGAGCTAATCTTTTCCTCGACAGCTCAGCCTTTGGCGATGCCGAACAGGAAGGATCTTCTGTCTCAGGCACAGGGCAATATTTCATCCCTGCCCCAAATTGTGGAATCTTTCATGTTTGGCCCCTAAGGGTACCAACTGAGGAACACAGGGCTCTCTCCTGAGGTTATCAAGACCTTTTTAAATGCCGGGCTTTTTCCACTTAGAACAAGTTTGGGTGAGATCTTAGGGCAGAAAAGGACCTCTTCGCCTCTATGAATAGCGCAATGTCTCCTCTACTTCTCCCTGAAATCACACAGCCCCCTTGGGTCTGGACGTTAAGACACATACATGACCCAGAATGCGTCTGTATGTGTTTCTTTCCCCGGTTTCTCTGCTCCCGGGAGTCTTGGCAATGTTCACCAGCAAGGGTCTTGCCTCCTATTAATGGCGCTGCGCTGGCTGAACAGGATATGGTTCTCGGAGTTAATATCTCTCCTCGACAGCTCGCCTTGGGTGATTCCGAACAGGTAGGACCTTCTTTCTCAGGCTCAGGGGCATATTCATCCCCGGCCCGAATTGTGAAACCTTTCATGCTTGGCCCCTGTAGGGTACCAACTGAGGTTCACAGGGCTTTCTCCTGAAGTTATCGAGACCATTGCAAGTGCTAGGGCTCCCTCCCTTGGAACTGATCTGGGTAGATTTTACAGGGTAGAAGAGGACATCTTCGCCTCTGTTGATAGCGCAATGTCTCCTCTACTTCTCCCCGAGTCACCCAGTCCCCCCCTCGGGGGTGCTGATTGTGGTGGCGCATACATGGCACAAATGCGCCTGCATGTGTTTCCTTCTAATAAGTTAAATTACAGAACCAGCTAACTGCCAGTTTGCTTCAGTTCTGGATTTTCGGTGGAAAGAACTGTCAGCGGGCACTTGCCTCGCCACTGCCAGGTTCTATGTGGCTTCCATTTCGGTTTGCCATGCCTTGGTGGGCGGGGTGCCCTCTAAGAGGCATCCTTGCTAGGACCTCTTCATAGGGTAAGACCCCCCCTTTTAAAACCTCTAGAGTCAGCGTTTGGTAGACTTCTGACTCTCAAGATGGTATTTCTTATGGCAATTACGTCTCTGAGGAGACTTGGGTACCTACAGGCTCTGTCTCTCTTGCCGGCCTGTTTTGAGTTGCCCCAGGTAGGACCAAAAGCATTCTTTGCACCCTCACCCTGACTACCTGCCCAAGGTGCCTTTCGTGACCCTTGGCCGGTTATTCTCTAAGCCTTCTGCTCCCTGCCGTTTGTAACGCCGGAGCAGCTAAGACTTCTCAGACTTTGTCCAGTCTGTACCCGTCAGACTTATGTCCACCGCATTTGCTAGTGGCGTAAAATCAGGGCAGCAATTCTTCATTTGGAAGCCGTGACTGGGTGGCGGTCACGTCCTGACAGACTATGTCACTTTGGGTGAGGGACATTACTGCCCGGGCCTACGAGGCGCGCGATCAAGCTTCACCAGTAGATTTTAGGACACACTCTACCAGAGGGCTCTCCTCCTCTAAAGCCTTGGCTAGAGGTCCCCCTCTGCAGCAAGTCTGTGGTGCGGCAGGTTGGTCCTCTCCGATTTATTCATCAGTTTTTATGACAAGTTTGTGTTGATAGGGTTCTCTTCGCACACATTCATTGAACTTTATGGGTTAGATGCTTTGCTACTCTGGGCTCTTATGCCCTTGAGTCGACATCTCAGCTCATGCCTGAACAAGTTTGTGATGCGGCAGGCTGGTCCTCTCCGCTCACATTCATCAGTTTTTATGACAAGTTTGTGTTGCGATAGGGTTCTCTTCGCACACATTCATTGAACTTTATGGGTTAGATGCTTTGCTACTCCGGGCTCTTATGCCCTTGAGTCGACATCTCAGCTCATGCCTGAACAAGTTTGTGATGTGGCAGGCTGGTCCTCTCCGCACACATTCATCAAAATTGAATGGTTTAGATGTTTATGCTACTCCGGGCTCTTATGCCCTTGAGTCGACATCTGAAGCTCATGTCTGAGACCTCTCGCATTTTTGTGAGTACACTGCACAACCGTAGGGGTCCGGACATCCCCAAGTGCGGCGGCTTGGGTATTGCGTTCCCTGTAGCGCTTAGCAGCGCAACATCGTAGTGAAGCTTTTTGTAAAGGGAACGTCTCGGGTTACATGTGTAACCCTTGTTCCCTGAAAAAAGCGGAACGAGATGTTGCGCTGCTTTGCCGCACTGGGACGTCCCAGGACTGCTCTTCAAAAAGAAGTATCTGATGACACCTGGTGACGTATCCATTTATAGCCTAGCCTCAGGTGCATCTAATGATTACATCAGCCGAGGCTATAAATTCCGGTCAATGTTCATTGACGTGTTCCACACATTATTCAGCTCGGCTCACAGCTAAAGCTGTTCCCCGTAGCGCTTAGCAGCGCAACATCTCGTTCCGCTTTTTTCAGGGAACAAGGGTTACACATGTAACCCGAGATGATTTGAAATCGGTCTGTAACTAGCCAATTCTCCAGGATCATGTTGTGACTTCTTAATAAGCAGTTTGATAGCTGTCATTTTAAAGTTTCTTAGGACATGTCTTAAGGATAGCGAGGGGTTAATAATATTAAGAAGAGACTCTGAGATTACAGAGAATACCACTTTTAAGAGCTTAGTTAGTATTGGATCTACAGTAACATACATGTTATGGCTTTTGATTGTTTGATAAGTTTTGTTAGCCTTTTATGACATATGACAGCGAAGGATTGAAGTTGCTTGTGAAGAAAATTATTAGACACTGTTTTCTGAGGTACTGTGACAAATGGTTTAATAGCTCCAATTTTATTTCTGATCATTTCAATTTAGTAAAGAAATTCATGAAGCCATTACTATTGTGCAGCGACAGAATATCTGGTTCAGTTGAGGCTTTATTCCAAACCAATTTAGCCACAGTACTGAATAAACACCTAGGATTGTTGTGGTTATTTTCTATGAGTTTGTTAATACAGTATATGCTGACCTAGCAGCTTTACGTGCCTGTCTGAAGCTACAGACACTATACTTCCATGCTCAGAAAAATACCTCTAATATTGTATTCTTCCACTTATGCTCTATTTTCTGAGCTGCTCTCTTGAGACCATGATTGTGATCATTGTACTATGGTGCAGGGCTTTTTTCTAGAATTTTCTTTAATCGAAGGGTGAGTTCTAGAAAAAAGCCCTGCACCATAGTACAAAGATCACACCTCATCTCTTGTATGCTGCGATCATCTAATGTCACTCAAACTGCGCCACGCTATCGCTCAGAAAGAACTATTTCTCTACCACTAATGATAGCTTCACTAATAATTTTTCAGAATTGTCTCACATATTCAGTAAGCCAAAAAGTATAGAACAACTTGATGTAATAACAGAAAATATCAATTGTATTTATATGTGAGACAATTCTGAAAAATTATTAGTGAAGCTATCATTAGTGGTAGAGAAATAGTTCTTTCTGAGCGATAGCGTGGCGCAGTTTGTGTGACATTAGATGATCGCAGCATACAAGAGATGAGGTAATGATCTACTCTTCGGTAGAATTTCTATAATATAAAAATCAACTCCATATGTCAGAATTAAATCTAGCATATGATTATGGTGATGAGTTGGTCCTATCACATTTGTCTGACTTCAAGGAGTTGAGAATATCGATGAACGCTAATCCCAATGTATCATTTTCATTATCTATGTGAATGTTGAAGTCACCAACAATTAAAGCTCTATCTACAGTAAATACAAGGTCTGATAAAACATTTACATATTCACCAAGGACATCTGAAGATGGCCTGGGTGATTTATAAACTGTAGCAAGGGCAAAAGACAATAGAGATTTGTATCTATATCTTTATATATATGTAATGTTTTTATGCATTGAAGCGTGCTGTCCGATAGCACTTCATTGTTTGCTTTTGCATGGACATGATCGGGGTGAGCAGATGCAAACATTGCGGATGGTCTGGTAGGCCATTGGTCACGCCCGATCTCATTTTATCTTGGCAGTTAAATATGGAGATAGCTGTGTTTCAGGTTCAAGTTGATCGCTGTACTTCTTGTGTCTTTTTTTTGTTTCATTTCCTCGCTGGCCCGTCCTTGTATGTGCACGCTGTGTGCCTCCAGTGCTAGTATCTTTAATGGTTGTTGTAAACGGGACTGGCTCGCGTGGCGTTTCATGTTTTTTTTTTTTTTTGTTGTTCAGTGGTCAATACCTTGCCAGCCTTGTGTTGCCAGCCAACCTCCATACTTTTGATGCTTCAAAACACTAACTTTTCATTTGCATGGGGGGTTTATGTTCGCTGTGGAATTAATTTTGTTTGGAGTAGGTTTTCTGGTAAAACTGTGTTATATATTTGATGTGATTTGATTTTGGTTCTTTAATTTGCATGATTCTGCATGAAGAAGCTGGGCTTTTTGGGGGTGGTTTAAGGAGTGTTGGTTGGCTAGTAATATTTGAGTGGGAATGAATTTTTGTTGTATGTTTGTTTGTTTATTTGATTTATTGGTATCTTAGGTTTATTTATTTGTATTAATAAATTACTATTTTTGTGATGAACTGAGTGTCAAGTAAGATATATAATTTTTTTTTTGAGTCACCTTGGCTTAAGGAAGAATCCTTGAGTTACAATTTGGCGTAGTTTGCAGGGTCGACCAATTTTTTTTGTGATATTTAAGGCTGGGAAGTGGATAGTTGTTTCTGTTTTTTTTGGTAGGAGGAACAGCGATCAGCTTGGAGGATGACTGCTTTTGATGAGTATTGGCCTGCTGCAGTTATGGCGGATGAGAGAGCAGTTGGAGCAACTGCACGTAGAAAATGAAAGACTAAGATGGCAGCCACAAATTGGAGGTACAGTGGGTGTTGTATCGAGTTCAGCCTCAGAAGGTAATGGAGAAAGGAGAGAACCAGCTATATATTTGCTTAGAGAAAGAAAGTGTTCTAAATTCTCTGGTAAGGTGTCCCCTGGCTCTCCTCTTCTGGAAGATTGGATTGAGGAGGTGGAGAGTTGTATCAGGGGGAGACACATGTCTGAATTAGACAAAGCCATGTTTGTTTATGATCATTTAGAGGGGGAGGCTCGGACTGAAATTAAGTTTAGGCCTTGGGAAGTTAAAGAGGATTCAGCTCAGGTGTTTATAGTGTTGAGTGAACTGTACTGCTCTTCTTCTTCCTAAGTTATCTTGCAACAGCAGATTTGACAGAAAACTTAAGGAGGGGGAATCTTTTCAAGAGTTTTCCTATGCACTAATGGATCTTATGGACAAGGTACGAAAAGCTAATCCTAATGCTGTGTCTGACTATCAGGCAGTTTTGCGAGATCAGTTCTGTGAAAATGTGCAAGACCATACCCTTCGTAGAGAACTAAAAAGGTTGGTGAGGCAGAATTCTTGGTTAACTCTCCTTGACCTACGCAAAGAGGCAATGCGTCCCGGAAGAGGGATGGAACCATTAGGATGTGTGTTGACTATGATCAATTGAATGTGAAAACTAGAAAGGATGCTTAACCATTGTCAATAATTGTCTTTGGCTGCCCTGACTGGGGCAAGGTGGTTTCCAGATTAGATCTAGCGAGTGGGTACAATCAGGTCTAGGTAGTTGAGGCTGATAAGGCAAAGACTGCTTTCTGCACTCCATTTGGCCTGTTTGAATTCAATCGTATGCCTTTTGGGCTGTGTAATACACCAGGGACATTCCAAAGACTGATGGAACGGATATTTGTGGATAAGCGGTTCTCTTCTTTGCTTCTGGACGACATAATTGTGTTTTCCTCTTCTGTATGTGAACATTTGTCACGTTGGAGGCGGTTTTTATGTAGTTGCAGCAGGAAGGCCTTAAGATTAAACTGAACAAGTGCAGTTTTTTTTAGAATAAGGTGAAGTATTTGGGTCACCTAGTGTCGCAGTAAAAGAATGGAGTCGCCCAGTACATTTGACGGAACTTCGTTCATTTTTAGGTTTTGCCAGCTATTATCGCAGGTTTATGGATGGATTTGCAAAGCTGGCTAGGCCTCTTCATGAATTGGTAGAAAGAGTGAGTGGTTTTGTGAGGAAGAGTAAGACCCCATGTTTGCCTTTAGCCTCTGTATGGGATGCAGAGTGTGAGGAAAGTTTCCAAGCACTAAAGCGGAAGCTGGTTACTACACCCGTGCTTGCTTATGCAGATTTCCAGAAGCCTTTTGTGTTAGAGATATATGCGAGTCACCAGGGCTTGGGGCAGTTTTGTCCCAGGAGCAGGGTGGTAGGCTTCGTCCCATTGCCTATGCCAGCAGGGGTCTGCGGAAGACAGAGCGGAATATGGAGAATTATAGCTCCATGAAATTGGAGTGTTTGGCTCTAAAATGGGCTGTACGTGATAAGTTCAGAGAGTATTTGATAGGAAATTAGTTTGTTGTCTATACTGACAATTATCCTCTCTGTCACCGGCAGATCCGGTCATTGGCCCTATTATGAAGGCCTGATGTGCGGGCAGCATTTTACATTCTTCAGAATTAATTGGATTGGGCTGGAAAATATCTGGCTAGGCAGTGGGACCAATTGTGGGAGAAGGAGGGTGTCTCTATTGTTGAGCTTATACACCTGATGGTCACCGAGAGATCTATCAGCAACTGTTACCTAAAAAACTTCAAAGGGAGTTGTTTATTAGTTTGCATGATAGCCACGGACACCAAGGGAAAGACTGAACTGTAGAATTGGTGAAGCTTCGCTGTTACTGTCCAGGAATGGTGAGAGATGTGGAGCAGTGGTGTCGGGAGTGTCAGCGGTGTATTCTTGCTAAAGCGGTTCAGCCAAAGTTGAGGTCTTTTATGGGAGTTCTACAAGCATCCCAGCCTCATGAAAGTTTAGCGGTTGATTTTACAGTGTTGGAGCCGGCAAGTGATGGGTGGGAGAATGTTTTTGTGCTTACTGATGTTCTCTCTAAGTTCACTCAGGCCATCCCCACTCGGGATCAGCGAGCAAGCACTGTGGCAGAGGCTTTGGTCCGCCATTGGTTTCACTTGTTTGGGGTCCCTTGTCGTCTGCATTCAGACCAAGGACAACATTTTGAAAGCAACCTTATTAACCAGTTATGTAAGGTTTATGGTGTACAGAAGAGTCGCACTACCCCGTACCATAAGCAGGGTAATGGGCGGTGGGAACATTTTAATCGGACACTCCATGACTTGTTGCAGACTTTGCCCCAGAGAAAAAGAAGTGTTGACCTCAACATCTTCCACAGCTTGTCTATGCTTATATTTGTTAAATAATCAGTTGGAAGTGACCACAGAGATGCCTGAACAGTGGATTGTGGAACACAAAGGTAGGCTTCGGGCATGAAATTGGGGAGGTACAGGAGAGATTGAGAGACTAGGTTGCTCGTTGTAATAGAAGATATGAGGGTAAGGTGAATGACCAGGGTTTTAGAGAGTGAGTTGGTCTACCTTAGAAACCATCATCAGGGATGAAATAAAATCCAGGATGTGTATGACTCCTGCTTG
Source organism: Xyrauchen texanus (assembly GCF_025860055.1). Classification (NCBI taxonomy): domain Eukaryota; kingdom Metazoa; phylum Chordata; class Actinopteri; order Cypriniformes; family Catostomidae; genus Xyrauchen; species Xyrauchen texanus. The sequence goes on from NC_068301.1 coordinate 26,919,077, forward strand.
TATAAGGTGGTTTGTGAACCAGGAGAGCAGGGGGTTGTGTATTCTGTGGCTCCAGTGGCTCAGGTAGGGCCTGTGAAGCAGGTACATCGGATGGAAATGCGGTAGGCATTTGTTGAGCCTGTATTAAGTGATGTAGACTCTGCGGTGTCTGATAGACCGGCTGGCTTGAGTAGTGGGTCTACTACTGATTCCGATAGTGACTCGGCTTCATGTGTATTATTGCACGGTGATTGTGATTTGTCTTCTAGTAAGGTTGAGGGTGGTGCCCTGGAGGGTCACCCAGTATCAGAGGTCCGACCCTTAGGGCTGAGGATTTCTAAAAGAAGTACAGCGGGCCAGCACTCAATTCCTCATTGATTACCTAGGTCAGTAGCTGCACCGATAGTTAGAGAGGAGATGAAGGTCGGGGAATAGAGTTGATGTTGTTTTTAGTGATGAGGGCAGTTTTTTGTTTGTTAGTTCATCGGCGGGTTGCCGATTCATTTCTGGGGGAAGAATGTAGCCGGTGAGGTGGTTACCAGTAGAGGGCGTGGCCAGTTGAGAGGCAATGAGAGGGTTTTTAAGCAGGCGCCCCAAAAGGAGACATTGAGATGGGGTCCGCTTTTATGCATTGAAGCGGCACTTCATTGCTTGCTTTTGCATGTACATGATTGGGGTGAGCAGATGCAAACATTGTGGAGGGTCTGGTAGGCCATTGGTCACACCTGATCTAATTTCATCTTGGCAGTTAAATATGGAGATAGCTGTGTTTCAGGTTTAAGTTGATCGCTGTTCTTCTTGTGTCTTTTTTTTGTTTCATTTCCTCGCTGGCCCATCCTTGTATGTGCGCGCTGTGTGCCTCCAGCGCTAGTATCTTTAATGGTTGTTGTAAACGGAACTGGATCGCGGGGCGTTTGATGTTTTTTTTGTTCGCTCGTTAGTCTATACCTTCCCAGCCTCGTGTTGCCAGCCAACCCCCATACTCTTGATGCTTCAAAACACAAACTTTTCATTTGTATGGGGGGTTTATGTTTGCTGTGGAATTCATTTGGTTTGGAGTAGGTTTTCTGGTAAACCTGTTTTATATATTTGATGTGATTTGATTTTGTTTATTTAATTTGCATGATTCTGCATGAAGAAGCTGGGCTTTTTTGGGGGGTTTATGGAGTGTTGGTTGGCTAGTAATATTTGAGTGGGAATGAATTTTTGTTGTATGTTTGTTTGTTTAATTTGTTTATTAGTATCTTAGGTTTATTTATTTGTATTATTTGTATAAAAATAGTAATATATAGTAAGATAAGTGTCAAGTAAGATATTTTTGTTTTTTTGGGTCACCTTGGCTTAAGGAATAATCCTTGAGCCATGAAAGGCGTTCCAATTTTACAGAAATCTGCGAATAAAATAATAACAATAAAGGTTAAAACAATAAGGTATTAACACCTTATTTAAACTATAAGGTTTATAAAGATACTGTTATGTGAAATGTAGGCATAATTTAAAACTATTTCATTCTAATCCTGACAAAATTACATTTACTTGACTTTACATTAAGGTCAAATGACTATTTATAATGACAACACTCTTCTGAACTGCAAGGTACCACGACCTGGAGACAGCACCTGGTGTCATATAATAGTGGAAATATATATGCTATGGCAGTGAAAATTGATTGTTACCATTTTAAGAAAAGATAGTTTATAGTCTGAGATGGAGATTTATCTTCATTAAGTCTAGTGTTAAAACAGATATTCAATAAGTGAATCATGGTTTTATCCTTGTTGCATTTAGTTCCTGTCCTATCAGCAATTTAATGGAGTGGAGCTACTATACTGTATCACTGGCTCTCTCTTAGGGTACTGTATACACACTTATGAATAATTCTCTCTTTCTCTCTCTTTAGGCTATTAGTAACAATGACAGCTTTTGCTCTGCCCAGTGTTGCAAACCCAGATACCTGATTCTAAGTTCTGACATCCAGCTCATAATACAGCAGGTAAACTGCATGCTAAGAACATAACTCATTTTATATGCCTTATCATATAAGCCCAAGCCTTAATATTACATATTAGATACAGTACATCTTGTAAAACAGATGCCAGTGTTGGGTAAATTACAAAAAAATAGTTATCCTATCTCTAAAACTGCAATCAGAATATTTTACTATTATTCATTGAAAAAGTAATCACATTATTAATTACTTAACTTTTCAGTAACTTTTTAAAGCACTTGTTTGCTCAACAAATTCTAAATAATGTCAATTTTTTTTTTCTTGTACATTGTTATGCAAAAGTCAGACACTCAGCACTTCACCTTTTCTCCTTCACAATGACTCGTTATGGGGCCATAATTCATGTATTCTACATAAATAAAATATTAGAAATAAGTGTAACCCTATAATAGACATAAAAGTAATTCATTTAATTGAAAGTCAGTAAAGCCTAGTGTACACTTCATGAATCTAACTTGCCTCCTTTGATGTTTTGAGTCGGTGACTGTTCTGCGACAAGAAGTCTCGGATCGCACTATGAATGGTCTTGTTGTGTGCGCACTCATACGACAGGCTGAGACGAGTCCCAGACGCTACAACAGTTTTCAAAACTGCTTGATATCTAGACGTCTTGTCTTCATGTGTGTGCACTGTCCTGACGAGCGAAAGATGGACAATGAGCCACAGCCAATGAAATACAGAGAGAGCGCAAGAGCAGGGCAAGGTATTAGGAAGCAAAAGACTAAAAATAATTCGAATATAAAATGAAACTTTTTTTAGATTTTATATCTTTTTTTTTTATTATGATACCTTTTCCAAATAGTTGTTTCTTTCATGTTCGTTGAAAGAAAAGAACAAGATTTGGGTAGCAGAAGACAAAACATAATTAGAAAATAATATAAAACATCATCCACATCTCCCTATACTTGCTGTTTTTATTATTATTAGCTGTTTCTATTGTTTAAATGGTGCCAATAAGCACGTAAACGGGAAAGAGACGTTCTTTGTTTGCTGATATGTTATTGAGTAAGTTTGTGAATTAATTTTGTCATCTTAATTTTAAGATGCACTTTGGTCGACCCTTTAGAAAAGCGATGATGCTAAAAGCAGCTATAACAGCCGTTTTTTCACCGGTTAGGTGTGGATATAAGGACAATAAGCATACAATTTGAAAAAATGTTAAATGTAAAAAAGTGAATGCATGAACATGCACATTAGGAACACAGACAGATATGAGCAGCACGCACATTAGAAGCACATTTACAGGTGCTGAAATAAAATAAAAATTTTTTTGGTTATTAGAAAAATAACTAGAATAAAAGAAAAAGTAGATTACAGTAATCCAAACATGGAATTTGCTATACCAAAAAATAAGTTGAGTTTTAAACTTCTCACAATCTGATCTGTGTCAGCTTTGTTTGAAATTACTGGAGACACACACTGTCTCAAATTTTTCAAAATTTCAAAATTTCAGTTGTGCCACAGTAAGGCTGAGTGTTGCTCAGGACATACAGTAGATGCTGAAAGCCAGAGATGGAGAATGGCTTACCCCTGTAATCCAACACTATATGTAACTGACCTGATATCTGTTTGTGTGTCTAGTGACAGATTTATCCATGATCTCATCCCACTCACTCGATATATGACTGTATCTGCTCTGGCTCTCTGCCAAACGAGGGATAAAGTATATTGAATTACTCCCTCTGTTGAGCATAAATAATTGGGAATGGATGACTTCTGCCACAGCATTTCAAACACTTTATAACTTACAATAATTACACAACTTTATTGTCTTATCTATGATTGTATTCAAATCCAACTTGCACATGCCTCAGTTTGAATAGACACTACTGATGTCAGCTGACTTTATTGATATGGCTTATTAGTCACCAAACATGTTTAATGTCAGATGAAGAAGAAAAAAATTACAAATGTCTGAAATTTAATATTTGTTGATGGTTGATATTTGAAATTGTTATGGGAGAGGACAGTTGTGCCAAATCCCCTAGAACTCCTGCTGAGAGACAGCCAAGACGCTCTCTCTCACACACTCATCATATATCTCATCTTCCTTATCTTCTTCTCAAAGATGAGTGGGATGCAGCTTTGGAAGTAGGTCAAATCTGTGCAGGAAAACAGTGATCCTGGCAGACAGAACTGGCTCAATATTGTGAAGCGTGTGGTCTTTTTACCTCCTTGCCTTAAACAGAATAACACTAGCAAATAGCGGTAAGGCAATCACAATTTTCAGGCACTCATATACAAACATTCAATTAAGTGGCACAAAAACAATTTAATAATGTAAAGACCTACAGAGTTTGATGACATCACTGAGCTGAGAGGGTGCACAGAGGCCTAGCTCCCATATCTTTCGAAATGTTTTGAATTATATTAAAAAACATTTTTGAGGTTATATTTCAGAGCAACAACATGTCTAGCAAGTATTTACTTTTCTGACCGAAAAAGGTCCAAAAGGCCAACGTAATCTGCGGACCAGACCTGCCGACACTGATTTACATGACGGCGGCACATGCGAATGTGGTTAATCGGTGAAGCTTACACGCAAATTCACGGAGCAAAATTTTGGATGAGGAACTGTCTATGTTCACGAATACTTTGGATGCTATTTTGCAACACGTTGAAGACAACACCAAACGTATTAGCGACGTGAAGCGCCGAGTCTCTGACATAGAATGCAACATTGACGGAAAACAAGTTAAGAGAAACAGAAAATGTAATAGGGGTGTTGGCTGAAAAGGTGGATGACTTGGAGAACAGGTCAAGGCGAGAAAATATAAGAATTCTAGGGCTGAAATAGGGGTTTGAAGGTACTTGAGCTGGACACAGTGTAAGGTCAGTGTGACAGGGCGGAGGGCTAATCAGGCTAATCAATCCTCAGAGAGGGATAAAAGCCAACTGGAGACTACGGTGAGACAGAGAGAGAGATTTACGGGCGGCTGTCAGACACCTTTGTGTGTTTGTCTTTTTGGTTAAGTTCTTCATTAAACTATTATTTATATTTTCAAGCCAGTTCTCACCTCCTCCTATTCATTAATCCCTTTACACTGGTGCCGAAACCAGGGAAGGAGGAGGGATGCGCCGTAGTGTAGTCCTTACCATCTGGAGTGTTCAGGCCCATTGCCAGTGGCGGAGGAGACCCCTAGCAGCTGCTGAAACGCGGCGGGGTATGAGACCGCCGACCGTGAACAGGGAGGGACTCCTGGCCGAACACTTGGATCTGGAGAATCGCTGCCAGAGGCGGGGGAGTCCCCTTCTGTTTCCCGAGAATGCAGCGGGGCATTCCGTCCGCCAGGGGCTGGAAGACTGCCTCCAATCCCTCCGGGGAGGCACGGCTGTCATACGTTGGAGGAGTGGCCGAGGACCAAGCTACGGCGTATCGGAGAACCGGCTAGTTAGTGTTTTTTTTTCTCTCTCTCCTCTCTCTCTCTCCCACTGCCGCTCCGTGATGGCCTTTCCGTGATGGCCTTTCCCGGCATGATCGCCGTTATGCCACCCCTCCCCAGGGAAAGAGGGTGGGGGGGTGGGGTGGTGGTGGTGGTGGTGGTGTACGTCATGCTGGGGGCTCCCCGGCCTGAGAGAACAAGGGAGGAATGTGACAGGGTGGAGGGCGGGGCCGGGTCGTGATGCTACACACCTGGGCCCTAATCAGGCGAATCAAGCCTCAGAGAGGGATAAAGGCCGACTGGAGATTGCAGTGGGACAGAGAGAGAGATTTACGGGCAGCTGCCAACACTGTGTGTTTGTCTTTTTGGTTAAGTTCATTAAACTACTATTTATATTGTCAAGCTGGTTCTCGCCTCCTCCATTTCATTAGTCCCTTTACACTCACTTTAAAATCGACCAAAAGCACAGAAGCCTGGGTCCACAATTTGCCTGGGTAATTAAACTCCACAATTTCGCCGACAAGCAATGCATAATGTCTGCTATAAAGGCCAAGCGCTTCCTGGAGGTGGATGGACAGAAAGTCTTCATACAGCAGGACTTTTCTTCTGCTGTCAAAGAAAATGTTAGAGTTTAAACAAATCCAGCTCTGTGTCACATACAAGGGCAAGAAACATTCATTTCATTGTCCACGGGAAGCCCAAGCTTTTTTTAATTGTTTGCCTTGATTGTTTGACGATGGATTTCGCTGTATGGTACTGAAATTATTTTATTGTCGTCATAATGATATTGTCGTTCTACTGGACAGGTGAATGACCTCTGTTCTTTGGTCCACTGCTGTCTATAAATATTGACTCTGAGGTTATTGTAGGTTTGTATATGTATATGCATATTTTTGCTGTTTGCTTTTGACCATTTTTGTTGCTGTTGTTGCAGGTGTGTATCTTTTCTTTTCCTTTCTAAGTCGTGGTTGTGGGAATGGGATGTTTAAAGATATTTAATGTTTTTTTTCTTGTCATCTTTTTGGGCATGGCCATTACGCCTCTTGGCCCTGAAATACCTTGTCATGTTTGCTGGCTGTTCGAATGCCATTTGGCAGCTTGTTGTTTCTATTATACGTTTTTTTCTTTTTATGTCACTGCTTTACGTTGTTGTTAATATGGAGACCTTGTGGTTCTTTTTGTTTTTTTTAAATTGGTGAAATAATTTTTTGCTTTCTCAGTGCCTGTCATGCCCTCTCTGAAGCCACATTTCAGTTGTCTGTATTCTATATACTTATATCATTTATTGGCAGTGGGTTATGAGTGATATTAAGATATTTTATATAAATGATAAAGGGGTAAACCATAAAGACAAAAAAATCATCTCTTACCTTAAAAAGGAACAGGCTCTGATTGCTATTCTACAGGAAACCCATCTGACTGAAACAGAAAACTTGAAGCTCAGAGGAAGATGGGTGTGTCAGGTTTTTGGTTCTTCCTTCAGTTCACACAGTAGGTGTGTGTATGCCCCTAACAAATTTGAACCTACTTTTTTCTCAATTAACTGCCAATATATCATCATTTCCTGTTAATCACATAATTATTGGAGGAGACTTTAACTGTGCGCTCAACCCAAGCTCAGACCTCAATCCACCTAAACATACAGCAGCTTCGAGACAGGCCGCTAAATTGAACCAGCTTTGTGTAGATTTGGGCCTGCTTGATGCTTGGATAATCATAAACCCTAAAGTTAGAGACTTTACATTTTATTCGGACCCGCATCATATGTCCTGTATAATAGACTATGTGCTTGTGTCCAGACATATCTTGGATAGAGGAAAAGTTTTTGCTATAGGCATATGTACTATATCTGATCATAACTCAGTAGTCATCTCTCCACCTTATTTTAACCCTACATCTCGTCATTGGCGATTACAATCATCGCTGCTTAGTAGCCCTAAATTTTTGAAGTTTCTTGAAAAAGAATGGGTGTTTTTTATGGAAACCAATAAGCAGCCTGATATAGATCCATCACTCCTTTGGGAAACAGCGAAGGCTTATGTTAGGGGGTCAATAATATCTTATTCTGCAGCATGGAAAAACAACTTGAATTAGAACACCCTGTTAAGGAATTAGAGAATAAATGTATTAACACCCCCTCATGTGCTTTGCGGAAAGACTTAGTTGCAGCTCGCTCAACCTTAAATCAAATCTTAACTAGGAAGGCGGAGACCTCAATGCTCTTTTCAAGGCAGAGGCTATACGAATACGGCAATAAGCCAGGCCGTTTACTAGCACGACTGGCCAGAGGCAGGAACGAGGCAAGCATGATTTCATCACTCAAAGATGGCAAGGGCAGTTCAACTCATGATTCAAAACAAATTAACACTATTATGAGACAGTTTTATCAGAAGTTGTACTCGTCAGAGGCTAGTGTCTCAGTTGATTCATATAATTCCTTTTTAAACAGACTCAAACTCCCTAGCCTATCTGAGAAGCAACAGGCAGACCTGAATAAGCCCATCTCAAAGGAAGAAGTGCTAGAGGCAAGTCATTGAAAGGGGGTAAGGCTCCGGGCCCTGATGGTTTTGGCCCGGAGTTCTACAAACATTTAGCAAATTTATTTTAGAAACTCTAACAGAGATGTACATTGATTTGTTTAAAAAGGGCTGTCTACCTGCTATGCTAAACATGGCATTTATTTCATTGATTCAGAAAAAAATAAACCATCTGAGGAATGTGGCTCTTATAGGCATCTGAGCCTGTTAAATGTGGACTGTAAGCTGCTCTCCAAGCTTTTGGCAAGAAGACTTGAATCATTCCTCCCTCAGCTAATAAACCTGGACCAGACAGTTTTTATTCAACAAAGTTTTACTCCAATGTCAGGAAACTGTTAAACATAATACAGTATTCACAAATTTCAAAAACTCAAGTGCTTGCCATAGGCGTTTGTCTGCATAGAATGGGGGAACGTTTTTAAAGTGCTGGGCAAATTTAATTTAGGTACGGTCTTTGATAATTGGATTTGGACTCTTTACTGTGGACCTACTGCTTCTGTGATTACAAATGGCTTATGCTCCTTACCTTTCCCATTGGGGCGAGTGACAAGGCAAGGCTGCCCTGTTTCCCCTCTCTTTTTTGCCTTAATTCTTAATTCAGGCAGTACCTATCTTAAGGTTTTACAATTGGGCTTGCCATACCCATACAATTTGGAATTGGCTGCATTCTCATTTAGAATCCCTACATTGTGTGAATGAGTTGGCTGTGATGCCATACGCATTGCTCAGTCTGCTTACAAGCAGTAAGGGTCTTAAGTCATTGCCTGAAATAAAAATGAATCCTATCCTTTTAAGGATTTTTTTTTCAGGTCTGACACCATTAATTGGCAATAGAGATTTTCTCCCTGGCATTCAAAAATCTCTATTTCATAGATGGCATGGAAAGGGGATAATATTTGTTGGGATTTTACACGTAGAAAACACCTTAATGACATTTAACCAACTAAAGGAGAAATTTGAGCATGAAAGTGGTAGTTTTTGAGGATACCTCCAGATTCGCCATTTTATTAACTCTGGTATCCTCAAGCCTCCTGGGGACATGCCAGTATACTGCAATATTTGTCTTTTTTGTTGAAATTGACTGATACACAACACCTTATTTCAAAAGTTTACTTTCTTCTTTATTCAATGGATCACAGTGAAATTGATCATATCTGGTGTACATGGGAGAAATATCTCAGTAATGAGTAAATTGATGACGTCTGGGTAGATACAGTTAAATCGATCAGAAGAATATTTACTTGCAATAGACTGGTTGAAACGCAATACAAAATATTTCTGAGACTCTATATTACCCTATGTATTCTGAATAAGATGAATAGTAGTAACTTTCCATTATGTAATAAATGCCAGAGTGAAATTGGATCTTTCATGCACTGTTTTTGGTATTGTCCAGCCATTACAAAGTTCTGGGATGTGGTGGAATGGTGTAACATCTGAGGTTTTTACCTCTCCTACTAACCACCAGAGGGAGCCCTCTCCCGACTACTAACTAGTACTATTTCTTCATTGGTTACTTCATGTTTGAACTATATAAATACCATACTGTTTCCATTGTCACGTTACGAAGTATTGCCAGTTCATCTTGCCTTACCAAGCATTTTTCCATTGTCATTGCTGATTGTTTGCATGTTATGACCATTGCCTGTTTTCCTGGTTTTACTGCTTTTTGGAAAACCCTTTGTTTGTTTTTTTGGCTTTTTGGAATGCCTTTTTGGTTTATTGGATTGTACCACCTGCATAATTACTACCTCTATTTGCCTGCCAATTTGGATTGTTTGCTTGTGTTCTAATAAACTTCTTGCACATGGATCCTATCACCATCTCCATGGCCAGTTCATTACAGAATACTTCACCTAACATGGATCCAGTGGAAGTTTCACAGATCCAGACCGCATTCACGCACCAATGCAATGTTTTAAGGGGTTACCAAGACCAGCTGAACAACCTATGACCTGCCAACGAATGTTTGACACTACATTTTCTCACTGCCAGCTCCCCATGCTAAACCAGTCCCTGATAAGTTTGATGGTTCTGCTGAAAAGTGCTGGTTTTTGTTTTTTTTACAAAAATGCAAGGTATTTTTTCAAAATCAGCCTGAATCATACGATCGAGACACCAGGAAATGTTCTTTTATGATGTCACTACTTACCAACATGGACAAAGCTCTCAATTGGGCCACCGCTGTTTGGGATAAAGATACTCAAATGAAAGATACTGTTTCATTTGATTACTTCGTTCAACAAATCAACGAAGTCTTGGAGTATCCAGTGGGCAATCGATCAGCAGCGGATTATGCAGTTCTGTTCAGGACACTAGTAGCTTAGAGTAGGTGGAATGATGTCGCTCTGAAGACAGTTTTCCACGAGGGGCTTAAACTGGAACTCAGGATGGAACTAACCTGCAAGTATTATTTTTTCTGAATATATCACTGGTCATCGAGATTGATAACCTACTTCAGAATGCTGCACTGCCTCAGTTATGCTTCACCTTGGATTCTACAGTCTAGTTCAGACCGAGGCATCCACTGTATCACCCAAACCCATGCAAATTGGTTACTCTCAATTTTCCATGGAGGAACACCAACGTCGACACAACGAAAACCTTTGCTTTTACTGTGGTTCACCAAGTCATCTCAATGCTGCATGCCCACACAAGAAATCAAGGTTCCTTGAGTCAAGGCAGCACGTGACTATGAACATTAAATCACCCACCTCACATAATTTTATCTTGCCTGTAGAAAGATGAGTTACAGCATTAGTGGATTCTGAGGCTGCTGTTAATCTCATTAAATTAGGGGATTGTACAAAAACTCAACATACCCACCATTGAACGCTTTCCTAAGCTAAACATCACCACTGTGGACAACGCACCTATTTTTACTGGCATATCCCAAAATACTGTTCATTTAACCATCAAGATTACTGAGGACTGTTTCATGTTGAAAATATCTCTATATGTCATCAACTCACCCAATCATGCTCTTATCAAAGGTCATCCCTGGCTGGCCATCCACGACCATTCAATATCATGGAACCAAGGTAAGCTCACACATTGGTCAAGTTTTTGTCATGAACATTGTCTCCATGTTGCTATTTCCAGGCCTTGCTTTATCAACAGTATAGATAGCCCTAATTCACAGAAGGAGACCATGATTGCCAAGGAGTATGCAGAGTTCAGTGAAGTGTTTTTAGCAAGATTAAAGCTACACAACTTCCTCCTCATCATCCATGGGACTGTGCCATTGAACTTCTGTCCATTAAAACTCCACCGAGAAGCAAGGTCTACGCATTGTCATGCCCGAGACCCTCCCCATGGATAATTATATTGAGCCCTTTCCTCTGGTTACATCCATTCCTCCACCCCCCTGCTGCAGGATTCTTTTTCGAAGATGAGAAGGATGGAGATCTACGTCCCTGTATTGACTATTGAGGCCTGAACTCTGTCACCATAAAATATCATTACCCATTGCCACTTATCCCCTCAGCCCTTGAACAACTCCATGAAGCCAAGATCTATACCAAACTGGATCTTAAGAGTGCTTATAACCTCATCAGGATCAGAGAAGGGGATGAGTGGAAGACTGCATTCATCACTACCAGGGGGCACTATGAATATTTGGTTATGCCGTATGGACTTGCTAACTTCCCCTCAGTTTTCCAGTCTTTCATCAACAAAATATTCAGAGACTTACTGAATCATTGTGTGGTAGCTATCATTGACAACATCCTCCTCTACTCCCAAAACGTGGAACAACATATCCAGCAGGTCAAGCCAGTCTTGTCACGTCTCCAGGAACATTGACTATTCATCATGGCAGAGAAATGTGAGTTCCATACCTCCCATACCACCTTCCTGGGTTACAACATCAGCCATCAAGGTGTAGAGATGGATGTCTCAAAGGTAACACCTGTCACCGAATGGCCTCGATCTACTAGTCTCAAGGAACTGCAGCTATTCCTGGGCTTTGCCAACTATTGCCGTTTCATTAGAAACTACAGAACCATTGCAGCACCCCTCATGTCTTTGCTCAAAGGAAAGCCAAGAAAATTTCCATGGAACGATGCCGCATACCAAGCCTTCATCTCTGTTACGTCCCTCCCCTGTTTATCGTTGTCTAGGTAGTGGGGAGAGCGACATTGTCCCACCGAAAGCACAAAACACACCGTTTATACAGTGGGAGAGGGTGCATGAGGTAGACGGAAACAGTGTAGTAAAAGTATATTTCACAGATTTATTACAATACCAACCTTGTACCGTTTACAATATAAAACCATTCAGAAAGAATGGTTATGTTTCACTATATTTCACTGTGCACAACGAACACTGCAGAATGGGGGATTAATAAAGAAATGTATAAAAACAAAATCAATTTTCCTAATCGTTTGGTTTAGTAAGCCTACCTAAAAGCAGAAAAAGAAAATGTTGAAACCAAAAATCTTCAACGTCCGTGACGTCGTATTTAGGCTATACTAACTCACTAAAGTAGAAATACAGCAGATGGCACTTGCCCCTAGCTTAGTGTGATTATACAGTAATTCATTCTACGTGTGCACAAATGTATATCACGTGACAGAACTTACCTCCTTTTCCACCCAGCCAAAACCAGTACATTAAAACAGTCCAACAATAACGTTACCGTGTCAAAACCCACAGTCAATCAAAACATCAAGAGAGACATTCAAAAAGCATTCGGAAGAATCTGAATGCGGAGCGAGATTCCCGTGTTGGCGTCTGCGTGCCCTTTTAAATGATCGCGGGCTTCCGGTTATGGCCGTAGGCATCACGGTGACGTCATCAACTCGGATGATTGGTAGTAGAGTAAACCAACCAGAATCTGCGAAAAGTTTAAGACAGATACCGAGAGGAAAAAGTGAGAGAGAAAAAAAACCTCCAAAAGAAATCCATTAACGTCACACAGGGACGTAACCATCTCCCTCAAGTCAAGGTTCACAACCACTCTGATACTGAAACATCCTGACCCCAATCTTCCCTTTGTCGTTGTGGTAGACGCTTCAGATTGTGGGATTGGAGCAGTCCTGTCACAATGTCATGGAACACCAGACAAGCTTTACCCTTGTGCCTTCTTCTCCAGGAATTTGAACTCAGCTGAACGTAACTATTATGTGGGGAACAAGGAGCAATGAGAGGAAAGCGGCACTTGAGAAATGGCTTCACTGGTTAGATGGGGCATTCCACACATTCCAAGTTATCACCGATCACAAGAATCTTGAATATATCGAGGCAGCCAAGAAATTGAATCCATGCCAAGCCCGATGGACATTGTATTCACCAGGTTCAATTTCACAGTCACTTACCGCCCTGGCAGCAAGAACAGCAAGGCAGATGCTCTTTCATGCAGACATGATCCACCCCACCTTCAACCTCACCCTGGGTACATCCTGCCACCATCTGTCTTCATAGCACCGATTAGCTGGGACATAATGGAGGAAATACAACGAGCACAACAGCATGAATCATCGCCACCTAAATGCCCCCCAACCAAGCACTACGTACCCCAAGCTTTACGTCCACACTTCCTTGAGCACAGGAGATCCTGGCATCCAATGAACTGTTACCCTGGTACGTAATTCTTTCTGGTGGCCATCTATGATTCATGATGTGACTAACTATGTGAAGTCTTGCCAGGTTTGTGCCCAGGGTCTGGGCATGTAGGTATGTGGGTCGAAGGTATGTGGGTCCTTTCAGAATTATTCATCAAATAAACCCAGTTACTTACTGTTTAGAGCTTCCTGCTAATTACCGCATCTCTCCTTCCTTTCATGTTTCCTTGCTGAAACCCGTCCACCCAGCATCTGGCTCTGGAACCATGGATTCTGAGCCTCCACCTCCATTGGAGGTAGATGGAGCCCCAGCATATATGGACAGAGATATAATGGACTCAAGATGACGAGGGAGCCAGATGCAATACTTGGTGGACTGGGAGGGTTACGGACCAGTGGAGAAATCATGGGTAACTGCCAAGGACATATTGGACCTGGGGGGTCCAATATCAATATCAATGAAGAAATGGTACAGAGTTAGTATTCGGGAAAGGGCTCCCTCTGGTGGTTGGTACCCCTCCTACCAACCACCAGAGGGAGCCCTTTCCCGAATACTATCTCTGTACCATTTCTTCATTGATTACTTCCTGTTTAAACTATATAAATACCATGCTGTTTCTAATGTCATGTTGCAAAGTATTGCCAGTTCATCCTGCCTTACCATACGTTTTGCCATACGTTTTGCCATTGCTGATTGTTTGCATGTTATGACCATTGCCTGTTTTCCTGGATTTACTGCTTTTTGGATACTCCTTTGTTTTGTTTGCCTTGTTGTACTGTCTTTTTGGTTTATTGGATTATACCGCCTACATAACGACTACCTCTATTTGCCTGCCGATTTGGATTGTTTGCTTGTGTTCTAATAAACTTCCTGCTCATGGATCCTAACACCGTCTCCATGGCCAGTTCATTACACATGGAAGATGGGGGATATTTTTAACATAACATTTGATAAGGACCCTGGGATTTTCTTAATGGTCTGCCTGCAAAAGGCATTGCTTTATCTGCTAACCGGTTTCTACTATGTGATAAGCTTTAGCTACTCGCTAGAATATGCATTCTATTTGAGTGGATTCACTCTAGACCCCCTTCACTTTTACTCTGGCATCGAGAGATCTTCAGAACTTTGCCTATGGAGAGACTAACCGCAGTGGTTAGGAGAGATAGTACCATGTTTGAATAGACGTGGGGGTCAGTTATGGAGTATCTACCAACCAATTTACAAGAGATCTTATTTAAGGGAAGATTTATATTTGAATAAGCATTCCTTTTCACTGAATATTTGGTTTACTTATACTGTTTGAGACAGATCCGATTGAGGGGCAAGGAGTTGCATGAAGAGGAGCATGATAGGCTGAGATTATTTTTAGGTTTATTATTATTTTTATCCTGGGCTTTGGAAGACAGGTTTTTTATTTTGGTTCACGGTTACCTTAAAGTGGATAACAGTATACTGAACCTCTGTAGAGGTAATGTTTGGCTCAGGGTTGTTTGATTTAATATTATTGTGTTTTTTTCTTGTTGTTGTTATTATTATTATTATTATTGGATTTTATTTTTTATTTTGTTTCAGTTATTAGTATTATTGCATTTCTGTTTAAGTGAAAATAAATAAATAATAAAAAAAAGTAAAGCCCTACCTTTTTACATTTTCTGAAGAAAAATGATATTATCCACCAGTGAATTATCCACCACCACAAAGCTAGGATCTTGTGGGTTTTTGGCATTGATATGAGGTTGCTATGGTGTTCTGGGTAGGCCCCTACACTCCTTCTGTTTAAGTCAATGTGTTTTTCTGTTCAAATTATCATCTGATAACTTAGAAAAGTAATTGCACAGCTCTCCTCAACAAGCCACATAATTTCAGGTATTGTTATTGAGTTGCGTGCCAAATGTGCCAAACAATTAATACTTTATGGTTTAAATCCATTACAGTAAGTATGAGAAATAAGAATAGTGTTTGCCTTAGCAAGCACCATCAAAACTCTCTCTGCTTGTCTATGAGTTATGTGTTTTGCTCTGAGATGATAACAGGGTACAGATGGTAGGTGAAATTAGAGAGCTTGCTGTCATTGATCTGTATAATAATGAGCTATTGTCTCCTCAGAGAAAGCTATAACCCATATTTCCTCTGATTGTGACTTTCCCTTACTCTGTCCATCTCTCTCTGCAACACCAACACAAATACAGCCTTGACTTAGTGTGTGGGTCATGTTTTGCATACATTATGGGCACCAGCCAACAGTCCCCATTGATAAACATACTAAATAATAGCTTAACGGAAACAAACAAAAAAAAAAATTCAAAAATGTTTCTGTGAGAGTTAGAACGGAGATTATTTAGCAGAGACAGGCCACTTTTATTAAAATGAATGTGAGAAACTGGAACGCTCAACCAAGGAGCTCTGAGCACCCAACGTTCAATGGATGTAGAAAGGAAGTCCCACCTTACAGTTAAAAAAGCCAATCACCTTATAGATATAGACATCACCTGTCAATCAACTCTAGAATGCACATGTGCATTAGCAATACAAGCCTGGATTTTTTTTTGTTTAGCATAATATGAGGTTAAGAACCACAATTTATGATTCCAGTATTGTCAGATTTTATTGCTGTTTTGAAATATGTTCTTTGATTGTAATCTTGATCAACCATTTTTGAGATTTTGGTCTTTCATTCAAGTAGATAGGATGGCCAGCAGTGAATGGACTTGCTAGAAAGACTTTGGTTAGGATAAGAGGACAGAAAATGTCAATGGAAGTCAATGTTAGTGTGTGTGTGTGTGTGTGTGTGTATGTGTGTGTGTGTTTGATACAGTAGAAGCAGATGACCAGAGAAATCACAGGGTATTCTCTACATTCGTGGTCCTCCTGAGTTGTCATGGAAACTGATTGTGGTAGACCAGTCCTTGGCTTGTGTTTGTATTCTTGTGTTGTATTTAGACCAATCAGGGATTGTGATTCAGTGACATGTTCATCAAAACATCCTTTTATCTTCACCCTTTTTCACTTGCTTATTGTAAATAACTCCACCACCTGCTATATTACTATTTAAATGAATTCAATTAGAAAGATCTTTTAAAATACTCCAATGGCACTGTTCAATATGACAATAATAAAATCATAATCAAATGCGTACATTATGAATCTTTGCTTGTTTCATGACACATTTAGATGATTATGTTTTAGTCCAGCTTTTTAAACCATTTTAGACTCCAGCACAACGTTTCTGAGGCTCACCTTTAGATTTTGCATGACATTATACTGTAAAGTGGCATCCAAAAGTCTGAAAAACATTTCTAAATAGACAATCAAATTGTATAATCAATATAGCAATTGAGTGAAAAGGATTACAAGAATAGCAGAATTTTATAGTATTTGGTATGGTCCCCTTTTACTTTAACCTCCTGAGACCCAAGTGTGACTGCTTTTTGCATTTTCTATTTCCCTTTTTGATTTGTAACTAGCAGCACCTAATAAACATGCAACAAATTAAAAATGTAAAAATTCTAGAGCAAATAGTTTTCCTAAAAATTGATGCCCACACATGTGGACAGCCCTACTCTGTTGTGAAATTTTTAATAATATCAAGCTATAGAAAGTTATAAAATTGTTTATTTTATTTCCAGGAGTGTTCGTTATTCATATTTTGTAGATGTTACAGACGTCACAGAAATTAGCATGAATAATTCTGATTCAAAGTAATGGTCTGCATCATCCAATCACTGCCAATTATGCTCAAATAAAATTATACATTAGAAATTCTGAATCTATGTACTGATTAACATTGACCCAGGTCTGCCTAACATTTTGAGTCGTCCAAACATCATCTGCAGCCTGAAACTGAACTTTTGATTGGAAGTTTGGATTGAATGCACTTAGCTGCATAGAGAGTTATTGGATGCTGCCTTCCTTCCTATTAGGTGAATGACTTTACCTCCAGTGTGCTGTCTGTCTGCACTGGTCTCAGAACAGGGACCCATTCTTCGTACATGGATAACCCAGTTATCTGGATTTCACTGTTGACGATTTGCCATGATCCAGGATGGTTTGGCACTTCTAAGCTCATCCTGGATTTGCTGGCATAGCAACAGGTCCGTAAGCTCAAACCTGCTCGGGATGCTGTCTTATTTCAAATAAACATAATTAGATTGCGGCTTTATAAGTGGAGTTGATATGGGAAGTCTGTTGTAGCCATGTCCTCTCCAGTTTTACAAGAGCAACCTGTTGCAGAAGGTACACAAATAATACGGAGAGCTTTCAGATTTCAATGCGGGATAGACTGGATACTTTAGCGCAGTGCGATAATTTACTTTAAGAGAGATATTGTTTTTGCCTTTAGTGAATAGTGCACCTCATTAATTTGTTGGACCCTCATATTAAAAGTTCAAATCGTCTGAGTCGGTCTTTAACAACAGCACAGACAATGTGCATTGGCTTGAGATTATTTCCGATTGGCACTTTCTTGTACACTATTTGAGATTCAGAGAAACTTAGTTGAGAAGTGTTGTCTGCCATGCCATTCACGAAGTATGCCTGGCGCTCAAGCAATGTTTTTAATTTTTGTATTTCCGAGCCATTAAGTCCCCAGGTTATAAAACAGACTTTTTTCGCCATTGCTGGTACATTACAATTCTAATCGAAGGTCATGCAATCATGACTGCACACTCATTCCAATCAAGGCCCCATCAGGACCCAATGAAGGTGATTTTGTGAACAGGAAAGGAGTTCACAGTATAAATGTACAGGGAGGCTACTATAAAGATGATCTTAATATTGTTGAGCTTTCAGATTATTAATAGTAATTTAAGATAAAAGGTATTGAATCAAAAAGTAAAATGCAGTTGACTGACATGGACTGAATAAAATACCTTAGATAGTATGCGACTCGATGTGCTTTGTAACCAACGTAGAGGCAGATCTAGACAATAGAAATGTCAAGCTCACTGTAAATGCACTTATGTTGGGCTTAATTGAACTGCATTTTTCCACTACACAGGTGATTATGATGTGATCCTGCTTGGAGACAGGGGCTAAGCCTGCAGGCAGTATTTCATGGCTCCATTCCCTGACCCAAACCCTGGTCCACAAACCAGTTACAATGCAGCTCTAGCCAGGACAAGGGCATACACTGAAATGACCTTCTGGCAACTAAGGGAAGATTTCTGTGTATGAAAAGTCTGACAGGGTCTAAGACATTATTGTTACATGGTGTGTACTACACAACATTGCCACCATCAGAAAGAGAGGACCCCTGTGGTTGAGGTGCAGCCTGATGATGACCTCCAGCCAGTGCACCTGGACCAACCTAGAGGAAGAGCAGCATGGGACAGAATTGTGGAACACCACTATTGATTGACCTTTTTGAATAAAGAAAAGACACAAATGCTTAGGCCCATTTTAATTTTATTTCTGTATTTTTTATTCCTCCCAGTCAAAGGCAGTAATCAGTCATCTTTTACCTGCAATAAGATATATTGTTATGTACAGTATAATAAATCTATAATAATAATCTGTCTACATTTTTTCCTCACCTCTGCACCACTTTTCTGTGCAGACTCAGCAGCAGATGTAGGCCTCTCTGTTGATGTGGACTCTTGCAACAGTTATTACAGTTACATGAGTACATGTAATTTAAGATATTAAAACACTTACAGGTACTTCTTCCAAAGGACAGCCATCTGAAAGGGTTTCTTCACTGTTCTGCAATGAACAAAATGGGTATCAAACACAGTTGCACATTTACCCCTTTTGATGTAAAATTTACTTGAAAAAAGGTACTTACTACACATGCTTAATTTACCACTTGCTTTGGAACCGGTTGGTGTTGGTGTATTATCTACAACTGCACAAAAAAAACCCTCTTTATAATGAACAACTAACAAAACGAAAGAATTTAAACCTCCTTTATCAGTAATGAAGGTGTTGCTGCTACTGCTCCCTGCCTGTGGGTCTGAGGAAGAACTTCCCCCAGGGGTGCCCTGCAAAATGGGTCTGTTACAATTTAGCCCTTGGACCAGCTCTTCTGCCTGGGTATAATGTAGAGGTGCAGGACCACCTCCTGTGTTTTTTCCCTTCGGATTTTGGTTGCTGTTTCCAAACAGACCATTTAATGAAGTGTATTTTAAAAGGTATTTCAAGCACAGTATAAGAAGTAAAGAATTAAAATTTGGTAGAATGTTCTTATATTTCACTTTTACTTGTTACCAAGTTCTAGTGGATCCTGAGGTGGCTCTGACATTTAGAAAATAAAAAGTCAAAATCCAAAACCAAAATATTAAAATTTAATATTTAACACAGGAGTGGTGGGTGGCGTAGTGGCTAAAGCACAGGGCTGTTAATCAGAAGGTCGATGGTTCGAACCCCACGGCCACCGCCCTTGAGCAAGGCACTTAACTCCAGGTTGTTCTGGGGGGATTGTCCCTGTAATAATTGCACTGTAAGTCGCTTTGGATAAAAGTGTCTGCCAAATGCATAAATTTAATTTGTCTGCATCTTTTTGTGTTTCCTGGCATTTTAATAATGTTTTGAAATTCTTTCATATCCTTCAATCAATAATTCTTGCTTCGCAGCAGTGAAAAACGTCTTGGTTACTGTAGTAACCTCCGTTCCCTGATGGAGGGAACAAAACATGTGTCAATGTAGTGACACAACCGGCGGTAGACCACATTATGTCCGTGTTCATCCAGCGGACCAGGCGTGGAGGTTCCAGAGGTCTGGGCGTGGGGGCCAAATGGTGCTCCGTCCCTGAGAAAGAAGGTCCTTCCACAGGGGAATTTGCCTGGGAGGTGCTGTCGCGAGGAGCATGAGGTCAGAGAACCAAGTCTGGGTGGACCAATAGGGCGCCACAAGGGTGAGTTGTTCCATCTATCAGTCAATCTATCAGCTGAAGTGGCTTTCCCCCGGAAACATGGTCATGTTCTCACAGTGAGAACCATCCACAAACGCTTCCTCAACATGCTCATGCCCCAGACACGTGAGGCAGCAATCATTACCATCAGAGGTGGAGAGGAAACAACCGCATCCAGGAACTGCACAGAGATGGAAGGGCATCTTTAAAAAGAGGCATCCTTAAAAAGACATTCACATCAATGTGCTTGCTCTAATAGAGGAAATATATTCTTTAGAGGAATATACTCTTTTAGCGCTGTCGAAGAGCCCAGGGGGGTACTCTGCACTGAGCGTGCAGATGGAGAGAAAGCCGCTGAAATGCGCAGTATATACAACAGCAAACACTTCTTGAAGAGGTGAATGGAACAGCAGTGGAATTCAGCTTGCTGATACACAACCGCTTAGCTCCCTTTTACACCCATATGTATCTAATAAAATCTTCACGTGTTTTCAAAGAAATTAATTAACCAAAACTTAATTAGCGCGATTAGAAGATTTGGCATTTGTCATTCGATCTCGGATGTATTAAGTGACGTATGAAGAACGTCCCCATTTCAAAATGCACATTATTTTCATCCTAATTCTATATATTTACTTTGAAAGTAAAAATGTTCAGCTTTTGGATGAATCCATTAATTCTCAATGTGATAATGCACAGTAAATATTTGATTTCTAAGGAACAAAATGTGCTAATGTACACTTTAGTGTACATTGTGTTTAGCAGCATCACATTAAAAAGCTTTAAATAATAAAAAATAGGCATATCACACGAAACTAGAGACTCAAATATTTGGACTCAAACAAGTTTCAATGTACAAACGTAATATTTCTTACATTAAGACAAACTCCGATGGGTTCGGCCCCTTTTGTTTTGTCTCATGACTTTGAAAATGTAAACCTTTACTGACAGCACAGTGTCTCTTGAAACAACTGATATCAGTTGGTTTCAAATAACTTAAATTATACGTTATTGCATATATTGAAGTCAAAATGCAACATCCACGCATGTGCACACAGGGTCGCACAGGGTTAATGAGAGACTCTTGTGTGCTTAGTGGAAAGCAAAGACATCAGACCTTTTGTTCAAGGTGTTAACATGGTCAATGTCACAAATTTGCACATTTGATTAGTGACCAAAAATAGTGCAGAATCTAAAATATTTATAATTCATATCATGGCATTTCTTTTACTTATTTATTTTATTTATTTATTAACTTTTTTTTCTTTTCTTTTTTTCTAGGTTCAAATTAGATTCTGATTAATAGATTTTCAATGTGGTCTCAGACTTTTAGACATCATTGTATTTGTTTTTTACCTCTTTCAACATTTGTCTATAGTCTATGCCATCTGTGCCTTGAATGAAATAAGAATGGATGCGTTAGCAAGGGACAAAATGAACTGAAAGATTGAAATAAAGTAATCTCTAATGACTAAAAATAACATAAGGGCAGAAGTTCTTCTGTCACAATTCAAAAGAATAATAAAAAAACAAATTAATACACACACTGCTAGATCTTGAGAGATCAAAGAAAAAATATGTCCTTGTTTTATTGAAATAGTTCAGTCCTTGCTTGAGGCACTGTCTGATCCACAGCCAGAACGCTGTTATTTTTCGTACACCAGGAGGGTCACTTGGGGTTGCTGGACCTTAAGCTGAACTTCTCACTTGCTTAGTGATGTACTCTTACAAACAGGAAAAAGACTGACATCTCCACATGTGTCAGACAGCTTTTCAGGAATTGGAAATATGAGAATCCATTGTTCAAAAAACATTTTAAAGTCAAGAAATTGCCATGAAATATTATTTTTCACATGGAAATATGTCATAGAACTGAAGCTAAATGGGCTGTGAATTATGTTTCATGTTGACTATAAATGAAGCAATTCGGCAGCATCTGACCATAGAACAAATGAAAGCTGATGTAAAAAGTGTTTTCTTGGTTCTCTCAAAGTTCTGTGAGGATCTCAGTGATGACATTTTGACTGATTGTGTTAGCTGAAGTATGATTCAATCCACACGTAACTAGTGAAAAAACATCTGTTACAGCTGACACTAGGCTTAATGAACCCTTATTCCACCTCAAATCATCATAATTACATAATGATCAGCCCCTTCAACAAGATAATAAACAATTTTGTGTTTAAAAGTGAGTTAATGGGTATTTTTCACCACACTTTTTTTTTTCAAACTTCAAAGCGACACATTATGAATTGGAGTTCCACAATGGCGCCTTTCGTGATAAAAAAAAAAAAATCTGAAATATTGCAAAACAAGTGTTGAATGCAAGCTGCACAGAAGCAAGGACACTTAATGGACTTGTATGAAATATGAAAACCATCATAAGGTGTCTATGCAACATCACCCCACCCCCCCTTTTGAAAGCACTATATGCAGACCACAGGCCCACACCAGTGTGTGTAAAGTAAAAGGGTCTACTAAAATTCTGTTTGCTAGGCCTCCCACACTGGCTTCCCTGTATCATTTCCAGCACTGTAACAACTGTCATGATCTGCTCAGACAGTCACATCACGCTTATGTCAGCCAGCACAGTTATGTGTAAAGGTTTACTGAGTAAACAGAGAGATTACACTTCAATTGTGTGTACTGTGTGAATAGGTGGGAACTTTCTGTACAAATAAATTCAAGCACTTCACAAACAAATATAGACTACTCCCACTATTCCTTGCAATCAGCCCTGACTGCTCTTTGTTTATCATCCTCTGTGTAAATTTTTTGAGATGGCCTATCTTGCTGACATTCTCCATTATCTGTATATGTATCTGTATCTGTTCATATGACAAAATAATCTGTATCTGTCTCTGTATTCGGATAGAACCATGTGGGTTGGTCTTCAACCGGAGGTGCATCAAAATGAAACGCTCATATTTAAGTGTTACTCTTACATTTATAGTTTCTTAATAAAATATGCCTTGCATTTGCCTTTTCATAATAATCAGCTTCATCTGGTAAGAAAAAAAAATGATTATAATATAATTATTATTATAATTATTATACAATTATCATTTATCATTTATTTCTTACCAGATGAAGCTGAATTTGTAGGCTACATGAGGCAGGAGGTGTCAAGCGAAATGTGAAATGTCAAGCACACCTTTTTGCAGGGAATAATAAATACAATAAAAACAAACAAAATTAAAGTAGAATCAATATAGCCTTCAAAAAGGTGAAAGTCCCGTAAATCTATCAGGAATTTTCCATTACACACCATTGTTTAGTTAAATAATAATAATAATAATAATGTTACATTTATATAGCACCTAACCAGAGTTCAAGAACACTCAACATTTTAAAATATTCAAGAAGTGGAAAGTGTATATGATTTCGTATCTTAATTAATGTTAGACTTGATAAGCTCCAGATGCGAACAATTTATTGAGACTGCAGAGTTGGGACCGCACCCATCTTATTTGAAATCACATCATGTGCATTTTCATTCATAAGCTTTAGAAATATTGGCTGCACAGATTAATAAATTCATTGTAATTTTGGATATGTTTATTTAAAATATCACTTTATCCTTGTGCTTTTTGGATAATCAGTCATACAATTTTTTTTAAATATTATTCGGACGAATCCGTTATTTGTTTTGAAGACATTATTCATGCCTTTCCGAATAAGGTATTTGGCTTCAGGCACATCCCAAGTGTTCACAGTATATGATGATATCTCGAGGGGAAACAACTTAAAGGTGAACTTAGTAATGTTTTGTTTATGTTGTAAACTCGTGCCTGGCTGGTTTGGCAGGTTGGACTTGGACTTATATACTGACACCTTGTGGCGTGGATTTTGCATGTAGTAATGATGTTGCACAGTCAGAATGATTTGTTTTTTCAGTAAGCTAAAATTTGTTATAATAGGGGTGTTTATGAGATAAAGTAGTAGTATTAGGCTGGTTATGTGATCTTCACACGGTGACTCCATAACAACACATTGTCTTGTGTTACAGTCACTCTACTTGCTGTTCAGGGTCTGATTTAAGCTGGTACTGTTAAATGAGAATCTATGTGCTGCAGTCAAAACCTTATGAAGTGCTTTGTAGTCTACAATATATCTGACACATCAGACATTTAATAAACACTTTTCAGTGTATAACAAAACATATATACACTCACCTAAAGGATTATTAGGAACATCATACTAATACTGTGTTTGACCCCCTTTCGCCTTCAGAACTGCCTTAATTCTACGTGGCATTGATTCAACAAGGTGCTGAAAGCATTCTTTAGAAATGTTGGCCCATATTGATAGGATAGCATCTTGCAGTTGATGGAGATTTGTGGGATGCACATCCAGGGCACGAAGCTCCCGTTCCACCACATCCCAAAGATGCTCTATTGGGTTGAGATCTGGTGACTGTGGGGGCCATTTTAGTACAGTGACCTCATTGTCATGTTCAAGAAACCAATTTGAAATGATTCGAGCTTTGTGACATGGTGCATTATCCTGCTGGAAGTAGCCATCAGAGGATGGGTACATGGTGGCCATAAAGGAATGGACATGGTCAGAAACAATGCTCAGGTAGGCCGTGGCATTTAAACGATGCCCAATTGGCACTAAGGGGCCTAAAGTGTGCCAAGAAAACATCCCCCACACCATTACACCACCACCACCAGCCTGCACAGTGGTAACAAGGCATGATGGATCCATGTTCTCATTCTGTTTACGCCAAATTCTGACTCTACCATCTGAATGTCTCAACAGAAATCGAGACTCATCAGACCAGGCAACATTTTTCCAGTCTTCAACTGTCCAATTTTGGTGAGCTCTTGCAAATTGTAGCCTCTTTTTCCTATTTGTAGTGGAGATGAGTGGTACCCGGTGGGGTCTTCTGCTGTTGTAGCCCATCTGCCTCAAGGTTGTGCGTGTTGTGGCTTCACAAATGCTTTGCTGCATACCTCGGCTGTAACGAGTGGTTATTTCAGGCAAAGTTGCTCTTCTATCAGCTTGAATCAGTCGGCCCATTCTCCTCTGACCTCTAGCATCAACAAGGCATTTTTGCCCACAGGACTGCCGCATACTGGATGTTTTTCCCTTTTCACACCATTCTTTGTAAACCCTAGAAATGGTTGTGCGTGAAAATCCCAGTAACTGAGCAGATTGTGAAATACTCAGACCGGCCCGTCTGGCACCAACAACCATGCCACGCTCAAAATTGCTTAAATCACCTTTCTTTCCCATTCTGACATTCAGTTTGGAGTTCAGGAGATTGTCTTGACCAGGACCACACCCCTAAATGCATTGAAGCAACTGCCATGTGATTGGTTGATTAGATAATTGCATTAATGAGAAATTGAACAGGTGTTCCTAATAATCCTTTAGGTGAGTGTACATATATATATATATACTGTATATAAGTAATTGTAAAAACAAAAAGTGACCTTTGGAATTCACGGTCAAAATGATTGAGAAAGACCAAATAACAGAGCATTTATTTTTATTCTGTCAAATACAATCAACAAACCAGCCACAATTCAGAAGAAAAAATAACAGACAGAAGTTAGACTCTAAAACATCCTCAGAGCAATCTGCATCCAATTTATGTCACATTCTCATTTTTTTTTTTCATGTTTCAACTTATATAAGTGTAGCTTCTGTTTTAGTTTTTTCAAGAAATTGTATCATCATCATCTTCATTAAAAAAAAGTGTTACACATCTTCTGGTCAAAAATGACTGTGAATACTAAAGGGAGGTGCCATTTTTCAATACCATAGGTGGGTTCATTTTGAAAGTCTGGGTCTGGGAAAAGGCTAAACTAGCTATATCTATACATAAAAGGCATTTTCAAATAACCAAAAAATATTGATGAAGGCCTGTTACAAATTTTCCAAGTTAGTTTTACTGTAGCCTTCGTATAACAAAAAGAAAAACGCTGAAACTCTTTGTTTGGATAAAAATTAATTCCTGGGATAAAAACAAAAACAAAAT
This sequence comes from Xyrauchen texanus, assembly GCF_025860055.1. NCBI lineage: Eukaryota > Metazoa > Chordata > Actinopteri > Cypriniformes > Catostomidae > Xyrauchen > Xyrauchen texanus. The sequence goes on from NC_068301.1 coordinate 26,945,385, forward strand.
TGACTGAAGTTGAAGAAAACTATTTAAAAGGTAAATATTATCAAGTATTCTTAAAAAGATCTTAAAGAGTTTTAAAAATATAACACCATTACACAGTTATGATTAAAACATTATTTACTGTAATGGTGTTTTAATGATTCTTTGAATCTGAATACACATAAACGTTTATGAGCAATTTCAAACTTTGCTAACTCTGCAAATAGGAAATGGATGTTATTCCATTGACATTCCAGAGATTTTCCATTAAGGGATCTACAATGCCTGTAATTCGGTACACTAAGCTCAGGTAGCATACTTTTCTGAGATGAAAAATGAAAGAGAAAAAAAATGGTGCATGTCTATCTTTTTCTCAGACACAAACAGTTAATTTGTAATGTTTTAAGGTTGCATAACTGTTTATACACTGGCTGATACCTGACATATTTATGGTTAAAAGGTGAACCCCCTTTGAAGGTGCAAGAATGTATTTTCAAACCTTCTCCCAATCAGAAACAGGCCGACACATTGAGTGGAACATTTATCTAACCTCTGCCCCTCCATAATATTCCTATAATCTTCAGCGCTCACTAGCAACAATCCATTGTGTTTGTGTCTGAATGGCACAGTGGAGTGTGTGAGAAGAAACAGGGTTTAAGAGTCTCCAGGGGAGCAGATGTGCCCTTATTTCAACATCAAAACACACTGGAAGCAATGAGGCTTATAAAGATTAGAGGTGTAAAAATCAAGAAGAGGCATTTTTTCCCCAATGGAGACCTCATCGCACATCTCACTCTGACTGTGTTGATGGCAAATGGTGATGTGTCTTGGGCCATATTCACACAGCAGAAAAATACAGCTTTCAGTCCTGTTTTGGTGTGCTACAGTTTGGTCGTGCCTCTATAGGACTCGATTATTACATAACATCATGCTGATTGTGATAAGACTTTCTGGTGTTATGTAAGTGGGCATCTTTGATATTTACTTTTGTCACTTTAACTAAAGTTACAGATATTATAAGAGGCTATTAAAAGAACAGAAAAGGGTCTTAACTTCGGTTACTTATTTACATATTTATTTAATCCGCTACTGTAAGATGTTGTACATTATGAACAGAAAAATTGAAGTGTCACACATACATACTACTACACAGTTGTCAATCCCAAACTATGATTGTGTGAGTATAGTCAATGTTTGTTTGGGTGCTGTGTGTGTCTGTTGTGTTTCTTTTAATCTTGTTGTTTTTCAGTTCTGCAGCCTGCAAGCATGAAACTGTTTAGCTCAAAACCACACAGCACAAGGGAATAGAAGCATGGATATTTACCGAGAGATTTCCTTCAGTCATCTGTGCAACCCCAACACTCTGAACATCAAAAGAGCCCTGGAGACTCCATATCATGCTTGAGAAGATCCCATGATGATCTTATGTGCTCTGAATTTATTCTGTTTTCTGCACTGCCATGTTCTCCTTCACTGGCTTGTTGCCTGCTTAAACACTCTTGAGTATTTCTCATGCAGTATATATGATATACCCTGTCTTCTGAAACATATGGTTTTGATATACATCAAACATCAAAACTGTCTGTTTCCTGCCTATATAAAAAAAGGAAATATCTCCCCTTTTCTCCCCAATTTTTACATGCCCAATTCCCAATGCGCTCTAAGTCCTCGTGGTGGCATAGTGCCTCCCTCAATCCAGGTGGCAGAGGATGAATCTCAGATGCCTCCATGTCCGAGACCGTCAATCCATGCATCTTATCACGTGGCTTGTTGAGAGCGATACTGCAGAGGCGTAGCCTCTAGGCACAACAAACCACGTGCACCACCGAGAGCGAGAGCCACATTATAGTGACCACGATGAGGTTAGCTCAACGTGACTCTACCCATCTTTGCAACCGGGAAAATTGGTTGCTTAGGAGACCTGACTGGTGTCACTCAGCACACCCTATATTCGAACTTGCGACTCCAGATGTGGTAGTCAGCGTCACTTGCTGAGCAACCCAGGCGCAATCCTAAAAATATGCTGTTCTTGGATATAAGTTTAAAATTTGTATCTCTCTTCTTATGTGACATCTCATCAGGGCTTTTTTCTTCTATTTAATTTTGATCCATTTGTATCCTTTTTAAATGAGAACTCGAGATTACTTATGAAAATAATATAATTTCAGAGATCATACTTCAAACATAGTTCAGTGTGTACTTAATATATTATTATAAAATGGATAGTTCTAACTCTAAAGTCTGATTTGATGAGTCACATTCTAAGCTGTTGTAAAATTACAATAAACCCACACTTGTTATTGCACATTCTATCTACAGTTTTCCTGAGCAACCACTGGTTGGCGCCATGATGATTCTATTTTCCTGTTCTCTGTTTCTCGTCTTGAGACGTAATGTAAAAACTACCGAAATGAGGTAGTTAAATTAGTTATTTTTTTTTGGAGTAAACTTCTGTAGTTTTTAAGTTGTTTTGGTTGTCATAACAACTTAAAGTAGTTAAGGTCCACCAGCTAGACCAGCACCAAGCCAGCACTAACCAGCATAAATCAGCCTAGACCAGCATGGAACTTGCATGCTGGTTAAGATGGTCTTTTCAGCAGGGATAGAAGCAATAATCTATTTTTTGTAAGAAATGTATTAGATTTAAGCAATATTTTAGGGTGCTGTAAGCAATTCTTTCATGAAAAATTATATTTAAAAAAATTCCTACTCCATTAAAGATATAATAAGTGTCTTGAAATATCTCACCTGTCTCTGTGACAGCTGTAGACTTTGTAAACAGCAAACAAAAATGAGGCTATGATACATCATGCTTGTCAGTTGAGGGCACTATTGTGCCACTGTTGAATTTGAACGCCACAGGAACTAACAATTCTGCTCTTTTGCTTGGTTTTGGTCTCAAAATTATCTTTGGAGGGCAGGGTTTTGGAATAAGGGGGCGTGGCTAATTCAACATCTCGGTCACGTGAAAGCTTCAGAATGCTAAATTCACATAGAGCACCTTTAATTAGTGTTCAAGTTCAACTTGCGAGTGTTTTTTCGATCCACCTAAGAAGGCTACCAGTTCTAGAAACACATTACTGCTCAAATGTCACCACAGTCCCTTTTTTTCATGAAATCAGGCTGATCAACACTTTATTATCGTTTTAATAATATTGAATGTATTATTATATACTTGAGTTGTATTGCTACTAAAATGTATGAGCTTTTTCTTCAGTTCTTGATATACACTTACACGTTTGGAAGACACATTTATCCAAAGCAACATAAAATTTAAGGTATAAATGTAATCAGTATGTGAGTTACCTGGGAATAAATGGTAGCATCATGCTTTACCAGTTGAGATACAGGAACAGGGTTCTCTACTTAGTTGTACTGCAACTAAAATGTACTTCAATGCAACTAACTCTCCCTTTTGCTCTTTTTATTTATTTTGTTTCCATTTTGGTCCTATTGTACCTTTTATAGAACATTCTCACTAAAGATGCACTTTTAATTCTTTTTCCATGATAACCACAGCTCTACCTGTATAGTGTATCCCTTAGAAAACCTCAAAACACAAAAACACCATGTGTAAAAAGCTGAACATGTGGTCAAACATTTTTAGATAGGCATGTACAGCATCATATGGTTCCAATAAAAGACAGTTAGTCTTTTCTTTGTAAGTTTAAAATGTTCCCATACAGGATGTCTTACACATGCTGCTGTTCTTGTAAATAATGTTGACCTTGGAATGTGCTCTCAAGCACATGCTGCTGATGTCCTTATATTAGTTTCTTTAATATGGTAATATGGTAGTTGAGACATGCTGATAGCCATTTGGTGATGTCATCTTTTGCTGATAACCTCATCTCATTAATGCTTCTTGTACCATTTCTCCTGAAATGCAGCTTCACCAACCCAACCTCTTCCATTCTACATTACAAACCTGGCGTCCTGCTGGGATTGTTCATACATGCTCCAGATATTCAAAGTGGCTCAAATACAGAGAAATGGAGAGGAGAGGAAAAGAGAGGAAACAAAGTAATAGAAGAAATTATACTGGTTGTAAACCGATGTTTAACATTCAATGTGTCAGCCTGTATTAACTAAAACTATCCATGATTTTCTACTCTATAACATATTTTAGAACTGAAAATAGCTGAATTTTTTAACCTTTATTAAATTCTCTCTTTGAGAGGATAACATTCCAGCTCTCACTTATCCAAATATGATGTAAATACAGATATTGAATAAGAAATAAGAAATACCAATACAAATATGTATTGGTATACATATTTGTATTGGAGCTGTTGCACCCAAGAAGTTTAATAATTGAATTATTTCATGACTATATTAATGAATCCACAGCTTCTGTAGAGTTTTACTCTGCCGTATCTGAATCCACACAAGTTCTCCAGATCTCTAGATCTTTGACCCTCAAACAGAACACAGATTAAGGGAGTAAAGTGTCATATGTATGTGCTCTTAATCAGTGGCATCTTAGGCTCATTATTTCTGGAAGGGCACAATCACTTAATCCAACATGTCAACAACACTTCATCAGAGTGAAGTATACATTTCTAGCGCAACCTCTGAACATGATGCCATACAAGAACATCCCTTGTAATATCATCTCTGCACAAAACACCACTAAAAGGTGCATATCCACAAGCAAACCAATTACAGGCAAATCGTCAAAGGCTATCTCAACAACTCCCATGGACAGCATAACAAAACTATTCAAAACGAAAGACTCTCAATATTTTGCAGTTACGGTAATTTAATACAAACCAATGCCTCAACAACACCTGAAAGCAATGACATGCAATTCATTGAAATAATAACCGGTGCGCTTTAACTAAGCCAACCAGTAACACATTAGAATAAAATTAGCTTTTAAACTGAAGGCCTATTCACATCAAATTTGTGAGACGAACTGCTGATGAAATACCTTTTCACACAGAGACTAAAATGAATAAAATGAGAAACAAATTCACCCCTGTACAGTGGGAGGCGCTGTTCTACAAAGATTTATTCTGCTGCATGGATCTTTGAGCATTCAGCTGTCAGTGCATGAGATTCAAATATTTGATGCAATTTAGGCAGTTATTTACCTAATTTGGCATATTTGTTTCATTATGTTCTTTCCAAGTTTTTGAATCTGTGTGATTGAGATCAGTAAAGAGCACTGTTGCATATGTCCCAAGTCTTCAGTCTTAATATTTATGCATGTATTTTGCTGCTAGTATATTTCAAAATAACTCTTGAACCCAGCTTCTATTTTTTATGCCTGGATAACATGACACAAGGTGCAGTAATATAAATTTACATGAGATCATGTACATTTAGTAAAATATGGCATAAAATACAATGCAGAACATTAAAAATTATTTAAAAGAAGACACAGCCACACGTTCTTTTCTTTATTTAATTATTGCATATTTGTATTCAATTCAGGGTTTCATGTGTGTGAAACGAGTAAAAGAGCATAGCACCTGTTTGCTAGTTGATTAGCGCCACTAATGCACTGGATTGTGCAGCAGCAGCAATGACTCTGGAAAAATTATAAATAGCTGTTATCTCCCGGTGTGAATAGCGTCATGGGAATTCATTGTTACTATTAAAAAGCTTGTTCAGATGAACATTCACACCAAAAATCCGGTGTTAGTGTGAATAGGCCTTACGAATGAAGTTTACTACGCAGGTCTGCACTCAAGAGTGGTAAATTACGATGACCATGTCTGCTTGACCTACATATGATCAAAGATTTTGATTGACTAAGGGCAAAAGGACAAAAGCAAACATGCTCTTCTGGCTAACTTTGAACAATTAATGTACATGCGCATTACATTCTCCAGATCTCCCTTGATTAACACTGAGGAAGGCAGGCTAGCGCAGTGTATAGCAGATGAAAACAGACCTTAATAATTATAGAATTTCTCAAAATAATATCTACTGTTGTCTTGTATAATGTACATAAAACAAGTTTAAGATGCTGACAATATATTATTTCTTAATACACATTTATGATTATGCCACACATTTTGCACAACAGCGCCATATCTAGTGCTAAAGTAGAGACGTCAAGATAACTTAGTGCCTATCCCGGCAACCAGTTCTCCAAGCCTAATTTCCTAGCTTCCAGAAAGCTTGCTTGCTTTCTCTCCCACATACATAAGCCCTGGGGTGATAACTTCATTTCATTCTAGTTCATTGTTCTGTAGCAGACAGACCTAATACATTTTAGCCGTGTTAGTGCTGTACATGTCTAGTGAAGCAAGTTTAAACTAGCAAGGATTACCTTCAGGCTGTATTTGTTTATTATTCGCTCTCAGTCTTGACCCAGACTATCAGAGCACTTAGCTTGGGCTCTTCCCATGATGCTCATGTCCAAAACTAGCATATGTTTCTTTTATATACTTGACTAAAGCTACATTCAATTGTATTATACAATGAATGCAAAGAGCTGTATAGAGGTAAAGGCAAAAGACTCAAATGCCTTACAGCCAAAGTTCTGTTTAGTGCCTTGTTGAAAATAACAGTGCAGAGGACCACAATGAGCAAACTTTCTGCCCAGAGATAATAAATAATTTACTAGTTAAAATAGCCTTAGAATCAACTGTCCATCATTTACTTTTCCAACCAATGAGATTTGTTTGGTTGTCTAGGTTTAGACTACAACACCTACGTCTAGTGGCCCTTCAGTTTAATGGCAAAAATAGTTTTTCAAGGCAGTTACATAATACTTTGTGTTTTTGTAGCCACTAGAACTATATATAAACAAAGTTCCTTTTAAAGCAAGTCAGTCCATATGGTGGCCATCTCTTGAATGCTCCCGGGTAGTGATTTTCTATAGATACAAAATAAGATAAGATTCAACTTTATTGTCATTGTGTAGAGCCAATGAAATGCAGTTGTTTTCACATATCCCTACTAAGCTGGGGTCACAGCACAGGGTTAGCCATGAAACAGCACCCCTGGAGAACATAGACAAGGGCTTAACAGTGGTATCTTGGCAGCACTGGGGCTTGAACCCCCAAATTGTCAGTCAGTAACCCAGAGCCGTAACCGCTGAGCCACCACTGGCCTTGAAAGTACAGTTCCTATATACTTAGAGGGAAGTAGATAGGCGCTTCATATCTACTAGTGGGAAAAGACCAAAATATCTAAAATGGTTGGTCAAGATTACAATCAAATAACATATTTAAAAACAGCAGTAAAATCTAACAATATTGGTTTCATAAATTGTGCTTCAGATCAAGCTAAAAAACTACATTTTTCAGGCTGGTCCAGCTAACGTGCATTCTGAAGATAACTGCAATATCTGTTTCTACAAGGTGATTGTCTCTTTTACCTGTAAGGCAAGACTTCCTTCTCTACATCCACAATACTGGGTTTTCCAATTCCTCCCATTCCTTTTATTACAAGTGCTCCATAACAGGCTAAATAGTCTTTGATACAACACTAATAGACTGCAGCAGTCTGGTTCAGGAAGTATAAAAGCCATTAATTTACTCTATAGACTAATTGATTTTAAACGCTGACTTGTAAATCTTTAAAGACAGACCTACCATGAGCTATGAGGTTGTTCATCAATGGTATATGCTTTTGTTAAAGCCAACTTCATTGTTTAAAAATCATCTTTAATAGCAGAATTCCTGTTGAACATCTTGAAAAACTACATTACCCATGGTTCAGTAGAGAAAGCTTCACCAATCAGAGAACCATGGCCAAAAATCCAGCAAAATAAGCCCGGAAGCTAATGCCACTCCCATGACGCACTGTGAATGATGCAAATGAGTTGGTCACCCTGCACTCTGAAACTACTTATATATTTGTGTATATTGGAATATTTTGCAATTAATGTAAACAATATTGTTTCTATGCTTATAATCAACAACCTAAAATAAATAGTTGTATATATTTCCAGTTTTATATTTTATTACATAATTTGCAATGCTTCATGGGATTGAGTCTGTGCCCTCATGAAAGACTATAAGTACACAGACTTGTACCTTGGTCTTTTTGTCACATTTTCAAATACGTTTTTTGCCTTAAAACAAAGTTTGTAATGTTGTGATTTACCTCGGAACTCTTTAATGGAGAATTTTGTGAAAAGTATCTATGGAGGTATCTATGGAAAAAATGTATGGAAAATCCTATGGGATCAAAATCCTGTCAATAGTATTGCGATCACAGATCCAAAAATAATAAGCGTGAATCACAATTCAAGCGTGAATCAAAAAATAATAAGCGCAGATAAAAAATTAAATCAAAGTCATCAGATTTGCAAACAAAATCAGGATTTCCTTGGTTATATATCTGTTTTTGGTGCTCTCTGAAAATTGTACTCATATTTTCATTTTTTTGTATGCTTACGTTGTATTTTCCTTTGCTTTTGTTTCTATGTTCTGTGCTTGGTTTTCCAAAACTTGTGAGTAGAGTTTCATGTAAATCAAGGGGCGTTATGCGCCCCCATTGGTCCACTTGGTCTTGATCGATAACTCCTCCTCTAGCCAATCATTCGTAGAGGGGAAGTGACGTCACTCCAATGAGACTCCGTCAGCTGCTGCACAATCTCACGATGTTATATTTACAAATTAAACCATTTATAATATCAATATAGAAAGTATAATGAAAAATGGGTTTTAAAAGACAATACAAATAGTTAGGGGATTCAATACAAACAGTATTATGTTAAATTATACAAATTAAAGATCTTTACTTTTGGCTTTGATATTTTTACAAAGTTTAATCATGTTGTAATATCCTTGTAAGTCAAAAATAGGTTAATATTGGGTTTCTTTTCTGACCATTTCAACTTACGTAAAAGTAATCTTCCATAAATAATTATAAAATTTACAATAAAAGAAAGTAAATATCTTTGTTATTGTTGATGAAAATAAAGTAAAACATTGTTTTCTTTAATGGAACATGTATAATTCGTTCTTCTTTACATAAATTGGGCAACATCCTTCCAGAACCTTTTGACAAGATGGCAATTCCAAAATAGGTCGGATAATGTTTCTGGTTCAACTTTACAGAATGTACATTCATTATTAATTTAAATTTTATGTCTTTTAGTAATATCATCTTTGACAGGATATATTCTATGAATACTTCTAAAAGTTACCTCTTTAATTTTATTAGCTATAAGGTATTTACAGGGTTGGGAGGGTTTCTTTTGAAATGTATTCCACGACAGATTACAGAATACAGGCTGTAAGATGTCATTTGTAATGTAATCCGTTATATTACTCAAGATCAGTAAAGTATTCTAAATACTTTGGATTACTTCTTCAGCACTGGTAGATTTTTCACTTGTTTTGACTACAAAAACTCAAAATACACATGTTAAAAATACATTCTCTGAAAAACGTCTGGGTTACTAATGTAATATGGAGGACAAAACATGCAAAAATAAGAAATACATAAATAAATAAATGTAATAATACAAAAATAAATAAAGGATTAAATGTCTTGATAAAACAAATATAATTAGTTTTTAATTAAAGTTATTCCTGAATTTATTTTTGTATGACTTTTTTTCCTTTATTTATTATTTTGTCTTTTTTTTTATTCTTTATATTTTTTTTTATTCTTTCATTTGTTTTTGGGTTTTTTAATTATTTATTTATGCATTCATTTATTTTTATATTTATTTATTCACACATGTATTTATTTCTATATTTAAATATTCCCACATTTATTTATTTTTGTATTTATTCTTACATTTCTGTCTCTTGTATGATAATTATGTGGGCGGGTCCTGTTTACCATTGGTTTATTGTAGATTGAAGCGTGTGCTCGATTACTCTTGACTTGTTTTGATGTGACATTAGGTCATGGCCATATTGTGTAAACTAAAGCTATTTGTGGGGCTAAAAACATAAGAACTTAAGTCAATCCAAGATGTATTGATTATACTACAATCTCAAAATAAATGGGGAGCTGTTTCTTCAACAAAAACACAAAATGAGCAAGTTTCATAAATTATATGATTTAACCTTATGCTTTTCTTTTTTTTCTCTGTGTATATAACTTCATATTTTGATGTCTGCAAATCCATAATATTGTTTTCTGTTGTTATGATTGTTCATTGTAAAAGATACAACCGTGCTTCATTTCCCTGATCGTTTATGTATGTATACATCTGCAATAAAAAAAAAAAAATCTATAGCTGACACTTCACATATATCTAGAGAGTTGCGCGACATGCGGATGAAGTCGATAACCACGCATCAAATGACTGTTTCATTTAGAGGTGCTTTATTGATGTTTTAGGAGAGCTCTATGCTATGGAAATAAATATATGTGGGAATAAATAAATATAAAAAATAAATTAACACATAAATAAAAAAATATGCAAAATAAATGAATAAATAATTAAAAGCTAAAAAGAATAAAAATAAAGTTAAAAATAAATATAGAAAATAATAAAGGAATAAATTCATACAATAATAAATTCAGGAATACATTTATTTAAAAACTAATTATATTTGTTTTATCAAGACATTTATTCCTTTATTTATTTTTTTATTATTACATTTATTCATTTATTATTTATGCAGGTTTGGGCCTCCATAGTGTAACCCCTGTTCCCTGATGGAGGGAACGAGATGTGTCGATTGTAGTGACACAAGGGGCTTCTTTCGGGAGCCTCGGATACCTCTGAATATGAAAATGGCCAATGCAAAATTGGCGAACAGAATTTGCATGTCCCGCCCCCGGACATACGGATATAAAAGGATGGATGTGCCTCTGTTCAGTCAGGTTCTGCACTGAGGAGCCAAGAACAAGGTTCGGCCATTACAGCGGCTTGGTACAGTGTTGTGGCAAGGGGGACACAACGTCTTGTTCCCTCCATTAGGGAACGGGGGTTACACTAGTAAACCAGACATTCCCCTTATGTCACTCACTCGACGTTGTGTCGATTGTAGTAACACAAGCGGTCCCTATTCAATAGCACCACCTACACTGACCATGTTACGTGATCCGCTGATACTGGTGCAGCATGCTGTAGTGTGCCAAAGGCGCGTGAGCATCAGACTGCACATAACCTTCCCCAAAGTCCCAATAATACATCATATTGTTTTTATTAGGTTCAAGGCATCAGACCAAGGATTCCCTTGAGGGGTGGAAACAAGCGATGTGGCGAGCATGGGAGCAGGCCGCGACAGCTTTTTTTACTCTATGTTTCTCCTCACAGAGTGTTAGATGCGGCTGGGCCATTTAGCTAAAATACGCATCAGGGAAGGTGTTCTTTTCCAGTCTTATTCTTTCAGGGGAAAAGACCCCGTGGAGACCACATCCTGCCCAAGCTGGGTGGGAGGTGAAAAATGTGGCAAGCCTGTGGAGCACCTGTTCCAGTACAGAGTAGTTAGTACCCAAAGTGGGTCTGGTCGGGAATTCCTCCACTGAATTCGCGGACCAGAGGGCTAGGGTGGAATAACATCCAGGGAGCGCAAGCTTTTGTGGACTCACCTGGGGGTAAAAGTAAACGTGTTTGCCTCAGTGGAAGGGAAAGGCACTAGCGCAAGCCATACACCTGGTCAGTCATCCCGTGTTATCGAGTTCTACATGCTCTGACCTGACAAAACACGAGACAAAACCAACTCAACTTGCAGATTGTAGAATCTCGCAAAGGTTTTGGGTGCCACCCAGCGCGCTGCTCTACAGATTTATGCTGGAGAGGTGCCCACGAGGACGCCACACTCCACGTAGAGTGTGCTCGAACCCGCAAAGGGGGGAAACGGCCTGGGTCTGATGCCACTGCATTGGCCTCGACTACCCAGTGGGCAAGCCTCTGTTTGGAGACAGCGTTCCCTTTCTGCTCACCGCCAAAGCAAACAAAGAGCTGCTCAGAATGTCTGTGTACGGTCCAAATAAGTACGCAAAGCATGCACCGGACACAGCAATGATAAGGCTGGGTCTGCCTCCTCCCTGGGCAGCACTTGCAGGTTCACTACTTGGTCCCTAAAAGGGGTTGTAGGAAACTTGGGCACATAGCCTGGTCGAGGTCTTAGGATAACATAAGGATCTGCTGGAACAAACTCCAGGCAAGTGTCACTGACAGAGAACACTTGCAGGTCTCCAACCCTCTTGATGGTAGCGAGCGCAATCAGGAGGGCCATCTTCTGGGAGAGGGCACTTAGCTCGACTGATTGTAGAGGCTAAAAGGGGGCTCTCTGAAGGCCCGAAAGGACCACGGAGAGATCCCAAGAGGGGAACAGGCATGGCCTGGGAAGGTTAAGCCTCCAGGGGCCTCTAAGAAACCTGATAATCAGGTTGTGCTTTCCTAGTTACTTACCGTCCACCGCATTGTGGTGAGCCGCTATAGCAACATATACCTTTAAGGTGGAGGGGGACAGCCGCCCCTCAGCCAGTCATCGAGGTAGTTGAGTATGCTGATGCCCACTTCCCTTAGTGGGGCAAGGGCGGCCTCTGCGACCTTTGTGAAGACACGAGGGGACAGGGACAGGCCAAAGGGTAGGACCTTGTACTAGTATGCTCGGCCCTCGAACGCAAACCGTAGAAAGGGTCGGTGTCGGGGCAGAATCGAGACGTGGAAGTATGCAACCTTCAGGTCTACTGCTGCAAACCAATCTTGATTTCGGACGCATGTTGAAATGTGTTTTTGCGTGAGCATCTTGAACGGGAGTTTGTGTAGAGCCCAGTTGAGAACTTGCAGGTCCAAGATTGGCCTCAACCCACCTCCTTATTTTGGTATGATGAAGTAAGGGCTGTAGAAACAGGGTGCTGGCCTTTTCGCCGTGCACTGAAGTGGAGCGGAAGCCGCTGAAACGGGCAGACGCCTGGTGAACTGAATTGCATAGCCGAGTCGGATGGTCCTGGCTAGCGAGCATGACAGATTGGAAAGCGTTAGCCACGTGTCCAAGCTCTGCACAGGGGCACTAAGGGGATGATCATTTTTGACCTACCCGGTGGGGCTTCGCAGCGGTGGGGAGCTGGTAGTGTTGCGTTGGGAGGCAAGGTTGCGTCCTGAGGCATGTATGCTGAGAGAGAGCTCAAGGCACTTACCTTGCTCCTCGTACCCGGCAGGGGGCAGGTTAGCGACTGAGGAGGAGGACCTAGTGAGGCGTCCTCTTGACTCGTCAGAACCGGCCGCCCGGTGTTGTGAAAAGACGGGGACGTGGAGGTGAAATTTCTTCGTCCAGGGTGCCACTTTGCCTGTAAGGTTCTGTTGCCGGGGCGTCGTAAGAATGCCGTTTGCGGGCACCGGCTAGGTAACCCCAGGGATGAGGAAATTGCTCTTTATTGAAAAAGTGTGTACCGCAGCCTGAAGGGGGTGCGGCAAATGAAAAAACAGAAACCAAGGATTCTCCTCCCGGCCCTCCACCGGGGGAAGGAGTCATCTGGCTACCAGCTCCTGAGCGAAAATCTCGTTCCCTGGGCGGTCCATCTCAGGAACGCTTGGGAGCCTTCCGGGTCCTGGAGGAGGTTTGTGATTATTAATTTGTTTTAATTATTTTAGCACTTATTCTTTTTTTAAAAATTTTTTATCTGTGCTTATTATATTTTTTATCTGTTCTTTCTATATTTTTTATCTGCACTTATTATTTTTTAATTCACGCTTAGGCTATTCGTTTTGGATATGTGACCACAACAATTTTGACGGGATTTTGATCCCATAAAATAAAATATGAAATAAAATAAAATAAAAACGTGAATAAGGTCTGAACCTTTTTTCTTGGAGTGCATGCCACGGACCTTCAAAGGAACGCTATACTTGAGTTTAGAAGTGAATGAAATGAGGCTGAATAATCTCTTAGATCGGCTGTGTTCTTTAAACTGGTTTTTATCGTCCTGCTGATGTAACACTGAAATACACTGCTCCAAAAAACTTTTAGTACACAAGAAACTCATGTTATGAAAATGACATACAAACTACAGCATGGCATTGAAGAAACGATCCCTCCCAGCCTTGTATTAATTCCTGTCAAAAATCAAATATGTTACAACAATTAAAGTCTATTCCAATTAAATTAGATGACCCTTTACAAAGGTTGCTTGTGAGTGTTGAAATATTTCCCTAATTTTATAGTTAAAAGCACAAGATAAGGCGTATGCTAATCATTGATTTCTTGCCATCCAGACTTTACCACAAGAGGGTACTGTCAGCTTTTGTTAAGAATTTATGGCATGAAGTCAAAACTAAAAGAAGTGCTCAAAATATATGCTCCCTAAACTCACAGAGCTCATGACTAAAATATAGTCTAAACATATAATGCTGTAGGGAAATATCTATAGCCTGCTAAACTACTTAGTTACTTTTAAAATAATGAATATCTCTAAATAAATGCACATAAATGAAAAATTAAAAAAACAAATCATGAGAAGATTTTAGTTTATTTTAATTCTATATTTTCTAATGTCCAGTACATTCCATACTATCTAAATACATTTATACACGTTGCTAATTCTTTTATAATAATTATACATGCTGCTTTATGACTTCATATTAATTGAGAGACTACATGGAATATTTGTACTTGTAAATATGAATTTGTCACACCACAGGACCGTTTAAAATGCACTGGTGAATGCAAAAAGTTGATTACAAATTGTGAAATACACTTTTACTTATAAATTCACATAAATCGCAACCTAAAATCTTGATGTAGATTTCAAAAAGTCAATGGACATTTAAAATCAGGATTTCAGTAATTCCATTCAAAAAGTGAAACTTGGATATTATATTCATTCATTACACACAGACTGATATATTTCAAATGTTTATTTCATTTAATAGTGATGATTAAAACTAATGAAAATCCCAAATTCAGTATCTCCGAAAATTAGAATTTTACTTAAGACCAATACAAAAAAAGGATTTTTAGAAATGTTGGCCAACTGAAAAGTATGAACATGAAAAGTATGAGCATGCACAGCACTCAATACTTAGTTGGGGCTCATTTTGCCTGAATTAATGCAGCAATGCGGCGTGGCGATCAGTCTAGAGTCTAGAGTCGATCAGTCTGTGGCACTGCTCGGGTGTTATGAGAGCCCAGGTTGCTCTGATAGTGGCCTTCAGCTCTTCTGCATTGTTGGGTCTGGCGTATCGCATCTTCCTTTTCACAATACCCCATAGATTTTCTATAGGTTAAGGTCAGGCGAGTTTGCTGGCCAATTAAGAACAGGGATACCATGATCCTTAAACCAGGTACTGGTAGCTTTGGCACTGTGTGCAGGTGCAAAGTCCTGTTGGAAAATGAAATCTGCATCTCCATAAAGTTGGTCAGCAGCAGGAAGCATGAAGTGCTCTAAAACTTCCTGGTAGAGGGCTGCGTTGACCTTGGATCTCAGAAAACACAGTGGACCAACACCAGCAGATGACATGGCACCCCAAACCATCAGTGACTGTGGAAACTTTACACTGGACTTCAAGCAACGTGGATTCTGTGCCTCTCCTCTCTTCCTCCAGACTCTGGGACTTTGATTTCCAAAGGAAATGCAAAATTTACTTTCATCAGAGAACATAACTTTGGACCACTCCAGTCCTTTTTGTCTTTAGCCCAGGCGAAACGTTTCTGACGCTGTGTCTTGTTCAAGAGTGGCTTGACACATGGAATGCGACAGCTGAAACCCATGTCTTGCATACATCTGTGCGTGGTGGTTCTTGAAGCACTGACTCCAGCTGCAGTCCACTCTTTGTGAATCTCCACCACATTTTTGAATGGGTTTTGTTTCACAATCCTCTCCAGGGTGTGGTTATCCCTATTGCTTGTACACTTTTTTCTACCACATCTTTTCCTTCCCTTTGCCTCTCTATTAATGTGCTTGGACACAGAGCTCTGTGAACAGCCAGCCTCTTTAGCAATGACCTTTTGTGTCTTGCCCTCCTTGTGCAAGGTGTCAATGGTCGTCTTTTGGACAGCTATCAAGTCAGCAGTCTTCCCCATGATTGTGTAGCCTACAGAACTAGACTGAGAGACCATTTAAAGGCCTTTGCAGGTGTTTTGAGTTAATTAGCTGATTAGAGTGTGGCACCCGGTGTCTTCAATATTGAACCTTTTCACAATATTCTAATTTTCTGAGATACTGATTTTGGGGTTTTTCATTAGTTGTCAGTTATGATCATCAATTAAAAGGAATGAACGCTTGAAATATATCAGTCTGTGTGGAATGAATGTATACATTATCCAAGTTTCACTTTTTGAATGGAATTACTGAAATAAATCAACTTTTTGATGATATTCTAATTATATGACCAGCACCTGTATAATGTCTGAAGAAATGAATCACTTCACATTTGACAACAATTTAGAATAGCTCAATTGACTGCTATTTTATACTCATAATTCATGACATCATCAGGCTACTCTGTAATGTTGAGACAAATCAATGAGACAGAATGACAGAGTGAGAGAGGGGGGGGTTGCTTTTGATGGGACACAGTGTGTGGAGACATAGAGCAGCTCTCCTCTCTGGCTTTTCTCAGTGAACTTTCCAAGCGATGTCAGTCAAATCTACTCAGCACATTTAAATAGAGTGGTCATGGGAATAAAGTGTGAAAAAACCCATGCTGATCTTGATTTGTCCTATTATGACAGAAGACATGTTCGTTTGTGGTGGAACACAAATGATGAGAGAACTACATGATTCTTAAGAGGCAATCCATCAAGACAAGTAAACAATCAGAAAGAAATGTTGCCAGTCTTGAGTGTGGATCTTGGCGTAGTCTTAGCATGAGCTGTATGTGTGCCAGTCAGTCAACTCATTTGATTGATCTGATTTACTGGAAGCAGGGACGGAGGGAGGGGGGTGAGGCAATGTGGTTCACTGCCCCCTTCTGCAAATCGTTGCACTGTCTTTCGGCCACCTTCAGATTATCTTGGCACAATTTGGCATATCACGATCCCTGTTCTCCCAATGGCCAGTCCGCCTCTGACTGGAAGTTCCAACTTTTAATTTCTAGAAGAAATTTGGATCAGGTTTGGAAGAGTATTTTTGGAATCTGTGCCTTTTTGATGATTGAGAAGATTTCATTTTTGGCAATGAAGGTCAAATCAAATCTTTTACTAGGTCTGAACATGTTTTTATCTTGTATGTTTATAGAAACAGATGTTCAGGTTCCTCCATCATGCTCAGAATCAAGCAATCCCCTAAGTGAGATACGATTTACCCAGAGTGTCCAACATTGGAATAATTTGACATATTTTATGATGTTTGCTATGTATCAGAATTTTACCCTGTATGACTTTCCTGCTCAGCAGGAAACTGATGGAGTGCGTACTCCAGGTAGGGAAGGAGGTATTGCCCCAAGTGAAGGAGTTCAAGTACCTCAGGGTCTTGTTCACGAGTGAGGGGACAATGGAGCGGGAGGTTGGCCGGAGAATCGGGGCAGCGGGGGTGGTATTGCACTCGCTCTATCGCACCGTTGTCACGAAAAGAAAGCTGAGCCGGACGGCAAAGCTCTCGATCTACCGGTCAATTTTTGTTCCTACCCTCACCTATGGTCTTGAAGGCTGGGTCATGACTGAAAGAACTAGGTCACGAGTACAAGCGGCCGAAATGTTTTGCATTTAAGGGCACTGAGTGACTGTAAAAATTAGACCACCGTGTGTTTGGATTTTTTTATTAATTTCTTGGTGGCTGTGAAAAATCTAAAGTTGTATAGGTTAACATTTGTTAATGCACCATGAACTAATATGAACTAACAATGAATGATTGTATTGTTATTTACTAACATGTGATGAGGAGAAGGGTGTGGCCAGGCCAAGAGGATGCACGCCCGGTGCTGAGTTGCCCATTCAGCTGGAGAGGTATAAAGGAGGAGCCAGGGATGCCAGAGAGAGTGAGTGTTCATCGATGTGTCATTGTGTTTCGGTTCTGAGATTTATGTTGATTAAAGTCTTGTTGTTTGTTACTCTGGTTGTTACATAGCTGTTACATAACATTAACAAAGATGAATAAATGCTGTAAAAATATAATGTTCGTTGTTTGTTCATGAATGCAATAAATAATTTTATTGAATGGAACCTTACTGTAAAGTGTTAGTTCTGTACACTTTTTCCCTCATGGAACACAAAAGGAGATGATTAACAGAATGTTTTTATGACTATTTTTAAACAATGTATGTAAATGGGGATGGATGCTTTTAAGCTCCAAAAAAAATGTACTATGTTCCAAGTCTTCTGAAGCCATTCAAAAGCTTTATGTGACAAAAATGGAAGTTATTATTCACTGTAAATCAAAGCTCTCAATTCTCATTCACACTTCCATAAGTTGTCGTGTCATGATAAGTTATGGGATATTTGGGATTATTGCTATCACTCCTAGGGTAACATATCTTCTTGTGCCATATTTGAATATACACAAACACTGATAAGATTTGAAAGCTACAAGGGAGGGCTGTTCTATAGATGCTTTACAGAAAATAAAAATTTAATTTGGTGATGTCCTTAATTTGAAATTTGATTCATGAATGAAGCTTATTTAGTTTTTTACTCTTTTTTTTTTTTTTTTTTTAAACCTAGGGTAGGGTTAAGATGGGTGTCAGGGGTAGTCTATATAATTATCTTTATATAAAACTATGGTATATTCCTGTATAGAAAGCTTGGTAAACGTGTGTGTGTGTGTGTGTGTGAGGGGTTAAGGAGGGGACTGGGGTCCGGAGGCTAAGCGCAGCTGCACTCGTGACTGAAATGAAAACAGGACTGAACGGACCTGTCAGGCCTCTGATGTACGACTTGTAATGGGATGTTTCCAAACTCCTTTCTCCATATGGCTGCTGACACAATCAGAAACACCCACCGCCTGCAGAGCCAGGGACTCTCAGAGTACTACATCTGTTACACACACACACACACACACACACACACACACACACACACACACACACACACACACACGCACGCACAAACCCTACCCCTTAAACCTAAACCTCACAGAAAACTTTCTGCATTTTTTCATTTTCAAAAAACCTAATTTAGTATGATATATTAGCTGTTTTCCTCATGGGGACTGACAAAATGTCCCCACAAGGTCAAAAATGTTGGGTTTTACTATACTTATGGGGACATTTGGTCCCCAAAAAGTGATAAACACACACACACACACACACACACGCACGCACGCACACGCACACGCACACACATAGACACACACACATGCCAAACAAATACTGAGATTCACTCTCCCATTGTTTGTTTAGTGCAAGAATCACCTTTATTCACTAGTCATATGGTTATAATGGTCACAGTTACAGTACAGTCACCAAGGAGGCCCTGGCCACTCAAGTGAGAAAACAAATGTCCTCTTAGTTACTCCTTTCTATCAGGGAAATGGGGAGAATATTTGAATATCTGATGTTTCTCTCCATTTTCCTCCTAGGAATGAATGGGTTAGGTAACCTTCTTCCCATCTGCATCAAACATGCCACCCCACTCCATGTTCAGACATTTTGCTTTTCACACACTGACTGTATATAGCTTAACCAAATAAAATTCTCTTACATCTGTTTGTCTAACTTGCCTGTCAGCCCCGCAAACTTTTGTGAAATCTCAGAGTATCTGTTTTTGTTTTCTATGTCTTGTGTGGTGACTCAGAAGTGATACTCTATGTAAATGTCCATCTCCATGTCTCACAAGCATGTCAAGGACGGATTGTGAGGTCATTGTGTTTGGTGGTAAGGCTGGCTGTAGAAAAGACTTTGTAGCACTAACAGCGACCTCTGTCCACACCAGGGACACACAACAGGAAATATCATCCATTCAATTTGTAACCTCTCCTGAAGAGGCAGACACATCAGCACCAAAACACTAAGCTGTCCATGACTACATCATTTCAGGCAAATTGCCCTTACAAGACCTTGATAACTGGAAAAATGAACTCTCCAGGCTGTTGGGTCAAGGAATGATCCCATCGTTCTTGGATAGATGATCCAAGATGGTGGCGCAGTAGCATGCAGCGGCCACTCCGGATAAAAAAATGGTGCTATTTTTGTCACTTAGCCTGACTTTTACGGCACATGGACATCGGAGCAACCAGTGTCTGGTGGTGTACCATCACCAGACACTGTTAAAATATAAGATTCATGCAACAACCAAGCTGCATGATGATCTGCAGGAGTTGCTATGCGAACTCGGCTTGCTGCGGAGACCAGGCCTCTAGTCCTCGGCGTCACCCGATGCCGGTGCCTGGGGGAGGGGACTTCGTAAGCGGTGTGCGAGGAAGCAAAAGCGTGGCAAGAGGGCGGGGGTATTCCCTGGACAATAAACTGGACTACATCCGACTCAAGCGGACTATGCAGCGTGGGCTTAGAGACTGCTGCGTCTTTGTTTTTACAGAGACGTGGCTGAGCGACAGAGTTCAGCCATTCAGCTAGACGGGCCTCGTTTCGTGCCGACAAAAATGCAGCTCTGTGCGGTAAGACTCTGGGTGGTGGCTTGTGTGTTTACAGCAACACGGAATGATGCAATAACTCTATTCTAGTCTCTAGTTATTGCTCATCGCTGGTGGACCTTGTAACTGTTAGATGCAGACCTTTTTATTTCCCACGGGAATTCACCACTGTTATTACAACCGGAGTTTACATTCTCCCCAGCGCAAATGCTAAGGAAGCGCTCTGTGAACTGTATGGGGCTATGAGCGAACTGCAGAATGCTGCAGAATGAACGAGAGGGGCGAACACGCTTGATCTTGTTTACACAAACATCCCAGGAGGAGCCCCGCCGCCACCTCGGCTACTCAGACCACATATCTGTTATTCTAATTCCAGCGTATAGACCGCTTGTCAGATGCACAAAACCGCTCCAGAAGCAGGTGAAAACCTGGCCAGCAGGAGCCATCTCTGCTCTTCAGGACTGTTTTGAGTGTACTGACTGGCACATGTTCAGGGAGACTGCGACATATGGCGACTCTACCAACTTGGAAGAATACACAGCATCTGTGATCAGCAAGTGCATTGATGATGTTACCTTCTCCAAGACCATCACCACATGCTCCAACCAGAAGCCGTGGATGATGCGGAGGTGCGTGCGCTGATGAGGACACGAGACTCCTTCAGAGCAGGCAACAAGGCTGCCCTAAGAACAGCCAAACTGTCCTGGGCACACGCCCAGAGAATCCACAGTCACTTCCAGGACAGCAGCGACACGCGGCGCATGTGGCAGGGCATCCAGGCCATCACCAACTACAGGACAACATCAGTTGCCTGTGACAAAGATGCCTCCCTTCCAGAGGCGCTGAACGACTTCTACGCTAGGTTTGCAGCACAGAACGATGTGGTGGCGAGGAAGACCACCCCTCCTCCCAACGACCAGGTTCTCTGTCTTACCAAGGCTGATGTGAGGAAAACTCTACGTAGAGACAACCCACGGAAGGCTGCTGGACCAGACAACATTCCTGGCAGAGTGCTCAGAGGATGTGCAGACCACATGGCAGATATTTTTACCGACATCTTCTGCGTCCTGCCTCAACAACTAACTTCCCGTCGCACTCACACCCATCATCATGAAGTGCTTCGAGAGGCTTTTCATGAGGCACATTAAGACCCAGCTTACCCCCTCACTAGACCAACTGCAGTTCGCGTATCATCCAAACCGTTAAACAGACGACGCCATCGCCACCACCCTCCATCTGGCCCTCACCCACCTAGATAAAAAGGACTCATACGTTCTAATGCTGTTCATAGACTTCAGATCAGCATTCAACACAATAATTCCTCAGCACCTGATTGGAAAGCTGAACATGCTGGATTGGGAACAGCATCTCCACCACCACCATACTGAGCAATGGGTTCCCCCAGGGCTGTTTGTTCAGTCCACTGCTGTTCACTCTGCTAACTTTCGACTGTGCAGCAATGCGCAGCTCGAACCACATCATTAAGTTCGCCGATGACACGACCGTGGTGGGTCTCATCAGCAAGAACAACGAGTCAGCATACAGAGAGGAGGTGCAGCTGCTAAAGGACTGGTGTAGAGCCAACAATGTCTCTGAATGTGGAAAAAACAAAAGAGATGGTTGTTGACTTTAGGAGAGCACAGAGTGACCGCTCTCCGCTGAACATCGACGGCTCCTCTGTTGAGATCGTCAAGAGCACCAAATTCCTTGGTGTTCACCTGGCGGAGAACCTCACCTGGTCCCTCAACACCAGCTCTATTACCAAGAAAGCCCAGCAGCGTCTCTACTTTCTTCGAAGGCTGAGGAAAGCACATTCTCACATTCTATAGAGGGACTATTGAGAGCATCCTGAGCAGCTGCATCACTGCCTGGTTTGGGACTTGCACCGTTTTGGACTGCAAAGCCCTGCAGAGGATAGTGAGGTAGCTGAGAAGATCATCAGGGTCTCTCTTCCCTCCATCAAAGACATTTACAAAAAACACTGCAACCGCAAGCACACACACATGTCCTGAGTTGCACTTTAATTATTGTCACTTTATACCTGGCTGCTACCTCAATAACTGATATGTGCATAGAACACTATCGCATAGTATGTTATGTTTATATTTGGCATTTTTAGAATCTGTCATCTTTTTGCACTACTGTGTACTGGTCGGCGCTGCACTGTCTCTCACTGTGCCCATTGTCCTGTTAATTTTTAGTAATTTATTGTACCGTCCCGTACTTTTTGCACACGTTTGCACGTGTACTTTATATAGGTGTGTTATGTAGTCTGTGTGGTCTCATGTGGTTCTGTGTTTGTCCTATGTTGTTTTATGTAGCACCATGGTCCTGGAGGAACATCGTCTCTTTTCACTGTGTACGGTACTAACTGTATATGGCTGAACGACAATAAAACCACTTGATTTGACTTGACTAATGTTGACTAAAGTTGACATTCCATTCTTGGAAAATTTTGTTATAGATGCTAGCTGTGTTTTGGAACAAAATAGCTGGTTTATAGCTGGCTTAGAATGGCATAAGCTGGCCATGCTAATGATCAAACTGCAAAGCAGCTTATGGTGATGCAGCTGTTGGTATATGGTAGCTTGTCAACTAGCTAATAACCAGCTTGGACCAGCTTATGACCATCTGGAAACAGATAACGACCAGCTTCCACCAGCTTGTAACCAGCATGGACCAACAAATGGACATCTTGAACTGGATAATGTCCAGCTTGGACCAGCTAATTAACACCTTGAACCAGATAATGACCAGCTTGGACCAGCTAAAAGACTAAATTGGACCAGCAACTGACAAGCTTGAACCACACAATGACCAGCTTGGACCAGATAATGACCAGCTTTGACCAACTAATGACCAGCTTCATCCAGATAATGACCTGGTTGAACCAGCTAATGGCCAGCTTGGACCAACAACTGACCAGTTCGAACAAGATAAGGGCCAGCTTGAACCACACAATGACCAGCTTGAGGCAGGTAATGACCAGTTTGGACCAGATTTTGACCAGCTTGGACCAGATGATGACCGGTTTTGACCAACTAATGACCAGCTTGATCCAGCTAATGACCTGACTGAACCAGCTATTAACCAGCTTGGACCAGCTAATTACCAGATTGAACCAGCTAATGGCCAACATGGACCAGCAACTGACCAGTTTGAACAAGATAAGGGCCAGCTTGAACCAGCTAATGACCAGTTTGGAGCAGCAATTGATCAGTTCGAACCAGATAATGGCCAACTTGAACCAGCTTGGTCCAACAACTGACCAGTTTGAACAAGATAAGGGCCAGCTTGAACCACACAATGACCAGCTTGAGGCAGATAATAACCAGCTTGGACCAGCTAATAACCAATTTAGACCAGCTAATAACCAATTTAGACCAGCTAATATCATGCTTAAACATGCTAATGACCAGATTGGTAAAGCTAATGATCAGCTTGAACCAGATAATGCAATTACCCACAATACCCTAGCATTCTGCCTGCAAGTTTTGTGTGGGCAAGCACCACCCACATTTTCTTCAGAAAATGTAAAAAATTGTTCATTCATCTAGTGCTGTCAAAGTAAATAATCATCTTTCAAACAGTCTCAGAGACCATTTCAAGCTTTAACAAAGTGAATTAAATTACACAGAAACCCTCCGATCAAAGCTGTGTTTATGTGAATAGAGCAGACTGCTGCAGCCAGATAGGGCAGCTCTGAAAATCAGAACCAGTTTCCTGACAATTACGGAGCCGTTCACTATCCCAGTGAGACTGCAGTTTGCCAGGCAGGTGGGTTTTTATTGGCCTATGTCTGAAATGGCTTCAAATGACTTCACTGGTGGGTCAGGGCCAGTCCCATTCAGTGCTAATGCAGAATAGGTAATTACTGGGGGAAATACCATGAACTGCCTTCAAAACCACCCAGCCAGGGCCAAGTGTTACATCATTAGATCGCAAACTTTAAACACACACACATGCAGACATAACCCCCCCCCCACCCCCCCCCACATGCTCATGTGAGGATAAAACCAGAGCATAGCAGAGCAGATGACCATCACTTAAGTTTATGGTCCAGGCTTGGTGGTATTCTAGAGAAGAAAATAACTCCCCTGCCTGCCTATAGTATAGCGACACCAGAGCCATATATCACATAGGTCTGGCTTTAACACACTACCAGTTCCATACACCCTTTTACATAGACTCCTTCATAACCAGTGCAATTAAATTCTGTCCCACTCCACCACTCCAATTCCTTGGTCTTAGCCACAGTAAATCCACTGGCACGACATCAAAACAGACTCCTTGAGAGTCGAGCCTTGGCCATTCACATCAAGAGACCTACTATTATATTGTTAACATATTATTTCAGGCTAAATGATGAGTTCCCACTGCTGCTGGCTAAAAAATCATTACTGCAATGGAGGAGGTGGGTTTGAGACAACTGACTGACGCACCTACAAGGCAAAGTACTCATTACCAAGTTCATAAATGATGTTGCCTTAGCCAAATATTGCAACACTATCTGGACCATCTATATATAGATTTACCCAGAGGAGTGAATTCACAAAACAGTTATTCACTAACCAGTTGCAATCCAGTTTAACCGGAAACTGGATTTAAACCATAGCGCTGTGACATGCATATTTAAAAAAAAATATACTTTTCATCACAAACGTTCCTCCATTCCATATAAATTAGGCTTATTATAGATTTTGCTTTATTCACAAAAGTCAGAGCTATTTTACTGGTGCATTTAACATTGGTGAATAGCATAATAACATTAAATAAATATCTAGCAGTGCAGTCAGTCGCTCTTTCGACATTTTATAGAACCAATTCAGGTGCCTGGCTGCAGTGGTGGAGTGATGTTGTACAGCCCCAGCAAATATGTCAGATCGCTATAATCTGATGCATCCTCCCCAACGTAGTACTCTGAATGGCCTGCAAAATGTTGAATAGCATACAAATTGTATTCAGCGCTGTTTGTGCCATTACCTGATTTACATGATTACTTGAGTAAATCGGGAGCTACTGTAAAACAACACAGACAACAGGTGCAAATATAAGACGCTATTAGCGGCTGCAATGTTTCTTAGTGAATCCCCCCAGAGTGCGTAGCAAACTCTATACAAATCTGACAACTGTATCAATGACATACTAATAAAAATATTACCTCATTGAAGTTAATGGATTGTGTCTTATAAATGCCACAGCCATCTGGATAATATTACTCATGTAAGTTTGCATCCTATGTTTTACATGTGGATTGCATGGCTTGAGCCACTGACACAAAGAAATATTAGATTTATTGCAGATTAATAAGAACTAATTTAAGGAAGAAATCTGTGCCAGAAAATGTTGCCCTAAATCAGCAAGCAACTTTTATTTATCCTGGATGGTTCAGGAGATTGTCTAAGGAAAATATGAGCATCACTGCCATATAAACCCTAAAGGATGGAGGTCCCCTCTGGGATTTACCACCTCAGTCATGGCGAACAGCAGATGGACCGTAACAATAAAAAGACGCATCCCATACTCACGTGTGAATCACATCAGCACGCTCTCTCTTGTTAGAGCCAGACATGTCTAATTGATTCCAGATGCAGGATGGCAGGAGTAATAAGGGGTCGCCTGCGATCTGCCGCTGGCCCCGCCACTGCCACACATCTTCAGCGATGGACTGCAATTTTATGGTCAATTGGATCCTTCAGCTGAGGTTGATTTGCAGGGAAGCAGAATTTGTAGCACATAAAATCAAGGCTCACATGCACAAATAAACTAGTCAAATGTTTGGACATAATGACTCAAACTGTTATTTTCCATATTTTAAATAATAATAAAGTCATTAAAACTATTAAATGACAAACATCAAAGTATAGAAATTATGTAGTAACAAAATGTTCAACAAATCACAACTATCTGATAATTTAGCTGCTTCAAAGTAACCACTCTTTTCAGGTTACTGCTCTGCACACACTGGGCTTTCTCTCAACCAAACATTGGTTGGCTGCTTTTCCTTCACTATCTGGACAAATGTATAACAATTTTGTTTTGTAAAGAAAGTAATACAAAGGCACAATATATATTTGTCTACGAAACTAACTTTAAGCATTTCTTTTAGATCAAAATGTTTTTAAGATCATATTTCTTTTGAAATTAGTAAAGCGTGTCCAAACATTTGATTGCTAATGTATACATAGTCACAAACTCTGTATGCAAGAATCCACCAAAATATGTATGGATGATATTTGCCTAAAATTGAGCACTTATTGGTCTCCAAGGGGAAATGCCTTGTCATCTTAGATACTATGGTCCTATTCTAGTCTATTTATTTTTTAGAAATAAGTCACACCAGACGGTTCTCCGTTTCAAAAGCGAGTGCATTCTGACTCAAGAGACTCAGTTACTGTCTGGAAACAGCACTCTTACTTTCATACCTTAATAGACTGTCTGCACTTCAGCATTTAATATACAGTGTGCTATTTTCACTCTTCAAAGGACATCTGAAATGCTATGGAAAAAAAAACCCTATAGCTGAGAGCTCTTTCAAACTATCCCTCCTCTACATTAAAATGTTTTCTTTCTGTTGCTATCTACAGGACTGTAAGAATTACTCGAAACCTACTGGGGACTACCTCATGGAGATATACCTAACTGCATTCTGTCGAAAATGTTACAATATAGGCCTACAGTAGAGTTTAAAAGTGTGGAGAAAAAAGTGTGGGAAAATGTACTTGGATATATACTGTATATTTAAGCAATATCACATGAGCAAGAGTGCGTTATGGCCTTACATTAGCAATGCAGTGATTCAGCCGCAGGCCGAGTGCCATAGGCAATCACAGCATTGCTGATGTAGGGCCATTTCTCTCTCTTGCTCATGTGATATTGCTTAAATATATATTGCTGATTTAGGGACGTACAGCATGATTGCGAGTGTGATATTACTTATATACAACAGTTCAATGAACAAGTAAATAAAAAAAAAATGAGGAAAAACTGAGTACGGCCATAAAAACACATTTGTGTCACAACAATATGTCCCCACAAAAGCTGCCAATGCTTAAACATTTTGAGTCGAACCACATGTAATAAGCAGAGGTTGCATTAAATGAATTCTCTGTCACTTGCCTATTTTTTTAAAACATTGACAGATAATTCCAAATTACGTTTGTCATATTGGAAGATAACAAAGATGAAAAACATTTAAACCATGCTCCTTGTCCATGTGTTTTTTATTAATCATCTTTACAAGGTTCTTATCTCATGTTGCGCTGTGAGTGTATGTGAATGAGGTAGAGACAGTTACTGTTGGCAGCGTGCATGAGAAGGCAGCTCTTGTTAATGCAGAAATAATGCCATAAATCAGAAGATTTTAAATGGAACCTATGATGACCATACACCCTCTTTTCTCGGACATGTCATCTTTTTTTAACCTTAATAAAGCATCCAGTTGGATCTCTAGATTATCTAAATATCCAGGATTTGGTTGTTTTCATATTGAAGTGCTCAACAAGAAACACAATGAAATCTCTATCTCACTGCGTGCTGTATGTCTGTGTGTGTGTGTGTGTGTCTCTCTCTCTCTTTCACATACAGGGCGTGTGCAGCAAGCACTAGAGTCCAGTAACTTTACCATGCAAATGTGTGTGTGATTGTGTTCTCATCTATTCGGGATTGCCATTGAAACCTAATGTCCATACATACATTAGTGAGAAAGTGATTTACGTTAAGTAAACACAGGCTGTTCTGCCATTTTTGACTGTTGTAAGTGATATTACAGTGCTTGATAATGTGAAGTTGCGAAGTGGAAGTCTGTTGCATCTGCATTGGAAGAATGTGCTAAGCATAATGGGTAATTTTGCGCCTGTGAAAAAGGTGGATAAATGCTGTACATTTTGTGGTTTTGTGATATTTTATTACCATATTTCACTAAATCCTGTTATTATTAGTCTTCTATTTCGTTACATTGCTGTCAATAAAAATGTACACATTTTCTGGATGTGCAGCCCCTACTTCCACGTTACAAAATAATGTGGATAGAAACCGCAATCTCCTCCACCATTTTGTACTCTCCAATGTGGAAACTCTGGTAAGAGGTAAGCACCTTGAGTTTGTGTAATTAATCAGTCTGTTGTGTCTCTCAGCTGTGATGAGACTTAATGCTGAAGTTGTTTGTTTAGTAGTGTAGTAGTAATACGAACACGGATTGCTGTTGAATACAAACACTGAGTGGCGCTGACTCACTTCACGTCACCAACTGGCTCATATTACACACAAAAATTGTCATTTGCCTCCACCTGCTTGCTAAAATATGTTATGTCACAAAAATAAATGTAAAGATACAGATAGCTCTTAACACATCAGCATTGCTCTTAAGAATGGCATGAACAGTAGCGGAGTGATACACACAGTGAAGCATATACACTCACCTAAAGGATTATTAGGAACACCTGTTCAATTTCTCATTAATGCAATTATCTAATCAACCAATCACATGGCAGTTTCTTCAATGCATTTAGGGGTGTGGTCCTGGTCAAGACAATCTCCTGAACTCCAAACTGAATGTCAGAATGGGAAAGAAAGGTGATTTAAGCAATTTTGAGCGTGGCATGGTTGTTGGTGCCAGACGAGCCGGTCTGAGTATTTCACAATCTGCTCAGTTACTGGGATTTTCACGCATAACCATTTCTAGGGTTTACAAAGAATGGTGTGAAAAGGGAAAAACATACAGTATGCGGCAGTCCTGTGGGCGAAAATGCCTTGTTGATGCTAGAGGTCAGAGGAGAATGGGCCGACTGATTCAAGCTGATAGAAGAGCAACTTTGCCTGAAATAACCACTCGTTACAACCGAGGTATGCAGCAAAGCATTTGTGAAGCCACAACATGCACAACCTTGAGGCGGATGGGCTACAACAGCAGAAGACCCCACCGGGTACCACTCATCTCCACTACAAATAGGAAAAAGAGGCTACAATTTGCAAGAGCTCACCAGAATTGGACAGTTGAAGACTGGAAAAATGTTGCCTGGTCTGATGAGTCTCGATTTCTGTTGAGACATTCAGATGGTAGAGTCAGAATTTGGCGTAAACAGAATGAGAACATGGATCCATCATGCCTTGTTACCACTGTGCAGGCTGGTGGTGGTGGTGTAATGGTGTGGGGATGTTTTCTTGGCACACTTTAGGCCCCTTAGTGCCAATTGGGCATCGTTTAAATGCCACGGCCTACCTGAGCATTGTTTCTGACCATGTCCATCCCTTTATGGCCACCATGTACCCATCCTCTGATGGCTACTTCCAGCAGGATAATGCACCATGTCACAAAGCTCGAATCATTTCAAATTGGTTTCTTGAACATGACAATGAGGTCACTGTAATAAAATGGCCCCCACAGTCACCAGATCTCAACCAAATAGAGCATCTTTGGGATGTGGTGGAACGGGAGCTTCGTGCCCTGGATGTGCATCCCACAAATCTCCATCAACTGCAAGATGCTATCCTATCAATATGGGCCAACATTTCTAAAGAACGCTTTCAGCACCTTGTTGAATCAATGCCACATAGAATTAAGGCAGTTCTGAAGGCGAAAGGGGGTCAAACACAGTATTAGTATGGTGTTCCTAATAATCTTTTAGGTGAGTGTATATATATATATTAGGGCTGTCGATTTAATGCGTTAATTCAGTGCGATTAATTTTATAAAAAATAACGCGTTAAAAAATTAACGCAATTAATCGCAATGTAATAAGGAAGATTCCTGAAAAATGCATGCTTGTAGTACCACCTGTTTACTCCAGAGGGCAGTAAGTGAATCTTCAGCATTGTGACAACGCGCAGTTTATACAGTGAAGAAAATACCCATCCGGCAGACAACACAAACATGCGTTACGTTCTTGCATTCAAAACACTTGATGGAGCGCAAATCCGAACTAAGAGATCTCAAGATGTGTTCTAAGTATTAAACCATATTTAACTTGACACAGTGACCTAAAAATGTATGTTTATGATGCAACACACCCGAGACATAACACAAGCATGTCTGACGCAGGTGTAAATTGGTGGGTCTTTAAACAAGCCCTCATAATAAATCTTGAACAGATTGACAAATTCACTTGTGAAATGGATTGCTGTGAACTGTATGCCAATGATTGACTTATGATCAATAATATGGTAGTAAACATATGGTAGGAATGTAATGCATTTTAATTATCTGAATATTATATATATATCATTTTTAAATATTTAAAGATAACTATGTATATGTGGCAGGGTGGAGGGTGGGGCCGGGTCATGATCCTACACACCCGGTCCCGTATTAGGCTAATCAAGCCCCCGTGAGGGATAAAGGTCTACTGCAGAGGATCGTGCGGGAGAGAGAGATAGTTTACAGACATGTCCATCATATGTGTGTGTTTTTTTCTTTTGTTTAAGTTGGTAATTAAAATATTATTTAAACTTTCAAGCCGGTTCTCGCTTCCTCCTTTCCATTGATCCCTTTACAGTATAATTATTTCATCATTATATATAGAATTATTGTTATATGAGGGGCTTTCTCAGCAAATATTTGTATATGCGATTAAATGCAATTAATCGAGATCAATTAATCGGGACACCATGTAATTAATTAAATTAAAAATTGTAATCGATTGACAGCCCTAATATATATATATATATATATATATATATATATATATATATATATATATATATATATATATATATATATTTATTCAGTACAGCAATTCTGTGATGCTATTGTTCTCATCACAATTGTACAGAGAGTTACCGTAGACTTTGTCTGACCTCTCTCAACAAGGCTTTATATATATATATATATATATATATATATACAGTATATATATATATATATATATATATATATGAAACATGAAAAAATTATATAAGATCTGAATATATAGTTGTATGTCCAAATATATTAATATAAATCTGAATATACCTATAGTTGTAAATCTAAAGGTATATATGTTGTAAATCCTGAATATATATTGTAAATCCTGAACATATAAAAATAAATCTGAATATATACCTGTAGTTTTACCTTTATGATCAGGCATGATCTTATGCTGGGTTCCCCTTCTGTCACTCACTCGACGTTGTGTCGATGTAGTGATACTAGGGGTCACTATTGAGAGCCCCTTACACCTCCCATTCTATGAGAAAAGGCAAAAATTTGAATTTGCATGCCACTCCCCCGGACATACGGGTATAAAAGGAACTGTAATGTGATTCCAATCAGATTTTTTCTTCGGAGTGGAGCGGTTGTACTATCAGCGAGCTGAATACTACTGCTGTTCCATTCCCCTCTTAAGAAGTGTATGCTGTTGGATATATGGCACATTTCCAGGAGTTTGAACGCATGGCTAAAGCTTTCCAAAATGTTGTGGTGGCTGGCCAGGACCATCAGACTCGGCTACTTGATTCAGTTCACCAGGCGCCCATGCAAATTCCACTCCCCAATTCTCATTGGCCTGTTCTCAAAGATTGGAGGTGTTCGGGGCTCTCAAAAGCGATCCCTAGTGTCACTACATCGACACAACGTCTCATTCCCTCCATCAGGGAATGGATGTTACGACAGTAACCAAGACGTTTCTATCCAAAATGTTAAAAAAATGTTAAGCGCATTTTTTTTTTTTACTTAAGAAAATGCTTAACATTGCTCTTTTCCATACACTGTGCTATGTGCATTACCTAGATGGAGCAGCTGAATAACCTCTTTGCTTCTGGGACAGTTGTTAGTACTGTACTAGAACAATTGTACATTCTATAATTAAATGCTGCCAGGAGACGTCGCAGAAGAGGTATCAAATTGTTGCCATACCCATACTCCACCAGCCTCTATATTCTATATTTATTTCAAATTAACTTACTTTGCTTACCATTAAGTATTTAATAATATGCAATGATCCACTTTGTAAAACTTTATTAATTACAAATTATAATTAGGTCCTAATCACAATAGTGTAAGTTTAGGATTTATTAAGCTTAATTACTTAAAATATTATCTCTTTACATATTTCAAGAAAAACGTACAACTGTGGCTGTAGTAGGAGGGATAGAGGTGCCTCTCTTGATCATAGGGGATCCTCCAAATCCCCTTTTGCCCTTGCTTATAAAGGTATTCTATGGGCCTAACCTGACAGAAGACAACCTCACATTCAATGAACAACTAAGCAAAGTCCGTGTTTGAGTGGAGCATGCCTTTGGAAACCTGAAGGTTAGATGGCGTGTTCTTGCCAAGAGGTCTGAAATCCATCACACCTTCTTGCCAACAGTAATGGTGGCATGTTGCATCCTTCACAAATGTTGCCACTTCCTGCAGAGCTACCTGGTGTCCCACAGAAACCAACTGAATGTACCTGTCTAGACCAACCAAAAGTCAAACTGCTGTGACAATTAGATAAAGTCTTGTGCAGCATGTGACAGCCAGGATCCAGAATGGAGATCAGTAATTTAATGAATTCCCAGTGCAGATCAGCTAGTTTAATTGGAAACATTATTTATAGATAATTTATGCTAAACAAAGAACACATGATTTCATTTCCAAACAATGTTTTCTTTATTTTTTGTTATAAACAATTTAAGTTCAAGAATGGTATATAACCCAGTCACTTGTTTCATAAAGTTTTAAGTGTAAGAAGAAAAACATTAAAATTCACAATGCTCAAAAAATCTTATATACTGAATAAACAAGGTACCTGTGTTTTCTCTTTAAGCCTCAAGTCCATACAGCCAAAAACTGAGGCAATAAACAAATAATAAAATACGTACCTTATCAAAGCTGAAAATAACAGTTATTTGACTTCAGTGATAAAATAATAGGTAAATCTTTAGATTGAACCGAAACAGCTGCATATAACCATTTAAAATAACATACTTCACAGGTAAATCTTTAGGTTGAACCAAAATTGTTTCACATAACCACACAGAACTAAGATAAATGACTACCCTATACAGTCAGCGAACAAAAATGTTTTTTATCCTACACCTACTGTCTTTTTATTCCAAGTTAACGTAGGTGGTGAAGGACATTGGTGTTTTTTTACCAAATACTTGGTCACCAGATGTACTCATCAGCTGACAGTGCTCTGATGACTCCTGCCTTTGGTATTTGGATGAGTGCAAAGATGCGTGGGAGGTGGGTGTGTGCCATGGTGTACAGCAGTTACTCTGGCGAATAATTCCTGCAAAAATCTCACAAGCATGAGGCTGCCTTACAGCCGCTTGTGCACATCTCTCAAAGCACTGCACAGCTTGATTTAAAACACTTGAAAGAGACTGCAGGGACTGTTGCTCTCTCTCAGACTGCTCCTGTTGTTGTTTGAGGAATGTTTTATACATGCTGTGCATATTGCATGCTTCTGAAAATCTGCTCCTACTTGAGGAACGTCTCCAAAATCCTCATGGTGTCCATGTGGGTGTATCCTGATCTTCAGTTTGAACAGATGAGTCTGTTTGGAATTACAGAAAGGATGTCACACAAAAATAACCATCCATATTTTATGTGGAAATATAAATAAAGTGCTTTAATTACAAATTTGCTTATGAACTTCTTTGTTGTGAAACTCATGTCAGATAGTAAAAAAGTACTTATACATGCTCATAAGTTTCAAACCCCAATGTTAAATTTTACTACTGTAATTGTGACATTAATTGCATGAAATTAAATGTTAATCTGAATTACAACGTGATATAATCTATGTGGCTGCATTTAATGTGTATGGTAAGAATTTCATCTAGAATTAAACTAACAGAAACAAATAAACACATGTATTTTATCATTACTAGCGGATATAAATATCAACATGTTACCTTCTGAGATAGAATGGGAATCTATGATCTTGGCAGCGAGCTGATGGCTGTCAACAGCATCAGATAAAAAGAGTTGTAAGCAACAGAGCTAGACAAATCTGATTAAGAGGTTGGATTAATGCTAACCAATGTAAAACAGGGAAAAGTTATTAGGTGTTGTTACGATCCCGTGTTGTCTGCCCTGTGTTTTCTGTTTCACTCGTCACTGATCACGCTCAATGTCACGTTTTCCTTGTTGTCCGCCCCGTGTTTCACTTTCCTTGTCTAAAAACTACAATTCCCACAATTCCCAGCCTCCCTCACTGCCTGCACTCATCATTGTTCTCACCTGTGTCTCTTTCAGTCCTCATTGTGTCTGTGTATTTAAACCCTGGTTCTTTGTTTAGTGAATGTTGATCGTTATATGTAGATGTAATGCCTGTTCCTGTATGTGTTTTGACCCTGTGCCTCATTCGTGTTCATGTTTACTCTTGTTTAGATTTCAGTTTCCCATCGTGGATGTTTGTTTTGTTCCAGTGTCTACTTGTCATTTGTATTCATTTATAGTTTCATAAAAACACTAGCCGCACCTGGATCCAGCCCTCTTGTCTTCCCTTCTTCAATTGTAACAGGTGTTTAGTATGATAACAACTGTGTAACAACCTGAGCGGTTTATATGCAGCATGAGGGTCATGACCAGAGGTGGATGGCCAAGTATTTCATCCACCTTTTCAAAAAATCTGAAGTTGGTTTTGCCACCTGCTCTGCTGGTTGAGAGTCACCGCTTCTGAGCCATATATATCTTTTTTAAGTTTTTACATTTGACACAGAATATAGTCCAAGACATTTGCTCTTGGAGGTTCTGGTATATTGTTGCGTTTCGTTGTTGTTTAACGTTTAATTTTGTACTGACATTGCATTTTTGGATAAAATCTAAAAAATGTTTAACCTCCTCGTCTGTCCAAATCCAGCACGTTTTCGGATCTGTCGCCATCTTTGTTGTGAAAAAGAGCGGAAAAACTTTTTTTGTGTTATATCCCATCCTAGTTTATGTGAATAAGCTGTTTCCATCACCTTAATATTCATTAAGACTTATGCAAAACGTCCCGGTTACTTTCGTAAACTCTGTTCCCTGATGGAGGGAACGAGAAGTTGTGTCGATGTAGTGACACTAGGGGTCACTCTTGAGAGCCCGAGACGCCTCTGATCTTTTATAAAAGGCCAGTGGTAATTGGCGAGTGGTATTTGCATGCCCCACCCCCAGACATATGGATATAAAAAGAGGGGACGTGCATAGCACTCATTAGCTTTTGTCCTGGGGAGCCGAGAATAATGTCCCGGCCGTTTCAGCGGGTAGTTCAGCATTGTGGCAGGGGTGACACTTCTTTTATGAAAGTAAGGTTACGAAAGTAACCAGGACGTTACCTATCTGTCACTCACTCAACGTTTTGTCGATGTAGTGACAGTAGGGGTCCTCTACAAAAACGCCACAACTAGCTGAACGGGGTTACGTGGATCACATAGCCAGCGCACTTTTAGAGAAAATATACTCTTTTATTTCTCTTCAAGTGTGGCTCCTGAAGTGCCCAGGGGCATTCTCTGCACTTATCTGGGTGAGAAGGGGAGATCCCGCTGTAATGCGTTGTATATCCAACAGCCATTTTTACAATTTCGCTTTCAGAGGTGAATTGAACGCTGGTGGATTTTTTCAACACAACTCTGTCGGCTCCTTTTATACCCATATGTCCGGGGGAGTGGCATGCAAATTCCACTTTGGCCTTTTCTCAAATATCCAAGGTGTTTAGGGCTCCAAAGCGTGACCCCTAGTGTCACAACATCACAACGTCGAGTGATTGACAAATAGAGAAGGTAAGTTTTGAATTGCATTATAATTACAATTAACAATTATTTATGATAAGTTATTACAATTATGAGACATTATGAATGCATTATAATGCTTTTACAATGTCTTTAAAATGCTTCTTAGAAATTGTTACCAAACTTTTCTCTCATTTGTTATGCTGATAAAATAATTAGTAATACAATAAACAAAAATTAATTAAAGAAATAAAAATACAACATAGAAGAATCCTAACAAATTGATTTTTTTTAAACAATACAAATATTACACTTTTGCAAGGGTTTCATTCTTCACTTCACCCATTCATTTTCATTAGCACCAAATCTCAGGAAATACATACGTTTGAGCCATGTTTGTGATCAATAAAATGGTTGCTTTTTTAAAAGTGATGTCAAAATAAACATGACAGTTGTAATTAGTTCAAATGTCATTGAATATGAGACTTTCATTTAAAAGAGATTTGACTGGAAAATCACTTTGTCTGTGAGTTCTTTCAGAAAGGCTGAGACTCGTTTTCAATTACCATAATGCAGAGAGAGCAGAGAACTGCTCCTATGATGTCATGTAAATAATATAGGTTTAATTACTCTACATATTTATCTCTTCATAGCATGGTGGCACAATACTTTAGGAATGTATCATTTATGTCCAAAACCACCAAAAAGCAATAAACCTTTCTAAGCATATGCAATAGTCATGCATCCTATAACTTGATCTATTTTGACTGGAAAGCACTGGTGATTGATGAATCTTTAAATCAGACAGGAAAAAGGTAATGCTGCCGCACAAATACATTCAACAGACCACCGACTTACATTCCCAAGAGGCCCTTTCAGAATCCCTGGAGAGGAAAAGAAAGAGGCAATTGAGAGGAAGCAACAATTTCAGTTTAACAGCAAATACAAAGATGTGGCTTTTTGGAAACCACACATATGACACATAAACTTAAAGGACAAACATAATAGCAAGTGGGTCATACTGTTACAAGACTGAAAATAGCCACAGAGGGCTCCAAAAATTACCGATAATTCAGAATTTCAAACCCAAATCCAAAGGGATTATTTTAGATTTTGCATATGCAGGCTGTTTCAAAATCCTAAAAGGAATAGTTCACCCAAAACATGAAAATCTGTCATCATTTACTCACTTTAAGTCGTCTACTGCATGACTTTCTTTAGTGCTTTCATGGAATGGAAGAGGAAACATTTTGAAGAATGTTGATGCTACTCTTATTCATACTGTTCAATGAAAGTGAATGATGACTGAGGATGTCAGTCCCTCACATTATAATATACTTTTGTGTTTCACGAGAGAAAGTCACTGTAGTTTGGAACCACATTTTTTGGTGAACTTTCCATTTAATGTAAGTTGTTGAGCCATTTCTCTTTTCTTTAAAAAAATAAATAAATAAAAAAAGAATAACAGTTGCAAGTCTTCTTAATAATAAAGATGTTTCAATTTTATACACATCACAAATATTTCTGGGCAAAAAGATTACAGAGGTTGTTAAACATATGTGCGCCAGTCTTATTCTCATTAATAACATTACACCTAAAGAGCTCTACCTCCCAATCAACTGGAAATCATAATTTATATGTAGCAAACCCACTTGGCTACAGAATTTGTATTATTTTAATGAAAAAAATATCCTCGGAGATAAAACCTCATGTTCCAAATTTTAGCTAAATCCCTGTACATTGAAGTAAACTGCAAAAACAGATACACAGAATACATATACCAACTTTAAGTGAAATTGTGCACTTATGCAACCCCTGAAACAAAAATGCTAATTGTCTGGGACTGAAGACTGTACAGGTCTAACTGAATGTGGCCATTAAGACTCCTTCAGGGCTCAGGACTTCGGCTCCTCCCTAAGAAACTCAAGACCTCTCTCACTGAGAGGAGAATGTCTGCTGGACATTAGATGGGTCATAAAAGTTTGGATGGGATTTTCAACCCCAAGCAATACTGATCTAATATATATATAAAGCTTGACACTGAGAATGATCTGCAGGACTATGGCACTTATATTTGAGTGCAAAGAGATGCTTGTCTAACATAAATTGAGAAAAGGCAATTTTTTGTGTAAACAAATTCAGTATATTGAGATTTACTCAAGCTGATTGAGTTGAGTTTGACCTCTAAAAGGGACACCTGCACTGTATATTATGATTGGTAGTTAATAAAAAAAATGAAATTATAAATTTTGTGATGTTTATACTTAAACAAATTACCTGCCAATGGAACAAGACAAAATTCATTACATGAAAACAAGTCTTAATATCTAAAGCGATTTCACTTCTCAGGTAAATGTATCTTGCTTTATGGATGTTCAGATATGTTACTTTTGTATTTTAACAAGACAAATATACTGTGGCATGGGGGGGGTGTGGTCATGTGTCAGTCTGCTGGAGAGAGAGAGAGCGGTAAGCCTCGTCACCTGGTTCACAATTATCCCTAACACTTGTCTCTCGTTATAGTGATGCGGAGGAAGACCAAAAAGGGACACCAGAGCGTCAGTGAGCGAGGACAGACTTTTTTTTATTTGGAGTGCTTTGATTTATTTAAGGATTATTTATGAACCGTTGACAACTGTTTTCTTTGCCCACGAACTAAGGTCTCATTACATATACTGATTAAGAATATGAATTGTTGCAGTATGTACTTTTATAAAATACAACAATATGGATGTTCTGGTTAATATGTAATCTTCAATAGCTTTCATATTTTTAGTCCTATGAAAATTTCTCATATATTTTTTATCTGAATAATAAATCAAATTAATTGCAAATATATCAATATTTCCCGAGAAAAGCCCCAATATTGCATAGTAACATTTAAGAAAGTGGCTTTAGAAGTCAATATACTATTGCTTGTTTCATTCCCATATCATTGAACATAAGCCTACAGTCAATCCATTTTGAAATTAAATTTGTCAATCTGTCCAGTTCTTGCAGGACACGTTCTTACATTCGGATGTACATCAATGTACGGCAAGTTACTCCACTACATATTTATGATTACTTCTTTAAAATTACTATCAGATTACTTTATCTATTACTTTTTGAGAAAAGTTCAAACCTTTTTCAATTTTGTATTTATTTTTTGTTGAAAGTAAAGAATCTTCTGATTCAAATTACTTAAAAAAAAAAAAAAACATAATACCTGTAAAAATACAAATGAATTATTTATTAATTATTTCAGGACTTTAATATCGACTGGAAACAATAAAAAAATGTAAGCAACATGTCAATTATTACATTTTATCACCTACGGTTTTGTCATGTTTTAACATCTAAATTAATTGGTTTAATTCAAGTCAAAACATTTTTACATGACTTAATCAATCTGCATACATTAGGTTACCCCAACAAAAGCATCTTTAAGGTTTAGATCAACTAGAGATTACATTTTCAATGCACAGTGTAGAGGTTTTCCTGTACAATTGCATCAGGCAGACCAGCTGTCATCCCAGAAATCCTATCCTGTAGTGCCAATGTTTTGGACATGAGAACCTCTAGTGTTGGTAGGATGGAGCCATAATAGAGCTGTTCAGCCATGACTTCAATTTGTAGGTGAACCCGGAAGTCTAATAGCGATGATCTTCACTTTCTAAAATATCCAAGGCAGTGGCAAGGGGTTTCATTATTGTGCAATATTCCCTCAGAAAATTATACTTTTTGTGTGATGCATTTTATCCCCATTCGATTGCAAAGGCATTTAAATCTGTATGTGGTATCTCAGTGATGTGTGACAGTCAGGGTTGGGAGGGTTACTTTTAAATGTATTCCACTACAGATTACAGAATACATGCTGTAAAATGTCATTTGTAACATATTCCGTTATTACTCAAGGTCATTAACACATTCTAAATACTTTGGATTACTTCTTCAGCACTGGTAGATCTTTTTCACTTGTTTTGACTATAAAAATTTTGACAAA
The DNA here is from genome assembly GCF_025860055.1 of Xyrauchen texanus. NCBI lineage: Eukaryota > Metazoa > Chordata > Actinopteri > Cypriniformes > Catostomidae > Xyrauchen > Xyrauchen texanus. The sequence goes on from NC_068301.1 coordinate 26,985,313, forward strand.
ATACACATGTTAAAAATACATTCTCTGAAAAACCTAAATATGTTATGCAGTGTTGTTTCTAAAACAAGATCAAACAAATAGATTTTGTTTAAGGATTTTTAGATATTTTTACAGGAAAACAATACAAAAATGACTATAAAAAATATAATTTTTGTCCTAATATCAAAGGTCTTACAAGAAAAATAGAAAATATGGTCCAACATGAATTTTCTCGATAAAAAAAATATGATCGTGTCTGGAAACATGTGCATGTAAAATGGCTAGAAATAGCATTTTAGTTTAGCATAAAGCTTACGATTTACACAAGGTTTATTTCTATTTCTTCTGCTCCAAACTTACTTCAAACTGACTTGACTTCTCTGTCTGCTCGTATGAATGTAACACATTAAAGAAAGTGTTTCACCGCTGTTCAAATGCACTTTGGATCGCATCATTTATATGTACGTATAAATGTTTTCCATCTGAATGGACTAAATATTAAATGAAACAAATTACAATAAAATGCAAAGTAATCTCTTCAGTAATTAAAATACTTTTTGAATGTAACTCTATTCTAAATACCAATGATTTAAATTGTAACTGTGTGTAATGTATTTAGTTACTCCCCAACCCTGGTGACAGTGCTGTTAAGAGAAAGTGCTTAAACACACACGGCTTCTGTTGGAGAACAAGGCTTATGTATCCATGTTAATAAATTTGAAATCCATTTGAACTCCGCAGAAGTTATAACTCCATCCCCGGCGTAACGTCATTAACAACAGCTCTAAATCAACTAACGTGGTTCAATGATAGATGTGTGTCATAGTTATTACAGTTTCAGGAAACAGTCATGACTATCTAGTTACAGTAAATTCTTCAACGATGGATCGTACTATGGTGGTTGAGTGATGAGTTACATTGTTGTAAGGGAAATGCACCCCGTCTAGTAAAGGCTCCTTATTTGGACTGAGTTTAATGGCATTTAAGAACAATGGGATTTTTGTAGTGAGAGTGTAACACCTGCAGCTGGACCACAGACAGTCCAAGAATGAGATTAACTTCCTCTCTCCTGACACGCTGTGAAAGATGCATTACCTTGGCTTCCCATTATATACTTGGGACTAATTACATGCTTGTTACATTTAGTGGTCTGCAGACCTAATGATGGACCACCCATCTGCTTAAACCTAAGCTGTAGCCCACTGACCTACACCGGCCACCACGAAGCAGGAGCATGTCTATAATTTCATCCACTACCACATTAGCACAAAGATGCAATGAAAGTGAAATGTGAGAATAAGATCTGCCTAGCATCTCTTTTTGTGCTCGACGGAAGAAAGTCATATGGGTTTGGATCAACATGAACCAACAGTGTGAACTATTCCTTGAACAAAGCCTCTCTTGGTATTCTAGCTTTATGTTGCAGTTTTTTTTTCTGGTAAACAAAATAGTAATTCTGGTCCAACAGCTTAACCAGGACCAAATCAGCACTAACCAGCATGGACATCATGCAGGTCAAACCAGTCTTTTCAGCTTGGTTGTTTCAACAAAATCGGAAAAATTTAAAGTAAAGCTCGTCATGGGTGTTACAATAATTCACATTTTGAAAGAGAATATTCACCATCTTGGCCAGGCCCAAAACTTAAGCCAAATGAAATACACACTCTCACAAAAAAAGAAAGGAAAAAGAATATCAAAACATTTCATGGAAAGGCTCAATGTTGTGAAAGATAAACAACCCTCAAATGTGTTTACATCTGTGGGCAAGCACCAGAAGTGCCAGAGGCCAAAACCCCAGGCACTGTTATTTTATTCCCTCATTGATCTATTGAACTTTTTTAGTAGATGGGGCATCGTGGAAGGTCTTAATCCATCATCCCAGTCTCAGAAATTAGTGTTTTCAAACAGTTCTCTAAGTTAGCCAGCACTTATAAATAACATGGCCTCTGAGCTACAAACATCAATGACCGACAGCTGAGCCTATTGTTGATGCTCTACTGCATTCCCCCTCTCTGGAAGGGGATGTGGTGGAAGATTGATGTGAGATGTCACGGAGGGAAGTAGGAGTGGCCAAGCTTCATGTCCCTATTCTCCAACACAGCAGGCAGCTGCAGAGTCTGGCAGCCAGAATTCCATCATGCAGTCATGGAGGGATTGAAGAGAATGCCACAAAAATGGTTTCACCAAATGTGGCATGCTGAGATTTGCAAATCTAGATTACCCAACAGACTCCGGTCAGGGATGCTGGGCAGAGGCTATATCAAACATCGTGGAGGTCAAAAGAGGAGGGTATTATCAGTAATGATACTGTATGCAAGCAAATGGCAGTTATTATGTCTCAAATGATGTAGTCTACTCATTGTGTAGTCATGACTGCAAAAACCCTAGCAAAGAATAACGTGAATTTCCTTGCTGGTCCAGATTTATTTATTATGTATGTCAGTGTTGTTCTGGTGCTGGTCTAGTTGGTGTACCAGCATGGTCTTTCTGGCAATGCTGGTTGGACAAAAAAAATATTGTTGGTCAGTGTTGGGAAACGTTACTTTTAAAAGTAACTTGTTAAAAAATTGTATTACTCCTTAAAAAAGTAAATAAATATTTAAAAAAGTTACTTTTTTATGGAAAGTAAAGTGTTACATTAACTTTGCGGTACTTTTGCATTACTTTTTCTCACCGCCATTCTCTCTTCTGCTGTGTATTCTATACAAATACAAGATATATGTAGAGACATTACAGGTCATGAAAGCTACTGTATAATACTCATGTCAAAACAACATACTAAACAAACAGATATTTAGAAAGTCTACAATCAGTAGGTCTTCACGTCATATTTATAATAAAGTCTCAATAGCTGGGATATGCATGAATAGTTTTTCCATCGAAATGGCAGCCAACGTGAATAATGAATAATATCCACTGTCTTACCTAAAGCAACAAAGTTCAACAATTTAACCTGCATCATATATGTCATCATGTGCTGTGCCCATCGACAATGCCAGAGCCAACTTTCAGGATAAAATTCAGTGGGGAATGCCAACCTAACATGTTCAAGGAAAAAGTCTGTTGAATAAATGAATATTTTTCACTTAAGTCATCTCAGTGCATGCTTGTTTTGAGCTGATCCACGGTGTGTACAGATAACACTGGTTGATTGCGTACAACTGCAAAAACGCATGTTGATACAATAGTTGATAATATAGTTTTTAATCCACCAAAATGTCAAATCAAATTACTTGTTTATTATAGAACAAAAATGTCTAATATTTTAAGATATTAAGACATTTTGTCTGCGTACACAAACCATGTAGTGCATTGCTCAGAGCTGCTGATCCAGAGTCAGCTTTTCTCATCCAATTCTCCCAGTTAAGGGGAGCTGTATCACGGAGCAGTTCGGCAGCATGAGTCAGTGGAGTACTAGTCTTATAATCCCTCTGCCTAAATGCGTTTACTAATTTTTGTTAATGCAGCGTGTATTTACACATGAATCATTTGTGTTTCATTCAACAGAATGTTGAATGTTAATGCTTTAACACAGATCAGTTTGGATGCAAGCTGATCCTAGAGAAGTAGTTACGGGCAGCTTTAAAAGAAAGCAATTCTGATGCACAAACAGTCAGCAATCATTCCACGCTGTATGTATCAGTACAATCATGCCGTGGCCACGGGAAGACTTCTCCGGCTTATACCTGTGCTAAATTATACCACAAAAATGTGAGTTTACACACTTTTAAATGCAGCCTACATTAATGAATTGTGAGAATCAAAGTATCACTTATATATCACTTAGAAATGTTACATTTTGACAAAATGTTGCCTTATGAGAATACATTTCTTACTCTTGCTGTGATTGTCATGACAATGGCATTTATGGTGGCTGCTCATTTAAGCCCTAGTGTACAAAAAAAATCCACTGCTGCAAATGATGAGATCAACTGGATTCCACTTAAGAGTTCAGATTTACATTCCTTTACCAGCAATATTTTGCCATTTTTAAAACAGTAATCTCAGGGTGGGCCAAAAGAACACTTTTTGTGTTCTGCCCATCGCTGATAAGCATGGCCCATACTCTCTAGAACTACAATACCCATCATGCGCACACTACAATGCCCATCATGCACACACATACAACAACTTCAATGAACATCTCTAGTAAGCCTCCCAATTTCTTGAACTACAATGCCCATCATGCCCCTCCTTGAAATCTGCACACTTTTAATCCTGATTTCTCACAAGATGGGGAAAGGAGAGGTGTACAAAAGCAACGCATTACTTATTTAAAAATAATTCTTAAGGTCTAAAAAAAAATACTGCATTACTCGTTACTCAAAAAAGTAATCTAAATACGTAGCACACATTACTTTTATTGCGTTACCCCCAACACTGTTGCAGGTTAACCTTGTAAAAAGCCGGCTGGGAACACCAGCACACCAGCATCAAAATCTTCTCGTTTGGTGTTCACGTTAGCTTTATCATGTTAGCTAACCTGATTTTACAAAGAGCCCAAAAAATGGCTTTTTACATATTTCAAGGGATTACATGACGTGGATTAAACAATAAACCAAAAGTAGCTGTCTTCTACAAAGAAGTTTATGGTAATTGCATGTCTGCCATCTTGGCAATATTTTGTCAACATTGCGGATTGATAACCCAGTTTTCAGTAGCCTACATAATCCGGGTAATTTAGTACATTTTGTCATTTTTCATTGTAAACACATTATTCTCAATTCATACTTATACTACACAATGGTTTAGATTAGTGCAGAAATATGCAAAATGTGACATACCTAGTATTTCAAATCAACACTGCAGCTCCAAAAGGAACAAAATAGGAAACTGTGCACTAGTGAAGCATGGCAAGAAAGTAGTCCCTGTGTAGTCACCAGAGGTGTGAAATGAGGCATTGATTTGTAATCTGCTGAGTAACAGGACGCCCAGTCAGTCAAGTTATCGATGGGGTGTGAGGGCTTTTGGTATTTGGCCCATAAGCCTCCTTACGCTGGGTGCCAACTTAAACAGCAGTTTAAGCCCCACCACGCAGGACAAACAATTCTCTGTCATCACAATACTTCACGCTGTCTCCACTACTTTACTGCCAGACCTACAGAATGAGCATTTTCTAGGGAAATCTGAGTGGTACCGAGGCCAGAAAGACTCTTTAAAACTGTGTTTTGGATCACAATGTAGCAGAGGGAGATTTGATTTATTAATATGTATAACAGCCCATTGAAAATGCTTTGAAAATAAGCAAAGGCCAGCATTTGGAAATGAGGGAAATTTTTGTGTTTATAGGAGAGCGACCAAAGCAAGAAGGAGTTAATAGGACTGGAAAAACAGTACAACAATAAAAACATTTATCATCTTAAACAACAATAAATTAATTTGCACTAACCTATAAATGGCAACTTCCATTTATGTGTTACACAAACTACTGTATATGATTAAATGAATGGTATCTAACAAATTATTGATTCAATTGCATGGAGTAAACTGCAAAGGGAAATTGAAATAATCTATCCGAGAAGAGAATGAGCTTTATTGCCAAGTATGCTTACACATACAAGGAATTTGTCTTGGTGACAGGAGCTTCCAGTCAACAACAATACAAACAATACCAAAAACAGCAGCAAGACATAGGTAATTAAAAACAAAAAACAAAAAAGAATACAATATAAATTGTTATACATATACATACATACACTCACCTTCATACATACCGACATACACACACGTAGTGCAAATCTATTACAATCTGTTATATAAAGAACAAAAACCTGTATATTATGTACAGAGCAATGTAAGTAATGGCAGAAATGGATATGTTGGATAATATAAATAGAATTAAACTGTGTATTGCACATAATTATTGCTCAATGGGGCAATTTAATTGTTCATTAGATGGATGGCCTGAGGGAAAAAACTGTTCCTGTGTCTGACGGTTCTGGTGCTCAGAGCTCTGAAGCGCCGGCCAGAAGGCAACAGTTCAAAAGGGTGGGTGAGTGGGGTCCAGAGTGATTTTACCAGCCTTTTTCCTCACTCTGGAAGTGTATAGTTCTTGAAGGGGGGGCAGGGGGCAACCAATAATCCTCTCAGCAGACCAAACTGTCCTTTGTAGTCTTCTGATGTCTGATTTCGTAGCTGCACCTAACCAGACAGTTATTGAAGTGCAGAGGACAGACTCAGTGACTGCTGAGTAGAACTGTTTCAGCAGCACTGGTGGCAGGTTGAACTTCCTCAGCTGGCGAAGGAAGTACAACCTCTGCTGGGCCTTTTTCACAATGGAGTCGATGTGTATCTCCCACTTCAGGTCCTGTGAGATGGTAGTGCCCAGGAACCTGAATGACTCCACTGCTACCACAGTGCTGTTTAGACTGGTGAGGGGGGACAATGTTGGGGTGTTCCTCCTAAAGTCCACAATCATCTCCACCGTTTTGAGCGTGTTCCAGACAGACAGCCAGCCGTTCAACCTCCTTTCTATATGCAGACTCATCATCATCTCGGATGAGGCTGATGACAGTGGTGTCGTCTGCAAACTTCAGGAGCTTGACAGAGGGGTCCTTGGTGGTGCAGTCATTGGTGTACAGGGAGAAGAGTAGTGGGGAGAGCACACATCCCTGGGGGGCACCAGTGCTGATGGTACAGGTGGTGGAAGTGAATTTTCCCTGCCTCACAAGCTGCTGCCTGTCTGTCAGAAAGCTGGTAATCCACTGACAGGTAGAGGTGGGAACAGGGAGTTCGTTTAACTTAGTCCGGAGTATATCTGGGATGATTGTGTTGAAAGCCGAGCTGAAGTCCACAAAAAGGATCCTTGCGTATGTCCCCGATCTGACCAGATGTTGCAGGACGTGATGCAATCCCATGTTGACTGCATCATCCACAGACCTGTTTGCTCGATAAGCAAATTGAAAGGGGTCCAGAAAGGGTCCAGTGATGTCCTTCAGGTGGGCCAACACCAGTCTCCCAAATTACTTCATGACCACAGATGTCAGGGCGACAGGTCTGTAGTCATTAAGTCCTGTGATTTTAGGTTTCTTAGGGACAGGGATAATAACTGGTAAATATGACTTTGCTTGGAAAATAATGTGCTTATTACTCACAATTATGATAATTCACACTCCACTGCACAAATCCTCTTGGGAAGTTTCTACTTATGCATTTGGAAGTTGAAAATTCTGATGTGATTTGTGTTCAAGTGATTTTAATTTAAATAAAATGAACTCACTACCTCTAAATCTGAGGCCATGGTTCTCAGCAGGAAACCGATGGAGTGCGTACTACAGGTAGGGAATGAGGTTTTGCCCCAAGTGAAGGAGTTCAAGTACCTCGGGGTCTTGTTCACGAGTGAGGGGACAATGGAGCGGGAGGTTGGCCGGAGAATCGGGGCAGCAGGGGCGGTATTGCACTCGCTCTATCGCACCGTTGTCACGAAAAGAGAGCTGAGCCGAAAGGCAAAGCTCTCGATCTACCGGTCAATTTTTGTTCCTACCCTCACCTATGGTCATGAAGGTTGGGTCATGACCGAAAGAACTAGGTCGCGAGTACAAGCGGCCGAAATGGGCTTCCTCAGAAGGGTGGCGGGCTTCTCCCTTAGAGATAGGGTGAGGAGCTCAGTCATCCGTGAGGAGCTCGGAGTAGAGCCGCTGCTCCTTTGCGTTGAAAGGAGTCAGTTGAGGTGGTTTGGGCATCTGGTAAGGATGCCCCTGGCCGCCTCCCTAGGGAGGTGTTTCAGGCACGTCCAGCTGGGAGGAGGCCTCGGGGAAGACCCAGGACTAGGTGGAGAGATTACATCTCCACACTGGCCTGGGAACGCCTCGGGTCAGCCCAGTCAGAGCTGGTTAATGTGGCTCGGGATAGGGAAGTTTGGGGCCCCCTGCTGGAGCAGCTGCCCCCGCGACCCGACTTCGGATAAGCGGTTGAAGATGGATGGATGGATGGAACTCACTAGGCAATCTCATATTAATTATTAAAATGTTAAATATTTTGCATATTGTTGGCCCTATGCAGTTCATGGTAATATTAATACATTCAAATGTTTTATTTTAATGACATTTTTGTTTACGCTAATCCATTTTTGTTTTGTGTTTGGCCACCACTTTATGCCCAATGTAAAACCTGGGTCCTAAAGCAAAGCCAATTGAGAACCACTGTTTTAGAGTGATGAGGTTTTGATAAGTGATCTGAAATAGTGGGAAAATGAGTCAGTGCATGAGGAAAGACTAGCAGACCTTGCCAAAAACAGTGCCTGCAAGCTGTTATCTATCTGAGAGCCAGTAATATATTACAGTAATATATTATTATTAAAAAGAACAGTTTTATGTCTTTAAATAAAGTTTTATTTCTTTAAAAACCTTAGCATCCATAAAGGCATATCTAAATAATTAAACTACTGTATTTATCTACTTGAAGCATGTCCTACATCTTGATTAAAACGTGCTTCACTGGAGGAGCTGAAAGAAATATGTGTATCTCATACATGTAGTGACAGTACTCGGAGTAACTTAACTTCATATGTTCTATGATATGATATATCTAAGCAAAATATTGTAACACGCACACACATCAGATGACCCCTATGATCCTTTGTAATGCACAGGGTCTGGGTCACTGTTGATGTTATTTCACAACCCCTCAGGCTCAACTGCAGTGCAGTCTCTTTACATCCTGAGCGCTCAGCTACTTTTGTACTCCCTCCAACTTCCAGTCAGGGTCTCAATTTATGAGGCCCTTTTCTACTGGGAACTCACCCCATTGCAGCCACAACAGGCTTGCTTGTCACACAATAGCATCCAACTGTGTGGGGAAGCTTGTGGGGTGTTGTCTGTTACTATAGACTGTACTTTACTGTTATTCTAGACTGCATAAATGCATATAGAGAGCTGCAGATCTGCAACTCTTTACATGTCGTAAATGGTTAATTCCTACAATTCGGTGACATTTTGGCTTTGAAACTTTTGAAAAATAAAACATAATTTTACAAGTTTCTTCATGTTTCATCATTACAGGGACATAAAAACTATTTATTTTAAATGTATTGTTTAATGTTCATGTACATGTAACGCCCTGTTTTTACGAGCCACTTCAGCAGGGGTCAGTCAGTATGTTTCAATTATTTTTAAATTGGCACTAGGCTTGGGATCAGGCATCGATTTTTCATATAAATAGGGCTGCTCATTGTACAATAGTCTTTGTCTCTTCAGACATATTTCTCAACACAACTTTGGTAAAGTTTGTGTGGCAGGGTAAATCAAAGGTTGCACAACAAAAATTCTAAACATTTATTTAGTTTCTACAAAGGTACAAGCACACCGCCAATGCTCAGCATCAATATTCTGACTCGTATCGTATCTTTTTCCATCCAAAAATGTTGTTTTGTGGTTTGAATGCTTGAATGAAAGACCGGTTAATGTCTACTGTACATACGGAGAAATTGCATAATAAACGTCGCCATTTCTACTCATTCAGTTTGCACAGTTTTACCAGTTTCACTAACCTGCAGCAAAGTCATCACTTGTCACTTCATTCATTCTTGAAGAAGTACAAAAACCTTCGTAACTTTGGAGTGGACTACCATCTCCTGCGCCATTATAGGTCATCCCATCTGTGTGGTGAGTTTGTGTGTGTGTTGTGTTTGTGTGTGTGTGTGTGTGTGTGTGTGTGTGTGTGTATGAAATACATGTTATATCACCCTCTTGTGGTCTCCCAACGCTATTACTCCAGACTGTTAAACAGAGACTAACTGAGACAATTAGAAAGCATGCAAATGATGCTTCTAATTTAAATGTTGGCTAATTTTAAAATATCGATGCCTCAAAAATATATAGATAAAATAAAGTCCCAATCAATAATCAATATATAAATATTTTATGACATCACATAATCTTAAAAACGCAGTGTTTATGACACTGAAAACCATTTAAATGATCACATATTATTTTTATTGAATTGTCTATTATATTATAATTAAGCTATTCTATTATATTAAAATGTGATTTGTTGTGATTCATTTGATTCATTAATCAACATTTCATGTAATTATTGAATTAGAATTGTAATTGTTTGACAGCCCTAATATATACACTTTGTTAGGAACACTAATAATTGGGTTTCAGGCCGTGTTCAGGTCAGTTTTTCAAGTAGGACTTTATGATGTGGTTTATAATGAATGAAAAAATAAACAGGCCTACCGAACTTGTTTCGCTCATGCGCTCTCACTCACAGACACAAAGTTAAGGGTCGTTCACATGAACATAATTTTGCACATGTCTGTTCTGTTTTCACATTGTTTAAACACTTGCTGGACTAATATTTTTGACATTTGCACTGTGTCTCACTTTTTCTGTAGTGTCTTGTGCAGGTCTGGCATATTTTAAACACCATGTCAAGTTAAAACGAACTTCAAATTGTCAAAAACGCATGTTGAGACACTTGCGCTTTGTTTAATTCTTTGCGCTGCGTCTAGATTGTTTTTAGCGCAGGTGTCAGAAAGATTGAACATTCTAAACAAGTTCAGGCTGCATAGAGGGGACTGTTGTAGTGTTTCATATTATTCCAGATTGTTCTGCACCAGGTTAAGTTTAAGAGCATAAATGGTTAGACAATGCTTTTTTATCCCATTCTGCTCTAGTGTAATAATGGGCTGCTGAGCCTTGTTAAAACTGTGTATGTTTACTGTTTCAGTACTGTTACGAATGGTTGCCTATATGCTTACATAAAATACAGCCTATTGCAACAGTATTTGCTTGCAGAAGAAATTAGATAGTAAGCGATTTTGGGTCAGGCTTAAAATCTGACGGTATTGTTCGGGTCGGGATGGTTCACAGTCTCGGGTGCGGGTCGTTTTCAGGAGTCATTTTAAGTCCTAATAGAGTGGCAGATGTGGCATTTCCATTGGCAGAACTGCTGCTCACTGGATGTTTATTTTTATTTTTTTGGCACCATTCTGAGTAAACTCTAAAGACTGTTGTGCATGAAAATCCCAGGAGATCAGCAGTTACAGAAATCCTCAAACCTGCCAGTCTAGCACAAACAATCACGTCACGGTCGAAATCACTGAGATGACAATGTTTCACCATTCTGATGGTTGATGTGAATTAACTGAAGCTCCTGACTCGTACCTGCCTGATTTTATGCATTGCACTATTGCCACACGATTGGCTGATTAGATATGAATAAAATGCTCTATGAGTGTAAATAGTTTGCAAGTTGAAGTACACCAATCAAAATCTTTAATTCAAAATGCTTCATGCAAGAGGGTGGTCAGTGCTGAGCTTACTAACCATAAATTCAATTTCCATGGTAAAAGTAACTTCTCTGACTGGTGGATCTCTTTTAAGGATTATGGGTAATGTAGTTCTTTGTTGGCATTCCAATATTATTAAACACATTTGTACTGTGGCTTCTAGAGAAGCACATACCAACACTTGAGAACCTCATCTCTGCTGTTAGGTCTGTGTTAAAAATGATATATGTTAATGTTAAGAATAATTTTCTCAATAGAGAAAATGAATGTGATTTTTCCTACTGTTCCTACTGTACACTCCATATTGATCTCACCATCATAAAGAACGAGGTGACATCAGTGAGAGAGCATTCATTTCTTTCCAATTCACTTTAGATCAGTTATGGATATGGCAAGTAATGCTGGTTTCCTTCTTTCCCATCTCCCACTCTTCCTCTCCTTCTCCCACTTTCCCTCTCTTATGTTCCGGACAGTTTAACGCATACCAGACCTCTGTAGAAACATGTGGGGGATGCGAGAGTGATGAAAGACCAGTCAAAACCTGTGCGAGGAACTGCCATTAGCACATGTGGCTTTCTCATGAATCTAATAATGCAAGCAGACGCCAGCTCTCACGTCTTTGCGGGCAATAAATGTAGATGAGCTGTATTCAATGCTGAAATTATTTACTATGAAAAGGATCAACACCAAAGGAAACCCAGGTGTGAGGGCCCATACCCCCACATGGTTTAGTTGAGCTAAAGGCAGTGGAGTCTTGTTCGGTTGACTGTATGATTTGTTTTCACAAACCTTGGGTCATGGGGTTAAGGGTCACTTGTCCTTTCATGCAGGAAGAGATGTTACAGGATTTTACAAGAGTGAATGAGAACACTGTATGGGACTGTTTGACCTACACTTATGGGGCCAAAACACTCTCCGAGGCCATTTACAGTTTTTTTTTTTTATTGACACTTTTGCTAGGACAAAGTGCAAAGTGTTCTCAACAGAAGGAAAAAGAGAGTCACCTTTGTGTGAATTTCGTGGAGGACAAGAGGCTAGCATGGGTTTGCTTATGTTGTACAGATAATTTGGGTTTCAACTCAGTTTAATTACAATTTAATTACAAATCAATTAGCCAGAGTGTATTCAACTTATATACAATCAAAGACAGATTATCGTTATATTTTAGGGATTGTGCACCCAAAAAATAAAAATTCTTTCATCATTTACTCACAATTCTGTTGTTTCAAACCCATTGTTCTTCTGTGGAACACAAAAGGAGATGTTAGGCAGAATGACAGCCTCAGTGAGCTTGTCAGTTCCTAATTTTTTCCCTTAAGCATCCATTAATGAAACAACAGTCCTGAGGATCAGTAAATAATGAAAGAATTTTTATTTTTGTGCGAACTATCCCTTTAAGGACCCTTCTTACAATGAATGACAAATGTCAAGGTTCATCAGCCTCTCTGGTGGGCAATTAAGGGCTGCAGGTGAGAGAGGAGGAAAGAGCAGGTCACTCATGTTATATCTCCCATGGCCTTTCTTAATAGCTTTTCTTCACTTGAATATCCTACTCTCTAGTCCAGTGGTTCAATGGATGCAGGTCTGTTCTGATATTGTCGTGCACAGTGGTGCACAGAAAGCAATGCTAAATGAAACAATTACAAGCAAATAACTATATAACTATATAACTTAAATGTGCATAGTTAGTGTAACAGGATCCAGCTGGTTTGTGATAGCTGTGCAGTATGTGTAAATCTCACTCCACTGGCCTCAAGATGCACACTAGCCACTGATGCTAGGAGCTGTAGCCTTTAGCCTTTTTGTTAGCAAGCCCACATCCCATGCCGGAGACGCCATTTCGAGTTCAGAGCAGGTCAAGCAGGACCGATTACAGTGGTGCTGTGACTCAGATGGGAGTGAGGTTTAGGGGGTGACTGTAATGGTAGCCATCTGGTAGGTAGCTGTGCAGTGTGTAAAACGTACTCCCTAGGCCTCAAGAGAAACACTAGCGCTGACACTCAGGGCTGTAGCCTTTAGCATCCTCATTAGCACACCCGTCTCCCACGCCAGTTCGAATCCCATTTGAAGCGGGTCAAACAGGACCAGTTACATTAGCATGGCTAAATAAAGATATGTACATTAATGATTGACACATTGATTGATCGCTACAATAATGAATTAATTTTGGGACACAATTATCGGCCACTTGGTAATATGACTAATTTTACTAAAGATTTTTTACTTACACAATATTTATCCCAGAGTTTGTTCCATATGTTAGACTAAATCCAACTTCTGCTATTATTTCTGCATTTACAAAATTTTCAGTTTCTTATTCAGTTTTCTAACATCATGTTAATAATTTTGCATGTTGGATTAATACAGTTCATGGTGATATTAATAAAAAAAAATTGTTTGCTTTTAAGGATATTTTTGTTACTTTTGTACAATTTTGGTACTGTGAATTGGGTACTTGATGTCCAACTAAAAATCTGGATCTTGAAGCAAAAACAGTGGAAAACTACTGCACTAGTCCACTGTTTATTTCATTTCTGCATTTGTGACCAAAACAATTCAAATAATACCCATGTTTCCTTGTTCATTGCTGTAGACTCGTTAGGGGGGCACACCCTTCAGCTGTCACTAAACGCAAAAAGAATTAAATATCAACATACAGTGCATCAAATTTTAAATGTGAATTATTATTTTTTTAAATAACCCAAGTAAAGTAATTAAAAGTAAATAACATATTACTTAAAAGTAATCTGATTACAAGAATTTGAAATTAAATGTGCTACACTATTTTTGTACCAAAAAAAATTCATTAGATTACACCCAAAATAATTTATGGATTAATTAATCTGTTTTGTGTAGTATTTTACCCTGAGTACATTTGAAATGTATTTGTTTATGTGCATTCAGTTGTGTCTGCTGAGGAAATTATGCAAGTCATCAATGTGTCGATATACCAAATTGTCAAAATTACTAAATAAAGAATATTATTAAAAGGAAGCTAGAGAATGGGGAGCACCCATTTCCTTTTCCTATCTGCTAGTGAAAAGAGGCCCTCATGGCCTCCACTGACGTACAGTCAGAGTTTGATGCTTGGAAAAAGACAGCTGGCCAAGGACACCATGTCAGCCAGAATGGACAAAATGAACACAGCATAGTGTATTGTTGACTAAAAAACTGTTGGAAAAAAAGACTGTCAAAGAGAGTGACATAACCTGATCGATGGATCTATGAATTTGATTTAGGTAGATATGTTTTCATGACACTTCATGTCAGAACTTGGTACAAAGACATTGCATTTTATCCCAATTATTATAGGACGATCTATGCCACAAAAACTAACAACTGAACAACCAGCATCTTTAGAACATCTGATTGTCTCCAAGACTTATGGTTTTTATGATGGCAAATATTCCCCAAGGCTTGGGTGCATCTTCATATTTCAACCCTAATGAAGATGCACTCATAATGTTATGATGTGCAGGTGAGCAGGAAGACAGACGAGGGGCGAGGATCTAAACGCAGCGATACTTTATTAGAATAATAGGGCAACACGAAAACACACGAACAAAGAAAACTTCCACGATGGGAAACAGTAAAACAAAAACACGGAAGAGTTAACAGACGGGGTAATATAGACGGGAAACAGGCATCCACATACATCAACGATCGACAGGTGAATGGAGAACAAACAGGGTTTATATACACTGGAGACATAATGATGACAAACTACAATCAGGTGAGCACAATGACACAGGGCTGACAGTGATGAGGGCCGGGGATCATGGGAAGTGTAGTTCTTTTAACAAGGACAAGTGAAACCCAGGGCAGACAACAAGGGAATCGTGACACATAAAGCACTGGTTCACTCGCAACGCAAAGGAGTTACAGTTCTTTTCCACCAGCCTTTCACTAAACGTGATAACCTTGTAGTGTTAAAATAATGTTAATTTACAAAATATATTGAACTGTAATTGAAATTTACAAGGAGTAATGTTCCTCTTATCAAAATGAGAATAAGACCTGCCTAAGGTAGACAGTATAAACATGAAGAAACATAACTTGGAGTTCAGTTCAGTTCTTTTTGGAGTTCAGTTCAGTTCTTTTTTTTATGTTAACTGATCTGCATCCATGGCATAAGAGGTATGTCTTCTGTTTTTGTTCTTTGGGAGAAAAAAATTGCTCTTTGCAGCCAATTTGGCCTCTGCTGTATGTCCAAAACTGTGGCCCCCAAGAAACTAATAAAAGTTAACAATGTTTCTGTTGGCATTGAGTTTTATAAAATACTATAATGCCAGACTAAGAAACTTTCGCGAAACTGGTAGCATACTGTGCAGGCAATTTCTCAAACATTCACAAAGATGCTGTCTCTAAACAACATGAAAGTCCCATTCACACTGACAGCAATTTTATAGATGGAGGTCACCAGGTCAGTGGATTGTTGGTGTTCCTGCCACTGGATGCAAAAACAATGGGCCACAGTTTTTGAAAATCAGAAAAAAATTAATTTGATTGCCATTAAAATTAAGATGTCATACAGTGTTCTTGCTGCTAGAAATTTACTTTTTTGAGAGCAAAGTGTTTATATATAAACTGCAGCAGTACTCAATGTATCATATAATCAACAAAATGAACAAATATCAATACATGAACCAAACTCACACAGAATGTAAAAAACTATTTCCACGCATAATTTATTAAATCTCTAAATGAGACAAATCAGTGAAATCCCTCTCATTAACATTGACATCCTCCATTTTGCCAATATTCGATTATAGTTTCTAACAGGAGAGATCTTAAGTGAGCACCAAAGTCCTCACTTCAGTTACCAGTTGCCACATGCTGTCTCATGCTGCTGCTCATTTGCATAAAGTTAAACTTACCTCAACTTTGTTGCTGCCAACATGATTACATGGAAAGCCGAGATGTTGCTACTGACAAGCATCATCTCCTATCAGACATTTTTGCATCAGTTCAAATGTGTTTACCCTCTCCTTTTCCTTGTCCAGCATTGAAGCCTGGAATAATGGCCTTATTACCTCAAAATCAGTGACAAGACTTCTGGTCGCTTTATCGCTGCAAGTAAGCGTGCATGTAGTATTAAAAAACAGATATCATCTGTAAAACATCTTTGTTGCTCCCAAATGTAGCTACAGTGCTGTGAACTTCATCCGAGTACACAAGCTGTCTAAAAGGTTTAAAAAAGGACACCCATAGCTGTCATATTAGGTTATTTATAAATTGCCTTAAATTCTACTGTAGCACAGTGGAAATTATGTATTTCATAAAAACTCTGATCTGGTACATATGTTTTATCCTAAAAGTTGAGCAGGTCTGACCCAAACTCTACAATAGATCAAAGAGGCTGTGGATCTCTCTCTTTCTATCAAAGCCAGATGCTTGTAAGGATGGAGGGAAATGGATCTTACACGAAGGGCTTATTATGGAGCACATCACAGCACTGTTCTCTCTGAGTCTCTGAGGTTCTCTCCATATGCTCTTCTACAGGTGTTCTGCTCGGCTCAGAGCCCAGAACCCAAGAATGTACCTATAGATCCTTCTGGACAAAGACCTCAGTGAATCTGTCTTAAGCTCTTCCCAAGAGGAATATTTTATTGCTCAGATATTGCTCTTTAATTGTTAATGAGTTTCAATGGAGATCTCATTAATGTTTAAAGTATCAACCTTGTCTTAGATGTTTCTCCTATATTCCCTTAAATGATCAAATAAAATTGAAACAAATGAGTCAGTTGTTGACATACAGCAAAAGTATACAGCTAAAAATGAATATGGACAGCATACTGTAAAGCTCAGATCATTTGGATTTGGAAGAATTTGATTAAATTGTTTGAGTTCATACTGAATGTACTGTGAGTTTATATTAAAATCTCTGACTTTTAATTGCAGACTTTGGCATCTTGGAAAATGTGGGCAATTTTTAAGACATTTTGAGGCATTGTTGATCTTAAACGTGAGATTACTAGGGTCTATTTTTCAGCAGAAACAAAATCCTTTATTTGCTTTCATTGCTGTCTAGGAAACAATTGAGACATTAAAGAATTTTGTTTTGTATGGGTTCTCACAGCATTACTTTGATGTTCCTTGACTCAAGTCCATAGAAATATCTGGGCACTCCCAAGACACTTGGACCAAGGAGTAGTGTCATTGCCCAGCTGGTCTCCACTTTGGAAAATTTGCAACCATAGGTCTTTTTACTGTATCAGTCCATCCAGCATGTGGATGTTTTTTGTCTTTTGGGAGAATGGAGGGAGTGTTTCAGATTTATGACCATCCACACACAACTTAAAGCAGATCTTCCTTATCCACACACATTTCCTCACTTGCAGAGTGATGGGAGCTAGGCCTGTTGTTTTTTCTCATTGGATGCCAACTTACCGTTGCTGTAGTGTTCACAGTAGCCACAGCTGTTTTACTTGGTCCCGGACGGCAGGTTAAATGAGCAAGGTTCAGAATAAGTGAAGATGTATCAGGTTCCCCAATGCCGTTTTGATGCAAGGAAACGCAGGGTGGACGGACCAATCATCACTCTGCGTGGGATCTCTGCCACATGATCTCTGATTCAACACTCTCTGAATAACCTTTCATTTCGTCATAAATCAACACAATTAACACTCAGCAGTTTAAATCTTTAAGCATAAAGTCAATAGGCTTTAGTTTACATCATAGCACACACACACACACACACACACACACACACACACACACACACAAACACATGCTGGTGCAGCTATCATTATGAGGACTTTCCATAGACATCAATATTTTTATACTGTACAAACTATACATTCTATCCCCTAAACCTAACCCTCACAGAAAACTTTCTGAATTTTTACATTTTCAATAAAACATAATTTAATATGTTTTTAAGTGATTTGAATTATGGGGACACTAGAAATGTCCTCATAAACCATATTTATAGCATAATACCCTTGTAATTACCAGTTTGTAACCTAAAAATATCCTTGTAAACCACTTAAACCTCCAGTCACTTTATCCACATTCGACTTGCATTTTATCGAGATGTGATCACCTCTAGAAACATTCCGGCATGAAATGCCTCAAACACAACCACAAATTCACCGTAATTCCTCCTTCTTCTAAATATAAAAATTCAAGACAGTGGGCCTGTAACCAAAGTAGTTTGGGATATGGAACATGGTTTTGGGAGGGAAATAGACAAAAATGCATCTCTTGATTATAGATCAGAGAAGAGCAAATAATTAAATTTTGATTAAAGATTACAAGATCACATTTTTTTCTATAAAAAACAAAACAAAAACAAATATACATGGAGGAATCATTCAAAATAAGACTAGTGATATCCATTAAGAAAATAAATAGGGTACATTTTGATTTTATGCCGACTTTAAAGGTGAATAATTTCTCTGCCACTAGCAGCACTAAAAGAAATTGTAAAAATGATGAATGTTGGAAATAGGTTTCTAGAACGCTCCCAAGTTCCTTTATTGGTAGTCAAACAGATAGTCCCGCCTCAAACAGAGCCACAATGTTTATGTTTTCAAGTGAATTATCCCCAGCTGGGATATGAGAAAGTATTCTAACATAACACATCAGAATAAAGATGGTGATTTTTACTGTTTCATTTAGATTTTCAGACATTACCAGCCATTACATCTGTCTTTATCAATGCTTTATCCTGCCAGTAATCATGATGTCTTTTATTGTATTGACCCTAAAAGTATTTCAAAGATTTTATTATAATAATTAACTATACATATATTTGAATAGAAAAGGCAGAAAGCTGAAACAAAATAGTTTCATGGATACATGTAATGGGTCGTGTTACTTGCAATTTGGACCAGGAAAGGCAAATCAGAAGATCTCAAAGCTCTGAAGAAGAGGTGGTGGTAATTGCTGAGATGACAGGAGACAGTATTAAGGTAAGTATAAAAACTATTTTACTGATTTTTCCTTTCGTTAGTAGGTCCTTTTCCTTTAAAGATGTAGTACTTTCAAATAAAATAAATACTCAAAAATAAAACATATGAAAGTAAATGACAACAAATTCAGACAATATCTTCAAGTAACGTTTGCATTCAGTGATGATATAATTTTCAAATACCAACACAGTACAAAATAATGTACAGTATGTATCTGTATAAGTTCAATCAAACACAATTTTATTGTTCAAATATATCAGTCAACTTCAGATGTCACATGTAACCAAAGTAAATTCAAGGTTCAGTTGAGTTTTCAAGATCAAATACCTTTATCAGTCTCTCTTTCTTCCTCAAATTCTCAAATTAAGATATTTTAGTCCATGTGAGAGCAAACAGTCTTAGTAAAGAAGGTCCTTTAACTTTTGCAAGAAAAGAAGAAAAAAACAAAATACTGTCCTTCACTTTGCAGTGGAATCTTCTTTTTTTTCTTCTAGAGTCCGATTGGATTGGCTCACCATCAAACCCAGGTCAAAATCCAGCTTAGACAAAAATCTGACCTATTCAGAAGGCCAGAGAATGTTTGTGTGATGGGAGCGTGACATCATGCCCTATGTTCTGTCTTGTGTTTCGTGTCCTGACTTTGTGTTGAGCGTACGGATCTGGGTGTGAGTTACCACCTTGTGCTCTTCGTAATGTCACAGTCCTGTCACTCTGTCAGGCCGGGGTTATGTCTGATGGGGCCATGATTTCATCATTCCCTGTCTGTCTTGTGTTTCATGTATGTTCTTTGTGGGAGCGAATGGGTCCGGTTGGGAATTATCACCGTGTTCGGTCTTGTTTGTGTCTGGAGCATGGTGTCTGGATTCTGACTTCCTGTCTGGGACGGTTTCAGTCTGTGTCGGGATCCGGAAACTCATGCTCCATGTTCTGTTTGTTTTGGTCTAATTGTGTTGATGTTTTCCCTCATGTGTTTCAGGTGGAAACATTCACACGGAATCAGCATTTCCATGGGAACCCTGATTGTTTCCATGGGAACGCTGATCATGCCAACTTTCAACCTGTTCCTTGTTTGTTCCTGCTTATTATAATCCCCTCGTGTGTTGTGTCCTTGGCTGGATTGTTGAATGTGTTTAGTGTTGAAGTGTGTTTGATGTGAAGTAACTTACCTCACTCTCTCTGCCTAGTTGGTCCTGTCTCGTGTATCTGTTTGGTTTCCCGTCTCTTCCCATGTGTCAGGAGTGTGGTTACCTTCCAGCTTACTGTATGCTTGTTCTCTATGCTCACGAATCTTCAATGGAGGATTCCTCGTCAATTCCCATGTGTCGGGAATGTTATAACCTTCAAATCTGATGGCTGTTATTTTCTGTACCTCACTACGCTTCTACGGAGGATTCCTACGAACACTATCATTTATTGTAAATAAATCATTTGAACTGTTCCTCTACTTTTGGGTCGCTTTGTCTCGCTCTCTCTCTCTCTGACAGAGAATGCATATATAATACACTTAGTCAAATATAAATATCACATTCACTAAACATCCATAGAATCCATTAAGTAGAACACATTCAAAGTAATTTATCTGTTACAATGTCAAATAATACTCTGATACTAATTATCTCTTTTAAGACATGCGTATCCCTCAAAAACTTCCATGTGAAACCAGTCATGCAACATGTGAAAGACTGCGCATAAATATTATATATTATATAATGAATATTTTCTTAAAAAAATTGTCATACGTTCTTATTTTGATGTTAAATCTCAGTTATGTATATGAAAGTAACTCACTATGCCCAAATATCGACTATTCACTTATTCAAAGATGTGATTAAGCCATCGATCATCGTAGGCAGAGTCTGTGCCAGGATAAAATCGTGGGGTGGCTTTTTTGGAATTTCAGGGGGGCTACATTTTGAGAATTATAAGCCAAACACCCACCCCCACCAAATAATACTCCACACCACTTAATTATTTATTTAAAGCAGACTATGTGATAGCTAAACTTAATGATAATTAAATATCATTATACATATGTCAGAGAGAGAAGAAAAAAATTAAATAACTTGCTGCCATACTTGAAAATCGTCTGTATATTGGCTCCTCATTCTCGTCTCCTCTTCATCTCTGACACCCAAGGGTGCATGTTGTGTAGCATTGTTGTTACAATTATCACTTTTGTGAGTAAAGAGTCCTCACTTTGATTGTTGAATCTCCCTAAAGCGCAGCTTCCACACGTCCCTTTATTTTGTGCTCCGCAATAACGGTGAATCTCGTTATATTCAATTAATGCTTGTCATTGGCAGTACCATACACAGGGCCTCTGCTGTCTTCACTGATCCTGGAAAATGTATTCTCGACCAACAGAGCAATTTGTGAAAACAAAATATTAAAAATGCACACCTGATGAATGAATCTGTGACTGTGTAATAATAAATAAATAGATCATTCAATACAAAATTAGTGCAAAGCAATATGTATTTGTGTAATATTATTAGGTTAAATGTGTATAAACATTTCCAGCGAGGTAAGTTACAAATGTCCCACTACACAGACAGCAAATCTCTAAATTTAGCAATTAAAGCACATTTTTACCACATCTGCTAGTTTTCTTAACATAACTTTAACAGTATTATTTACAGTGCTCTATGCTATGCATAAGTAACTTGTTTTTATTAAGTGGACAATGTCCTGTAATGAAATGAATTGCAGATAAGTTGCAGAGGTTTAACAGCAGCTTGACTCTAGAGTTTGGAATCATGCAGGTGGTCTTTCACTGGAGGCAGGAGTGTTTGGGAGTGCCTTGGAATGACTGGAATGCTATGAAGTGTGTGTACAGGTGGGCTGGGACACAAGGCAAGATTGGATCAGGCAGTTAATTGAGAATCCAAGTCACAGACAGTAAACCAACAGCTGCATGTTGCATTCTGCTCTAGACCTCAATCAGTGAGAACAAGCAGTAGAAGCTTCTGGAAACAATCTTCCTGGGTCTACGTATCGCAATGATTTGAACAAACTTGATAACAATCATTTTCCCTGCTTAGTGGTGCACTACAAACCTGCTGCCAAGGAACATTTCTAGAGGTTGCTTTCTCCACTTCTAAAGATTAATGAGCGTGCTTCGCCACAAATACATGATGTAGTCCTCTCAAGATAAATCATGCAGCTGGTGCCAAACAGTTAAAACTAATGCACTCTCACTTCTCACTCACAATTCTTGGATTGTGGTCCTGCATGGAAAATGACAGCATTCATGTTGCAGATGTTTGCGTTTTTAGTCAAAGTGAACTTTCTGGCATCCTTGTGCTGTAGGAAGTGTTTTTTGAGTGTTAAAGATATACATTTTAAATGCATTGTGATTAATTCCAATCAGACTATGAATGCTAAACTCAAATTTATAGGCCAAAAAAATAAGTGTTCATCTTTTTTTAATAAGTGTTAATCACTATAGCTGTTCATGTACACATATACAAAGTGAAAGTTTTTTTTTTTTTTTTGGTAACTCTTGTTACAGTTCACCATCTGCTTTTGCTCATCTGGTCTGAATGCACTATTAATGAGAGCAAGCCTTATTTCATTAAAATGTTATTTTAATGTCTGAATTTTATTCTAAATTAAATTATTGGGGTCGAATTAAAATTAATTGGTTTATGTTCGCTTGATTTTATTCTACATTGTTGTCATAAGTGACACTTGAGCATTTTGACCTTAATATCAATGTCATCATTTTATAGATCTGTGGCATAGCTGTAATAATAATAATAATAATAATAACAAATGTAAATACAATATTTAATAGTACAAATTATTTTCTTATTTTCATTAATAATTTATTAAAATAATTCTCCTATCTGTTCTAAGGATTATATATTAGTAATTTGTGGTTTTAATGCTCCAGGTGTGGTCACATTTTGCACACTTGGTTTCAGTTCCTGGCCAAGATTTTGTGTTTAAAAAGTGACTGTTGTGCCAATAAATATGATTTTAAATGGCTAAAACAGCTGTCAGTCATGGTCCCTTGCCAGTTTATTGGAGGGTTTGTGGTTTCCTGCATTTCGTCATCCAGTATTATCCAGCCATATTCTTAAAATTCAGAAGAGTTTCCTGAACGCTAACCGAATACTGAATATGTGATATTATGATTAAACCACATCACTGTATTTGTCTGAGCTGCTATTATTGAATCTGTTTTGCAACATAATCCTACATTGTAAAATGTTTTTGTTCACTTAGCTTAATTTAGGCTAGTTGTCTTTTTGCTTTGACTCAATCAATTTATATTTAATTAGAATATTAACTATTTTTAACTAGATAATTTATGTTAACATAATTAAATTATTAATTGAAACAACTTGATAAAAGTTATGTGGACTAGTCAATTTAGTTAAAATTACTTAAAGGTATAAAGGTAATGTGAACTTATTTTTTTTAAGTTTTCAGTACCAAAGTTATAGTTAATTTAACTTAATGTCTTATTTTCATTATATTAGCAACTTCAAACCAATAAATAAAATCTTCATTACCAGCATATTTTTAAAAACAAAAAAAACATGAAATAGAAAATTGTATTTAATATTAAATGTTTTATAATTGTTTCCCCCCATTAATAATTAAATGTTATTATTATTTAGTGGAGTGGGGCAGGCTACCTGAACTATTCAGCTTTAGATGAAGTCTACGTCCTTCACTGCTTGCATGTTGATAGCAGACATTCTGAAGAAAATCCTTGAGGTCTTGTCCATATGAATGCGCATTAAAGCAACACATAGCTAAACTTAAAATTCTTGATTTATCACAGCGGTTGATTGACAGGTAGAACTTTCAACCTAGAAGTCCTTGGTTTCACCAGAATCATGCTTGGGTAGTTAAAAAATATCTCTATCACATTGTGATGAGGAGGAGGTTGTGGCCAGGCAGTGAGGGTCCACGGCCATCACTCAATCAGATAATCAGCGGGAGAGTAAGATAAAGGGGGGCCGGAGACGCCAGTACGTACAAGAGAGACACACACGGCTGCACTCCATGTGTGTTTGTGTTCATTTATGTTGTTTTAAGTTCATTTATATCATTAAAGTTTATGTTGACTTTTCAGCCGGTTCCCGCCTCCTCCTTGCCCACCTTAACCTGTTACACACATATCCACTATCTTGTTTATATACAATCAAAACTTATGCTATATACCCACCTAAATGTGACCCTAGAACTGAAACTAATGCAAGTATGAAGAATAAAAATAGACCATGATGGAAATTTTAAAACTCTGTCAGTCAGAGTGATAAAGATTGTTTTCTAGCACAACCCATATGGCAAATAATTAGTTTGAAGAGCAAAGAACAGCATGGCATTTCTGTAGAGTCCATCCCAGTGATGTGGTCATGAATAATATGGGAAAATGTCCTGATTACTTTCGTAACCTCTGTTCCCTGATGGAGGGAACGAGACGTTGTGTCGATGTAGTGACACTAGGGGTCACTCTTGAGAGCCCGAGAAGCCTCTGATCTTTGATAAAAGCTATTGCTGCTACGTACACCTTCAAGGTGGAGGAGTACAGCCATCCCTCCAACCTCTCCTGCAGAAAAGAAAGCACTGAGCTGACTGTGCATCTCTGGTGGTCTTTGTGTTGGAAAGAACACGCCACTTCAAGGCATACAGGTGCCTCGTAGAGGGGGCCCTAGCCTGAGTGATGGTGTCTAACACGGCAGGTGGTAGGCCACTGAGGTCTCCATGCGATGTGTGCCTTGGTGCCATGCCCATCTCGGGACTCAAGTTGACCCAGACGGTGTGGCCACTGCCGATGATGCCATATGCCCCAGGAGACTCTGAAATAGTTTCAGTGGGACCGCAGTCTTCTGTCTGAACATCTTCAGGCAGGTCAGCACCGACTGGGCACGCATGTTCATGAGGCGCGCCGTCATCAAGACTGAGTCCAATTCCAGACTGAGAGAATAGATGCTCTGAACCGAGAGGAGCTTGCTCTTTCCTCAGTTGACCCCAAGCCCTAGCCGGCTGAGGTGTGCGAGCACCAGGTCCCTGTGTGCACACAACACCTCCTGAGATAGAGCTAGGATTAGCCAGTCGTCGAGGTAGTTGAGAATGTGGGCGCCCACTTCCCTTAACGGGGCAAGGGCAGCCTCTGCAACCTTCGTGAAGACACGAGGGGTCAGGGACAGGCCGAAAGGGAGGAGTTTGTACTACTACACCCGACCCTCAAATGCAAACCGCTGTAAGGAAGGGTCTGTATAGAGGTAGAATCGAGACATGAAAGTACGCATCATTCAGGTCTACCACCGCGAACCAATCTTGATGTTGGATGCTCACTAGAATGTGCCTTAGCATCAACATCTTGAACGGGAGTCTATGTAAGGCCCGTTTCAGAACTCAGTCCAATATTTACCTCAACTCACCGCCTTTTTTCAGTTCAATGAAGTAGGGGCTGTAGAATCCGCTCTTCATTTCGGCTGGAGGGACAGGCTCTATCGCATGCTTCCTTAGAAGGGTGGATTTCCGCACGCAAGGTGGCAGAGTTCTAGCCCTTCACCGTGGTGAAGTGGACGGCGGCAAACCTGTGTCGATGCCTGGCGAACTGAATCGCATAGTCAAGTCGGACGGAAAATTTTTGTCGAACGTACAGAAGGGTGGGGCATTGCGGCGGAGCCAGGGAGACCACATTGACGAGGTTTGAGCCCTGCGATGATTCGAGAGACATCAAAGCACTTACCTGACTCCTGATACTCACTGGCGGATTGGTCGAGGCAGCCGGCCGTGAGACGGGTGGCGTCTGCTTTCTTTGGGGGGCTCGATGCCGGGGCAGGGTCACAGGAATCTTCATGTTAAGATGCCTTTGGCGACGAGCAGACAGAGTGTGGGGTCTTGAGCCACACCGCTTTCTGGACAGGATGGTTTCTGTCTGCTGCTTCACTGTCGAGATCTGCTGAGCAAAGTTCTCGGCGGTGTCACCGAAAAGGCCAGCCTGGGAGATTGGGGTGCTCCTGGGCCAACAGTGTGGACATCGTCCGCCCAAGAAACCATGCCGTGACCTTCTTTGCTTAGAGGGCAAGAATGGTCGCCGACTGCAGGTCCTGCATCAATCCCGGGGCAGAACTAACCTTGTGCAGTTCTTTCAGTGCCTTGTCTTGATGGATTTGAAGGAGAGCCATGGCGTGCTTAGGATATAGCCGTCAGGGAATACGTGAGCCTACAGGCCTTGGATGGGAGCTTTGGGCGCCTTATCCACTGGGGGCATCGCCGAGTAACCCCTGGCCGCTCCGCCATCGAGGGTAGTGAGAGCGGGGGGCCGAGAGATCTGGACCGGGCAGTGAAAGGTGCCTCCTACGAACTCGTCAGCTCCTCGTTCACTTCCGGTACGAAAGGCACTGGGGCGGGGCGTGACTGTGAGCCCGAGGTCAGCATCCACCCGTGACTGAGTGACCACATCCGAGGGGGGAAGCCCAGTGGAGGTTTCCGTGTCAGACAGGATGAGCCCACTCTGCGGTTCTGCGCTTGAGAGCCCATTGCCTTCACGGGCACTGAATGGGAGGTCGAATTTGCTCTGCGATGAGGCGGCCCAATCATCCGAATGACTAACCAGAGCAAACGAGTGTGCCAGGGAATGGGAGGTCCACTGGGATTTTAACCGGCAGAGGTGGTCCCATTGTGGTCCCCAAATCACCCCAGTGCTCGCTGTGCTGGCCTCAAACCAGTAGGTAGAAGGACCGAGGCAGGGAGCCACTGGGGTGGCTTGCTTCTTGCGAAAGTGAGCCGCAACCGCAACGTTGCCATGATCATGTCCTCGCAGTGAGGGCATGATGCATCCACAAAAGCTGTCTCGGGTAGGGTGCCGCCCATGCACAAGAGACAGTGATCATGGCTGTCAGAGGGCGAGAGGTATCGACCGCAACAAGGAATAACACACAATCGGAAAGACATCTTTAAAAAAATGCGTTTTGAAAAAGATGTTCCAATGTGTGCAGCTCTTTTAGAATATACTCTTTTAGGAGGTAAAAAACTATTTTAGAATACACTCTAAATTATCTGCTGAAGTGCCCAGGGGCAATCTCTGCAGTGCACCCGTGCAGAGAGGGGAGAAAGCCGGTGTAATGCGCCATAAGGATCCAGCAGAGGTAAGGGATGGAAATCGCTTAACTCACCTTGAACCATCTACCGTTCTTCTCCGAAGAGATCTAATGTCCTTTTATACCTGTATAAAAAATGTATACCCAAATTATTTTTAACAGTTATTGTGGCAATGTAGTTTGAACTAATTTTGTAGAATGGCATGCATTCCTTGAGTCATCATGTTCGCAAGAAAGTGTCCACACAGACAGAAGAACACCAACATGTCACACATACAAATAGTTATTATTTTCAATAATGTTATTATCAATACTGGCACAGCCATTATCTGAACTGCATCCAACACCACTCCCTACAGTCAACATATCATGCAGATCTTCATGAACTGAGATTGATTCTCCTGCATGTACCATAGCAGGCCCTGTAGTACTGCAACCATCTTCCTTTGATTCGATGCATCTACCCTACCAAAAAAAAAGAAAGGTATTGACATTAGAAGTTGCTTTATTGATCTACAGAAAACAAACTTTGGATATACTGTACATATTCTGGAGGACAGAAGACTTCGCAAAGAAGGAAATTATGAAATAAGTACTCTTAATATAATTTCACTTACATTCTACCAGTATGGCAGTCATTTATGTCATATCTGCATAGCGCTTTGACCGATATAAGGGAAGCAGCTTTGGGAGATGGTTGTCAAAACCCATATAAAGGACCTGCTGAGTTCCACCGACACAAGCCTGGTGAATTCTGCGCTGATCTTTAGTCAGTACAGAACATCATACAAACAAGAAAAAGACATACACATTAAGCAAGACTGTAAAAAATTAATTTGAATTTTTACAGATCAGGTCATTCAAATACCATGACAATTTAAATTTCCAATTACTACAGCACCACTTTACAATCTAGCCAAAATCTTCACGTTAAATTCGACATGAAAACAGAACAAAAAAAAATGTGAGTATAATAAAATCATGTTTATCAATATGGCAAGAAAATGAAGAAAGTTACATCAGTAATCACTGTCCAATAACTATGGTAACTTGCTAAAGGACACCAGTCCAATTGCTTTTCTAAAATAAGTATGTACATTAGGGCTGAAACGTTTTGTCGACATTATTGACAACGTCGAATTAAAAAATTGTTGACCAAAAATTTTCATTGTGGAATAGTCATTTGATCTCATGTAACGTAACATGAGATCACATTAAAATGTAATGATGGCGCACGAGAGCAGCACTGCAGCACGCACAAGACTGAAGAGAGGAAAAATTACAGCTCACAGTCCAGATGCACTCTAAACTTTCCAAACAGCTTCAGGTGATGTAGATCCCAAGGATGAGGGAATTATACTAAAAACCAAGTAAATTCAGAAGTGCTCTCATTGTGGAATAAGCGGAACCAGAGCTCTTTAAAGGAAACACCCTGGCATTAAATCTTAAATGCAGTTATATTTAATGTGTTATAGCTTTATTAAAGTTCAAATAATACAGAAGCAGGTCACGTAAATAACTTCTAACTCCGAAACTGGCATTTTTCTGTGCAGTCAGTGCATCTTCTATGAGTTTTGCAAATGTCCCGATCTAAGGGGAAGAGATTGAAACTGCACCCGGCTGATAAACACTGTCGCGTGGACGCTCATCCCTCAAGCATGCACACTTAATGCAGAGGTTCTTTTAGTGAGTCTAAATTGTGACTGTTTTGTTGCAACAACAAAAAAACATAACTTTATCAGTGGACCAGTTGATTTAATTTATATCTCTTATTATCTTAAAAACCTTAGATATTAAACCTAGAACGCTGAAATTATCTACAAATAGAATTTATTTTAGACAAATATAAATTGTGCCTAAGTATTACTTTCTTAATAAAGACATTTTTAGAAGAAGTTTATATTTATAGATAACCTAAGAAATGAACTAAGCTAGTTTTGATAAGTTAAAAAGTTAAAAGTGTTGATTAGTTTAAAGTATTTATTTTGCTTAGCAACATAAGCAGCTAGAAAATACAGATAAAGATAAAAACATAAAGAAAAATAAATGTTATCCATTTAAAAAATTACTTAAATGCATGCAAAATAAAAACAGACATTCACATAAATTATCAAGATAAATAAGATAAACTTGAATAATGTTGAAGTTAATAAATGTAAAGTTAAATAAGATAAGATAATTAGAATTCGTTAGTCACTATATAATTCCCAGACCTCCATTTGTGTAATTTAATAGTTTTGATGAGTTTACTATAATCCTTAAAACTGGTATAAATTATAAACTCTGAGTGAATCCAAACTTACATTTTAGTAATTTTCAAAAGTTTGTAATCCGTATATTCTAAAATTAAATAAAAAATTGACATATAATAAAAAGATTGTGGTCCTTTTATGGTACCTTAATTGCAAATTATTTGTAATTAATTTAATAAACATGTAACAGTTGCTTATTTTTCACAGATTTAAATTTTTAATGTGTCCCAGATGCATCATGACCTGACCTTGACCCAAACCATTTAGAGAATGTTACAAATTCAATTAATGTATATTTGTAGTCATTATAGAGTTTGAGTCTCTATAATAATGCCAATGTTTCATTACCTGTGTAACCATTCCCTTTGTCTTCAATGAAAGACAAAGGAAAGTCAGCATTTGTGCACACATTCACTTGGGCACATTTAGCCATCAGAAAAGGAAAGGAAAATAAAAACAGTCACATGGTATTTGGGGTATAGTACCTCAGTGAACATCATCTGTCAACACCTAGAGTTGCACTGAAAATGATCCTAAATCGTTTTTTGGAAGGAGGCTAAGCAGACACTCAGACCCTGTGTGGAAAAGACTTTAGTTGGTTATGTTGTTCTTGGCATGGCATGGAGAAATGACAGCATTACCCTTCCTGCTAAAGGAAAGTTGTTCCCTGTGGGGTCAAGGTTCATTCAGGATCAAAAAGTAATGTGGGCCAGAGGTATTCCAAAACAAAGTTTTTTTTATCTTCCTCTTGCATTGCAAGAAATGTAAGTTACTAGATGCTTAGAAGCTACTGGAACACAATATAAAAGAATCTTGCACTCTGTGCAAATAAACTTCAAGTGCCGACAAATTCACTAAACATTTGCGACACTTTTGCATGCACATAAACCAGCATCTTTCATTACTATTTAACAGAGCTGAAATAGAGCATTTAAATGAAGTCTTAAATACTTCCATTCTTTTCAAACATGCCTGCTTACCATGTGAATTAGGCTTATTATATTTTATAGATTGAGCTTTATTTACAAAAATCAGAACTATTTGCTTGCAAAAGCCGGTAAACAGAGTTTAATTGAAAAGAGATATTTATTTTCTGTTGATCATAGCACTAAGATCTGATCCATAAGTCGAGAATTGTGCTGTGAAAATTATATTCAGCACAAAATGTTGGTGTGTGTTTGACCTGTTACCTGATTTGTATAATTCTCTTAGTGAATCGTGTGCTAATACAATGTAGACAGCATGTGCAAATAAACATGCTATCAGCTGGCTTAGTTCATTCTTATTGAATTCTCCCATTTGTGCCTGAAGCTTATTGCTTCAACACAATTATATTGGGGTGCATTTCCCTAAAGCACCTTTAGACAATTATTGTTACAATTTCCATCGTTAGCAACATAGTTCAACGATTTAGTGTTTTCCGAAACCGAAGTTTCAAAGAACATTTGCAAACTGCGTCTTAAATTTGTGTGGTTGGAACTACGGATATTTACTTGTGGTTAGAAACATAGTTCATTGTTAGTTGGCTGTGTGGACATAATTTGACTTCACTGAGGCTTCTATATCTTTCATTCTGTCAACACTTTGACCACGTTTACATGCATTTAAAAAACAGTTTATTCCAGGGTTCTGCAGAAAGTGAAACGTCACATATACATGAATGCATGCTTTTTAAGGAATTAAAGGCTGTTAAGAGAAAGCGCTTTATCACACACAGTTTCTGTCAGAGAACACAGCTTTTATGTGTCTATGTTAACTCATAAGCTGCATTTAAATGTTGTTGAAGAGTATGCATGTGCATATGTGCTCATATGTTTTTGGGGAACCCCAAAGTCTGAGGTAAAGGGATCTGTTACATTTATTGCTTCACAATGTATCTTTCCCATTTACATGTCTTCAGCAGCTTTCCTGCATTCAACAGCTTTCTGGTGTACGTGTAAATGAGATTTTATAATTTAATATCTATAGGAGTTATTACTCCACCCACTGAGTAACTTCATTAATGACAGCTCTACGTTGTTGAACCAACGTTGTTAGAACAATGGATGTGAAACAAAGTTACTATGGTTTCAGGTCATGACTAGCTAGTTAATGTCTCCAACGATGCATTGTGCTATGGTGGTTAAGCAGTGAGTTACGTTGTTGTACAGGAGACACACCCCTGGTTAACGTTTGTTTGTCACATTCAAGAAGTAAAAATCTTTCTGCTTTAAGTTCCTCTTTACACATCAACAAAAATACAGTAGTATGAAAGTTTTATTTTTGTTTTTATTTCCACGACTATGGGAAAAAGAAACTCAAGTGTGGCAGAGCTCTGCCTTCCCTATGAAGGAGGAAGAGGGAGCCGGGTAAATAGTTCACGGAAGACTTTAATTGGACACACTTTCACGTGGACGCAACATAAAATAGCTTACACACTCGCTGACACACAACACACACACACACACACACACACACACACACAGCTCCGTGTGTCATTCACACTGCTGGCCTACCGGCCCAATGCAGAATGCACACATTCGTCGGCTGCATGCATCTCTCTTTCTCTCTACCTCACTGGCATCTCTTTCTCCTCTTTATCCCTCTCCCGGTTGATTGGGGTAATTCAGGGCCAGGCCTCCATTCTTATGGCCCGGCCAAGCCCTCCTTGTCACACCAAGTATTTAAAAAGACTTGGATGTTTACCTATTTGTATCTATGCTCTACTTTGTTTGTGATCTGCGGTGTATTTTTCATACCCAAGTCATGTTTGCCTTGATTTGTGTTTATTTGCTCATGTTTTTATTTATTTGTCTGTTTGGTTCTGCCTCTGATGGGCCACATTCATCATGCATAGTTTAGACATGGCTATGATCAGTGCAGCTGGGTGTTTGGCTGGGTTTGCAGGGTAATAAATATATCTTCCATTCATTTCTTTAAGCCACGAATTGTTACCCCAATGGGATCGTTCTTCGTCTCACTTTGATCACAGTATATTATACATAAACATCTAAATCGGATGGCTATTCAAAACGTCTTCCACAGAGGGAAAATGCATGGCTGGCTTTGACCACAATTGAAAACAAATCCAAGCCTGGGTTTTCCTGTGTGTCAGGGGGAAAGGTGAAGCCACAAATCAAATGAATCCAAACTTCTGCAGCTATCGAATCACCAGCTGCTCTCATATGAGCAAAGACGTTTGAAATGTTGGCCAACTCCATAAAGTGCCACTCCAGAAATTAGAATGCTCACTCACGTGGTCTTCACAGAAAGGCCAAATCATAATATTAGTTTTCCAACATGGCTTTCCATAACATTTACATCACATAATTCTCTTC
Organism: Xyrauchen texanus; assembly: GCF_025860055.1. NCBI lineage: Eukaryota > Metazoa > Chordata > Actinopteri > Cypriniformes > Catostomidae > Xyrauchen > Xyrauchen texanus. The sequence continues at coordinate 27,018,082 of NC_068301.1, forward strand.
ATTGTTTGATTAAATTTTGATTAAAAGGGGCTTTCGAATTATTTTTACCACTGCTTTTTGTGCAATATATAAAGCAAGTTATATACAAGTTTGCATTTTTTTATTTACAAGGGTTGAAACGACAAGAAAATATCAATGTTTGTAGTGTTGTATTCATAAATATGCCATAATTACTATGGTATTACAATGGAACACCAGAATAATTACATGTAAAATTATATATAGCCAGCTTTTATTACTATAAACTCTTTCAGTGATCATGAAATTATTGGTAGTCTATAGATGCAAGCCCAAAGCAAGGCAAGTGAAAGGATCTCTGTAATATTTCCCCACTGCAATAATCTGTCATCGTTTTCATTTAAAATGACTTTCAAAACATTGCATATATAATTTCCAATCCATTTCACTAACAACCCAAACATATGTGCCGATCAAGTACACAACATATTGAAAAAAAATACAACAAAAAAAAACATGCACAAACAACTCATGTTGATCTGAGTGTTTCAATTTAATACAGTAAATGAATGTTCTGGGTTTCATACAAGTTAAGATCAATCAACAGTATTTTTGGCATAATTTTGATGAGTAATTCTGACCCATCCCTCCTTTTATAAAAAAATACAAAACAGATAAAATCGAGGTTACTGTGAGACATTTCAAATGGAAGTGAATTTTCGGAGGGTTTTACGTAAAGCTAATCATTTTCTTGTGTTTGATTTAAGGTGTAAAGTTTAAATCGATGTTTTTGTGATGAACTACAAAATTGCCAGGATTAAAGGGTTTAAGATCTTGGCTTTTATATATATATATATATATATATATATATATATATATATATATATATATATATATATATATATATATATATATATAAAGGTTGGACAAATCCAAATAAATGTTGGTAATCCACAAATGCTGTTGATTGAGCTTTACTTGTATTGAACTCTGAATGTTGCTTTAAACATCAATTGTGCTGCATTTGTTATTAATGGGGTCCTTTGATTCTTTACATATGGGCGGGAATAAAACATATTATGTGCTGCCACAGATTATCCATGTTCTGCAATCAATTTTATTGTTATCAAAATCTGTGTAAATACAGTAACAATCAATTAAGGCAAGAATTAAAACAGTGCAAAAATCCTCTCCAACGCACTCATGTGGAATGCTTACAACATTCAAACTTAAATTTATTTACAAGTTTCAAGATTAAAGACACCTAAGTTAAAATGTAATATCTCTTTTGTCCCTCCTGTTTTCTACATATTGTAAAGTGTGTCCATCTTTAAACCCCTTTGGCTTTTTATTTAAACAAAGTTAGGTACCATTAGGGCTGAGTTCTTGTGTGTAAACCTCTGAGCATCTGTTACACAGACCAACTACAAACCCAAAACCACTTAAAATGAAATAACAAAACTGAGCACAGGACATGTTGTTAATGGCCTTTAGAGTATCAACAAATTTGATTCCTGAGGAAATTGGCAGGTTTGATGTATTCCGCTGGATTCCGATCATCATAAATGTGCATGCTCCGAGCTCTGGTCACTGTCATGACTGTCATCCTCATTGCTGGGAGAACCAAGTGGATGGTGTAGTCCCACTATTGGGGAGAACTCAGAGGGCAAGAGAGTTCCTTTCTTTACGTTCACCAGTTCTTTTTCCCGTGCAGCGGCCCCCTGCTGCCCTCCCTTCACTCGTTTCCACTTCATCCTTCTATTCTGGAACCATACTTTTACCTGTGCGAAAGAGAGATACTGTTAAAGATGTTTGTGTCTTTTAGTGTATGTCTACTTTGAAGCTGTCTAGTGTACTTCTAAAATGTGACTAAATTACCTTTAATAAGATATATTTGTACAAATATAAAATGAAATTATTTTATGTTTCTTCTTGCAATTTTTAGTGAGCATGCATTTTACACATTGGCCCAATAAAAAACAACAAACAATAAAGTAACATAATTAAACATTTTTACTAACAAGCAATTTCAGGCAAAAAGGAAATGGCAACCCAAGGCTAAGTGCATATTTCTTTTATTTTTATTTTGTTTTATTAATTGTAACAATACTTTGAAATCTGCAATTGTATACTGGGAGTCAACAATCAGTTACCTGTTCAAAAATGAGGCTCTATGTTTTCCCATTGGTCAAATTTGTGACCACTTACATGTTTACCTTTCCTGTGACCATGATTTTATTGAGCCATAAGTGTAATCTTATTAATAAATCAATAATATACCCTTTAAACATTATATCTACCAAATTTGGCAGTTGTATGTACAATACGATCTCTTTTTAGATCCTACAAATTTTAAACTTGATTTCGGTCACAAATGTAATTGGTGGGATTAAATGGGTTAACCAAAAAATGTTAACCTGAAAATATTTAACTTTTTATTTGTCTGAAGTCAGGCAATTAGTTAGATAGTTAGTAATCACATTATTAGAATATCACTAAATCGACCTGCATAAATGAAGTTACACCTGCACAACAATCTTTAAGGGTAAGATCAAGTAGAAATAGCTCCTTAAGGTAGAAAACTCTTAATACCCCACATATCAACCAAAAGAAATGAAATAAGTAAATAAGAGTTGTTTGCTCATTAGGAGACTGCAATTTGGCAAAGCTATTAAAAGCATACAGTAGCCAACTACACACAATGTTTATATACTTTTTACGTCTCCTAGCAATACAAGCCTCCAAGATCTGCATCAGGGAAACTCAACGCCACTTTGTGGGAATGTGTGTTAGGGTGTGTGTTATGGCACTTTCCAGAAAGAGTTGTTTTGGCATGTAGACCCCCGCTCTAAAACCACCATTATGCCCTCTGTATCAGAATACCCTGCACACTGTGCATATATGTGCATGTATCAGATTGGATGAGAGACAGATTTACAGCTTTCTATAACAAACTTCAGCCAACACAGCACTCAGTCCCACATATGCTCACCGTGTATATAAACCAAGCAAAACACCTCATTTCATGTGCTTTGTGGGTAAGAGTGAAAGGATTCTTACTTTCTGCTTTTAATCTTTGAATTTCCTCAAAGTCACAGTGGATCTATGCACTTGTATCCATTATTTGTGTGTATGACTGGCTCCGTTGGGAACTTGCATTGGCTCTCCAGGCTATTTCCACCTGGTAAGTTATGTGCTGATGCAAAACTCCTGGCTGTCCATTGGGCCATATTCCTGTCTTCCATTCCTGACTCGACACTTTGCTCTGTATTTGCGTCTCGGCAGTGATGATTATACCGATACCTAAAACGGGTCAAACAGATCTGGACCGTGTGGCGACAGCCTCCCCCCATCTAAGAGGGCTTGATAGGGGGCTATTACAGGCTGAGAAGTTTATTTTAGGAAGTGCAGTGCAGGTATTTTAAAGTGAGCACTGAAATGAGTATGAAGATTACATTACATGACAAATAATTCAGTCAGATTAAGTGTAAGAAGAGATCTTTGGAGCAGTTCTTTGGAGAAATAATACAATTAAGTTTTAATGGAAATGTGGTAACTAAAAATTATACATTTTTATATACCAGTCAAAAGATTAGACACACTTAAATGAATATATGCTTCTCTTAAAACAAGGGATGTCTCGAAAAGCAATACTGGTACCAGAATCATGTCCGATTCCATGCTCATATACTTGTACTCGCTCTCGTCAAAATGCTCCGATACCAAAAACCGATACCATCTGTCGTATGAATGTCTTTACGCAAACATTTAGTGCACTAATTGCACAACATGTCTTAGTGTGATTATTTAACAGCAAAAGCTGCGATTTAATGAGATAACTATATCGTTTTCATGTGCAGCGCATTAAATGTGAGTGTTTGTGATTGTGTGGAGCCGGTGTTGTGATGACATAAAGTCCTCCTATCTTTTAGAGCTCCTTGGCTCATACACAGAAAACACCATCATGAGTATCGAGTGCTCTGTTTGTAGCAGCTAACAGTGCACTAATTCACATTGTAGCGCAAGGCACATTCAGACTACATATTTATTTAATTTAATAGCAGCCTTTTGTGGTTTTATAATCACTTTGAGTCACGTAGTGACTGGCTTTTCTGGACTGCGAAGCTACTAACACAGAAACATTTCTAAATAAAAGCTCAGTTTAATTAAGGGAAAGTACAACAAAAACATATTACTACTGTATAGGTATGTAATATTCACTGTAATACTAGAAATAATAATATATTATTATTATTATTCTAAATCAATAGTATTTGTATTACAATATCTCACCTCTGTGATGCTCTGTTATGCTACACTTTATTTGAAAAAAATACTCCAATGTTGTATTTTGGATTGTGCTGTGCGGTTCTGTATAAACCCATTAATTTGTTAAATATTTTATTTGATTACATTTTTAATGAATTAATTTTTTTAAACACCATTTTGATGCTAAAAACAAAGTATCGGTACTCGTACTTAAAAAAAAAATAAATAAAAACTGGTATCAGGATATCCTTTAATTATGCTTTAATGCCTGACATTTTTTTGTTCACTAATATAAATTGTGCCTTCATACTAATTTACCTAGATATTTAATTTCAACATAATAATAATAATAATAATAATAATAATAATAATAATAATAATAATAATAATAATTAAATTACAGTTCATTGGACTGAATAGTGGGATAAAAGCAGGTCATATATATGCATCAATTATATACATGAGAACTTTGTAAATACTGATTAGCATGGAAAAAAGCTAGCATGAAGTTGTTTGAGAGAATGCCCAGAGCATGCAGAGCTGTACTCTAGGCAAAGGATGGCTATTTTTTAAAGCAGCTAAAAACATTTTTTGCAATCTGTTTTTTTTTTCTTCACAACATAATTCCCATTGTGTAAATATCACATTTTGTGTGTCCAAACTTTTAAAAAGTAGTGTACATGTATTTTCATAAATAGCTGCATTCAAGATGAGTACAGTACAACTGAGACATCAGGGCCGATGTTCACATTTTGCTGTTTAAGATCTGAGGTCAACCCACGGCCACAGATTTATTGGATCTGTGCTTAGAGTCTTTGGATAGGAAGCAACTGTGTGGAGGAGTAGGAAGGTAAAAGGGGATTGAAACAGAAAAATGCAAATCCTAGGTGAGTTCCTTAAACAGGGCTTCTTTTTCGGTGAAGACAATGAAGCTGGAATGGAATTCTCATGAATGGGTGTGTTAGATCCGAAGGCCACTTTGAATAATGTATCGCAATCAGCGTGTGTATTAAAACACAGATATCAAGGAAACATTTTCCTGCCCTGTTTTAAAAGTTTAATAAGGAGCAGTCAACGTCACTATTGTCCAGTTTGAAATATCTTTAGCAAGTGATATATGCCATTTACCATCTCTTATTGAAGGTTTGTGTTGGTAGTTCATGCTTAACATGTCTGTGAGCTTTTTATCATCAAAATTCTAGGTTAAATTTATATGAGTACATATGGAAAAAGTTTATATTTTAGGTGCTGAGGTCAAAAGAATTGACTTCATAATAATTATAAATGAATTAGCAAAAAGCAATGTAAAATCACATTAGATGGATTATATCATATCACATCGCAGGATATTACAACTTCCCAAAACTATTAAAGATTCAACTATCCATATATAAGTTTAGTTATGTAGTAGACAGAACAAATTGTCAATACAGATGCTATTTGACCATTGTTTGGAGTAAAAGATGAAATATCTGAGATATAATATAATAAAAATCAGTACACACACAATTACACACATTAAAAATGCAAACAGTCCTGAGTATCCCAAATCTGCATTACATTGGAAAAGAATAATGTCTTGACCAACATTCTGTTCTTTTTAATTTTATCCCCTTTTCTCCCAATTTGGAATGCCCAATTCCCACTACTTAGTAGATCCTCGTGGTGGTGTGGTTACTCACCTCAATCCGGGTGGCGGAGGACAACTCTCAGTTTCCTCCGCTTCTGAGACCGTCAATCCACGCATCTTATCACGTGGCTCATTGTGCATGACACCGCGGAGACTCACAGCCTGTGGAGGCTCATGCTGCTCTCTGCGATCCACGCACAACTTACCACGCGCCCCATTGAGAGCAAGAACCCCTAAGCATGACCACGAGGAGGTTACCCCATGTGACTCTATCCTCCCTAGCAACCGGGCCAATTTGTTTGCTTAGAAGACCTGGCTGGAGTCACTCAGCACACCCTGGGTAATGTCGCTCATTTCTAATGGACCTCTTCATTTTTACATAGCTCACACTTTTTGTTATTAATATCAGAAAATGATGGCATATTTTCAATTTGTTAAGAATGACTAATGTGTAGTCATGCACTTATCACTTTATACTTTAAGTGTAGTAAGCCTATATGCAGGGGTGCAGATTCCATTGGGAATGGGGGGAGGTAAGCCCCAATAATCAAAACAAGTAAAACCCTCCCCAATATTTATACCATGATAAATGGAAATATGTAAATGCTTCAGACTGCAACCCCCCAATGTTTAAGCCAAATCTACGCCCCTGTCTATATGTAAAGAAAAAATGTATGCTACCCATTAAAAAAATAAATAAAAACTTTTAAAAGCCAATGTTATGTCAGTAATATGTGAAAACAGGCTAAACATCGAACGTACTTGTCTTTCTGTGAGGTCAAGGTTGACAGCGATTTCGTAACGTCTAAGGCGTGTCAGATAGTTGTGGTGAGCGAACTCTGATTCCAGTTCCCGAATCTGTTCCTTGGTGAACGCCGTGCGCTCCTTTCTTGGTTTACTGCTCACGTCTGACTTATAGCTAACATCCTGGGATTCTGAAATGAAAAACAGATCACTTTCCAGCCGCTGTAAATGGACATAAAAAAAGAAAATAGAAAAAACCTTGAGCAGAAAGCAAAAGGGGTGAAAAAATAAGATGGTGTGATAAACTGCAGGGCCCTGAAATAAAATAAACGATTTTTTTTTTTTTAAAGCAGAACAATTTGGACTGCCAATCACCCTTTATTATGGCGATATGGCTCTGGTGTTTTAAGCAGGCAGAGAAGGGCCAGGCCAGAGAACGTGTGCACTCAAATCTGGCCTGAATCAACAGGGCTTCGTTCACACTCTCCAACAATCAGATCAATTTACTTTCTATTTTCCACACACTCCTCTGTTTACAGAATAAATTAAGATTTCTCAAGGAATATTACTCATTGCTCTAAAAAATAATTAAATGCAACTGTATGCAATGGCTGGTTGACGCTTATTATAAAATATGTTATAGTTATAGCAATATACAAAGACATAATACTGTATGTCATTACTAGGTTAATTTAATCTGTTAACATTTGGTGAGTTTGCATACAGTAAAATCACTAATCCCTTCATTTATTAGTTTTCCTAAAAATAAGTTATAACAAAGGAACATGGTGCAAAATAGGCACCACTTCCTCAAAAGCAAAAATGGAACCAAATAGATATATCAGTCTGCAAAGTGTGTAGATTCAAGAGCAAATAATTAATTGGACATATATTTTGTAGAGTTTGCATGAAATTTGGCATTTTTGAAATATGATTAGTAGGGTTACTTAAAAGTAAATACCAAAAAAGTTTCTTGTTATACTTTATAGTATATTTTGATATAGGTTAGATTTGGTTGGAATCTATAAGGACATTTATAATCTAACATGCAGTAAGGATGCGTTTTTTTTTTTTATATCACTAATAGGCTTTTATCTTCTCTGATATTACACTAACTTTCACACTTTCACACAATTTGGGGCTTTTATGTGAATGTTTTGATGAACAGTGTAATACAAGACATTGATCACCTATGTAGGTGAGACCAGATGGGGAACATTCATTACAATTCATTACAATTTGTTAAAAGAAATAAAAAAGAGAGAAAATGTAAAAAAAAAGGAAAATGTGTTTCCATAAAAATGTTTTTGCTTTGCCATTCAATTTTTGGCTGGGTTGAAAGTTGCATGGAAATACAAATGCTCTAGAAATTCAAGGTTTTTACATTACACAAGATAATGAACCATAAAGCTCTATTTTATATCCAATGTCACTTTCCTAAATAATCTATAATCTGTACAGTTTATCATTACAACATCTCATCACATGATGTGGCTCTAAATGTAAAGCACACTGCCTTTGATAACTGCCAACAGATGAAGGAGGAAATTAGATTTGAAATAAAGGCACATCAAGTGCCAACATAAGCCCTCTGGAAATTTTTACCAGCACTGGGCCTATCCATCAGTCTGCCACCATGTAATAAATTATAGGCACCTGGATAAAAAAAATCTACAACATATACGCTCCCTGCATGACATGACTAAATACACCAAAACAAATCTTAAAATTGTAATCAGATTAATTTGCACTACTACTGCAAATGTGAATCATAGTAATCTGTAAAAAATAGTGTCTGTTGGGTGTTCAATCTAAAAATGTGTAAACTTATTTAAAGTTCTTTAAAGATGACAATGAATGTTTCTTGATGGCAAGGTCTCAACTCTGTTTGTGGAAAACAAATAGGTTACTTTTTTTCTATAGCTCTGTTGTTAAAGACTGTAGGTCAACATGTTCTATTGTTCGTGAAATTTAAAGAGCACATTTTATAAAAATTGTCCAGCTGCAGCTCTGACTGTTTTCACCAGCCATAAATGGTGCGTATGTGTTTAGGGATATCAAAAGCGCAGCTGTGGGCAGTGCGAACATTTAACAGCAGGCTTCACCTGTGGGCTATTAAAGACCCTTAGGGTAAATGCCACAGTGACTTACACCTCTGAGACTGATGAAAGAAAGATACAGGGCACCCCCACAACACCATGCCCTCTCATTAAATCACTACTGTGGTGTACAGCTCATTCAGCATTCTTTTGAACACATATCCTTTTTATTTAATTTACCAATAATGCATTCTCATTTTAAAAGCTTTCCCTCTGAAAAACGAAAAAAATATCGAGCTGTTTTTGACTGTGTTAATAGAACTGGACCACAGTTTGATTTATTTTTAAATGTTGCATGCTCTTCTAGGTAGTTCATGGACTGATCAGAACTGTGTGTGTGTGTGTGTGTGTGTGTGTGTGTGCGTGCGTGCATGCGTGCGTGTGAATTAACTTTGGAAAATCAAATGTGTAAAAGGTAATGACACTGTGTTCTTAATTTTCATTCTCTGCTATCAGTTTGATGTATGTCAATTCTAACTCCAGGCAGTGGAATTGCATTAGAGTACTGTATGTATAAATACTGAAGAAAATAACTCAATATAATTTACTACATATAGTATCTTTGTTATATACATTTCTTGATATAGATACATTTTCATAAATTCCAAAATTATTTATTTTATTTCCATTAATTTTCATTTTAAATATTTTTTAATAATTCCTTTATTTAATATATATCCATATATATATATATATATATATATATATATATATATATATATATATATATATATATATATATATATATATTTTCTTTTTAAAGAGTTTAAATCTTTTTCAATAATTTAAGTAATTTATATTTTTTATTATTTTAAATAATGTATAAAATGATTATATTAAATACATTCATTTATATTTCAGAATACATAGGCAGAGTGTTCTTTGAACTGCTTCTAAATACAGAAAAATAAATTGTTCTGTTTAAAGTTGCATCAAACATGTGATTTGATGTATGTATTTTTCATTAATATTTATTTGACTAAATTAACAAAATGAAATGTTTTTGGCAGTGTGCCTCAAACTGCAAAGTTTTGATGCAAAACTAAAAACTAAACTACTCTCAATTCCAAAGCCAGCACAAGCAAAGTCTACACTAAATAGAATACATTTCCCATCCTTGTAATACAACAAATATTACAAAGATAGATGATTTTTTATTAATAAATGATCTCTAAATCAAATGCCATATTACTGACCAAAGTTAAAGACTTTGATATAATCTGCTCCTATATAATCTAATAGACAATAGTCCATTATCCAGTCATAACACACACTTGACTTATTTGTATTTAAATAAATTAATTTGATATGTCTTTTCTAATTAAACTGTTCATTATTGCCTTCAAACTTAAAGTAAGAGAATTACAGATCAAACTGTTTCATACTGGATGAGATGGAGAAATCTGTGAACTGCTTACCTGAACTGTCACTCTTTATTTTGCTATTCCGTTGCTCTGGCTCAACAGGTGACATTGTCTGTCTCCCAAATTCTCCTGGTACACATGACACCCCAGAGGGGTCACTACCAGCTAGCGTTGAGTTACCAGTGCACAGGCCCTGGGAACCTGCTCCTCCTGAGCTGCACAGTTCGGCTGCAGTGGCCTCGGGGTGCGGCAGGCAAAGGCCATGGTAGTCACCACCAATCGAAGGCATCTGTGAGATGTGCCAGGAGGGTTGATGCTGTGAGTGATGTGGATGCTGTGGAGTAGGGTGCACTCTGTGATGAGCTCCTCCAAAGCTGACCTCATCCCCTGGGTAACCGCAAGGTGGCGAGGATCCTGGGAGGTCAGGATAGGAGACGTGGTCTGAGCGGCCGTGCAAAGCCAGGGAAGACTGGGTGAATGCTGGGTGCAAGGCTTGGGCTGGGGCGTGCGGGCTCCGCAGACATCCGAACAGAGAGTGATCCATTTCTCAGTGTCTACAGAACCACACAACTCCAGATCTCTCCAAAAGAAGTGGAGAGAGGGAATTCTCGGGAAACGAGGGAAGCCAAAAAAATGCAAAATCACAAGGATCTTCCACAGGCCTTCTCACCCGTGGCTACAGTAGTCCACGAGTCAGCGGCAAAAGGAAGAAGGAGCGGCCGGCGATGAAAGGCAAAGCCTCTGGTAATCCTGAGCATGCAGCCCCGTTGCCAGGCGGAGAGAGAGGGTAAATACACACAGCCTGCAAGAGGAAGCTCGGGTGACAGACAGGAGAGAGAGAGAGAGAGAGAGAGAGCGATAGAGAGAGGGAGAGGGACAGACAGAGCAGTCTGGGCCCGAGTGGATACCGTGCTTCTGGAGAAGAGGAGAGGGAGAATTGGGGGGGGTGGGGGGTTGAACAGAGTTTCTAGAGGAATGAATGTTATATATAGGGCGTAACATGAGAGGGAGGTTGGGTCACTATAGACATGCATGTGATCTTCCACCAGAAAAGCGAGGTACAATAATTCTGAGGCCTGCCAAGTACTGTAGTTCCGAGCTCATGAAAACGGGGGTACTTTATTTTGAATCTGGGCGATCGGACCCCACCAAACCTTTTTTCTAAGAAATGAGTTGCAGTTAAAGTGTAAATGTGGACTGGACCGGAGGGGTTGCATGGGGTGGGGAAGGGGATAGGGGTGCAGGGTTTTTGGGTGACTGCAACTCAAATTGCATTGTGTGTCTATCTTTCTTCAAACTAAGGTAACTGAAAATTATCTAGGTTGTCAGAATTATCTTCTAATTCCTGGAATTTACTGTGTTAAGAGGATGATTCTCCTGGAAAGCACCCTGTTTGCATGGGACAAACTGGCTTTGCATTACTAAAAAATTCAAGCAGTTGATGTCTTTGTTCTTCATAACATTAAATACATTACAGCAACTACTAATAATAGTTTCTTACTTATAGCTTTTAAAGTCTATACTTTACTGAAAGTGTCAAATGACATTATGATGTCTGCTGATTCTGGAAAACACACTGTTCTGGTTCTCTTGGATCTGTCCTCAGCCTTTGATACCGTCGACCACCAGGTTTTGCTGAAAAGATTAAGGGACCAAGTAGGGCTGTCAGGGTCAGTTCTGCAGTGGTTCACTTCATATTTATCTGGGCGTAGTTACAGCTAACCAAATTAGGTCTGAGTCTGCGGCCTTGCTCTGTGGAGTGCCTCAAGGCTCCGTACTGGGTCCTGTTTTATTTTTGTTGTATTTGATCCCGTTGGGAAAGATCATACAAAGGTTCAGTGATGTTTCTTTTCACTTGTTTGCTGATTATATCCAACTTTACTGCTGCTTTAAGCCGTCAGATATCTGTAAGTTAAACTCCTTGCTCCTTTGTCTTGTGGAAATAAAAAAATGGCTATGTGATAACTCCCTGCAGCTAAATGCAGACAAAACAGAAACACTGATCATTGCCCCGGAGGTTGCAATCCCTGGGATTAAACAATACTTGGGTGATCTAGGCCAGTCTGCTAAGCCAAGACTTAGAAATTTGGGAGTTATCATGGACAAAGACATGTCATTAGTGCATCACTGCAAGCAGCTGACGAGAAACTGCTTCTTTCAATTAAGGAAAATTTCGAAACTTAGAAATATGGTTTCACAAAATGATTTGGAGCTTATCATTCATGCCTTTGTGTCTTCGCGTTTAGACTATTGCAATAGTTTATTTTCATGCCTAAACCAGAAGGAGCTCTCTCGACTGCAATTACTGCAAAACTCTGCAGCCAGAATTTTAACACGTACAAATAGGAGGTCTCATATATCCCCTATCCTAAAAGAACTTCACTGGCTACCAGTGTCTTATAGGATACATTTTAAAATTTTGGTTTTAGTTTTCAGAGCTTTGCATGGTCAGGCACCTCCCTATATTAGTGACTTGATTCAGCGTTATACTCCTGTGCGTGCTTTGAGGTCTGTGGATCAGAACCTGTTGATGGTTCCACGCACTCGCTATCGTACTAGAGGGGACCGATCTTTTCAGGCTGTTGCCTCTAGGTTGTGGAACGACCTCCCACCGTCTATGCGCTCTCTTGACTCTGTTGATGCCTTCAAATGCAGACTAAAGACCCATTTATTTGTTCAGGCTTTTAACTAGCTGCTTGTGGGTTGATATGATCATGTACTGTATATGCTTTTATTGTGTGTATTTTATGATATAAATGTTTTAATTGTGAAGCACTTTGTGGCCTTATACCTGTGAAAGGTGCTATATAAATAAACTTTTACTTACTTACTATATTCTACACTGAAACACTTTGAAATGTGTATACCAAAGTCTATAACTAATTCAAAAGACATGCTGGACTTTTTGGTGGCATAAAGCGAGATGCAGATTTCAATAAATCTGTCTAACAACATTGGACTGTTACTCTTTTGGTTTGGTTGGTTGCTTAAAAAATAGACTTGAGAAGACAGATGCTGTTCACTCCTATGCATATTATTTTTTTATGGAAAACCATGTACTGTATGTCTCGCTGAATTCTCTATGAAACAGAAAATGTTTGAAAGAGCCTTTTTTGTTTTCACAAAATATCTACGGTTTTGAGTTAAACGTGAAAGCTCATTTAATGATCTAAGATCACAGTGCTAGAAGAACATTTTATTTTAATGAATATGTTATTGAAAGCACAAACAATTTTATTGACTTTTGTTCAGTTTTCACACCGCAAAATGAAGCTTATTCAGAACAATTAAGTGGGGTTTTTTTTCCCACAGTTTTAATTATATTTATATATTTATATTTTTTCAACCAGAATGCAGAGATTATAGAAAAACTCATTTCTAATGTGATGGAAACTTGTTGAAAATAATAAATGTTGCTTGTAAAAACATTACAGTTAAAAATGCTTTGCTTGCTTTAATTTCCTTTTAATGTCAAATTAACTCAAATAAAATGTAGTCTTGTGGTGGATCCATTTTTTTGTCATGTACTCACCACAATGTAATTTTAGAATTCTTTAGTTACTTTTTTTTTTTTTTTGCAACTTTTCTCCATGATTACTTTGCTTTACATTTAATTAAGAATAAGAATGTTTGAAATCCTTCAGTGGATAAAAATACTACTTTATATCCCAGTTTTATTGTGTCCACAACCTACTTTTGCTTGTAATTAAACAATGTCCTTTATGATGGGTGAAGTTCTAAAGGCTGAATAAAAAAATAGTTTTTAAAAAGTAGACTTTCCCAAATGCACTTATCTACAGCAAACCCATTTTACATAACAGACAAATATGTATTTTTGACCACTGTAATTCTCATCCGTGCCATCCGTTACATTGCACACTATATAGATGACTTTGTTGAACCAAATGTGAACACGAGCCTAAACCCAGAGAGGAAATTAGGTTCATTTTGACTGGAAATTACTTTAGCAGACCACCAAAATACGATGTGGGTGTTACTGTGGCTCTCTGCCTCCGTTTGGAGTGACTTCTATGTCCAGTGGTCCTGTATTAAGCTTCAAAAGCAAATACAGTGTGTATTTAACAAATTAGTCCAATTAGTCGTTATGTAAAGTAATCACTGAGCAGAGCCTCTGGGTGTGTATTAATGTTCATATGGTTTCAGTTTTTGCCTCAGACCCCGCGCCATGCCGTTGCCCCAGGCCTCTGAGCGGTTATGCAAGTCTTCTCACTTACTTCTCTCTTTCTCTGCCTCTTGATGTGTCTTAAGCCCATGTAATAGCCCCTGCTAATTTGACAGGTCCCAGAGGACAAGGGATTTTCTGCAGGTAAAATCCTCTTACCTGGTGGCCAATTGTATAAAGTGTGTATGACACAAAATAGTGCTTGTCTGACAGGCTATACTTATTAGATTTTGTTGAATTTTGAAGAGGCCTCTTTAACCTGCCTGTGTCAATCAGACTTACCAGAGGCAGATGATCATTAAAACAGAGTGGCCATGCTTTAGGGGATTTTTATTTGTGTTGTTTTTACAGGTAGGGGAGACCAGGAAATTTTGTAACATAGGGAGAATTGTAATTCCATCAGTTTAAACAATTAAGCTACTACACATGTCCACAACCCACAATGTAACAATTGGTACCCTGCAGTTGTTACCATAAGGAGCTATTTGTACCTGATATAATCCTTAAAATTTTATTTTTGGTGTAACCAAATGTAGCTAGGTTGATTCAGATATGTTAAATAATATTTTTGGCATTAATCAAACCAGTTAATTTAGATGTTACTACATGAAGCAGGTTTTGAGATTGACATAACTTATAGTGCACCTGAGGTGCCGGTTTTATGTGTAAAAATATAACGGATTTACAGGACAAATTAATAATAATAAATATAGTTTAGCGCAGCAGTTATGGGGCCAAGCACCAACATGGAAACATAGCACAACACAAAGAACACATAGAGTGCATATGACATACAGAGCAAACACACACTACATTACAACTGGCCCCAGGACAGATTCAAACCTATGCATTTCCATTCCACCATTTAGTGCACAATCCACTACACCACACAGCCACAAAATTGACAGTCACCAAAAGGACATAGCAAGCAGAGATCAATCACTGCCATGCACAGCAGTCACCATGATTCATTTTGTACAGGTGAAACTCGAAAAATTTGAATATCGTGCAAAAGTTCATTAATTTCAGTAATTCAACTTAAAAGGTGAAACTAATATATTATATAGACTCATTACAAGCAAAGTAAGATATTTCAAGCCTTTATTTGATATAATTTTGATGATTATGGCTTACAGCTTATGAAAACCCCAAATTCAGAATCTCAGAAAATTAGAATATTACATGAAATCAATAAAAAAAAAAGGATTTTAAATACAGAAATGTCGGCCCTCTGAAAAGTATAATCATGCATATGTACTCAGTACTTGGTTTGGGCCCCTTTTGCATTAATTACTGCCTCAATGCGGCGTGGCATGGATGCTATCAGCCTGTGGCACTGCTGAGGTGTTATGGAAGACCAAGATGCTTCAATAGCGGCCTTCAGCTCTTCTGCATTGTTTGGTCTCATGTCTCTCATCTTTCTCTTGGCAATGCCCCATAGATTCTCTATGGAGTTCAGGTCAGGCGAGTTTGCTGGCCAATCAAGCACAGTAATACCATGGTCATTGAACCAGGTTTTGGTACTTTTGGCAGTGTGGGCAGGTGCCAAGTCCTGCTGGAAAATGAAGTCAGCATCTCCATAAAGCTTGTCTGCTGAAGGAAGCATGAAGTGCTCTAAAATGTCCCGGTAGATGGCTGCGTTGACTCTGGACTTAATAAAGCACAGTGGACCAACACCAGCCGATGACATGGCTCTCCAAACCAACACAGACTGTGGAAACTTCACACTGGACTTCAAGCATCTTGGATTGTGTGCCTCTCCATTCTTCCTCCAGACTCTGGGACCTTGGTTTCCAAATGAGATGCAAAATTTGCTCTCATCAGAAAAGAGGACTTTGGACCACTGAGCAACAGACCAGTTCTATTTTTCTTTAGCCCAGGTAAGACGTTTGACATTTGAAGCCCATGTCCAGGACCCGCCTGTGTGTGGTGGCTCTTGATGCAGTAACTCCAGCCTCAGTCCACTCCTTGTGAAGCTTCCCCACACATTTGAATGGCCTTTTCCTGACAATCCTCTCCAGGCTACGGTCATCCCTGCTGCTTGTGCACCTTTTTCTTCCACACTTTTCCCTTCCACTTAACTTTCTATTAATGTGCTTTGATACAGCACTTTGAGAACATCCAACTTCTTTTGCAATTACCTTTTGAGGCTTTCCCTCCTTGTGGAGGTTGTCAATGATGGTTTTCTGCACAACTGTCAGGTCAGCAGTCTTCCCCATGATTGTGAATTCAACTGAACCAGACTGAGAGACCATTTAAAGGCTCAGGAACCCTTTGCAGGTGTTTAGCTGATTAGAGTGTGACACTTTGAGCCTACAATACTGAACCTTTTCACAATATTCTAATTTTCTGAGAATCTGAATTTGGGGTTTTCATAAGCTGTAAGCCATAATCATCAAAATTATATCAAATAAAGGCTTGACATATCTTACTTTGCTTGTAATGAGTCTATATAATATATTAGTTTCACCTTTTAAGTTGAATTACTGAAATTAATGAACTTTTGCACGATATTCAAATTTTTCGAGTTTCACCTGTATTTATGTAACTTTTCAACAAAGACCAAACCCAAATTTGATTAGGCAAAAGCCCAATAACCATTCAGCAAGCACAACAAAAAATCTCCAAAACTACTGAAATTTCACTTGCATGACTTGCATAAGTGAGGATTGAAACCTCGATCCTTGGAACTGTAGTCCTATAGGTGGTGCTGTCTCTAAACTGCTCAGGTATTCTCAGGACATGATGTCGATGATGTACACCAATTTTCTCTTAAATCTGTGAATGCAATAAAAAGATATATAACTTTTAAATAAAATTAAAAAATGGCAGAGAGGCAGTATGGCCGATGTGGTGAAAATTGATATTGCCAGCAACATCATGACTCAAGGCATCCATAAACACCATAAGCTCATGACTGTACGACATACATTTCAAAAGTTACAGGCAAAAATAGAATTGTTTCACATTTCTTGACCCATAGGTGACGCTGTCACCAAAGTTTGCATGTACCCTTGCATGTCCTGATGAAGCACACCAAGTTTTGTTTCAAAACAACAAACCGTTGCAGAGATATTTCGATTCCACAAACCATTGCAAGAAGCTTCACATCCTTCTTCCGTTTTATGTTGATTTGTGTTAACTTAACTTTTCAACATCTAAATTCTGTATGATTCATTCTGTGTGGCTCAGTCTCGAGATTATTTTATGAAATTTTTTTGTGCAAATCCGGCAAAGTTTGAAGTAGCAAAACAAACCAATAAATTACATAATCCAAGATGGAGACTACTGTAATGGGCAGAGTTTTAATGTAAAGGGTCCATTTGAATCATCAGGTGGAGCAAAATCAGCCGCAGAATTTATTTAAGCCAAAGGTTCAAAAGATATGCACAAAAAAAAAAAAAGAATGGTGAATTTTTTAAGTGGTGGTGGCGGCACTAGAGTTTGTTCTAGAGATCAAAAATATTGTCTGGGGCTATTCATGCCCACACCTATCAGTACGCCACATTTCATCATTTTGTATACACGATTCATAGGGGTGCCATGGACTCCTTACCAGAACAATAATCATAAGAAAACCCAACGGATACAATAAAGGCTATAACACATTAGGTGCTTGGCCCCTAACAATAATCATAACAATTTTGAGGTAAGAAAGTACCATTTCAATTTCAAGCTCTTTATTGTGATTATAAAAGAACAATCAGATGTTGTTGTTTTTTGTACTCCAGTCCATGTGGCTGTTGCATTATGCTATTTGTTTTTTAACATATAACAGTACAATATAAATAAATAGGTCTATAGTTGCCCCAATTTTGGAAGTGATGAATACACACACACATAGGCTCTTATGTCTCTTATGTTTCTTTTTTGTATTTCTTCTGTGTTTGTTTCTGTCTTTATTTTTTCGTGTTTAATAAAAATGTTTCCTATATATGTTTTACACTTTATATTAAAATGTTTACAATGAAATGGGGTGATTGTTGGCATCATTTTTTGTGAATTTGATTACCAAAAAAAAAATCATGCACAACATTTTTAAAGTTAAATTGTTGGGCATACAGCTTTGAATAGTAGATTTCTAAAGTACTTTCACTTGTAGAAGAACAATATGGGGATATTATATTAAAGTTTGAGGCACAAAAAAGACAGTTACAGATGCTTAAACAAAATGTTACAACACTCCCCGGAAAGATGACATATGCAAACACTATGCAGTGATTTTAGCATAGATGTGTCATTTGTGTCATATGAGTATTTGTAATCTTTTAGATTGTATCTACTTCACATTTTATACATTGTAATTTTCATGTCATTCTCTTTAGTACATTTTATCACACATTCTATTTTTAAACGGCCCCATGACGTTCATTAGCTGAGTGGAAAGGAGCTCAGAGACCAAACCACTAAGTCTGCTAACTGTTAATGCCAGACCTCAGACAGACATTTCACATAGATTTTCTGAAGGGGTTTAGTGGAATATGTGCTGCTTTGTAATGAAATTATAAAAGGAGTCGAAGGAGAAGGAAGTGATGCGTTTCATATTAACAGACACAGACTGAGAAAATGCAGGGTCCTCATGAATCTCTTTTACGGCTCAGTCACTTTATAGGGGACCAATGCAACTATGTGCAGGAACTAGCTATTAAAAATCCCAAACTGTGATTTTCTTATTATGACATGATGCAACAGAATCCTTTCTTGAACACTTTCTTGATTTCTCTTCAATAAACCACACCAGTAATGATTGTCATATGCAATGGACTACTTAATGTATGACAATAATTGAATGTCTTATTTATCAATAAAAATACACATACAGTACTCGCAGTCACATTTTAAACATGGAAAGCAGAACAGAATGTATATATATATATATATATATATATATATATATATATATATATATATATATATATATATTAATACAATCCAATTAGAATTAAAAAATATATTTTTGTAAATTATCAAAAAACAACATTATTGCAATGATTAAAATAATAATGTTTATACAGTTTTATTATTTATGTATATACTACTTTATATATTATTTTTATCATATACTGTATGTATTTACAGTATATCATATAAAATGGAAAATAAGTGCTTTTTATAATAGATCCATGGTTGTCACTTTATCCAGTATAAGCTAGATCTGGGAAGACTGAGCCAGTCTTTTCTTTTTAAATCTTAAAAATACTTGCTGCACTGTAAACTCTAATATTGTAATTAATAATAAATAAATATTAAATGAATAAATAATAACAAATTATTAAAGATTACTTGAAATGTCAAGTTTTGAGCATTTCAATTTGAGCATTCATGTATTTCTATTCAATAATCCATTAGGGTATCTAATACTTCCACCAAACCATTTAAATAAACATTGGTTGTGATTTACACTTTAGTTACTTAACTTGTCACTACGGTGCCACTATTAGTTTAAAATTGAACTCAAACATGAAAGGTTAATTTCAACTAAGTATCTAATCCATGTTGATCTGACACTTTAAAGAGCCTGAAATGTTTGTAACAGCTGAGCTGAGTATGTGTTTGCCAGGATATGTGATTGAGTTTACAGAGTGAATCAGTCTGCTCTCATGACACAAGTGAGACTTAATCCATGCAGTGCTACACTATGTCAATGCATTTCAAAACTAAATTTGTTTCTGGTGGCCACAAGAAATGAATCTGGCATATGTTAGCAGCTGAAAATGAAAAAAGTTCCCGTAGTTTTCCAACTTTGCTCTTTACCTCAAGTGCAACATGTTGTTCTAATATTAGAAATAATTCTGAAAAGTGAAGTTGACATCTTATGATTTAATGGCTTCCCTTCTCCTATTAAGTTCTTCATTCAATGGCCAAGATCTTAACCTGGATTTTACTTTGTGGATGGGTTTTTTACCACTAACATAATTTTTTTTTCCTATATTTTTTTTTTCCATCTTCAAACATTTTGCCACAGAATTGAGGATAATGATTTACATAGATATGGTTTTAACAGACACAACCTCTCAATATTATTCACTGGGATTGTGCTGCATGCCACCTCTGCCACAACATCAATCTCATGGCGCAGTTATGTGCATTGATCATTCGTGTTCATTACTGAAATATAGGCCATGTAATCATAGCCATCAAAAGTCATATAGCAAACCATATTCCAGGTGGTCACATTACCTCACTGCTCTTCACTCTCTTTATAAAGAGAATTGAGGAGTAGAAGTTTTCCTTTGAGAAAGTGCCTGTTTGCCAATAATAATGTTGTAACCCGCACACACAAACACAAGACGAGACAGTCACAATGTCGGAGAAAACTGCTTTATTCCAACAAAGCAGGCAACAGTACAAAAACAGGGCAAATCCAGTGAAGAATGGTCAGGGTGAGCGTTAAGTCGAAGCCGGGGAATCAAGATAGGGTAAAGGGGCAAATCCAGGAAAGAGTGGTCAACGAGAGCGTAGGGTCAAAGCCGGGGTAATAAGAATCAGCGGAACGAGTAACACTAAACAGGGGAGCTAGGGGAACACAAGAGCTGGCAAGCTAAGGGGTAAACTAGAGGAGTTCAGAACTAGACAAGACTAGCGGGGGGCAAAGACACGGGAAACTAAATACAATAACCAACGGGTGTGAAACGAATGTGCTGTGATATAAATAGGGGAACTAACGAGCGGTGCAGGTGTAACGAATAAAGGGGTGATTGAGACGAGTGCAGGTGTACATAATGTTCTGGCGATTGGGAGCGGGCATGTGAGCCCGAGGGGGGAGATAGTGTACGAGCATGTGAGCTCGTAGGAGCAAAAACGAGCGTGCAAGCTCGAGCGAGCAAAACGGCATGGAAGCCCGAGGGAGCAAAACGAGCGAGGAAGCTCGAGGGGCGGAGCGAGGAGCGGGTTCGTGACAGTACTCCCCTCTATAATGGATCGGCTCCTGACGGCCGCGCCGGTTGCGAGGAGCCGACCTCTGGGAAGTGGTGCTGGACGATCCCAACAAACAAAAAACCCTGAACAGACAACCCACAAAACACACAAACAAAATTGAGGGCAGTCCAAGGGGCACAGAGGGAAATGAGACAGTCCATGGGGTCAATGGGCAGTTTCAAGGCAAGGTCAGGGGGAACATAGCGGACAGGCGGGTGGTCGGGAGATCTAGGGGGCATCCAAAGGGCAGAGACTGGGTCAGGGGGTCTGGAAGGCGACCACCGGACAGGAATAGGGTCCGGAGGCCAGGGAAGAGGCCACAGGACAGGGAGGGGGTCAGGAAGTCCGGGCTGAGCCGTGAAAGGCGGTGCCGTCAGAGGCGGCACTGTAGGCAGCTCTGGAGGTGGGGTTCTGGAAGGCTCTGGAGGTGGAGCCGAAGGAGGCTTTAGGGGCGAAGGCCTGAAAGGCTCTGGAGGTGGAGCCAATGACGGTGGCGCCATGGGAGGCTCTAGAGGTGGAGGCCTGTAAGGCTCTGGAGGTGGAGCCGAAGAAGGCTTTAGGGGGGAAGGCCTGGAAGGCTCAGGAGGTGGAGCCAACGACAGTGGCGCCGTGGGCGGCTCTAGAGGCGGAGGCCTGGAAGGCTCTGGAGGTGGAGCCGAAGGAGGCTTTAGGAGCGAAGGTCTGGAAGGCTCTGGAGGTGGAGCCAAGGGAGGCTTTAGGGGGGTAGGTCTGGAAGGCTCTGGAGGTGGAGCCAAGGGAGGTGGCGTCGTGGGAGGTTTCCGAGGTGACAGCCCGGCAGGCTCTGTAGTCTCGGGGGGTAGAGCCGTAGGAGGCCCGAGAGGCGGAGCCGTAGGAGGCTCGAGAGGCGGAGCCCTAGAAAGCTCTGGAGTCTCTGGGAGCAGAGCCGTGGGAGGCTCGGGAGGTGGAGCCGTAGGAGGCTCTGGAGGGGGAGCCGTAGGAGGCCCGAGAGGCGGAGCCGTAGGAGGCTCTAGTGGCAGAGTCCTGGAAGGCTCGAGAGGCTTGGGGGACGGAGCCCTGAGAGGCTCGAGAGGAGGAGGAGCCCTCAGAGACTCGAGAGACGAAGCCGTGAGAGGCTTGAGGGGTGGAGCCATGAAAGACTCGAGGGGAGGAGGAGCCCTGAGAGGCTCGAGAGGGGAACCCCTGAGAGGCTTGAGAGGGGGAGGAGCCTTGAGAGACTCGAGAGGCGAAGCCGTGAGAGGCTTGAGGGGTGGAGCCATGAAAGACTCGAGAGGAGAAGCCCTGAGAGGCTTGGAAGGAGGGGGAGCCCTGAAAGACTCGAGAGGAGAAGCCCTGAGAGGCTTGGAAGGAGGGGGAGCCCTGAGGAGCTCGAGGGGTAGAGCTCTGGGAGGCTCGAGAGACTTGAAAGGCAGAGCCCTGGGGGGCTTGGGAGGTAGAGCTCTGGGAGGCTCGAGAAACGGAGCCCTGGGAGGCTCGAGAGGAGGAGCCCTGGGAGGCTCGAGAGGAGGAGCCCTGGGAGGCTTGGGAGGAGGAGCCCTGGGAGGCTCGGGAGGAGGAGCCCGCGAGGGCTCTGAGGGGCGAGCAGAGCCCGGCAGAGCCGTGGAAGACTCTGAGGGCGGAGCAGAGCCCAGCAGAGCCGTGGAAGACTCTGAGGGCGGAGCAGAGCCCGGCAGAGTCGTGGAAGACTCTGAGGGAACCTCTGCGGTCTTGAGCACGAGACGAGACTGGGGAGAAGGGGCCCTCTTCCTTCTCTTATGTCTTCGGCCAACAGGGGACGTGGCCATGGGGATGGTCGAGGCTACAGGCGCTGGCTCTGGGGCGGTCGAGGCTACAGGCCCTGGCTCGTTGACCGTGGCAGACATGGGCGCTGGCTCGTTGGCCGTGGCAGGCATGGGCGCTGGCCGTGGCAGGCATGGGCACTGGCTCGCTGGCCGTGCCAGGCTTCGAGGCTGGGGCCGTGACGGGCCTCGGGACTGGGGCCGTGACGGGCCTTGGGAATGTGGCCGTGTCGGGCTTCGGGACTGGGGCCGTGTCGGGCTTCGGGACTGGGGCCGTGACGGGCTTCGGGACTGGGGCCGTGTCGGGCTTCGGGGCTAGGGCCATGTCAGGCTTCGGGACGAGGGCCGTGTCAGGCTTCGGGACGGGGGCCGTGTCAGGCTTCGGGACGAGGGCCGTGTCAGGCTTCGGGACGGGGGCCGTGTCAGGCTTCGGGACTGGGGCCGTGTCAGGCTTCGGGGCTAGGGCCGTGTCAGGCTTGGGGACTGGGGCCGTGACCGGCTTCGGGGCTAGGGCCGTGTAAGGCTTCGGGACTGGGGCCGTGACCGGCTTCGGGACTGGGGCCGTGGTAGGCTTCGAGACGGGGGCCGTGGTAGGCCTCGAGACAGGGGCCGTGGTAGGCTTCGAGACGGGGGCCGTGGTGTGGAACGCTGGTTCAGTTTCTGCCTCTCCCACAGTAAACGAGGAACCAGCGTACAGTAGGGCGAGGTCAATAAACTGAGCCAGGTTGAGAGAGCAGCGACCACCAGGCATGAATGATGAGGCTGGCTCATTCAGTCCATATTGAAAAATGTCTTTCAGAGCCACCTCATCAAAATTCACCTGGTTAGCCAGGGCACAAAAATCCACAACATAAGCCTCCATGGGTTGGCTCCCCTGGCGCAAAACCAAGAGTCGGGCCGCTGGCTCCATAATGTCAAGGACGGGGTTATGAGTTACACAACCGCTGCCTTGCACGTAAAAACTCTTGGTAAGCCCAAGAGCCGCCAAACCTCTCAGGGGGTTGAAGGCTCACGGCGCTCAGAAATGCATTGGAAGCATAAACGGGCTCAGTGGCAGACACAGGTGAAACAGGGTGAAATAAATCAGAAATAGTGCATACCTGCTGCCCCTGGGCCGTGAGCGTGTGGTTATCTCTCCAAACTGTAGCTCCTCGCGCCGAATGTGACATGCATCTCCGCTCTAGTGAGCTGCGCGAATCCTCCGCGTGACGCATTGTGACTGTCTACGGTGGGGTTGGTTATTCTGTAACCCGCACACACAAACACAAGACGAGACAGTCACAATGTCGGAGAAAACTGCTTTATTCCAACAAAGCAGGCAACAGTACAAAAACAGGGCAAATCCAGTGAAGAATGGTCAGGGTGAGCGTTAAGTCGAAGCCGGGGAATCAAGATAGGGTAAAGGGGCAAATCCAGGAGAGAGTGGTCAACGAAAGCGTAGGGTCAAAGCCGGGGTAATAAGAATCAGCGGAACGAGTAACACTAAATAGGGGAGCTAGGGGAACACAAGAGCTGGCAAGCTAAGGGGTAAACTAGAGGAGTTCAGAACTAGACGAGACTAGCGGGGGGCAAAGACACGGGAAACTAAATACAATAACCAACGGGTGTGAAACGAATGTGCTGTGATATAAATAGGGGAACTAACGAGCGGTGCAGGTGTAACGAATAAAGGGGTGATTGAGACGAGTGCAGGTGTACATAATGTTCTGGCGATTGGGAGCGGGCATGTGAGCCCGAGGGGGGAGATAGTGTACGAGCATGTGAGCTCGTAGGAGCAAAAACGAGCGTGCAAGCTCGAGCGAGCAAAACGGGCGTGGAAGCCCGAGGGAGCAAAACGAGCGAGGAAGCTCGAGGGGGCGGAGCGAGGGAGCGGGGTTCGTGACAGATGTAGTTAATTTTTGAAGGACAAACTAAGTAGTTCTATATTAGTGTTAGGGTTGAGGTGCATATTTTATGTCAGTTAAATGTCAATTATATTTCAGCCAAAAAATGAAAAAATTTAATAAAAAAATCAACATTTATTCAACCTCATGTCAT
Organism: Xyrauchen texanus; assembly: GCF_025860055.1. NCBI lineage: Eukaryota > Metazoa > Chordata > Actinopteri > Cypriniformes > Catostomidae > Xyrauchen > Xyrauchen texanus. The sequence goes on from NC_068301.1 coordinate 27,043,041, forward strand.
TCCAAATCCCTTTTAGGCCTTTTCACAAAGTTTCTAATCGATCAATGTGTGATTATAAGTTTTGTTCTGCACATTTCTATAAGGATTCTTTTAAGAACTATTATGAGTCAGACTTTACAAAGAAACTGAAAGAAACTCATTCATAAAACTACTGTTTCTGTCTGTGTTTGTTTGGTTTGTAAGGAATTGTCAGCTGTTTTTATCGCAAAATAAACCATGATCAGGACACCAATGCGGAGCAAATAGTTTATATAGGTTACTTATCAAAGAAATACATTGTTTCTCACAAAATATTGATTTGATATTAAATTATTTTATTATGTAAGAAGAATGCATAGCACGTGGTGCACCGAAAGACAATGGGGTAGTATAAGCTAATGGGTGCTCTCTCATCTGTCTCGTATTAGCCAGAACGTCCCATATTTTGGCCGCAATGAACGCTTCGGAATGGCAATTATCCTCTATCTAAGCAGAGAAAAAGTCAAGGGCGTCCCTCCCCTGGGGTGCGACTCCTCATCCCGTATTCCCCATTACACGGGAAGCCAACACCCGGGTGGACCATCCATTACAGCTGCAGATTTATTAACCCTTCTCATTTGCAGCTTATGTCAGTCTGGACTATTTTCACTTTTCTCAGCTTTATATAACATTATTGTTTCAACATATCTTGTATGCCTAATCAAATACGTACCCCAAAATAGCATGAATGTTTTTTTGTTTTTTTTTGTATATTATTATGTATGTAGTGTCTCTTAAAACTGTATAAATGTTATGGACAATGCTAATATGGTTACTGTCTCTTAAAGGTCGAAGAAGAGAATCCTCAAGCTCATTTGCCTGCTGCTTATATAGATATGCATGGCCAACACTCTCACAGTGAAATCGACAGGATTCGTACGACTTTTCTAAACTTGGATAATTCATAGGATATCGTGTGACTGACTTTCACTAGAGCCAATGACGTCACTGGACATCACACTTACTTCTGCATTTGACATCTGGGAATTTGCATGTGATGAAGTTGTTCGAGTTTGTGCGAACAACATCGTCCGAGACCATACAAAATAGCCTACTCGTAAATTATGTACGAATTTTCATAAGATATGCTTATATAGCACACACTGTTGTTGTTTGGTGATGCCAAGAGAAAAAAATAACACAATGGAACATACTTATTATTGTGCTTTTATCAACAGGAGATTCAGTGGCTGTACTAGCGAAGAAGTGAAAAAGGTCTGAAGCAAGAAGACAGAAATTAAACATTGTATGGCATCTATGTCTTCATTTGTTTAGTGCAAAGTAGCTTGGCACAGCAATTGTTGTGGATTTTGTTCAGACTGCTGAGCGGATTATTGGTTGCCCCCTGTCCTCCCTTCAAGAACTATACACTTCCAGAGTGAGGAAAATGGCTGGAAAAATCCCTCTGGGCACCAGAACTGTCAGGCACAGTAACAGTTTTTTCCCTCAGGCCATCTATCTCATGAACTGCCCCATTGAGCAATAATTATGTGCAATACACAGCTTAGTCAATTATATTTATTTAACATATCTTTCCTGTTCTGCATTACATTCCCTTGTACTGTATATAACAGATTTGCAGTTTTACATTCGTGTATGTGTATATATATATATATATATATATATAAATATTAGTATATATAGATTGTGTATTTCTATATACTAATATTTTCTATTGGCTTTTTATTTTATTATTATTATTATTATCTCTTGTTGCTGTATTGTTTGTGCACTGGAAGCTTCTGTCACCAAGACAAATTCCTTGTATGTGTAAGCATACTTGGCAATAAAGCTCATTCTGATTCTGATTCTATACAAAATGAGTGACAGATTCATCTGAATAATCCAAGAAACACAAGCATGAAGCGACATTGAAAAGTGAACATATTCTAAATTACAATTAATTTATGAATCTGTGCAGCCAATATTTCTAAAGTGTAAACCTTGACTCTGTTTGCAGTCTCTATAATTGTGTGTGTCTGGAGTTTATCAAGTGGATAATTAAGATATGACATCATACACTTTCCACTTCTTGAAATGTCTATGTTAATGTATCACACAATTCACAAAATTTTCATGTATTTATTTATGCCTAAATCTGAGTGAGATGTTAAATTCCTGATCTGAGGTTCAAGTCGGTGCTCTCTAGCCATCTTTTAAAATGTATCACTTTTATATTCACATCAGCAATTAAGGTTATTAACTAGTTAAGACGTTTTATTATTATTATTATTATTATTATTATTATTATTATTATTATTATTATTATTATTATAACTAAATAATGGTGTCCCATCTTAAAACTTCCTGATAGACTTACATGACTTTCACCTGTTTGTTGGCTATATTGATTTATTATATTTATTTTAATGCTTGAATTTGTATTTATTATTCAATGCAAAATGTCTGCTTGACATTTCACATTTTTCTTGACACCTCCTGCCTCCATGTTGTTATACATGCACAGACAAATGAAAATTCTGTTTCATGCAGATATTAATATCTGAAATACCAGGAGAAACCACAACATATTCCACAGTTAATGTAGCCAACAACTTCATCTGGTAAGAAAAAAAATTATAATAAAATTATAATTTATTTAAATAAAAACAATTTAAAATAATAATATTAATTATTATTATTATTATTATTATTATTATTATTAGGCTATTATTATGAAAAGGCAAACACGAGGCATATTTTATTAATAGAAACTATAAATGTAGTTTTCTATGATGGTTAGGTTTAGGGGGATAGAATATACGCCTATAGTTTGTTCAGTATAAAAACCATTATGTCTATGGAGAGTCCTTGTAATGATAGGAGTACCAAAAAATAACCGTGTGTGTGTATGTGTGTGTGTTCCACAGAAGGAAGAAAGTCGATTTGGTCTGGATTGACATGAGAGTGAGTAAATGATAGTAAGTTTATTTTGGGGTGAACTATTCCTTTAAATGGGAAGCATTTTGTGTATTATGTGCTTGCATTGGTTGTTGAACTTTAAAGCTGGAGAACACTCTTAGAAAATCCCTAAAGTTATTTATAAATATTTAGCAAAAACCTGTGTTTAAATGTTTTGAAATGAGAACAAAACATTCTTCTCAGGCATCCTTTTCACACTAATGCCTGAAAGAACATTTAAGATCATCAACAAACATGAACCCAAACTTGCTCTTTTGGCACATAGAGAAAGATAAATGTAGCTAAAGTGAAAGGAAACCAGACGAGCATCACAGAAGATAAAGACATATGTTTCCTCATCCAGCCATCAGTGTTTACAAGTTAGGGTTTTACAAATCATGCCTTTTCAAACAGCATTCAAACACAGGCTAAATGCTTCATTCATCCAGCTAATGACTGCTTGCATTTTTGCCACATGTTCAGCTTTTGTTGTTCTGTAATCAGGCCGTAATTTACTATTTTAGCCCTCTGAGCACTAATTCTATTTGAGGATTAAGTGTAAACATTATGTGCGGCTGGCACATTCTGCTGTACCGATGCTGGAGCCTGTAAATATGTGAGCTCTTAACAGAAAAGCCACAATCACATTGCACTGAATACACCATTTTCTTTGCTAATGAGCCGTATCACACCACCGTGCCATGTTTACGTGGAAAAGGGTTTCACCTCTTTTAGGCGCTGATTAATCTGGATGAAAAAAAGAGGAAAAGAGCAAGCCACAAGTGTAACACACATTCTCTCTGTCTTTTTCTTTTTAAACCTGTATACAAGCAGTGTCTATCTGCCAATGCCTTCTCCATACAATCTCTCATGCAATCTGTCTACAAGCCCAATCAGTTACAAACACAAACACACAAACTTACACAGGATAAAGCTAGATCAAACTGATTATGTGTTTATGTGACATAAAGCTGCCTAATATAATAGAAAATAATCTCCATAATGAGCTCACAGCATTGCTGTGGGGAAAATATATTGTAAATCATTATTATGTATGTATTAGAGTGCAATAGTGACTGCCCTGTTTTCCAAAGGCTTGGTTACAGTAAGTAGCATATTACGATTACAGTGAGCATTTTCCACATTAATTTCCTTTCAAGAGATTTTAAAAACTTCTTCAATAAAGAGTTTGTAACGAACCAAACAAAGCAGTACAAACTTTGATTTGCAGCTAAAATGAAAATTGGAACTTAAATTATTTAGTGAGTGAATGAACTACTCATAAGCACCGCAAGTATGCTTATATGCTAACATAATCAACGATACAATGAAACTATTGATTTAAATTAATTTATTATAATTATGAACAATATATTTAAAGTTTACTGCAGAGGAATTCTGAGTTCTTTTGCCATGATTCCCGTTTCCATGGTAACATTTGCTGACATCTCTGATTGGTGCATCTCTCTCCAGGATTATGGGTAGTGTAGCTCTTCATGAAGAATTCTGCTGTTAAACATTATTATTGAAAATTCAAATCACACTAAGGTTTCTACAGAAGAATATACCTAAGTGTAATATATGTACATTTAAGGCACTACTTTATTACACTACATGAATGAGTCATGTAGCGGATTAATATCCAATGTGATGTGTGCCTTTTAATGAGCGTTCCGACAGTTCAACTAAAACTTGTGAAAAGCATTAAGTCCGTCTCTGCTTGTTTAAGTGGTTTACGAAGAATTTTTTTAGGTTACAAACTGGTCATTATAATGGTATTATGCTGTAAATGTGGTTTATGAAGACATTTCCTCCTCCCTCTAAGTCTGCCATGGCTCCTCCCTCCAAGCCTGCCACAGCTCCTCCCTCCAAGCCTACCACGGCTCCTCCCTCCAAGCCTGCCACGTCTCCTTCCTCCAAGCCTTCCACAGTTAAGGAGCCAGCACCCATGCCTGCCACGGTTAACGAGACAGCGCCCATGCCTGTAGCCTTGACCGTCCCAGAGCCAGTGCCAGTAGCCTCGACCGTTCCAGAACCAGTGTCAGTAGCTCCATCTGTCCCAGAGACAGCTCTTACGGTGCTATTAGACCTGGACTTGATTCCCGCCCTGATTCCCACCCTGACTACACTTCATCCTCCGCTGGTTCCAGCCAACATAATGGGCACCCTGATTCCATCCAGTGCCCTGGTCCTTCCTCCTCGCTGGCTCCACTCAGGACATTTCCTCCTCCTCCTGGTCACCCGGCTCCTCCCACATCACCGGCTCAATGTTCGCCCCCTGCAAAAACCATGGTCAAGGGAAACCTCAAACCATCCGATTCCACCTAGACTCTCCGATCCTTGGACTCCGCCTTGGTCCCTCGTTCCCTCAGTCTCAACTCTGCTCTATGTCCTTTCGGCTCCACCGTGGTCATTCAGCCAATCAGCTTTTCCAGGGTTCCTCGTCCCTCCAGCTCCACCTTGGTCAGTCCGTCACCTGGCTTCGCCTCGGCTCTCCGATCCTCCAGCTTCACCGGGGACCTCCTTACCTACAGCTCCACCACAGTCCTCAGTCCCACCGGCTCTGCCTCTGTCCTCAGATCCATTCCCAGCCCTGATGCTGCCCCCCAGGCCCCCGGATCCATTCCCAGCCCTGAAGCCACCCCTAGGCCCCCAGATCCATTCCCAGCCCTGAAGTCACCCCCCAGGCCTCCTGATTGTCCTCCTTGGATCCTTCCTCACCTTCTGCATCACCCTACCCTCCTAATCTGTCTTTGGGCACCAGGATTCACCCTTTGAAGGTGTGGGAAATGCCACAGTCTGTCTCCCTCACATTTCTCAAGGACTCTTATTTTGAAGTTTTCCACCGGACTACATTTCCTAGAATTCACAGCCCTCATCACTTCCACCATTTCCTCATCATCCTCACCTGTCTTCCATTCCCTCATTAGTTCCATTTGTGTATAAATACCATCCAGTTTTGTTCATTCATTGTCATTCGTTCATTCATGTTCATTCTTGTCTGTCTACCAAGTGTTAATGTAGATATGGTTTATTGTTCTCCACATTGTTTTTAATCTTCTTCATTAAAGCCTGCAAATTGATCCATCGCCCCTCGCCTCTACTACCATACTAGGTGACACTGGGATTTACCTCAGTTTAACATCTCATCCGAGCTGGAGAATATATATATATATATATATATATATATATATATATATATATATATATATATATATATTTGTGGCAATCAAAATTTTGCCATAATGCTATTGAACCCAGAATATTTCTCTACTAACTTAAGAGCTTATGATCTGTCATGAAAGCTTTATACGTTATCGTTAATCAATTTCCTTAAGTTCCCAAATTCCCATACTTCAGGAACCTTACTGTTGCACTCTATTCCTTCAAAATATTCCTTCAAACTTAGTGAAATACAAGTGAGAGAGAAGACTGACAAGCAGCTCTTTGTGATCAGTCTCTGTTACTGAGATGTTCTTTGTTTGCATCCAAGGCATAACAATATGCAGGCAAATTGATTAATACATTCAGTCTGTTAGAGCACCTCAGAACGGTTGGCTTTCCTGATAGGTGAGTGTCATGTTTCATATATTTTGTTTTCTGTACAGCAAAAAAGGAAAGAGCCAGAGCATCTAAAAGAACATTTGTAATACAAGAAAGAATATCTCCATGGTCCAAAAACCTCTTGCTGGCCCCTTCATGTCAGAGCATGTTTTTCATGGAGAGACTGAAGGCTAGATTTTATTACACTTTTAATGAGACATTTGATTCACATGCAATGAGGGAAGTCCAGTTGTCTTGTGTCTTTCTGCTTCAAATATTCAAAAAATCTGTTTACAATTATGAATAAGGGTTCCTTTAATATTGTAATACAAATCTTTTAGAATTGCTTTCATTCTGTACACTAGACAGCAGCTCCAGGTTTCAGACAATCATCAAAACACCATTCATTTCCCAAAATTCATCCAAATGTATCAATTCAATTCATTCATTGCATTGATGCCTTGATGACCTACTCCAAGATTACAATCCCCAGTGTAGAAAGCAACCAATCAGTGTTGCAAGATCTCGCTAGAATAAACACGTAACCTAGTCTGACAAAAAAAGCTAAAATAACTGCCCATATGTATAAGCAACTGACATTGCAGCACTTCAATCGATCACACACACATACTATAGTAATGAACTGGTTTGACAATGGATAAAGTGTGAGGACAAGGCAATGCAACTTATTTCTGCAGTAAGATCTCAGTTCCTACATCCCTTCTTGTTTAACACAAGAGTATCACCATGCTTGTTTATTTAATGGCAGACCTTCCAGTTTAGAATTTGACACCCAGGGCTGTATTTGTTAAGCAGCAACTTTATAGACATTTAAAAGCAGAACCCAATGCATAATTTGTTGAGCAAATATATACAATTTGCACTGTTTCACTCCATAGAGATATAATTAAAGCCATGAGGCATGTGATGGAAAACACTCAAAGCTGCATGATTTGCTTAAGTCCAACAACCATCCCTGCTTTACACACTGTAAGTCTAACAAGCTTATTTTACTTGGGGAAAAAACACACAAAAAAAAACGATTGCCTAAGTTTTGCAAAGTAAGGTCAAATTGAAGTCAGGTTAATAATCAGCTATAAATAAAGTCAAAATACTCCTCCTGAGTAAGATTGCTGTATTATTTCAATTTAAATGTGCTATATGTAATATTTTGTAATGTAACTCACAATGCAATGTGCTAACAATGAACAGTTCTAATTATGTATTGTATATTGCGCAGTAGCCTATTCTGTAAATATTAAGCATTCAATTCCAAATGTAGCCATCAATATACATTACTCCTTATTATTATACATTACTCCTTATCACTATACCTACACTTCCTTAATTTTCTACACTGCTACCTCTCTTGGCTCCTCTCTCTGTTTGTCTATTTCTCACTTTCCATGCTATGGATAATCTGGGAGACCTTAGACCTACTAGAAGCTTTCTCTACTTATGTCCCTCAAAGGGCCTCTTTTTCCAGTCTGTAATTAGTCTTGGCTGAATATGCATGCACACATGGACCTCAAACCAGGATATGACATCAGTGTTGGTCAGTGTCCTACCAAACAAATCAATAGGCTGGCATTGCTGTAGACAAGAACCAATTTTGAGCCTATAGATTTATTGCACACTTACCATCCCAGTCATCTGTGGTGGAATACGCAGCCTTGACCACTTGCCGATTGACACCACAGGGTCAGCCAACCATAAGTCAACACTGTGGATCTGCAGTTAGACATATATTCCCAGTCCTGCAAATCATAGTTCAGTAGCTTGGTCAAGGTCAGGTATGTGGGCATAAATAGTAGGATGATTTATTGTGAATTAGGTTAGGAAGGTCGAGACGGGTAAATGTAACGTTATTATATAACATGAAATAAAGGTGTTGTGGAACAGATGCATTTATTATAATTATAATTTGCAATGAGAGTGGAAAGGGATGGCTTACAAGGGCTTAGATCCTGAATATTTATATAAAATTGTAGTGATGTCAAAAGTACCAGTGCTTTGGTATAAAACATTTGTGAATCTTCAAAAATGATCAGGGACTTGGGACAATACATCTGGGGCCCATTATATTTTTTTGATAACTCGTCCCACACCGTTTGGCGTAGATTCACAAACGAGGTGTCAAATTGACTTTTCTAAGCTCATATCTCTGAACCATTACATTTTTGAATGGAAGTCAATGGGATTTGGTTGCTAGGGTGCTCTAAATTGTTGCTAGGGCATGACTAAGTAGTTTCCAAGTGGATACTTGAAGACTGAACGCTTAACCAAATAAAACAAGCTAACTCTCTTGTCTCTGGGACATTCTAGTTTGAAGATATCCCTCTCAACCATTTTTAATGGAAGTCAATAGAGCTGGTTACTAGGGTACTCTAAATGGTTGCTTGGGTGTGGATAGCCAGTAACCAGAGTGATTCTTATTGGCTTCTTAATAACCTGACTGAAAAGAGTCAATCCCCAAGTCTCTACAACACTCTGTTTTGAAGATGTCATTCTGAACCATTTTGAATGGATGTCAACGGGGTGGTTGCTAGGGTGCCATAAACGGTTGCTAGGGTGTGGCTATGCCATATCAAGATGATACTTAAAGACAGATTGGTAGCTCGAGTGAAAAGACAACCTAATAATAGTAATAATAATAATAATAATAATAATAAGTTATATATAAATAGTATATCAGTAGGTTGGTCTTTTCAAGTCAACCTAATAATAATAATAATAATAATAATAATAATAATAATAACAATATTAATAAGTTTAAATAGTATATCAGTAGGTTGGCTTTCCCAAGCCAATCTAATAATAATAATACGTTTAAATACTATATCAGTAGGTTGGCTTTTTCAAGCTAACCTAATAACAGAATATAACTTCAGAGCTCTAGTTGAAGCTGCTTCCTCGAACTCCTCCACCATGCACAACTAACCAAAAATGTTTAACCTTAATAGCTTAAAAATTATATGGGCAAACAAACTCATGAAAGTAATATATGCCTTAACATGAACTTATGTCAAAATATTACTGTATTCACAAAACATGATATTTCAAGAAGACAACAGAATTTCTTAATAATAATAATAAAATAGTAGTTATGATTGTAAATAGCAACATCTTTGCACTAAGTGCAAGTTGTGTTAGACAGATACTATTTGCATCTCTAATTAAATACTAACAGGGCATCACTGCATTGTGTTCACTGAGTCCCACAGTGACAGACACCCCACCCTATCACTAGGATAACAAGCTTTATATTAATTTAATTTATTATTATAGTAAGAGTGGAGACAGGAAACAAGATGGGGAAAACTGGGTCAAATGGAGGATTAGAACCCCGGTCATCCACATGGAAAAACCAGAAACGACCATTGAAGTGCGCATTGAGGGTGCAAAGGTCTCGGAACATTAAAATGTCAAATGGACACCTTCCGGTCAAGTGGTCTTCGCAGGAAGTCGCAAATGAAGGCCACAAGACTGCAAGTCCACATCAAGTGTGCAATTTGGGACAGGGCCAAAGGCTCACAACTTCTGATCTTTGAGCGTATTTGAGGCTGAGACAAAAGTTAGTGGGCCTCTTAATATTAGGTTCAGTAATATTTAAAGATGTATTATAGAAATGCCACAACACAGATGTAAAATTTAAAATTATATTATAAAGTATACTGTATTCTGATATTTCATCTAATGATGGCCCTATACGTATCCACGGAGGTCTGAGCCAAGCCCTGAATATCCACGGACACTAGAACCTGTCGCGCAGTGAAATATTCAAGAAACACAATATCTGTATTTCACACTTAGAATGTTATTCATCTCATTAGATGTCATAAAGCCATGAAGATGATGTTGTGGATTCCCATCATATTTTTTGTGAACTGCAAAGCATATTGATGGTGCTTTTGGCCCATTTTGTCTCATAATCTTCAGTGTAATGTAGGGGGCAAATAACTTCACACATCTTTCTTTAATTCATTTCTGTTTTAGAGACCTGTAATTTTACCTTGAAAGTAAGAATATGACATAAATTGTAGATTGTGCATAGTTCCTAACTGTAAACTGATGCTTTCACACAAGTTGGTGAATTCTCATCTATCTTTCACATTACATTATTTGTATGGCTGTTTACTGTTTCTAAGCGAAGTATTACAAAAAAATACTGTGAATAGTGAATGAACAATAAAAGAATTGGAATAAAAAATGGAATTGCCTTACATTTTTTAAAGCAAAACGGAGTCGGAAAAGACTATCATTGTGATTTCATTTTGTATGTTTATATTGCCATCTGCTGTTTAAACAGAGTACTCCGTGATGCTAAAATGTATTGTAATTACTTAGAAAACACGCCAGATGTCAGTCTAACGATAAATGTCAGTATATTGAGACCAGGTTTGAGTTAGGACCCTTTTGAACTAAAACTGCAATGAGATTTATTTTTTAGAAATTTCCTCAGAATTAAGAAACAAGAGTAAAACACGGGATTACTTCCACCACAAAATGCTTTCTTTTTGAATGAATGTGGAACTGCATTAATTTTCTCATTTACTCTCTGCTAATTAAAGGAATATTCCAGGTTCAATACAGTCCACAGCAAATGTGGCATGTTGATTACCACCAAAAAAATAAATGTATATAAATAAATAATCTTCTCGTCCATCCTTTTCTTAAAAAAAAAGGAAAGAAAAAATGAGGTTGTATTGATGCACTTAAAATAGAGGTAATTGGGGCCCATTTTTGAAGGCAGAAATGTGAGTCTTCAAATTTTATGAAAGTACTTACATGATGTCTTCTGTTAAAACTTGTGTATTATTTGAGCTGTAAAATTTTAATCCTAATCTATTGAGATTATAGGGGTTACGGCGTCAAGGCAACAAAGTTGTAAAATTTGCTATAACTAGACAAAAAAGGTTAGAAGCGATTTTAACACACTAAAATCATGTTAATATGCATATAGTATATGTCTTGTGGCTAAACTTTTGAAACAGTAAGTATTTTAATTTTTACTGATTGACCCCATTCACTTTCAATATAAGTACCTCATAAATTAAAATGATTTCTTTGTGGTAATCAACATTATGCCACAAGTGCTGTTGATTGATCTTAACTTGTATTAAACCAGGAATATTCCTGTAAAGGATCTGTTCTATGGCAAGCCCATTCAGTTTTTAATGCTCCCATTTTTCTCATAGTAATTGCATTTTCTACTAGCAGTCTAATTTTCCATTAGAGAGTTTTACAAAAAAAAATGTCTACTAGTAAGAATTCCAAATACAGAGCTCGCTATTTGCATTTTTACTAGAAAGAATGCAATTGCAGATCTCTACAGTTGAATTACAAAGTTCTGCAATTGCATTTTTACCAATAAAAACTCAAATCAAAGACATCTAAAATTTATAGTAAGAATTATATTTGCACAACTCTCTAATTAAATTTCTACTAGTAAGTGTGCAATTGAAGAGTTGTACAATTGAATTACAGATCTCCACAATTGCATTTTACGTGCTTAAAATTTTTACTAGTAAAAATCACATTAAAGATATGTTTGATTAAATAACAGACCTCTGCAATTAAACATATCTTTAGTGTCATTTTTTGTAGTAAAATTCAAATGTAGAATTGGAAGACTTACTAGTAAAAATTCAAAAAGTCTTTTAAAAATTAAATTGGAGAACCGGCGATCCCCAGCATGGGAGCCGGATGCGCTAGCAAGGTAGTTAGAAAAGACATGGCCTCTAGCCTCAGTCTCTTAAGGCCAGGAGCATGAGGTTTACACACTCCACAGATATCACATACCAGCTGGCTACCATTACATTACTAGTAAAAATACAATTGTGACGAGTAATGCTAGGAACATTGAAAGATTGGCCTTTCAAATTGTTCAACCCACAAATAAAAATGTGGTGTTCACATGAGAACTTAGTGATAAACAATGCAAGTTCTTGCTTAAAAACGTTGGCCACTGTGAACGTGGTCTCACAAAGCACAATGTACATCAAGATTTTCTATAAAAAACGACTTACATTTCTTGTTGTTTTTCACCAAATCCTTCAGAATACTCAAATATTTTGAATGGACAGACCAGAGTATTTTCTTTTTTAAAAATGACTTTTTGTGCCAAAAAGTTTCAGAAAAAAGCCAGGACGTCCCGTATTTTACCTGAAATGAAGACTCCCTGTATGTCACGCCTTTTGTCCCATATTTAAGTTGTGAAACACTCAAGCTGGATGACTCTTGGTACATTGCTTGTCCAATTATTAGACTAACTAACTGATTTATAATGGAAACTAATAGGTAACTCTACCCTCAAACGAACCATAGAGCACCCTCAATTGCAGACCAGGGCAAACTACTGCCTGCCAGTAGATTTATCATGAACTTTTCTTTTTTAGATCTTTCATTTATCTGACTTTCAGACCTATTGTGCATCCACAAGCTTTTAATATGCTCAGGGTTGCCAGATAATAGATGCAACAATTGCAAACAAAACCATTGAGGACGAGACCCGCATCATAACCCATGAGCGTGTAAATAGGTTGATAATGTTTTCAGAATAAAACAACTTTATCCACTTTGTGACAAACATTAAAAAAAGCTTTTTGAATCAATACGTAAATTTCAGTTTTTTTCTCAGAAACCCTTTGAATGTCTTAAGAAAGGGTACACCGCTCAAGTTGTATGTAATAATTACTGTTGAAGTCAGAAGTTTACATACACTTAGGTTGAAGTCATTAAAACTTCCTTGTTACTTTCGGAACCTCTGTTCCCTGATGGAGAGAACGAGATGTTGTGTCCATGTAGTTACACTAGAGGTCGCCCTTGGGAGCCTCAAGCACACCCTGCCTGAAAGGGGGAGGCAATTGTGTGGAAATATGTCACATTGTCATACCGAGTTTTACCGAGTTTTGACGGAGCTCTGCAAACACGCTGACTGATGGCAGAGGGGACTCTGCCCAAGGAAGACATGGATTTACCAATTGGGAAACCGTCTTACGGTAGATACATCACACAGGATTACACACAGGCAACCAGCGCATGTGGAGCACCTACCCCAGTACAGGGCCTATTAGCACACGTACTGGGCTGGCATCGAGTTTCTCTGCAAACTTGCCTGCCACAGGACTAAGGAGGAAGGACATCCAGGGTCCACAACTTCATGAAACGCAGAAAGGACCAGTGCCAAGGTAAAACTGAGACATGGAAGTATGTGTCCTTCAGGTCTACCACTGCGAACCAATCGCTTCTACTTTAGCATCTTGAACGGGAGTCTGTGCCAGGCCCGTTTCAGTACTTGCAGGTCCAAGATTGGCCGCAATCCACCACCTTATAATGAATTAGGGGCTGTAGAACCCCTTCTTCATCTCAGCTGGAGGGACAGGCTCTATCATGTCCTTCCGCAGAAGGGTTAATATATCCTCACACAGGGCAGCGGCCTTCACTGAGGTTAAACAGACGACATTGAACTAGGGCTGGCGCCTGGTGAACTGTATCACATAGCTGAGTTGGACGGTCCTGGTCAGCCATATCAACGGGTTGGGGAGCGCAAGCCATGCCTCCAAGCTCCGACCAAGGGAACAATCGCATCAGACGTACCTGCGGGTGGGGCCTCGTCGCGGCGTGGCGGAGCCGGAGGCACCACGTTGAGGGGACTCGAACCCCAAACTGAGTCTAGGGACATCTAAGCACTTACTTGGCTCCGGATACCCACCATAGGAGTGGTCAGCAAGGGGAGGAAGGGAACTGTCCTTGAAATCCATCAAAATGGTCTGGGCATGGTTGTGTTTGTGCCACAGCTGGCCTCTGCAGCGCCTCCACAGGGGGATGGAGTGGTCTGCTTACCAGCTCCAGGCCTGCAGTGGGTCTGCATGCCACTGGGTCACCCATCTCAGGGGCACCTAGAAGCCTTCCTTGGGTTCTTGGTGGCGGACCGTTATGCGGTTGGCGTCTGCTTCCTGCGGGTGGCTCTACACCATTGCCGGGCTGCTGATCGTGAGTGGCCCTCCAATCCCAGAAACCATTCATCAAGCCGCGAGGGTTCATGGCAGTGTGGTGGGTTCCAATCCAGCACGACGCTTGTAGCCGCCTGGGCAAGCATGGCCGCCAGCTCTGTGTCGGCCTGCGACTGGGCGACCGGGGAGCAAATTTGAGTGCTCTGCATCAGACTGGATCAGCCCGCACTCCGATGCTGCGATCGAGAGCTCATCTGCTTCACGAGCCCCGAATGAGATCGCAAACTCACCCTGAGACGAGCAGGGGTCTCATCGCAGAACTCGACTGGGGCAAACGATTGTCCTGGGGAATGGGAGGTCCGTAGATGGTTACTCGGCTTAGCGGCTCCCATCAGGGTCCCCAAATCGCCCCCAGTGCTAACCAATACGACCTCATACCCGTAAGTAGAAGGACCGAGGCGGGGAGCTGCTGGGGTGGCTTTCCCTCTGACAAAAGAAAGCCGTGACCGCAACGTTACATACAATAAGTAAACTGTGCCTTTAAGCAGCTTGGAAAATTACAGAAAATGACATCAAATCTTTAGACAATTAGCCAATAAGATTGTGATAAGAGCTGTGCTGAATTGGATGTGTACCTGTGGATGTATTTTAAGCCCTACCTTTAAATTCAGTGCCTCTTTGCTTGACACCATGGGAAAATCAAAAGAAATCAGCCCTCCGAAAAAAAATTATGGACCTCCACAAGTCTGGTTCATCCTTGGGAGCAATTTCCAAATGCCTGAACGTACCACTTTATCTTTAAAAACAATATCAAGTATAAACACCATGGGACCACACAGCCATCATAACACGCATTCTGTCTCCAAGAGATGAATGTAGTTTGGTGCAAAAAGTGCAAATCAATCCCAGAACATCAGCAAAGGAACTTGTGAAGATGCTGGAGAAAACAGGTAGACAATTATCTATATCCACGTAAAACGAATCCTATATTGAACGTACCTGTTTGTTGACATAATGACCATCGTTATGTTTGGAGGAAAAAGTTTGAAGCTTGCAAGCCAAAGAACACATCCCAACCTTGAAGCATGGGGGTGGCAGCATCATGTTGTGGAGGTGCTTTGCTGCAGGAGAGACTGGTGCACTTTCCAAAACAGTTGGCATCATGAGGAAGGAAAATGATATGTATATATTGAAGCTAAATTTCAAGACATCAGCCATGAAGTTAATGCTCGGTAGCAAATGGGTCTTCCAAATGGACAATGACCAAAAGCATACCTTCAAAGTTGTGGCAAAATTCAAACAAAGTCAAAGTACTGGAGTGGCCATCACAAAGCCCTGACCTCAATCTGATAGATAATTTGTGGGCAGAACTGAAAAAGCATGTGCGAGAAAGGAGGCCTACAAACCTGACTACACCAGTTCTGTCTGGAGGAATGGGCCAAAATGTATTTCCACAACTTATTGTGAGAAGCTTGTGGAAGGCTACCCAAAACGTAAACTTGTAAACTTCTGACCCACTGGGAATGTGAGGAAAGAAATAAAAGCTGAAATAAATCATTCTCTCTACAATTATTCTGACATTTCACATTCTTAAAATAAAGTAGTGCTCCTAACTGACCTAAGACGGGGAATTTTTTCTACGATTCAATGTCAGAATTGTGAAAATTGAGTTTAAATGTATTTGGTTGAGGTGTATGTAAACTTCTGATTTCAACAGTATTTGGTTCTATAGTTGTAATTTTTTTTTTTTTTTTTTTTGTCTTCTTTGGAGAATGACCGACTTCACTGTATGGCATGAGGTGTTTGAAGAACTGAGGTTTAGAAAATAATGAAAGAATTTTCATTCTAAGCAAACTGTGCCTTTAAGAAAATGAACAAAGCACACACATGAAAAGTCACTTCAGTTAGTTCCCCAATATAATGTGGAAATTTCATCAGGAAGCAATGGATTTTATAGTCACATATTTGGCCATTACCTTCATAATCATATTTTCATCAATATATAGATGGCCACGGCAGTTTATGGACTAAAAGCATATCCTCACTTTGTCTGCAGGGGGCCACTTACTGTAGTGTCATCTTATTGTAAATGTGCGTGAATGCTTACTAAATGACTTGAGGTGTTGACAGTATATATGACTGTGTGAAAATCATGAAATATACAGTCTGTCTGACAATAATCATTTAGCATTATTTTATGTTGTCTCATGGCTGATATATTCAGGGTTGAACGTGGAAGATATATGAGGAATTAACTAAACAGGACAAACACACACAAACACGCTCATATAGGCAGATTGCGAAACAAATATATGTCTATTACTATGCCACAACATTTTACCTCTTTATTTTGGGAAGAAAAAGACAAGAGTATGCATTATTTTCTAGCAAAACAATGGAAAACCTAGTCAACAATAATCAGATGATTGGATTACATAGACAAAATTTAGCAATACATACACAAAATATTCCACAGTATGAAAACAGGGGAATATTTGTGGCGGACCTCACAAAAAGGCTACAAGCTCACGCCAAGTCCAATAAAATGGATAGTTCACCCAAAAAGGATTTTTTTCTGTGGAACAAAAAAGATGTTTGGAAGAATTCTACGCATTCATTACATCAATTGTCCATACACTGAAAGTAAATAGTGATTAGTCCACATACCGTGTTCAACAAAATAAAGTCATATGTCTTTAGAACAACATAAGGGTAGTAAATGATCACAGATGTTTCATTTTTCATCCTTTCATATCATTGTTAATAATGCTGAGCATGCTCAGAAAACATTGTCATAGAGGAAGTGGCTTTGAACTTTAAGCACACCATGAAGATCTAAGAAATAGATAATTATATGCACCAAACTTTGTGGTAGGATGTCAAGAGATGTATTTATTTTCCACTAACTACTTCTGAAAAGATACAGACATGCTTTTCTGACTATGTGGTATTAAAGTCAATTTGATTGGTTGCTTGGAGCTAAGCATGAACTGCCTTCAAACAGTTGCGCTTTGTGATGTAAAGAACTACCCCAATTATTGTCATAAATATCAGTCCCTATATTAGATAAAACTGGTCATAAATAAATGGTGGCAGTTCAATTGTGTGTGTGTGTGTGTGTGTGTGTGTGTGTGTGTGTGTGTGTGTTTGTGTGTGTTCTGGTGGTTTAGGAGGACATTTTTTTAGGTTACAAACTGGTAATTACAAGGGTATTATGCTATAAATGTGGATTATGAGGACATTAATATCCCCATAATTCAAATCATTTGATAACATACTAAACATTTTTTTTATTGCAAATGTTAAATTGCAGAATGTTTTTTGTGAGGGTTAGGGTTAGGGGATAGAATCTATAGTTCATAAAGTATAAACATGTCTATGGAGAGTCCTCATAAGGACTAGCTGCACCAACATGGTCATCAATGGTCTATTCATCATTAACTCGTCAATAAGAGAAAATTTAAATAAAAGTTAAAAGAACAGTCAACACAGAATCAGAACATATCACTGCCTGTCTCCTTTTTTGTTTGAGTTGTTTTAGCTAACAGTATTGCTACCAGATGTTTGCCAAACTTCATTAAGTGCTTCTGGAAAATATGATCTTTGACATGAACATTTGAAAATGATTAATATTATTTTGAATTTTTTAGCACAATGTGATTTAATATTCTCAAAGAGACAGAGAAAAGTCATCAATGAGATCACTGACACTTCAAGAAAGAGAGATGAAAAAATATCAACCACAGTGTCCTCACCCCGAACTCTTCTCATCTACTTCCAGGAGAGCAGTGGACCACGACTTCAGAAATCCTATCCATGACCTCTGTGGGTGGTCACAGTGCTTGACAAGAGGAGATACAGCCAGGTGATATCAGAGTGGTCACAAAGTGTGTACCAAACACACACACAATCATCAATGAAACCACACACATACCTTTTAGTCAAAAACATATTTGTTTTGAAAACGATTTAAATGCCTATGTTTTCCAGTTACAATTGTAATTCAGCTCCCAGCCCATGATAAGTGCATTAAATGTAAGTGTAATTAAGTGTAAGATTCACTCTGTGTTACTATGTCAAAAACTAAACTTAGTGATTAATCCTTATGTTTAGTTGAGATTGACTTCAGTCCCAAAGATCACCATGATGTAAAATATTTAAATAATAATAATAGTAATTTTAAAAGATAGATAAGGTTTTAGAGACAAACTTTGATGTTGTCTTAATAATGTCTTGTCGGAGAGTTAAGAGATAATTTAAAAGTTTGAAGGTTTTAGAGGCCTGATAGACAGACAGAAAGACAGACAGACGGACGGACGGACAGACAGATAGATAGATAGATAAAAATAGACTGTAAAGAGCAAATAAACATATTACCGCGGGCCATGGTCAGAAGACTTTGATGTGCTTTCTGTCTGTCAGTCATTTTGCAGACAGTTTTTAGTCTAGTAGTTGAAGCCAGTCATTCCGGTTTTAATGCCAAATTCAGATTTATGACAGCTGTAGGTTTTATTTTGCCATTGTTATTTTTGACAACTGAAAGAAGACTCACTGCTGCTCTTCTGCTTGGTGTTGGTCTCAACTATCTTTGAAGGGCAGTGTTTTAGGGAGCATGTCTAATTCAATGTCTAAGGGTGTTTCTCAATGTGCATTCTCACGTGTTCTTACAATATTGTGGACTCACTCATCCACTGCAAAATTTCCATTCCAAACTCAAGAACGCAAGTGCCGAGAATGCATAAAAATGCCAGGATTTGATCTTGATCATGCTGATATATCAAGGTGGATGGTGTATGATTGGATGGTGACTTGTGGGCAAGAACCCATTTGAAATCCCAGGAAATATGGCAGCACTATGGTGGTCAACTAGGGACATGCTGATAATCCATCAACATTTGTTTTATTGTTGGGCATCATTTTGATAAAGTAATAAACACATTGAGGAATCGAGTGTTAACAGACTTCATTCCTTTAACATGTCACTAGTCCTGCAAAACCTCACTGGTGTGATGATAGTAATGCTGTCATTGATGTGTGATAATGCCCATAGTTTCTTATTTGCTACAAATGTGCTGGGACGGGCAATTGCTCAACAGGAAGATCACAGCACATCTCAAAGCTCGCAATAGATTAGTTCTACGTCCTCTTGTCCTTCAGAGTTCATTCTTACAAGGTAGCTTGGCAAGACTGGTCTTCATAAGAAAGCAAGTCTGTTCTCTGCATTGATTACGTTTTGCTTGAGTGCAGTATCAAAAAGTAACACATTAGTCACAAACAACAGCTTAAAAAATGGGAGAGGTGGCATATGCAATGTTTGTTGCTGCTAGGTTTGACAACTGTCCTGTTCATCCTGTATTTTGGCCGAAAATAATAATAATAAAATTTTCCAACATATTCTTGTAATCTGTTCCCCTGACCTAATCAATAAATAAAACCACCTGTTTACTCCAGAGGCCAGTAAGTGAAATTTTGCACAGTTTATACAGTGAAGAAAACAACCCACAACACAGGCATGCTTTACGTTCTTGCATTCAAAACACTTATAACACACACATACACACACACACACACACACACACATATATATATATATATATATATATATATATATATATATATATATATGTGTGTGTGTGTGTGTGTGTGTGTGTGTGTGTGTGTATTACATTTGAATCTGTTACTATGACAAAATTATCTGTATTTGTCTCTGTATTCGGATAAAACCAGATGTGGCCGTGGCTTAAACCGGTAGACTCTCAAAACTAATTTTAAAATGTAACTCTCTTATATTTATTGTTTCATTATATAAGATATGTCTTGGATTGCAGTGGTACCTGCAGATGTACACTCACCTAAAGGATTATTAGGAACACCATACTAATACTGTGTTTGACCCCCTTTCGCCTTCAGAACTGCCTTAATTCTACGTGGCATTGATTCAACAAGGTGCTGAAAGCATTCTTTAGAAATGTTGGCCCATACTGATAGGATAGCATCTTGCAGTTGATGGAGATTTGTGGGATGCACATCCAGGGCACGAAGCTCCCGTTCCACCACATCCCAAAGATGCTCTATTGGGTTGAGATCTGGTGATTGTGGGGGCCATTTTAGTACAGTGAACTCATTGTCATGTTCAAGAAACCAATTTGAAATGATTCGAACTTTGTGACATGGTGCATTATCCTGCTGGAAGTAGCCATCAGAGGATGGGTACATGGTGGCCATAAAGGGATGGACATGGTCAGAAACAATGCTCAGGTAGGCCGTGGCATTTAAACGATGCCCAATTGGCACTAAGGGGCCTAAAGTGTGCCAAGAAAACATCCCCCACACCATTACACCACCACCACCAGCCTGCACAGTGGTAACAAGGCATGATGGAGCCATGTTCTCATTCTGTTTACGCCAAATTCTGACTCTACCATCTGAATGTCTCAACAGAAATCGAGACTCATCAGACCAGGCAACATTTTTCCAGTCTTCAACTGTCCAATTTTGGTGAGCTCTTGCAAATTGTAGCCTCTTTTTCCTATTTGTAGTGGAGATGAGTGGTACCCGGTGGGGTCTTCTGCTGTTGTAGCCCATCCGCCTCAAAGTTGTGCATGTTGTGGCTTCACAAATGCTTTGCTGCATACCTCGGTTGTAAAGAGTGGTTATTTCAGGCAAAGTTGCTCTTCTATCAGCTTGAATCAGTCGGCCCATTCTCCTCTGACCTCTAGCATCAACAAGGCATTTTCAGCCCACAGGACTGCCGCATACTGGATGTTTTTCCTTTTCACACCATTCTTTGTAAACCCTAGAAATGGTTGTGCGTGAAAATCCCAGTAACTGAGCAGATTGTGAAATACTCAGACTGGCCCGTCTGGCACCAACAACCATGCCACGCTCAAAATTGCTTAAATCACCTTTCTTTCCCATTCTGACATTCAGTTTGGAGTTCAGGAGATTGTCTTGACCAGGACCACACCCCTAAATGCATTGAAGCAACTGCCATGTGATTGGTTGATTAGATAATTGCATTAATGAGAAATTGAACAGGTGTTCCTAATAATCCTTTAGGTGAGTGTACATCCGTACACACTGTGCATACCATGAGCTTTCCAAATGACCTGAGAAATATTTAATTTCAGAATATTTCACCAGTCATGAAATGTGTCCTGTATTTCTGATGGCTGTTTAAAAGAACTATCAATTCCCAATTTGCTAATTAATAATTATTTTGAGTCTGTTCTTTTCAGTGAATTGGCCAAATTTTTGATTTGTGATTCGGACAGCTCTCTCACTGAATCATTTGGAGCGGTTTCTCACACAGTAAATCAATATCGGGAAATTTACGAATAAATCGCTGGACACAGTGTAAATTCACCTACAGTCAACTGAAACAAAAGTCTGTCTTTTTGAGAGGTAACTTTGAGAAACTTGAGATAGTGCTGTCATGTGAACAAAGGGCTGTGATATGCTCTATTCGTTGTGGAGCATTTTGCTTTTTTGGCACGAAAACGCATCTGTCTGGCTACAGCATTTCTTCATTACTGGAAAATGAAAAAACTGAAAAAAAGATAAAACTGAAATATCACATTGACATAAGTATTCAGACCCTTTGCTATACACTTGAAATTTAGCTCAGGTACATCCCATTTCTCTGGATCGTCTTTGAGATGTTTCTACACTTTGATTGGAGTCCAAATGCTTGGAAAGGCATACAGCTGTCTATATAAGGTCTCATAGCTGAAAATGCATATCAGAGCAAAAACTAAGCCATGAGGTTAATGGAACTGCCTGCAGAGCTCAGAGACAGGATTGTGTTGAGGCACCGATCTCGAATAAAAATTCGGCTGCATGGAAGGTTCCCAAGAGCACAGTGGAACAAACAAAGATTGAACTGTTTGGGCTCAATTCCAAACGTTATGTCTGGAGGAAACCAGGCACTGCTCACCACCTGCGGTGAATCATGGTGGTGGTAACATCATGCTGTGAGAGTGTTTTTCAGCGAAAGGGACTGGGGGACTGGTCAGGGTTGAAGGAAAGACTGGGCCGAAGTTTCACCTTCCAACAAGACCATGAACCTAAGCACACAGATAAGACAACTCAAGAGTGGCTTAGGGACAACTCTGTGAATGTCCTTGAGTGGTCCAGCCAAAGCCCAGACTTGAATCCAATCGAATATCTCTGGAGAGACCTAAAAATGGCTATCCATGACAGTCCCCATACAACCTGACAGAGCTTGAGAGGATCTGCAGAGAAGAATGGCAGAAAATCCCCAAATCCGGGTGTGCAAAGCATGTCGCATCATACCCAAAAAGACTTGAGGCTGTGTAATCACAACCTGAGCTAAATCACTTAACTGTAACAAAATAATGCTCCTTCTGATTCCTTGGGTCATGCCCCATAAGGAAATGTTGCATACATTTTCAGCTCTGCCCACTAGATTTTCCGCCATTTTGAATTTCCTGAAAAACTTACTTTTTCTATCTCTTCCTAGACCATATGTCTGATTTGCTTGAAATTTGCACGTAACATCTAGATACACTCATGATAAAAAGTTATGAGATTTATTATGATAAACAAATCTCATACAACTTTCTCGTATAATGTTTTAACGAATTTGATTGCAAACACGGCAAAATGGACTTGAGGCTCTGTCTTTGCAATGCTTTAGTGTATTAACACAAAACATATATGTGATCAAGCATGACCTGAGGGTAACTGCAGTGTATGGGCACAGTTTTCATTGTCATTTTGTTTTGTTATGAAACTTGTGTCGCTAGCTTACTTGAATCATGCCGAGTACGTTGATACCAAATTTGCCATTGTCTGCCATTCTTCTTGTCCACCATTTTTTATATATTTGAACTCCTCTTTGAACATAAGTCAAATTTTCACAAAACACTATGAAAAGCTTTTTGATAGACCAAACTCTTTAAGCAAATTGAATGGCAAGAAGCCAATAACGATCTGAGGCTGTATCTCTTGAACGCTTTGGTATATTGACATGAAACTTCATATATGGCATTGTGAACAAGCCCTCATAATGCCATTTATATTTGGTGACAGCAACACCTATTGGCCAAAAGTTATAAGCATATGTACAACATATAACTGGAATATACAATCTAAATGTTTCCCAATAGTGTGCTTGGCCCCGTAATAGCTTCTTACAGCTATATTTGTTGTATTATACCTGAGGACTTTGTTTCGCTTCAACAGGACCTCCAGCGATATTAACAACAGAAAACACAACATAGCTGAACACAAACCAGAGAACTGAACTTACAAAAATGGCTGAAGAGTGGAAGTTTGTAGTGGAAGAATAGATGCATTTTAATGTCCATTTTCAATGTTTTGGAGTCCTCCATCAAACAGAGATTGTAACATCGCTGGTGGTCCTGTTGAAGCTAAACAAAATTATTTAACGGCCCATCTCACGCGTGCTGCATAACTACTGTTCATCTTGTGCAAAGAGCTCTAAATCTTGCATGCAAACTCATGAACGCGCACAGGAGAATAATGGTCAGTGAAAATGTTTACTAAATAATACATTACAATTCGGTTTGTTTTGCACAAACATGAATAATTTATTAGACTCCTGAATTATACTTTTGTGTCTTTTTGAAGCTTGAAGAGGTGGCCACCATTAACTGCCCTTGTACAACATCACTGAGAACAAATTTTTTTCACAATTTCTCCCTTTGTGTTGCGAAAAATTAAGAAAGTCATATGGGGTTATAACAACAATTTTCATTTTTGGGTGAATTATCCATTTAAAAGTAGTATACATTGATTTGATACAATGTAGCCCAATAAACCGTTGCTGGTTTGGCTTTGAAATCATGAGCTTACTAAATCTATTGAAAATTCTTGAAAAATACTTAAAGGGGGCAATAAGGTTTACTGCTATGTAAACTTGTTTTGAAATTGGCCTAAAACCAGATTGGTCACTGGTGGCAGCTTTTCATGAATATTGCCATGGATAGTAAGGTTAGCACCCGGCCTGGATGAGGTGAGGGGTGAGCTGACCTCAGACCTGTCTGAAACCAGACACTCTTCTAACAGCTCAGGTTTAAGGTGCTTTATCTCAAGCAGTTTGACCAGCTGCAAGTGTTAGGCATGTAAACATTAGAGCTTTTCACGCCACGGTTCAACAAGTTTCAATAAATCTTCAAAAAGACCCAACTGCCATCATCCTTGTACAGGCCATGCCAGGTGTAACTTTCTGTCACCATGACTACCACAAATAAAGGGTCAAATCAAAAGTGTCAAGCCATAGGATGTCTTTACTGGCAGAAGGTAAGAAACAGAGTTAAGAATTGTTTAATTTCTTAATTTTATTTATTCATTTATTTATTGCCTTTTAATTTAGTTTCATTTTCGTTCGTTTCCACTCAATGACTACTAAAATGAATTTTAGTTTAGTTTTTCAGTGAGGTTTATTTTTCAGAAAGTTGTTATTTTTGTGTGATGAATTATTATTTTTGGGCTGCCAAAGTTAATTGGTTTACTGATATAATTTATATATGTTTAAATATTTAAATTATATCAGTTATATAAGTGATAAAGTTTAAATATGACAATTACATTTATTATGGATATAGTGTTATCGGCAGGGTCGGTCAACCCATAAGGTGACATAGGAGACCACCTATGGCACCACAGCTTCGGGGGCATCGATCTACCGAGCCAATTTCAGCATGTATCCAATCTGTGTCAAACAAAATTCGTCCTGTGCATTCCGATTACATGTCGGGGCAACCTCTGCGGAATATATAGACCATGTACTGAATGCCTTACTACCATACTACTCTTAATGTTTCTGTTATATCTGTGTTTGAGAATATACAAGTGTGAGTAGAATGGATAGCATGCCATAGACTCACAAATCTGAGCGATGCTAAATTAAGTGGATATTTACTTACAATTCATTGAAACAAAACGTGTTGGTTACTGTCGTAACCTCTGTTCCCTGAGATGTTGTACGAGAAGTTGTGTCGATGTAGTGACAGTAGGGGTCTCTCTTGAGAGCCTCAGTTACCTCTTATCTTTGAGAAAGGCCAATGAGATTTGGCGAACAGAATTTGCATGCCCCTACCCCGGACATACAGGTATAAAAGGAGGGAAGCATGCGTCTGTTCTGGTAAGGTTCCAGCCATTTCAGCATCTACTACAGCATTGTGGCAAGAGGGACACAAAGTTTTGTTCCCTCCATCAGGAAATGGAGGTTATGACAGTAACCAATACGTTCCCCTTCTGTCACTCACTCAACATTGTGTCGATGTAGTGACACTAATGGTCCCAACCTAAAAACCTCCTGCAGGAATGAGAGCACTGACCTGACCGCACACCTCTGTGGGTCTTCAGATCAGGAAGAACACCAATTTGCAAATAAGCGACACTTTAGGGCATAAAGCTGCCTGGTAGAGGGAGTTCTGGCTTGAGTACGACGGCTGGAGGAGGACCTCTTAGATCTTAGATCGCATCCTGTCCAAGGGCCAGACATGGAGATCCCAGAGGTCTGGGTGTGGATGATAGAGGGTGCCCGTCCATGAGAAAGAAGGTCCTTCCTCAGGGGAATCAGCCAGAGAGATGCTGTACCAAGTCCAAGTAGGCCAGTAAGGGGCCACGAGAGTGAATTGTTCCTTGTCCTCCCTGACCTTGCACAAGACTTGTGCAAGTAGGCTCACTGGGGGAAATGCGTTCTTGCGCAGCTGTGTGCCAATGCATCTGTGCTGAGGGGGGCTTCCTTTAGAGTTTACCAGACCGGGCAGTGGGTGGATTCTTGGGAGGCAAACTACCTGTGCTCTGCCGAATCGACCCCAAATCAGCTAGACCACCTGAGGGTGGAGTCTCCACTCTCTGCTGTGCGTTACCTGCCGTGATAGCATGTCTGCTGTGGCGCTGAGGTTGCCTGGGACATGAGTGGTGCACAGCAACCTCAGCCAATGCTGACTCCAAAAGTGGAGATTTGCGACATGCGAATAGAGCGAACGGCGCCTTGGCGATTTATATATGCTACTGTCTGAGCAGATCCACGTGCTTGCCACGGATCAGTGGCAGGAATCTGCGCAGGGCAAGTAATACAGCCAGCAACTCTAGGCAGTTGATGTGCCAACCCAGCCGCGGCCCTATCCAGGAGCCAGCGGCTGTGTGCCCATTGCACACGGTATCTTTAGTAACTACGATGTGTCTGAACACCTGCTGTAGGGGGACTCCTGCCCGTAGAAAACAGAGGTCTGTCCAATGGCTGAATAAGTGATGGCAGGAAGAGGTGAGGGTCACATGGTATGTGCTTCGGTGCCATGCCCATCCAGGGACTCGAGTCTGAAGCCAGTGCTGAAGAGGTCTCATATGCATCAACCCGAGCAGCGCAACGGCCGCTGAGGATGCCATTTGCCCCAAGAGCCTCTGAAATTGTTTCAGTGGAACCGCTGTGCCCGGTCTGAATGTACTCAGGCAGTTCAGCACCGACTGCACGTGCTCGCTTGTGAGGCGCTGTCATTGAGACAGGGTCTTAACTCCATGCCGAGAAAAGATGTTCTGAAGGATACACAAAATATGTTGACTACTAAAGAAAATGTTCAAATGATGCTCCTGAAACCACCAAAAATTTTAGATTGTGTGCTGTTTTTGTCTTAAATAAATAGCAAATAAATAACTAAATAAATAATTCCCCATGCCCCCAGACCCCCTACAACATCATGGTACCTGGTACATGGTACATGGATTGTGTACTTGATTGGCCCCAGACTCCCCAGTAATGACAAAAGCCTACAAATGCCCCTGCTGTGAAGCATACTGTACAAAGTGCATAGATCTTTAGGGTGGTGTGCCTTTGTATTTTTATTTTTTTTTGCTTTTTTTTTATTTTTTTATATCTTAGACCACTTGGTTTGGTTTACTTACACTTTACATTAAGTTTATTTCTATATATGGTGATACCCGTTATACATATGATGCAATATACATGCATATTTCTTCCCAACATTGTTATTATTAATGTTTGGCTAGTTTGTGTTTATACCCATTGGTGACGTATTTAATTATGTGTTAATTTGTACTCTTTTTTTTGTGTAAGAATGAATACATAATTCTCTATAATTTTTATCAAGCAAGGAGTGGGGTGTTGACTGGAGCATCTCGCTTAGGGTGCCAAATGGGGTAGCACAGGTTATCGCTATCTAGTGGTATTTGAGGGCAGTTATAAATATAACATTTTATAATATACTTTTGATCAAAAACTAAAATTAAATTATGGTAATTTTATTTTAGTTAGTTTTGAAGAAATTCATATGTATTTTAATTAAAAACATTTCCAAACATGTTTTTAGTTTTATTTCAGAAAACGAATCGGTTACTAACGTAACCTCGGTTCTCTCTAGATGAGGGAACGAGTATTGCATAAGCTAGCTTACGCTACGGGAAAGATTCATCTTTTCTGAGATATTGAAGTCAAAAAATTATCCTTAATTTTGTATCCATTGTCAACGCAGTGCGGCAGCTGAAGACCTTGAGCGGGCTAGCTAGCGAGCTCATTGGTTGCTCTGCGGCAACTGCTGCAGCCTATAGACGAGCTTGGGCGAACTCGCATCCAATGAGAGGTGTCCGCACGCTCACTGCATCAAAGCCCGCCAAAAAGGGCGTGACTAGAGTGCATATAAGCGTAGTTCGTAGGCTGGAACCCTGGTTTTCATTGAATGAAGCGGAAAATCGCTCGTGGCACGAGCACGGCCGGTTACGCAATACGAGAGAACCTCTCGTAAGAGAACGAATCGGTTACTAACGTAACCTCGGTTCACTCTAGATGAGGGAACGAGTATTGCTAGCTTACGCTACGGGAACCCTTTGTCAACGCCGTGCGCGCCAAGCATCCACTGCATGAGCCCCAGGGAATTAAGGGGGACCCGGGGGAGCCCTTGTGAGTGGGGAATTAATATTTGGTTGGCAAGAGTGCGGGCCAGTGTGTGTGTAGTACATAAGCACATAGACAGAGCGGCGGTGCCGGTCTGTGTGGACTGTGTCCCATTAATGCAGCTCACCAGGGGAGCTGTAGCGTATTAAACCGCTTGCAGTTTAGCCTGCAGAGCGGGTACTTCCAGATTGTAAAATCTGACAAAGGTGGAGGGGAAGCCCAGCCCGCTGCCACACATATGTCGTGAATGGAAATCCCGCTGGACCATGCCCACGAGGAGGCCATGCCTCTAGTGGAGTGAGCCTTAATGCCTAGCAGGCATGGTAGGTCTTTGACGCCGCACGCTGCAGCAATAGCGCCCACTATCCATCTGGACAGTGTCTGTTTCGAGGCGAGAGACCTTTGGTGCGCCCCGAATAAAACGAAAAGCTGCTCGGAGCTTCTGAAAGATGCGAGCGCGCAGTATACAATCTCAGTGCTCTGACTGGGCAAAGGAGATTGGCGTCGCGTTCGCTATCAGATGCTGGTAGCGCCGACAAGGAAATTATCTGTGCTCTGAAAGGAGTACCAACCCCTTGGGGACGTAGCCGTGTCTAGGCTTTAAAATGACCTTGGAGTCACTTGGTCCAAACTCAAGACACGCAGCGCTGACAGATAGCGCGTGAAGGTCTCCCACCCGTTTAACTGATGATAGGCCAGTTAGAAAAACGGTTTTAAGTGACAGGTGTTTCACATCCACGGATTGAAGCGGTTCGAAAGGGGGGGCTTTCATAGCTTCGAGAACTATAGAAAGGTCCCAGATAGGAACCGATGGGGGGCGCGGAGGGTTCATCCTTCTAGCTCCCCTGAGGAAGCGGATGACCAGCTCATTTTTACCCTGTGACTGGCCGTGCAGGGGTTCAGCGAACGCCGCGACGGCCGCCACGTACACTTTGAGCGTGGATGGGGATCTGCCCTTATCCAGCAGCTCTTGTAAAAACACGAGCAGCGGCAACACCCCACATGTCCGTGGGTCCAGGTCTCTGTCGGTGCACCATTTTGAAAACACAGACCATTTTGACGCATAGAGTCTTCTCGTGGAGGGGGCTCTAGCGTGTATGATGGTGTTTATTACTCCTTCTGGCAAAGCGACGGGTAGTTGTTGATCACCCACGCTGTAGCTCCAGAGCTCTGGGTGGGGATGCCAGATCGCTCCACGAGCTGGCAGAGGAGATCTGCTCTCACTGGGATGGGTGACAGCTGCGTAAGCTCCGGGAACCATGTTTGATTCTCCCAGCACGGGCTATGAGGAGCACCGAGTGGCGCTGCTTCCTGATCCTCTGCATTACCTGTGGCAATAGCGAGACGGAGGGAAGGCATAAAGCGGGCGGTTGGGCCAGTCCTGGGCCAGTGCGCCCTCGCTGAGAAAAATATTGGGCAGTGAGAGTTCTCTTCTGAGGCAAAGAGGTCTATCTCTGCTCTGCCGAATATGCGCGATAACATCTGGACTGTTTGAGCTGCAGGGACCATTCCCCTGGGGGAATATTGTCTCTGGACAGTCTGTCTGGGCCGCCGCTCAGGTGGCCTGGCACGCGCGTCGCTCTCAGCGAGCGCAGGTGGCGCTGGGACCAACTCAGTATGCGTTCGCCAGATGGAAGAGGTTCCTGGATCTGACACCGCCCTGACGGTTTAGATAGGATACCACAGACCTGTTGTCCGAGAGGACCAGGACGCGGTGACCCTGAATGATCGGGAGGAAGCGCACGAGCGCGCACTCGACCGCTATCATTTCCAGACAATTTATGTGAAGGAGCTTTTCCTGAACTGACCATAGGCCAAAAACCGGAGAGCCCTCGCAGACCGCACCCCAACCCGTGTTGGACGCTGCCTGTCGAGATGACTTTTCGGCGAGATACAGCTCCCATCATCACTCCCCGCTGATACCACTCAGCCACTGTCCAGGGCTGCAGAGCTGAAATACAGGTCTGAGTCACTCTGATTGGCTGGTGGCCTGTGGCCCAAGCCCGGCGAGACGCTGGTGTTTAGCCAATGCTGAAGCGGGCGATGCGCAGTAAACCCAGTTGAAGTACTACTGCGGCTGAGGCCATGTAGCCTAGCACTCTCTGAAACTTCTTCAGAGGTGTGAGGCTGTTCATCTGAAATGATGCGGCTAGTCGCTGCACACGGCGCGCGCGCTGTGTAGATAAGCTGAGCCGCCATTGCCACTGAGTCTAGTTCTATTCCAAGGAAGGAAATTGTCTGACTGGGCTGTAGTGAGCTCTTGGTCCAATTGACTGCAAGGCCCAAACTGTTCAGATGACTGAGGAGAACTGTCCTGTGAGACAGAAGCTCCGTATGTGATTGTGCCAAAATCAGCCAATCGTCAAAATAGTTCAGAATTCGCAAACCCTGACTCGCAGAGGGTGCGAGCGCCAGGCCCATGCACTTCGTGAAAGTACGGGTGCTAAGGACAGGCCGAACGGAAGGACGGTGTATTGATAAACCTGGCCGTCGGCGTAATCTCAAGAATGGCCTGTGACGGGATTTATCTGAATCTGAAAGTATGCATCTTTCAGGTCGAGAGAAATAAACCAGTCCCCTGGCGCATTACGCGCGAGGAGTTTGCTGGTTGTAAGCATTTTGAACGGTCTTTTGCAAGCGCTTTGTTCAAAAACCCTGAGATCTAATATTGGTCTGAGGCCGCCGTCTTTCTTGGGGACAAGAAAATAACGGCTGTAAAACCCCGACTCGCTCAGGGAGGCGGCACTCTCTATGGCCCTTTTGCACAGAAGGTTTGTTATTTCTGAACGAAGCATGCACGCTGCTTCCGTGTTCACAGTAGTTTCGAGCCAGCTCTGAAGCGAGGAGGACGGCGATCGAACTGTAGCAAATAGCCCTGTTTTATTGTGCTTAACACCCATTCGGATATCCCTGGAATATCTTCCCACGCTTTGAAGCGTAATGTTAGAGGGTGAGTGGCCAAATCGCTCTGATTGCCGCACACAGCGCACTGAACAGAATGTGTGAGCGCGCTTACTATGCTTATGCTGGACTGCTCTCAGACAGCATGGACAGGCTGTTCTGTGAGTGACTTCCCGATTGAGGTGAATGGGGAAAGAGTCACGTCTGTTAAGTGATACGCAAGCATAGTCACGGGCACGGGACTTACATACAGAGAAGTGTTTGCTGGCCGTGTGACAGAGCGGGCAGAGAATGGGCGCACGACGTATTCGTGAGCGCATTTATTGACTCTTAACACTCGAGTGGTTCGTGAACCGCTTTTGAGTGTGCTCTGATGGGGACACAGAACGTGTAATGCTTGTGTGTAGAGGTGAACACTGGATTGTGGGCACATTTTCTACACATAAGGCTGGTCGTGGTGACAGAGCTGCCAGAGAATGGGCGCCAGACGGATTCGTGGGTGCGCTTATTAACCCTAACACTCGAGCGGTTCAGTAACCGCTTTATGTGAGTGTGCCGTGATAGGGCCACGGATGTGTAATGCTTGTGTGTAGGGGTGAACACTGGATTGTGGGCACATTTTCTACACATAAGACATGTTTGCTCTCTGGTATGGACACGGATGTGTAATGCTTGTGTGTAGAGGTGAACACTGGGTTGTGGGCACATTTTCTACACATATGGCATGCTTGCTCTTTACCAGATTTATTTGGGTCGCCGTGAAAACGGGCGCTTGAGCCGCAGGCAAGCGGGCGCTAACACCGCTTGTTGGCTGCTGAATCTACCACTGTAGTAGCCTGAAGGAAGGGGACTGACAGGGGCTAAGCTTTGACGGTGGTCCGCCGCAGCGAGACTAATCCGTCGCTTTGTCAACAAAGCTAGGAGGACTTCGGTTGTTCAGGTTTCAGCGCAATTCTAGTCCGAGGCCCGCTGGGGCGGCGGTCTGCGGCGGCAGTCTGCGCGGCTGTCTGAGCGCTGATCGAGGGCGGCCGCCCTGTCGACGCTGAGAAGTCTGGCTTTGTTGAGCTGGGCGCTGTGAAGAGGCTCGTGCAGGAGGCTCACGCGGGCGGCCTGCAGAGGAGCTAGCGCGACGAGGCAGAAAGAGATTCATGGCTTGTGTGGCTTTTTGACCTCTGAAAACCGGTCAATGATACCTCTCACCGCTGAGCCGAAGAGACCGGATGGAGAGAGCGGTGCGCTGAGGAACGAGAGCTCTGCTTCTCCCATGTCGGCAAGCGCTAGCCACAGATGTCTCTCGGTCACAGTCAGCGGCCATGCACTTCCCTATAGCTTGGGCTGCAGCTTTGGTAGCGCGGAGGGCGAGGTCCGTAGCACTCCGTATGTCTGCAACCGCCTCTGGATGCCTGCTTTCCTCATCCCACTCCCGCAGAAGGTCCGCTTGGCGGACACTAGGCAACACAGGCGGAAGTTGTTCTGCAGGCCTTAGACGGGAGAACTGGTTTAGACCGCCATCTCGCGGAGTGCGGGCAAAGGTGTGCTGCTACCGCATTCTCGACCAGAGGGAAAGAAGCGTAGCCCTTCTCAGTGGCGCCGTCCACCGAAGCAAGAGAGGTGGAGACGTGGGATCGGACCCTGGCCGAGAAAGGCGCGTTCCATGATTTGGAAAGCTCGGCGTGGAGTTCCGGCAGGAAGGGAGCTGCGCGGCGGCTCTGTAGAAAGCAGCCGTCAAGTCTGTTGGGTGCCTGCTCAAGGGGCGGTGACCACTCGAGCCCGAGGCGGTCAACGGCCTGTGTGAGGAGGCGTGTTATTTCCCTTCGACCGGCGCGGGTCCTGCTGGATTCCTGGGCCGAGGAGGAGGCGTGTGAGCCTGACCACCTCGCTGTCCAAAGCCATGATGGAACAGCCCTTATCCTCCGCTTCTTCGTCCGGAGATGGCAGCAGAGCAGCCGCCGGGCGGCAACTGCGCGTCCCGGTGGGCGGGAGGGTGAAGGCGATGCTCGAGGCAATCGCTTCTACCACTGTTTCCGCAGCCTTTGAGAGCGGCGCTTTTTCTGCGCGGCTGAACGGAAGGCGCGCGGCGGCTTCGGTCCTGAGCGCTTCAAGTCGAGCCCGCGAGGGTCGACATCGGCAGCTCCTCGCAGAGATCGCATCCGCCGGGCGAGGGCGAGCTCTGCATGCCCCAGTCCCAGGCAGAGAGCGCAGATGATGTGGCGGTCTCCGGTGCTGAGAGGAGCGCGCATGAGGCGCAAGTGGAGCGAGGCATCTTAAAAAGACGCCAGACTTTTTGTGAAGTTCTTTAAGAACTAGCTTGCTTTTAAAAGGATACGCCGCCAGATGGCGTAGCTCGCAGGACGGCTGAAGGTGGCGAAGACGGCCGGCTTCTTCGACGCTGTCCACGCTTGCTTGAAGCCCCTCGAACGGCGACGCGGCTTTCGGTTCAGTGATGCGAAGAGCTTCGCTGAAGAGATGAAAATCAGGGTTCCAGCCTACGATCTACGCTTATATGCACTCTAGTCACGCCCTTTTGGCGGGCTTTGATGCAGTGAGCGCGGACGCCTCTCATTGGATGCGAGTTCGCCCAAGCTCGTCTATAGGCTGCAGCAGTTGCCGCAGAGCAACCAATGAGCTCGCTAGCTAGCCCGCTCAAGGTCTGCAGCTGCCGCACTGCGTTGACAATGGATACAAAATTAAGGATAATCTTTCCCGTAGCGTAAGCTAGCTTACGCAATACGAGAGAACCTCTCGTAAGAGAACTATTTTTTTCCCCCTTTAGTTCTCATTGTAGTTTTGTTAGCAAATACAGGTAAGAGACATTGTACAAAAGAGAGGATGAGTGACAAAAATATTTTACCTGAATTTTCCACAAAAAAAAGAGAGAAAAGAGCCACAGTCTCATTGTGGCCTGATCCTATTCAGGCAGGTTTCAGAGTGTGATGCAATACAGATAACTGAAGAAAGGCATTGCTCCAAACATGAGGTCACAGGCACAGGAACAGTGGTATCATGTGGTTCCATACACACAGCACTGACACATAATACTTAATGAGGAACAAATAGTGCTGTTTTTTTAACTGCATTTCCTCTTTTCCTAGATCAAGTGTCTCCACCAACAAAAACAGTCTCGTGTATGGGATATGCATTTACCATAATAAGTGGTGTCATCATTACCAGAGATACAGAGGATCAGTAGGTTTACTGCACTTAAAAGCAGTCAATAGACTTCAGCAATGACCGTGGGGCACAGTGACTATTTGGGAAGAGTGTATTTTTCAGACAGATGCGGTACATAATGCCAGTTTTTTACCTTTTCCCTCTGAACTTTTCCTCCCTTCCACTCTCACAATTATGATTTTATGTAAAAAATTTTACCTTTGGGATTTACTTAATCGTTTTAATGTTTGTGGTCCCAGTGGCCCCAATGTTGCACATGTAAAAATAATAATAGTAATTTCAAAACTAATCTGTTATTTTCCCTTATAACACGGCTCTGTTAAATGCTTGATTCTGATTGGTTCACGGATGTTCTAAGGTGTGAAATTGAGTGAAAACACGTCTATAAAGGAGTTCCAGGTCTTGACCACATAACGGTTCCATATCACTTTGCCAAATTATATCAGTTATTTTAAAACAAAGACATTGGTGAAAGTTGTACAGTTAAGAACATCAAACTATCTCTAAAATATCCTACATTTATTTCAATTTCGGTTAAAAAGAGCCCTCATGCTCCCAGGTCACACTCACATCCTCACACCCTCACAGACACACACACACGCACACACACATGTTGTGTTTCCATGTTTTATGGGGACTTTCCATAGACATAATGGTTTTTATACTGTACAAACTTTATATTCTATCCCCTAAACCTAACCCTACCCCTAAACCTAACCCTCACAGAAAACATTCTGCATTTTTACATTTTCAAAAAACATAATTTAGTATGATTTATAAGCTGTTTTCCTCATGGGGACCGACAAAATGTCCCCACAAGGTCAAACATTTCAGGTTTTACTATCCTTATGGGGACATTTGGTCCCCACAAAGTGATAAATACACGCTCACACGCATGCACACACACACACACACACACACACACACACACACAGAGAGAGAGAGAGACTTCAGTTATGACCAACAAACCCCCACAACTTGATCAATACAAGTTTCTATTATCCAAAATAACATTTAATGTGTGCAACTTTTAACTTTTCAATGTATTTTGCCCTAATCAGCTTCACATAGCAATAGTGGAAAGCACTGTCGGCTACCCATCTCTTTCGCTCTCACACAAACTCAGTGCACCCCCAAGACTCACTGGGATTATAAACAGTTGTTTAGCAATAGAAAATCTGTACAATAATGGTAACACTCATTGATGCTGAGACTTAAACTTACACTTTGGCAATTTTACGCAATGTTATTCCTGAAGAGAGCCACTTTAAACACAGGCAATTCAACTCACAAGCTCTCAGTTTCTCTCTGAGACACACACATTGTTACTCCAATGCCGAAAAGCATCCTCCGTTGCTAGTTCTAAGGTGACGTTTTCAAACTAGCAATGAAGGTTTGAGCTGTATCAGAGCAAGATTCACTTGATCAGTACAACAGTTTCTATATTATCTGAAATACCTGTGGGAAACATCCTTGCCAGCTCTTTAACAGGGATTTCTAGGAACCAGAATATCGGTTCATTAAGGTTATGGCAATGAGGTTAACCAGCTTGAAGGAAGCTGTTTGTTTTAGACTAAAATTTACCCTGTAAAAAGTGCCACACTCAGATGAATGGGGGTGATCTCAAAATGTGAATTTAAGGGAGAGATTTATCGTGCCACATATGCATCAACTAATATGAACAGACACTTAAAAAAATTTGACAATGAAACACAAATGATGGCAAAAAAAAGAAAGATGTATGAGAACAAGCCAGAAAGAATAAAAAGGAGAAGAATCCTGGAAGCTCTCTGCCTGCAGATGTTGACCTAGTCTGGCCCACCCACGTTGGCCTCAGTGATCTCTGATGGCGATGAGTGATGATGTCACAAGAGCTCATGCAGGCCAGAAGAAAAGAGGAAAAAGCTTATCATCAGTGATGAAACTAAAGCATAAACACACATACTGTATACGTATATAAACACAAACTCATATGCACCTACTCACACACACTCCACACAACACCAAGTTAAACTTACTGCATGAGCAAATGGGGAAAAACATGAATTTTAAATCAAGTGAGCATCACATTTAAGAACTAGATCTTTAATATTCAAAGCACAGAAACTTTACTTACATAAAGAACATTTTTATTCTGCATAATTACTATGCAAAAAAGGTACATAATTAGATTTTTTTCCATGTATTTAATCTTTGAAGTTATCTTCTAATATACTAGTGTATTATACAATTCGACACATACAGTGTAGACACAGACTCATATAATAAATGAACTCATTGAAATGTATCACCCTAACTTCCTGTTTCAGTAGGTAATAGGTTAACACAGGACAGAAACCTGCGCTTATCAAGCTATTTCATGGGGTCTTCTACGTGGCATTTAAACTGAAAAGTGTGGTATACACAAATTAAGCTCTTTTGACACTTACTAAATATATGGCGGTGATTGGAAAATACTCTAATATGAGGAGACGGCTCAAGGGGAATGAGGAGACTTGTTGTCACTTGCTCAATTTCATATGTTCTTCTAGCTGTTTTCAATATTTACTTGGGTGGTCAAATTCAGACCAGTTTATTTACCCATTTTTTCAATAAAAATATTTGCTTCATGTTGTTGTCATTTAAAAACAACATCTGGATGTTTGCAGTGACTTGGAGGGCAAAAATAGGTCCAAGAAGATATGCTCCATAGTTTTTATATCCCAATGCTCTGGTAACAAAAGATAGAAAACGTTTTATCCCCACACTCTGATTACTACTATAGTGGAATTATTATGGCATCATTATAGCTGTGCAAACAATCATAGCACCACTAGTGGAAGAGTTTTCTTCACTGGGAGAGTTCACCTTGTTTATATCTGCAGCACTTGGATATTTTTTGGGAAAAAACAAATATTTTGCACTACCAAGGTTTACTGGTTGAATGCATTAGTGCGATGCATCGTTATAAATCCTGTGACCACAGCAGAGTCTGATATTCATTTGTTAACAGCTATGCGTGGCTTATAAATTCTGCTGTTGTGCCTAGCTTGGATCACGCAAAGGATCCAAGGACAGCATTTTCACTGCCAGTTGAAAGAAATACATGCAACACCTCAAAATACTCTCAAAGGAAACCAGTATATTAATGTGACATTTTCTTTTCCCTCAAAACTACTGCCAAATGCCATACAGCACTGCATGCTATATTTCCCTTAATGCTACTGCCAGCTGTCGTACCAAACTCCAAGTCATATTTTTCAAATGATGTGACAGAACCAACACGTCTTATAATGATGGAAAAATACATCACAGTGCTAGAAGACACTAAATCTAGGCTTCGAAGGGACTGATCATCAACTCTGCATAAATAACAAGGATTAAGTGCGCGCGCAGTCACTGCTGTCACAAAGATGATGAATGAAAAATGTTTGTGGTTAGAAATAGTTATTGGGCTTGGGAAACAGGACACTGATTATAGTGCCCAGCAGTACTAATACATTATATGACATAAAAGACTTACGGAACTTTATTTGTCAAGTATAGACATATTTCTCTTGCTGCAGACTGATCGCACTGGTATTTTGGAGACAGATTTTGAAAGTTTTGAAAGAACTGAAATTGGTCTGTGTTTAATGAAATTCAAAACACTGTCCCCTCAGTGGCCAAAGCTGGAAGTATCATTTAACATATGGGCACCAGTTTCCAGTTACAATTTCCACAGGGTGGTGCCAAAAGCATGTTCTATTGTAAATTATTTGATTAAGTCAAAAGCAATGCATGTTTTATTAACTCTACACCCTAACCCAAACCATACACCTAAACATCAGTGGAGTAAAAACGTAATCTAGAAGGAAAATGCAACATCCAATATGCGCTCATCAATGATTGTGTTAACACAATTACTTCCTTGTTTCCACGGGACCAGAACCTGTGCCTTTGAAATCAGTAGTGCCAAAGTTACTGGTGAACATATTTTAATTGATGCAAAAATAGCTGATGGGGGTTGACACTTGTAGGTCATTCGGGAGATGGGATGATTACAGGGCACATGAACATTTGGAAGTAACATGTCGAATTCCTGTGGGAACATGTTGCTTGATACAGTATATGAGAAACTCAAATTATTTAAACTTTAAGTTGAGAAATTATAATGTGCGTGTTGCTCAAACATTTTTTTGAGAAACAAAATGATGTCATACTTTGTCATTTAAGGGTGTGTTCACAATTGGTGAGATTAAAACAAACCCTGGTCCGATTGTCAGTGTGGTTCATTTGAATAAGTGTGAATGCTGCCATCCAAACCTTGCTACACAAAAAACAAGCGGGCCTAGACTTGACTTTGTATGATATATGAACGCAGCATGGACCAAAGATGTCTAAACGGACCAATAACAGGAAGTCATTTGCATTTAATACTGACCTCAAGCATACCTAGTTCTTCTCATCGTAGGAGCTATGTTGCCCATTACAGTTTGGTACAGGTGTCGGAACCGCCGTCAGCCGTCCTTGCAGCATATCTTCATTTGTGTGTGCAACGGAGGAATTTCTGGCACTGTTTTGACACCTTTACACATTTTATTAGCTCTTCGTTATTCTCAGCTGGTACAATTCTAACCATATAACACATAATACATAACAAATAAATCCAACGAGTGCATTTAGCCCAGCAGCCATTATTGTTTTAGATGTTCGTCAAGTTCCGTTGCAAAATATACGTCAAAAAAGCAATCCAATCAGGTTGTGACCTTATCCTTATGCCTTTTGTTTGGTAGCTTTAGGTTCGCTGTGAAAAATGCCAGTGTGAATGCTAAGCAAACCAGGACTAAATGTATAATTTAATTTTTTGGTCCAGACCAAGAGAACCAAGAGAACTGAACAACAAGTGTGAACACACCCTAAGTGTTGTTATATGGAATCTTGTACCTTATTTCGTACATCGCACCAAATGCATTCTAATTTGGTTATTAATTAACATTTACTCGCCAATGTTTAATCCTCCCATTTGCATCAGCTGTAAAACCCCACAAACCAGGTAAATGCAAGGCTCAAGTAAAGTGAAAATAATGGCAATATAACCTGTTGGTTAATATGTTTATTATACCTTATAGATATTTTATATTTTTAGACGTTTTCAATTAAAACAAAGCTAAATGTGTCTTAGTTTACTCACTGTGGCAGAGGGGGCATGGTCGAGAGTTTGTCCAGAGAGAAAGCAGTAAGGGTGCATACACCTGAGCCAGATAATGATTAACACCTGTTTCCAGTTGTAGTGAGATTGGGAGAGCACAAACGTCCTGCACTAAGAGGACTGAGAGAGTCTGGGTCCAGAGACCTATTGTGAAGCTGAAGAATTATTGTGAAGCTGATGTGTTATTCTGAAGCAGTTAGAGCTGTGAGTGGAAGAAACCAGTTCAATGTGCCCTCCTTCCCCTCCTGACCTGAAGTTTGTTACACTGGTGCTGAAACCCGGGATTGCATTGAAGAAACTACACCTCATGGAGTTTTCACCATTTTCTGATGTCCTCAACCCCTCGCCGGCCTGCACTACTCCCACCAACAGGCACTGCTTGAGCTTCGTCAGGACCAAGATCGGTGCATCCACAAGATCCTCAGAGCTCAAGCAGAGGACCGTCAGGCTGGAGGAATCCTCAGCATGGAGAAATCCCCGGCTGTGACCCTGGACAATAGAAGCCCCATGCCCCTGCCCTCACTCATGAAGAACGGTGTGGAAAATGACCCAGAAGCTTTCCTCGACCTATTCAAGCAAACCACCGAGATCTGGGGTTGGCCGCATGCTCAGTGGGCGGCTCAGCTCATCCCTTGTTGGGAAGCCCAACTCGCAGCTCATCAACTGGCGGCTAGTCTCCTGGTTTACAGCGACTTGAAGAAGACCATAATGCAGCGGGTTGGCTGAAGCCCAGAACTGCAAAGTCAGCTCTTCCAGTCAATGAAGTTGGAAAGGAACAGCCTCCCGTTTGCCTTCTCTCAATGTCTCCGCTACCCCTGCCAGAAATAGCTACTGGCGGGGACCGCGTCTTCGAGGGAGTTGTTGACCAGGTGAAGCTGGAGCAGCTGATCCATCAGCTACCGAAAGGAACGGCGGAATGGGTCCAGTGCCATCGCCTGGTGTTGCTGGAGGAAGCGGTCCAACTGGCATATGATGGTGTAACCAAGGGCGCCCCCCCACTCTCTCTCCCCTCCCCCTGTATTTTCCCCTATCCCCCCCACCTCTCTTACTCTGCTCTCTCCACAGCCCAGTCCAGTACCACGGAGGCATGGTAATTCCAATTCAAGGGGGTTTGTCTCTTCCCCGGCAACTTCAGTGCCTCACCGCTCTTCCCCTCAGGTGGATGTGCCCACTGACACATGTGCGGGTATAGCACCTGGGCCAGCCTGCTGGAGTTACGGGGCACTTCTGGGATCAATGCCCTGTGATGGAGCTGGGAACTGTGTTCCGGATCCCTGACACTACACAGGTTGCCCCCGATTGGGCCGGAGCATGAAGGATACTGGTAAGTGTCAAGGGGAGTACTCACCAAGCCTTGGAGAACTACCCTGTAGTGACCATTGTTATTAATTTTGGCAAACAAAGCATAGAGTGGAGGTGGTGGTTAGTCCCCGCCTCACCCATCCACTAATCCTGGGAACTAATTGGCCTGGATTCAAAAATGTGTTTAAGTGAATATATGTAGATGGGTCCTGCATGAATGCTGTTAGATGTGAAATGTGCGATGCTTTGGTAGGGTCTTCATCAGCACCACATCAGGGTGACATGAGGGAGGGGAAGGCTGTGGCCCCTCCCATCCTCAGGGGATTTCCCAAAAGGGATTTCCCTCTGGAGCTGTCAAGGGACGAAACCCTCAGGCATGCCCTCGACCAAGTGAAATTTCTTGATGGTCAACAACTCCAGCTGAACATCGCACTTTCATATCCGTATTTTGTGATAATAAGAGAGTAGTTGTATCAAGTGATGCAGGAGGCTCAAACAAATGAGGATCCAACCCAGCTCTTAATATCGCAGAGACGCCGGGAAATGTTGTTCCAGGTGGCTCAATATAATCCGATGGCAGGTCACTTGGGAGAGAAGAAAACACTGAGCCGATTAATGGCCCGTTTTTAGTGGCCGGGAATTCACGCTGATGTTCGCAGATGGTGTGCGGCATGCCGAGAATGTCAG
Source organism: Xyrauchen texanus (assembly GCF_025860055.1). Lineage (NCBI taxonomy): Eukaryota > Metazoa > Chordata > Actinopteri > Cypriniformes > Catostomidae > Xyrauchen > Xyrauchen texanus. Next base: position 27,084,592 of record NC_068301.1, read on the forward strand.
CTGGTGAATCCACCAGCCACCCCAAGAGCATCATCTGGTAACCGAGGTCCCCTTCGAAAGAATTGGAATTTTACAGTAATGATTGGCAGCGACACATCTGAGGGAAGTTCTGAGGGCACTGCGACGGGCAATCCCCAAGAAGTGCGCGATTGGATGGGTGAAGGTATGGTATCTAGGGTTCCACTTGGGCCACAGGCAGGTTCATCCTCAAATTGAAAAAACTGTGCCAATTGCAACCTGCCCGAGACTGGAAATTTGTGCCTAATTATTCTGATGCCACCAGCCCACTGACTGATCTCTCTAAAAAGGGAGCTCCGGACCCTGTCCAGTGGACAGAGCAGTGTCAACAGGTGTTTACAAAGGTTAAAGCCACACTTTGTGGGGGGGCGCTTTTACACTCACCGTTTCTACACACAAACACATGTTACAGATGGATGGTTCAGACAGAGGGCTGGGGCTGTGCTCTCACATGTGGTGAAGGGGGAGGAGTGTCCTGTGATGTACATTAGCCACAGAAACTTATTACAGCACCGCTGAAAAGGAGTGTCTCACCATCAAGTGGACAGTCTCACTCTCCTGTTCTACCTGTTGGGATGGGCCTTCATTCTGTGCTCAGATCACACCCCACTCCATTGGCTCCAGAGCATGGAACATTCCAGTACGTGGTTCACCCATTGGTATCTGGCTCCTCAGCCATTCAAGTTCAAGGTGGTCCACAGACAGTCACCCCGGCCTGAGTCGGGCGGTAGGGATATGTGGCAGCGGGGGCGTGGTCAAGCGTTCATCTGGGGAGAGAGAAAGCGGTAAGGGTGCATACACTTGAGCCAGATAATGATTAACACCTATTTCCAGTTGTAGTGTGCTTGGGGAGAGCGGCATAAAAGGGACCACATCAGCGCCAAGAGGACAGAGAGAGTCTGGGACAAGAGACCTATTGTGAAGTTGTAAAGCTTATGTGTTATTGTGAATCTCTACGCGCTGTAGTTTATTAATTAAAAACCCTTACCTGTGAGTGGAAGAAATCAGTTCGCTGTGTCCTCCTTCCCCTCCTGTCCTGAAGTTTGTTACACTCACCTATATCTGCTCCTGGCGCGCCAGCTGCGAAGTGTCATGTGTCTACAAAATGCCTTGTTATTGGCTTGTTGCATAAAGATTGAATTTAGACAGTTACATGTTGTTACATTTAATTTCAAGTGCATAAAAAACTCATGACGGGGGGTGACAGTCAGAAAAATGGAAAGTATATTGAAAAGTTTAACCGTTTTTAGAGATTTTGATTAATCTAACATTTTGAGAGTAAAGTCATGACATTTTTAGAATAAAGTAAAAATGTCATGAATAAAGTCATAGCATTATGGGATTAAAGTCATAATCTTTTGAGAATAAAGTCAAATTTCCAAGAATAAAAAATATATGAGAATAAATTGTGAGGAAAGTAACATCAAACAAGGTGCAAACACGCCTCCTTTCTTAATCAGGTTCATTGTAGATTGTACTTCATTCACAAAAATATTCTGCCACAATTTAGATCTTGCTATTAGGGCAAATAAAAGTATTAAAAGTAGTAAAAGTGAATTTTATTTAAAAGAGATGTTTGTGAACATTTTCAACCCATAATATCAGCTGTGCACATAGCGTGCATTCATGTTACATGCATTACTTACGTCACTTTCATTAATCTCTATGAAGTTGAAAACTATTACATTTGAAACTACATCTTACTAAAGCCATCATTATTTCTGTAATTCAAGTCTGTAATAGTTCATACATTTAAGCGCTTTGGCAAGGTTTCAAACAACCATATTTGTCAGTATTTCCACATAATTTTTATTTTGAGAAGACATACTCCTGGACATATTTGCCAAAGTTTCAGCACCTTTGGACCGGAAGCTCCCATAACACTTATGTTCTAGCCTACTTTAACAAGCAATCTGTGTGCTGGTTTGAGAAATTCCATCTTAAAATAACCAGCGACGTTAGTTAAGATGATCATAAATGCTTAAGTTGCAACATTATTGGGAAAGCCAAACATGGTCTGCTTTTTTGTTGGTTTTTGCTCTCAAATTATTTATTAGCATGACAACACAGCAAATCTGTATAGGCTATGGCTATAACGCTCTTCTCCATCATTTGATCAGTATTTGATGAATTACTGCTGATGTGATGAGTTGAAAATCTTCAAAAACACCTCTTTTAAATCAAATTAATTTACCACCAGGCATTTGTTTTTTTAATGAGGTGCAATATACAATGAGCCTAATTTACACAGAAAGGAGTGTGTTTGCACCAAAATAATTGACAACGGCTTCATTTAAATACTTAAGATGCAGTGCCATTTCAGTGCTGAATGCGCTCACTTAAACAGATTGCGGGTGGATAATGAATAAGATGTTTGTTTTTGCACTGAAAAACATTTTACTTCAGGGGAAAATAAAGTTTATTTCAATTCATTCATTACAAGTCTCCTTCCCAATACAACATATACTGTTTCTTAGACCAGTCCAGCTTCCAGTTCATTGTTTACTCAGATTCTGAATCTCAATTAACATTCCAACTGTCATTTTTATTTTATTCTGCTCCTGCTCCTTTAAGGTCCAAACTCAAATAACAGTAACAGTTTATAATTGGATGTAATAAAATAGGAACCAAGGGCCCCTGAAACACTGAGGGTCTTTGTTTTACACAAGATGAGGCTAAGCTGGAGGATGAAGCCATCTCTCAAGAACATCTTGATTGAATGAGAAACAGGTGTGGCTACATTCAGACACATTTCTTCCATGTCTTTGAGTGGACAGTTTAAGATTAATCAGCCAAATGCCTTCAACACCCATCTTAATGCCTTTTTCGTGTCAGGGCTTCAGCGCACCACTCAACACGTGTCATGTGCTATTTTGACCTCCACATGAAAACTGTTGCAGATAGCCTCACAGAAGGCATTTAATTAGGTTGCAATGGCAGCAGAAAGCAGGAAGTGTACACAACAAACAAGCTGTGTCCGAGTTTGTTAATAATTCAAAATCGTTGCATAGAAAATCAATGTGATATAGTATATATATTTGTATGAATATAGAACAACATTTTGTTATGATAAAAAATAAATAGATATCCTGTGATAGTAAACTACTATATAGATACAAAATAATCATAAAAATATAGTTTTATAGAGAACATAAACAGGTGTGGGCACAACTCCAAAACATTTATCAGGTACAGGGGTGGAATGATGTATTCTAAAGACATGAGGAATGCATTTAAGAGTTAACATACTACTCACACTACTTATACTTCAAAACAGTATAATAGTGCAGAAGTTTGCAGTTTGGGATGAACCTACAGTAAGAAAGGAAGAAAGTCCCTTCAATGACTATGGTAAATCAAAGAAAGAATAAAAGCACTTGTGGAACATGGATTCATGAAGCTTTGCTGTCTTGAGATGCTCATGGTGAATTTAAATTAGCTCAAGAACTGAGACACCATTACTAAAAAGAAACAAAAGGAAATTATGGGGCATTTGATTTTAAACATTTTTAAATATTTGGAAGCAATCCATCTCAAATAAGAAAGTCAACTGCTATTGACGACATATACTGTATATTTTGCATCTTTGCATACTCTTGGTCACACTTCTTTGAATAAATTGCCTTCAGAGAGCAACTTACATTCTTCACATCTCTTGCAGTACATCCCCAGCAGACAAAGGCAAATGTGTAAAGTTTTAGTGGTAAATACAAAGGGACAAAAACATGATTAAAATGGTGAAGCTGGCATCTTCTCATCCTCAGTTGTTAACCAGCTGCAATATTAAATAGCTGCTGCTAGTACTCATAGTCATACTCGTGCCATTTTTTGCAGTTCAGACCCAAAAGTACAATGTGAAAAGAGACCAGCGGGGCAGAGGGAAGGGGGATGGATTTGAATTCATTTTCGGACGAAGAAATCAAACCAAGTTTGAAAACAGCCCAAAAGACATGAGCTCATGTGAAAATCACAAACATAGGTGCAAAGTTGGACTTGTCATTGCAACACAGTACTGTAGAAATGCTATACCTGACACCATTGATGTACATACTTTGGGCAGCACTGATAAGTCATGTTTAAGGACCTTTAGAAGACACATTATTTGCGGTTCATAACTATGTGAAGTTTATAATATATTATGATTGACGTCACTGGACATCCTGTTGCTGATGGCACGCTGCATGAGTGTTTGTTTGTAGCCTGCTTAGGTTGCTTAGCATTGCTTATTCTTATTCTCAAACGTTCATTGTTCCGAACGCTAGTGGAGGTCAATGAGAAAGAGAAGACGGTAGATAGTTTTTTGGATGTGAGTAGTACAGAGAGCAACATACACACTTTGGTTCCGGCTGTAGAGCCCCTGAAGCAGGGCATTTGGGTGACGTTTCGTGGGCATTTCAGGACATTTTTGGGGCCAGAGCGTCTGACATCAAATAAAATGTATGTCGGCACTAACGATTTCTGGCTTCGCCAGTCGGCATCACTAAAGATAATGTTAAAGAGGTGTGCGAATTTGCAAAATTGATGTCAGGCACTATAATATGCTCTGGTCCCCTCCCTGCTCGTCGTGGTGACGAGGTTAATAGTATATTAGTGTCACTGAATGGCTGGACGTCTGAGTGGTGTTTGAAGAATAAAATAGGATTTATAGACATTTGGAAGATTTTTTGGGGTAGACCTGACCTGCTAAATAGAGACGGACTCCATCCTTCCAGGGAAGGTGCCACTCTCCTCTCCAGTAATTTGGCTCACAGTCTTAATAATTATAGTATCTGACTAACTGGGGCCCAGGTCAGGAAGCAGACAAACTGGTTAATCCGAACGTCTGCTAGCTGCCTTGAGACGTCACACAGGTCACATAAACTACAACACATAGAGACTGTATCTCCTAGATATCTCATAGAGACTGTGTCTGTTCCCCGAACTACCAAACACAATACCCTCACTAAATCATTTAGAAAAAATTGTATTAAGGTCAAACTTGAACAAAACAAACAAATTAAAAATACACATCATATAAAAATAGGGCTACTAAACATTAGATCTCTTTCTACTAAAGCACTAATTGTTAATGAAATGATTACAGATCATAGATCGTATGCACTCTGTTTGACTGAAACTTGGCTAAAACCAGAAGAATATATTAGTTTAAATGAACTAATTCTAATTCTAATTCTACTCCCCCAGGTTATTGTTATAAACATGAGCCTCATCTGAATGGTCGAGGAGGAGGTGTTGCTACAATTTAAAGTGACGTTTTTTGGTGTTACTCAGAGTACAGGATATAAATGTAAGTCTTTTGAACTAATAATGCTTAATGTGACACCGTCAGATATAAATAAAAAATCTCTGTTTTCTTTTGTCCTCACTACAATGTATAGATCACCCGGGCCTTATTCTGATTTCCTTGGTGAATTTGCAATTTTTTTTCAGATCTTGTAGTCACTGTAGATAGAGCTTTAATTGTTGGTGACTTCAACATTCACATAGATAATGAAAATGATACATTGGGATTAGCATTCATCGAGATTCTCAACTCTCTTGGAGTCAGACAAAATGTAACAGGACAAACTCATCACCATAATCATACGGTAGATTTAATTCTGTCATATGGAGTTGATGTTGATAATATAGAAATTCTGTAGCAGAGAGATGACATCTCGGATCATTACCTCGTCTCTTGTATGCTGCAATCAGCTAATGTTACTCAATCTACACCACACTATCATTCAGGTAGAACTATTCTTTCTACCACTAAAGATAGCTTCACTAATAATCTTCCAGATCTATCTCATACACTCAATAAACCCCAAAGCCCAGAAGAACTTGATGAAATAACAAAAAATATAAATTCAGTCTTCTCTAGCACTCTTGATATTGTCGCCCCACTTCGATTAAAGAAAATTAAAGATATAAGCCCTGCACCATGGTACAATGATCACACTCATGCTCTCAAGAGAGCAGCTCGGAAAATGGAGCGCATGTGGAAAAATACAAAAATTGAAGTATTTTGTGGTGCATGGAAGGATAGTGTCTGTAGCTACAGGTCAGCATATTTTAGTAAACTCATAGGAAATAACCACAACAATCCTAGATGTTTATTCAGTACTGTGACTAGATTGGTTAGGAATAAAGCCTCAATGTAACCCGGACACACACACACAAGATGAGACAGTCACAATGTAAGTCAAAAACTGCTTTTATTGACAACAATAAAAGCAGGCAAAAGCACAAACGGGCAAATCCAGTGAAGAGTTGTCGAGGGAAGCGTAGGGTCAAAAGCCGGAGAATCAAAGAGAGAGGCGGGTATACTAACAAAGGGAGTAGACAGGGGTACTAGGGAAACGAGGAGCTGGCAAGCTAAGGGGGTAATCAAGAGGAGTTCAAGAGGAGATCAAAACTAGACGAGACTAGCGGGGGCAAAGACATGGGAAACTAAATACAATAACCAACCCCCGTGAAACGGATGTGCTGTGGTATTTATAGGGGAAGGTGCAGGTGTAAACAATGAAAGGTGATGAGACGAGTGCAGGTGAAACGAATAAAGGGGTGACAGAGGCGAGTGCAGGTGGTCATAATGTTCTGGCCATAGGGAGCGGGCATGTGAGCCTGAGGAGGGAGACCTGCTACGAGCATGAGAGCTCGTAGGAGCAAAACGAGTGTGACAGCTCGAGGGAGCAAAACGAGCGTGAGCTCGAGGGGGGCGGAACGAGCGTGCAAGCTCGAGGGGGCGGAACGAGCGTGCGAGCTTGAGGAGTGAGTGTGTGTGTGACGAAGCGGGGATGGGGCAGAGGAGCGGGGTTCGTGACAGTACTCCCCTCTCTAAAACGGACGGCTCCTGATGGCTGCGCTCGGTTGCGAGGAAGTGGTGCTGGACGATCCCAATAAACAAAAAAACCCTGAACAGACAACCCACAAAACACACAAACAAAATTGAGGGCAGTCCAAGGGGCACAGAGGGAAATGAGACAGTCCATGGGGTCAATGGGCAGTTTCAAGGCAAGGTCAGGGGGAACATAGCGGACAGGCGGGTGGTCAGGAGATCTAGGGGGCAGCCATAGGGCAGAGGCTGGGTCAGGGGGTCTGGAAGGCGACTGGAGGACAGGGACTGGTCCGGGGGTCTGGAAGGTGACCACCGGACAGGAACAGGGTCAGGAGGCCAGGGAAGAGGCCACAGGACAGGGAGAGTGTCAGGGGGCCACCGGACAGGGTCAGGGGGCCAGGGAAGAGCCGTGAAAGGTGGTGCCGTCAGAGGCGGCACTGTAGGCGGCTCTGGAGGTGGGGTTCTGGAAGGCTCTGGAGGTGGAGCCGAAGGAGACTTTAGGGGCGAAGGCCTGAAAGGCTCTGGAGGTGGAGCCAATGATGGTGGCGCCGTGGGAGGCTCTAGAGGTGGAGGCCTGGAAGGCTCTGGAGGTGGAGCCGAAGGAGGCTTTAGGGGGGAAGGCCTGGAAGGCTCAGGAGGTGGAGCCAATGGAGGTGGCGCCGTGGGAGGTCCCAGAGGCGACGACCTGGCAGGCTCTGTAGTCTCGGGGGATAGAGCCGTAGGAGGCCCGAGAGGCAGAGCCATAGAAAGCTCTGGAGTCTTTGGGAGCAGAGCCGTGAGGGGCTCGGGAGGTGGAGCCGTGGGAGGCTCTGGAGGGGGAGCCGTAGGAGGCTCGGGAGGCAGAGCCGTAGGAGGCTCGGGAGGCGGAGCCCTAGGAAGCTCTGGAGTCTCTGGGAGTAGAGCCGTGAGAGGCTCAGGGAAAAAGGTCGTGGAAGACTCGAGAGGCTCTAGAGGTGGGGCCCTGGAGGGCTCGAGAGGCTCGAGGGGGGGAGCCATGAAAGACTCGAGAGACGAAGCCCTGAGAGGCTTGGAAGGGGGTGGAGCCCTGAAAGACTCGAGAGGAGAAACCCTGAGAGGCTTGAGGGGAGGAGGAGCCCTGAGAGACTCGAGAGGGGAAGCCCTGAGAGGCTTGAGAGGGGGAGGAGCCCTGAGAGACTCGAGAGAGGTGAAGCCGTGAGAGGCTTGAGGGGTGGAGCCATGAAAGACTCGGGAGGGACTGGAGCCCTGAGAGGCTCGGGAGGGGAGGAGGAGCCCTGAAAGACTCGAGAGGAGAAGCCCTGAGAGGCTTGGGAGGGGGAGCCCTGAAAGACTCGAGAGGAGAAGCCCTGAGAGGCTCGAGAGGAGGAGCCCTGGGAGGCTTGGGAGGAGGAGCCTTGGGAGGCTCGAGGGGTAGAGCTCTGGGAGGCTCGAGAGACTTGAAAGGCAGAACACTGGGGGGCTTGGGAGGTAGAGCTCTGGGAGGCTCGAGAGGAGGAGCCTTAGGAGGCTCGAGAGGAAGAGCCCTGGGAGGCTTGAAAGGAAGAGCCCTGGGAGGCTTGGGAGGAGGGGCCTTGGGAGACTCGAGAGGCGGAGGCTGCGAGGGCTCTGAGGGGCGAGCAGAGGCTGGCAGAGCCGTGGAAGACTCTGAGAGCGGGGCAGAGGCTGGCAGAGCCGTGGAAGACTCTGAGGGCGGAGCAGAACCCGGCAGAGCCGTGGAAGACTCTGGGGCGGAGCAGAACCCGGCAGAGCCGTGGAAGACTCTGGGGGCGGAGCAGAACCCGGCAGAGCCGTGGAAGACTCTGGGGGCGGAGCAGATCCCGGCAGAGCCTTGAAAGACTCTGGGGGCGGAGCAGAACCCGGCAGAGCCGTGGAAGACTCTGGGGGCGGAGCAGAATCCGGTAGAGCTGTGGAAGACTCTGAGGGAACCTCTGCGGTCTTGAGCACAAGACGAGACTGGGGAGAAGGGGCCCTCTTCCTTCTCTTGCGTCCTCGGCCAACAGGGGACGTGGACATGGGGACGGTCGAGGCTACAGGCGCTGGCTCGCCGACCGTGGCGGGCATGGGCGCTGGCTCGTTGGCCGTGGCGGGCATGGGCGCTGGCTCGCTGGTCGTGGGCGGGCATGGGCGCTGGCTCGTTGGCCGTGGCGGGCACGGGCGCTGGCTCATTGGCCGTGGGGGGCATGGGCGCTGGCTCGTTGGCCATGGCGGGCATGGGCGCTGGCTCGTTGGCCGTGGCGGGCATGGGCGCTGGCTCTCTGGCCGTGGCTGCATGGGCGCTGGCTCGTTGGCCGTGGTGGGCATGGGCGCTGACTCGTTGGCCGTGGCGGGCATGGGCGCTGTCTCTCTGGCCGTAGCGGGCATGGGCGCTGGCTCGTTGGCCGTGGCGGGCATGGGCGCTGACTCTCTGGCCATGGCAGGCATGGGCGTTGACTCGCTGGCCGTGCCAGGCTTCGGGACTGGGGCCGTGACAGGCCTCGGGACTGGGGCCGTGTCAGTCTTCGGGGCTAGGGCCATGTCAGGCTTCGGGACTGGGGCCGAGACAGGCTTCGGGACTGGGGCCGTGACAGGCCTCGGGACTGGGGCCGTGTCAGGCTTCGGGGCTAGGGCCGTGTAAGGCGTCGGGGCTAGGGCCGTGTCAGGCTTCGGGACTAGGGCCGTGTAAGGCTTCAAGATGGAGGCCGTGGTAGGCTTCAAGACGGGGGCCGTGGTAGGCTTCAAGACGGGGGCCGTGGTAGGCTTCAAGACGGGGGCCATGGTAGGCTTCAAGACGGGGGCCGTGGTAGGCTTCAAGACTTCAAGACGGGGGCCGTGGTAGGCTTCAAGACGGGGGCCGTGGTAGGCTTCAAGACGGGGGCCGTGGTATGGAACGCTGGTTCAGTTTCTGCCTCCCCCACAGTAAACGAGGAACCAGCGTACAGTAGGGCGAGGTCAATAAACTGAGCCAGGTTGAGAGAGCAGCGACCACCTGGCATGAATGATGAGGTTGGCTCATGCAGTCCACATTGAAAAATGTCTTTCAGAGCCACCTCATCAAAATTCACCTGGTACGCCAGGGCACAAAAATCCATAACAAAAACCTCCAAGGGTTGACTCCCCTGACGCAACCCCAAGAGTCGGGCCGCTGGCTCCTTAATGTCGAGGGCAGGGTTATGAGTTACACAACCGCTGCCTCACATAAAAACCCCTTGGTCAGCGTCCGAAGAGCCAAAAAACCTCTCCGGGGGTGGAGAGTTCACAGCGCTCAAATATGCATGGGAAGCATAAACGGGCTCAGGGGCAGACACAGGTGAAGCAGGGTGACAAAAATCAAAAATCGCACATACCTGCTGGCCCTGGGCTGTGAGCGCGCGATCATGACTCCCACCGGTAGATCCTGGGGCAGAGTGCGCTGAAAACATCCGCTCTAGTGAGCTGCGCGAATTCTCCGCGTGATGCATTCTGTAACCCGGACACACACACACAAGATGAGACAGTCACAATGTAAGTCAAAAACTGCTTTTATTTACAACAATAAAAGCAGGCAAAAGTACAAACGGGCAAATCCAGTGAAGAGTTGTCGAGGGAAGCGTAGGGTCAAAAGCCGGGGAATCAAAGAGAGAGGCGTGTATACTAACAAAGGGAGTAGACAGGGGTACTAGGGAAACGAGGAGCTGGCAAGCTAAGGGGGTAATCAAGAGGAGTTCAAGAGGAGATCAAAACTAGACAAGACTAGCGGGGGCAAAGACACGGGAAACTAAATACAATAACCAACCCCCGTGAAACGGATGTGCTGTGGTATTTATAGGGGAAGGTGCAGGTGTAAACAATGAAAGGTGATGAGACGAGTGCAGGTGAAACGAATAAAGGGGTGATAGAGATGAGTGCAGGTGGTCATAATGTTCTGGCCATAGGGAGCGGGCATGTGAGCCCGAGGAGGGAGACCTGCTACGAGCATGAGAGCTCGTAGGAGCAAAACGAGCGTGAGAGCTCGAGGGAGCAAAACGAGCGTGAGCTCGAGAGGGGCGGAACGAGCAGGGGCGTCGGACTGGGGGGTAAAGGGTACCGAGTACCCAGGGCCCGAGGCAGGGGGGGCCCCTTAGAAGTCAGTTTTCTATACATACATATTTGGTACGGGGGCCCAGCAAGATGGTTTGTACCCAGGGCCCAAAATTTGGTGCTACGCCCCTGGGAACGAGCGTGCGAGCTCGAGGGGGCGGAACGAGCGTGCGAGCTTGAGGAGTGAGTGTGTGTGCGACGAAGCGGGGATGGGGCAGAGGAGCGGGGTTCGTGACACTCAACAGAACCAGATATTACGTTATAGCACAAGAGTAATGACTTCATGAATTTCTTTACAGATAAAATTGAAATAATCAGAAATAAAATTGGAATTATGAAATCATCTGTCATAGCACCTCAGAAAACAATGTCTAATAATTTTCCTCACGTGCAACTTCAATCCTTCACTGTAATAGGTCATGAAGAGCTAACAAAACTTATCGAAACATCAAAAGCCACAACATGTTTGTTAGATCCTAAGCTCTTAAAAGAGGTATCTCCTGTAATTTCAGAACCTCTTCTTAATATTATTAACTCCTCACTATGCTTAGGACATGTCCCAAGAAGCTAAAAAATGGCAGTTATCAAACCGCTTATTAAGAAGCCACAACTTGATCCTGGAGAACTGGCTAATTATAGACCGATTTCAAATCTCCCGTTTATGTCAAAAATACTAGAAAAGGTAGTATCCTCCCAAATATGTTCATTTCTACAGAGAAATAGTATATATGAAGAATTTCAGTCAGGATTTAGGCCTCATCACAGTACAGAGACTGCACTTATCAGAGTTACAAATGGCTTGCTCTTATCATCTGATAGCGGCTGCATTTCTCTTCTAGTGCTTTTAGATCTTAGTGCTGCATTCGACACGATAGATCACAACATTCTCTTGAATAGGCTAGAGAATTATGTTGGCATTTGTGGAGTTGCATTAGCATGGTCTAGGTCATATTTAACAGACCGCTACCACTTTGTCTATGTAATAGAGGAATTGTCAAACCAAACAAAAGTAAACTATGGAGTGCCACAGGGATCAGTTTTAGGGCCTCTGCTTTTCTCCTTGTATATGCTTCCCCTGAGAGATATTATCAGGAATCGTGGAATAAGTTTCCACTACTATGCCGACGATACACAACTTTATATTTCTTCAAAAATATATTTTCACAATTCTCGAAATTAGCAGAGTGTATCAATGAAATAAAATATTGGATGGCCAGAAATGTCCTTTTACTCAATTCTGACAAAACAGAGGTACTAATTATTGTTATATTTGATACCAATCTGTCCTCTGAAAATCAAATTACCAATGTTTGAAGAACAGCATTCTTCCACCTAAGAAATATTGCTAAATTAAGGCACATGCTTTGTTGCTGATGCCGAAAAACTAATTCATGCGTTCATGACCTCAAGACTAGATTATTGTAATGCATTACTGGGAGGATGTCCAGCAAGATCAATGAATAAACTTCAATTGGTTCAAAATGCAGCATCCAGAGTGCTAACGAGAACCAAGGAATATGACCATATTAGCCCCATTTTATCGTCGTTACATTGGCTACCTGTTAAATTCCATATTCATTTTAAAATTCTGTTAACTATGTACAAAGCTTTGAAAGGTCTAGCTTCACAGTACTTAAGTGACCTTCTACCACGCTGTATTCCATAATGTTCATTACTATTGCAAAATTCTGGCCTGTTAATAGTTCCTAGAATATAAAAATCCACAAAAGGATCCTTTTCATATTTGGCTCCTAAACTATGGAATAGACTCCCTAACACTGTTTGAGATGCAGACACACTCCCTCAGTTTAAGTCTAGACTAAAGACTCATCTATTTAGCCAGGCATACACCTAATTTATCCTCCAACCCACATTTAGGCTGCTTTAGTTTAGTCTGCCAGAACCAGAATACAGAAACGTTGATCATGATTTATAACTCTGCAATAAATTGAATGGCATCTATGCTTATATTATTTTATTTGTTTCCCTGTCTCAACCTCGGGACTCCTATCCTGAGGTCACCAGAACCGGCTGGATCCAGCACCATTCCTGCTTCGTGTTGGACTCCACTGCTAGGTGTCGCTGAATGATGATGACTAAATGCAGCCGGTGCTAGCCAAACATCACTTCAGTCTATTATGATGGACTTCAGAGGATGAACTGAATTTTTATTTCTTGTTTAGGGCTTACTGGCCTTGTTAAAAGAAAGATTAGTATTGTACTCACTGAGATCCTAGTCTGGCCCTCTGCCAGGTTCCAACTAGAGAATGCATCATGATTATTTGTGGACCATTACTGTGAGAATTGTTACCACATGCACCCGTCTAACACACATTTGCAGATCTGAGAAGAATAATTCAAATATACCCTCGTAAGCACATTTCACAGGTGTTAAACTGATTCAAAACATGAAAATATAAATTTTTTAGGTTTTGTTCTAACAAAATTTTATTACTTTTAAATCTAGAATAAGGCAGGTGGTGGAATGTGACATAAAGAAGTTCAGTGTCTTCTAGAAGTCGTCATGTGACTGTGAAGATGTTGAGATGTTTATGGTAATGGTCCAACCAATAGGGGCATCAGAATTACAAAGCAGCAGGCATTTTTGGCACATTGTACCTCGCTGACAGAGTGAGTAACAAATTGCTTGCTCCAGGAATTAGCTGGGCCTAAGCTTGACTCTATAGTGTATGGCTTGTATGGTTTAAATGTATGGTTTAAACTATGGGAGTTTGTGGAGAACTTCCAATTGCTGTGAAATGATGCACAACAACATAAACTATTGGGGGTGTTGAAACCCTGTGAGGAAAAACAAATAAACAGTTTTTCAAAGTTCCAAAGAGTCTGTAATGGATTTTTTTACTTGACAAAAACAAATTGCTTTGTGTATGTGATTTTTGTACCACTAGTGGCACTCAATGTAATTGCAATAATAAATAGCTTTTTTTACCAAAGATTAAACATTTAATTTAATTAATTACATAGCATGCTGATTAACTAATATAATGTATTTAAATAATTAAGGGCAAATATCAGTATCTGCTGAGTAAGGCCCACAAATTAAGATAATTTAATATAAATAACACATAATAATTCAAATAATTATAAATGTACTATATATATATATATTTATAATAAATATGTTCAGATTAAAATATATTGCATTATTGTGGCAGACAAGTAAAGCATGATTAAAACATACAAAATGTGGCTTTATGTAGCTCTATGTGGTGCAAGCTAATAGGTTCATTGACTTGCTATCTGTTAGCCAAATGGCTAGCTCACCTGTGACATGTTAAGCCAATAGGCTTGCATGGTTTAAGCTGATTGGTCCTCTGACTTGTTATTGGGTAGCCAATCAACTTGTGTCTCTCTATTTGTCTAACATTTAAATTGCTTTGTTTCGCAGATAAGCAGGTTTCTCTGCAACGTGCTGTGAGAGATTTTTTCTCTGAAAATACTATCTATTGCTTTCCTCTATCAACTTGAATGGTAAGGTCTGTGTGGCCGGGCGGAGGGCAGGCCGGGTCGTGATCCTACACACCCGGTCCCGTATTAGGCTTATCAAGCCTCCGAGAGGGATAAAGGTCGACTGCAGAGGATCATGCTGAGAGAGAGATAGTTTACGAACATGTCCGTCATGTGTGTGTTTGTATTTTGTTTTAGTTTATTATTAAACCATTATTTATATTATCATGCCGGTTCTCGCCTCCTCCTTTCCATTGATCCCTTTACAGTCTGCTTTTGGCATGTCTTAATAAGGTAAGCCTTAGCCAAATCTGGCTGGCACACATCACTATTTTTGGTCATTAGATTAAATAAATCCACACATAGCAAGTCTAAGTCACTAGTTAAATAATTTTTCAGTATTTCCTGGCTCAGGTACACATTATGAGTCAGGTCATTGGCCATTTAGGGCCACAGATAGAAATGTAGTTAATTAACATATGACATTTGGCCTATGGCCAAGGCACACCTAACTAACATACACTTGGTGCACATTGCTCTCTTTGGAGAAGCAGCAGTACATATGGCTTGGCGATTGATCAGCTTGGTTGGGGAGTTGTTAATATTTAGTAGTTGTTAGCATATAGTAATCTATATCCCATAACCACTAGGGCTGGGTGATATGTAAAAAAGATTTAGTCGCTAATCGCCTTAAAAAATATCACGATATCCGATTATATCATCAAACCCCTGCTGAGGGTATATTTTTGTTTTATTGGTTTTACTTTAAAAATGTAATTATTGAACATGTCTTGTGTTTTGTCTTATTGTGCAGCAGCATGTAACACATGCTTAACTCAGTATGCATGTGTATTTTCTAGCAGTAGTAAGCCTCTGCACAGCAGCAGTATTAGCAAATCTAGTCTGCCAAGACCAAAATCCTATCAATATGTCAAACCAACATTCATATGCTAAACCTTTCAGAGACTTGTCACGATTGAACACATGTTTCTTTAGTTTTTGTTAAATGTTTTCTTCAATGTTTTATTTGAGGAATAATCCAAAACTCTTTAAACAACTATACAACCCATTGAACGGGCAAAGTCTATCCCTCACAGTCCATTGTCATTCCCGTCAAACATTTTGGATGGCACTACTGTGAATAAGGTCCATGGGGGTATTTCAGGGTACATGAACATTTGGAGGCAACATGTCGATTTCCTATGTGATTATGTTGTTGAAACAGTGTTTACAGTCAAACTACATGGCAACAGTTGTTAAATACAGTAGTTGTCTCAGAGGGTATTTTAACATTAAAAAAAATACACACTTACACACATTTAAAGTGTTTGGGTTATGCTGATGATGCATCCAGTTCGGAATCTTGAGTAAACACATAAAACATTTCCAAGCAGGAACCTGTGTTTGAAATGCCATAGTATGTGGGAGTAGGCAGAGTTTTAGTGGAACAGAGCAACCCTCTCTTTAGGGAGTGTATTTGGTAATTGAGCTTATAAATAGCAGCAGGTGGTCCTGTATCTCAAGCTCTCTGGAGGCGAATCTGTTGTCAGGGATAATTATAGAGACTGAGCTTGCTGTGACTAAAGCTCCTAGTTCTGAAAGTATCTGTCAACACACCACAGACACTAGAAGACATCTTTTAAATGCTTCCTCCCTTTGACTCATGATCTTACCTACATCAGTTTCTCAGCATTGTTTACACCCTTTTCATCAGACTGAACTCAAAACATTATTACAGAGATGGACATTGAGAGTCAACTGAAGACTTGTAAACAATTTACCTTGGACAGACTTGACTCTGGCAGGGCAGAGGGCGGGGCCGGGTTGTGATTCTATACACCCGTCCCCTACTTAGGCTGATGAAGCTTGAAAGGGATAAATATGACCGAAGTTGGCAGTGCGAGCAGTGTCAGCAGTGCGAGAGACAGTTACGGGCAGCTGTCCGACACCAGTGTGTGTGTGTATTTGTCTTTTTGGTTATCAAATATTCTTTATATTGTAAAGCCAGTTCTCAACTCCATCTCGCTTTTCCCCCGTACCTCCTCTCTGTCACACTGCCGTCTTCGGTCGCCTTTATCCTTCTCAGGCTTCATCAGCCTAATTAAGGGCCGGCTGTGCGAAATCATGACCCGGCCCCACCCTCAACCCTGGCACATTGACTCAAATCATTACAACAGAACAAGTGAAAGTTGCAGTTGTTACTTTTTTGTATATTTAATATCCTCCAATATTTAGCAGTGCAACCTATTCAGTGTCACTTTCCTCTGGATTCATAACATGAGGAATCTGTTTCATAACTTGGAACCTGAGGCAAACAACATGACATTCAGAATGGTATAATGGAAGGATACGGGATACAATAACATTGCTTTAACATGTTGCAGCCAAAAATTCACTGATGTGCCTGCATGTAAGGGCAGCCCTTCACAACAATACCGTGTAGAGTTACGAACACATTCACTTCTTGGACTAATTCCTCATTTGATACAGTTACAGTCTGTCCATGTATATCTACAACCTTGCCTTCAGTTACTGTTGGTGGTCTCCACTTTATAAACAGTGTCAAAATGATGATACATTATGTAAACAACTTTTATGTAAACAACTTGATTTATTGTACTCTGTACATGAAAGTTGCAACTGTATACATATGAACTTAAAATGTTCATAAACTAACTATTATATAAAAATATATAGATGTAATTCTTTAAAAGAAAACTAGTGAATATGAAATGCAAATATTCACAAACAGTGGATCCAAAAAAGAATCTGGACACTTAACTATGATGTACGATGCTAGACATTTTCTCAGAACTAAAATAATTTTAGCCATTTTTGCAATTACTTTAAGCCAACTGATCCCCAAGTCATTTTGAGTGGATGTTTTCAGTCATTTCCCCTTCTCACAGGTGCTCTAGCAGAGAAACTACTGAACATGTGTAGTTAATCACATTAACATTGGGCATAAAATAAATGATTTATAACCCAACAAACCTTGTTGCTTGTGCTTGTGCTATCTTTCTTTTCAATACATTTCACTTGGTTTAATATTTTGCTATCTAATGCAAACACACTAATATATTTTTAAGTTTGCCTTAAATGTCCAAATACTTTTAGGGCTGCAGTAGCTGTAGTTTCGTTATATCGGTTCAACTCTAATATTGCTAATAAGATGGAAATGTTACTTTGTTCTGTCACATATAATTATTGCTTTTTATAATTTGGTTATTTGTCATGATTCATAAACCATTTTAGATTCACAAAGTGCACAGCACAACCCATTTTACACTCAGAAATACACAAACACACATACATTTGCATACATTCATGCACAGTCACACAAAAGTCCACATCTGAAATGCAGAAAAAAACAGCTGTACATCTTTTCCCAATCCAAGTCAGTGTCATTGTGGTTCAAAGTCTCTTTCCTTCCAGGAGCTGGGTTGTTTTGGTCAAGTCTGAATCAGTATAGCTCATATTTGTTAATTTTTTGGATTAAGCTTTGCGTTTTGATTTTTGCTCTTTTTCTTCTTGGGGTCCTGGAGAGAAATCTCTTTCGAAGGACTATCGGATGCATGAGAGGAGTCGTTATGTTGGCGCGTGTATCTCTTACATTTGCAGGATGTGACAGCAGTGATCTTGTAGGTACGCGTGCTGCCGTCCTGGCACTGGAGTTTAATGCGCTGGGTGCGTGTGCGATCTGTGATGCAGCGCCACTCCTGCACATTCCGTCTGCTCCAGTAATTATCTCCTCCGATCCAGTTGGGCAGCAGGTGGGTGGGGAGACATTCCCCAGCACACACTAGCTCCTTCACGGGATTCAGGCTGGTGCACTGGCCATCTGATATGTATTTAGTGGATCTCAGTTCCCTGCAACCAACCTGGTGCTGTTCTGCAAAAGAAATGTCATGCTTTAGAAAAACTGTAGATGGATAAGGAGTTATGTTAGCACTTTACACAACAAGTTCACATTGCATTTATTACATATCACTATAAAAAATGACAATAGAGCGAACCCAGAAGTAATTTTCCAATGGGGTTTTTATAATGGGGTTTTTGAACTTAAGAGTAAAATAAGGACCGTGGTAAACATTACTTTAATTTCAATAATTTCATTACAATAATTTCTAAGTCGTATTGAATTATATACTTTTTTTATAAACGTACGGGGGCTTCGCGTTTGCAGTATGACTGTGTGTAATTTTTGTTGTAGAACAAAACGTCCACATATAGTCAAGTAATGTTTACCACAGAACTTATTTTACACCTATGTTCAACCCCCCCCTTATAAAAACCCAGAGGAAAACTGACTCTCTCCTCTGGCATTTAGAGGAAACCCATGGTGAATTCTTATCTGGGTTTTTGTACTACAAGCTGAACAGCTCTATAGTGATGATGAGCAATTCACAAAATAATTACACAATTAAGGACATTTGTTAGTTTATTGGTAAGCTTTTATATTAATTTAGTGTATTTATTATATTTGATGTAATTTCTCAGTAGTCTATTACTCAGTACTTACACATGTAATAACACATGAATAACACATGAACATGTCTTATAATGTGGCTGGAGTCACAAAAATATTCAACTGCGTGTGTTTTTAAAACATCTACGCTATCATTGATTTTGATTATTAGTAATTGGACAGTACAAAAGCTCTTTCATAAACATAACAGTAAACATGTCAGTTAAATACGCACCGTTTGGGTCTCGGGTGTCCGCGCGTCTTCCCCCGTTGCGCGCTCGATTTAAAGAGGCATTATTCGGAGTCTCGTGGGATGCTGATGACACCATATGCCCACGAGCCACTTCAGTGCCATCGTTTTTTAAAGCGTGACAGCTTTTCAGCAGAAAACAGAGCAGAAAGAGCAGCTGGTATTCGCATGTGTTCAGGGGCATTGCAGGAGAGTTGGGTTTGGCGTCTCTTTGGAAATAATTTGAAATATTACCTGTTACTCATCTATTATTATATAGCCTCCCACACCTTCAAGAGCAGCAGCGCGTGGAATGATGAGCGTGTTGGATATGGGTGTGTCCTCCTCGCGATTCGGCACACCCACACGTTATTCTGCAATATATGTGCATTAAAAAAAAAATAATAATTATAATAATAATCTTAATATGAGGTAATCGTTTATGAAATATGACACGATTAAATAATGTAATTTCTGCAGGTACATCTGAAAAAAATTCAATTTATAGACAATGATGAAAATTATTGTTTTTATATAACATTTTATATCATTTGTATTCATTTTGAAGAATATATTATAAGGGTATCTATTAATTACATTTGGGTTAGTACTGCTACCACCACACAAAATGGAAGAAACACTACACACCATCATCCTCGTAGAAAAAAAGACTTAAATACCAATTTATCATTTTTGGTTATCTAACAAAAATATTTTAGTATACTGAGATGTAAAATAATCAAAACTTGAATGAATCCTATTTGAAGCAATTCACTTCAAACTGCCTTTTTATTATTACTGCAAAAATTCTGGATATATTTTTTAATCAAATTATGTTGAATTAACATATTTAGCTGGTGTGTTTATTTTAATCTTGAATTTAGTTATTGAATATATATATATATATATATATATATATATATATATATATATATATATATATATATATATATATATATATTACAGCTCAGTATACTTATTACACTTCTCTGATGGTTTCCCAAGTACTTGGCCAAAGAGTAATTTATCAGCATTTTATATAGTAAAAAGAAATTTTTACAAATGCAAAGGATATTTTAACATATAATCATAGTATTATAATTTTGGTCTTAGAGCCATCCCCTTTTGTGTACTCAATAAGATAACATGTTTCTGTTTATGGAATAAGTTTAAGCTTAACATAGCAAACACTATACTGCAATACTTAATAAATAGACATTGCAATAAGGATGTTACACTCTTCAAAAGATAGGTGTAAACGACTTTCAATGCTGTATTATGAGATTTCATGTACACGTGAGCCTGATGCATTAAGCTTCATGCATTCAGTCTGTGCTGTAAAGTACGGCCATGCATGACAAAACCCATGAAACGGGATAGCCCTGGATTATTTTACCCCAAAATTATCCAAACAGGTGCCTCCGATGAGCTCACCAAATGAATGTGCATAACACAAATGACATGGAGGAAACACAAAAGCCCAATGCTCACTTTCTTCCTCCGAAAATGTGTTGCTCCCCCAAAAAGTGTTCAGTTTCACTCTCTCCTCGGGCATTTACGATTAATTCATTTCACTTGTCCACAGGTACATTTTCCTTTGATTTGGGGAAAAAAAACACCTTAATATTGTGCAGGACTTGCCTTACTGTGAAAGGCTTTAAAAAAAAAAGTGTTTCTAAAAGCTGTTAAAAAAATCTCTTGTTACCTAAAAAGCACTGTTAGTCATATTAGGAAGGGGGGTTGGTGAGGGGTTTATTGGGGATCACTGAATATGCAACCTCGGGGCTTGAAAGAGGAATATCAAAGTAATTCGCTAATTTCTGCATCTGAATATCGGATATTTGAGATAGTCCTTTTATGCAACTGTAATGACTGTGACATGGTCATAGATGGAGATAGGAGAGGAATGAATCTCGGGGGATACAGAGAGGTTACAGCACTGAGTTATGGGTATATTGACATGCAATGTGACAAGTGTGTGCTAAATAGATCCTAGTTTGGCCTACAGGGTTTGATGGTCCCCTGGGATGAGGGGATGTGGAGACAGGGAACAAAGCACTCAGGAACAGACAGAAGCCTCTATAGAATCCTGAGCGAGTGCCTTAGGATGTGTGCAACAGGACCAAGTGTGGGAAAGTCCACAGAGGAGATCCCTGCTCTCACAAAACTCACAGTACAGTTACCACACTGCATGATTTTAAATTGGAGATTCTACAAATATTTCAGAGCAAATGTTTATATACAAATCTAGTGATCATGTTAATGATGATTGTGATGATGATGATGATGATGATGATGATGCATATTCATTTAACATGTTTAAACTTTTCCCTTCATACAATATCTGTCACCTGTTTGAACATTTGACCTTAATAGTGCCATCAAAAGTTTTACCTGAAAGAGGCGTGAACTGTCTGTTATGCTGAACACTGAAATTCTGTTAAAATCCTTGCATGATTTGACACATTCAAAGAAGTAAACACTACACAGTCTACTGACTATGTATCTGAGTTCACACATGACCTTCAAAAGAGGGATGTTGCCCTCTAGTGGCAATACTTAATCTCTTTATTCAGGGTTCCCAGCCTTTTTTGACTGATGTTCAAAGACTTTTCCATGATTTTTCCAGTTGTTTGTGATTTCTGGAAATCTTTTTTATTTATTTATTTTATTTTTATTTGATTGATTCGCTAATGAATCATTCAGATCAATTACCTGAAAAGATCCTACTCTAAATAAGGATTCACTCACAAATCAGACATCACCTATGACTTGCGAGCAAGTTCTACAGTACAAAAGCTCTAACCAAAGTGCACGACATGGCCTTCTGCTGTTGTAACCCATCCACCTCAAGGTTTGACGTGTTGTACATTCTGAGATGCTATTCTGCTCACTGCAATTGTACAGAGCGTTTATCCGAGTTACTGTAGCCTTTCTGTCAGCTCGAATCAGTCTGGCATTTCTCCGTTGACCTCTCTCATCAACAAGGTGTTTCTGTCCGCAAAACTGCTGCTCACTGAATGTTTTTTGTTTTATTTTTGGCACCATTCTTAGTAAACTCTAAAGACTGTTGTGTGTGAAAATCCCAGGAGAAATACAGAAATACTCAAACCAGCTCATCTGGCACCAGCAATCATGCCACGCACTAAATCACACCACACGATTAGCAGCAGTGATTAACCTAACAGGTGTTCCTAATAAAGTGCTCAATGAGTGTATAAGACATTAATGATTATTTGAATGTAAGCATGATTACAAAGTAAATTAATACATTAATATAATATTATATACTTGTTATTATAGGCCAGGCTTAAAATTCAACACTCAATTGTCTACACTATCTAACAGAGGGTACCTTCTCTGTCTCCCAATCCACCAAACGCATCCTTGGCCTGAAAAAAAGTTGAAGACCCTTGCTTTAAATGTTCGATGTTTACAAAGACTTAAGCTTTCAAAAGATTATGGACTAATCAAGAGTCTATTTTTTAAATAAAAAATCATAAATTATGCCATAAGTATTATTCAATACAAAAAAGTAACTTTACACTATAATAGAAAATATTCTCAATGCCCTTCTCTCTGAGCAATATCCAGGAAGGATATCCTTCAATCATGAGGTGCTTACTTGCACACTACAGTGCGTATCCTGTCGTCTGTGTGGCACTGAGAATGAGCTTAAGGTCTGACACTGTTATACCCTTAACAATGGCTGATAGTGTCATACAAAACACAGAGTGCCAATCATATGCTGAGCCTGAACAGGATGCTCATAGACATTGACCTATCAATAGATCTTTATATGCTTCAGTCCTGTCCAGCACACAGAACCTCTTCAGATGTTTACTTATTGTATTGTATATTGTGTATTCTATATTGTGTGTATTGTTTACTGTACATTGTATATAATTATTGAGTTGTGTAAGTATGTGTACATCTGATACGTAAATTGTGTTGTGTAAGTATGTTGTTTACTGTAATTGGTATATGTCTCGTCACTGTCATGACTGCTATGTTGCTCGGACCTGCACACAAGAATTTCACCTACTGTTGCACTTGTGTACATGGTAGTGTGACAATAAAGTGATTTGATTTGATTTTGATTTGAGACGTATCATAGTGATCATCAGAAGAATAGCATGGAGGTGAACACTCTGAAAAGCCCAGACAAAGAGCCAGCATTGAGTTTGCGGTCTCGTCTGCATCACTGTCATCAGTTGGGAGGAAACACAAAAGCACAAATAGTTGAAACGGAGCAGGAATATTTTATATAACAAGAATCACATTGGAGATTATAGTAAAACTGTAAACAATCTATTTCCATACACAAGGTAATTTTATGCTACCAGTTTGCATTAGCGTTTCATTATCTCACCTTTGTTAATACTAAAGAAGAATGCAGAGGAAATATTGCCGGTTCTTGGGCAGGAGTTTCCATTTAGTTTGTGTGTATTAAGTGCCAATCCGGTGCTGGAATGTGTTAATTTGAAGATGAGTGCACGTTGTCTCTCAAGTTCTTTCAAGTTGGATGGATTTTGATTGCCTGTCAATGTTTTTATAGTTCATTAGCTGGAATAAGAATCATTCTGAAAGTGATCCCAATTATATTATTCCTCTGTGTCTTTATCAAACTTTATGGTTACAGTTATCATTATAGTTATAGTTCTTGGTGTGAACTACACTAAAAGTGTGATCAGATTACTGATTACTTCATCAAAAAATAATCACTTTACTAATTACTTTTACGTTACCTTCTAAAACACTTTTCATAGAAAAACTTGTTTTTCCATTAAACTAATTCAAAATAATGTATATTTCCCTCAATATGTTTGACTGGTGCACACCCTTCAGCAGTCATACAAAGACTTGTACATGTTAATGTAATTCCTGATTTAAATGTATTCTACATATACAGTATAATACTATTTTAGAAATATGTATATATGTAACCCAAGTAATTAAAAGTAATTACCTTATTTGAATATCAGTAACTGCAATCTAATTGCAAGATTATGAAATGTACAGTAATGCGCTACAGTACTTTTTGTACTAAAAAGTCATTCGAAAACCAAATTAATTACTTTGTAATTAGATTAGACCTAATACTGGCCAGGACCAAAAGCACCATTATAAAAATATCACTCCTTAGGGAATCTGCTAACCACTGATGTCTTGAAATTTAACATTGGTGCATTTCACTCAGTTTGGGAGGGCTGTTGTGTCGAGCAACTTTCTGCTGCACAAGGGCTCTGTACTGCCTCTTATGGGTGAACCAGTGGAGCCTCTGTTTTAAACAGTGTTCCTGAAAACTCCCCCCATCTGTCCAGCCCCCAAACTCATGTCATTGGTTGAGCCCCTGTTGCAATCTGGGATGCTCAAACAAACAAAGCAATATTTGAAATCAGTTAAAGCACTGAATCTGCTTCAAACCAACTCAATACATGTTTAGAATTCATAGCAAACATTTGGCTAGAACATGATCTGTAACTTGTTTTTAAATAAAATAAATCTTCATGATATCTCATGATAACTCCATGAAAGAGGAAACACATGGTGCTATTTTGCAGAAGGAGCACTTCTTGTCGGAACCCCTCTCCCCATGTGTAGCACAGTCCTCTGTGTCCATAAGCACCATCTGGCCCGTCAATGCCTGGGTCAGAAGGCAGTTGGGTCATTTTCCTAGAAACATGAGAATGAGTGTGAAACATACAGTATGTTGCACTGAACCATTTGGATTTTCCCTGGTTGGCATCATCATGTAATGTGCATGTAATAAACAAAAACATTCATAAACAAAAAGAAACATTCATATCTTTGTTGGGTAATTATCAGTATATTTATTTGATGTTTTTATGATTTGTAGGGTCTGAAATTGGAAACAACATTTACTTTTAATTTTGCCAAGAGTAACTCATATGTGAAACCTTTTCAAAAATCAGTATGTCAAATAATATCATATCAATTATAAAAAGAAAACAATATTATAAACAAATAATTGTATATATATATATATATATATATATATATATATATATATATATATATATGTGTGTGTGTGTGTGTGTGTGGAGGCTCGCTCTCAAGTTCATTGAGAGATCTCCTACAACGTAAATATATACGTTGCTCTATATATATATATATATATATATATATATATATATATATATATATGTGTGTGTGTGTGTGTGGAGGCTCGCTCTATTCTCCGTGGCATCCGCACACAACTAACCATGTGCCCCACCGAGAGCGAGAACCACAATATAACGACCATGAGGAGGTTACCCCATGTGACTCTACAACAAGGCCAATTGATTGTTTAGGAAGCCTGACTGGAGTCACTCAGCACGCCCTGGGTTCGAAATTATGACTCCAGGTGTGGAAGTCATCGTCTTTACTTGCTGAGCTAACCAGGCCCCCAAATCATATAATTAATTAAATACTGTAATGCAGTTATTTTTAACGCTGTATTAATGCATATATAAAATGTTACCTCTAAATATTCTTTTCTGTTAATTGTGATTTTTTATCGGAATCATAGCTGATCCTCCCTCTCTCTTAGTCTCTCTCTCACACGTGTGCATGTGCATGGGACGGGGTGGGACGTTTAACATGTCATTTGCACTATATGTATGATTAAATAATCATCGATTATCATCAGTGTGGTAGACCTACTGCAGTCAACAGCTTTTCAACCGTTTAAAGTTTTTAGAACCTTTCCAATCAGACACAAGTCAGTCAGATGTGGATGCACAAGACAAACAATGTGTCCCCAAAATGATAAAAATTAAGTTTTTAATCAAAATGTAATGTATGTAAATGTAAATGTGTATATTGTGTGAAAATTTGCAGAGTAATAGTTATAAGAACAACACAGAAAAAATACTGGTTTTAATTCATTTTTATTATTAAAGTGCAATCATAAATTGAGAGAACAAGATGACTGTAATGATGAGGGAAGACAGACAAGAGTGCGGATCCAAACGCGGGCTTTATTGGGATAAAGGACAAAATAAACAAACACTAGAACAAGTAAAGTCCACGATGGAAAAACAGGCAGGAGCGCGAGAACAACAGGGGAACCATGAACGAATAGACAGACTGACAGGGAACACGGAC
The DNA here is from genome assembly GCF_025860055.1 of Xyrauchen texanus. Classification (NCBI taxonomy): domain Eukaryota; kingdom Metazoa; phylum Chordata; class Actinopteri; order Cypriniformes; family Catostomidae; genus Xyrauchen; species Xyrauchen texanus. The sequence continues at coordinate 27,110,722 of NC_068301.1, forward strand.
AGAGGGCGTTTAAGCAGACATCGGAACTGATACACGGAAACATTATACTAACATTAACGAACGACAACCACAGAACCAACAGACAGGGCTTAAATACACAGACAGAGAGCAAAGGAACCAATGAGCAAACAAAACCAATGACAGATTAACGAAGACAGGTGATAATAATGAACAGTGAGCGGGAAAGCCGACAGAGAGACAGTGGAGCTAAACAAGTGACAGAAGTGAACCTATGGAGTGCAGAAAGTGACAGAAGCGGAAAACAGAGAACACGGGGATCGTTACAATGACAGGGGGCTTTCCAGTCATCTTCCCATTGTTTTTATTTTGTCTTTGTTTTTATTTTACAAAACAGCATAAAATATTTTTCTACATAATTTTTCACATTTCCTCTGTAAGTTGTGCTTAATTTGAAATACATGTATTTTTTTCAAATATTTTTTTTTCAATGATGTATGATTGCTATGTTTATTTAATATTTATGAATATATTTTGTTGACTGTGTTTCCAAACTGTGCTCATCAAGTGAAATGGGGTTTTCAAAAAGTAACGCATGTTTTGTATCTTATAAAGGAATACTAACAATCTCAGGTTTCGCAATCGCAGGGTTGCCTCACAATTAGGAAATTTACAGATACAATCTCAGATGAACTTCTGCTGAGGGAAGCCATTACCATCTGTTCCTTAAAGTATACTGTATATATATGTATATATATATATTGTTGTGACTGCATTTGCAGGACCACATAAAAAGCCTAATGATGATGTCAACTCTTCAAGAGGGCATCTAATTTGTCATCACGTTTATGCAAGAATGCCAGACACTTTTGCATCATGGCCAGAACTTCATTCTTGTCCTGTTGTTTCACACACAGATCCATGAGTAAAGGGTTCTCCTTCACCAGCATTACATCTAAAAGACAGAAAAAGGTCTCCCAAAATGGGAAGTGAAAACAGCAGAGAGATACTAGCTTTACTCACAATGCTAGTTTTATGGAGGAAACAAGTTCTCATGTAGCACGATTCTGTTAACTTAACCCTGCTGTGTGTGGAGTCAGACACCTAACTCATCAGAATTATGTGTAAATTAGACAATTTGTAAATTAATCAGCTTTCTATGGACTAAATTATGGAACAAAGATTGCTCATCAGGAATAAACAGTAGGGTAAAAAAGTCTAAGACCTCTAATGAAAATGCTTCTATTTTACACTTTTTCCTCATTTAATACCTAATTTTTAATTCTAAATGATACTATACGCATAAACCCAGATTTTCAATGTGGTATAAGATTTTGGATTGCACTTTTGGTTTAAGAGATTTGTAGAACACTTTGAGTTCCAGGGCTGTATTCAAAGGGAATACATACTGCTCTGTTCTGACATACAGTATAACAAGGATATATTTAGATGGAATAAAAGCAGGAGGAGTGTTGGTTAGTGCAAACCAATGCTTACCCCAGTCATGTTACCTGGTTTGGTATTCTTATAGGTCAGTTATAAAACCATAGACCACTGTATTCCAGTAACATTGTTAGGGTTAGGCTGAGTTGTTCCACTGTAATCAGAGTTATAACACACTTGTCTGTTCACTTCGGAACATCCTACCTTGACAGGGTTAAGGTTAGTAGTCATGATTTATGTACATTTTATGTAAAGGTGCTGCTAGTTTAGGGGGTAATTGGGCTCTCTTTCTGATACCAGGGGTCTGGTGTAGTTTTCCATCCTCGCACAAGAGAAGAAATTGTTAATCACTGTCACACAGTCATGCTGACCTGCAAAGAGAAGGAGAAAATGAGAGTTTAAGTATTCATTTATTTATTAGAAAAGGAAATGTGAGTGTGTGTATAGATCTCTCACCCACAAAGGCCCATCCGTCCTACAGAGTTGACAAGGTCTGTCTCTATCATCTTCATAATTTCCGGAGAATATTTGTGGATAATATTTCAAATGAGCTGGAAAATGTTGTGAATGTATGATGTTCAAAAACTGAATGTCTATCTTTCTTGTGTGCAACACAAAAGGAGTTATAAAGGTGAATTTCCAAAATGCACTTTTTCATAAAATGAATGGTTACCACGAGTGTTCCCATTCTTCTAAATATCTCCTTTTGTGTTCCTTTTGTTTAATTTATGGGTGAACTATACCGCAAACACTTTAATTAACAAATGTAAAGTTTTTTTTGTCGTTGTTGTTGTTGTTGAATTGTACACTACGGATACGCATCTAAGGTTCAATAGAGTGATGTTGCCATCAAACTGCAGCTTGTTCCGCGTCGATCTTTAGTGCCGTTTCAAGATTCTTAATCTCCATCTTTTGTTATTTAACATCCTGAAACCCAAGTGTGACTGCTGTGTGCATTTTCCATATCCTTTTTTGATTTGTAACTAGAAGAACCTAATAAACATGCAAAAAAAATATTCTAGAGAAAATAGTTTTCCTAAAAATGAATGGCAACATACAGTATGTTTACTAAATTAGGGTTAATTAGAAGCATTATTATATGTTACGTAATAGGGGTAATGTTTGGCCAGCCAGCCATAAGGGAGGAAAACATTGTCTGTTTTTGTTTTGTTCCAGCTTGGTGAATCCCAGTGAGCCATAACTGGTGCTTAAATGGCCTGTAAATTACAGCAATAAATTTGTCATCTTCATGTTCTTAGAACATCCAAACAGTTAACTTGCATATTTGAATTGCTGAGCAGCTGAGATGCCTCGTGCACATTCCCTGTTGACACAACACAATCTAGATTTTAAAACCAAAAATGTCCTGGTTACTTTCGTAACCTCCATTACCTGATGGAGGGAACAAGACATTGTGTCGATGTAGTGACCATCCGGAACAACACGCGCTTGCCTTGGATCAATAGCCGAAGCCTCCACAGGGCGAGCGACACTGCCAGCAACTCGAGGCAGTTGATATGCCAATGCAGTCATGGCCCTGTCCAGGAGCCGGCGACTGCAATCCCGTTGCACATGGCACCCCAGCCACACGCTGAGGTGTCTGTCATGACCACAACATGCCTGGACACCTGCACTAAGGGGACCCCTGCCCGCAGAAATGCAAGTTATGTCCAAGAGCTGAACAAGCGACGGCAGATCGGCGTGATGACCACGCAACGTTGCCATGGTCATGCTCTCACAGTGAGGACATGACCCATCCATGAACACAGTCTCAGTGTGGGCAGTGTCCAAGACAGATAAGCGGAGAGATAATGACCGCAACCAGGAATTAAACACAGGCGGAAAGCCACCCCAAGCATGAGTAAGCCTCTGCCTTCAGCACTGTATCCACCACCACTCCTTCCGACTGGCCTCAACCAGCCCACCCTCCTACTTTCACCCTCCATACAGCTACGCCCCTAGACATTCCCCCAAATACCACAACCCAGAGCCTCTGCAAGTGTCCAATAATCTCTGGACTCAAATGTCATCAGAAATTCAGAGCATTAACTCCAGAGGCGTACTTGAGTCCGATCACGGTGCCTCCCTGTTCGGAGCTGGATTACCTATAGACCAGTGGTTCGCAAACTTTTTACACTGGCGTACCCCTCCAAACATTCAACATCCTTTCACACGCCCCTCTAACGCATAGATAACTGTGGCAGTCAACCTTTATCCCTCTCGGAGGCTTGATTAGCCTAATACGGGACCGGGTGTGTGGGATCACGACCCGGCCCCGCCCTCCGCCCTGCCACAATAACATTCACACAATGTATTTTGAAAATATATATATTTAATACAATTATCTATGTAAAACAACTCACTTATATTAAACATGTTATTTTTGTACATGTTATATTAATCATATACATCCTTGTGCTCTCTGTCAATGTAACACATACGATTTCAAAACAAATATTTGCTAATTCTCATGGTCTCTTCATACTCCCTTTTGATTTCATCGTTCTAAACTTTGATTTATACTTTGCATGTTTTTAAGCTATAAGGTTTGCAACTTCACTAAAACAATGTTAGAGCTCCATAACCACAGGCCTACTGCTTCCTTTCGCAGATTCCCATACCAGCATATCACGAGGTGCCTTCTGGGTTGAGCTGCCTGAGCAGAATATTAAAAAAAGTGATCTCCGCTCTGGTGTAATTATCATCACTCCGCTCAAAGCTCCGTTCACACGCTCTGGTCAAGAGAGATTCTATCTGCACATTTCCTCTCTCTGGAGATGTACAGGTATTGGATGGTGGGCAGGGGAGCACCAACAATCCTCTCAGCAGTCCTGACTGTCCATTGTAGTTTCCTTCTGTCTGATTTGGTGGCTGATCCAAACCAGACAGTTATAGATGTACACATGACAGAGTCAATGACGGCAGAGTAGAACTGTGTCAGCAGCTCCCGTGCCAGGTTGAACTTCCTTAGCTGGCGAAGGAAGAACAACATCTTCACGGTTTTGAGCGTGTTCAGCTCAAGGTTGTTGTGACCGCACCAGACAACCAGCTGATCAACCTCCTGTTTGTATGCAGACTTGCTGTGTTGTCTGCAAACTTCAGGAGCTTGACAGTGGGGCCCTTTGCAGTGCAGTCATTCCTGTACAGGGAGAATGCATCCCTTAGTCTCACTAGTATAACAGTAACTAGCATTTTCAGGCAAAAGAAAATCCTCTTTGTGTCAAAATGACCAGAACACAATATGAGGGTTAAGCGTTACATGTAATTGCAGGAGAATCTGACCAAATAACACTACAGTACTCAAGATAAAAAATATTTAAAAAAAGAGAAAATATTATTGGTTGATACCACATTTGAAAATTAAAAATGGGGGGACGGATATCAGAGTGAGACGATGTAAAAAAGTCGTCATTAATATTTTACGACTCCAATCTTCCCTTTTATTTCGAATATTTTTTAAATAAAACTGTTAACGTTTTAATTACAACAAAGTCAACAACAAGGCCCATCAATAATTTATGTCGCGAGAAATACCCCTCTTGAAGATATATCAGTCCAGTCGTACTTAACTAGCCTGCTCAAATAGTGCGAGAGAGACTGCGCGCACCGGTGCTCGAGACCATGACGGTGTGGATCCCAGACAGGTAAATACAATCTCATGTCGGAATGTCGGGATGCAAAGATTATCAAATTATAATAACTATAAGTTTTGGGTCATGTCTCACCCTGCTTTTGTTTGTGTGTGCTTACAAATGTAAGCGTTCTGGATGGCGCTTACATTTGTGCTATTGCAGGTTTTAAAGCATAAACTGGTTTAGAGAACCTCTGTATTTTAATTAAGTTCATACAAAAAGAAAGGATACGGAAGCTTTTAATTGGTGGAGCAGAGAAACGGTTGCCGAGTTTTCTACTAAATTAGTCTAGATCCTTCTGATTTTAAGCATATATGCGATCTCATTCTGTGCTTGCTAAAATCAGACTCGCATTACGTCTCCATATTAATAATAGTGTATACTGAAAGTGTAAACTGCATTTCATAGATATTTAATTTTTACTTTGAACAGTAGGCCTATATCTATTTTTTTTATTTATTTTTTTCATTTAAATTTTTTGCTTTGACAATGTGTGCTTTTGCTTAAAAATCTTCCTTAAAATGAATGCTACTTGGTTTGATATTTCGCTGTTGGGATTTATAATGTAATAATCTTATAAGGAAAGTTACTTTAAAGTGTTGCCATTTATTGTAGCAGATGTATTTATGAGTACTGATTGATTTACTGTAATATTTCTAGAAACATTTGTATCCCATCAAAGCTTTTCGTCCTGGGCAGTGTCCCAACACTTCATTCCGGCTTTGATTCCAGGTTGCATTCTCTTCCTGGAATAGCATAGCTGATGTGTTTGGCACTGAATCACTTACAAATTGGGACCTGCAACACTAGATGAAAGTGGGTGTTATGGACATAAACATTCATCTATGTGACAGCACACTCAAGTCTCTGGTAGCCTAGATAGAGATTTAAGGTGATATTGGTCCATAGTTTTTATTAGAATGTATTTCATAACTGGGAATGCTACCTAAACATTGGCAGCAAATGCGAGAATGGTCAGGTTAAAAATAACTTGCAAATTGTGAGCAAAGAACTGCATTGCATTAGTTTATTGGAGAACGATTTCGAGTGCCAAAGGACGGAGTGAGTCTGATAGTGTGTAAGCCCCACTTACTCCATAGGGAACCCTGCCTCTTGTAATCTAATTAAGACCTGATTCTGACTTGCATCAGCAACACTCTCTACATAGCTTCGCTCTGTGTTTCCAGTGACACTTGTACTAACCGGTCCTGTCAAGACTTGTGGTCCAGACATCATCCTTCTGAGCCTATCTAAGGGCAGTTTAATGCATTGTCTATTGTAATGGATTAAGGTTGGATGACAATCTGCTTAATCATCCCCTTTGTGGGCTATTTCATTGTGGCTATTCCGTGGTGAGCATGGTTGTTGATAACGCTTATTATTCACCTGGGACTCGCACATGAGTACATATTGTTCAAATCTGTGTGAAAGGATGCAGTGATAGAAATATAATAAGCTGTGCTCTACTATGCTAATTAATATCACTTTGTAAATGCCCTTTCACACTGAATGCAACATGAAAAAGAAAGACGAATTCCCACCAAATGCGATGCGAACAATCACCGTTAGCACATTTGCACCTTTAAAATAGGTGGCATAAAAATAGGCATCTCATAAAATATGGATGTCAATTATCTTATTGATATATTTTTGAGGCATCAAAATATATTTACATTAGATGACATTTCAATTAAAAGCCTAATTTGCATGCTTTCCATTCTCCTACAGTCAGTTGGCCTTCTGTTGCATGTCTGGCGAAATAGTGTTGGGAGACCTCAAGAGGGTGATATAACATTTATTGAAGCAGGACGCAAGGCACAGGGATCACAACATAGGATGCTTACACAAGTCATCTTACCCAGTTTCCTATTATTTCAGGGGGAAAAAATGTTGTTTTTGTTGCTGTTGTGTTTTTTTTTTTGTTTAAATGACCAACTGGTATTTCCAAATCCTCTTTCTAAAATGTTCTACTTATCGCTGGTACCACTTGTCCAGTGTGTGGATCATTTTCTGAAATCCCACTTTGCTAATGTCTCTTTATATCTCTGTGAAGAGTTGTCATATGGTGTGACACTCGCAAACACATCTGTAATTGAGCTTTGTTTTGTTTGGCTTGCTGGGCTTTTTGATGTAGTTTTAGTCAATGAAAACTGTTGACATTTTAGTAACATTTAGTCATATTGATATTTTAGCCACTGAGCACTGTAAACATTTTAGCCATAAGAGTATTATTGATAAGCATTTGTCAATCTTGTCTATATATATATATATACATACACACACATTTTATTGTTGATGTCATTTTACTGTTATTTTTCACATAAGATTGATCTTATCATGATTATCTCTTCAATGATGCTACAAGTTGCAAGCTGCAGACAGCGGGGATGAGAGACGAGCATCTCCGTGTTAGAGTGTGCATCACCCGGCAGAACATTAAATCTCTCCCGGTCTCGACTCCCGTTCACATTGTGTCTCTTCCTCGACTGGTATTTATTTACATGGCACGCTCCCGTATAATATGAACTTGAATTAAGGATGAAATAAAGATATATCGCCACGCTGTGTTTCTATCAGACATTCGAGTTGCAGACAACGTTGTTCAGATTGTGTCTCTTCTGCGACTGGTTGAATTCCGTGACTGGTTATTTACATGGCACGCTCCCGTATTATATAAACTTTAATTAAGGATGAATTAAAGATATATCGCCAAGCTATGATCTGTGTTATTTTTTTCTGGCCACCAGTTCAGTGTCGGTCTGCTCGGCATCCATCTTCACCTGATTTCCACGCTGCACACTTCAGAAACTCACATGACATGACCACATGTGCCACTCCCTAAACTGAGACTGACTGGTCAGCTTTTTATTAGCGGTGTAGAAAATGGGCAAACTGCTCTCAGAGAGAATGGGCTGTCACGTCCACAATATAATCGCACAGGCTGACATCGCTATTGCGATTGCTATATGATTAATCGTGCAGCACTAGTGTACACACATGAAGGGAAAAGAGGCAATGCGTGCGGAGCTGGACAGGGCAGGAATGATGCATGTTTGGTGCCAGAGAACAATATTTAACATTACAGCACAGATCAGACCTGTTGTCCACATCACTGTTGTTCTGTCACGCTCTTCACTAGAGACGATGAGAGGGCGCAACAGTTGTCATGAAGTCTTGTGGTGCGGATGGAATCAATCTGGTGTCCGACGTAACCTAATTGTTAGCAAGGCAGCTAGCATTAGCAAGTTCATCCAGTCTGACCCTACGTTACCACTGGTGCGTTTTGAGCGAAGCTGAGAGCGTTTTCAATTCATTCCTATGAAAGCCGAGCGTCATGCTCACAAGGTGGATTGTAGGATTGGCAGCGGGGCGGCGCAAGCTCTCTCCTAGCGCTGTGTCCGCCCCAGTGGAAACACAGCCTGAGAAAGCCGAACTGCTTGTGTTTTAGCAACATGCAGTAAATATAGAAAATTCCTTAAAAGCTTATCGTTTTCTTTATCGTGATATATATCGATATCGTTTTATCGCCCAGCCCTATTTTCCAATGATCAAAATATATTAAAACTATTTATTATATGTCCTATTTTCTTTGATAAACTGTGAAAGATGCCAGAAAGCATCATGGTTACTGTTGTAACCTCCATTCCCTGAGGGAATGAACAAGACATTGTGTCGAATGAAGTGACACAAGGGGTCTTCCTGGGACGCCAAACGTACCTCTGAACCTGAGAAAAGGCCAATGTCAAGTTGACAGAATTTGCATGCCCCGCCCCGGACATACGGGTATAAAGGGAAGCGGGCAGTGCCAGTCAGGATTTTGCACTGAGGAGCCAAAAATAAGGTTAAACTTTGTTTAAGTTTATTATTAAAATATTATTTATATCATCAAGCCGGTTCTCGCCTCCTCCTTTCCATTGAACTACGTTACAGGGTCCCATATAAAAACGCCACGCACTGACCGTGTTACGTGAACTGCCGAGACAGGTGCAAGCAGGCTACTGTGTGCTAGAGGCAACTGTGTCGGTTGCACGTAGCCCTCCCCAACGCACCCAAAGAGGTGTCACATACAGACCCTGAGGGGGGAACAGGTGCTACATGACTAGCACGGGGTCAAGCCTGGCAGCCACGCCTTTTCTCTCACTATGTCTCTCACATAGGACGTAGCATCTTAATGCTATGGAATGCTTCATGGAAGGCGGTCTTTCCCGGTCCTATTCTTTCAGGGGGAAAAGACCCTGCGGAGGCCACATCCTGCCCAGTCTAGGGGGAGGTAACATGTGGCAAATACACCACGAGGGTTGTGAAGCTGTACGTGGGAAATGGTGCGGTGGTAGTTCCAGCCTAATGAGGGGGGACTCTACAAGCACAGCGACCGAGGCAGCGGAAAGATGAGAGGGTGAAAGAGAACGGAGGTTACGACGAAAGGAAAGCCAAGGTGGTGTCTGTTTGAATGTAGATGGGAGAGTCATGTTGAATTGAACAATGCAGTGATCAGAGACATGTAACAGAGTAACAAGAATATTTAGGTTTATACAGTTACGTGTAAAAATGTGGTTCAGCTGGTTGCCTGATCTGTGAGTTGCTACAGTGTGTAGTCTTTCCAAGTCAAATGAGGCCTGAAGAGTATTTACTTCTGTGGCCTGAGGCTTGTCTTGGTGTGCTTGTCTGAGGCTTTGTGCGTTAAAATTATATTTTAAAGGCTCATTATTACGGTTTAGTATTTCTCTGTAATGTAGAACAGTGTTAGCAATATTACTGATAACATTCTTTCTCAGCCCTGGAACTCAAACCATTTTCTGATACTAGTGTCTTTCTTCGATGCCTAAACACAGCCAATCACCAGCACTTTTAGATTTGGGCACATCTAGCATGCTACATGCTTATCACTGACGTTGATGAGATTAACCCCTTATTTATCGAAATTTGGTACCGAACAACAAGACATTTTTTGATACTCGATTGTCTAAAATGTATCAAACTCGATACCCAGCCCTATGCACACCGCACTTTTAAGTGCTTCTTTACTGTCCGTTATGAAGTGCTAGTGTCTCTCATTCATAGACTTAACTTAATAAATACTTGTAATTTACCTCACTGAGAAATGTTCAAAGTTAAATAATCTTTTTAAATAAACTTATTAACTACATAATAATATACTTAGTTTTGAAATTATTTTTGTGCTGAGGCTAAGATCTTCTGTTTTTACACAGTCACTGATTTGTTCATCAAATGTGCATTTGCAATGTTTAATTTATCATCCGATAAATACGAAAAAGTACTGATAATACAATGGATTTTTTTTTTATTATTAGAGCAATTCAACATGCTTTTATGCGTCAAAGACTTTAGACATGAATTTACTTCCATAGAAGTGTCCCGATCTAAGGCGCAAAGACTGAAACAGCACCCGGCTGTTGCACACTCGCGAGGACGCACGATTATAACGTGATGGCTCACGACTTATTGTATCATAATATATGTGTCACTGTGCATTACTTATAGTGAAGAAAATTGGCAATATGCAGCTTTATTAATAAGAGAGAGTTTGGATTTTTGTGAGTTAAAGATGGATTGAAGGTGAGAGAGGGCAGTCTTCGCCCCATTATACACGGAAACAAAATTTGTTTTTGTTTTGGCTTGTTTTCCAGTATAACTATCTAAAACTCTTTTAAAACACCATACATTTATTTTTGCAGATATACTGCAGAAGAAAAAATTGTTATCTGAGAATTTTGAATATAATATTAAAAATACAACATTTTAAAATATTTAAAAATCCTTTAAAAAAAGATGCATTGAACTGAGAAGCAGGGTAGATATTTAGACTTGCGTTTAGAGAATAGATATTGAATATAAGTATATTTTGTTTTACTGCACTCACAGGAAGTGAAAAAAATACACTTGTATTCAAAATACACTAATTTGTCTCTTGAAGCATGTTTATAGATCTTATATGTTGCTTCTTAAGTAAATGTACTTTTAGACTATTTTAAATGGAAAACAAGACAAAAACACTTGATAACCATAGTATTTTTTGCAGGGAATTATTTTTACTGAATTAAACGTGACAGTGAATGTCATTTAGAGGTATTTTTAAAAGATGATTTTGTTATTGTTAGCAAGCACATTTAATACAACTTTTTAAGTTGGGGCACAAGCTGAATAATTGATTAAAAGCTAATGATTATTCGTTGCAATAATCTCAGAATAGTCAAATAATAGTTTTAATAATCGTTAGATTGGTCGGTTATCAAAATAATCGTTAGTTGCAGCCATACGTTTTGACTTGCCTTGACATTTGTGCTTTTTTCAGTTGCTTAAAAACATGTTAATGGCTAAAGTCTGATTACACTGTATTCAGCACAAACTGGGATGCAATAATATGTGAGCAACATGTATGTACAGGTTTGTACTTTTGAGAAAATAACGTTTATGCATGGTTTTTGAAAAAACTACATTTTTAAGTCATTGAAATAAGGCCAGATAACACATACTAAACATTTGTCCACAAGACTTTTGAGAACTGGATCTTGTAGCCTAGAGTTCTTGCTACAAAATGATGTGAGAACCATCCTGATCACTCATTCATACAAAACAATATAGTAATTTAACTTTTGTAAGACACTTTTAGTGTTAGAAAGGTCATATGCGAGGAGGCGTGAACTATCATGATTATGGATTGTAATTCAAACCTGAGGAGACAAAAGCCAAATACTCCCCCACCCCCCGGGCCTATTAATGAGGAATGTGACAGAAAGAGAATGAATGTGAGGAGACTTAATGATCAAAATCAAGTTTTAAGTTAAAATACGTAATCTGACAGTACATTTTCTTTACACAAAGACTTTACTTAATTTTAGACCTACACAACCGTTAAAAGAAGTCTATTCTGCTCACCAAGAATACATTTATTTGATCCAAAATACAGTAAAAACATTATGTGAACTCTTTTTACAATTTAAAAGAACAGTTTTCTATTTGAATATATTGTAAAATGCAATTTGTGATCAAAGCTGAATTTTCAGCATCATTACTGCAGTCTTCAGTGTCACATGATCCTTCAGAAATCATTATAAGATGCTGATTTTCTAATATGGACATATTTAAAGTGCATTAAACTTTAAAGGGTAACTAAACACCTGCTCAGAGTCTGACTCCACCCACTAGAAATATTTGAAAATGCAGGAACAGTGGGCAGACCCCGGCGGGGATAGAGGGAACGAACCGAGTGCGGGGCTGAGCGGGGGGGCACCTGAGACTCGTAGTGACGGATTAATTGACAGCTGCTGTCAGACTCTATGTTATTATTATTCCTCACACGGTCGCAAGACGACATGTACATGAATCTGGCGTGGTGAGCTGGAACCTGCTTACGTCAGCTGTCACCGCTTACGTCACGAAGTACCGCAACAGCCAATAGGAAAATTCAACTGCAGTAGCCACCGTTCAACCTGAAGAGGGCAGCACTCAGACGTTTTTACACCATATATTGTACAATTAAAACACTTTATACACAAATGTCAAAAAAATTACTTGAATCAATGACCAGTACTAATAAAGCCCCATGCTTACAGATCATTAACTAAAAAAAGTTGGTTTAGGGTTTAGTTACTCTTTAACCTGAACACATATTTGCAAGCACAAGCTTTGTTGATGATAATGAGGCAGCATAAACACTAATTAAAATATAATCTAAACATTCATATTATTTTTATATCATATTATATATCATATTTATATCATACAGCATACAATTTAAATACCTGCTTTAGCCGAAATAACATTTACATGTAACTAAAACATGCTTATTAGGACATATTTCAAATTTTAATTACTCTTAATCCTGGCTGGCAATCTGGAAACAGTCCCACTAGTAAAATATGTACATGTATATATAAAATAGCATGTCAACTAATGAAAACTAAATGACTTACTTGTCTGAAATTGTATCATCGGCTGGATCAAGTCTCTCTTCAAAATACAAATGTACATCAGAGTCCCGCTCTTCTTCTGAGGAAAATGTTAACTCTTCCTTACTATCCATAAGTTTCCTCGCCTGTGTATCGTTACAAATGTGCAGTAAAGTGAATGAATTGTGTTTACATCAAACCTCACTGTCGGGGGCATTTACCATTTGCCTTGATCGCCTCAGAACATAAGCGTATGAATGGCGCAATCTGCTGATGGTTGTGATCACATTACCCATAATGAGCTAAGCCTGTAAAAAAAGGAACATCGCTTTGTTTCATACAGATTACATTGTAGAAGAATATTTGTTTTAAAGTTGAATTGTTTTATTTAAAAGTAGAAATCTTAAGCTTTCTTTAGACATATGCTTCATGTTTGTGTGATAAGTATTTGCGGAGTTTCAGTTAATTTTTGTGACTAATACCAACTACCCAGGTATGTCAGTAATGGACATCAAGTGACATCTTTTGGTTTGCCATTTATGCTGGGCTCATAACAACTGCCTTTGTTTACCTCATACTGTAGATTATTTTCATAAGGTTACAAAATCTTGACCTGCACAACAAAATTCTTAGCATCAACAAGTTACATCAGAACCAGCTGTTGGAATATAGTGTTTTGTTTGTGTATGTGTACTTTGCACTTGCATACTTGCTTTGTAAGTATTTTGCTTGTATACATTCACACACTCAGAGGGATGTAAGCTGTGGTCAGACATGCCCTTACTGTAATACAATATGTGTCCTGGGCTTGAGTGACTGAAGTTTACATAGTCAGGGATGAGCCCCTCTATATTTAGCACAGGCCAGCAAATGGCTCGCCAGAGCACTCGCTTTCTGCTGGAGCACTCACTCCGCGCTGGAGAGGACCTCTCAGCTGATGAGCATTTCGATTGCAAGCTTTTTTCACTCTTAGTACGGTGCACTATTATCAACAAGGTGTGTGTGATTGGAGAGGGTGTCGTGCTGGGAGATGTGTTGGATAAAGCACAGATTACTGGACCAGGAGTTGTTTTGGCTCAGAACGTGTATCTTTTAATGTTGCATCTGTATTCGTGGCACACAAAATGTTTTTTTATTTTTTTATGTATTGTATGTTTGTGTATGTGTGTTTGAATGTTCATTTAAGATTCTCTGTTTCTTGTTTCTTTGCATATGAAGGTCTTTTATGAATACCGGTAAGCAACAGAAGCCAGTGCTTACAGGCCAGCGGTTTAAGACCAGGAAAAGGGGTAAGTCTCTGTCCTCTCTGTCACATGCACTTTTTATCCCTAAATGAAAAAAAATATTTATCCATTTAAACACATTGTCAACATCACAAAGAATGGATTCATTTACAAACATTATCTTGAAACCAAAAACTAATCGGTAACACAATACAATAAGTTTGTATTTGTACAACCTTCATTTACAAAGAACAATACTTTTACAACATTTATTAATCTTTATTAATGTTAACTTCAGCATATAGTTATACATATTTGTATAAAATGTGAATACCTTAACATAAGTGAATGCATTATGAACTAACAATGAAATAACAATTGTATTTTTATAAAGTAACTTTAATTTAACCAAGACTAATATTGTTAATTTTGTTAACAATATTAACTAATATTGATTAATATTGTTAATTGTTAGTTCATGATACCTAATGCATTAACAAATATTAACAAATACAAACTTATTGTAAAGTGTTACCAAACATTATAAAAATGTGCCCTTTGAGTGGTTTAAAATGTATTAAGTTTGAAAACAGACGTAAATATATTTATATATACTTAGGAATATTTAGAGTTAAATATGCTGTAAATGTTCCTATTACATAAAATACATAACAATAGGTGTCTTATCAAAACATGTGACATCAAACCTGTGCCTGTGATAGTCTTAGGCTATAACAGCAAAAAAGAGGGGGAGTAGCTACCCTATTTTAACCAATCAGTAAAATTATCCAAACTTATCAGAAATGTGCTCTGCCTGTCAGTAATATACAAGTATTATATTAATATATACGCATTATTTACATTTAATATTTTTAGTATTTTAAAGATTCAAGTATTGCAAAATACTTGCAAAAATAAAGGGCATCTTGTGGAGCACTTGCTTCAGTTTCACACATGACAATAAAAGACTGAGCACAAGCTGTTCCTGAATAAATGATTTAATCAATTAGAATAATGATAATTTTGCATGTGCACAATTAAATATTTTACTCTCTACTTTTTATTTTCACTGCACGTGAAATGTTCCTATTACATAAAATACATAACAGTAGGTGTCTTATCAAAACATGTGACATCAAACCTGTTTTTGACCTGTATTCAAGTGGCTCCAGTGACTATGTTCACCAAAATTAGTTCAGGTCCTTTTAATGATTCAGTGACCATTTCTGGTGGTGCCAGAAGGTGGTGACAAATGAGTGTCTTATGTGAAATTAGTTAGTCACTGAATCAGCAGTCGAAAGAAAATTGTAATCTTTTAAAAGAAGGATTGTCCTTTGTGTTTATTTCAGCAGTGCATTTTACGTAATGCTGCCAATCAAGAACGATATGCCGATAAATAACTCTCGTTTGCGTGTTCCTTATCTCTAGATTATTAATTTAGATCAACATCAATGCTGATAAAATCATGGATAAATAAGCATTGTTGAAAGCAACTTTGTAGAAATGAATGGAACCACGTTGATTAGACTGTCTGACTGACGGCCTATTAAGTAAGGGTTGTTTCGGCTCATTCAATTCAATTCAATTCAATTTTATTTGTATAGCTAAAAACTGCAACGTCCATAAAGTCGATTAATCATCATTGTGTAATTTAGACAAAATTTGATTTTAATGGTTTAAAAATAATTAAATGATAATTATATTAACTCTTTCCCTTCCAAACACGGAATTTTCCGGGTTTTATGAAAAAGCTTCCGCCAAACACGGAATTTTCCTGGTATCCGTGTTTTAGGTGGAATACTGGTAAGAAAGACCCGCACGCATGTTTTGAAAGAGTACGCAACTCTTTGATCAAAGAAACAGACTGCGATCGTCTTAAACGTAAGTGGAGTTTTGAGAATGTAGCTCAAAATGTAGATAGAAATGCCTTTTTCTCAGCTTTTTGTCCGAAATGTTGTTTTTGACAAAGCCTACCTTTAATGCCTTAATGGCATTAAAAATAACAAATGAAGATAAAATAAATTCGTTTTTTATTTGCCTAAAAGCAGAGGCTCAGATCTTTATTTTGATATATAGCATCTTCATATATTCATGGAATTAAATATTCTATGGGCCATTAATTTTTGCTGAAAATCGTCAAAAACCCTGGCGGTGGCTGGCAACTTTTTTTTTTAAAACGCTGGCGGGAAAGAGTTAATAACCCCAGTGAGCAAGCCGTAGGCGACTGTGGCAAGGAACACAAAACTCCATAAGATGTAGATTAATGGAGAAAAATAACCTTGGTCATGAGACTGGATGGTCGCTCAATCAGCCCAAAGTAACAAAACGCGAAGAATATTGTATACAAATCCACCATTTGATATCTATATCAAGAACTATGGAATTTTGTAATGAAAAAACAGCAGTCTAAATACATTAGAAAGTTTTTTTCTGCCACAACTACCATAGGTAATAATTTTACTGCAGTAAATCCATGGTCAAGTTTTGTAAGTGTTGTGATTTGAGAATTAAAAAGCCTTCTAATTTATGTTTTCTCAATCAGTGCTGTTTAGAATGTGGGGGCTGTTTGTTTTAAACTAGATTCATCACCAAGACATAAGAGTTTTGCAACGGACAATTCTATACCTTATTCAAATGCATGTCATTGAATTTCAGTCTACATAAATGCCCAAATATATGTGTGGCATGGGGGGATGTGGTCATGTGTCGGTCTGTGGGAGAGGGAGAACGGTAAGGCTCGTCACCTGGCCTGTACTTATCTCTAATCTCTAAGCATGACATCCTCAAACTAGAGAGAGAGAGAGAGTGTGCACACAACAAAAGTCCATTTTCTTTTGTTTTTGTGTTATCTATGGTTACCGTCGATTGTGTAGAATAAAGGCCAAAATAAAAGGACTGACCTTGAACTTGCTTCATTGTCTCCTGACTCCTCCATTGCCCACGAACCAAGATCATTCCACAGTGGTGCCGAGAACCCAGCTTTGGAGTCTGTACCACTGGGCGAAGTCTTCAAGACCCTCACCAGTAGCCAGCAGTCACAACATCAAGCCCTCATGGAGGTACGCTGGGAGCAGGAGCAACGCTTTCAAGTCCTGCTCCATGCAGAAGCGGAGGACTGGCAGGTACTCCGGAGCTTAATCGGCAACCTCCTCAGAGCCTGGTCTACCGGTGGCCCTGACGAAGATGGGGCCAAACAACGATCCGGAGGCCCTCCTCGACCTCTTTGAAAAGAATGTAGAGGTTTGGAGGTGGCCTCCCGATCAGAGGGCGGCCCGCCTGTTGCCCCAGCTGTCGGCACAACAACTTCCCGCCGCCAGCCTCCTGAATTACAGCCACCTGAGAAAGGGCATCCAGCAATGGGTTGGTCGGACCCCAGAGCAAAGTTGACAACTTTTCCACTCCTTGAGCTTCGGAAAGGATGGCCGCCCGTTCGCTTTTGCGCAGCAGCTCCGTGACGCCTGCCGGAAGTCGTCGATCTGGTGGTGCTGGAACAGTTTGTCTCCCAACTCCCCCGAGGCATGTTCAAGTGGGTCCAGTGCCATCACTCGTCCAGTTGGCAGAGGACTACATGGCAGCGTTCCCAGGATGTGGTGAATCAGTCTCTTTTTCTCTCTCTACCCCCTGCGCACACAGGACACTCAAACCAAAGAGAATACAACTCAGCTGTTAGTACCAAAGAGCCATCGGGAAACACTCAGCTCACTATAATCCAATGGTTGGCCACTTAGTTCACAAATAGACTATGAACCATATAATGGCCCATTTCAATTGGCCGGGCATTCACTGGACCGTTCGCATGTGGTGTGCGGCGTGCCGTGAATGTCAGTTGGCGAATCCACCGGCCACCCCAAAAGTGCCAATGCGACCTCTGCCGTTGATAGAGATCCCCTTCGAGAGAATTGGCATGGGCCTCGTTGGGCCATTAGAGTGGACTGCAGTGCCTCTACGCAACATCTCAGCATGTAGTGTTGTGGAGGCACTCTTCAAAATATCTCCCGAGTGGGGATTCCAAAGGACATCATCACTGATCAAGGCACAACATTCATGTCACGTACACTTCACAAACTGTATGAATTATTAGGCATTAAGTCGATTCGCACCAGAGTTTATCACCTGCAAACTGACGGGTTGGTCGAACGATTTAATAAAACCTTAAAAAACGTGAATTGGGATAAGTGGCTCACAACACCTGCTGTTTGTAGTACGAGAGGTCCAGCAAGCCTCCACCGGGTCTTCCCTGTTTGAGCTACTGTATGGGCACTGGCCGTACGACGTGCTTGACTTCATACTGGAAGCTTGGGAGGAAGGACCTTAGAATATTAAAAATCTAATTAAATAATGTGACTATTCCACTGCACGGTACAACTCAACTTGACTCGCTTTTTGGGGGTTTTCCACTGTGTAAAGTACCTAGCTTTGAATGGTCTAGCTCTGCAGTACTTAACTGATCTACCACGCTATATTCCATCACGTTCATTATGATCGCAAAATTCTGTCCTGTTAATAGTTCCTAGAATATCAAAATCCACAAAAGGAGGAAGATCCTTTTCATATTTGGCTCCTAAACTATGGAATAGCCTGTTCTATAGTTTAGGAACACTGTTCGAGATGCAGACACATTTCCTCAGTTTAAGTCTAGACTAAAGACTCATCTATTTAGCCAGGCATACACCTAATTTATCCTCCAACCCACAATTAGGCTGTTTTAGTTGGGTCTGCCGGAACCAGAAACATTGATCATGATTTATAACTGAAATAAATTGAATGGCATCTATGCTAATATTATTTGTTTCCCTGTCTCAACCTCGGGACTCCTATTCTGAGGTCACCAGAACCGGCTGGATCCAGCAACATTCCTGCTTCGTGTTGGACTCCACTGCTACGTGTCGCTGAATGATGATGACTAAATGCAGCTGGTGCCAGCCAAACATCTCTTCAGTCTTTTATGATGGACTTCGGAGGATGAACTGATGCCAACTCCAACCATAAGACATGGGATACTTCATATGCCATTGTCTGAACCTTGGATTTAGCATGGACCACACCGAACCTCACCGAAATTACCGGCCAGGTTGAACTGCATTTCACATCCTGATCTCTGCCTGCATCACCTCGGTCTATTGATGGACTACGATCTTGAAATAGAATGCATAGACTTTAACTATACATAAGTAATATTTACATTATATTCATCTTAGCCAGAGGGGAACTGGCCCCCACAGTGAGTCTGGTTTCTCCCAAGGTTATTTTTCACCATTAATCAACATCTTATGGAGTTTTGTGTTCCTTGTCACAGTCGCTTTCAGCTTGCTAACTAGGGTTATTAATACAATTATTATTATTTAATTACTTATTTTTAAACATGATAAACAATCGTATTTTATCTAATTACACAATGATGATTCATCGACATTATAGACATTACAGTTTTATTGTCTGTTAATGCCTTATCTTCTGTAAAGCTGCTTTGAAACGATGTTTGTTGTGAAAGGCGCTATACAAATAAAATTGACTTGACTTAATCACACCCATGTTGAGGGGCACTAAACTGAAGTGGAAATACAAGATCAAAAACGTAAAGCGAGTAGAGTTGAGGTGAGTCGAACCGTAACGTGCAGTGGAAAAGTGCCTTAAATTCCTGACCTTATATCAAAACTCCATACTTTCGGGCAGGTACCACAGGAAAATTTGCTTCAAGTGCAAGAATGCCAATGCTGAATGTATGACGGGCACTCGATATGGGAATTCGCACAGGGAGATAAAGTGCTTGTAATGCTGCCCTCCTCAAGCTCCAAATTACTCGCCAAGTGGCAAGGACACTTCAATGTCACACGATGAGTCTGAGATCTCAATTATGAGTGAAGGTGAACAGATAGGGGAGGGGCACATCAAACCTACCACCTCAACCTCCTCAAACCATGGTACCTGAAGCCATGGGTGGTGGTTCGTAGCGGCCCCTATCATCTTTCTGAACTCATGAAAAAGATTGTTCTGGAAGAATTAGAGGCAATGCTTGAAATGGGCGTAATACAAGAGTCGCACAGCGATTGTGCCAGCGGTAGTTCTGGTACCGAAGAGTGACAGCTCGGTCCGGTTCTGTGTTGTCTACCGAAAAGGGAATGTGGTGTCAAAATTTGACACTTATCCAATGCAGTGAATTGACGAGTTACTTGATCGGTTGGGCGCGGCTCGATTTTACTCTACGTTGGATTAACAAAGGGTTATTGGCAGATCATTTAACTCCAATGTCCCAAGAAAAGACACATTTTTCCACACCATTCGGATTACACCAATTCGTGGCGCTTCCATTCGGTTTGTTCGGAGCCCCGGCAATGTTTCAGCGCCTTATGGATAAGGTCCACAGACCGCACACGGCACATGCCACCACATATCTAGACGACATCATCATTTATAGTCATGATTGGCAGTGGCATATGCAACATCTGAGGGCTTTCCTGAGAGTGCTGAGACAGGTGGGACTCACGGCCAACCCGAAGAAGTGTGCGATTGGGTGGATGGAAGTTGGGTATCTGGGGTTCCATTTGGATCACGGGTAGGTGTGTCCACAGGTTGACAAAACTGCAGCAATCGCAGCCTGCCCAGCACCCAAGGCAGTTTTTGGGGCTGGCTGAAACCGAAGGTTTGTGCTTAGTTATTCTGATGTCACCAGCCCACTGTCTGACCTTACAAAAAAGGGGGCTCCTGATTTGGTCTAGTGGACAGAGTTGTGCCAACAGGCCTTCCTTTAGGTCAAGTCCCCCCAGTTTGGGGGGCCGCATTTATATTTACATTTATGCATTTGGCAGAGGCGTTTATACAAATCTACTTACAGTGCACTTATTACAAGAACAATCCGCCCAGAGCAACCTGGATTAAGTGTCTTGCTCAAGGACACAATTGTGGTGGCTGTGGGGATCAAACCAGCGACCTTCTGATTACCAGTTATGTGCTTTAGTCCACTACGCCACCACCACTCCACATCTGGCAGATACTATTTATTAGTCGCAAACTATTAATTAGTAATTACGCCTGTCTCTCATTATAGTGATGGTGGAGGGAGACCTAAAGAGCACGCCAGAGAGAGAGGAGAGAATGGCTAGAAAGCATGACACCCCCCAAGCCAGAGAGAGAGAGAGTGTTGTGCGGACAACAAAAGACCATTGTCTTTGTCTTTAGTTATTTTTGAGTTATCAAAGTTTTGAGTTACCTTTATAGAAAAAAGGCCAAAATAAAAGTACTGACCTTGAACCTGCTTCGTTGTCTCCTGACTCCTCCATTGCCCACGAACCAAGATCATTCCACAATATGTTCTATAGTTTTATATATTTATGGCCATATCATATTTATGTATGGGAATGGATATGGAATATACTTTATATTATTAACAAGCATACAATACTATACAATACAAAAATATTTCTGTATGTTAATATTAATTGATATGGGCTAAAGTTGAGTACTGTTTTAGACTTACAACTTAGTGTTAGCTACTTAATAGCTATAATAATAAATACGAGGGCGTTTTCATCTGTGCATTAGCTTTCAGCTTCGCTGGCTTGCATGGTAGGTGCTACTGACTCTTCAAATGTGAGATATCATAGGAAGTCACTCAACATACTCTTGAGTGTGTTCTATAATCAGAATCCCTAGCGAGTAGCTAGGTGTGAGAACTCATTTACATAATATTAAGTACGAGGACAACTGTATACCATTGTATAGTTCTGTGTGTGACTGTCTGCTCTGCTATTGTGTGACCATCTGCTCCGCTATCAAGTACTCTACACAGACTAATCAAAATCTTTTTTGAGAATTATATTGTGAAAGTACTGTACTTTTAGAAGCATTAGTCCTGTGGAGATTTATTGGGACGCATTGAAAGAAAGGTAACGGTGACCCTTACTGTGATGTGAGTTTTTGTGTTATCTGCTGCAGATGAAAAGGAGAAGTTCGAGCCTACGGTTTTCAGAGACACAATTGTTCAAGGGCTCAATGAAGCAGGTGGTGATCTTGATGCTGTAGCCAAGTTTCTGGATGTCACTGGGTCAAGACTAGACTACCGCCGTTATGCCGACACCCTGTTTGACATCCTCATCGCTGGGAGCATGCTCGGTAGGATATCTTGGAACAATGTTTATCCAATGTTATTAGAGGACTTGAATAACCTGTGCACATTTTGGCCCTGTGTTATTTGGCCCTGTTAGCCAAGAACCATCTGAACCTGTCTTGCTACCAGCTTATGCAAGGACAAAGTGAGCACTGCACTGCTGTCTTTAGTGGATTAACAAACTAAGAGGTCATTAACTCATGCCTCCCTGCCAACAGTTTCTCCAACACTCACCACACTTCTCTGGAAGTGTTGAATGCAGTACCTCCAGGCCATCATCATAAATTCCTGTTGATCATTAAAGATGAAAACAGCAGGAAATGCACTACACTATTTTATCCTTTCTTAGCGGTCTCCGGGGGGCTTTCACATACAGTTGGAAATCTTCAGATCTTTTTCACATGAAAGTTTGAGTGGGTGGCTTCGCTGTGCAACAGAAGCAAAGTGTTGAATTTGGTTATAACTAGGGCTGGAAATGAAAGGGGGGGCAGGGGAACAGATTTCCCAGAGTGAATTTCATGGGGGAACAGTGTTCCCGCTGAAACTAGCTACATTTGTCAGGGGAATAAAGGGTATTTCTATATTTTCTCCACTAAATATCCTATGAAAGAAAGCTTTGCGGGTTCCGCACATAAATGCCTGAGATCTTTTGCATCTGTGGTTGCGCAGTGTTGACCATCGTGAGTGGCCACAACACATTCATGCAACAGATCGACAGATGCACATGGGAATCCATGGGCAACCGATCTTCGCATGAACGCAAAAGATCCACACATGCTCAATTCACAAATCCACACACCAGAAAAATATGTAGCGCAATATAGTGTCTTTTTCCAGCTGAGGTATTGTATTTTTTTAGTTACTTTACACTAAAGTTACTTTAGACTTGCAAGTCATATTTCAGTTTTAAAAGTAACCAAAAATAAACATATTTCTCCTCAAATTCATCAATATATTGTTCTTTTGAAAAATGGCTATTCCATGCTCTTCTGTTTTGAGAGAATAAAACAAACTTGATCTAACCGGGACAGAGAGAGAAGTGGATATCCCAGATGCATTTTTTTATTATCCAGATTTGAAAGCAAATGATGTAGAGATGTACGATTTGTACCTCATAATTGTTCATGAGAAGGTGTGGACGTAACATAAGATGTACAGTTCTCTTACGAGAGATTCTCTCGTATTGCGTAAGCTAGCTTACGCTACGGGAAAGATTCATCTTTTCTGAGATATTGAAGCCAAAAAATTATCCTTAATTTTGTATCATTTGTCAACGCAGTGCAGCAACTGCAGACCTTGAGCGGGCTAGCTAGCGAGCTCATTGGTTGCTCTGCGGCAACTGCTGCAGCCTATAGACGAACTTGCGTGAACTCGCGCCCAATGAGAGGGCCACGCGCTCACTGTCCCAAAGCCCGCCAGAATGGGCGTGGCTAGGGTGCATATAAGCGCAGTTCGTGAGGCTGGAACCCTGATTTTCATCTCTTCAGCGAAGCTCTTCGCATCTCTGAAACTGCAAGAAGCCGTGTCGCCGTTCGAGGGGCATCAAGCAAGCTTTGACAGCGCTCGAAGAAGCCGACGCCGCCACCTTCAGCCATCCTGCGAGCTACGCCATCCGGCGACGTATCCTTTTAAAGCAAACTAGTTCCTCAGTGAACTTCACAAAAAGCACGAGCGTCTTTTTAAAGATGCCTCGCACCTGCGGTTCATGCCGCACCCCTCTCAGCGCCGGAGACCACCACATCATCTGCGCTCTCTGCCTGGGACTGGGGCATGCAGAGCTCGCCGCTGACGGCGGATGCGACCTCTGCGAGGAGCTTCGATGTCGACCCTGCGGGCTCGACTTCAGCGCTCAGGACCGAAGCCGCCGCGCCGCCTTCTGTTTCGCCGCGCCGGAAGCGCCGCTCCCAAAGGCTGCGTGAACCGGGTTTAGAAGCGACTGTCTCGCCGGAGCCTCTCCCTCGAGCATCGCGTTCACCCTCCCGCCCCGGGCCGCGCAGTTGCCGCCGGCGGCCGCACTGCTGCCACCTCGAGAGCGAGGCGGAGGACAAGGGCTGCTGTTCCATCATGGCTTCGGACAGCAGGAGTGGTCACAAGCCTCCTCATCGGCCCAGGAATCCAGCAGGACCCACGCCGGAGTCGAAGGGGAACTGATACGCCTCCTCACACAGGCCGTCGACCGCCTCGGGCTCGAGTGGTCACCGCCCCCTGAGCAGGCTCCCAACAGACTCAACGGCTGCTTTCTTCAAAGCCGTCACCGCGGCGCCAGCGTCCGGCCGCTCCTTCCTGCGGAACTCCACGCCGAGCTCTCTAAATCGTGGAACGCGCCTCTCTCGGCCAGGATTCGATCCCACGTCTCCACCTCTTTCGCTTCAGTGGACGGCGCCGCTGAGAAGGGCTACTCTTCCATCCCCCCGGTCGAGGATTCGGTAGCAGCACACCTTTGCCCGCCCTGCGTGAGATGGCTTTCTAAGCCAGTGCTCCCGTCTAAGGCCTGCAGAACTACTTCCGCCTGTGTTGGCCGCACCTATTCCGCCGCCGGCCAAGCCGCATCTGCTCTGCATTCCATGGCCGTCTTGCAGATCCTCCAAGCGGACCTTCTTCGGGAATGGGATGAGAAAGGCAGGCACCCAGAGGCTGTTACAGATCTAAGGAGCTGACGGACCTCGCCCTTCAGCGCCACCAAATCTGCAGCTCAAGCCCTAGGGAAGTGCATGGCCTCGCTGACTGTAACCGAGAGACACCTGTGGCTAGCGCTAGCCGACATGGGAGAAGCTGGCGCTCCACGTTCCTCAACGCGCCGCTCTCTCCGTCCGGTCTCTTCGGTTCCGCGGTAAGTGGCATTGTTGACCATTTTTTGGAAGTCCAGAAAGCCACCCAAGCCATGAATCTCTTCCTGCCTCGCCACGCTAGCTCCCAGCGTCGACAGGGCAGCCGCCCCAGATCGCGCTCAGACAGCCGCCGCAGACCGCCGCCCCCCCGCGGGCCTCGGCCTAAGATTGCGCTGAAACCTGAACAACCGAAGTCCTCCTAGCTTTGTTGAAAAAACGACGGCTCAGTCCGCCGCGGCGGACCACCGTCAAAGCTTCACCCCTGTCAGTCCCCTTCTCTCAGGCTACTACAGTGGTGAATTCAGCAGCCAACAAGCGGTGTTACTACCGGCTTGCCTGCACTCAAGCGCCGTTTTCACGGCGACACAAAAAGATCTTGTAAAGAGCAAACATGTCTTATGTGTAGAAAATGTGCCCACAATCCAGTGTTCACCCCTACACACAAGCATTACACTTCCGTGTCCCTATCAGAGAGCAAACATGTCTTATGTGTAGAAAAAGTGCCCACAATCCAGTGTTCACCCCTACACACAAGCATTACACTTCCGTGTTCCTATCAGAGCACACTCACATAAAGCGGGCACAGCCCGCTCGAGTGTTAGAGTCAATAAGCAGCCCACGAGCCCGTCGTGCGCGTCCCCTCTCTGCCCGCTCTGTCACACGGCCAGCAAACACCTCTCTATGTGTAAGTCCCGTGCCCGTGACTATGCTTGCGCATCACTTAACAGATGTGACTCTTTCCCCATTCATCTGAATCGGGAAGTCACTCACAGAACAGCATGTCCCTGCTGTCTGCGAGCAGTCATTTATAAGTACAATAAGCGCGCTCACACATTCTGTTTAGCCCGCTGTGTACGGCAATCAGGGCGACTCGGCCATTCACCCTCTAGCGTTACGCTTCAAGGCGTGGGAAGCTATCCCAGGGATATGCAAATGGGTGTTAAGCACAATAAAACAGGGCTATTTGCTACAGTTCGATCGCCGCCCTCCCGCTTCAGGGCGGCTCGAAACTACTGTGAACACAGAAGCAGCCTGCATGCTTCGTTCAGAAATAACAAACCTTCTGTGCAAAAGGGCCATAGAGAGTTGCCGCCTTCACTGAGCGAGTCGGGGTTTTACAGCCGTTATTTTCTTGTCCCCAAGAAAGACGGCGGCCTCAGACCAATATTAGATCTCAGGGTTTTGAACAAGGTGCTTGCAAAAGACCGTTCAAAATGCTTACAATCAGGAAACTCCTCGCGCATGTGCGCCAGGGGACTGGTTTATTTCTCTCGATCTGAAAGATGCCTATTTTCAGATTCAGATAAATCCCGTCACAGGCCATTCTTGAGATTCAGCCTGAGGGTCAGGTTTATCAATACACCGTCCTTCCGTTCGGCCTGTCCTTAGCACCCCGTACTTTCACGAAGTGCATGGATGTGGCGCTCGCACCCCTGCGGAGTCAGGGCTTGCGAATTCTGAACTATTTGGATGATTGGCTGATTTTGGCACAGTCACATACGGAGCTTCTGTCTCACAGGACAGTTCTCCTGGTCGGTGTTTTCAAAATGGTGCACCGACAGAGACCTGGACCCATGGACATGTGGGGTGTCGTCACTGCTCGTGTTTTTACAAGAGCTGTTGGATAAGGGCAGATCCCCATCCATGCTCAAAGTGTATGCGTGGCGGCCGTCGCGGCGTTCGCCCGAACCCTGCACGGCCAGTCACGGGAAAAAGCGAGCTGGTCATCCGCTTCCTCAGGGGAGCTAGAAGGATGAACCCCTGCGCCCCCATCAGTTCCTATCTGGGATCTTTCTGTAGTTCTCGAAGCTATGAAAGCCCCCTTTCGAACCGCTTGAATCCGTGGATTTGAAATACCTTTCACTCAAAACCGTTTTTCTGACTGCCCTGTCATCAGTTAAACGTGTGGGAGACCTTCACGCGCTGTCTGTCAGCGCTGCGTGTATGGAGTTTGGACCAAGTGACTCCAAGGTCATTTTAAAGCTTAGACACGGCTATGTCCCCAAGGTGATCGGTACTCCTTTCAGAGCACAGATTATTTCCCTATCGGCTCTGCCAGCATCTGATAGCAAACGCGACACAAATCTCCTTTGCCCAGTCAGAGCACTGAGATTGTATACTGCGCGCTCCGTCTCTTTCAGACGCGCTGAGCAGCTTTTCGTTTCGTTCAGAGGGCGCACCAAGGGTCTCGCCACCTCGAAACAGACACTGTCTAGATGGATAGTGGACGCTATTGCTGCCGCGTACGCGTTGAAAGACCTGCCATGCCCGTTAGGCATTAGGGCTCACTCCACCAGAGGCATGGCCTCCTCGTGGGCATGGTCCAGCGGGATTTCCATTCAGGACATATGTGTGGCAGCGGGCTGGGCTTCCCCCTCTATCTTTGTCAGATTTTACAATCTGGAAGTGCCCGTTCTGCAGGCAAAACTACTACCAAATATTATTTCCCCACTCACAAGGGCTCCCCCGGGTCCCCCCACCCCCCTGGGGCTCATGCAGTGGATGCTTGGCGCGCACGGCGTTGACAATGGGTTCCTGTAGCGTAAGCTAGCTTACGCAATACGAGAGAACCTCTCGTAAGAGAACGTCTCGGTTACCTACATAACCTCGGTTCTCTCTAGATGAGGGAACGAGTATTGCGTAGCTGGCCGTGCTTCGCGCCACGAGCGATTTTCGCTTCATTCAATGAAAACCAGGGTTCCAGCCTACGAACTGCGTTTATATGCACCCTAGCCACGCCCATTCTGGCGGGCTTTGGGACAGTGAGCGCGCGGGCGCCTCTCATTGGGCGCGAGTTCACGCAAGTTCGTCTATAGGCTGCAGCAGTTGCCGCAGAGCAACCAGTGAGCTCGCTGGCTAGCCCACTCAAGGTCTGCAGTTGCTGCACTGCGTTGACAAATGATACAAAATTAAGGATAATTTTTTGGCTTCAATATCTCAGAAGAGATTAATCTTTCCCGTAGCGTAAGCTAGCTTACGCAATACTCGTTCCCTCATCTAGAGAGAACCGAGGTTACGTAGGTAACCGAGACGTTTTCTGCCATTCTGAACCATGAGCTGAAGACCCAAAGTGCATTTGCATGGTACAAAAGAACAAAGTTGCATGTGATCGACACCTCTTAAATGTTTGTTTGCAACTTGTTTTTTTAAAGAAGAGTGTCTAAAAATATGGACAGGTGGACAAGGCCTTTTTGAAATGCATAATTTGTCAATGCAGTGTGCAAATATAACTAATTTGGCATTTATGTGTGCAATCATTTAGAAACTAAATTTAAAACAGAAACCAAATATATTGTTCTTTTGAAAAATGGCTATTCCATGCTCTTCTGTTTTGAGAGAATAAAACAAACTTGATCTAACCGGGACAGAGAGAGAAGTGGATATCCCAGATGCATTTTTTTATTTTTTATTATTAAATATCAGAAAGTATACATTACAGAAGTAAAATGGGTTACAAATGCCATTTCAAAATGTTGTACAGTACTCCCAGTGCTGGGTAGACTACTTCTGAAATGTAATCTCACACTTTTTCTGTAATCTAATCTGATTGCTGTTGGATTACTTTGATTTGATAAAAAATTAAACATTAATTTTAAATGTATCAATACTACACTCCTTTCATTAAACATTAGTAAACATAAAATCAATGCAGTTTGTCAGTTGCTTGCTGAGTAAAAAAGTTGCCTAAAGGGTCAAGGATATGTGTTACTCAAGATAGAAGACAATGAGAACATGCTTGTTTTTATATTTGTAAAAATATTCTGTCGTTTAGAAAATTAGGAATGGTGATTGGACCTTTTATTATCCAGATTTGAAAGCAAGTGATGTAGAGATGTACGATTTGTACCTCATAATTGTTCATGAGAAGGTGTGGCTGTAACATAAGATGTACAGTTTTCTGCCATTCTGAACCATGAGCTGAAGACCCAAAGTGCATTTGCATGGTACAAAAGAACAAAGTTGCATGTGATCGACACCTCTTAAATGTTTGTTTGCAACTTGTTTTTTTTAAAAAAGAGTGTCTAAAAATATGGACAGGTGGACAAGGCCTTTTTGAAATGCATAATTTGTCAATGCAATGTGCAAATATAACTAATTTGGCATTAATGTGTGCAATAATTTAGAAACTAAATTTAAAACAGAAACCAATGTGCATTTGCGGATTTGGGTAGCATGCACACATCAATCATGATACGTAGAATAATTATTAAAATACTTTAAATTTAGAGAACATACAAAACCTCTTGTAAGGCATAGATTGCATTGTTCAGTTATTTCCCCCCATGTCTCTTTGAAAGTCAAGTTATTTCTGTATGTTGTAAAATGAGGAATGGGACTGCATTGTCTTAAATGTATGTAGTTCTCCCTGGTTAGGTGGCACATATTTCAGGCACGGGCGTCAATTTGTTTTAAAAAGTGTTTTTGTGTTTTTGTTGTTGTTGTTTTTTTTTTTTTTTTTTTTTTGGGGGGTCTAATTGTGACATCACAATACTCATGAATATTAATTAGGTTATGCACAGATAGTATCAAATAATCTTTTAATGAACAAAATGTACCTCCATAACCTCCTTGTGGCAGGTCGGAGGGCGGGGCTGGGCAGTCAGCCTTTAAACCTCACAGAGGCATAATTTGCCTAATACGGGACCGGGTGCGTAGGATCACGACCCGGCACCGCCCTCCGCCCTGCCACACTCCTGCTCGAGCATTGGCCATGTTTCTTCTGCATTGGACACTTATCCTGTCCCACCCATAAATAATGCCTATGATTTCAGGCTCTGTCTCAGACCGCTCTTTTACAATTTGAGAGCATAATTAGTAAATTACTCACTAGTTATTTCCTTTGGCTGATTGGTGCATCAAGATTGTAATCAGGTAATCCATACAATGTAACTGCAATTTGATTATGCACTTTATAAAAAGTAATTTCATCCCATTAAAAATATTTAATAACAATTTTTGTAATCTGGATTACATGTAATTAGTTACTATTTAGGTAATCCCACTTACATTTGGTGAAAGTGTTCCATCATTCCATCATATAAAACAATAACAGGATAAACTTCTGCTAAACTGAAAAAGAGAAAAGCAATGTTCCATTTTCATCTCATTTGAATATTTTGTTTCTCCTTTTTGCATTCAAAGCCAGTTACTGTTTCTGAATTTATAATATGGTTAAATAAGAGGTATTGCATTGGCCAATCAATGCATCACTGGCTTAAGCCTGTGATCTCCAAAGAGGATCTGAAGTTAGCTTTGTTTACTGTATTAACATAGACAC
Organism: Xyrauchen texanus; assembly: GCF_025860055.1. NCBI lineage: Eukaryota > Metazoa > Chordata > Actinopteri > Cypriniformes > Catostomidae > Xyrauchen > Xyrauchen texanus. The sequence continues at coordinate 27,141,098 of NC_068301.1, forward strand.
CTGTGGATTTGACCACAAGGCATTACAATATTATTTTTACAGAGCAGATTAAAAAACCATTCCCCATACTGTATATAAATATGTGTATTTATTACACTGTAAATAATACAGTGATATTACAGTCTTATGTATATTTGTATTTATTTCCAGTACAAATATCAAAATGTATTTGAGATAAAACAATTGTATAAGATAATAATACTTTCAAGAAATATATCTTAAATTAAGTTTAATCAAATGCTGAAAAGAAAATTGCGAATGCAGTTTCAAGTAAAATGAACTTATTTTAATGATGTTTAGAATTAGACATAAATACTGATTATGAATTATTTTTTTAAATTTTTTTTTTTTGCAGTGTACTGTCCCAGTTTGATTGTGATTGTGAAATATTCCATTCTGTCATTTGATATAAATGTCCTTTGAACTCTTATCCATATCTTAACTGAATCGCTATCATTATAATCAACAATACTGTCTATAGTGCAAGTTAGATATTTATTTATGGAACAGTACATTCTGGCCAACTTTTTATGTTGATGCATATCTGAAAAGAGTGTTACAGAATTAAAAATTATAATCCTTTCTATGGGAAGCCTTTTTGTCCATGGTTGCATTAGCATCTGTCCATCTCAGTTATAAGTGTGTAGTAGGCAGTGACATTTTCTCAGCAGGGTTTAGCAATGACAGCACTGTGCTCTTCAAGGATTTATCACATTAACCTGTGACCTCACTTTCCCTCTTTCAGCTCCTGGGGGAACACGCATTGATGACGGGGACACGACCAAGGTGACGAAGCACTGTGTGTTCAAGACAGAGGAAAACCACACTGCTGTTCGCAGCTATGCTCAGGTGAATACCCCACATTACCGTGTCCAATGAGCTGGTTTATCCAATTGTTATATGAAAAATAAGCAGCTGATACCAATGTGGCAGGACGATGGAGGAATCCTTTTTAGAAATTGCATTAGATGTACTTACTGTTGGCAAGTAAATTGGTCATTCACTTGTCTGGGAAATTGTTTTCAACTGTGGTGTAAATATAATTTTTTCAGAAGCAATATTCTCATCAATATTCTTATTCAGTCACTGGTTTTCCAGCAAGACGTGATACAATCATGTACCAACTTACATTAACATTGTATTTCTTGGCAAATCAAATACTTGAACAGGTCATTAAAAGGATAGTTCACCCAGAAATTACAATTCTGTCATGATTACTCAACCACATGTTGTTCCAAGCCCACAGAAGAGAGAAATTTAAAAGAAACACAAAAGCAGAATGTTTGCCCCATTCACTTTCATTCATCTTTTTCCATACAATTAAAGTGAATGGTGACTGAGACTAACATTCTGTCTAACATTTTCTTTTGTGGTCCAAGGATGAAAGAATAAATGTCATATGTGTTTGCAATACATTAAGTGAGTAAGTTATGACAGTGTTTACATTATTTGGTCAACTATCCCTTTAATAGTTCAAGTCAGTACTCACCAGACAAAATGTATTGTTGACAAGTTGACAAAATGCACAGGAAAGGCAGATATATATATATATATATATATATATATATATATATATATATATATATATATATATACACAGTATCTCACAAAAGTGAGTACACCCCTCACATTTTTGTAAATATTTGATTATATCTTTTCATGTGACAACACTGAAGAAATGACACTTTGCTACAATGTAAAGTAGTGAGTGTGCAGCTTGTATAACAGTGTAAATTTGCTGTCCCCTCAAAATAACTTAACACACAGCCATTAATGTCTAAACTGCTGGCAACAAAAGTGAGTACACCCCTAAGTGAAAATGTCCAAATTGGGCCCAGTTAGCAATTTTCCCTCCTTTCTTACTTTTGTGAGATACTGTATGTATATATATATATATATATATATATATATATATATATATATATATATATACATATCTGCCTTTCCTGTGCATTTTGTCAACTTGTCAACAATACATTTTATCTGGTGAGTACTGATTTGAACTATTAAAGGGATAGTTGACCAAATAATAACTAAATAAATAAATATTGACAAAAATGTACCTTTTTTCCTATGTATTTTCAATCTCTTCACATTCCCAATTCATCTACAGAACTTTATCCAATCAGAATTTATTCCTTGATGCTTACAAGCAAAGTTTGACAACTGTTTCACAAATCGCATGTCCGAAGCAGCGTGTGAGTTTGATCTCCACCCCTCAGGCCTTCAGAATTTCCACAGAATCCCTCAACAGTGCAAATGAATGGGCAACTAAAGTCAGATTGTCAGATTCATCAGCCAACCAGATTAATTTATTTGTTCTTGTGGGTGTGGTCTTTAGGATATGTCTCAGTCATCTTCTAGCTGGCACTGCAATCATGCTTTAAGTGATGTAAGGAATTTGAAGGCGAAGAGCGCGAGATCTTGCTGACGAGTCGGCTGTCATTACTGCTGTTATTTTGAAAAGTAAACATGTACCCTGACGAAACAAAGTTTATTGCAAGCAAAATTTAAATCACAAATATTATTAGATAGTTTTTCTTGTATTAGACCTCCTTGGTTTTTAAAATGTCAAATGGTATTATTAGTTGACTGCCACGTAATGTATAATAGGCATACGGCATCTTATTCATCGTGAAACTGTGTTTTCTTCATGGCATGAATCGCATTAAAGTACTAGACTTAAAATGCACGGGCCGCAGCTAGCTGTGTGTGATGCTATGTATATATATATATATATATATATATATATATATATATATATATATATATATATATATATATATATAGTAGTGTTGGGTTGGAGTCCACCTTAGTCGAGTCAAGTCAGAGTCTTTAAACAATTGAGTCCGAGTCCAAAAGGGGCAGAGTCAGACTCGAGTCCGAGTCCGAATTAATCTGTTCATGAATCTGAATTATAATTGTAACGTAAACTCATCATCAATATTTTAAGTTTATTTTAAACTTCACAACTAAGAAAAAAGTTTGTCAATATAAATGTATCAAAAACTCTGTTGCATTTCATATAAGGATTAGTATCCTTCTGAACAAACTTCAAAGTGGTTTCAGAATGAAAGCATATGCTTTAGGTGTATGAAGACAAAACTGTCCTTCAACACACCTCTTATTGTGTTCTGTTGACATTTCAATTATTTGTTGTTTTTTCACTCCCCTCAAACATAGACTAAAGAAAGTGAAAGATACGTTAGTAATTACAACCAAGATTATTATTATGTTTCTATTATATTATTATGAATTTTTATTTAGTTTTTATTTCTACTTCATTTTCAATTTGTCAATTCAGTTTAATTTAGTTTTATTTTAAATTTTCCCTATCTAAAGAAATAATAGTCTATATTGAAATTTATTTTATAATAATTTTTCTCTATCTGCCGACTGATTTGGGAAAATACAGTACATACAAATGAGTCAACTGCTAATGCTTCATCAAAAACAATCACTAACCTCACAATGTAGGACAGTTCTGCATGCTGCTCGTGTACCTAAATCCCTGATATGTCCATGTATATCATATCTAGACAGGCCCCATTTCCAGCAGCCATCACTCCAATAGCTTATCCTTGAGTAATCATGCTAAATTGCTAATTTGGTACTAGAAAATCACTTGCCATTATATCAAACACAGTTGAAAGCTATTTGGTTCATTAGGTTCAATATTTGGTTCAGAAATAGATGACTCACATGTCCCAGCTGACAGCTTCATTTAATTCTACCCACTCAACACCAGTTTCATGTACAACAGTAAAGAAAAAGCTACTTTTGAAACAGAAAACAAAAAGAAAAGGTTAGAGTGGGCAAAGAAATACAGACATTAGACAATAGATTGTTGGAAAAGAGTGTTATGGATCTTAACCCCATTGAGCTTTTATGGGATCAGCTAGACTGTAAGGTGCGTAAGAAGTGCTGGAGGTATTATAGGACATGTCTGCCAGGTGATGAACGTCTCCATGGAAGCTGCAATGTCAAGGATCTGCAAAGCACAGATCTGCACATGGAGGATTTTTTGATGAGAACTCTGAAGTAGTTTAAGAAGTTCTGAAAAAAAAAAATACAATTGTAATAGTAATTTTTTATGTTATTAATGTCCTGACTATACATTGTGATCAGTTGAATGCCACCTTGGTGAATTAAAGTTCCAATTTCCTGCCAAAACAGCAAAATCTGTACATTATTCCAAACTTTTGGGTGCCAGTGTGTGTGTGTGTGTGTGTGTGTGTGTGTGTGTATGTATATATATATATATATATATATATATATATATATATATATATATATATATATATATATATATATATATATATATATTAATCAATTAATCTCAATGCCCCCGGACTGTAATAAGGAAGATTCCTGAGAAATGCAAGCTTTTAGTACCACCTGTTTACTCCAGAGGGCAGTAAGTGAAATTTCAGCTGTATGAGTGTCACGAACCCCGCTCCTCTGCTTCTCCCCGCATCGTCTAGCACACACACGCACACTCCCTCACTCCGCCCCCTCGAGCTTTTCACGCTCTTTTTGCTCGCTCGAGCCCTCACGCCCACTTTGCTCCTACTCGCTCACATGCTCGTAGGCAATCTCCCTTCCTCGAGTTTCTCACGCGCTTCCAATCCCCAGAACATTATGACCACCTGCACTCGCGTCATCTGCACTCCTGCACATTAGTTTCACCTGCACTCGTCTCATCACCTGTCATGGTTTACACCTGCACTCGCCCCTATATATATCACCACCCTTTCGCTGCACGGGTGTTGGTTATTGTGTTTAGTTTCCCGCATCTTTGCCCCCCGCTAGTCTCGTCTAGTTTTGCCCTCCTCTTGAACTCCTCTTGATTACCCCTTAGCTTGCCAGCTCCTCGTTCCCCTAGTACCCCTGTCTACTCCCTTTGTTAGTTACCCGCCTCTCTGCTCCGCCCCCTGTTTACCCCGGCTTTCACCCTCGCTCCCCTCGACTACTCTCCCGGATTTGCCCCCTTTACTCTCTTTGATTCCCCGGCTTTTGACCCTACGCTTCCCTCGACAACTCTTCACTGGATTTGCCCGTTTGTACTGTTGCCTGCTTTTATTGTTTCAATAAAAGCAGTTTTTTGACTTACATTGTGACTGTCTCATCTTGTGTGTGTGTGTCCGGGTTACAGAATAACCAACCTCACCGAAGACAGTCACAATGCGTCGCGCTGAGGATTCGCGCGGCTCACTAGAGCGGAGGAACACGTCACATTCAGCGCGAGGAGCTACTGTGTGGAAGCATGATCGCGCGCTCACAGCCCAGGGCCAGCAGGTACGTGCGATTTTTGATTTTTGTCACCCTGCGTCACCTGTGTCTGCCCCTGAGCCCGTTTATGCTTCCCATGCATATTTGAGCGCCGTGAACTCTCCACCCCCGGAGAGGTTTTTTGGCTCTTCGGACGCTGACCAAGGGGTTTTTATGCGAGGCAGCGGTTGTGTAACTCATAACCCCGCCCTCGACATTAAGGAGCCAGCGGCCCGACTCTTGGGGTTGCGTCAGGGGAGTCAGCCCTTGGAGGTTTATGTTATTGATTTTTGTGCCCTGGCCAACCAGGTGAATTTTGATGAGGTGGTTCTGAAAGACATTTTTCAATATGGACTGAATGAGCCAGCCTCATCATACATGCCTGGTGGTCGCTGCTCTCTCAACCTGGCTCAGTTTATTGACCTCGCCCTGCTGTGCGTTGGTTCCTCGTTTACTGTGGGGGAGGCAGATACTGAACCAGCGCTCCACACCATGGCCCCCGTCTCGAGGCCTACCACGGCCCTAGTCCCGAAGCGTTACACGGCCCTAGTCCCGAAGCCTGACACGGCCCTAGTTCCGAAGCCTGTCACGGTCCCAGCCTCGAAGCCTGGCACGGCCAGCCAGTCAACGCCCATGCCTGCCACGGCCAACGAGCCAGCGCCCATGGCCCACGAGCAAGCGCCCATGCCCGCCACGGTCAACGAGCCAGCGCCCATGCCCCCCACGGCCAACGAGCCAGCGCCCATGCCCACAACGGCCAACAAGCCAGCGCCCATGCCCGCCACGGCCAACGAGCCAGCGCCCATGTCGGCCACGGTCAGCCAGCCAGCGCCTGTAGCCTCGACCGCCCCCATGGCCACATCCCTGTTGGCCGAAGGCGTCAGAGAAGGAAGAGGGCCCCTTCTCCCCAGTCTCGTCTTGTGCTCAAGACCGCAGAGGTTCCCCCAGAGTCTTCCACGGCTCTGCGGGTTCTGCTCCGCCCCCAGAGTCTTCCACGGCTCTGCCGGGTTCTGCTCCGCCCCCAGAGTCTTCCACGGCTCTGCGGGTTCTGCTCCGCCCCAGAGTCTTCCACGGCTCTGCCGGGTTCTGCTCCGCCCCCAGAGTCTTCCACGGACCTGCCAGCCTCTGCTCGCCCCTCAGAGCCCTCGCGGGCTCCTCTCAAGCCTCCCAGAGCTCTACCCCTCGAGCCCCCCCGGGCTCTGCCTCTCAAGCCTCTCAGGGCTTCCCCTCTCGAGTCTCTCAGGGCTTCCCTTCTCGAGTCTTTCAGGGCTCCTCCTCCCCTCGAGCCTCTCAGGGCTCTGTCCCTCGAGTCTTTCATGGCTCCACCCCTCCAGCCTCCCAGGGCTTCTCTGCACACTTCTCCTCACGAGTCTTTCATGGCTCCACCCCTCAAGCCTCTCACAGCTTTGCCTCTCGAGTCTCTCAGGGCTCCTCCCCCTCTCAAGCCTCTCAGGGCTTCCCCTCTCGAGTCTTTCAGGGCTCCTCCTCCCCTCGAGCCTCTCAGGGCTCCATCCCTCGAGTCTTTCATGGCTCCACCCCTCAAGCCTCTCACGGCTTCGCCTCTCGAGTCTCTTAGGGCTCCTCCCCCTCTCAAGCCTCTCAGGGCTTCCCCTCTCGAGTCTCTCAGGGCTTCTCCTATCGAGTCTTTCAGGGCTCCACCCCCTTCCAAGCCTCTCAGGGCTTCGTCTCTCGAGTCTTTCATGGCTCCCCCCCTCGAGCCTCTCGAGCCTTCCAGGGCCCCACCTCTAGAGCCTCTCGAGCCTTCCAGGGCCCCACCTCTAGAGCCTCTCGAGTCTTCCACGACCTTTTTCCCCGAGCTTCTCACGGCTCTACTCCCAGAGACTCCAGAGCTTCCTACGGCTCCGCCTCCCGAGCCTCCTACGGCTCCGCCTCTCGAGCCTCCTACGGCTCCGCCTCCCGAGCCTCCTACGGCTCCGCCTCCCGGGCCTCCTACGGCTCCCCCTCCAGAGCCTCCCACGGCTCTGCTCCCAAAGACTCCAGAGCTTTCTACGGCTCCGCCTCCCGAGCCTCCTATGGCTCCGCCTCCCGAGCCTCCTACGGCTCCGCCTCCCGGGCCTCCTACGGCTGCCCCTCCAGAGCCTCCCACGGCTCCACCTCCCGAGCCTCTCACGGCTCTGCTCCCAAAGACTCCAGAGCTTTCTACGGCTCCGCCTCCCGAGCCTCCTATGGCTCCGCCTCCCGAGCCTCCTACGGCTCCACCTCCCGAGCCTCTCACGGCTCTGCTCCCAAAGACTCCAGAGCTTTCTACGGCTCCGCCTCTCGGGCCTCCTACGGCCCCCCCTCACGAGCCTCCCACGGCTCCACCTCCCGAGCCTCCCACGGCTCCACCTCCCGAGCCTCTCACGGCTCTGATCCCAAAGACTCCAGAGCTTTCTAGAGCTCCGCCCCTCGAGCCTGCTACGGCTCAACCCCCCGAGACTACAGAGCCTGCCAGGTCGTCACCTCGGGGACCTCCCACGGCGCCACCTCCCTTGGCTCCACCTCCAGAGCCTTCCAGGCCTACCTCGCTGGAGCCGCCCACGGCGCCACCGTCATTGGCTCCGCCTCCTGAGCCTTCCAGGCCTTCGCCCCTAAATCCTCCTTCGGCTCCACCTCCGGAGCCTTCCAGGCCTCTGCCTCTAGAGCTTCCTGCGGCACCACCTCCCGCGGCCTCCCGCGGCCGTCAGGAGCCGTCCTATTCAGAGGGGGGAGTACTGTCACGAACCCCGCTCCTCTGCTTCTCCCCGCATCGTCTAGCACACACACGCACACTCCCTCACTCCGCCCCCTCAAGCTTTTCACGCTCTTTTTGCTCGCTCGAGCCCTCACGCCCACTTTGCTCCTACTGGCTCACATGCTCGTGAGGCAATCTCCCTTCCTCGAGTTTCTCACGCGCTTCCAATCCCCAGAACATTATGACCACCTGCACTCAGCGTCATCTGCACTCCTGCACATTAGTTTCACCTGCACTCGTCTCATCACCTGTCATGGTTTACACCTGCACTCGCCCCTATATATATCACCACCCTTTCGCTGCACGGGTGTTGGTTATTGTGTTTAGTTTCCCGCATCTTTGCCCCCCACTAGTCTCGTCTAGTTTTGCCCTCCTCTTGAACTCCTCTTGATTACCCCCTTAGCTTGCCAGCTCCTCGTTCCCATAGTACCCCTGTCTACTCCCTTTGTTAGTTACCCGCCTCTCTGCTCCGCCCCCTGTTTACCCCAGCTTTCACCCTCGCTCCCCTCGACTACTCTCCCGGATTTGCCCACTTTACTCTCTTTGATTCCCCGGCTTTTGACCCTACGCTTCCCTCGACAACTCTTCACTGGATTTGCCCGTTTGTACTGTTGCCTGCTTTTATTGTTTCAATAAAAGCAGTTTTTTTGACTTACATTGTGACTGTCTCATCTTGTGTGTGTGTGTATCCGGGTTACAATGAGCAACACGCAGTTTATATATGCCTTTCTTGTGAAAGGTGCTTTAATATGAGCCACACGATGTGATGAGACAAATAAGACCACTCCAGTGTCATGCGTAGCACTATAGTCTGCTTCGTTGTTCATAAACAGGAGTGAAAGTTTAATTGCATCGCTTGTTTGCAGAGATTGCTCTTTTTATATAGGTGTAATGACATTTGCATGTCAAATTAACAGGTTGAAGTCCAGCAAAAATGTGACAGTGCACTGCTCTCTGCACGCTCACTCTAGTCTAAACTTGACACTTGTTCAATGAGCTGTTGCGATTGAAGCAGTAGCACTGATCAGTCACGCTGATTCTAATATGACGATAGAAAGCAGGGGGAAAAATTGCACAATCCACTTCTAAATTTCATGCCCAGCTTGTAATAAGTGAAACAGGCCTTGGCTATATCACAAATATAACCAGAATTTTTTTTCGTTATTGACGTTTTAATCAGGCTGCTTGTCTGTTTGGACAAGTAAAATTCTATTTCATTTGCCCTTTTAAAAATCAATTTGTCCCAGACGTTAATGTTGAGCTCTGACTGGTATCTTATCTCCAACATTTTGTGTTTGTCTAGATGTTTTACAGGGATCGTAACATCCAATGTCCCTTGTTCTTTTGAGATGAAAGAGATCTAGGCACAGGATTAATGCCTTTATCACGCATTGATAGTTGGAAGATTGTACAGATGATTAATAATCTATTTCAGGATTTTTTTTCAGATATTTCCCAACACACTTTGCTAAAGTGTGAGTGGCAAGGTAAAAAATAAAGGAGGTCACAAACCGGACTCATCTGGTGGACGACATGGTACATTCTAAAATTTGAAACAATTATTTTCTACAAAGGTATGCACACCGATGTCAAAATTCTGCAGTGCCACAGGCATAGTTTTCCATTAAACTCGACCCAAATCATTATCAAAGGACAACATTAGATGATCTGTTGTGAACATGTATCTTTCATATAGACTACATAATGTTTTTATAGTTTCAGTACAATTATGTCATTTTGTGGTTTAACAGCTTGAAGACCAATTTAAGGCTACATACAGAGAAAGTACATAATAAACGTCGCCATTTCTAATCATTCAGTTTGCGTGGTGCACCAGTTTCATGCACTAACCTGCAAACTCATCAATGTAATTTTATTCATTCTTGAAGAAGTAGAAACACCTTCGTAACTTTGGACTGCCATCTGCTGCGCCACATCAGCTTGTCCTGTGTTTGCAATACCTGTGCCTTTCTTACCCACGACCGGCTTCAGTAAATGTTGTATCATCCTCTTGTGGTCTCCCAACGCTATTATGCTAGACTGTTAAACTGAAGGCCAACTGAGTGAGTTGTAAATCATGCAAATTAGTTTTCTAATTTAAATGTCAGCTATCATTAATATAAAAAATATAACAATAAAATAACGTGCCGATAATAATCTATGTATATCAATATTTAATGACATCTCTAAAGAGTTAATTGATCATATTGACATATGGCTAACATGCACATTTCAACAACACCAACTGGGTGTTCAGAAACTTTGAGCCAAATTTGAGCTGATGCTGGCCCTGGAGGGTTTGACTTGGAGACCTCCCAATGGGTCAGGGAACTATTTAGACCTGTCCTAATCAATGTGCAACTTTCCTCCAAATGGTTCTTTGGGCTGCCATAGACTCCCATAGCAGAGTAAAATTTTGCTAACAAAACAATAGAACTGATGCACCTACGCAAATGTATAATATGATATGATGACCACTCTAGACATGTTGATGCAGAGACTGATGGATACATTTGTGTCTATACACAGGTGTTCAATAAACTTATCAGAAGGTACAAATATCTGGAGAAGGCATTTGAAGAGGAAATCAAAAAGGTAACTAATGTGCATATCATGTTCCTGCTATTAATGCAGTCGCATCAATAAGAGATGTGCATTACTGGATGGTATGTTCTCTCACCCACATGTGCAAAATGTACCACTGCAGGACAAACGAACTCGATGCTACCGTGGTGTTTCCATTAATATTCATTAAATGCTAATCAGTTTCACTGTAAGCCAAAAAGACTCATATATTTTCTGATCCATATTTCATATCCCTGCATAGCTGCTTCTCTTCTTGAAAGCCTTCACTGAATCCGAACAGACTAAACTGGCCATGCTAACAGGAATCCTGCTGGCCAATGGCACACTGCTGACACCTATCCTCACCAGCCTCTTGAGCAATAACACTGTCAAAGAAGGTTGGTGTTTATTAGCGATCATATCTGCTTCTGAAATAAAAGTAGGAAAAAATTTAAGATTTGAAAATAGAACAATATTTATTTTATATTTTTACAGAAAGCCATCACAGGCACACACTGTTCAAGCAAAACGTTGTTAATCAGTCAGTGGTCTTTTTTGTAGGAATATCTGCCTCCTTTGCTGTGAAGATGTTTAAAGCATGGATAGCAGAGAAGGATGCCAATGCAGTCACATCTGCTCTTAGGAAAGCCAACCTGGATAAGAAATTGCTGGTATGGAGAACGATCATGTGGTGTGTGTGTGTGATGGCTTGTAGTGCATATCCATTTTGATACTTAATTTATTAACCTCTGAAAATGTTGAGGAAATAATAAGCTGTCATGTTGATAAGTTATGATTCCATGGACCTTGAAGTAGAGTGCGCCACAGAATTTATGCTGACTTCTTTAAAAATATGGTTTTGGTATTCAATCCCATTGAATGAGCATGACGTGCAAATTCCTTTCCATTGACTTAATGTGCATTGACAACAGTAGATCAAATATTTAAAGGATTATGTCTGTTGAAAAGTGTAAACATTGTGGCTCTGTGGCGCTATCAATACATTGCTCTGTTTCTTGAGGAGCCAGACCTGTCTGACTATTGGTTTAACCAATAGCATCAATTTTGGCGGGGCTATCTGTTTATCCAACCAATGGAAGAGGGTGAGGGGGCCCAGATACCACATGTATATCTCAGATGTCTGTTTTAGAACTTTTCATCTGTAAATCATCACATTCTAATTAACCTCTGCTAAACATCTTTTAAAATCTGATTAACAAACATTCTAAATGATAAACATCTCAAAGACATCTGTTGAATAACATTCAAGACATACTTATTGACATATGTCTTATAGACCTATTGCAGATGAGCAAACAATATAACACATCTTCCAGTTGTAAACACACATCAAATAGACGTCTGAAGGATGCAAATATGCTATCAGGAGTGTTTTTAGGAGACCCGTTTATTTTTGCAATTGTGTTTGTGGTCACTAGTAGCAAAGAAATTGCAAACCTTACCTTTTAGAAGTCATAATTTGACTTTATTTATGTTCAAAATTTTATTTTATTTCTGCTTTAATTTCAGGAACTCTTCCCTGTCAACAAGCAGAATGTGGAGCACTTTTCAAAGTACTTCACTGAGGCAGGCCTGAAAGAGCTGTCAGACTTTCTGCGTTCACAACAGTCTCTGGGCACACACAAGGAACTTCAGAAAGACCTACAGGAGCGCCTGTTCCAGCAATGTCCCATTAGAGAGGTGAATCCTACTGTTCACACACACACTGTAAACATATTTGCATATCATTCCTTGTAGTGCTTGTACTGCATATTTAAAGTGATAATTCACTCAAAAAGGAAAATGCTCTGATTATTTACTCACCCTCATGCCATCTGAGATGTGAATGACTTTCATATCTGGCAAAATGGCAAAACAAGATTTGTAGAAAAAGATCCAGACTCAGCAGTTACTTAGAATGGGAGAGGATGTTGATTTAGGTATTTGTAGGTCCAAAAAGCACTGATAGTCACCATAAAAGTAATCCATCCTGTCTCCAGTGTTGACATTGTGTTCTAAAGTGAATCAATCACTTTGTGTGCGAAAAAGAACATTTAAGCACTTCTTAATTATAAATGATCGATTCCGGTCAGGCGTTGATGAATGAGTGAATTTACCTCAGTGCTCCCATGACTTAACCATGATGGCACATGAACTGACGCATAACAGACACATAACCAATGAGTCTAAGGAACGTGCCAATGCACTTGCGTCACAGGAGCACTCGAGTAAATTCAGCCATTCGTCAATGCCTGACTGGAAGCAAACTTTTATAGTTAAAAAGTGCCTAAATATCATTCTTTTTTGCAAACAGTGTGATCGGTTCACTTTAGAAGACATTAATGTCACCGCTGGAGACAGGATGGATTACTTTTATGCCAACTATCTGTGATTTTTGGACCTACAAATATCTAATCACCATGTATAAAAAAATCAGATTCTCTGTAACCTTGGCAGTACCACTAAGCCTTATACTGCAATTTGAACAGGCTTGTGAATTGTGTTCAGATCGTGGTGTATGTGAAAGAGGAGATGAAGAAGAATGATCTGCAGGAGCAGGCTGTGATTGGTTTATTGTGGCCCTGCCTCATGAATGCGGTTGAGTGGAATAAGAAGGAAGAGCTGGTTACCGAGCAGGCCCTCAAACATCTGAAGGTACTGTATCACTCCGCAGCCATGCAAAGGTCTGCAGCTTCAAGCAACATGCCAGTAACGTCTAGCAACCTGCTAGCAAAACCATATACATGCTAAAACATGCTAGCAACACCAAGCAACATAATAGCAATGCCATCATACTTGAACATGCTAGTAACACCTAACTTTGTGGTAATACATGTTTGCAATGCCTAGTAACCATCCAAACATGCTAGCAACGTCAACTGTCCCAATACCCACACTTGCGGTCTAGATACTTAAGTGCGTATGCACGCGGCACCGAGTAAGTGTTCAAGACTGTCCCATGTCTGAAACATGCCAAAGCTCAGTGCACGTAAACCACACTAAATCCGCACTGGCCCGAATACTGCTCAGTAGCGGTCTTTCAGACATATCTCAGAGTTCATCGTGTTCAGGAGCCGACAACCCGCCTACCTCTTCGCCATGATGACGTCAAGGAAAGCTTTTTAGTTCAAGTTATTTATTATACTCAGATGGTAAAGCATATGTTATTGTTGTATGTATGAATATATTCAACATAAAGTTAAATATAATGTTCACAATTGGTTGAGATTAATCAACAGCATCATCATTATTACTAAATATTTATGTGTATATTTAAATGCCTCTTTGTTCTAATTTTGCCTAATAATCACCTGATTTTGTTTGTTCTCACCTAATACTGTTAGACATTTTGGTCATTTATCAGCCAGCGTGGCATACAGCATACTATTTACAGTAATACATTTTATTAACTACTACCACTGTTTCTGTCTCATCTGTATATGCATTTATGTATTGAAAGTATACGCTTAAATGCTTTTTATGTTATGTCACATACTGATAAGTTGTGTAAAGTAGTCTTTGTCTTAAATACATGACAAGCCATCTTATATAATTTTAATGGTTTGTAGTAGTAGCAATAAATAGATCACACAATATAAAAAAATAGTTTTTTATATATATATATATATATATATATATATATATATATATATATATATATATATATATATATATATATATATTAGGGCTGTCAATCGATTAAAACGTTTAATCTAATTAATTACATGGTGTCCCGATTAATTAATCGCGATTAATCGCATGTACAAATATTTGCTGAGAAAGCCCCTCATATAACAATAACTGAATATATAATTATTATACATATTTATATCAATATATAATTATACATAGTTATCTTTAAATATTAAAAACTTATATATATATAAAATATATTCAAATGCTTTTCATTCCTGTAGCAGAAGAGTTAATCATTGATAAGACAATACAAAAAGGATTTAGAATACAATGTATTGTTTACTACCATAGTACTGATCATAAGACAATCGTGGGCATGCGATTAATTGCATTAATTTTAACCCGTTATTTTTTGTTAAATTAATTGCACTGAATTAACATGTTAAATCGACAGCCCTAATATATATACATTATATTGACAGCGATTATGGATGACAATTTTACAGCTAAACATATTTTAATGTGCAAATTATTGAAAATCAAAACGAGTAAAAAAAGTTGCTCCCAATGGCGGGCTAGCGCCTTTAAATATAAATGCTCGAATAAGGTGCTTGAAGTGCTTAAAGTACTTTTAATTTGTTTTTGTTTTTTGTTTTTTTTTCTCACATTTCAGTCCTGGAAAACTTTTTTTTTATTTTATTTTTTTTTAAGTTATTTAATTTGAGAAAATAGTAAAATAGTTGCTTCATTTAATAAATCAAAAGAATGTATTTATTTTTGGGAAAAAACGACGACAGACCGCTGCTGTAGCAGGCCACGTGTCACCTGTTACTGCGCTGTTCTGATGAGCCAATCACAACCAATTGTTACTGGAGTATTTAAAAATATATATATTATAGATACTGGTGGATTTGGTGGATTTAACAAGTACGAATACTTGAAACTATCAGATTTAATAAAAAATTACTCTTCATAGTGAATAAATGTATATGAGATGTAAAACGTTTTGAATGATTTGAATGCAGATCAATGGAGGATTCCGTTTTGTAAGCCGCCTGGCGCCCTCTTGTGTAAAGAAAGCTTTGTATCTCACAAAATAGGATATTTCTGACAACATTTGGGTCAATATAAAAATGTTGACAAACATATATATATATATATATATTTTTTTTTTTATAAAAAGCTTAGTAAAAGGTGTCATTCAATAACCTAGCATTTAATGATATGAAAGGACTTGACTCTGTTTTGACAATTTTTTAGAAAATACATTTGAAATTGTCAATTGCCTGAAAATAACCACTGGTAACACACCAGTTCTATGACATGTTGCAAGTGTGCACAATTATTATTAATTATTAAAATAATTATAAATAATTAAAAGATTTTTTTTTCCCTTGAATTCATGGCATTGGTGATATCCTTTTTTATGTTTTACTATATATTTTTTTAAATACAAATATTTGTGGAAAATAATTAAGGTCAAAGTTCAGAGGCTGCTTAAATATGCATATAGTGAATTTTTTGTTTGTTTTTCTCCAGCATGTTAAAAAGTTAATAATGCACATTTAAACAAATATTTTCACACAAACATATTTGGTGTTTTACCCCATTGAACCCTCAAAATGTGGTGGTGTAACCCATTTAACCCTCAATAGTTTTAACTTGGTGTTAACTTTCTTCATTCTTGAAACAAAATTAAATAATAAAAGAAAGAACAACAGAGTTGTCCTTTATGAAAAAAAGAATGTCATCATGTTACAAAATGTTACCCTCAGCGTTTATGGGCAACAACTGAAGTCAAGTTGGAAAGTCAAAATTTGAGAATGACCCCTTTGCAATTTGGGTCAGTTCCTCACATAAATCTGTTGTGTGACTTTAGAAAACATGGAACACAGCACACGAGTCATATGGCCATCTGTTTACAGACCCAGTTATTCACTTTTGTTGAAAAATGAAGTGTGTTTTAAGGGAGCACACGACAATTGCACATACATTTCGTCATGAAAGAACCAAGAATTGTTACTGAGAATATGTAGTTAAAGATGCTCATTGAGATATGTTGTACTTGTAATAAGTGGTGTTTTATAAAAATAAATTAACTGAATGAATAAAATAGTTTTATTTAAAAGTAACAAATAATTATTTTTAATGGCATCTTGTGCATAGACCTTGAAAACAAATAAAAATGTGCATGAAATCCTTGAATTTAACAATGAAGCATCTGTACGAACCCTGGTAAGACAAGTGGGTAAGTAGGCAAATCCAAAACCACAAGCAGGGGATTGGGACAGGGCCATACTAGCAACATGCTAGCAATATCCTGCAGCATCATTCTGTCTATCTGTCTGTCTATCTATCGTTTGTCTTACTGTAATGTCTGTGGTTTAAACTTTCAGACAAATCTTTGTCCAGCCAACATCAAATTTTGTCTCCGTGAACTTTATTGTCTAATTATAATTTAGAATACTAACTTAATAACAATAACTGTCAACAGTTATAACTGGGGATGTTTAATTCTGTTTATGTATTTTGACATTATAACGGTTTCATTCTGTTCTGTGTAAGGTTAAAAAAAAATAGAGAATTTCCATATACCCTCAACAAGTGTGAAAAATCACCTAACATTAACATACCATAATTTGTACAAACATGCATTGTTACATATATACGATTGTGTCCATAAGGTGTGGGAAATTGCTATATTTAATTATTGCAGATTTGCATTGTTTTCAGTGTATTTTAATGCAGTATCTGTTTATATAAATGATATATAACCAATAAATACAGAAATATTTTTTGTTTCCTTAAAAGAGAACTGAATGCAGCATGTTAAATTCAAAATAAATTGAGATCAATTAAATATACATTATTGATTGTTTTGACAATCCTACAGTAGTTACAATAGAATCGCTGATCAACTAACTCTATTAATAATAATAAGTCAGTTGTATTTATGGTTTGCTCTATCTTCTTAGTGATTAAATATTTCCCTGTGCATATCCCATAGCACTATGCACCTCTATTGGCTGTGTTCAGTACTCAGGGCCAATCAGAGCTGGTCTTGCTGCTGAAGATTCAGGAGTACTGCTACGACAACATCCACTTCATGAAATCCTTCTCCAAAATAGTGGTGCTCTTCTACAAAGGTACATATTGACAGCATTCAACACTAACAGAGTATTTTACTAATATAATGGAGACATGAAGATATTGAGTTTGTCTCTCGTTGCACAGCTGATGTCCTTAGTGAGGAAGCTATTTTAAAATGGTACAAAGATGCCCATGCTGCCAAAGGGAAAAGTGTTTTTCTGGAGCAAATGAAGCAATTTGTGGAGTGGCTTCAGAATGCAGAGGAAGGTAAGGAAATTGTATATGCATATAAATAACAGCCTCTACCATACAAGCTGTGAATCTCAACCGCCTTATTTTTAATTATATCCTACAGAGTCTGAGTCAGAGGGAGAAGTAGACTAAAAATCATGTGGATCCTGATGATTGTAAGGATTTACACTGTCAACTTCTAGACACTGAAGAAAAATACAGGGAAAAGCTTCTGAGCACTATGAAAAGAGTTCAGGGTACTACATATATACAGCCTTTAATAACAATCACTGTAACATGGATTTCATACAAACACTATTCAGACACTGTACTGAAAGACATCAGTTTCCTGCAGCCGATTTTCATTTGACAAACGTGTATACGTGTCATATGACTGCTTTTAATCTTTTTATGAATAAAATATGTTTTATGTGTTACAAGAATGTGCCTCTTTAATCTGTCGGACAACTCTTCTTTACACCCTGGAAACACTGGTATCTGAGGTGCCTTTGGCTGCGTCCAAAATCCTGATCGGTCACAGTATGTACTGTATTTGATGAAGGCTGATAAAAAGTATGTTTTTAAGGTATGCAAGTGAGTAGTTTAAATATATATCTGGACATCCTGGAATGTGGGCATTATCTTGTGACCCGAATATATGACGTAATAAGAACCATGAAAGTAATGTACTCTGGTACAATCAAGTACAATTTAAGCACAAAGAACTACTTTTTGGTTTATATACTGTATTGCACTTACAGCTGAAGAGTCGCCCTGACACGAGTTTCTTAGCTTTGTTTTTTTTATTATTATTCAGTGTGTTGAATGTGATGTCTCTGAAGCTTGCGTGACATAATGTGATAGTAAAATGTCCAGTGGATGCACACTTCAGAATCTTGCTGCACATAGTAGGTCATCTGGGTATTTCTCATGTACTGTTGTATGAATACTGAGGAATCGGACACCCCACTCCATTGGCTTACTATTTTTTGCATACTATAGTAGGGAAGTTTGCATATTTGGATACAGCCTCTGCCATTTGTTATGTTGATTAAGATTATATTAAGATATTTTATATTGAATGTCAAGTCAAAGTTTATTTATCAAATTCACAATGATACACCATGGCAATGAAATGTAGTTTCTGTTGGCTCCAGAGAAGAAAATGTATAGAATCGCACAGTTAAGCTAAGGGTTAAATGTAAATTAAGCTAATAGCAGTTAAAGAGAAAAATGCAATATACCCATAGAGCACTTTATTAAGAACAATCTGTACACCTGCTTATTCATGTGATTCATGTCATTCCTTAGCTTTTAATAACATT
The DNA here is from genome assembly GCF_025860055.1 of Xyrauchen texanus. Lineage (NCBI taxonomy): Eukaryota > Metazoa > Chordata > Actinopteri > Cypriniformes > Catostomidae > Xyrauchen > Xyrauchen texanus. The sequence continues at coordinate 27,159,950 of NC_068301.1, forward strand.
CAACCACATATTTTGGCCCAAAGATTGGCAACAGAGTTCTCCTTAGATGGAGGAATGGTATTGTGGTTGTTGGACTTTTTAAGTTGCAGAGTTCAGCAGGTGCGTGTTGGTTGTTCACAAAGTGATTACCAAAGTAGGTTCTCCCCAAGGATGTGTCCTCTCACCCTTGTTGTTTATTTTGTTTTCAAATAGTTGTACTAGTTTATTTCCAGGAAGATATTTAGTTAAATTCACAGATGATACTGCATTAGTTAGTCTCCTCCTGGGGGATGAGGACAGTCATGGACCTATTTTGGATGAGTTTATCTCTTGGTGTGATGATTCTAATCTCCTTCTCAATACTTCAAAAACTAAGGAGATGTGTATAGATTTCAGGAAAGAGCCATCATCGTGTGTTACTATTATCAAAGGAGAGCCAATTCATCTAGTGCAGTGTGTACATAATTTTTTTTAGAGATGTCAAATGTGTTTCTATGTTGTCCAGTTGCTTGTTTACTATCAAGAATGCACATGTTGGGGGCCTGGGTAGCTCAGCGAATAAAGACGCTGACAACCACAGTTCAAATTCAGGGCTTGATGAGTAACTCCAGTAACTCCAGTCAGGTCTTCTAAGCAACCAAATTGGCCCGGTTGTCAGGGAGGGTAGAGTCACATGGGGTAACCTCCTCATGGTCGCTAAAATGTGGTTCTGTTTTTTTATTGCATGTGTTATTATGAGCAGACTTGTCATGTCAGGTACACATTTTAACACAAAATTCACAACACTGGAACATAAAATTCAAAATAAAATCCCCAAATCTCAACATATTATAAAGGAATATTCGGGTTCAATACAAGTTGAGCTCAATCGACAGCATTTGTGGCATAATGTTGAAATTGTCATAAATAATTGTTGAAATTATTTGAATTAAGTTAATTGTCCATGCCCAAAAGGGTTTTCAAGCGTGGGGGGGATCACCAAACTAGCATTTAATGATATGGGCACTGGCCCCATTGGCCTGGTCGGTAATCTGTCGCTGTGCATCTGGTCTAATACTTGATTGTGTGTGCACACATATTTGCATTGCTTTAACCACTCTTTGTAAGTCCCACCTTCTTGCACACCAATTGGTCAATTATAAGAGGCTTGCAGATAAACTATTGGCCAAATTAAACAGTTATTAAATTAAACTATTGGCCAAATTGGCAAACTGCCTGTCAATCTCTCCGCGAATGTGTTCGGCATCAAACAGATGCTTGACAGCAGCAGCAAATGACAGCTGATTGGAAACAATGCCCAAAAGAAAGTGCAAATTTACAGAAGATTTTCACAAAAAATTCCCATGCTTTCGTCCAGGTCGAGATCCGTGGGAAGCAGAATGTATGATATGTAAAGCTGCATGGCACTTATGTGTCAGTTGTTAATAAAGGTGCTAGCAGTCTGCGAAGGGCACCAACTCCCTAGGGGGGCACCAGAAAGTCCAACGGCTGCCCTTACTCGCACGTTATAGGTAATTCAAGGACCTGAAAGCAGTTGCGGAACACAGATAATCGATTTGCGCTCATATCACGCATTTTTTAGAGTTGCAGTCTGCTTAAGCGATATACACTTTCCCCCCAACTGTTACAGTTAATTCATCAAGGACAAGTTTATGTTGACAGCACTGCGCGGACCACATGCCTACATGTGTGTATCCTAAAATTTAGGCATTATACCTAAAAAACCGTAATTGCCGAATATTAATAATATTTTTCTTAATATTTATATGTTGTTTAGTAAACTTAATTAAGTTTTTAACCACAATGAAACAGAGATGAAAGCAATCTTGGCTGCACAAATGCAGCGTGCAATTTTACCAGTTGTCAGGTCCCGTGCCGTGCGAAACAGCCTTGTAGTAGGCTACACTGGCTTTATGTGTTCGTCGTGCCAGCCATCTCTGTACTTGAGGTTATACAGCAGTCTCCGTAGTGACATTCAAGCGTGTTGGTTGACTGAGTGTGCCGCTCTGAAGGTGTGTTTGCTCAACACAGTGAAACAAACTCTGGCTACATCTACGATATCAGGGGGTGCTACAACTGCTTGCAGACAGTGTCCATTGATTTCTGTTTCATTATTTTATTTATTTTGTTCATTGCATCACAAATCAAATGCCATGGACTTGGCTGGACTCTGAAAATAATCCTGAGTCCCAAAGGGTCGAGTCCGAGTCAAGTCAGAGTAAAAATGCATCAGAGATCGTGACAAGACTATTAAAATTGGACTAGTGACTCTGACTCAACTCAGAGTCCAAACTCAAGTACCCCAAATCTAATATGTAGTAACCTGGTAACAGTGTACTAAAATGTTGAAAATGTATAGACGTCTTTCCCATTGTCTGCGTCATATACACACTGACATTGCTGTTTTTAAATATTTGAAATGGAAAGACACGAATTTTGAATTTGATTTAAAGTTAATTCATTTAGAACTCTTCATTACAAGCTGAAATCATATTTCATAACTTACAAAAGATTACTTGAATTTGATTAACATTAACGGGGAAAATACCCCTAAAATGTTTTAGTATGTTTCTGAATAAAACCGACTTGGTCCAAATGGGCACTATAGACGTGTTGTGTCAATAGAGGGCAGTATGCTGGTTTTAGTGTGGAAACATCATCCTCTCTTCTTCTCCTCGCCGTTCATTGGTGGCGCGTGCTCTGCTGTGTCTGTCGGAGTTGGCGCGAACGTGCACGCCGGCGCGAGACAAAGAGCATCCTGCTGCACTCCCGTGAAACTTCACCGGTATCCTGCTATCGGTTCAGTCTACGTGTGAGAGCTGTTCGTTGAGGCGTTATGGCTGATAAAGAAGGTTAGTATGTTTCCTTGCCATTAATTACTTCCTTTTAGTGGTGGCGGGTAAAATGATGTCGGTAGCGCTACTGAGGTGAGCTGATTTCACTGTGTGTACATTCAGTGCAGGCCGAATCCCGCCATAACTGCACTACATCGCTACATCATTACAGTTTTACACTGCAGACTGTATTAACTCGCAAAACAATTGGTTATTCAGCACAAGTCCCTTGTGCTCATTCAGTTTATTATTGGAATATTATAGATAGTAATCAGACTTTAAAACTGTGTGACAGAATTAGCTGCGGCTAGATTGTTGTAGAAGTGGAAGTGTGTATGCATTGAGTAGATTTATTACTATGTTCCTGGAAGAATTAATTGTTGTTTTGAATTTGTGTATCTAGTTAATAAGTGTATATTATTATGCTATGTGATTTAAATCAAGATAGGACAATCTCTACTTAAGCTGCATGATGGTTATATGGATTTTTTTTTTTTTTTGTCAAACAGCTGTTGTAAAAAATGAGACCAAAAGATTTTGTATATTTCACTTGAGCTACATTGAAGTTCCTCTGTTAAAGCCGTTTTGACAGATCTCATGTCGTTCTCCCGCCCCCTTGTGTTACAGCTGCATTCGATGACGCGGTGGAGGAGAGGGTGATAAATGAAGAATACAAAATATGGAAGAAAAACACCCCATTTCTCTATGATCTGGTGATGACCCATGCACTGGAGTGGCCAAGTCTTACTGCTCAGTGGTTGCCAGATGTCACCAGGTACCCCATTCACACCTACTAACATTAGACTTCATTGAATACATTGTAATTAGGGGTGTGACGTTTCGCTCTGACTTCATTTCGATTACCATTCTTGACCTAACGATTACGAAATATGAAATTTGGTTATGAGTCGATTATTTTGGAGTAAAACATAATTATTTTCAAAACTATGGCGAAAAAAGTTTTAAAGTTTTTACTGAACATTCGTAATTTAGACAGCACAGTCATGCACCAGACTTGAACACTAAAGTCATTGATGCATTTAGGACAGAGGAGATTTGGCTTATATGTGTGGGTGCATATATTAACAAACAATGGTTTACATGATATGCATTATAGACATGAATATGTTACATGTAGACACAGTGTTGAACATTTACTTATGATACATGCGTAATACATATCCGACATGAATAAAGGATAACAATGTCAGATAATGACATAATGCAAACACACTCAAACAGATGGTAAACCGTGAAATAAGTGTAATAGATTTGCATATTATGTAACTATTTATTGCACCATTAATTAAAGATGAACAGTGCAGGTTTTATTCACAGCCATATGTCTGCCCACCAATTACATTTATGTAAGCCAAGTTCTATTCATGGTTAAATTCTGTTTTATGGAGAAATAACACATTTTATGGGGATACAAAAGCAATATTAACATACAGTGAGGAAAATAAGTATTTGAACACCCTGCTATTTTGCAAGTTCTCCCACTTAGAAATCATGGAGGGGTCTGAAATTGTCATCGTAGGTGCATGTCCACTGTGAGAGACATAATCTAAAAAAAAAATCCAGAAATCACAATGTATGATTTTTTAACTATTTATTTGTATGATACAGCTGCAAATAAGTATTTGAACACCTGAGAAGATCAGTGTTAATATTTGGTACAGTAGCCTTTGTTTGCAATTACAGAGGTCAAACGTTTCCTGTAGTTTTTCACCAGGTTTGCACACACTGCAGGAGGGATTTTGGCCCACTCCTCCACACAGATCTTCTCTAGATCAGTCAGGTTTCTGGGCTGTCGCTGAGAAACACGGAGTTTGAGCTCCCTCCAAATATTCTCTATTGGGTTTAGGTCTGGAGACTGGCTAGGCCACGCCAGAACCTTGATATGCTTCTTACAGAGCCACTCCTTGGTTATCCTGGCTGTGTGCTTCGGGTCATTGTCATGTTGGAAGACCAAGCCTCGACCCATCTTCAATGCTCTAACTGAGGGAAGGAGGTTGTTCCCCAAAATCTCGCAATACATGGCCCCGGTCATCCTCTCCTTAATACAGTGCAGTCAGCCCTGTCCCATGTGCAGAAAAACACCCCCAAAGCATGACGCTACCACCCCCATGCTTCACAGTAGGGATGGTGTTCTTGGGATGTACTCATCATTCTTCTTCCTCCAAACACGGTTAGTGGAATTATGACCAAAAAGTTCTATTTTGGTCTCATCTGACCACATGACTTTCTCCCATGACTCCTCTGGATCATCCAAATGGTCATTGGCAAACTTAAGACGGGCCTTGACATGTGCTGGTTTAAGCAGGGGAACCTTCCGTGCCATGCATGATTTCAAACCATGACGTCTTAGTGTATTACCAACAGTAACCTTGGAAACGGTGGTCCCAGCTCTTTTCAGGTCATTGACCAGCTCCTCCCGTGTAGTTCTGGGCTGATTTCTCACCTTTCTTAGGATCATTGAGACCCCACGAGGTGAGATCTTGCATGGAGCCCCAGTCCGAGGGAGATTGACAGTCATGTTTAGCTTCTTCCATTTTCTAATGATTGCTCCAACAGTGGACCTTTTTTCACCAAGCTGCTTGGCAATTTCCCGTAGCCCTTTCCAGCCTTGTGGAGGTGTACAATTTTGTCTCTAGTGTCTATGGACAGCTCTTTGGTCTTGGCCATGTTAGTAGTTGGATTCTTACTGATTGTATGGGGTGGACAGGTGTCTTTATGCAGCTAATCGACCTCAAACAGGTGCATCTAATTTAGGATAATAAATGGAGTGGAGGTGGACATTTTAAAGGCAGACTAACAGGTCTTTGAGGGTCAGAATTCTAGCTAATAGACAGGTGTTCAAATACTTATTTGCAGCTGTATCATACAAATAAATAGTTAAAAAATCATATATTGTGATTTCTGGATTTTTTTTTTTTAGATTATGTCTCTCACAGTGGACATGCACCTACGATGACAATTTCAGACCCCTCCATGATTTCCAAGTGGGAGAACTTGCAAAATAGCAGGGTGTTCAAATACTTGTTTTCCTCACTGTAATAGATTGTAATCTGGGAAGAAGGCAACAACGACGTACTTTGGTCATTTGTGATTTTATTTATTTATTTATTTGTAATTGATGCATCAGAATTTCATTGATTGATAGATGCATTTTTACACCCCTAATTTTAACAATATAGACGATTACTAAATCCATTTTTTTTAACCTTTCTGATGGACCTTTTCCCTCTTTTCAATGATTTCTTTTTATTATTTTTTATTTACTGTGTGTGTCATTGTCAAGTATAGCACTTAATGGTAGCCACTAGTCAATATTAATACCATGGTATTCCTGTTTTATTACTGTTTATTACACTATAAAAGGTTTGATCCCCTTACATGTTCAGATGATCAGGGTAAATAACATGCACCCTTGTCATGTATTTCGCAGACCTGAAGGGAAGGATTTTAGTGTGCACCGTCTGGTTCTTGGCACACATACCTCTGACGAGCAGAACCACTTGGTAATTGCCAGCGTCCAGCTGCCCAATGATGATGCCCAGTTTGATGCCTCACATTATGACAGTGAAAAAGGAGGTGCGGGGGTCTTTATTCGTGTATATGGATCAAAAACTGTAAATTACAAATCATCTCTCCACTAATCAATGTCATGTTATCACATCCATTTCTCTCTCTGTTTACAGAATTTGGTGGTTTTGGCTCAGTGAGTGGCAAGATAGAGATTGAGATTAAGATTAATCACGAGGGAGAGGTAAACAGGGCTCGCTACATGCCACAGAACCCCTGCATCATTGCCACCAAGACCCCCACAAGTGATGTGTTGGTCTTTGACTACACCAAGCACCCCTCAAAACCTGGTAGGGGCACTTCTGGAAACATTGTTCTGTTCTGAGGTTATTTGATAACCATGTTCTCATTTTGTCCTTTCACAATATGAAAATATCATTATGGGAGACTTGAGGTATATTATAAATATCAGGTACTTGAATTTTAATACTTCTTTAATAATTCTGTTCCATTGGAGACCCCTCTGGAGAGTGCACTCCTGACCTGCGTCTGAGGGGGCATCAGAAAGAGGGTTATGGTCTGTCCTGGAACCCCAACCTCAGCGGCTGTCTGCTGAGTGCATCTGATGATCATGTAAGACAAATTTGCACAATCCCTACAAACTCTTTTGTTTACGCTTAAAATGCTAATGTCTCTGAATGTTTAAGTCATGCATATGTGGTATTGTTGAATGCTTTGAATCTGAACTTTCTATAGATATCCATCACTTCTGCATTTGTTATGCCTGAAAACATTTGCGTCACTATTCAGCGCCACTTAAGAGGTCATGTGGTAGAAATATAAACTCTTTCATACGTACCGTCACACATATGTGTTATTTCTAATTACTGGGCCCCAGAGTAGCATCACACATTTGTCTTTCAACAATGCAGCAGTTGCCACAGAATACGTTTATTTTTAAAACATACATCAAACTCATCACCAAAGTACCACAATAAAAAGTTTACAGCTCTTATAAACACAGTCAATACATCAAATACGGTCTTCCTCCAATGATTCTGCCTTTTGTTTACATTAGTAGCGGTTGTCATTCATCAGACCTGTCATTATCTTTTCAAGCACATATGTTTATTTTATATTAAAAACAGCCTAAATGTCACAAAAGTACAACTAAACAGTTCACAGCTTATATATGCATAGCCATCATCATGCAATCTTGCCATGAACACCGCTATGTCTACTTATTAGTTGCAGATGCAGTTTTCATTCACACAAAAAGCAACTCAAACAATCTTTTTAGGCATATAATACATTTGTTTTCTAAAACAGACAGCCAAACTATCACAAAAGCACCACAATAACCATTTAAAACTTGTATACTCGCAGTGGCACTGTTTGACTTCTCAGAAGTGTGTATGTGTGACAAGCACTTATGTAAACAGACTTGGCTGCGTGCATCAGATAATCACGCTCGATCAGCGTGTTTTCACTCCGAGTATAGGCAAACCGGACTTATATTTTTAGTTTTTTTGCAGCTATAAAAATGAAATAAAACACAGTACAGCAAACATAACCCATATGTTCAAATGTTTACTATATTATAAACAGTATTTAATTTTTTTATGACAAGAAATCAAACATTTTAATAAAAATAAGAAAATACCCCCCTCTACCGGCTGAGCAGCACATGAAAAAACAACTCCCTCTAGGGGGCAATGCAGGGGAATTTAGACCCTACACATGAAAAGGTTAATATGAATATAAAATTATTTCAAATACCATGTAAATAGACAAGTCTATGATATAAAAAATATATCAAATGAAAGCTCGCATTCTCAGGAATGCAACTGTACAGTTTATTATATTTTCCTAATACCACAGTTTGAACGATAAAAAATAAATAAATAACAAAGTGATTTCTGTAAGACATCAAATGCAAATTTTTTATTCGCCAATCATTGCTGCTGTAAGCCCCAAATAGCATGCTTAACAAATTATTTGAAATGTTATCGACTAATGATTAAAAAAAAAGGACCCAATTTTTTTGGCAATTAGTCCACAGTATGTGTAAATGGTAGGGGTGTAACGATCCATCGATCTGGATCAATGCATCGATCAAATCACTAAAGATACGATGCATCGATTCAATTTGTAAACATTAGTTTTTTTTTTAAGATGCACCTTTATTTTGAAATTCTTGCCAGCCACGACCGTACACATTTCCGTCAGGTGATGCAGCAACAGTATGATATTAATCTTGCTCTATAAGCGCTAAATATGGTTCTCATTTGGGACATGGATGTGTACAGAGTGACTGAAGCCTGAAGTTGCACTGTGCTCTATCTGTGCACGTGTGTCAACAGGGATGCGAGATCCGGTGACAGGATAGCAAGCAGCTATTGGGCTTCCCTCGATATTATTCTACATGAGAATTTTCTATTTTAAAGCATAATAGAGCAATTCAACTAAAAGGATAAACAGCTGCAATATTCTGAGCTGGGCTGATGAGGGAAAGAGAATGCACCTGCCCTGCACTGGCATCAATTACAAGACATTTCACATCTACACACAAGCACACTTACTAACACTATCACAGTGAACTCTGAATCTTTCAATACAATAGATAACACTTACACTCCTGTTGTGGGTATGTAAGTATTTTGGATTGAAAAATTTGCTTAATTGTTGTAGAGATAACAAATTGTAACCGTAGCATTACCTCATTCCACAAGGCAATGAGCTGTCATCAAATGACTTGTGATCACATGTATGTGACTTTATTTTTTTGTATATATTTTTGTTTTATTTTTTCAACAACTGAAGTACCTTATTTTGTTGTGGATGTTCCAATCTGGATACTGGATTTGCACTTTTCAGAGAGCTCAAAATATTCAAATTATAATTTAGTTGCACTTTTGAGATAATAAACGTACTAACGTACAGATGGCGGTATCGGAAAATATCGGATTGCTGTCTAAAAGAATCAAAGTAAGATCGTATTATGATGAAACTTGATTTTACACCCCTTAGTAAATGGTGAGTTTTTAAATTTGGGTTTGAAAAATTGCAGATGGCAGCCCAAAAATGTCCCATAGTTGAAGAGCTTTACTTATTTATATGTTGTCGACTCTTGTTTTTCAGCAGGAATACCTGATCTTCCATGTGTTATTCTGCAGTTATGGTTTCTACATTAATTGTAGATAGCATGCCTTGTGTTAATGTTTCCACGTGTTCTCTTTCTCTGCAGACTATCTGTCTCTGGGACATCAGCACAGTGCCTAAAGAAGGAAAGATAGTGGATGCCAAGACCATTTTCACTGGTCACACTGCTGTAGTGGAGGATGTGTCCTGGCACCTGCTACACGAGTCACTCTTTGGGTCTGTGGCTGATGACCAGAAGCTTATGATGTAAGTAATTCTTCCTCTGGATGTTTCTTCTAACAAATCTCTTTGCCTTCAGTGTATAACAGTGTAATAGTGTCAAAGCTGTCACAGTAGTGTGCCATCATCTGTTCAACCTGTAGCTGTAAAATTAGCTATATTTTAATCTCTGTCTTTTTTTTTCTTCAGCTGGGACACACGCTCCAATAACACATCCAAACCCAGTCATGCAGTGGATGCACACACTGCAGAGGTCAACTGCTTGTCCTTCAACCCTTACAGCGAGTTCATTCTGGCAACTGGTTCTGCTGACAAAGTAAGAACTATAAAAAGGCCTTTAAGTTCTGGTGCACCTATTAACTCATTAAATGTGGGACTCTGACTGAAAGTGATTTATTTATTTTTTTCATCCGTCACAGACTGTTGCATTGTGGGATCTGCGAAACCTCAAGCTAAAACTTCACTCTTTTGAGTCACACAAAGATGAAATCTTCCAGGTACTGACACATCTCTTAACATTAGTGTAAATGGTATGTTTCAACCTGTGCAATGAGATTACATGACTCTGAATGTGTCCATAGGTTCAGTGGTCACCCCATAATGAGACCATCCTGGCCTCCAGTGGAACAGACAGGAGACTCAATGTGTGGGACCTCAGGTGGGTTGTCTCATTGTTATTTTACTCACCACCTCTCTAAACTCTAAACTTCTCTATGCTCTAAAAATGTTCCTAAAAACTTACTTTGTTAGTTTATTTCTTTTCTCAGTGTGAATAATTTTGACATGTTTTTTTCTTCTTCTGCAGTAAAATTGGTGAGGAACAGTCACCAGAAGATGCAGAGGACGGACCTCCAGAGCTACTGGTGAGTACTGATACCCTATGTTATAATATTTTTTTTATTGTTTAAGTTGTTATTAGGGCTGTCAATCGATTCAAATTTTGTATCGAATTAATGACATGGTGTCCCGATTAATTAATCGTGATTAATTGCATATACAAATATTTGCTGAGAAAGCCCCTCATATAACAATAATTCAATATATAATGATGAAATAATTATACATAGTTATCTATAAATATATATATATATATATATATATATATATATATATATATAATAAAATGCATTACAATCCTGTAGCAGAAGAGTTAATTATTGATAAGACAATACAAAAAGCGGCTTTAGAATACAATGTATTGTTTACTACCATATTATTGATCATAAGTCAATCATTGGCATGCAGTTCACAGCAATCCATTTCACAAGTGAATTTGTCAATCAGTTCCAGATTTATTATGAGGGCTTGATTAAGGACCCGTCAGACATCCTTGTGTAGCTTCTTGGGTGTGTTGCGTCATACACATACAATTTTAGGTCACTGTGTCAAGTTAAATATAGTTTAATGCTTGGAACACATCTTGAGATCTCTTAGTTTGTGTTAAATTGGCAGCCCTAGTTGTTATATATAAGTTCTGGTTGCATGACTTTCTATTTGAGCTATTAAACAGTTGTGCTCTGTATGAGTTGTGCTCAAATTTACTCTTGGTCTCAAGAAAAGCAAACACAAGCAGAAAATCAGTATCCAGTTATTGCAAATACAGTACTGGGCAAAAGTTTTAGGCACTTAAGATGTTTCACAAAAGCATTTGTCTTAAGATTGTAAATATATCTTCAGCTTTACTGTGTCAATAGGAAATATACATTTTAGACTCCCAAACATTAGTTTTGCAAATAGAAATGATTAGAATAGAAGAACAGGGAGCCCAGCAACAGATGGTATTGTCCCCAGAGAGACCCCCACAGAACATCGAGTCAGTCTGGGATTACATGAAGAGACAGAAGCAATTGAGACAGCCTATATAGATTGAAGAACGTGGTGATTTCTCCAAGAAGCTTGGAACATCCTATCTGCCAACAACCAAGAAAAACTGTGTCCAGGTGTACCTAGGAGAACTGGTGTTGTTTTAAAGGCAAAGGTAGCCACACCAAATATTGATTTTTAGCTTTTTTTTGTTCACTGGACTTTGTATGACATTAAGTGATAAATGAAAACTTTTTATACCATAATTTTTGAAGACATCCTCACTATGCAACATTTTTCACAAGTGCCTAAAATTTTTGTACATTGCTGTATATATTGTTATTATTTATTCTTATTTTTATTCAGTTTATCCACGGAGGCCATACAGCAAAGATTTCAGACTTCTCCTGGAATCCAAATGAACCCTGGGTGATTTGTTCAGTGTCTGAAGACAACATCATGCAAGTCTGGCAGATGGTGAGAACATTATGCGCTTGTTAAGGCACATTTTATTTATTATTTTATACACCCATGATTGCATCAGTTACTAGTCAACATCTGCTCCTTCATAATATAACCTCTTTTATTCCCTCTAATTATATATGCCACCTGCTAATATGTTTGTGTTTGGATGTTAGAAAATTTAATTTAAGCCTAACAAAAAAAAATGCTTCAAATTTGTAATTCAAAGTTATGTTATATGTATTTTATTTATTCAGGCGGAGAACATCTACAATGATGAGGACCCAGAGGGGGCAGCAGATACTGAGGTCCAGGGATAAAAAAAAAAAAAAAACAGGACAGCTCTCAATCTTCACAGAACCCCAGTCACAGCATAAGATGGCCCTTTTCAAAACTGTCACATCTACAATGTTGTGAAGATCTTAAGTGCTCGATCCTACATAATGAAATGGGAACAATTGACTATATCTTCATCAAACACTTTTCTACTATGTTAATAGAGTATTTTTCTAAGCAATATCCGTTAATTGATCATCGGCATTGACCAGAATGTGAGAGAAATAACCCTTTTCCCATCCGACCACTTTCTCTTTGGGATTTCATTGCCGTTTACAAATACTTTAAAAGTATTACTTAAAATATTTAAAATGTATACTGATTTGTAGTATATTGTTGTAACATGAGTGCAGTGGTACATTGGTGATATTCAGTAGATTTTAACTTGTCCCCCACAAAAGCAAAAAAAAGAAAAATTCCAAGCATCCATTTAAATACATGACTAGATGTATTGATAACTTAAGATCTTGTGTAGTCTTGAGCTTCACGTAATGATGAAGTGGTATGTTGTTCAATGTCTTTTTAATATTGTGACTTTTCAGTGTCTTTCTCCTTTGTCCATTCTGTTGTACAGAACATTAAGAATAAACAGTTTTTGTTGATACTGTTTAGTTGGATTCATGCTGACTAGAGCTTTGGTGAAATGTGCTGTTTTGAATCCAAAATATGCCACTCATATGCAGGGCCGGTACTAGGATGTGATCTTCAGAAGGGCATTTAGTTCTTTAGGGTGGGCAATAGGATCCAGTAGGGACTAGTATGCCAGCCATTCGCATATGACCTAAAGGCTTTTGTTTTTGAAAATGCTTCAAAATATTCCTACTACCAGATGGCTATTATTTAATTATGTGTCATAATATTCAAAAAATATGTTTTTATATATTGGCCATGGCCCACATGTGTCCCAAACTTTGAGGCTGGTTTCTTATAATAATGTGACTTTGGGCGCTTCTACCTGTAGGGGTGGGGAGTGTTTGAGAAACCTCAATAACTTATGCAGCTGCTGGGTTTGCTAATGGCACGTGATATAATTAATCTGATAGTTACTAAAAGGTGCGCTCATTAATTTTTTTTTAAAATACTGCTTTGGATTTACACACACCTAGTGGCGTGGATGCGGCATAGAAATTCATTATTCATAGTCAGCCAGGATTCATTTAATTCCTTAGTGAAAGTGTCCTGAAAGGGTTATTAAGCGAGTGGTATTCATCTGGTCATGTGATTCTAAACTGGCAGTCCCCATGTTACTGTGAGCACCTTTAAAGAAGGAATTAAAAAATAATTTGAAAGTTGATAGTCTTTACAGGTATTATTTGGCTCATACGGAGGTGTAAAATACATAAAATGTAAGTTGAATTTGAAGGTCTAAAATGAAATTAAGAATGGTAACAAATGTTCTCTTTCAGTAGTAATTGAGTAAAGCACAAATTCACCAAAATAATCTTTGTGTATAGTAATGAAGAATAATTACTAGCATAGCTTGCAGCACTTTTACAATGTGATTAAATTATCTTTAAAGAGTTCAGACCTTTTAAGTCTGTTGTCTGTCATGTTTACTTTGAAGTGAAAACACTCCAAAAAAATTACATTTAGCTTTGATCAAATGATTTGTTGGTTCTGTTTCACACATGAAATCCAAAAAGAACAGCAAAAAAAAAAAAGCCCCGGGACCACCTGTCACTCTGACTGAGTTTGTATCTCTGCAGTCAGGTACGAATCATACATTAAACAAAATGTTTAAATGCTACATGTTGACCTTATTAACATGTTAAATCCAACAAATTGCTTAATCAGTCTTCTCATCATCTATAAACCTTCTGCCATTATCCTGTCAGTATGTTTAGAGAGGTCTCTTACAGTGCCCAAATATGTCCTTGTTAATGCCCACCTCAATTACGCATAAGAGAAAACACTCAGTTCTCAAGCATCACTGGATATAAAAGCTTTATTTCTTTTCCATTGGCTGATGGACAACTCTTACAACAATAAAGAACATTCAGCGCTGTGTGACTTGTCAGATAAAGATCAGGACACAAACAGCCCTCAGTTACTGGCATGTTTGGTCCGAGTGCTGTAGTGCAGTCTGTTCTCATTTCTAATAATCTGCCTGGAGGTTTGTGGAATATATCAACATGCGTGTCTATAGTCTGATACATTGTGATTAATGATTATAAATGATATGAAAGAGAGGCAGCTTGAATTTATCTATGAAAACAATTGATCAAAAGAAAATATTTGATAGTTAGGTTTTTTCTACCAGAGTGTTCTCTTGCTTGCAGAGGCCCTTTACGCTCTCTCTGTAAAACAACAAGGGTGTAAACTATAGATATGCCATTTAACACCATGTCCCAACCACGCGCTGTTTATTCTTCTCTTATATTACTTTGAAGAATACAATGAGTAAAAATGATTTGCAAAAGTGCCAGCACTTGCCTGTAGAGAAGCAGCTCTTTGGCCATGCTATTTCTCAGCACTTCCAATTCACCTGTCTTCTTCATCTGGATCTGAAGCTCAGTTTTCAGTTTTCGGCTGTTCTCCTCAAGGAGGTCAGCTGTCTTCTGAATAAAAAAACCTGAAACGTTTAATACTATGCAATCTAACATTACACACATCTGTGATTCAATCAAAATCAAAAAGCTCAGCAACAATCCTTTAACTCCATTACCCGATATTGTTCCACATTTTCCATCCTCTGCTCCTCCATTAGTCGGATCCTCTCCTCTAGACGAGTCCTGTGAAGTCTCAGCAGCTGTTCTTCTTCTCTCAGTGGAACAAGTTGGGCCTTCAGTTCCTGGCACTGCTCTTTGGCTTTACTGAGGGCATTCACGGTGGCCTCCCGTCTCTTCAGCAGGGACACTAAACGGGGCTCATAAAACTCCTCCAGAGCTTTTATGCCTCCTTGCAGGTATTGCTGTAGGTCACAAGAGGCCCTTCGTCCTTGTGTCACATAAGAGCGGGTCTTCTCCTTGCTTGACTCTTGAGTGATGTTGTTCTGCTGCTTTTGCAGGGCCTGCAAGTCACTTTTGTGATCTGCATGAAGCTTGGTGAGCTCCTCGGTCAGCTTAACAGCAAAAGCGTTCAGCTCTTCCTGAGTCAGAGATGTTTTGAATATAATTTATTTTTAAGAAGGTGATTGGACACTCATTTATTATAATAGAACAAAACATACACATACGGAAGTACTTAGTAAAAGAGTTACAAGCCATGAACCAAATTAACCAGATCCAAGGTGAATCATAAGATTATAAGCTTTGATTTGAATAATACAAAAATAAAAAATAAAACGTTTTGAAAATCAGACAAATGAAGAAGGTACAAGACTGTGTACTTAACGTGTTTAATGAAGGAATGAACTAAAATCCCATAAAACATTGTAGAGGGCACAAATGTTATACCTGGTATAAAATGTAATAAAGACCCTAAATGTAATACAATTTGGTCCTAAATCTAATAAAATCTCTAAATGTAATAATAATTTAGACATACTGAAGGCCCTAAATGAAACAACTTTCATTCAAATGCAATCACTTTTAGTCCTAAGTATAATAACAGCCCTAATAACATTTAATAACATTTTGTGCTAAATGTAATACAAATATGTAATTTTACATTTTGTTACATGGGAGATTGTAATAAAGGCCCTAACTGTAACAATTCTTACACTTTCCGACAATAACAGTTAGAGTTATAAAATGTTTACAAGCACTGAGATCACATGTGGAGAAGCCCTGTTTTTTGACACCTGTTGCAAAATGTTACTGTAATCTAATTACTTTTAGGGGCAAAAAGTAATGTGTAATCAGATTAGTATTTTTTTTTGTGTAGTTCAGGTAAAATGTGAATTCATATGCTCAAATGTATGTCTGTTTGCATTTCTGTGACAGCTGAAGAGTGTGTGATAATGAACAAGGAGAAAATAGACATTATTTTGAGTTAGTTGAGTGGACAAAAAAATTGTGACAAGCATTATAGAATGTAACTTAAAAGTAAAGTTATTAGTAATTTGATTTATTAAGTGATCAGTAAAGTAATCTGATTATAATTTTAGAGAAGTAGTTAGTAATTTGTAGTGGATAAGTTTTTATAGTAACTTCCCCAACACTGACAGAATTATTAGTCATCAATAAACCTACATATTTAGAGATTAAGATTCAACTTTATTGTCATTGTGCAGAGCCAATGCAGTTGTTTTCACATATCCCAACTAAGCTGGGGTCAGAGCGCAGGGTCAGCCATGAAACAGCGCTCTTGGAGCAGATAGGGTCAAGGGCCAGGGTCAAGGGCCCAACAGTGGTATCTTGGCAGTGCTGGTGCTTGAACCCCCGACCTTTCGGTCAGTAACCCAGAGCCTTAACCGCTGAGCCACCACTGGCCCCATAACCCTTTATAACCCTTTAACAAAGAGAACCTTAAAGTTATGAAAATGATACCTTTTAATGCCCAACAGTTTTATTTATAATATAACATAGATATAGACCCTTTAAAGCATTTAGGACCAATTTCTTTTACATTTAAAACCAAAAGTACCCCTTTTATTACATTTATGACCAAATGTTTTGGTTCATTTCTGTTATTTCATAAAGGGTGTTTATTACATTTACAACCATTACATTACATGTAGACTCCTTAATTATGTTTAGGACCAAAATGTTTGCATTTAAGGTCTTTATTAGATATAAGATAAAAGAATAAAATATAATGTTATTACATTTAGGGCCTTTATTTTGGGAGTGGGCGGTCGTTGCAGAGCTCTTTTGCAGCTCTTTGTTTACTACAATTCTCTGATTGGTGCATCTTTCTTTTCAGTATTCATGGGAAGTGTAGTTCCTCAACAGGAATTCTGCTATTAAACATGATTTAAAAAAAACTTTGAAATAATGCAAACTAATGGCTTCAAGAAGCATCGATTAACAACCTCTGAACTCAGGGTAGGTCTGTTTTTGAAAGTTTATTAGTTGTTTTTAATAATCAGTTCCCCTATGGAAAAATTGTTGGGAATTTTACTTCTGGAAACCATCATTAGAGTGCCTATTGATGTGACATGATGAGTGACAGGAATTGAGTTACACCTATCAACCATAAAAGGAGGGCTTTAAATGATATTAAATCAATTATAAAAATACTGTCACTTGTCCTATGGATACAAAGTATCAAAGTACACCCCATTAGTTTATTCAACACTACCTGAGCTTGGTTAAGCTGCTCCACCTCTTTCTGTTGCAATTCAAGCTCTACTTGTTTTTGTGTACAGTCTCGTGCCACTATGAAAAGGCGCCGCTTTGTCCTTTGAGTCTCCTCTTGCAGGCTCTGTTTCTGTAGTCTCACTTTGGACAGGAGGCCTTGTTCCTTTCCCAAAGCTTCCCTCACAGTCTGCAGCTCCTGGGCCATGGGCTCCTCAAGCTTTAAAAGCTCCCGAACCAACTCATCCCTTCTTCGCTCCAACTTGCCCACCTCCCCAATACAGCTCTCAAATGCTGTTCTCAGCTTTTTTATTTCCATGGTAGTACACAACTCAGGCCATGCCTCAAGTGGAAGAGCTTCGTCTTTAGCCAACAACACAGTTTTCTCTTTCTCTGGGATGCATGTTTCTCCAAATGTGATTGTTTTTGTGAGTCCATCTGTGTTCTTTTTCTCTGTTTCTGAAAATAAAGGCAGCGGTGTAGATGTGTTTGGATGTGTTGCCTCAAAAATATCGAACTGTGCCACCATCTGGTGCAGAAGTCCATTAAACTCAGCTTGTAAAGCTTCTCTGTAAGGCAAGGACTCTCCAGGCAGTGTTAGGGCAGCCTCGATCTCTTCCAAACAATCTTCAAAGTAGTCTTCTTCTTCGTCATCAATAAATAAGGGTTCATATTTTCCCTCTGTCTCTGATACAGACCCATAAGCTTGCTCAAATTCAACCTCCTGATCCTCCATTGTATATATTGCCCTACCAGGACCAGAGGTGAAATTGGGTGAATGTTATTTGAATACCAGTTAAATCTAGATCAGACAAAGACTTGGAGAGTTCTAAATTGCTTGAAAGACTTGATACATTGGTCAAAATATTATCATCCTTGTGGTTTAGCGAGAACCCATCCAGTAAGTAAAATTTAGACATCTGTAAACAAATGTACTGTGTGCAATGGACTTGTATTTACTGATTGTGAGATGCAAAAGAGAGACCAATGAAGCAGTGGCGATGTTTTTAGACTACACGAAAGGCACGACTTCTAACATTTCATAAGAAATGTGGCAATAATGAATTTAATATGTGTACTAATAAACTATATACAGTATATTACATTTTGCTCTTTGTGCATTTCAGTATTTTAGTCAATAAAAGTTATTTAAGCTGTGCTTCAGTGGGAGTCTATGGAAGATACCTATACCATTAGATTTCATTGGAGTAAAGACGAGATGCCATGCTTCTCTTCGAGTCTATGGGAGCTTCATGCTCAATATTTACATGCCTATTAGACATAGGGATTTAAATTAAAGTGCCTGACTGTAACCTCTTTTATTTCAAGAAAAGGAGGGACGTGTCGAAATAATTATTTGTGGTAATCAACACAAATCTAATTTAATTATGCCACAAATGTTGTCGATTGAGCTTAAACTTGTATTGAACCCGGAATATTCCTTTGATATATTTTTGTCCTGCCTGGAAGCCTGGCTGCTCTATATGGTTGGTTGGTTTATTGGTTGACCAATAATTGAAACGATTGACAGCGTACAGGTGAAACCCGAAAAATTAGAATATCGTGCAAAAGTTCATTAATTTCAGTAATTCAACTTAAAAGGTGAAACTAATATATTATATAGACTCATTACAAGCAAAGTAAGATATTTCAGGCCTTTATTTGATATAATTTTGATGATTATGGCTTACAGCTTATGAAAACCCCAAATTCAGACTCTCAGAAAATTAGAATATTGTGAAAAGGTTCAGTATTGTAGGCTCAAAGTGTCACACTCTAATCAGCTAAACACCTGCAAAGGGTTCCTGAGCCTTTAAATGGTCTCTCAGTCTGGTTCAGTTGAATTCACAATCATGGGGAAGACTGCTGACCTGACAGTTGTGCAGAAAACCATCATTGACACCCTCCACAAGGAGGGAAAGCCTCAAAAGGTAATTGCAAAAGAAGTTGGATGTTCTCAAAGTGCTGTATCAAAGCACATTAATAGAAAGTTAAGTGGAAGGGAAAAGTGTGGAAGAAAAAGGTGCACAATCAGCAGGGATGACCGTAGCCTGGAGAGGATTGTCAGGAAAAGGCCATTCAAATGTGTGGGGAGCTTCACAAGGAGTGGACTGAGGCTGGAGTTACTGCATCAAGAGCCACCACACACAGACGGGTCCTGGACATGGGCTTCAAATGTCAAACGTCTTACCTGGGCTAAAGAAAAAAAAGAACTGGTCTGTTGCTCAGTGGTCCAAAGTCCTCTTTTCTGATGAGAGCAAATTTTGCATCTCATTTGGAAACCAAGGTCCCAGAGTCTGGAGGAAGAATGGAGAGGCACACAATCCAAGATGCTTGAAGTCCAGTGTGAAGTTTCCACAGTCTGTGTTGGTTTAAGGAGCCATATCATCGGCTGGTGTTGGTCCACTGTGCTTAATTAAGTCCAGAGTCAACGCAGCCGTCTACCGGGACATTTTAGAGCACTTCATGCTTCCTTCAGCAGACAAGCTTTATGGAGATGCTGACTTCATTTTCCAGCAGGACTTGGCACCTGCCCACACTGCCAAAAGTACCAAAACCTGGTTCAATGACCATGGTATTACTGTGCTTGATTGGCCAGCAAACTCGCTTGACCTGAACCCCATAGAGAATCTATGGGGCATTGCCAAGAGAAAGATGAGAGACATGAGACCAAACAATGCAGAAGAGCTGAAGGCCGCTATTGAAGCATCTTGGTTTTCCATAACACCTCAGCAGTGCCACAGGCTGATAGCATCCATGCCATGCTGCATTGAGGCAGTAATTAATGCAAAAGGGGCCCAAACCAAGAACTGAGTACATATGCATGATTATACTTTTCAGAGGGCCGACATTTCTGTATTTAAAATCCTTTTTTTTATTGATTTCATGTAATATTCTAATTTTCTGAGATTCTGAATTTGGGGTTTTCATAAGCTGTAAGCCATAATCATAAAAATTATATCAAATAAAGGTTTGAAATATCTTACTTTGCTTGTAATGAGTCTATATAATATATTAGTTTCACCTTTTAAGTTGATTTACTGAAATTAATGAACTTTTGCAGGATATTCTAATTTTTCGAGTTTCACCTGTATGCTGTGTAAAAGCAGTCAAGCACAGTGTTCGGAGATACACACACGGATAATTGCGATCTGATGTAACACATTTATTTCAGCATTCATGATCGGAAAGTTTGTTGCAAAAGCAGTTGTAAACTTTTTTTTTTTTTTTGATGAGCAATGTCACCATTTCAATAATAGTTTGAGCAGCTTTTGGGAGCAACATTGCAGACGCCAAAAATAATAGTTTGTGTTTTTCCACTTTTGAAAAGCACCTGCCGCCACAGGGGAAATCTGAAGCTAATGCGTCATTTAGGGACAGCTGCGTAAACTTAATGAACAGCTGACTGATAATGAAACACACTTAAACTCAGTGACCACATGAAGAGCTTAGATTGACATGTGCAATTGGACCTCTGATCAGTGATGTAGAAAATGTACATGCATGATCTTGAATAACCAGGAAGTTAATAAAATGTAAACATACACTTAACATCATTAAAATATAGTCAATCACTGGCATTGGACCTCTAAAAAACCTTTAACTTTCTCATCCACCATCTCGATAGACATCCATGCATCTTGATAGACAGGGCTGGTATTTCTCATGCCAGTCTTGGTGGGGCACAGAGAGCAGCTGCTGGCAGCATGACCAGACAGAGCACATTCCACCAGTGCCTCAAAATTCCATCCCGAACAACTGCTCATCATGTTTACACATGCATGGTACATAACATATTAACATTTTCTTCCGTTCAACTGTCTTTTGAGTTACTTAAATGTGTGTTGTTTTGAGGTGACAATGAGAAACAATGTCAAGCAAGGCACAAAGTAGATGTACATTTGCCTTTGAATAAGCTGCCTCCAGCTTTTCATATGCATTGCATAGGCAGATATCTAGGATAGCTCAAGAGATAGAGGTAGGATAATGTGCCAATGTAAATAGGCTAATATGCAATGTCTAAGAGCAGAAACCTGTTATAAATGTATAAACTCACCTTATTTTGAATAAAAAGATTCCAAGACAATAACCATGAAGCTGACCCAAAGTGGAGAGCTGGTAGCCAACTGAACAAGAAAATAGGACAGCCTGGCCTCTCTCTGTCTGAGCTTAAACATATGCTGCAGGTCTCCAAGGCAACTTTTAGTCTGTTTACATTTATTAATAAACACTTGGAGAAAGAAACATGAGCTTGTACAACGCAGGCTCCAACTCGAGCTAATCAGTAACCATGGGGTCCTTTGGGAGGTGACCTGCTCTCAAGAACCAATAAGAAACCAATGGGAAAATGTTATGCAAATACAAAAATCAGTACCCAATGAACGGGAAAAAAATTCAAGAAGGGTGGCTACACAAGTGAGACATGCTGCATTCACCAATAGGTCCAGTCTGTGAAAAGTGACATCACTTTTGTGATTTCCAAATCAGAACTGACCTACATTTACTTATGACCTGAAAGCCTGGCTATCATTAAGCATGGAAAGGCCTGAAACCAAGTGGGAACAGACAGCTCGGAGAGAGTCATTTTAGATAAACATAATCAAAGAGTGAGTGTTTGTTTCGAGGGCTAATGGTGCCAAATTCCCTCCATGCCTGCTGATTATCCCATCCACTTTAAATAGATGGAACCGATCTAAATAGATGTTTCACAGATGCTTATTTGATAACAGGCAGATATTTTCAGACAGCCAGTTTCAACACAAAATATATAATTTATATGTGAAAACGTGGCTGATAGGATGATAATAAAATCTTGCAAGTATTTCTATATACATCTGAAACCCGAGCGCCTGATTACTTAAAACAGTATTATGCTGTTAATTGGTCCAAACAGTCTATATAAAACAACAACAATCAGAGGAAGTTAGGACATTTAATGTTTGCTCATTAAAGTAGTTTGGAGAAATCAACTATTTCTGATGGGTTTTTCACACTTTAAATTGAAGTGCCATTCTAAAAAGTCCTTTAACACAGGGATAAGCATTGTGTGAAAATCCCCTGAGAGATTGACTGAAAAAGATAGATCTTGGAGTGGTGAAAATGATTTCTGTAAGGATTGATCCACTACAGAGAGAACATTCAACTTCATATTAAAATGGGATTCAATGGTTTGTAGGGGTTTTCCTGGAATTGAACACCTGGTTTTCTTCAGATGTGTTCCACTCAGATCCACTCGGAGGTGCTGTACAACTGCTTTTGCTATGGTCAAGTCGTCTGGAAAAGTTTGTGTGATTTGATTTATTCCAATAATATTTTTAGTTATGTGATTGATAAAAGAAGTACAATTATTGTAAGAAAGACAGTTAAGTTGTTAAAACCCATGACAGTGAACTTGGAATGAACTTGACATTCTGCAAACTTGTCCAGTATCTTAGCCGGTCATCTACAAATAATTCTCAAACCTCTTCTCTTTGTGCACCTCCATGGTTCCGCATACATGGCATATTTGCATTCCCCTTATGAATTTAGTCTTGTCTAAATTAGGCTTGTGTATACCTCATGCAATGGGGACCTGAAATAAACTATTCCAAAGATTGCAACTAGACTACTCAACATATTGAATAATGAAGAATATTGTTTTCCCTTTTCTTACTGTTTTGAACAGCCCAAGTAGAGTCTCTCTGTCTTTGTCTCTTATAGGAAGGCAGGATAAATAATAAAAATATGCCTTTTCTGTGAAATGCAGAGGAACTTAAGCTTGAGTGTAATAAACCAGAGTGATGGCTGATCTGACTGAATTTATTAATGACCACTATAGCACAGTATGTGTCAGCTTCATTTACTCTGATTAGATCAGCTTGATAAATGTATTTCAAATCAAGTCATTTTTATTTGTATAGCGCCTTTCACAACACACATCATTTCAAAGCAGCTTTACAGAAAATCATGTATTAACAGAAAATGTTACTGTAATATCTATAATGTCTTAGAGTTATCATTGTGTAGTTTGATAAATTACGATTGTGAATTGTGTTTAAAAATAAGTAATTAAATAATAATTGTATTAATAACTCCAGTGAGCAAGCCGAAGCCGACTGTGGCAAGGAACACAAAACTCCATAAGATGTTGATTAATGGAGATGTGGAGCGGAGGGGGGTGGGGCCGGGATGGAATGTTGCATGCCCGTTCCCCCAATCGGCCTGATGGTGCACGCAAGGGATAAAGGCGGCCGGTGATGACGGTTCGAGAGAGAGAGAATTATGGGCATGTCCGTCATGTGTGGTATGTGTGTATATGTTTGTGCTTTTTCTTTTGAGTTTAATTAAACATTATTTATATTGACAAGCCGGTTCTCGCCTCCTTGCCAATATGAAATCCCCTTACAGGAGAAAAATAACCTTGGGAGAAACCAGACTCACTTTGGGGGCCAGTTCCCCTCTGGCTAACATCATGAATATAATGCCAATATTACTTATCTACAGTGCAAGTCCTGGTAGAAAATGATTAAACTAAGTAAGTGTTAAGAGTTAGTGTTTAAACAAAGATTTTGTTTGAACTGTAAGATTAATGAATAATGTCTCTGAAGTCCATCCTGGATTAACTGCAGAAGTTCACATAGATGCAATTGTCCTTTGTTAGTTGCTGATGAAGGCTTTTGTTGGCAATTAGGCCTAATTGATAGTCTATGTATTCCATTATAAGAGTGTAGTCTATCATTAGACAAAAGTGATGCAGGCAGAGATCAGTGAGGTGCATCACAGTTCAACTGACTGGTAATTTCGGTGAGTTCTATCCTAAATCCAAGGTTCAGACAATGGCATATGAAGTATCCCATGTCTTATGGTTGGAGTTGGCATCAGTTCATCCTCTGAAGTCCATCGTAACAGACTGAAGTGATGTTTGGCTGGCACTGTTGCTATTAGTCATCATCATTCAGCGACACGTAGCAGTGGAGTCCAACCAGAATGGAGCTGGATCCAGCTGGTTCTGGTAAGACAGGGAAACAAATAGAATAATATTAGAATATGTGGCATTCAATTTCTGGGTCCGGCAGACCTAACTAAAGCAGCCTAATTGTGAGTTGGAGGATAAATTAGGTGTATGCCTGGCTAAATAGATGAGTCTTTAGGTCTAGAATTAAACTGAGTGAATGTGTATGTGTCTCGAACAGTGTTAGGGAGACTATTCCATAGTTTAGGGGCCAAATATGAAAAGGATCTACCTCCTTTTGTGGATTTTGATATTCTTGGAACTTTTACCAGGCCAGAGCTTTGCAAAGTAAAGAACATGATGGAATATAGAATGATAGAAATCAAATCATGCATTTTCATTCATTCATTATTGATTCTTTACAAATATAAAAAATATGTGAAGACCTACTTTCTAAATATCTGTTTGTTTACTATGTTGTTTTGACATGAGTGTTGCACAGTAGCTAGCATGACCTGTAATCCTCTTGTATGCAATGTATGACTTATTTGTATGTAATACATAGCATAGCAATGTTAACCATAAGAGTGGTTCCCCTTCTGTCACACACTCAAAGTTGCGTCGATGTAGTGACACTAGGGGTCGCTCTTGAGAGCCCCAAACACCTCTATTCTTATGAGAAAAGGCCAATGAGAATTGTCAAGTGGAATTTTCATGCCACTACCCCGGACATACGGGTATAAAAGGAGAATTAATGCCCACTCTCATTCTGATTTTTTCTACGGAGCCGAGTGGTTGAACAATCAGCGAGCTGAATACTACTGCTGTTCCATTCACCTCTTAAGAAGCGTATGCTGTTGGATATATGGCGCATTTCCAGCGGCTTTCTCTCCTTCTGCACGACGAGTGCAGATTTCGCCTCTAGTCGCTTCGACAGCGCAAAAAGAGTGTATATTCCTGCTAAAGAGTATATTTACTCTATTAGAGCACACACATTGGCGTTGAATGTCTTTTTAAAGACGTGTCTTTATAAAGATGTCTTTCTATGTGTGATTCCTGGATTATCTCTTATGATTATCTCTCCGCCTCCGACAGCCACGGGCGCTGCCTCACGTGTCTGGGCAGCATTCACACTGAGGCAGCGTTTGTGGATGGTTCATGTTCTCATTGCTAGAATATGACCATGGCAACATTACGGTCAAGGGCTTTCCTTCTTCCCAAGCGGGACAGCCACTATAGCCACCCCCCGCGCTGAGCCTTCTACCCACAGGTATGAGGCCGGCCCGGCTGGCACTGGAGGCGATTTGGGGAGTGCAATGGGTGCAGTCTCGCTGGGTAATTCCCTGTGGACCTCCCGTTCCCCAGCATGCTCATTTGCTCCCGTCCGGTTCCAAAATGAGACCAGCCCACCTCATGGCCAGCTTGGGCGATATCGGACGCTGAGGACTCGACTGTGCTGCCACCTTCGTGTCTGCCCACCCGTCTGTGGCTGATGCAGAGCTTACCGCCATGCTTGCCCGGGCCGCCGTGATTATCGGGTTGGACTGGAACCCTTCCACCCTCCCCTGAGTACTTGCTACTTGATGGCTCCTCTCTTCCCAGGGGGTGCACAAAAAACTGATGAGGTCATGGAGAGCACCTTTCGCTGCCCGAAAAAGCTTCCGGGTTCATACGCTCTCACTACCCTTGAAGGTGGGCTGGTCCACGGGTACATAGAGGTCCCTCTGGTGGATAAGAAGGTTGCGATGCACCTGTGCCTGCAAAAAGTCTTTTCGACGATGCCGTTGAGGACTTCGCCCATTAGTTCTTCGCAGTGATGAAGCAGACGGAGGCCATCCAGCACATCTTGCCCTGGCGCTGCAGACTGATGTGCAGACTGAAGCACCTGCTATTATGCATGCAGCAGCTTGCTTTCACCTGCATCAGCAGTTCACGTAACATGGTTCAGCAGTTGTGGCATTTTATTTTTTATAGCGACACTTAGTGTCACTACATCGACACAATTTCGAGTGAGTGACAGAAGGGGAAGGTCTTGGTTACTGTTGTAAACTCTGTTACATGAAGGAGGGAATGAGATGTTGTGTCCCTCTTGCCACAATGCTGCACTAGCCGCTGAAATGGCCAGACCTTGTCTCAGCTCCTCAGCACAAAACCTGAATGAGAGTAGGCATTCCTTCTCCTTTTATACCCATATGTCTGGAGGAGTGGCATGCAAATTCCACTCGCCAATTCTCATTTGCCTTTTCTCAAAAGAATAGAGATTCATGGGTAAGTGAAAATAATATTTGCTGTGATCTATCATTCACCACTGTCAAAGTTTACCCTGCAAACATTTACTTCTGCATTCCAAAACCCAGAGTGTGAAAAAGGTCTATATTTTAAAAATGTATCATTTTAAAAACTTTGCGAGATTTACGCTGCTAAATAAGGTGAAAATGCGTCATCCCAGTCTGTGAAAAAGGTCTATCGTATACTGTTTGCACTATTCTAAGCCATTTTGTAGTATGAGCGTTCACACATAAAAATGCCTCGAAAAGAAGTGTAGGCTTACTATGAGCATTGCTGAGTAGAATACTTATGAATTGTAATCTGGTACTGAATACAATTACGTGACTAAAATTGTAGTCAGTAAAGTAATCTATTATATTATATTTAACTGATCTACTTTTAGATTACTTTAGGAATAATTCTGGCCTAATTCTTGTTTACTTGATGTCACTTGCATTTGAGTAGGATAAGCTTGTACCATTTTTACAATGGTGCTTAGATAAAAAAATAAAAAATACAAAGGTACAAAAATTAATTTATGGATCAAAATATGAGAAATATTTTATCTAATTACAAACACTTGATTTTTGTAATCTGATTTTGAGTATGACAATGAGTACCCAGATAATTAACTTCTTCAACAGATAAAACAGAGTGTGGAATGTTGGAAACTTCATGCACTTTCCTTATTTAACGGATGGAGCAGGATTACTTGGCCGTGATCCAGGCCTGACAAAACATTGTAATTAACGGTGAATGCACTGAAATGTCTGTGAAGACAGCATCTTGGAAATGTGAGTTGAATGCTTTATCATCACTACACGCTGTGTAAATATGTACATTACTTGAGATGTAAGTGCTGGACTGAAGTTGGCTAATGAGCTAATGCTAGCAGCAACTTGTGAAGTGCGCTTGAAACATCACTTCCATCAGCTGAAAAACTCTGTGTTCCATTTGAGACATTACTACACTTTCAAATATCACACACTAGATGGCATAGTGCATCATTTGGGACACAGCTCTTGTCTCAGAACTAAGTTCACATTTCTGAGGCATTTTGAAATTACGTTTAACAACCTGGTTCAAAGATAATTTTAGATAAGATAAGTTTAGTTTCCCTTCAGGTTTACACAGGTGACCTTGCAGACTCAGTGTAACCACAGGTGTAGTTTATCATATTAACTGTGGACGTGTTCCACTAGTGTATCACAACAAGATGTCTAAACACTTTTGTCTGACCTTTGAAATATACTTTTGTAAAATTACTTTCTTTAAAATAAATGCCACAAAGTGAATAATGTGATTTGTAATCTAATGGCATTCATACATTTTTAAATGTGGCTGAAATGTCCAAATACTTTTTGGGGTTACTGTATGTCACTTTCAAAATGTGTAAGTGAAAGTGGAGATTGTTAGTAAAAAAGCACTTAAGTATTGATCTTATTCTCACCCACACTTATATAACTTCTGAAGATATAGATTTAATTACTGGACTCCAGGCAGGTGCCATGGGCTTTGAAACTGGGTAAGCATCAAAGATTTTTAATACTAAATGCTATGCCTAAAACACAATATACTGGTGAGTGTAAATTCATGGAAATATTATTGATGTAAATATAACCACTATAATGCCCTATAACCCACCAGTCAATGGAAACAGTTTTATCAATTAACTAATCTGACCCCCAAAGGCAACAATCTTAACCTGAATTAAATGTAATGTAGACATGGCAGTCTACATCCCTTAATATATTATTTTAGACAGACACTGCGCCCTAACATTAGAACTATAAAACAGACAGATTATAACACAAGAAGGACATTATAGCAGCTACTTAAGTGACAGACTAAAGCCACTGAGAGGGTAAGCCAGGTAGTTTCTCATTTGTGACATGCTATAAAGAATTGAGTTCAAATCCAAAAATACTCTTGTTTTTCTTTATTTCAGAAAAAGAAAGTACAAAGTATGCCTCAACATTGTTCATCCAAACATTACAATAAAGCCATAAAGTAAGCAGTAACACAGATTTTTAATAAATATATTAACGTACCTTTTCTTAAACACAAAATCAAGCAAATTAAAGCAATAGCCTCTCTTTCTTGATTCCATTGAAATCAAGTTTGCAAACTCCCCGTAGGTCGCAGATGCTTACACTGCAGATATCCATTTTAGCACTTAATAGCACATTAGGTATGTGTACTTGAACAAAATAAAAATAGCCTTTCAGATAGTGTGACTGAACGATGTAGCTTCTGATTGGCTTAATCGGTTTGGTAAGCATGTTTACCTTGGCCATTTGTAGTAGAGTAACTAGTAACTAGTGGAGTGGTGGTGGCGTGGTGGGCTAAAGCAACTGTTAAGCAGAAGGTTGTTGGTTCAATCCCCAATCAGAAGTATTGTGTCCTTGAGCAAGGCACTTAACTCCAGGTTGCTCCGGGGGGATTGTCCCTGTAATAAGTGCACTGTAAGTCGCTTTGGATGAAAGCATCTGCCAAATGCATAAATATAAATATAGTAGCAGGCGTGATTCAATTTGAATGAATGTACAGGTAAACAATGGAATCAGAGAAAGCATAACATAAAGAGTTTATTCCTGATGGTGGCACTAAAGCTAATAAATGAATAAATGTCTGTGCTGCTCAACTGAGATGAAAAATGACGAATTTGAATGAAAAGAGTAGTTTATATTAACAATTATATTTAATTATTTCATAGTGTAATTTTTCTTTTCACCCTTCTGTTAGGTATGCACTGCTTACTTTGCTTATATGGACGGCACATCCCTGCTTATGCTGCGTTTTTGGAGCTTCAAAGGTCTTGTCAATATTTACTTGCATTGTATGGACCAACAGAGTTGAAATACTCTTTAACACATATTTTTGTTTGTGTTCTACAGAAGAAGTAGATAAAAGATAAATATAGATTATTCTGACAAAATTTTTGAACTTTAAACTTAAAAAAGATGAGGTAAGCTAAATAAACTTAATTCAAAGGTAAACATGTTTATTTTGCTTACCCCATTGGCAGATTTGTTTTTGTTGTTTTAAGTCAAAAGTTCACAAATTTTGTCAGATTTATCTTAAAACAAGACTTAACATCTTATCCCATTTTGCTTGACAAGTAAATAAATCACGTTTTAAGAATGTTTAGATACATTTACAGGAAAACAAAAATACTTGTCTTGAAAAATGTTAGGATATTTTTTGCAGTGTATGCATGCTTTTGGTCATATTGAGAAGAGGACTAGGATTGGACATTCTGCTTTTAGAGCAAGTCTAGCTTTTTGATCTTTTATTTATTGCTGGCTGTCAATTTCTTCTAATAACATATAAGCTACCATTAACAACACATGCCAAGAGAAAGACTAGAAAAAGATAAGAAAAGCTTATCTCAAAGAACATTTTAAGTTCTAAGAAATATTTCCCCATTGTGTTGTAAAACATACCACGAGCAGATCTATTGTTCAGTGGCTCTTCAAAACAATGTTGAGGCATGAATGTCACCTGAAAAGCATGATTGTTGTGATAAGAATCCTTCACTGTCTGAAAATAACTATATGAACTGCCATTTTGACATTCTTAAAACATCAGATAACTCCCTCATGATATTACACAAACATTGAAATGTAGGGTTTTTCTCAATGCTAAGAACGCAGAGAACAGGCTTGTGTTCTTATGAAGACTAATCTTGCCTAGCTATCTTGGAAGAACATACTCGGAATGACAGGAGGACGTAGAATGCATATTTCTGAGTCTTGAAATTGAACTTCATCCAAAAGAAAGAAGCGATCATACTAAAATAACATCAGGACTTATAAACCTCCAATTTTAAATGCAGTTATATTTAATGTAGTCGGCAAAAGCCATATCCACATTTTGAATATTAATTACTGTGAAGCGCTGACCTACAGATTTTTTCTCCACAGATCCATCAGATATAAAGGTTTTTATAAGGATAGCAATTCTTCCCATAAGGCCTGCACCCATGAGTCTTCTCTTTACTGTTGAACTTTACTTTCATGAAACAAGTGTGCAGGTAGAATTCAATGAAGCTGTCAGCGGAGGACATGTGAGGCGTCTATTTCTCAAACTAGAGACTCTGATGTACTTATCCTCTTGTTTAGTTGTACATCTGGTCTTCCACATCTCTTTCTGTCCTTGTTAGAGATGGTTGACCTTTGTCTTGGAAGACTGTAGTGTACAACTTTGTTTGAAATCTTCAGTTTTTTGGCAATTTCAAACATTGTACTGTATAGCCTTCATTCCTCAAAACAATGATTGACTGATGAGTTTCTAGAGAAAGCTCTTTCTTTTTTGCCAATTTTGTTTGACCTTAGGTGCCGTTTGAGCCAGTGAAATGTGTGTACTCACTAATGGACTGCTGCTTGTGAAATGTTGTCTCAAATTCTTTAAATTTATGGAGCTCACTTTCCTTAAGGACTGATAAAGGTTATAACTTACATTTACACATGCTGTGATGCGGTAAAAATGTTATATACAGTCTACATCAAATACTATTAAATAAAAAACTAACTGTTATCAACATCTTTCAGAATAAGTGTCTGCTGTTTAGAATATTCCATCATATCTAATCTCTTTTTCTTGTATGTCGATGTATGAGCTAAATTCCGGAACAGTGCACAAACATTCTGATCAATGAGAGGACAGTTTGCACACTTGTGACTTTTGTTAACACATTTTTCTTTATCTACAAAATAAAAACAAAAACATTTTATATTCACATAACTACATACACCTGCCTGAAAAAACTGCAGTAAGGGGAGTAAATACCATAGGAAATAGCACTGGGCTGTTCAGTGGGAATAGGAAACTATTTGAAATACTTTTGGGTTTCCATTGATAGACTTACAGGTTAGGGCTAAAAAGCTAAACTGAGTAATTATCCATATATGGATTTAGAGTTTATGCAAGTCAAAGAATGTTGGAGATCAAGATGAGCAAATCAATCTGATCTGGAATTAATCATGTCCTCCATCTCTCCTTTCATGTGGTCTCCTTTAATAATTTTAGTGGACATGCATGAGTCCACACTCCTCACAGCAGTCTATCATGATCAAAAGATATCTGCTGAGATTTTATCAGAGCCTTTTTCACTGCTTTAATAAAATTACTCATGACAAGTAATGTTTTCTCTGCCATGATGGTGATTGTGTAATAGGGAATTCTGGGGAATGGTCAAAACCAGATCCTACCCCTGGCACCAGAATCAGAAAGAGTATAGTAGAAGATCATTTTAAAGATTTAAACGAACAAGAAAAAGAGATTAGATATGATGGAATCTTCTAAACAGCAGACACTTAACATTCCATATATTCTGAAAGATGTTGATAACAGTTTGTTTTTTACTTAAAAGTACTTGAAGTGGAGTGTATATAACATGTTTACCACATCACAGCATGTGCAAATGTAAATTATAACCTTAATCAGTGCTTACGGAAAGTGAGCTCCATAAATTTAAAGAATTTAAGACAATATTTCACAAGCAGCAGTCCATTAGTGAGTACACACATTTCACTGGCTCAAACGGCACCTAAGGTCAAGCAAACAGTAGGCAACCCCTGACTGTGATGGCAACTTGGTCAAACAATGAACTGAACAAATAAAAGCCCAGTAGTTGGTTGCTTCCCTGATACTAGACTGGCAAACCTGTTGAACTAAGAAAGCTTATGGCTTTACATTAGTGATAGCTGCTGAATGGAGGATGTGGAAAACATGTTTGGTTTTCTAAAATGAGTCATCTGTTCTCCAAAACAACAGAGCCAGGTTCTGCTTCATTACATTGACATTCAGAAATCTGCTCCTTTAGTCATCATAGACAGACAAAATGTATAGAATTACATTGTTCATTACATTTTTGCACTAAATCCTTAGTATAAATACAAACCTTTACTTTCTCCTTCTTCTTTATTTTTTGGCAATTTACATTCTTCGTGCAAATTTCCACCTTCTGGGCAGGAGGAGAAATTATAGTAAAAATGACTTAAATATTACATAAGATGGAAACCTCACTATTGCAGCTTAATTCTGCTGCAGATCATGATGGAAAGTTAAGGATACAAACACAGCAACAACTCTGGAATATCTTAAAATCAAGAAAAGCAACGGGTAATAAATAGTGAAGTCTTCATCGGATACCATGTTTGTTACTTACATAAGTTTTGTGGGGAAATGATGTTGTTGTGAAGAAAGCCACTTATTGACCGAGCCGTATATATACGGTAGTAGAGACTTATACAGTGCATGTAAACAAGAACGCTACTTTTTCGCAATACAGGCGTTGTAAACATAGTCGTTGTTTGTTGTTCATCCAAACAATCCCAACCCAAATTTACACCATTTGTTGAGCCAAAAGTTGATATGTTGGGTCACTTAAACAATGTTTTGAACGAATCACAGAGCCACAATATTTTCACACAGTATTTCACTCATGAAACTTATGAATGAATTGTTCATAGCTGTCTCTGAACGTTACCGACAAACCTGGTCCGATAGAATCACATTACTCAACCAAAGGTTTTGCTAAATTAATTTTATGTAGCACTTTTTATGTATCATGGCACTTTCCTGGTTAAATGAACATAAGAGATGCTACAACAACAGAGACTTTTATTGCTTTTCACTCAAATCAAGAGTAAAATCACAAATTATCATCAATAAACACTTACTTTTCACCCTATTCCTCACACAACGTTATCTTATGATATTTACTGCTTTATCTGCTTCAGCAATTTTGTTTTTCATCTCACATTTGCTTTTATTGACACTATCAGGTTTAGGCATAAGGTTTAGGGTCAGGTAGTGTTTCAAACTCGATAGAGCATTGACCATAAAAGCCTTGGAAACATTTTTTACTCGCTTTTAGCGCTACTCAGTGAAAAAATGTCACCATAGTCACATATTTTTCATGATATCAGGCTGTTACTGGGTTAGGGGAAAGTATATACAGGTATATATTTTTTAAATTACACACTTCACCTTTAGCCAAATCACACAACCTGAAAAACCATACAGCCATTATGTAAGTTATTATATATAATGTATATACAGTAATAATGTAAGTTACAATTATAAACAGTGGTTTTCTGGAAATAGAAGAGAAAGTACATTAAAAGTACATTAAAGATCATGTCCTCTAGTTAACGTGAAGTGTTTAGACACCAAAAATTGTCTTTCCTTTTGTGCTGTAACCTACTGTTAAGGTAATAGCATAATTATGGGTCCGTACCAGATGCAGCAGTAGACCGCAAACTTCTGCAAAGCACTCAAACAGCCAGAGACCATATTTACTCCATCCTGAACTTAAACAAACAGTCATGTTTTAAAGGCCACCCACCAGACTCCCACCAGTGATATGTAACACTCAAAGATTGAGCAACTGTTCAACAAATCAAATTCAGATTGCAGAGAATAACAAAAATAAACATACATCTGATGCTCTTCTATATATGTCTCCATATCATGGTTCTAAATATACTTTATGTTCTATTAACGTCACATATGCCCAGTCCCTTGCACAAATCATGGAAGTTTTTAGGCAACCAGCATCAAAACATGGATCCTGTAATGGACAAATGAATAACAGAATAGGAGTAAAATAAAACCGTGTTCATGAGTTTATTGCCATGCACAACCACATAATGCAAATCTAAGATTGTTTAGTGAAGTGGTTCTCAACTGGTTTTGCTTCAGGACACAGATTTTACATTGGACATCAAGTGGTGACCCAAGATGTCCAATGTAACTTTTTTCACAGTGAACACAGTACCGAAATTGTTTAGCGAAATTGTTTAGCAAATGTCACATTTTGAATTCACCTCACAAAACACACTGTGGTCAGCACATATCATGTCATTGCAAGTTAACCTGTATTTATTGAAGTTTGGGTCATATTTTCTTTCACCTTGCATAGTTTTGTTCATGGTTAATTAGGATGAGATCATGTCATGGAACTTACCCATGTTGAAATTTGCCTAATTTAGCTATCTTCTACTAAGTGACTGAAGTGATTGATGAATTTACAGCAAAATACAGAACAGCTTTATTAGACGAATGACCTTTGATGTCAATTAAAAATGTAATTTTATTACAATGCACAAAATTATATATTCCCTGCACACTGCAAGCCCATCAGGACAGACCTGGGACCCATTTTTAGGGTGCGATCACCAGTTGAGAACCACTCCTTTTGTGTAGCCTGAAATTAAACCCTCCATAAACAAAATCCTGAACTCCAGACATTAAAACTTTCTACATTTCTGTTCACTTTTCCAGTATCCTATTTTTAGGTATGTGAAGGACATACAATTAACCATTTTTATTTTTTACTGCGCTTTTGTGTGGTGCAAATGGAGCGAAGTCCAGGAATTTCACAACATTTGGCCTCAAACTGAGCGGGAAAAGAGTGAGAGTGGTACAGAGACTAAGCATCATGCCTGGACCTGTGTCTCAGAAAGGAGTAAACAAGAAGAAGGCATAATGAACTAGATATTTATATTTTCGTACGTAAATGTGAGTAATGCTTGCCCATGCAAAAGTCCACTGTAAATGCTAGGGTGTTGTGGGTGATTGCAAGGGTGCTGCTATTTTGTTGCTAAAGTGTTCTAATTGGTTTTACTGTGTTGCTATGTGGTTGCAAGGGTTTTCTAGCTGGTTGCTAGGGCACTGCTAGGGTGTCCTTAACTGTGTTGGGTATATACTTTTAAATGTAACTTGTTATAATATTGTGTTACTCCTTAAAAATTAACTTAATTAATTAAGAAGTAAATGTTTATGGAAAGTAAAGCATTATGTTACTTTTGCATTATTTTTGCATTACTTTTTTCTCACAGCCACTTTCTCTTCTGCTATGCATTGCATACAAGAGACATTACAGGTCATAGTAGCGTCTGTACAACACTTATGTCAAAACAACATAATATACAAACTGATTTTTAAAATGAAGGTCTTCACATCATATTTATAATAAAGAATCAAGAACATGAATATACATGATTTGTTTTTCCATCAGTATAGCAGCCAATATGAATAATGAATAATATCCACTGTCTTACCTAAAGCAGCAAAGTCCAACACGTGAACCGGCATCATATACGTCATCATGTGCTGTTCCCATCGACAATGCCAGAAGATGTTTGTCAAAAGTCAGGATAAAATTCAGTGGGGAATGCCAGCCTAACATGTTCAAAGAATGTGTCTGATAATAAAATATGAATTTTCACTGAAGTCATCTCAGTGGACGCTTGTTTTGAGTTGATCTACGGTGCGTACAGATGCCACTGGTTGACTGCATACAACTTCAAAGGAGCGTGTTGGTACAACTTGAATGGAATAATTTTTAATGCTACCAAAATGTAATAAAAATGGTTTGTTTCATGAATCAAACTACGTGTATAAAACAAAAAGACATTTTCTCTGCATACACAATCAATGTAGAACGTTGCTCCAGATTCAGCTTTTCTCATCCCATTCTCCCAGATACGGGGAGCTGTAACACGAAATAGTTCGGCAGCATATGTCAGTGAATTGAGTGAGTATTTCACCCTGTGTATCATGTCATGGCCAGTGGAAGACTAGTCTTAAAATCCCTCTGCCTAAATGTGTTTACTGATTTTTTTTAATGCAGTGTGTATTAGCACATGAATCAATTGTGTTTCACTCAGCCGAATGTTGACCTCATATTACACTAAAACACACAATTTTCCTGACTTGTATAGCTAATGCGCATGCGCTCTTTTACTTGCAAGGCGTGACTTCCTTTCTACATCCATTGACTGTTGGGTGCTAGAGCTTCTTGGTTGGGTGATCCAATTTCTCCCATTCATTTAAATAGAAATTACTTGTCTGTGCTAAATTGTCTCTGGACTCACACTCTACAGAAAAACAATGCCCATCATGAACTAAGTCTCCTCCCCGAAGTTTACACAATTTTACTCATGATTTCTTGCAATACAGGAAAGTAGAGGTGTACAAAAGCAACGTATTACTTTATTTAAAACGTAACTCAGATATTAAGGTCTAAAATATAAACAATATTATGTTGCTTTACTCATTACTCAGAAAAAGTAATCTGATTACGGAACACGCCTTGTAACCCCCAACACAACCCTTAATGCTTAGGGTTAGGTTTGTTCAAATTCTTAGCCCTAATTATGAGCAATACACAGTAAAAGGTGATAACCTGTAGTTGTTGCCTTAAAGAGCTATTTCTACCTGACCTAATTGTTAAAATGGGTTTTGTTGGGGGGCCTGGATAGCTCAGCAAGTATTGACGCTGACTACACCCCTGGAGTCACAAGTTCGAATCCAGGGCGCGCTGAGTGACTCCAGCCAGGTCTCCTAAGCAACCAAATTGGCCTGTTTGCTAGGGAGGGTAGAGTAACCTGGGGTAACCTCCTCATGGTCATGATTAGTGGCTCTCACTCTCAATGGGGTGCATGGAAAGTTGTGCATGGATCGCAGAGGGTAGCATGAGCCTCATGCTGTGAGTCTTTGCGGTGTCATGCACAATGAGTCACGTGATAAGATGTGTGGATAGGC
The DNA here is from genome assembly GCF_025860055.1 of Xyrauchen texanus. Lineage (NCBI taxonomy): Eukaryota > Metazoa > Chordata > Actinopteri > Cypriniformes > Catostomidae > Xyrauchen > Xyrauchen texanus. The sequence continues at coordinate 27,197,209 of NC_068301.1, forward strand.
AACTGAAACTTGTCCTCTGCCACCCGGATTGAGGTGAGTAACCATGCCACCATGAGGACCAACAAAGTTGTGAGAATTGGGCATTCCAAATTGGGAGAAAAGGAGATAAAAAAAAAAAAAAGGTTTTGTATTCAGGTTGATTATGTGATGCTAAATATTATTTTTGACTTGATAACATTATATTGATAACCATTTTATTTACATGTTACCACATGAAGCACATTTTTCTGACAAAATTATTTTTTCTGTGTAGCGAAGCTTGCCTTAACAAACACCACTAACTAGCTTGCTATCTGTCTGACCTCTCTTAAAGACTTTAAACTAAAATAATGACAGGCAAATAGAGAATATTTATTGACTATGATCTCTCTCTATCAGTATTCCCATGGATATCAGATATCCAGACAGCATGGATAAAGTTTTCACAGCTGAATGCAACTGTGCAGTCTTTGCTAACTCTTTCCTCTTTGGTAAACAATGATTTCAGCTACTTCTGTCTGATTGTCTGTCTGTAACAGATGTTATGAATAGGGAGGGGTAATGGAGCTCTTTTGTATCCTGCCTTCCAGCATTGGTTTCTTGTCAGAACCACATTTCTCTGAGTCATTGGTTTGGCTACAGGCATACTGCTGCAAAGCATCCACCCAGATGTGCTCTGCTAACCTGGAAGTAGTCAGATGGTTAGGGTTCTTGCTCACACAAAAACATCCTAGTGAACATGGAATTAGTTTCCATTATGGTTGCAGATCTTTCTCCTGTTACAGATTTGGTTAGAATAATTTTATGTTTCGTGGCATGCTTTTAAAATTCCCTCTTGTCGTCCTTCAGAGCCAGAATTTTAACTCTCGACATCACCCACTTAGACAGGAACAGGAACTGATCGACATATAAGGCAGTGAACCACAGTTCAATTTGTTTCTATATTCTAGGGATGGCAAATCTGAAATCAATGATACCACAACAATAGACTGGCATTGAAAATATTTAAATAATGGTGCTGCATTTTCTGGAAATGGTTGAACAGGAAAATATGTTGACGTCATAGCAGCCCAGTACCTTAAATACATAAACATAATAATAGTAATAATAATTCCTTACATTTATATAGCAATTTTCTAGGCACTCATAGTGCTTTACATAGTATAGAGGGAATCGTCTTGTTATTGTCGTAACCTCTGTTCCCTGATGGAGGGAACGAGACGTTGTGTCAATGTAGTGAAACTAGGGGTCTCTATTGAGAGCCTCGGTTACCTCTTATTAAGGCCAAAGAGAATTGTCAAACAGAATTTGCATGCCCCTCCCCCAGACATACGGGTATAAAAGGAGGGAAGCGTGCGTCTGTTCAGACAGGTTTTGAGCTGAGAAGCCAAGAGTAAGGTCCCGGCCAATTCAGCGGCTAGTACAGTGTTGTGGCAAGAGGGACACAATGTCCCTCCATCAGGGAACAGAGGTTACGACAGTAACCAAGATGTTCCCCTTCTGTCACCCACTCAATGTTGTGTCAATGTAGCGACACTAGGGGTCCCTATCTAAAAACGGCACAACACTGAACCGTATTACGTGGACTGCTGATGCAGGTTCGCCTGGCAAACTGAATCGTGTAGCCGAGTCGGATGGTCCTGGCCAGCCACGGCGACGGGTTGGAAAGTTTAAGTCACGTGTCCAAGCTCCGAGCGAGGGGCACTAAGGGGACAATCACATGTGATGTACCTGGAGGTGAGGTCTCGCGGCGGAGGGGACTAGGCGACATCATGTCGGGGAGCGTTGCTTCATCCCGAGGTGGTTGTGCTGAAGAGAAGTTCGAAGCATTTACCTTGCTCTGCATACCCGGCCTGTGGCTGGAAGGCGACTGAGAAGGAAGGTTCTGTAGAGACGACCTTTAGACTTGTTATGACCTACCAGCCTCAGGTGCGAGTGTGGTGCAGTTGGCAATGTGGGTACCGCAGCCCGTTGGGGGTGCGGCAAACAAAGAAAAGGAAACAAAAGATTCTCCACCCGGCCCTCCACTGGGGGATGGAGTGGTCTGAACACCAACTCCATGGCAGACGTCTCTCTCCCTAGGTTGCCCATCTCAGGAGCGCTTGTGAGCCTTCTGGGTCCGGGAGGTGGTTCATGAGACGGGGGCATCCACCCGGGCCGGGCCCAGCTGGGCCTGTGCTGGGGCGGAGCTGCCTGGGGTTTCATCGCTGCAGGAGGATGCTCTTGGCGAGCAGATGGGGTGCGGGATCCTGAGCTGTGGCGGGGCAAGATGTGTTGGTTGGTCTCCGTCTGTTTCTTCACCGCCGAGAAGTCCTCAATGGTGTCTTCGAATAAGTCGATCTGGGAGATGGGGGCATTGAGAAAGCGAGCCTTGTTGAAGTCCCGCATCTTGACCAGGTTCAGCCACAGGTGCCGTTCCTGGACCACGAGGGTTCCATCGCCTGTCTGAGTACGCGTACCTTCATGGCCCGGAGGGCAAGGCCGGTCACTGAGCGCAGTTGCTGCAGCACATTGGGATCTGGACTACTCAGCTGCAGATCTTTTCATTCCTTGGCCTGGTGGACTTGTAGGAGGGCCATGGCGTACAGGGCAGAGGCGGCCTTTCCAGTGGCGCTGTAGGCTTTGGTCGCCAGAGACGACATCAACCTACAGGCCTTGGAGGGGAGTGCTTGTCGATCCAGCTAGGTGGAGCCAGTAAACTCCTGAAATGTATCCGTGGGTAGAAGGCGTGACGTGAGGGGCGGCTAGAGTGGCTTTCCCCCGGAAGAAGGAAAGCCACGGCCGCAACGTTGCCATGGACATGTTCTCAGAGTGAGAACATGAACCATCCACAAAGGCTGCCTTGGTGTGATCACTGCCCAGACACCTGAGGCAGCACCCATGACCGTCAGAGGCAGAGAGGTAATGACCACATCCAGTAATGACACAAAGATGGAAGGGCATCTTGAGAAAGATGTATCTTTAAAAAGACGGTCAATGTCAATGTGTTCTCTTTTAGAGAAATATATACTCTTTTAGAGGGCTGTGTAGTCTGCACTAGCATGCAGAAGAAGAGAAAAGCCTCTGAAAATGTGGCGTATCTCCAACAGCGTATGCACTTATAGAGGTGAGTGGAACAGCAGTGGGTTTACTCAGCTCGCTGAAACACAACCGCTCGGCTCAGAAGAAAAAATCTGTCTGAACAGGCGTAAGCTTCCCTCCTTTTATACCCGTATGTCCGGGGAAGGGGTATTCAAATTCTGTTTGGCAATTATCATTGACCTTTTCTCAAAGATAAGAGGTAACCGAGGCTTTCAAGAGAGACCCCTAGTGTCACTACATCGACACAACTTCGATTGAGTGACAGAAGGGGAACTCCTCAACCACCACCACCAGTGTTCAGCATCCACCTGGATGATTCAACGGCAGACCACACACCAGCTGTTGATGGAGAGGAGAGTAGAGTGATGTAGCCAATTCAGGGATGGGGATTATTAGGAGGCTATGATAGATACAGGCCAATGGGGGGAATTTGGCCCTACTCTTAACGAGAATACTCTTTACCACAGAGAATCAGGACTTTGGTTTAACAGCTCATCCGAAGGATGGATAAACATGCTTTTGTTTCCATGCAGATTTTGGCAAGTTCTTTTGTGCAGTAAGCATAAGATTGTGGTCAATGAGCGAGGCCTTTGAAGCTGAGACATTACCCATTGTGACAATATTATAATAATTAGGGAATCCTTTTTCTCTAATTATTACAAAAGTTTAAGAGCTGTAATATCCAATTTTTCTCCCTAGCAAAGTAAAATTCCCAATTTACAGTTTTAAGACACATGTTTAAATAATAAAGGAGGATTATGCATGTAGGAATGTTTAGTAAGCATTAGAGCTCCTTCAGTGCTAAAACTCGAGGTCCGTTAACTTAACGTAACCATTCGCTGGTAGACTTTAGTGAATACATTTACTAACAGTATTAAAGTGTTAAATCTGTGATGCTTTGGAACCTTGGCACATCAGTGTCTTATTAAAGATGGGGGCATGAAGGCACGGAAGCCTCTGAATCAAAGTGTCTCATCACAGGCCAGAAACTCTCCATGCGTTTCATTCTAGAGTTCTGCCCTGATGAAGGAGATTAAAAAAATAGAGAATGCTTGCCAAGATTTACTTTCTCCATGATTCTTGTGACAGAGTAATGAGTTTGTACCAAAACTATGTGAGTCTCATTAGGCCAAAGCTTTGGTACTAGAGCACCCATTTGCTGCCTGCTGGGGCTTGGCTGGAGTGTAACAACAGACTGTTATGTATTGGCTTTTTGTGTGTTAATGTCTGTAACATTACTGTAGCCTATGTCTTAAAGAAATAGTTCACCCCAAAAAAATTATCCATTTACTCACCCTCATGTTGTTCCAAACCTGTATGAATTTGTTTCTTCCGTGAAACACAAAACCACATTTTTAAGATTTTAACAGTGCTGTTTTCCATCCAAGATCCAAAAAGGACAAAAAAGTTCCAGAAATGTACTATAAAATGAGTTCATAAAACTTGTGTGCTTTATTCCAAGCACTATATATACTAAATTTCACACAAAACTTTAACTTAATATTTAAATTAGGGCTGTCGATTTAACGTGTTAATTCAGTGCGATTCATTTTATAAAAAATAAAGCGTTAAAAAAATGATAGCAATTATGCCCCCGGACCGTAATACGGAAGATTTGTGAGAAATGCAAGCTTGTAGTACCACCTGTTTACTCCAGAGGGCAGTAAGTGAGGTAACTGTGTGGTAATGCACAGTTTATACAGTGAAGAATACATTAACAACCCTTCAGCAGACACACAACACAAACATTTGTTACGTTCTTGCGTTCAAAACACTTGATGGAGCGCAAATCCAAACTCAGAGATTTCAAGCTGTGTTCTAAGTATTAAACTATATTTAACTTGACAGTGACCTAAAACATTTATGTTTAGGATGGAACACACCCGAGACGCTACACGAGGATGTCTGATGCAAGTGTACATTGACAGGTTATCAATGATTAACTCTTCTGCCACAAGAATGTAATGCATTTTAATTATCTGAATATTTTATATATATATATATATATATATATATATATATATATATATATATATATATAATTTTTAAATATTTAAAGATAACTATGTATAATTATTTCATTATATATTTAATTATTGTTATATGAGGGCTTTCTCAGCATATATTTGTATATGCGATTAATCACGATTATTTAATTGGGACACCATGTAATTAATTAGATTAAAAATTGTAATCGATTGACAGCCCTAGTTTAAATATTAAGGGTCAGTGTTGGGTGTAACGCATTACAAGTAAGGCGTGTTCCGTAATCCGATTACTTTTTCTGAGTAATAATTAAAGTAACACAATATTGTTTTTATTTTAGACCTTAATATCGTAGTTAGTTAGGAGTTTTAAATAAAGTAACGCATTGCTTTTGTACACCTTTATCTTTAAAAAAACAAGATCACTGTGTAGTCTAGCAACCATGTTTGGCAGCAATCTCTTGACAGTATTTGGTTTAAACAGCCCAGATCGCCTGCTGTGAATTTGTGAATCAGAGGGACACAGTTTTGATCAAGGCCATTTTAAAAACATGTTTAAGAGGAATATATATAAGCTCTCCACAGGGTGAAAATGCTGGATTTGCGCAAGTTTTGTGAGGTTTGTGAATTTAATCTGTTTATTGAGATATCTGCATAATTGCAGATGATATATGATAACAGTTTTATTGATATTTCCCTTTTTATCATTAGACAAGACAGTTAGCAGTTACATGGAACTGTTAAGAAGAAAGATAGGAACTTGAAGAATGAAAAATGTTCAAACACTTTAAACATCATGAGCTGTATGCGTATTTCGTGGCTCTGATATGCTGGACCATTTAAAGGAGACTGTGTTGCAGTCTATTATTGTGGTAACACGATGGCATGTAACAACAAAAGAAATTGATATTGATCAATTTCTTGATAATGTGAATATGTGATAATTGATAATGTGAGACATTACATGTCTCACACAGCACCTTCATGTGCAAGCAGGTGCTTATTTGCACCTTCATGGATTATGAAACTAATCTGCCAAACGGTTAATGTATCGGCCTATGTAGATAATTTAAAAATACCCAATATCGTCCGTTTTATCATCGTCATCGATATATCGGTCAACTGCTACCCTCCACTGCTGCTTTCAAATCTCAATTGCACCCCTTACGAGACATAAGAACCACTGCCATCAAAAACTTTGAAAATGACAGGCCCAGATCACTGTAAGGTTTTATTGAATATAGCATGAACGTAGAAGAAAGAAGTATACAGCTTTGTAATTTCATAACAGTGAGTAAAAGAATGTATATTGATATTGTACAGCTTAAAACGTGTATATGCTGTACCCTTTTATGTTCACATATGGCTGGTTTGTGCATTTGTGTGTATTTGCAATTGTGTAATAGACTGTGCAGCTCATTTGTACAGAGGGCAGTCTTCAGAAGACAAAGAGAGGCAGAGAGGGATAATACAGCATTGGTTGAGGATGGCTTAGCTCAGTTGGCAGGTGGGATTTCCTGCCATTTGCCTCAGCTCTTATCACTTAGAATGCTGAATATTCAACGAAAGCACCAGTGTAAAGTGGGCTTGTTGTTGTGTTGAATTGCTCATGGGCTACAGACATTTAGTGATAATATTAAAACAGAAACTAGGCACCAAACAAATAGATGTTTGCTTTCACTATTGGCTGTTTAATGTTTAAAAAAATTATGTTTTGTGTGATGGTTGATTCCAACCTACAGTATGGATCATAAATGTCCAGTGTTTTGACAAAGCAATCAAATTAATTATCATTGGCAAGAAAAAGTATGTGAATCCTTTGGAATTAGCTGGTCAGACAAACACAATATGCTTAAGTTAACAGCATGCAAACAATTATAAGCTTTCATGTCTTTACTAAACTCATCCAACTGAACATTCACAGTGCTGTGGAAAAAGTTAGTGAACCCTTGGATTTAATAATATGTCCATCCTCCTTTGGCAGCAATACCCTCATACCCAGTGTTTCCGGAAGCTGCGGATTAGACCTGCACATAGTTCAGAAGGAATTTTGGACCATTCTTCCTTACAGAACTACTTCAGCTCAGCCATATCTTTAGGATGTCTGGTGTGAATGGCTAACTTATGGTCATTCCACAGCATCTCTACTGGGTTAAGGTCTGGGCTCTGACTGGGCCACTCCCAGTGTTGCCAACTATTTTCAATGGAAAGTAGCTAAAGCCTGCTCGAAAAGTAGCTAAATGTCGCCAGATGACGTCATGCGTCATTAGCATATTAATGACGTCATCGCGTCATATTTGCATTCTGCCTAATTTGTCGGTACTGTAGCCTACTTCAGTTTATAATAACGGTTGTCTCCCCTAAACCGTGCTCATACTGTTTTTATATAAGTATATAGCCGAATGTCCAGTAAAACGGTTCTCAATTACATATTTTCTGTTAGACAACGGAACGTAACTTAGCTAACGTTACATGTTTATGAGTTTGAAGAAGGTTTATTGTTGTGTTTGGATAAGTAAAATGTATAGAGTCTGTAAATATACGATCTGAAGTCGGAGAGTTCAGAAACCGAACCGGAATGAACTAAAACTCTGATTAGTAGTGAATATAAGCGCATGCCAAGAAAAAACGGTCAAATTAAATGTTTTGAATTAAAACAAAGGAGAAGGCAGCTGCTATGTGATCACTGATTGGTTCCTGCTAACACAGCGTGCACATGCGCAGCTCATTCATGTCTATGTCCGCTGGCGTGCAGTCAACGGAATGTGCTGCTCCTCTCAGCCGCTCACTGAACAGAGCAGACGCAGCGGGGAAGTAAGACCTCACGCTTGCAGTACTGCCGATATTTGGAATTTGGAAAGTTGCTAAGGTTTGTCCAAAAAGTCGCTAGATTTGTCGCTAGTCGCTTTTTTGAAAAAATGTCGCTAAAGGGGTCTGAAAAGTCGCTAAATATAGCGACAAAGTCGCTAAGTTGGCAACAATGGCCACTCCAAAAGGTGGATTTTCTTGTTTTGAAGCCATTCTGTAGTGGATTTACTTCTATGTTTAGGGTCATTGTCCTGCCATGGACACCATGCTTGTTTAATGTTTTTTGTACAGTAGACTCATGAACAAATATATTCCAATGATTCTTTCAAGTCTTTAGCTATCAGTCTAGGGTTCTTTTTCACCTCACTGAGCATTCTGCGGTGTGCCCTTTGAGTCATATTTTCTGGACGGCCACTTCTAGGGAGAGTAGCCACAGAACTAAATCATCTCCATTTATAGACAGTTTGTCTAACATTGGGCAAATAAATATCTAGTCTCTTTGAGATAACTTTAACCATTTCCAGGATTATGTAAAGCATCAATAGGTCTTATGAGATCTTCTTTTTGCAAGGCATGATCCATGTCAGCAGATGCTTCTTGTGAATAGCAAAATCAAAATGTTTGAGAGCTTTTTATAAGTCAAAGTAGCCCTAACCCACACCTGCAATCTTGTTTCATTAAATGCCAGGACTCTAATTAGCTTTTGTTGACATAATTAGCCTGGGAGTTCACATACTTTTTCCAACCTACACTGTGAATGTTTGAATTATTATTAAATATGTACAAGAACAATTAAATAATTTGTGTGTTATAAGTTAAAACAGAATGTGTTTGTACATTATTGTTTTTAAGTCAAATTTATACATAAATTCAGGTAATTGCAAAGGGTTCACATACTTTTCTTGGCATTGTATGTGGAACATTCAGGAGAAGCATTTTAAGTCATATTTAGAGTTAAAATCAACTTAAGCTGTATGTACAAAAGAAAATTATTTTGAATAATTTCTCAGTCTGTAAAATAAAAGCTTATACAGTAAAGCCTCATTCACACTGCCAGTGACAATTGTCGCAGAATATTGCTAGTCTCTATACTATGAAGTCTTTCCAGATTAAACACTTTTAAACAGTCATCTTGGATATGTACGTTTGCTATCTGGAACGAAGCTTGTTTCAGTCTGTCAGGTTGTAGGGACATTTGTATTACAAAAATATCACTTAAAGTATTTTTACCCAGAATATTAATGTAAAGCTATGAATCCAGTGGATTTAATGGTCCATACGTTTGTATTAAATTTGACTTTTCTTTCCCTCTCTCCTACACTAATATCCAAGAGAGGTAATGTTAAACAAACACTAGTTAACATTTCAAAGAGTTTTTAAAGCTTTTTAAAGGTAAAGCAGCTCCAAAGCCTTGGGAGACACAGAAGGAAGAGAATAAATCAAGATGTTCAAGAATCCATGACTACCAGGAATGCATGCTTGTTGGAGGACAGTACCTAGAGCAACTATGCCATACCTGTTAGGGTATTCACACTGTAAATGGTTGGTAACCTTGAGGCAAGCTTATTTTATCTGGGCAGGACTGAGGAAAGTCTGCATTTTCCCTATGATCAAAACTTGTCTGTTGGGTTCAGATTGTTTGTGGTAAATGATTGTATATGGAATCTTTTAGAAATATATGCGGTACTCTAGTTCCATACTTACACAACAAAACATTGAGGCTTCTCTGAAGTCAAGAGAATGACTGTTTTCTCCACAATTGCTATAGCAACATTTAAACATTTCAATCTGTTGAGAGGGACTGAATTTAAGTATGACTCACAGTAACTCCACCCAGTCCCCCACAACTCTTCTGTCTTTTGACTCAACTTCTCTCTCTCTATCTCGCTTTCTCTCACATAAAATACAGAGATGGCTCACAAAACATTATATTCACATTTAATAATTTAGCAGACGCTTTTATCCAAAGCAACATTAAAAAATTTTGAATGATACAAAATAAGCAATTCATCTTAAGAAAGCAGTAATATGAAAAATTCGAAATGTCAGAGTTCTGCGAATAGAAATGTCAAAGTTCCAGCTGTAGTATAAGCCAAGACAGAGATTAGAGTGCAACAAGAACAATTTTTTTGTTGTTTCTATTATATGGTCAAGTGCTCATGAAAATGTTTGTCTTTACCTTTTGAAAACAGAGTTGGTCATTTCACCGTCGAGGTACAGTGAAACTGAAAGGCAGTGAAAATGATTTGGTGCTTCTGTGTGTTGGTACCACAAGGTGCCGCTCATTTTCAGACCACAGCCTTCTGGTGGAAACATAGCTCTGCAGGAATGATTTAAGGTAAGCTGGCGCAGACCCATTGACTGTTCTGTATGCCAGCATCAGAGCCTTGATATGTGCAGCAACTGGCAGCCAGTGTGGAGATACAAGGAGTGTAACATACGAACTCTTGAGTTTGTTGAAGGCCAGCCATGCTGGCTCATTTCCAGAGGCATAATTGCGCATGCAGGAAATCTGGCTAAAAGAGCATTTCAGTAGTCCAGTGTAGATATGACAGGAGACTGAACAAGGAGTGTGGCATGTTCAAAGAGGAAGGGTCTTACCTCCCTAATGGTGTAGAGTGCAAATCTACATGATTGGGATGTTTTTAAGATGTGGTTGGAGTTGGTTGTCGACAGTTACCCCTAGGTTTCTGACCATTTTGGATGGTGTTATTGTGGATGAATTCAAACATCTATATTGTCGATACAGGCTATTTTCATGCTTAGTTATTTTAGTACAACCCAGAGTACAATTCCACCCCCACCCAAACCGTACTCTAACATCAAATGGACTCTGGTCCACACCAAAAGCTCTAATGTAAATGTAAAAATGCCCTAATGAACTCATTAACTCTTTTTGCTATCCATGCTTGCCTGAACTCTCAGATATGTGGATGTACCTTCACTCTGTAAATTTAGAAAAAGAGATCCAGATTGTGCTCCCAGGATAGTGTTGATTTACTGGACCATATATGGTCCAACCCAGTGCTGGGAAAAGAGGACATGGGCCTGAAGCTCTCCATATGAGCTTTTCATTGCAGAATGAAAGTCAAACAAGCTCTAAAAGCATGCAGTCTCATATTTACAGAGTATATTGAGTCATTCTGGGTACACATCCTTACACACATGTCTCCCTTATCTCTGTTTACATTTTATGTCACTGAATTTGCTGTAAATGGCCAAATTAATGTGGAAAATCCATTGACCAACACATTGAAAATTATTTCATAAGGGTATTGTGTCTGAACTGATACTGTCATTTTGGGGGCCAATGATAGTTTGTTGTCTCAGATAAAAGTCATTAAAAAGTCTGTTAGTTTGTGGGTGTCTAAAACAAATATTGACCAAATACTGTGACACATCTCTGAAGATTCCTGCAGGACAAAACAAGAGTAGGTTCAAGGAAGTCTGAATTTCTGAGCACTTCACAGTTTTACAGTAGCATACTGTATCATACAAAGTTGTGGCAGATCAAATTCATTCTGAACCTGAGGTGATATAGAATGATCTCAATGTGTATTCAGTGGCTTTAGGTCAAAAATTCTAGAGCTAAACTAGAAACTATTTAGAAGAGACAGGCCACTTCTTTTAAAATGAATGGGAGCAATTGGAATGCCTAATGGTCAATGCATGTAGAAAGTAAGTCCTACCTTACAGATAAAAGAGCCAGTCACATTTTAGATAAAGACATTGCCTGTCAATCAATTTTTTTTAAGTATAATCTGAGTTAAAGAAGCACAATTTATGATTCCAGTAGTAAGTGTTGTCACATTTGACTGCTGACTAGAAATATGTCCTTTGATCATAATCTTGACCAACAACTTTTGAGATTTGGTGTTCCTCCATTGAAATAGATAGGAGCTGGACTGTCATGTCTGGATTCATTTAGCACCAGGTTCTCCAAAAACTTTCAGTGCGTGATGGGTGAGGGGCGGCACTCATTCGACCGCGCCCTAAGCCCGTCTCGAACACCTCTCTGATCATAATCTTGACCAAAAACTTTTGAGATTCGGTGTTCCTCCATTGAAATAGATAGGAGCTGGACAGACTTGCTAGAAATTCTTTGGATAAACTCACCACTGCCCCCAGTGGCTGAAGCTGAAAGTGTTTTTGAACATATGGGCACATGTGAGGTGAAATGTCTACATAGGGGTGCCAAAGGTGAGTTGTTTTTATTTGTAAATTATGTAATACAGTGAAGAGGAATGCATAGTTTATTAATTCTACCCTCTAACCCAAACCCCAACCCTAAACTGAACCATCAGTGGAGTAAAAATCGGGGAAAATTCAACCACCGGATTATGCACTTCATTGATTATGTGAAACTTATTGCTTCCTGGTTTCAATGTGGTACAAGACACTAGAGGCCAGGGTATAATTTGTTTTTCTGCATTCTGAATCGGATTGCACCTGGTTGACCGCATTGCCTTTCAAAGTATACTCTTTTGACTGCGAGTGAATACAAACGTTTTCGATACATGTGCGCTACGACTACAAGGTGATACTCTTTTAGTACAGTCAAAGTTATGGTCAACAGCTGGCCCATGCACCAACAATGTAGACGAGGACTGTGTGCATGTAGAGAAAACCTGGGCCATGGGGGTCAGGCTGCACAGACTGTGCTGCTGATGAAATTTTCATCACACATATTGTGCGTGAAGCGACCAGCAACACGGACAAATGAAGTATACTTTGGTCTTAAGGCTGCTGAAATGACACACTATCAGTAATGCCACAGGAAAAAGTACACCCGTTTAAATTAATGCAGAGATGTCTGATGGGTAATGGCACTTCTCAGTAACTTAGGGTACTGGAACATTTAGTAGCAACATTTTGACTTCCTGTGAGATCATCATGTTGGTTATAAGCTAATTAATAAGCTTAAAAGATGTCTGAGGAGGTGACTGATATAAGGCAACAACTACAGCTTTTCCATTAGCAGCATAGTATAGATTCATGGTCAGAATTTCCATTAATCTAAAAGTAACACTTACTTCATTCCTTTGAAATGAATTGCTCTGGGTTCATTAAATATTTACTAATGGGTATTCACACGGTTTATGGTTTATGCTGTCTGAGGCCAAGACTAAGATCACCACATACAGCTGTTTGCGCACAAGAATCGTAGCTGTCAACACAAAGGTGAGAATGTTTGTGTAAAAGTTGTGTAAAGCACTTAAACAAAGATCGCTCCCAAGGGACTGCAACAGGTGTACTGTCAGACACTGTGTATTTACTTTATTTATATATAAATATATTTTTTTTTTTATTTAGTTTTCAATGAATATACAGTATATCCACAAAACAAATTAGCTAATTTCCTACCTTGGTCCGTACACTACACTTGTATAATGAACATCAAACCATTAACAACAGAAAGGAGTCATAACTTGATCTCAGAGTATGCTGTCAGAGTGTCAGTAGTCACATCTTTGAGCTCGCTCATTGTCAGCCAGCATCCAGAATGAACGCAGATGAGCCCAGTAACAGATCCCTTGCCACTGATTCCCATAGGACATGACATCACTATTAGCTATTCTTACCCTCCTTTCTGTGACTTCTCTGTGCTGTGAAAGACTGAAATTAGCGAATTCATGCTACCAAGAAACTCAGAGTTCAAGTGAAAATTCCTAAAAGGAATAAGTATCGGTAGAGGTTAAAGAGTTACTTAGAACATTAAAGAGGCAAGTACCCACACATGCCCATGTCTTACTGTTACCATTGGTTACCAAACCTCATTAAGTTAAACATGTAGGTGTACAATGTGTGTGGCAGCATAGTACAGCCCAAAAATTGTTTAAAAAATAAGAATAAAATAAGAAAAGAATAAAACTTTACTTTTCTTCTGCAGTTTTCAGCCTCTAGTAGGCTGAAAATATTTGTACTACTCTGGTTTACTTAATGTGTGGTATAGTTGTATTAGCCTACTAATATTGTTGGTTCCTGTATGATAAATATCTTGGTTTTTTTCATTAATTTTAAAGTCAAGTTAGTAGTTAAATATAAATACTTTTGGGAAGAAATTTCCATCTTAAACTATTTTAAACCATATTTTGCTAATTATTTTGTAATAATTATGCATTCATTCATCCGCTTATATTTATTGAGAGACTAAATTGAACATTTATACATATAAAGGATAATTTGAAATTAAATAGTGAAGGCAAAAGTTTGTTGAATGTTCAATAGTCACAGCATCTACAATATTCACTTTTCCTTAGACATTATTCCCAAAATCTCAATATTGAAATAAAAAGTTGTGAATAAAAAGTTCACAGACAGTTATGAAAATGTGAGGTAAACGAGATGGGGTCATTTTTTTCATGTTTATCCCTTCAGTCTTACACATCTAGTGTTTATGCACAGTCTATGTCAGAAGACACGCTACATCTCAGGCATGTCTCAGCATTTCAGTGCTCATTAATCATCTGTAGCTCACAATTACACAGCATGTACGCAGGTCTTTCTTGCTAAGTATAACAACTAATTGTTTACACCTTTATATATATACAGTATATAGCCTATATGCAGAACTGCTACTCACTGGATGTTTTGGGCACCATTCTGAGTAAACTCTAGAGACTGTTGAGTGTGAAAATCCCAGAAGATCAGCAGTTACAGAAATACTCAAACCTGCCAGTCTGGCACCAAAAATCATGCCACTGTCGAAATCACTAAGATAATTTTTTTCCCCATTATGATTGTTGGTCAGCACAATAAAGAAGCACAATTTATGATTCCAGTAGTAAGTGTTGTCACATTTGACTGCTGACTAGAAATATGTCCTTTGATCATAATCTTGACCAACCGCTTTTGAGATTCGGTGTTCCTCCATTGAAATAGACAGGAGATGGACTGTCATGTCTGGATTCATTTAGCACCAGGTTCTCCACAAACTTTCAGTGCGTGATGGGTGAGGGGCGGCAATCATTCGACCGCGACCTAAGCCGTCTCGAACGGCTCTCATCGCCGGGCCCTCGCGGGCCGGCTATCCCGGGCCAATCGGAGTCCCAAGGCGCTGCAGTATCATTACGTTTAGGGGGATTCTGACTTAGAGGCGTTCAGTCATAATCCCACAGATGGTAGCTTCACACCAGTGGCTCCTCAGCCAAGCACATGCACCAAAAGTCTGAACCTGCGGTTCCTCTCGTACTGAGCAGGATTACTATTGCAACAACACATCATCAGTAGGGTAAAACTAACCTGTCTCACGACGGTCTACATTAACTGATGCTCCTGACCCTTATCTGCATGATTTTATGCATTGCAATTTTGCCACACGAATGGCTGATTAGATTATCCCATGAATAAATAGGTGTACAGGTGTTCCTAATAAAGTGCTCATTGAGTGTATATACCAGATTTTTATTATTAAACTCTGTGCCCAAAACACATTATAAGGGTGAGCGTAATGTCGCAGAAATGTTATTGATGTAAATTGTTGCCTTAGAACCCACCAATCAATGGAAACAATTATGTCACAGTGGCAAACTTCATGACCAAATTGTTTTAAATTTAGGACAATAATATTGCTCATATCACACAAATAAAAGATTGTCATATATTGAGCCAAGCATGTTTATGTCCATTAAATCATACAATGAAACATAGTGCCAGAAGAGCATGTTTAGACATTGAATAAAAAGACAAAGAAAAGATAGCCAGTTACTAACAGGCTATATGTTTCAACATCATAGGCCTCACATGTCACTCCCACCGTTCAGAACCACTGGAATGGACAGCAGCATTTAACTAATCTATGTTCCAATTCTATGTTCCTTAAGTTTTTTTAAACAGACACTGTGGCCTAATGTTAGAACTATAAAACAGACATAACACAGCATAACACAAGAAAGACATGATTGCCTGATCAATACTTCATAGCCCAGACTAAACAGAAAAATGACCTAGTATCTATGATCTAATATCAGTAACACAGATTATTAATATATATATACATTAACTTACCTTTACTTGAATACAAAATCACTCCTTGCTAATGAACATCTCCATCACTTTGTTGTAAAAGTCGTCTGCTTATTGAAGTTTCGATAGCCTCTCCTTCTCGATTCCATTGAAATCAACTTTGCGGAATTCCCGTACGTCGCTGATACTTACATTACACCAATCAGCCACAATGTTAAAGGGGTCATATAATGGTACTTATACTACAGGGCTGTTGAATGCTTGATTCTGATTGGTTGAGAACGTTCTAAGGTGTGCAATTATTTTCAGGGAAACGCACGGCTAAAGTAGTTCCAGGCAGGTCTTGACCGCATTACAGTTCCATATCACTTCGCGTAGTCAACTGTAATAACGGAAAATAGGATACAATGACAGACTATTTTGATTTTCCGGAAGTAAATTTTAATATTTACGGTGAACATAAACATTTTAACAACTGGGCGACCGCAGTATTGGATAGCGCAGATGAAAAAACAAATAAACGGAAGAGGACATCAAAGGCAGCCGGCAACAACAAAAGACATAAACCAATCAGCGAAGAACAGCTAGACCGACTCGAGGGCGAAAAACATGAAGAAAACACCAAAAAAAACAACAGCTTGGGCTGTCAATGTGTTTAACGTGCAGTTTAATTTTAATAAATAAATTCGTTCGAATTAACGAATGAATTATAACGTATGAATTAATAAATAAATTAAATAATATGACGCACATGATTTTCTGTCTCTCTAATAACTACACTAATAACTGCATTAGTCTGCTGTCAGTGGCTCAAACCTCCGTTACTAACTCTAAAATGACGTTTTGGAATTAGCAACGGAGGCAGATTAGATGCGTAAGAAATTAGTCCTACATACAAGAGCGTTTTAATGACAAAAACTTGACAAACGTCTAGAATCACATCATCTGAACAATGTTTCGAGGTGTGGTAACTGTAGTATAAGCGGAATAATTGACTCCGGGCCGTTGAATTATTAGAAAAATAATGCACACCCGACGCTTGCGTCGTGACCGCATTACCACCCCGGGTGTGCATTATTTTTCTAATAATTCAACGGCCCGTCGTCAATTATTCCTTACATGCACTTTTTCAAGTTGATTGTACTGAAATGTGTGTTGGCTGTGCCTGTACACAACCATCCTATTATGATAAAAATGCATCCAGTGTTTTTGTTTTAATCTCCTTATATAGTTTCCCCTGCCTCAAATCGAGCCGTTCGACCGTGTGACGTCACACGGTCGGACGCCCCTCCCAGGATTGTTGATTGACAGCAGTGTTTCAACACAGACCCGCCCTCGCTCGTGAGCGAGCTGTCAATCATAGTCCATCATCATTGTTGATACACTGGAGCAGAATGGCGCCTAAGCGATTGTGGTGTTCTGTTCTTCGGTGTAATAACGAACACAGCAGTCATTTTGATGTTCCTAAATCTGAGCCGCTGAAGACGCAGTGGCTGAGTTTTGTTTACGATGGGAATATTCCCCACGAGCAACGTCAATGCGTTCATGTTTGCGCGAATCATTTTTCACCAGACTGCTTTATAAACTAGGGTCAGTATAAAGCTGGTTTTGCTAAGAAGCTGCTGCTGAAAAAAGATTCGGTACCAACTATTTATATTCCCTCTGCACCTCCAGAAGAAGTAAGTGTAACGCTTTATTAACCTTTATATTAATCTTTGCAAATCGCTTGCACGCTTCACAATGAATGTGGCTAATGTTTACACTCAGGGTACATTACGGCATGTTTTCCATAACGTTACGACGTTCTCAATATAATTCATAATCCCACGTTTATAATGAACAACGCGTTATGGTTATTGTGTTATTAAAAACTGTGTACGCAGGTGTTACAGTTAACATGGTAACACTAAGTTCCACCTGGTTTACTTGTATGTTACTGATTAAGAAGTAATGTCAAAAAAACAGTTATACGGAGAATAACTCCAGAACGGAGGGGCGGGGTGACCAAAGCTCATTATCATTTAAAGTCATATGCTCTGAAACGGCGTGCTGAAAACGGAGCTGTTTTTGAGCAGGTAAAATGAGTGTTTTCTTAAAATACTAATGAGAATTTTTAATAAAAGTATACTACAAAGTTTTCATTTAGACCCTAAAGATTCATATTAACTTGTACAAAAATGGCATTATATGACCCCTTTAAAATCACCTGCCTAAAATTGTGTAGGTCCCCCTCATGCCACCAAAACAGCACCAACCCGCATCTTAGAATAGCATTCTGAGATAATATTCTATAATATATTCTATTGTACAGAATGGTTATCTGAGTTACCATAGAAATTGTCAGTTCAAATCAGTCTGTCCATTCTCTGTTGACCTCTCTCAACAACAAAGTGTTTCCGTCTACAGAACTTCTGCTCACTGGATGTTTTCTGTTTTTGGCACCATTCAGAGTAAATTCTAGTGACTGTTGTGTGCGAAAATCCCAGTGAGATCAGCAGTTACAGAAATACTCAAACCATCCTGTCTGGCACCAACAAACATCCATGTGATTCTCTAATCAGCCAATCGTGTGGTAGCAGTGCAGTGCATAAAATCATGCAGATACGGGTCAGGAGCTTCAGTTAATGTTCACATCATCCATCAGAATGAGAACAATTTTGATCTCAATGATTTGGACCGTGACATGATTGTTGGTGCCAGACGGGCTGGATTGAGTATTTCTGGAACTGCTGATCTCCTGGGATTTTCACACACAACAGTGAACAGCCATTATACACTCACCTAAAGGATTATTAGGAACACCTGTTCAATTTCTCATTAATGCAATTATCTAATCAACCAATCACATGGCAGTTGCTTCAATGCATTTAGGGGTGTGGTCCTGGTCAAGACAATCTCCTGAACTCCAAACTGAATGTCAGAATGGGAAAGAAAGGTGATTTAAGCAATTTTGAGCGTGGCATGGTTGTTGGTGCCAGACGGGCCGGTCTGAGTATTTCACAATCTGCTCAGTTACTGGGATTTTCACGCACAACCATTTCTAGGGTTTACAAAGAATGGTGTGAAAAGGAAAAACATCCAGTATGCGGCAGTCCTGTGGGCTGAAAATGCCTTGTTGATGCTAGAGGTCAGAGGAGAATGGGCCGACTGATTCAAGCTGATAGAAGAGCAACTTTGCCTGATATAACCACTCGCTACAACCGAGGTATGCAGCAAAGCATTTGTGAAGCCACAACACGCACAACCTTGAGGCGGATGGGCTACAACAGCAGAAGACCCCACCGGGTACCACTCATCTCCACTACAAATAGGAAAAAGAGGCTACAATTTGCAAGAGCTCACCAAAACTGGACAGTTGAAGACTGGAAAAATGTTGCCTGGTCTGATGAGTCTCGATTTCTGTTGAGACATTCAGATGGTAGAGTCAGAATTTGGCGTAAACAGAATGAGAACATGGATCCATCATGCCTTGTTACCACTGTGCAGGCTGGTGGTGGTGGTGTAATGGTTTGGGGGATGTTGTCTTGGCACACTTTAGGCCCCTTAGTGCCAATTGGGCATCGTTTAATGCCACGGCCTACCTGAGCATTGTTTCTGACCATGTCCATCCCTTTATGGCCACCATGTACCCATCCTCTGATGGCTACTTCCAGCAGGATAATGCACCATGTCACAAAGCTCGAATCATTTCAAATTGGTTTCTTGAACATGACAATGAGTTCACTGTACTAAAATGGCCCCCACAGTCACCAGATCTCAACCCAATAGAGCATCTTTGGGATGTGGTGGAACGGAGCTTGAGCCCTGGATGTGCATCCCACAAATCTCCATCAACTGCAAGATGCTATCCTATCAATATGGGCCAACATTTCTAAAGAATGCTTTCAGCACCTTGTTGAATCAATGCCACGTAGAATTAAGGCAGTTCTGAAGGTGAAAGGGGGTCAAACACAGTATTAGTATGGTGTTCCTAATAATCCTTTAGGTGAGTGTATGTTTTCATCATATTTCTCTAAATCAGTAATGACATTTTCAAAACTATATAGCTATATGAATTTAGGGTTTCAAAATTTGTCTCATATGATGAGCACAAGATTAGCTCACTCGTTGGCTTCAGGTCAATATTTAAAAAGTGAAGAGATCGCCTGTAACAATTTACAAGATGGTCTTTTTCCACCACCTGATAAGGACGAGCAAGAGTTAACAAAATAGTGCATGAGGAAGAGAAACAAGAGGAGTGGAAAGACAATGTTGAAGAGCGATACGTGAAGGTAAAGAGGAGTGAAACGGTGTGCACACTGTTTTAAGAGCGTGAGAGAGAGAGAGAGAGGGAGGGAGAGAGGGAGCATGTCATTGTGAAATAGTTGGGTGGAATAAACGTGTAAATTGCAGTTCCTCTCTGCACTGCTGAATGGTGACCAGGGGACTGAGGCAGACAGGAGGGGGAGGACTGAATTGACCAGCATGGAGCTCCACTCACCCAAAAAGAGCTGAATAAACAGGACAGCACAGCACTGCAGGAAAGACTAGACACACACTGAGAAAGAGGGACAAAAGGAGACAAGAAAGGAAAGCAAGGTAACCTCTGTGTTTTTGTGCGCTTATGTGTGTAGTCATAGAAAAGAGTGTGTGTTTGTGAATTTTGAATTCTTTAAAGGTTGGATTGTGGGCTATATTAGTAGTAATTAAAATATTATATTAGTATATGATTCATATACAAACGATAATATTAACACACAATGTGTCTACTGTATGATTCTATTTAGATTTCTAAGCAAACTAGTAGTACTCATTCAGTCTGTCTCCAGAAGTTTTGTTGCTAATAGAATTACAGCATTGAGGTGTCCAAAATAAGTTTCTGTTTACTGTTTAAGCAATGAGGCAAAATGAAAAAGAGAGAGAAAGAGAGATAGAAAACATTGTTAGTTGCAGCACTTTTGGAAAACCAATGCTCTGGTGGGCAAGTTGGCAGAACTGGAGTTTACTTCTCCATATTTTCTCAGAGGGAAAGGAAGTTTTAACTGCCTGCTTTTTTACTGCCTGCTTTTGCATGTGTGCGTTTGTTTGTTTTTTGTTTTGTTTTTTACCTTCACACTCTTCTACTTTTGTTTTCTCTGTCATACATCCAGTCTTTGCACTATGACTAAGATTAGAAGGCTTAGCAAGAATAAACATTTTCAGAGAATTAGGCTGTAGATGCTGCATTTGCACATAAATGCTGGCACAAAACAGGCTGAAATGGGACTTTTGAGTACCTGATACAAAACACATGTGAGGTATCTCTAGCTTTCTCGAATGTCCCTCATTCTGTGGATATATAAGGAATAACTGATAAAGACACTTGTTACAGCTATGTGTTGAAATGGCTGCAGACTTGTTTTTTTGTCTTTCCCAGTCAATCCTTTTACTAAAATATTGTGTGGCATAGTAGTTAAACATCTGGTCTGGTAACCAAAAAGTTGTAGGTTCATGAGCATGTGGTGATTCATGAGCTCACTTTGGCACCCTTAAGCAAAACACTAAACCCCAGATTGTTCCAGGCCAATGGGATTGTACCTTTAGCAAATATACTGTAAATTAGATTTTGAAGTATGGATCAGCTAAATGACTACTAACTAAAAAGACAATGACTGTGATTTTGCCAAGAAGGACATGTTCCTGGATCAACATGTTAGATGGTCCTGAAACAACATTCCTTCAAACCAATCAGATTTTAGGGTTAGGTTGAAAATGTGTTCACACTCAGTTCATTTACATGCACAGATATAATGCATAATTTAATATTTAAAGAAAGGGTGTCAGCTGAGGAAGTGTTAAAACCATGTTTCATGTCACCTCTGTCTTTCAGAGAACTTCCATAATTCCATAATTCCAGTTAACCCAGCTGGACGAACTTTTCCGACTGAAATTGAATTTTTAGTGTATGTAAATGAACTAACTGAGAAACTGTTGGTTGTTAGTAGGTGTTCCCACTTGACAATAGTATCTAACTGTATCAGGCTGTAGATCACACGTTTTTACTTTCATGTTCCCATATATACAACAGTAGGTGCGACTCAGAGGTCACCTTTTGAATCTAGAAATACATTGTTACTCCTCTGAGGGTTAGGTTTACAGTTGGGGTTTTGGTTAGGGAGTAAGGTTAATAAAATATGTTTCTGTTGACAGTATTGCATCATTTACAACTAAAAATACAACTTGCTTTTGGCACCACTCTGTGGACATTTCACCTCACTACCAGCTTTGGCCACTGAGGGTAGTGGTTTGAATCGCCACAGAACGATTTCAGCAGCAGCAACCTTTGACCTTCTGGTGCAGAATTCCCAGTGTAATAAGTCTGTAACTTGATGGTAAGGTTTAAGTTTAGAGTTAGGGTAATGGTGTTCCAGGACCAACAAATGATCTAGACCCATGTCCTAGTTGGCAATACCATGGTCATTTTAAAGGGTCTCTATTAGCATATAACATTGTCTCATAATTTTTGTTCTCCTTCTTCTCATAATATGAAATGTTTATATCCCTCTCTTATCTCTTTTGTTTGTTGTTGTTGTGGCAGGGACTCAGTAGTTAGGTCTGAGATCAATAGTTGGAGATTATAGGATGTCCAGGAGCAGCTCTGTGCGGGATCTGGTACCTAGAGACATTACTGAGATCCTGGCCCTGCAGGCCAGTAAGAAGAAACGGGGCTCATCCCTGGGTCGGGCGTTCAGCTGGTTCAAGGGTAGCAAACGCAAAAAGAAAATTATCAATGGACAAAGCAGTACAGGAGGCCCTTGTGGGCGAACAGAAGAAAGCTCTACATCCAAACAGATTCATGCCAGTAACGAAACCTTTAAAGGTAAGCAAAAACTCTGAACTAATGATACCAAAAACGGAATGCTGAATGTTTAAAGTATTGGAACGGGTATTTACAGGTTTGAATTAATTGATGCCAATCAAAGATGCATGATTTTGATACCATCGATGAAAAGGCCTCACTAGGTACAATAAGGTTTAAGCCATGTTTTTTGGTGCCAGTCATGTCCAACACTTGAACATTAAATGTCTTTGTGGCATCATTTGAATGGTTATCACTGGAGCATTCTCTTTCCCAGCAGGATTATGCTACAATCACAAGGACATGTCTTCTCTTGAAAGGCTAATCTGTTTATTGTTGTGTCTCTTTTTGCTTCATGACTCCCTGTTTCGGCCTTGCTCTTTGGGGCTTAATTTTTCCTTTGCAATGATAAAACACTGTTGACATGCCATGATGTGAATGATTCCTCTGAGCGCAGCAGAGATACTGGTTTTATTGTTAAGAGGGCATCAATCTGAATTGATACGAATTGTGTTTTGTAGTATTTGTGGTAACAAATGACCTGTTCCTGGTTTGTATATTGGTCTATATTGAATAGGCTCTAGCCAGTGTCAGAAAATAACATGAGCTCGGGGCAAAAATGCCCCCGAAATTCAAAATATGGGGGTAAAAAGTGGCACTGCAATGAGATCTTCATTTGAATTTTCACTAAAGATTTGTAGCGTGCCAGCTGTTGTGCAGATATTGTTGAGTCAGTTGCGGATCCTTGCACGATGGACCTGCCCATACGCTGTAAAGACATCCACGAAAGACTTCGCTTATCTCACTGCATCAATTTGCTGTTGTGCTCCTGCTGTAAATGCCGTGACAGCTTGCCCCTCTCATTCACTAAAAAACTGTCCTTGTTAGTAACACTATCGCTCTCCATACAATACTTGTACTTTCCATGTTTATCGGTCCATCTCACTTATATTGAGGAATTCTCATTAGATACACAAATTTGCAACATTGTTTAAATTATAAAATATTAGATAAAATTACCACAAAATCAACTTTTGGACATTATACGCAATGATCTCATTGATCAGGAGTATTTTGCAGTGAGTGTTAGGGAAAGTACTGTGGTGTTTTATGTTGCTGTTTAGTGTGTTGGGAGAAAATAAAATCAAATGTGTGTTTAGCCCCATTGAACCCTAGAACCACTTTCAGTGTTTTAATCATATCACTGACTAAACTGTCTAAAATAATAATTTTTGTCTGTTTAAATCAATTGGCATGAGGGAGTTGATAACAATTTTGTTTAATAAGCTTCTCATTCCAAATCTGGAGTGTCATTGCATTTTATTAGTTATGTTTATTAACTTAATAACCAAAATATTTTGGAAATACGTGAATTAGTTGTAACAGCAATGGCTCAAATGTGAGTGCTGCCACCTTGTGGACCCACTAATTAGTGCAAATAATTCCTGGCCCATGCACATTCTGCACGTTCAAAGACGCACGGTTATAAAAATTGGGCTGCATGCATTCAGTGCTCAAGCACTCTGCTGATGACGAAATTTGCTTCAAGTCCTGTTTGTGGACACTCAGTGTTTGCGTCTGACTGAAGTATACTTCAGGCTTGACTCTTCTGAGCTTTCAAGCTACAAGCTACACCAAACTTGGTACAGTTTCAGGATGTTACAAATGCTCTACAATCCCCACACCCAAACGATCACCTGGCAATGCCCTTGTAATCATGTATAACTCCAATGCAATCCCCTAGCAAGCAATACCTTAGCAATCCCTTGCAAACACCCATAATATCACAGAAAAACAATAACAACCACCCAGAACATCCAAGTGACATCCTTTGGAACTGAATTTGAAGGTGGACCTCCAGAACAATTTTGACACTACGTTCAGTGTTTTGACCCCACCTGTATGCTTATTGCTCTTGGGAAAGTTTTGCTTAAGGACGTGCAGAGCCTTCCTTTCAGACGGTCCTTTAACTACACTTTTAAACCTGTTGGACTACTTTAAAGTGGAGATCCAACCAGAAGAAGTCTTTTAAAAGACTTATTCCCATTCTGGATTTCCCTCTCCCTGACCCCACAAGTCTCACATTCTGTTCTGTTGCACTGAAAAAACGCATGTAGACTGTTATTTGCCAGAGACTGTAAGTTACCAGACTCTTGAGACATGCACTATGAACAACGTGTCTTTCAGAGACTTCTAGTCTCCTAGTCTCATATTCTCCTTTTGGACTCCATGATTTATAGCATTTTCAGGTCTTCATGATGAAAACTGTGATCCAGAGTTGGGAGATTGAGCCAGAGTGTAAAAAGGTCTGAGAGATTACAGACATGCTGCATTATTGAAACAGACAGAAAAAAATGAGTATGGGGGGATTTTTCTGTTTTTGATTTATTAAATTACCTCCATTTCATACTCTTCCTATCTCTCTTTATAATCTATGATTTCACACAAACAGCAGCCAGACTGGCTATTCATAACTTCACTTGCTATATACTGTACGCCAGTCTTCTTGTATGCTGTAAAAAGTGGTAACCTGCAATTGTTACCTTAAGGAGCTATTTCTAGCTGACCTTACCCTAAAAACTGGTATGACCTGATGTATTCAGGTTGATTCAATTATGTTTAATTATATTTTGACCTGAATACAACCAGTTAGTTTTAGATGTTACCACATGAAGCACATTTTTTAAGTTATAGTAGGTTGTTTGCTATGATATTTAGTGGTTTTTATCATGTTCCAATGCGGTTTATAGGGTTTTCAGTGTGGTTGTTAGGGGGCTCTGAGAGGTTGGTAAGTGGTTGCTTAATGGCCTGAGTCAAAAGACAAGTTATGGTTAGGGGTTTGTTCAAATGAGCAATAATAATAGTGATGCTCGCCTTAAAATGTATTCCCTTATATATTTGGGGACAAATTATTGGTTGTGTACCAAAAGTTATTTGTGAATTCTATTTTACCTTTGAGTGTCAGTGTTATAAAGACTGCTTCTATTAGCCAATCCCCAAAAGACATGAGTCAGATAGACTGTCCTGATTCAGTACATTTCTGGGCTTAGAAGCTCAACAGTGCAGCACAAACCCCTTGCGTCACCCCTGTTTCACTGAGCTCAGCCTGTGTCCACCCGTTTCCTCCACCCAGAGTGCTCTATCAGGCCCGGATGCTGTTTGAGGGATGAGATCACTGTGAATATAACTTTCAAAATATGGACATAGACCTCAACCAATGTTAAATATATTGGATGTTTCTTCACCTATGGGCACCAATGGCACCAATGACAATTTTTCACACTGTCACCAATGAATTTGTCTACAAAAAATGTCTCATCATAGCTGAATACCTCTAATTGTTGTAATTTTTATGAAATGCCATGAACATTTTTCAATGTCATTCCACAATATCTCAAATTATGCATTGTGATTGATAGCATTGAGTGATGGACATGGTGGTGGTTGAAATACCATTTTGCACCTTTTTTGAATAAAATGGCAGACTCCTTTGTCCATGTATAGATCTAATTTCTTTGTTTAGAATATAATAATATTTTTATGATTGATATTCATATCTTTTTAGAATATATAGTGACATGAAAAAGTATGTGAACCCTTTGGAATTACCAGCCTTATGTATTAATTTGTCTTAAAATCTGGTTTGATTTTCATCTAAGTTACAATAATGAACAAACACAATTAATAACTAATAACACATAAATTATTGTATTGTTCTTGTACATATTGAATACATCATTCAGAATTCCCACAGTGTAGGTAGAAAGAGTATGTGGACCGTTTGCCATCATTGAGGGAAAAATGTATTCCCAAGTTTATCATGATATCCTAAAGGGTAATGTCAGGGTTGCTACAATGCCACAGCATGAACCGTCACACAGCATGTAGCATTGTCAGGTGCGCTCTTAGCTGCACTTATGTAAAGTTTCAAATGGAGGAAACAATTAATTAAACTAATATTTCAGTCGGTCCCTCACACAACACTTTCGAATGGCTTCAGAAGAATTGATATATAAGGCACAAGAGTTAAGGATGACTTGTACGGTGCGTTTGGAACTTGGGACAGCCAATCACCATCCTCTTATCCCTCAGTCTTGATGCTGACATGTGTGACCTGTAACTTTTCTCAGCGCTGGCCAGGATGGGCCAATCACAGTTATTTATTATTACAGGAAGTTTACTTGAGTTTAAAAATTATTTTATAGATACTACTGAGGTGGATTAACATTCACAGGTATGAATCATTATTATTATTATTATTATTAAATATATATGCAGTGTAAATGTTTCCATTGAGAGAAAAACATTCTGCTATTTAAATGCAGATGAATAGAAGATTCGGTTTGCAATGTGTTCATGCCCAGGGGTTGCTCCAGCAGCAGTATCACTTTTTAAATATTGATTTTCTCTTCTGTTTTTTTGTATGATTTAAAAGTGTATAGGCATAATTAAAATGTTTTCTGTGTTTATGTAATACAGAAAGTATGCACAAAATAACAGAACAATGTTGGCATTGTGTCAAATGTGAGAACGTTTTTCTTGTTTCCAAGGGGGGCGTGACCAAATATATTTGAGAACTGCTGCATTAAGGCATTTGAAAAATAGCAAAAGTAAATTATGAAGGCTGGTACATAAAAGTGTCTGTATTTGAAGAAACACCCACTTGTGAAATTTGTGACTCACAAATGTAGCAGAAATTACAAATGCAGAAGTGGGCTGATCATGCTGATCTCAACTGGTTATCTTTATTGTAAGGGCCAGACATCTGTTAAAGATGATCTTTAATACCAATAGGCCTCTAGAGATTGATTACTTGTGGTCATATAGGGGAGGGTTTAATGAAACATGACCTCTCTGTGATCACTCTGAAATAAAGAACATGTGAATGTTTAATGGCATTTGGAGACACTGATATACAGCTCCGATGCACTTCACAGAAACATGAAAGAACAGAGAGACAAAAGACAGCAATTTACTGTTCTGAGCTCTTCAATACCCAAAGACCTTTAGAGCTCATGAGGGATGGTTCACCCAAATATCCAAATTCTGCCATTATTCAGTCAGCCTCATGATTTTCCAAACCCATATAGCTTTTTCCCCTCTCTGGAACACAATAGGAAATGGTATGGAAAATGTTATCCACAGTCACCATTTACTTCCATTGCACAGTGTTGATTCATTTTCTTTCAATGCAGAGCATTTAGATTGTTCCAGGTTTGTTTGAGTAAATTGCAGGTGCGTATCACTTTGGCATGCACTTACAGAATTGTTACAAAGTTTGAATTATTAACTAGGGCTCAGGATGTTTTTATCCTTGTGTTGTGTTTGTGCTAACACCTTTTGTGTTCCAGGCCCACCTAGATTGTTAATAAATCTTGCATATTGCATACATTATCCCAAGATATTTCATTAGAATTTTGTCAAATTATTTTTTTAGAAATGATGGCTGTTTTGTACTTCTACATATATATATGTGTAACCGGTCCTGGTCGCCCCGCTCTGAACTGGACTCGAACCAGCGTGGGAGGCGGGTGCGCTAACAAGGAGGCTAAAGGCTACAGTCTCTAGCGTCAGTCGCTAGTACACCTCTTGAGGTCAGGAGAGTGAGGTTTACACACAGCACAGCTATCTACCAGCTGACTACTTTATTGATAGAAGGATTCATTGAACTGAAGGGGAATCCTTGCAACAAAAAATATATATACAAATTATGTAATAAATAAATAACCACTTTCTTGATCTTAACAAAATAGGTGTCAGTTTAAAATGATAAAATTTTAAAGATTTTAAAGACCGTATGTAGATATACTCCACCTAGTGGATTTCTGACACTAAATTATGTGTGTTAGTGATTTCTTCTGACCTGGTGTGCCCAATTTAGCATTAATGAAGAGAGACTTTTCTTAAGTCATTTTTGTGTGTTATAGGCTGCACCATGAAGATGGAAAAAAGAGGGCTGCAAAACTAAGCATATAGGCAAATATGCCTTCTTCATGGTGCAGCGTTTTGCAGCTATTGTTATAGTCATTGGCAATAAAGGCTTTTACTATGTTTTTGTTCTGCACCAGGTTAAGTTTAAGAGCATAAACGGTTAGGCAATGCTTTTTGTCCCATTATGCTGTAGTGTAATATTGGGCTGCTGAGCCTGTGTATGTTTACTGTTTCAGTACTGTTACGAATGGTTGCCTATATGCTTACATAAAATACAGCCTATTGCAACAGTACTTGCTTGCAGAAGAAATTAGATAGTAAGCAATTTTGGGTCGAGTTAAAATCTGATGGTATAGTTCGGGCTGGGTAGGGTAGGGTAGGGTCGGACCACGCGGTCTGGGGTATGGATCGGGTTTCATTTTAAGGCCCATGCAGACCTGTAGTATGCACATGTCTGAGGACTTTGTGTGTACAAACACTCATCCACATATGCTCATCTTTTGGGATGGGATGGTCTTGAACATTTAATATTTCTGTATTTTGTAGTCTAATGTATTCATTTCCAACGGCAGGTCACTTTAGACCGGGAACACCACAGGTGTAACTAAGTTAAGTACAAACCCCCAAAATTGTATTATTGTTTTTGAAAATGATACGTCCTGTATGCGGACGCTCAATGTTTGCGTCTCACCTTGGGCTTGACTCTCCCGAGCTTTCAAGCTGCATCCACCAAACTCGGAACAGTCCGTCAAGCTGTTCCGAATGCTCTAGCAATCCCCTTACAACCACCTAGAACACCCTAGCGATCACCTGTCAGCACCCAAGCATCCACTTCAACACCCTTGCAAACACTTTACAATGCCCTTGGAACCATCTATAACTCCATTGCAATGCCCTAGCAAGCAAAACCCTTGCAACCCCTTACAAACACCCATAAGAACCCAGCAACACAAGAAAAACCATTCAGAACACCCATGCGACATCCTTTGAATAATGGAGCAGGGTTGGAACTGAATTCTGCTGGAAGGTGGACCTCCGCGACAATTTTGACACTACGTTCAGAGTGTTTTGTCCCCACCTGTATGCTTATTGCTCTTGGGAAAGTTTTACTTAAGGACGTGCAGAGCCTTCCTTTCAGACGGTCCTTTAACTACACTTTTAAACCTGTTAGACTACTTTAATGTGGAGATCCAAACAGAAGAGGAGAAGAGTCTTTTAAAAGACTTATTCAAATTCTGGATTTCCCCTCTTCCTGCCCCCACAAGTCTCACACTCCCTCTGTTGCACAAAAAACAAAACTAAAAAAATATGTGTGTGTTCAGATGCCCCGCATGAACAAAGTCATGGAATTATATTCCAACTTGATGAAAACAAAACTACAGTTTTCAGAAACAAAAAGTTATAAAATATTTTTTGACCGGAACACAGTACAAGGGTTAAACAAGACTTAATCTGTGGCATAAGGAAGGAAAGTACAGCATTTTAGAGATTATGAGATAAACACATTTACATGCGGGAACTGTAGTAAAAGCAAAATAGTTAGCTGTTACATCAAGATGAGCATGCATTTTCAATTATTCAAAGTTCTATTTTAATTGTTCATTGCTAATTTGAT